>NW_026535796.1:37257500-38504166 GCF_028551555.1 Melozone crissalis | reverse complement strand
AAAAACTGAGATTAATTCATTTTGCCTGAGTATGAATAACTAAGACATAAAAATTTGGATTGCACTTGTTGAACCATTGTAAACAGAAAGAGAAATACATTCTTTGGTACAAAATTAAACTAAACAAAACCTTTTCTTTTTTTTTTAAAATTGAAATTTCCAAATGCATTAACTTTTTTATTTAGATTGTAGTCTACTGAGGTAAAAACTTCATGTAGTGTCTAGAATCTGCAAATGTCTACTATGGAGTCTTCTCTCTGCTACTCCAGTAAAACTGGAAATCTGCTTTTAAGTGCGTATTTATTTGTCTTCATGCCGCTTAGGACGAAAATGTCAAAATACTGAAAGTAATTTTTATTCCCTTTATGATTTGACAAGTTACTTTCCTGGGCATTAAATTTTGAAATAAATAAGATAAACTTGAGAAAGCATGCTATGTATAGAGGCCACTTTATCCCAAATTATGAGGGGAAAAAATAGAATTAATTTTACCTGCTCTACTGGGATTTTCAATTGTAGTAATCTGTAAGTAATTATGAAGTAATAGGATACAATTAATAGTATTTTAGATACTGTGTTTAATTGTAGACCTTCTCTCTCAATCCCTTCCAGCTCAGGATATTGTATAATTCCATAATTTTATGAACTGAAATTATGCCTATTCTTTGGAAGTCAAACAGTGGTGCAACATGATGATTCTTATCAAAGTTTTGAATTGCTTTAAACATCTGTAAATCAAATCAAGCACAAACTGTCTCCTCTGGAATAGTGCAAATACTTAATCTTGTATCTTTTAGTTACAGTGTAAGTACAGTGTAGTTTTGAAGCTGAACAGAATTTTATTACTGTGAGCATTTTGTGCATTTTTTAATTTCCTGGTTTTGCCATGTCTCAATTTCCTTACTTCAAGCTATTATTTCATTTACATTTTTTTACCTCAGAGTCATCTCAGCTCTAACTGAATACATTAGATTCCTTTGTGGATGCAAAAATAATACATGAAACAGCAGGAATAACCAGAGTAACCCACCAAATCAGACCGATTTTAAGGTTTAATTATATGTTATATGACAGTCATGACACATATCTTTACTGAATGTTGCTACGCAAAATAAAACACTACATGAAATATGAGAGATTCATCAGCGTATTTGTGTATTTTTGTCATTTGGAAAGGCAAATGATGATGAAGAAAACGTTTTTCCAGCTGTGATGGCTAAATTCTTCTATGATGATAAAAGAATTCTTCAAGCTTTCCTATGCTGTTTTTGTGGGATTTAGTATAAACTCACTGCTAAGAGTGGTGAGGTTAGAGATATACTCACTCTTAAGGTCTTCAACTGAGTGAAAATAAACAGAAAACACAAGTAAGAAATGCAAAACTAAGCTTTGCTTGGATGATTCTGATTAATTCCCTGCCAAACTAGCAGAAAACCCTTTTGCTTCAGCGTGATGCATTTGACAAAATACTCACAAAGAATATGAATAGGGATTTATGCAAACACTAACAGGGGAGTGAGACAGAGGGATGGAAACTACTCACATTTCAAGGTGGGGGCAGTTATACAGAGCTCAGGAATTTAAATTAGTAGTAATTAGATGTCAGAAATACATATTGATAAAATCATGACCAAAACAAAGATTGTGGATCTTTAGGGCTGCTGCTAGGTAACTGTCCTTGATTTTTTTAGAAACTCCAGCTTTATAATGCTTACTAGAGTTCATAGGATAGATATAGTTTCTTTTCCCTGCTAAGTGATTTATGATTCCTACATCACATGTAAGAATCATGAAGATTATGATTCTTACATGTGAAGAATCATACAAGACTATGGCTCTCTGTTTAAACTTCCTGCTACTCCAGACAGAGAAACTGGATTGGAATCATTCCTCATCCGCCGGTAGATCTGTCCCTTACAATGAAAGGGGAACAGATAATTCACAAAGAATGATTGATTGGCTGAAATCAGATCATCTTTCATATTACTGAAAGCTGACATGAATTTTAAAAAATCTCTTCAGGTGTGATTTTTTTTCCCTAAAAATAGTTTTGAATATTAGAGTAAATATTTCTTGATAGTATTTTTCAATCTATTACAATGCATTAATTATTTGAGAGATTTGATCAATTAACTAAGACTTGTAAGGGTTTGGGGTTGTTTATCTGATATCAAACAAATTAATTTTGTTTTGAAGGGACAATTTCTTAGTCATAAAAATATTTTAAATATTAAAAAATAGTTCTATTTAAATATAATAATGATAATATATTTTTATGAATACTTATTAACATAAATTTAAGAGTTCTTCAAACACACAACAAAATATTTCCACATTTTCCAATATTGTAATTATTTTTGCTTTTTGTTGGATAATTTCTTTAAAAATATTTGACTTTTCAGAATATTGGAACATCCTTTTTGTCTCATGTTTTCCTTCTCTGGTGTATACTTTCTGTCTTCCTCTACTTGACTGCATATCCAATATTTTTCTTGTAGCAACCAATGATGTCAGAATTTTTGGTATTTTTATATGTGTTTTGGAAGAAGACATTTAGGATACTGAAATGTCAATGTACTGCAAATTTAGTTTAGATAATATTTTCCTCACTTTGAACAATATATGTAATCAAAAAGTAAATACTTTAGGAGTCTTGTTGAGCAATTTTAATTTTGACAAATTAGTTTTAAAAAATCATGGGTTTTAATTCATGGAAATAAAAAAATATTCTGAGCTATTATTGCTGAAATTAATTAGGAAACTGAAAATCTTGAGAATGCTGTGTTTTGCTTGTCTCATACTTTTCTGCATTTTTGGCTTGTGTCCTCCTAAAGATTGTACCCTGAAATGTATCAGCCAGACAAGAATCATGATGTGGCAGTGAGGGCACCCCAGCAATATTTGGATAGGCCTGAGAAGGTTCTACAAACACAGAGAAACAAAAGAGCTCAAAGATGAGAAGCAGAAGAACCTAAAGAAAACCTGTTTAGGATTTCTTTCTGCAGAGGTGGAGGATCTTTTTGTCAAAAATATTCATCACACTGTTGTTATAAAACTGAAAATGTTAAAAAAAAAAAAAACAAACCAGAAAAAACCAACCCCAAACAATCCATTTATTAGGCCTGGTATCATAAAGTATCATGCTTTGGAAGTATGTCTTACAGAATCTATCTGCCACAAGAAAAGAGAAAAGATTTGTTTCAAAGATAAATTTCTATTAAAGCTGGCAATTTGTCAGCCAGGAATTACGTCTGCTTAAGAGTCTATTTATTTATTCACAGTACAAGTAGACACACTGAAGTGTTGTGACCATGGGAAAATCCAGTGTGACCCTTGTACCAGAGGACATATTTCCAGGAGACACTGTCACCAGTGACACTTCATACAGAAGCTCATTTATATTGTGTCTGTTATGCAAAGTACTAAATACAAAGTTACTATTTTTGTTTAATAGACAGATTTACAAGACCTATGTTGGTAACTAAAAAGTTGGAAAAATTGTCTTATTAGGGAAAATTGAAGGGCAGAAAATGAAAGTTTATGTGGAAAAATCTTTGCACTTTAAAAAATACATCAATTTGATATGTGCTATAAAAAAATCTCTATCTGAGAAATAATTCTGGTATAGGAAGACAGGGATGTAAAGTGGTGATGGGTACAAACATTCAGACTGTAAAAATAATAATTAAAACTAGGGGAAAAGCATTTTAAAAGCAAAAAACCTCAGCCTCTTAGTTTATATGGTGAGAGGAAAACCTGTCTCTAAAGTGGAGCCTGAATGATGTCTGAAGTCAGCTAAATTGTGTGCATGTCATCAACATTGTGGAGACTGGACTTAATGATCCAGGATCCCTCTTATAATGCTGGGTCCCTGGTTTTAAAGGCATCTTCATGCAATCTAATATATTGCTCTTGTAACCCACAAACAAGCCTGAATACTTAGAAATGGAGAAATAAAACTGCCATCCTTAAGGATAAACATCGGGGACCTCATACAAGATACGCCAGTGCTGTCATTAAAGACATTGATGTATTACAGCTTCTCTGTCTCTGAAACTAATGAGTGGTATGAAATGTCTGCTCAAGACCTATGTGACATTAGTGAAATGAAATTTTTGGAATATAAATCCCTTGGCATTGGCAGAGCACAGAATACCATTCCTCATTTTATTAATTTCTGACTCAGGAAAGGCACTTCACAGTTTTGCTGATTATCCTGAAGTATTAAACTTTCAGTTTTTTGGTTTCTCCAGATAAAAATAATGGCATGGGTCTGTGTCTTGGTTTAAAGACAATTTAAGAGACAGACGCTCCAAAATTATTTACCTCCCCTTTAGTTTTAGCCAATGCCTTTCCACTAATAGGGGGAAACAAGTATGAGTAGATATAAACCCCCTGTATTTACTCAAAAAACAGAATAGCAATAGGCAAGAGAAATAATACTAATAATCACTGGTTACAAAGTTTCTGAAAGCTCATGAGCTCCCTGGGAATTAAAATAAACTAAAATTGCCAAGAAAAAGCTGGCATACTCCACAGACAACTGTGTGTGGGAAGAAAAACATGGTGGCAGGCTTCCTCCTCTCCTGACTATGAATGCAGAGACATAACAAAGAGAGAGGAAGATGAAAAAAGCCAACATGACACAATTACAAAAACTGCCCCGCACAACAACCAAAAGCAAGGACAAAACAAAAAGAAAAGCTTGGAGTCCAAAAATATATCTATTAAACTACAACAATATTTTGGGTTACCCAGGATAGGCCAATATAGATGAGGAAATCAAGAGGAAAATACAATACTTCCTAGGAAGGATGAATTTTCAGGCTTATCAAATAAAGTTATAGCATAGATCACAAGGGTTTATGGTGTAGAGGGCAAATACCAGTGCCAGTGGGACACAACTGGATCTGTCCTGCAAGATCAGATGAGAATGCCTGGCAGTACTCAGGGAGTTTAATGCTTTGGGGCAGTCTAAGTAGCATCCCCTGTGGTGACACAGCCTGGATACAACAGGTAATAAGGGAAAAGTGTGAGTATAAACTGTTGATGTGAATGAACTACCTTATTATCTACCTCTGAGTAAGAGGATTTTAGCCAAAATTGATAATGCTGTGAGGAAATCAACAATGGTGACAATTACTCAAGATGACCATCAACCTGATTAAACAGTAACAAAATTGCTGCCAAAAGCAAAGGGTCAGCTGAAGTGGGAAATGAAATGAAATATAAAAGAGCAAACATTTGTAAGAGTAGGACGTGACTTGAGGATGGGAAGATGGAAAGAACTGTATTAAACCTGTTTTAATGCTGGCGGAATTTTCTCCACAGCATCATAACTCTGCCTTGGCTAGAAGGAGATGAGCAGAGAGTATCCAGCAGAAGCAGTGACAATGTGGGTTGCAACGAGAAGGAGCCCCACAACTGGGGTTTGCATAGGTGACCTAGTGGAGGGAGCCTTGTTTCCACTGTGGGCATTATGAGATATTAGGGATTGTTATGGTTATTTTCTGTCTGGAGGTATTAATACACAGGAGATACTAACAAAACAGACAGACAAACCAAGACCTTGCCTTCAAGAAACCCTATCTTTCAGCATCTTTCAACTGTGAAAATGTTAGAACTTCAAAATAACTTATCCTGATCTGACTTCTGGATGCATTTAAAAAGTATCATATCCAGGGCTTCCTAGTTTATAATCCCTTGAGAATAATCAGTTTTCTTGTCTTTATAAAGGTTTTAACTTAGCAGTCATTAACCATCTTTCAGCTTTCTCAACAGTCTCTTTATGCCTACCAGGGTGGTCAGTGGAGTTTCCAAAGAAACTTTTCCTACACATCTTATGAAGGATTTCTTACCAGCTCCTTCTCTGTAACTCCTCATAGAGTTCCAAACACTTGATGGATTTTCAGCTGAGCCACCTGCTTGAGCAGTGTTCTGTAGTCCCAGGGATGCTGGTCTCTAGCTGAGACCCAAGTAGTAGCTCAAATGGTACAGCAGATATTTGCACAATTAAATATTATCTTCTTCTGATGGACTGTGGGGTCACAGAACTGAGGGAATCATAGACCAACGTGCACTAATTCAGAAGTCATCACGTTTTGTGTGCCACCTGAAATTATGGATTTCAAAACACTGCACACAAACTTCAGAGCAGCAAAAGTTGGGATTACAAGTGCTATGTGCAATAGCAGAGCATGAGAATTAAGAGGCATACTTTCAAGCCCTCTGGAGGAGTGGTTGGCCCTGTTTGTAACCCAGTTCCCAACTGGCCCCACACAGAGTTCCTGCAGATCTAGCTATCAGATCCACTGAGAAGCAAAAGACCTTGACCAAGTTAAAGTTCATTAGTTGGATGAGAGCTTCTATAAACATTACATACCACCTGTTTTTAGAGACACAGGGAAAATTAAAATGTACAGGCCTTCTGCCCAGAAGTAAGTCAGGGAGAAATGAAAATGTCATATTTCTGAATGTCAGAAGCAGCCAAAAAGGTGCAATTAGTTTCTTCTTGTTTAAACCTACTGCACCTTAGCACTGATCTCAGGTCGTTTTCATGTTTCCTGAACTAGTTCCACTTAGAGTAGGTACTTCATTATTATACTAGTTACTACTCCACTTATTTTCCTCTCACTTTTGACTTTAAATATGGTTCATTGTCAGGTAAGCCCTGATAGGTGTTACTTCCCTTAGCCATCTAGCCACAGCCTGGACAAGACTTGAATTTAAGCCTCAATTTTAACTTCTTGAAGAAATAATTAAATCAGTGTTAGCAGCAGCTCATGTGGAAAGTGTCTGCCTAGTAATTCATTACCACCAGCCTGTCTCTAATTTGCCAGTGTGCATGGCACCCCTACAGAAGTGTGAGAGAGGCAACAGATCATTTATATAAATTAAAATCAATAGGGGGCTGAGCACAGAGCCCAGTATAATATCCTCTGGGCAAGTGGAAATCTTAAAAGACTAAGGACCCAGTCTTAGCTGCTTGACTTCTTTCAGCAAGGTAAGACTTAAAAAGATTAATTATAATTTATGAAATATTAATACCTGGAAAGCTTTTGAGCACAGATATTGTATTTCAGCAGAGTCAAAAGGAAGTCTTTTTCAGGTTTCAAAGTACAGTGTCAACATGGCAAACTTTTACAGCTTTAAAAAGCTTATTGTTTTCAATATCACTAAGGGGGATTTTTTTTTCTCTCCCTGAGCAAGTGTTTTTTTGAAAATAATTTATTGCCAAGAAGTATAATTTCTGATGTCTTTGAAATGTCTTTCTTTTCTTGATCCAAAACCAGAAGGGAAAATTATTTTTTCATTTTGTACTTCTATTACAATATAATTGCCACTTCTTTATCTGTGAAGTTTCTATCCTTGACTTGAGCAGGCACACTGGTTGCGACTTGCTGGCTATAGCTTAGAGTAGGTGAGAATCTGGCCCAAAGCCTTCCTGCATATAATTGTAGTGAGAGAATGATTAGATAGATAGATATGGATATTTGTGACATTCAAAACATACAGACATCTAAAAGTCTAAGAAGTCCTTATTACTGTAACGGCTGCAGCACTGCATTTCACAAAGCAGTTAATGAGATCTGGATGCATTGAGTGACTTATTTAAAGTAATTCAGCAAGGAAATGGTGGAGTCCCAAATCCCCTTGCTGTCACCATTAGACAGAAAACACTGCCTCTCTCAGTGGGTTAAAGGCAATAAAAAATAACCCCTTTTTTAAACACAGAGCAGATAATAACTCATGCTAAAATCTACATTTGTTAGTTTCAAGATATATATATACACATTAGCCACCCACAGAGTTATATTATTATTTCATTTGTTTTTTTCTACCCTTTTTTGTCTACTCTGGCATCTTGTACTCTAGTCCTGTTTACAGTTCTGCTTGTTCTCATTCAGCCCAGACTGTAAATGCTTTGGTGCAATATCTTTACTGGTACTGTGAAGAGCATTGCTTATCCCCTGTTTGCTATGGGTAATACATAATGAGACAATCTGGGCCTTGTAAGTCTAACCTAAATGTAGTTCTGGGAACCTTGGTATTATCTATTGAAAATTTTACATGTACTGCTTTTTAGCATTGTCTGGAAAACAATTACATGCATGTGACCAGTAGGCAATTCCTGACAGATACTGCCATCTCACATAAAGTGTCTTGCTTTAAATTGAGCGCAACTTCTACTTTCTGCACTTTGTTTCTAAGGCTGCAGTCATGAACAGGGAACATTTTCCTCAGGAGCTCATCTGTTCCTGCTGCTTTCCCCTCACCTGAAGTCATAATCTTTGGTTTGTGGCTATAATCAGCACTGTGGAAACTAATTGTGATGTCACAGGCAGAAGATTATGGCTTCAGGGGCAGAACAAACAGCAGGAGCAGGTGACCTCTAAAACACAAGACGTCTCTTTTCATGTTCAAATGAAAAATGGGACAGAAATGTGCCTATCTTTGAGAAGAAAATGTTTGTTCAGGTTTATAAAAGCATTAATTGGATTGCAAGAGTTAATTTGAAGTGAAATTCTCTGTGATTATATCAAGAAGAGATAATATATTCAGTAGCAGCTGAATTACTAAGTTTAGCTTCTAATTTCTCATTTGATTAAATGACAAACACAACTACTGATGCAATCAGCAACTTATCTATCTTTTCACATAAAACTGGAACCAAGTAAAAACTCATTTCCTCTCTAGCTGACTTTTGCTGTGAACTCAGCTGTAAAATGGGTCAAATTTTTAAAGGTTTTTGCTTTTTTTTCCCCTTTCATTTCATGTAGTGAACTGATCAGAGGAACTTTTTTGATAGCTTTCTAAGGGAACGTTTGTGTGATTTAACAGCTTGTTTTATGACAGCATTAAAGAATCAGAGTTGATTTGTGTGGGATTTTTTTTTCACTTTGTGTAATAGCCAGAAGTTTGGTAGGGGGATATTACTTCTACCAACCAGTTTCTACTTCAGTCCTGTTCTAAGAAAATGTAACAGATAATTTTAAACAACATCTTAAACAGGATCTTTCATGGGGAAGACTCTTGGGAGTGTTTGCCACTTAAAATCCCTACTTATTGCATGTTATCATTGAGATTTGGACTACAAATGTGGTTTTATCACCATGCAGATTCGTCTGCAGATGACGGATTTGTGCTCCATGTGAATGCATGGTGGTCTGGATACCAGTGTGTTAGGAGGCTGAGTGAGGGCAGACATTTATTTCAGACTGGATTCCTCTTTTTTGTGTCTGTCACGTTCTGTTCTAGAGAAGTGTATTTTGGTCCAGATAGTTGATACTTAGAGAATATTTTTAACTTTAGGATAAGATTTTGTTCCAAAAGGAGAATTTTCTTCTTACTAAGATATTAATCCACCCTGAAGTGCTATTTGTGAACAGCTTCACATCTGCATCAGAGGTGTGAACTTAGATGACTGGCTTCTTTAAAATATAAAGGGGCTGTTGCACAATACAGAACGCTTATTGAACTGTGATTTTCTCTTGAATTTTGTGCTTAGGGATGCTAGCCACCAAAAAATTACAGGTAAATTTGTAAGTTGCTCTGCATGCTCAGATAAACCATTTTGTGTCAGTTTTTAAATCTGTAAATTGGAGGCACTTTTTTTTTTTTTTTTTAGGTCAGCGGCTACAAAAGCTCCAACACATACTACTAGGGAGCATATCAGTATTGGAAAGTGCCCTCTTGTAACTAATTTTCCAATGACATTAATCAGTTGAGGGTTTAAATGTGTAATTTGTGTATGAAATCATAATCACTGCCCCAAAAATGTAAGTGTATATCTGATGAGAATATACTGTATTCATATTTTCTGAGGAAAAAACCTCAACAAACACAAAAAAACCCCCAACTCCATAATCCCAAACTAACAAAACATACCCCACAAAATTTACTCCCCATAAGCATCTGTACATGATGAATTTACTACATTGATGTTAGTAAACAATTATAAAGAGCTTGCATTTTTTAAAGGAACATGAAAGAAAGAAGTTTTTTATAAATTATAAGATTAAATTGTGCAAAAAATATCATCCTGTCATTGCATAATTTTTCCCAGATAGTAGTAAAATACAGGAAAGCACGAGAAAGCAGTAAGTAATTTAAAGAAACCTTACTTTGTCATTCATAGCTGCTGTAAGTGTCAACTGGTATTAGAGTATTCCTGAATGGAAAACTTAATAAAAGCCCATGTTCCTCAATGACATTTAAGTACAGCCTTTTTACAGATTCAACATGCAAATCTATTTCATTTGATAAATATTTTCGTTTTTTCCCCCTAGTATATGCAGTCTATTTTGTACATTGGTGGAGGGTAAAATTCTCCCAACCTTTCTCCTGACATTTTGCAAGTTCAAAAATCACTGATAACAAGAATTTGTATCCAATTTAATCTCACCAATTATGGTTATTCTAGGGCAGAGCACTAGTAGTGGCAGACATAATGCTCATTGACATAATAGCACAGATGAGCTGAATAAGAAAGCATCTAACAACATTACATGGAATCTCTTCATGCCCTATTTTTATATGCAAAGAAAAGCAACACTGTAAGGATTTGAAAGTTTTTATCTTTATGTGAACAGTAAATGCTTTTATGGAAAATCTTATTAAACAAATTCCAGGCTTCAAGGAGGAAATAAATAAAACATAATTTAGTTTCCTGTTATACCAGATCTTATACAGCTTCATCTGAGTGGTGCCTTTACCTTACAGTAAAAACTCAAAGTTTCATATATCACTAAAAATGGTATCTTTGAAGTGGTTAGGAGTTTCTACTGTGAGATCAGTAAAAATTTCAATCCAATGGAAACAGATATTTAATTTATTTTTTATCATATCTAGTTCTTAATGTGGGTCCCTTAACTACTTGAGATGATAAAAAATATTTTTATCAATGAATGTAACAGATATGTCCTACCTTCTATGCCATTGAAGAGTTACTTACTAATTCGGGAAAAAATATTAGAATATTCAATTATTTTTTATGGACTCCTTTATGTCACGAAACAAACTGCCCCAGAGTGAATGAAACAACCCAGCATCAGAATAACCAATGAAAAAAAAATTAAAACTTCCTACTTTATTCTTGCTGTTCTAATGTGTTTCACCTTACTTAGTAGCTCATTGCAAGGTTTAAGAAAGATTAAAAGTGGATTTTACTTGTTGGAGTAAATAAAGTTGTGGTGCATTATCTTCTGTTGCATTTCTGTTTAACTCATTCTCAGATTTAGTAAGCTGCAGTAGGTTTCACAGCTGTTTGGTATGATTTGGTGAGTGTTTTACATGTTCAAGATTATCTTCGATGCACTTCTCTGTAACATACCTAAACATAGCCTTAAGAGATCTAATTTAGGTTTTAAAATATAACTGGGGATTCCTCCATAGATTTATTCTGCTAATGAATGAGGCATAAAATAATTTCTTGTTCTTTTTAGTAGGGTTTAATCAAAAATAGGTTTTCTCTGCCTAACATTTGATATTTAGAGCAGAAATACATAATCAAATTAAGGCAACAGAAGCAAAACTTCAGTGAGGATTAAGGGCATATTGAGACTACAGAGCAGATGCTCACACCCATTCTAGAACAGGGACATCTGTAAATTCCCAGCAGCCCAATAATCTGATTCTTGGAAAGATGATGGAAATTGCCTACCTGATATCATGTACTGGAGTAACATTCTTCTAATTAACATAAGGTCCTTGATCTTCAATTTAAATCACATTTAGACTTACAAATTAACATATGATCTGTTCCAGTCTGTTGTAGCCTATACAAAACTAGGTTCAGAGAATAAGAAGCAAAATAACTGGAACAATGTGTAGTTTTTATTACATGAAATACATTTTAATAACTTCTTAAATTATCTTTTCTTTTTAATGTAGCTGCACAAAAAAAAAAAAATCTGTTCCTTTTTAACTACTCTGTTGCTATAGATACACTTGACAAATTCCTCTAGGGTAGAAAAAAACAATCCAAATATTACTCCATGTAAAATATACAAATATACAGGCATAACATTCAATGTGACAGAATAAAAGGCATCTCCACTCCTGGTTAAGACTCATACTCTTTGGATGGACAACCTCAAAAACTTTCTATACTTAATATTTCCGATTTAGAATTTGGGGTTTCTTATTTTTCATGTATTCAGCCAGCAGAACAATCAATTTTATTCACTGATGTGGTTTGCCACTTTATACCTTCTAATTAGCATTGTATGGGAAGACTCTATTGGTCCCACATAATGTCTAAACATAATTATGGCCCTTGAGTTTAGAACCTCTAACAAATATTTTATTCTATTTGGAAATCTCCAGTTCATTTTGTTCTTTGAATTGCAATTACTATCAGAATATGATGAATATCAGTAATACAGCAATAGATGATAAAATTGGAAATTGCCTTTGACTAATTTTGGTTTAAGTAAATAAGTCAAGAAATTTGCCCAAGAGATTCAATTTTGTGTACTTTAAATGCTTTAATTTCTAAACATGCTGTCAATACTCACCTATCTCAGAGGTCTGAAAGCAAAAAATGAAGTTTTAGTTTGAAATCCAGTGCTTAGTAAGAAAAAGAGATCAAAGTGAAGTTTTTATTTGCTAACAATATCCTAGTGGGATATCTGAAGAAAAAGGCTAATTTTAATTGTTGTTACTGAAATATGGTATTAATAACATCACATAAAAATATGTAAATGCAATATTGATGAAAAATCTAAGTCCCAATCTAAGAGCTTCCTTTCCCAAATTTGAAGTGTTTTACTTATATTAGTTTCCTTCTCTAAAGATGTTTTGTTACTTGAATGGTAGAGGTCTCCTGCTGTCACAGTTTCTGTATAAACCCAAAACTTACATGGATTAGTGTGCCTTAAGAAACACAGGGGGATCATTCCAACGCATTAACCTTTGACCTTAATTTTCAGTATGTTATATTCAGAATTAAATTCAATTCTATTTTCAGTTAAGCAATTTCTGACTTATGCACTAGATACTATTATCAACAAGTTTGTGTTGGATGTTTTATGATAATAAAATTATTAAAAAGATCCTTAGGAAAAAATTGATTTAAAAAAATTTCTCATAAGGTTTTGGAACACAGAGCACTAGCCCAACAATTTGTCATCTGTTACATTCCAAATTCCTTGCCTAAATACCTTAATGTATGGAATTTATTTTTATTTAAGACACTTTGATTGGTGAACCAGAGCACAGTAAATGGATCTAATGTACACATACATTTTTCTTTTTTGACATATGAAATACAAAGCAGGTCACTCTAATTAATCAAACTTTTAGGATGCTGGGTGGGGTTTTGTTGTCTTTGTTTTAAATGTTTTAGTTCTCTCCTTTCTAACTAACTTCTCCTGATGTTCACTATTCAGGCAGCTTTAAGTGCAATCTACATTCTTTGAATTAGAAAACTGCTCAGAAAATCATATTAGTCATATTTGAAAGAGCCTGAAACTCTGAAATCTCTATAAAGTACATTCTAAAATGTTTGGGTTTTCCTTGATTAACTAAGGAGATTGGTGATACATCTTGAATTGCAGCCACATTTAATAACGAATTTATGTTGACTGAATTCTGCTGATTCACTGACATGTATTTATCCACCTAATAAAAGAAGTCATTTGATAAAGTTATTGAAATTTTAAAACAACTACCCTGGTCTCTAGAGATTATATTATAATAACCTGATACAGTGACAACAGAAAAAAGGAAACATATACACTAATTAATACAAACATAAAATAAGTTTTAATGACAGTTATTTCTGTATCCACCAGAGAAAAGCCCAATAGACATAAAACTTCTCCACCTTGACAAATAAAAGAAAGATCTTTTAGAGAAGAATGGGATCAGCTTGTCCAGTGTGACTTTATTTTCTAGCAAACAGTCTTAAGTATGTGGAAACTCAGCCATCTGCTTTTACATGTCTGGTTTCTCACATGCAGTTCAGCTTTTTTTGTGACAGTATTGCGAACAAAAAAAAGATACATAAATCTCGTCCTGCTTTATTGGTACTACAAAGCCCACACAGTGTCTTATGCCTTCCATATTCCTTTCCTGATAAAAGGTATGATCCATTCATAATAAAGACAAGACCATAGGGAGAAATACTTTGGCAATGTAGTTTATCTTAACATAGACTGCAGCACAGTTGCAGTCCAAAAGGCTGCATTTTCCCTGCCAGCTACTGCAGCTTATTTAAATTTGCAGCAATCTGAGAAAAATCCACTAGTACTTTGCAATAAATTCAATTGTTAGTACACCATTAAATCTTGCATTATTTTCTTAATGCATGGCAATTGCAGGAAGTTCTGTTCTAAATAACACAATTTAATGCACTGTGAACATTGAGAGTTCAATAGTCCTAAAAGTTTCCAGAAACACATTTTTGTCTTTTTTTAATATAACTGGAACTTAAAACTAAGCAACTAAACAAAAAGAAGCAAAACCCACAATATATGCAGAACAAGGAAGAATACTTCATTTTATATATATATAATATTTATCACTGCTTCAGTTTTTCTGTAAATATTTAGAATTACTTATAGCTTCCAATTGCCAGATACTTCTGGTTTTCTATAACATATAATTTAGAACCAAGAGCTTACCACATATTCAGCCCTGATCCGGGAGTAATTATCCTTTTGCTCTGTTTTCTGTGAAAGTCTGTATGATTTTCATGTTACTTAAAATCCTAATCGCTAGGAGTTTTTACTCTACAAATCTGTTCCTCAGAAGTGGTCACATATTTTTCTGCAAATTGTCTTTTATTTATATATTTGTGAGGGTTTTTTTTCAGGCTCCTCTGTTATTGGTGGTGACACCTATGAGGGTACTAGACAAAGCTCTTGAGGCAATGTTGTAAATTCCTTGGATTTCCCACTTCAGTGTGTTGGACCTGAAGCTACAGTGTTCAGCAAGGTGGTGCAGAATCACGTCACACATAGAAGACTTCCAGAGATAATTTTGTGACTCCAGTACCATATCTACTGTTTTAGCCAGACACAAGCTAGTGTGCCTGTTTGTTAATTTGTCAGCTAGGCATGAAATAAAGCGAGTAGCTCGTCAGTTTGTTGGGCACCAGGGCTGAACCTCGCTCGGGAGCGGGGATGCTTGCAGGAATGAAGGCAGGGAGAGCCGGCAGGTGCCACCCGAGGCTGCAGAGCCGGGGCTGTGCGGGACGCTCACCCTGCCCAGCCCCGGCCCTTCCCGCACCCCAGCCCCCTGCACATGCTGCCTCAGCATTCCCAAACCACTTGTCTTCCTGCAGATCAATCTCAACTAAAAATCTTATCAAATTAAAGTTCAAAACACCTTCATTTCCATTCAGGTCTGCACCTTAGAGGACTATGTAGATCTGTCAGTCGCTAATATCAAATCTTAGAGGTGCACAGGAACCAGCCAAGTGCACAGTCCTGCTGCCCCAAAGTTTTCTTTTCTCCAGCCATTTGTGACCCAGTGGCTTTGAAAGCCAGGTGTATTATCAGTTGTTTCGTATCTTAGATGAGGAGAGAGTGTGACAGATGTGCAGATTGCTTGGATGCACAATCAACGTTAACCTTAAGAGAGCAGTATTGGACCCAATGGTTGTTTTTATTTACAGTGAAACATAAGATCTTCTGGTTTTAATTTAGGAGTGATTTGGCTCAAATGCCCTCTTTGTGGTCACTGCAACCGACCACTGCTTGGCTGGGTCCTCCAGCAGTATGAGATGTCATCCCGACAGCTACATACCATTTATTCTCTCTGTCTCCTTCTCCTCTCCCCACTCTTTTTCTCTCTTTGAATGGCTAATGGCATCTGCTTATCAATCTTTACAGGGGTTGACCTTTAAGCTGAAATAACTCACCCCTTTACCATCTGCTCTTTTCTTTGTATATCTTTTTATAAGCTTGGTATTCTTGACCTAATAATTTTCTTCTATGAGCATTTGAGCTTTTATAGCACAATCCATATTGAGGCAATTGGTTTTTTTTTGTTTGGTTGGTTTTTTTGTTGAAAATGGCATTATCACCAAAATGCTAAGCTTAAATAGTTAGTCACATGTAATTCTTGGATATATGACTTTTTGGGCGGTGTGCTTGTTTGTTTGTTGGGGTTTTGTTTGTTAGTTTTGTCTTGTTTGGGTTTACTTCTTTATTTATCCCTTTGAATGGGTACTCATTTATTGTTGTTATTAACAAGGAATGATTTCTGTGAGAGTGATCACACAGCCCTGCCTCTGATGACACACCTTGATAAAATAATTTGTTAAGGGAAGACTGTTAGTATGAACAGTGTGAATAAGCAGGGAAATTGATGCTACCAGGAAAAGTTGATATTGGGTAATGAATTTCAGGACTTGGGAAGTCTTGTGTCTCTTGTCATTTAATACTAGTAGAAGCAATCTTGTTTCAAGTAATTTTTTTGTAATGTTTTGTTAGATGGGCTGAAAGCTCCTGAAGTCTAAGATAGGTATCTCAACATAGTTATTAAAATGATAAGGCATAAATTTTCCAGTCAGCAACTCAGTATACAGCAAGGCTGTAGAGAAACCTCTGCTTGCATCTTGGATATGAGAAAAACACACAATTATATATGGTAGATTACTTGTTCCTATTTTAAATTAAGGAATATAGTACCTCACATGGTATGTAAAAGAGGTTTCTCTCAAACTCCTGAAATAAGGTCTGCTTTTCACATGCTACAGAACTAGCCAATGACATACATTACTATTTAATGCTGAAGTAAAGATCTGTGCTATGTGCAGCAAGTCAGTATGCATATATATAGAGATAAGAAGAGTTATAATTAGAAAGCACTGGAGAACAAGATTTGCAAGGGAAATAAAAATCTCATGAGCATGACATGAGATTTGGCAAAGGTTTCAGTAAGGAGGATGATCTTCTGCCCTTTGCAATATCTTTTTAACATTCCTAAGAAGCATCTGGTATTCTCAGCTGTGAAAATGCTGCAGGAATAATAGTTTTAACTGAGAGAGGCAAGTCTTATTAAAAAGAAAAATAAAGAAGTTTATATAAAGCAGGGAGGTAAATGTGAAAAAGACAAGATCCCAGGTGAGACTCTCTAATTTAAATGAAAATGTTATCTGTTACTTCTCAAGTGATAAGGAGGACAATATCATTACACAATTTATTTTCATTTGCTTGTCATGAAAAAGTTAATCAGAGTATAAACTTGTTACAGTGTTTTCTAATCTGGTTTAAGGTACATCAGTGTGAAGTCACTTTCAGTAAAAGAAACATCAGCTTAGGGCATTAATAGTCTTTTTTTGCTGTGCTTTAGTCACATGTTATAGATGCTTATTTCTTGATGTTGATAGAGAGTAACTTGATTTTGATAGAGAGTACCTTGATTTTTGATCTCTGATTAAAATGTATAGAAATTAATTTTTTAAAAAATTAATATGAAGATGGAGAACTATCCAGCTTGACTATGGAAGATTTTAATTCTTTTTTCTTTTGCACACAATTCACAACTCCAGAATGGAATATGATCTCCAAAGCTGTAAATAATTTTTCTTCCCATTGTAAAAGCAGGATCACTTATTTTAGACCCTACTGTGGTATAGGAAAACATGATGATTGCAGGAAAACGTCTTTATTGTAAACTACACCAATTTTTTTCTGTGCCAGCTAAACTTTCAGTCATCCACTTTTCTGGAAATGTAGAAACAGGGGCTTATGAAATGGCAGGAAGCAGCGATAAACTGTTATAAACCTACATGACTGTAGCATAAGTTTAGAAATCTACTTTATACATAGTTACAAAGAGGAATTATAGATTATATACATGATTTAAACAGGAGCTGAATCTCTTCCTTTGCTTGTGATAACCTTCACCCTTCTATCTAATTAGTTTAAATATTATTTGGGCCATATATTTCCATAGTCTTTTCGTAACTTTATTACTTTGAGCATGTGTATGCTTTCATCTTTATTATATTGATTTTTCGAGACCACATAAAAACATTTCTGAAATTTGTCATCCTCTTGTTGTGAAATAAACATAATATTATAAAACAATGTCAGTAGCACTTAAAAAAATTCTGCACTACTTGACTATAACTGCTGCAATACCTCCAAGCCCATATATAATTGTATATTATGAAGAAGACTGCTCAGGAAAATGTGCCATATAAAGCATATTTATCCCTGTACTGATAGACTATTTGTCTATATTGATGAAAATGAATTTTGCTGACAGCAAGGTGTCTTTAACATGCTATCAATTAGTTCTTAATAACTAAGTTCTGTAGCAAAGATATTAATAATGTAATTTGCCTTAAAAAAAAAGACATAAGAAATAATAATAGGAAAAATGATAAAAATTTGATATTGTAAAGATGTTAGTAGAAAAAATTAAATCCAAATCCATTGGAGTATAAATAACTTAAAAAAACTAGTTTAATTGGCTTATTGTGAAAGAGAAGTACTGAGATAAGAACCTCTTTTCACAGTGGTATTCTGTCCCTTGTGTAGAACTAAAAATAAGATATTCTCTTAAGGGCCTACCTGACGGCCAAATTATGTTGCTGCAGTGTAGAGTGATATTACAGACACCTAACAAGGATGTTATGTGGACATGACAGAGTGCAAAACCTGGAAATAATACCTCAAGCCCCAAAAGCATAATAGATATACTATTTCCATTTTTGGACCTCACTTACTTGAAGGATGCAGTGATCCAAGGGCTCCTCTTTATGATTTAGGCATATTGTGAATAGTATTCTGAACTGAGTCTGGAGGACAGGTTTAAGTCATTTTTCAGCATCTCAGCTTCTCCATCTGTTCAAATTTTGATTATGATATTTATATATGACTCAAAAGTTGTTGAGAGACCTAGATCACTGAAGTGTAAAGCACATTAAAAACTGTAGATAAGATTGCCATATAATTTTATGGTAATTCCAAGAAAAAAAGGATTTAGTATTATAAAGTCTTAGAATAGTGAGGCAAGTAAAGGTAGGCATATGAAAGTTGCTTTGATATTATTAGACAATTCAAAAAAATAATTTGAAAGCATCCATGCTTTGATAGTCAAGATCACTTCTACCTTAATTAAAAATATTTGCAGGCAGTTAAAAAGTTCAAGGCAATATTCAGCTCCATTTGGATGTTTCCATCTCTTTAGATTTGCTATCTCTATTTTCACAGCAGTTTGGACATTTGTAAGAATCACATTGTATTCAGCATCTTTATGTGGAAAACTCATGGGAAGAGTGTTTTAGTGTTTTGTAAGAGAATGGAAAGAGCACCATTGACATGACACTTCAGGATAGCTTTTTTAATGGAAAGTGAAAAGACTCACCTACAACTTTTAAGTGATGCCTTTGGGGACTTGTTAATATTCACTGTGAAAATAGTCACAGCAGATTGGAAAACCATTTAGAGAGAAGGGAACAAAGCCCATGCAGAAGTGACACCTATGAGTGAACAAGCATATGGCTTCAGACTGGGATCTGACTGAGATGGAGCAACCAGCAGCAGAGGTGACAATCCAGGACTGCTCAGAAATGCAGGGTTGTGTAGACACAGAGACTTCAGATATTGGCATCAATCAAGAACACAAACCATTATAAATGCTGGAGTTAAGCATTCTAACATTGCACAAATGTGTTAAGAGTAGAAGAATCAGGTAGGTCATTGCACTCAGTGCCCCACAGTCAGTAAAAGTTTTTAGTTCAGGTAAAACTAAAGAACTTTTGAGTCTTCTGAGGATCAGGCACCTCTCTTGAGACCCTTGCTGCTGTATGACTAGGTTTTTGTGTCTCTCAGCTACTAATTTTCAGTGAAGGGTTTCTTTTATTCTGATTAGTTCCCCAGCCTAGACAGGAGTCACCTATGGTTACTGTAATGATAAAAGGCATGGATGTTGCCAGAGACAGCCTATAATAAAACCTATTTTACTGCAAGTTGATCCTTTAAGAGAAGTGATGGAACCTCTGACACTTGAGATATTTTAAATCACACTGAGCAACGTACAAAGGAGAATATTTAAAAGAACAGTACTATCCAGATAAATTGAGCAGATGATCTATTACATCTCTTTAACCTTCACTGCCATTTGATAGATTTCTTGAAGAAAATTTGGTCCCTCCAGGTTCCAGCTGGAAAAGACATTGTATTAGAAAAGGTCTCTTGCATTACTGAATCTATTTTCTTCCTCCTACAGGCAACAAAGGGAAACCCATCAATGTCTCTCCATCATAGGATAAATGTTAACACTGGGAAGACATGTCACATTTCTATCTTGCCTGAGACTAGTGGTATTTATAAAAGAAATCTTTTAGAATAAGTTTGTCGAACCAATCTAACAGTCTTAGATCTTGGAAACCTTCATAAAAAGTTTCATATATCAGTGTTCATTAGTCCCTACTTGTACTATGCTACATGGAGGAAACAAAAATATGGCTGGAAAAATACAGATCATGGATTCTGCTGAGATTTCCCCATCCAAAGTTCATCCATGGTGATAACAACCATTATTAGGTACCTATAGGCAAATTGATTAAGTTCATGGAAGAACACATGCTTTCTTCACACATGGAATATACTGAGCGCACTTTAAAATGGTAACCAGATTATTGAATTCTCTGCATTTGCTGAGAGTGACCTTGCTAAGGAGATAGTGGTACCTAACTCTCAGGGAGCACATCAGCAGTGTATCACTAAATACTCAAACCTGAATGGTTATGCTCATTGTTTTAAATGTAGATATTAGTATAACTTATTCTTTTCCACTTTAGAGGAACCAAGGCTTTCACTGTCTTTGAAGTCAAGAAAATGATGAGACAGATTTTAAACCCATGCTGCCTGCTCCTTGCTGACAGTCTGTTAGGGGCTCCAGTGGGTCAAAACTAAAATCAAACGCTTGCTATCTAATCTTGAATTTTGATCTCCCTACAGGCATACAAGGAGGTGGGTAAAACCCAAGCAATACATATTATCATGAAGGAGATTGTTATATGCAAGAAATCTGCATATTTCTTGTATTTTGTAAGCTAAAGAGTACTTCCTACTTATTAAGAAGAAAGTCCCAACATTATTACTTTGATTAAATCAGAATATTTTTCCACAAGCAAACAAATTTAACTCATAGGACTATAAGTAAAACTAGAAAACTTTATTGATTCCATCATTTTTTCTTGCTTACTAAGGCATCTCTAGAAGTCAGTCCTTAGCAGTAGAATGAATGCTACCATTGACCTTACGTTAATATTTCAATGGTATCTATGGATAAAAAGCTATAAAAAATATTCCATGTAGGTTGATTGTTTTCTTTTTTTTATGTCTTAGCATCATGTGTTCAAGCCAAAAAAATGCCATCATGGTTTTGTTGTCATCACATATTATTCATACTCAATGTGCTAACTCAAAAATGCTTTTTTGCTTTTATTCTGGCAGCCACAGTACATGGACATATCTGCCACATTCTAATCTGCTCCATATCTCAAAATGCATATGTATTTTTTTACAAAATAAAGCATTATTTATTCTAATTTATTTGAAATCAAAATAATAAGTAAATGTCAGTTGTGAAACATTTCAGTTTGACTGTGACCTAAGTCATAGATGAAATCTATAAATATTTTAGTCCAAGTCTGATACTGTGACACTTGAAAAAAAAAAAAAAGAAAATAGCTTGGCTTAATTGAGCTGGAAGTGTCTGAAAAGAATACAGTAACTTCAGTCATGTACTTTTATATTTTCTGACAAAATATAAATTTTCTTATTGAGAAAATCTAGCTTGAAACGCATTTACTGTTTCACTTGGTGGATTTATAGGATTAATAAATATGTTTTGGGGTTTTTTTAATAACATCTCTTTATTTTAGTATGGCTTTTTTTTTTCTTATTTTTCTTTCACCCTGTACTTTTTATTGCTATTTCCACTACAGCCAAAGGCAACAGATATTCATGCATTAGTAATAACACTTATTAAAAAATAATGTCTCCTAAGCACATATATTTTGACAGATTTCCTTGTACACTCAACTCATCATTATGGGATCATTTATGTCCTATGAATTTTGAATCTGTCCTGGGTGATTCTATCATCAGACTTGAGTTTGTGATACTACTCCATGGGATAGAATTATTATGAGTCAAATGAAAAAAAATCAAGGTGTTAAAATATATTGGGTTCAGAAACCTATTGAAAATATCTTATGGATTTAACACATAGTTGGGTGTTAAATGGTGTAAAAAATACCTCAGCAATAACTTGGTTACTTTTTAGTACCTCATTATTGTCACACAGGAGACTAGGCTAAACAGTGAAGAAATACAATGACTAATAGATTTCAGAAAGATTTTCAATTCATTTATTCTTGCTACAATTAGTGATATTATTCCAACAAATATCTCAAATTTAAAGTAACATGAAAAAACATGGATAGTGAAAAGATGTATAAGGAGACAAGAGGTAGATATTTTTTATGCTTTAACCGGACTATAGTTCAGAAGTGAGATCATTATCTCTGAGTCTTTTTTTTTTCCTTAAAACTTCATCCAACCAGTTATTGTGTCAATAACTGAGAAATAAAGCAGCCATAAAACAGGTTTTTAAAGACAAATTTTAAATCTTACTTTGGGTAAGATGATACAGTGAGACTCACTGCATGTCTTTTTCATGGGATTTGTATCTTTTCAGAGATTAAAAGAAAAGCATTCTGGCCTGTTTACTGGTTCTTCAAAACTTGATAAAAAATATTCAGATGAAGGATTTACCATACATTTTAATGAGACAAGGCTGAAGCAATATGGGATTTTTGGAAAGCAAACCTATTTCTGTTGGTAACCTACAAGGCATGTCTTTTAGCCTGTTCTATTTGTGTGGAAAGTAGTGTCTCGGGAGAGAAGGGAATTATCTTGCCCTACTAGTACCTTGGGTTTTCAAGTTCCCATAATTGTCTTTGTACTTATGCAGTTTTATTGTACTGTTCTTTATTTGAAAAAAAAAAAAAAGAGAAAAGAAATTCTAGAGAGACTGTCAACGTTTTTATCATATTTTCATGCGTTTTTCCATCATTGTGAATCAGCTTTCCTAAAAGGTGAATATAATGACATTTTTATGAAATTGCTTTAAAATTATGATTGATATTTTATGACCAGCATAAATCAAAACAACATTCTGTGAGGCCAACTTGTTCTTTTATTTGCTTGATCGCTTAATTTAGATAGAAAGCACAGTTTTATGAAGAAATTTAAAGTTGCATTACATGTGCATACTGAAGTATGAAGAAAATATAGAGAGAAAAACTAAGCCTAAAGAGAGCAGATAAGAATAAAACTAGTGAATTTAAATAAAGCCATTTCAAGTCTTGGTGATTGCTGATGTGTTCTTACCATATCAGGACATCTGAAGAGCAATTGGTAGAACCAGAACAATCAAATAATTCCCCTGATATTTATGGTCCTTTCAAAGACACCATGTAAGTAACTTAGTTGCCCCACTTTATTTATTTGTGTTTCATCTTTGTAGTTTGGATTTTTAGACAATTATGACTATTTTATTGAATGAAATACCTAAACTCTTATCTTTATCTTGAGTGATTCTTATACAAGAGTACCTAGGTGAGTCTAAGGAAGGGAGTAAATACCCTTTCAAGGTGCTTAGAGTAGAGGGTTCAAGAACCTCAGCTATGGAATTCAGATGCCTGAGTAATTGCTGGAATCTAACACTATGGATGCTCTGGAGCCAGTAATGATACAAGATATAGTGCAGGAGAATATTATGCAAGACCACACACCACCACACAAAACTTCTTAATCTACCTTGCCCATACTCCAAGGTTGTGTTAATTCATGGCTGCAAAACAAAACTTCTGAATTATGGCAGAATGATTTGCAGCTGGCAGAGAGGCACGATCGTTGTTGGCTGAAGGCATCAAATGAATTTTCACTTCTGTGAAAGTACATATTACACTGAGAAACTAAAACTCAGTATACTATATCGATGCATATTCGATGCCATTTCTTTAGCTCTCATGTGAATAGTTTATAAACACATACCAGAAAGAAATTTTTAGGTTCAAAACTTAACATTCAGCATTTGGTTTGAAAAAATCCCCAAACAGCTAAAAGGTTGAACTGAGTGTGATTATGGTGTGCAGAGTTTTTGATTATTCAGCAAATCACCTGGGACATAAATTCTGAGTTGTCATTTCTAGTGGTGTTTCAAGAAATTTTCTGGATGGACTATGAAGTCAGAAATACAAAGACAAAGATCTAAAGCTGCAGTTCTATATACAAGCATAAGAAAAAGAAATCTTATTACATATTCCTTTTCCTGTGCCATTACATTAAAGCTTGTTATAGCCTGATATAATCATAGGTAGCTAATCACAGTTAAACACACAGAGGGGTGTATAAAAATAATCTGGGTTTGTGAACTCAGGCCTTAGTTATGTGTATAAAATAAAAAGAATATTCCATAGTTCTCTTGTGATCCATGATGGTAGCTCAGCTACTGTTGTTAATTGCAATAAATGTCTATGAGGCTTCCACAAATATTTAGAGAGAAAGATGAGTCCTCATGAGGAAAGAGTCAAACCCTTGCCTTGAGCATAATTTTGGCTTGCAACTTTATGGTGCTTTCCCAGCTACTGGGTTTAATGTTTGTCGTCATAACTGTAACTGAATACAAGAGCTGATATTATTTCTAACTGCTTACCCCATGATGGAAATGTTAATAAAATGCTGGACTGCAGAAGTGGCCTAGTTGTAGATATTCTAAATGGATGAACAGAGGAAGTCAATTGAGATTGGGAATCCAACTTTCTTAAACAAAAGTCATAGGGGTGAAATTTTGACCTCTATGAACATAAAAGTTCAAGGAAATTCAATGAAATAAGGATTCATGGGAAATCTCAGAATGGAGGTACCCAAAATGAAAAGTGCCCAAGCTAAGAGGTCCCTTTGGAAAACTGGCATTTGCATGACACACTAGAATTGACACAAGGAGTCATTGTCAGAACTGAGATGAACTCATGAGTTCCTGGCTCTCACCGATTGAAATTACTTCTTAGAACTTGCTAGAATAGCAATAAAAGCAAATTTTTCACTGCAATCATTTCTGTTACTGTGCTCAACTTTATAAAATATGTTCCTTGGGGGTGAAATTAATGAGCAACACATAAAGACTGGTTATTCACACCTTATGCAGCTGCACTTACAAGAGGATTGGGGAGGATGAAATCCAGCCTCAATACAAGGCCATGATGTGCTGTGGCCAAAATTCAGGGAGTTGTGGCTTTCATTTAACCTTATAGGCTGGAATAATATCTGCCAAATTTCTGTGTGCTCTTCATAAGGATTCTAAGTGACTTGGTCTTGATCTGACATTTGCAGCTCTTTTCCAAACCTGTTCTTAAATGCTTTGCCACAACTCATTTGATGCATAATCAGGCCTTCTTCCATGGCTTTCAGACAGAGGGAATACATTCCTTCTTCTCATAAATACTTTACCAACAGTTTCTGTGTAGGATTTACTTATTGCACTTCTGTGAGCTTAATGACTTCAGGGAAATTATGGGAAAGCCCACAGAAAATGGTTTAAAAAGACTCCTCTGGCATTATCTATGTAGTATAGAAAATAAATATACAGTGTGTATCTTGTCACTGACATTAGCATATTTAAACCTTATCAGATAAATGTGACCTGTGGAGAAAAATCAAGTACAAAGGAAGAGTAGTATACAGAGGTAGTTACAGATGTTGCCATCTTTCTTATGAAAGATGTACAAAATTCTATTTGTCAGGCGTCTTCTGTGGTCTAACTAGCAATTTTATTGCATAAAAATTTCTTATAAAAGTCAAAAGGATTTTGACTGCAGAAAGACTGGAAATTAACTGCAGATCCTGGCAGTACACCAGAATCACTGGATTGTATACTCACTAAGGTGCAATAGCACTTGTGAAAACCTGCTTTAAATTTAAATTTTGCTATGCTAATCTGAAATGAAGTACTCTCTTACTCACAAATCACATTCTGTGTATTTCTAAGTAGTCTTCTCTGATCATATCTGTGGCAGATTTCCTGTGGGGTGAGATAGCATTTACAGCATATCCAAATGATATTTTGCTGTTAGCCTGATGTTGTATAAACAGGGATACCTCATTTCTAAGACCAGGCAAAATATTTGTTAGCTTGTCTCCAACACTACTACAACACTTCAGTGCTATGGTAATTGCAGTAATTGCATGACTTGAGGTACAAGAGTATTTTGGAATGGAAAGTAGAATGTGATCAGGTCAGCACACCAGGGCAGACATGACAAGTGGTATTAATTAGGGTGGGAGATCCTATTCTTCTTAATGCTGTAGATGAAGATAAGGAAATCTTTTTAACAGAGGAAGCTGAGAATCCCAAGCTTGTCAGAAATAAGAACTATACAGGATATGATTAATAAGAAATTATTATTGAGGAAATAGGTTTAATGTCTTGATCTTGAAGAGAATTGCACCATATTTTTTTATTATGCTATTGCCGACTCCTTATGTAAACTCCTAATAATATTTAAAAGTAATACAAACATTCCTTGAGTGTAATTTTATTCCAAAGAAAGACATTTTAGTGATGACAGATGTAGAAATACAGTTCTCGAAAAAGATATTTGCTTCAACTCACAAATGGGAATGACTTCTTAAAAAATCCCTCTTGGGCTATCCCACCAACTGTGTTTATTAGTAGGCTCCTATGATAATAGAAAAAAGACAAACTATTAAGGACTTCCTATTTTAACTATACTGCAAAATAATCACTGTGCAGTTAAGCATGTGCTTTAAGCACGTACCCTCATTGTTTTATTAGAAAGATTAATTTGTGGTTCTGTGTATTTTCATGACTTATTTGTAGCAAATATAAACAACTGTCCTCAAAATTTCTTAAAAATAGCCCTTTAAAAATCACCAAAAAATATAGACCACCAGATCAAAAAATGAAATGCCTGAAAACATAGAAGACACCTGCTTGTAGAGATGGGTTAGACCTTTTCTAATTGTCAACTTCTCTAAAAAGCTGGTGAAATAATTTTCCTTCTTTTTTGACAATTCTTTTGTAATACATATCCATTTAAGTTTTATTCAGCAGGTATATTCAACTTTGGACCACCACAGCCTATATCATGGCATTGGATCATGATTTTGGAAGGTATACGTCCTATTCAGGGTCAAGGACCACAGGTGAAAAGGAATCAAAAGAATTTACTATTATATTTATACAATTTTAGTGTATATAGAAACTTCTGTAGGTGTGGATTCTTTTGGTAACTGTTATTTCTTATCAATACTTAATTTCATGAAAAATTGAATCATTCATCTTAAATGTGAGATTTTGTTGCAGAACTGAGCTCTTGCTAGAATAGAATGAAATTTATATGCTCCTTTGAATCATTTTCTTGTTTGAAATGGTGAGTCTTCTCTATTTTGAAGATATGAAAAGGATCAGATTCTTTTGATTACTTCTGAACATAATCATGTTTCCTTCCTGACAACATGAGTACAGTGAACTAAAATAAGAAGTCTTAAAACTAATTTATTGTTTTCATGGGAGAAGGACAACTCTTTCAAGAGGTTGCTATACTATGTGACCTTTTTGCATCTCACAAGTTTTCAATAAGATTTTGACTCTGAGCAGATCTTAAAAGAGAATGATTGATTAAAAAAGGTCTTGTAAGCAGAGAAATCAGGCTGAGGTCTCACATGGTCTCATATCCAAAGGTTTTATTCATGTAAGTGCATAAAAAAAATAGATTTGGAAGTGTTTGAGATTGAAAAACAGAGAACAATTTATCTAATGGCGTTGTACTTTTATATATTTATTGATTGTATTGATTTTTTTTGTCATCAGCTGTGAAACAAACCATGTTCATGAATCAGCTTCCTCAGCAATAATGCAAGCAAAATGAAACTTGCATTAAAGAATGTACTCCCAACAAACAGAGCTCTTGTAGCATACTCTATTTCTATTAGCCACAGTTTGGAGATGACTATGTATTAAATTTCTCCTGACAGTGAAAATTGTCTAATGATAATAATTCAAGCTATTAAAAAGAAGTAGAATATGAATGCTCTTTTCTTTCCTTCCCTGCCCTCCCAGAAGACAGAAAAGAAGATATCTCAAGCTGTTGAGATCCAATCCTATTTTTTGCTGACTATAAAGTCTTCTTCCTTCTGAAGAGTCAATTGGACTTGACAGAATACAAGTATGAAACAGATTTAGATCTGAGATTATAAATTCTCTTTTTAAGGACTCCTAATGGACTAAATTCTCTTTTTAAGGACTCCTAAATTTCACAAGTGGACCCACATCACAGCAGAGACTACTACAGCACTGATGGCATTCTGAACAGCTGCAAGTACAATGGGTTATTATTTTTGTTTGTAACACACCAGTACAACTCAATGGCTTTGATGCTTTTGAACCTAAAATATCTGCAATTCTAACTTGCTGATTCCCATAATAATCTAGTAGAGTAAGACTGGCCATCCTTTTCTTCATAATAATTTTTGTGGGTATATATTTAGCTATTTTTCCAGGTGTTTCCTAGGTTACTGTGTTTTCCACAGTAATCTCTGGTTTCTGCAGAACTTCTGTGCTGCTTGGACAACTGTCATGCCATGCCCAAGCAGACTCTATAACATGAATTCAGAAGATCGTTTGCAGGAATCTCTTAAAGGTTTGAAATCTATGGTTGCTCTTAATGTAAGAATGTAGGCAGTTCTTAAAAAATGTCTTTTAGATAATTATTACTAGTCAAAACTACCACACTGCTAAATAAATCTATTTCTATTATACATTTGAATTTACTGAGGTTAACCAAATACATGTTTATACTCTGTGCTGCAAATAAACTCTTAACATTTCAAAACCTGCATTTTCTTTTCAAAACATGAGACTTCTTACCTTCTTTAGCATATGGCTTCAAAATTAATATTTGAATTTATGAATCAGTCATGTTTTACATAACACTCTTATTCTTTTTACATCCTTTTGCTAAAGAGGTTTTCTTTGCAATTTTATTTTTCACATATAAGCATAAATTAGAGGTGACAGGGATCTATAAAAAGAATATGCCATTTATCATGATAGTCTACATTTTATCAAAATAAATGTCTTATAAAAGTTCATCCATTATTATCAGAAATTATGAATACAGTAAATTCAGTCTATTTTCAATTAAATAGAAATCTTTTGGTATTTAAAATATAAACTCCAAGATATTTAATGACTTTTTCAGATAAAATTGAAAATTTTTCATTTCAATCAGGCTCTACAGGATAAGCAATTGTTCTTTACCTTTTATGTTTCTACTCTTCAAATGCTTACACAAGGTAATAATATATCCATGGCTGTTATTTGTCCAAGGTTATCATATACCACCATTATTTCTTTAGGTTGCACAAGCTCAACTTCAGTTCTTTTTCATGTTTTCTTTTGTCATAAGCCTGCTTTCTCATGATTTCACTCATTCTTTTTGCTCGACTTTAGTTGCTTCTAATTTTTCTCTTACTCTTTAAGAAAGTTGAAATGAAACAATGAATGAAAGCTGCAATTTAACAGAAATATATAGAAATGGACTATAAACCTTCAGAATATTTAATCAGGAGGGGACAAAAATATTTCTTGCCAACATTCAGGATTCCAGTGCATTACAGACAATCATGTAAAAACCTAGCTTTCTGATTTACTGCATATATGTCCTTTACTGGATTTAATAAAAGAATCTCCTTTAATCATTAATGCCATACAGCCTAATACAGGCCATTTACTGTCCTTGATCCATTGCAGCAAGGTCTGGCAGAATATTAAAATGTTTCATGCAAATGTCAAGGTGCTCATGAAAATACAACAGCTTGCCCAGTAATAGTAGGATAAAATAGGATAATTGTTGTTAGCCTTCTCTGAGTACGGTTCTTAATCATGTTCTTAATTGCCCAGAAACAAATCTAGCCACTTTTCAACTAAGAGTAGACTATATAATAATAGAAAGCTGGAAAAGTGACTCTGCAGAGTGTCTGGGACTTGAGTGCAAATAGGTGTAGCTTCGAAATAAGCACATATGGGTCAGACTCCCAGTTTATTGAAGTTAACTCTGTTAACTTCAGTAAACTGGGAGTCTGACCCATATGTGCTTATTTCAAAAAGTAAGCAGAAAATCGTTTGAGTATTGGATGTCTTAGCAATTGCTAAAAGGTAGCATTTAGGATTACATTCAATTTCTGAACTTAATTTCTAAAGTATGTTAACTAAAGAAAGATTGTTTGGACAGAATGAGTAGGGAAGGATGATATTTACTCTTTTATTAAAGGTCAGCTGTGGCAAGTAGGTTTCTTACTCCTGAAAGTAGTATTCAGGTGAGGATTAGGTAGTTCTTGGAAGAAAAGTGCCAAGAATCAAATTCCAAAGTGGATCACAGGAACATATTTCTCAGATTACAGACACAAATGAAAAGTCAAGGGTTTGTCCTCATTTACAGAAGTGTGATCCTGGAAGGAGTCAGGTACATGTCCAAAAATGAAGTTGTAACTAGAGAGGGCTGACATTATCTTTGTGCTAGTCTGTTCAATTACATTATTTTTTATGAATATTTGTGACTGGTCAGACACATGGCTTTGTGGGGACCAAGTTCTCCATATACAGATAGCAGCCTTTCCATATCAGATGTGTATTTCATTTCGGAAATACAAGCATGTCTTGCTCACTGTGAAATGTAGAACATATCAGCAAGTGAAAAATGTGCTGCTGAGAAAATGGGAACATTGATGAAGAGGGACTGGGAACCTCTATCTCCCTGTTTGTATCTCTTTCCTAGAGATGAATCATGAACTATTTCACCAGAAGCTCCTCCCTGAACTTTTCTGCTAATTGTTACTTTGCACAGCACTGTATGGTGTGTAATTACCATGAGGGTGGTATTTTTTGGAGTAATACTTTTGAAATACTCCTCACCTTTACAACTTTTTACTCATCTTTTGCAAAAGCTGGATCACATCTGACATAAGCTGACAGACTACTTTCTGCTATTAAATCTGTTGCATTAAGAGAAAAGGGTCCTGGCAAGAAAAAATGTGCAAACAAGAAGTAAAAAGTCTTGTTTTAAATGATAAGCACATATATGTTCTCAAAAACAGCCACCAAAAAGTTCGTGTTACTTAACACACAATTTCACTCAAAATTCACTCAGGGATTTGTCTCAACTTTTTTGCAAATGCTTTCTGCACCTCTCCTAGTGAATGTTGCCATTCCTGAGTACTATAGGACCAAGTTCCTTTGGTGATTTATACACTATGTCAAAAATACATTTTAGTGCTTTGCTTCTTCATTTCACCGGCAGGTTATTCTTGCAATAAAAGAAAAATCATCAGGACTGTTTAGTAAAAGTTCTGAGATGAAATTTAGTAATATCTCACCCTGGCTGGAGAAACAACCTAGTTTGAGACAATTTGGGTTAGTGTATAGAAACAATTTTGTCACTGGAATAACACTGATACCAAGCTCCTCACACCATCTTCCTCTTTCTCTCACCTCTCTCACACACATTTAGAATTTGATCTTTATCTCTTTCCATAAATTCAAACTACTATTTTATGTAGAAAATAGATTAACATTCTTTATTTTTTTTTCTAAATTTGAAGCTCAGATTGTATGATGACATATTGAACTCTGCCATTTATGCATTACAAGAGAAAAAAATGATATTTTTTTTTGGATTTGTTGTTTTTCAATTAATCACATGTTCTCTTTTCATCTGTTACGGGAAAAAGGGAAAAATTTAAACACCAATTTCTTTAAATACTGGCTTTCCTTGCCCTTGTCTTATTTATCTGCTCACTAAATCTGGCTTGTGGTTTTTCTGAGCTTTTTTCCCCCCAGTGATTAGTTTTTCCATCAGTCTCTCTTTGACTGCATTATCATTAAAATGGTGCAGCTCCCAATATTCAGTCACAATCATTTTCCCCCAAAGCTCAAAAGTGAGTGAGCAACATTCTTCTTCAAGTTTTTGTGTTTTCATTAGACCACATCCCTTCTCCTTTTAAATCTATCAAGACTTCAGGTAATGGACTCATGACCTGTACATAAAGTAATATTCACACCTATATTGCAGTCCTGAAAACAAATGTGGTCTGTCAGAGAAAGGCAATTGGATCATCAGTTCTTTCATTCTCAGGTAGAAAATATCTTCTATTATCTGGCAACTGACAGTGAAATGGACTCTTAGTGTGCTTTATGTCTTATCAACACTGCTAATTCAGTTTTAGGAAAAAAAGGGTATAAATGTCTTTAATTGGGAGGCAAGGAAGCAACTATTTTAATATATTTTATAACCCTTGCAACAACAGAGAAAACATTCAAGAATAGGTTACACTTGGAGGACAGTCCCATGAAAATAAATAATTGTTTGTTCACTACATTAATAAGATTCAAAGAGAGATTGATTTATTAAATGATGGGTCATTAGCAGTGGAGGCAAAGGCTAAACAAGCTTCCATGGAGAGTTACTCTAAAAGATGACACTGTAGCTTTTTTTTATTATTATTACAAGGATATATAAATCAATTTAAACTGATTTATTGAAAGTTTGACCATTTTAAGATATGACATTTTATACATTACCTTTAACTTTAATGTGTGCATAATTAGTATAAGTTGGCATAATGCCAGTTGTTCTAACAGAGATCTATTGACTTACTACATCTTAAGATGTTGCTCATTAGCAGCAGTTATCCTCAATTTGCTATGACAATATTAATATATGCCTGTTAGAACAGTTTTTTAAAAGACAAATATTTAGAGAGTCATTGATACCTTGCTTCTCATAATGCCTATGGAAATGTAGGTTGTCTAGATGTAATGTGTCTTGAAAATGAGAGTAATTTTCCAGCTGGTGGGAAATTCCAGTGGGTAATAATACCTTCTATTTATCCAAAAATATTTTAAAAAATCAAAATATGATGTCAAGAGAAAATTAATTTAGAAAATGTCAACAAATAGATTATCTCTTGAATATATTAATTTTGATTCATATTATTTGCTTTTATAAAATTGCATTTTCAGTATTTTTTTTTTGTGTCTTTTTGCTATGATCTATCTAGAGGGTAAATTAGGTCCCTCTTCAGGTAGAAGGAAGTGTTGTTTTTCAGCAGTACCATTTTCCATAAGGAAAATAAGCCTAGTCTGTTAAGGAACATGATATCAAGATAAAATAAAAGAGGAACAAAACCCGAGGAGGAAAGCCAGCTGATGTTTGTTTTTTTTTTTAGGTTTACTCATACATATAAAATACATTCCTGCTATGTGGATCAGTTTTATTATTCTTAAAACAGGCTATATTATTTTATGTATGGAGCAGTTGCTAATACTGAATTGATAATACTGGAATATAAATACTGTAGTAACTATTTTAACTGATTATTAGAAAGACAAGTAAAAAAATTATCTAGAATTAGAGTTATTACTTATATAACAAGAAATATAAAACAGCTGTATAGAAAAAAGAGTTTTGGTAAAAAAAACCCAAAACATTCTGCCATGTTGTTTCATGTTCTGACATCAATTTTTTTCAGTCCCTTTTGGAAAGCAAAGGCTTTTTAATATTTTCCCCCCTGTTTATACATTAATGTAATATTCCTTCTTCATGCTGGTAAGCTACATCTGGGGAGAACACATACATGTAAGTCATAAAAAGAATGGGTTTGAAAAGCACAAACATTTTTTATTTAGATACTGACTGCACACTTAATTGATCTATTATGAAAACATCACTCATTTAGTGCTCCAAAAGATTAAAGTAATACTTAATAAAAGCCAATACATTCAAGGGGTTTAAAACACTTATTGTAGCAGTTGATTGTACTTAAAATAGATCTTTAAGTCAGTGGGACTTTAAAGGGTAAAAATATGTTATTTCTTTGCCAGCAACTCTGCATCAGAGAACAGCCCAGCAGCTCACCATAGTGTGTGCAGAAGGAATATCAAATGAAAGGAGCAGGTGAGGAGTACCAGCAGTTGGTTAGACAGTGCAGTGAAACCTCCAACAACGATTACTCAAAGCATTTACATTTCAGTCAGGGGTATGCTGCTGTATTTGAACAGAGCTCATTTTTATCTGGAATGTTATTTAGGAAATGATAACAATAAAAGGGAGTCTCATACATAATGTTTTTTTAGGATTTCTACATCCCTCTTCATCCCTGCCAAACCTGAAAGATCATCTGACATCCCAGCATCAGAGTATTGAGGTTTGTTTTCTCACACAAAGGCACATTGGAGTTCTTCACAATTAGCGGTGCTGTACTGGGTCTCACACCAGAGGTAATCAGCAGAGATCCATCACATCTCTCACATCTGGCCTTGTGCTATGCTTTTCAGTATATTTTGGACTTTGTAAATGTATGCTTTATGCCTCAAAATAAGTACACTTTGAATTTTATAAATCTAATGGATGTAACTAATTAACCCAAAATATTAAAACACAACGAAGGCACAAATAAGTATTCAGAACAAATTAGGTCACCTTATAAGTGAATGCAGTAATAGTTTATTTCCATTTATACTGCATTTATTGTATACTTTTAACATGCTATCTACAGTATTTCTAAATGTATTTTGGCCTGAATCTTGCTTCAACAAAGTTGCTAAAGATAGCATGAAAAATGTCTTTGTTGTATCTTAGTTTTTCTTGGCTCTGTTAGGCACAGAATGAAAGCAGGAAGTATTTGGCCCTGTGTATCTAACTTGTCATTTGGAAATTTCAAGTTTTAGTTTCTTCCCTGCATGCTGAGGTTTAATTTAAACCATGTCACCCACCCTGAGCAATGATGTCATATCCCTCTGTGATCGCTCTCTGAAGTTCTCTGAAGTTGCCAGTGAGTTAATGCCATTCTCTCCTCTCATAAATGTTGAACAAGTGCAATAAAGAAAATCTAGCACTTGTTCATGGAGAAAACTTTGTAATTTGTAGGACAAATGCCAGAGTCAATGTTTAATTCTCCATTAATATAGAATGAAAAATAATTAAAAAGTTTTCCAGAATTTAATTTTAGCTCAATTTAGTTAAATAATCATTATGGTTGTTCTGGCTTCAGGTTTTCACTTACATTTCAAGGAAACTGCATGTCTTGCTTTACAATAGCAGGTATTGTGGTTCCTCACACTGCCTTTCAAGGCTGTCATAGATTAAGTGAAAGAAAAGACTTTCCATGTTATTTTATCCTTTTCCCTTTCTATTTATGCCTTATAATGGAAACTGCAAAACTATATTCAGTACAATTTGAAGTTGCTGATCAAATGGCTTCCATCACCACTTACCATTAACAGATGTAATGACGTATGCAAATACTGATTTTCAAATGTCATAGAAATTGTATTCTGAATTTTAACCTGAAGGACCCATTATTACTGAAAGCCAAACAAAGAGATCATTCTGTGTCTACTTGATACCTCATTCCTGTATTGCAGGAACAATTCTGATATATAATCTGATACAGATAACAAAATGAGGCAGAAGAAGGGATGGAGGCAGACTGTGAAGGTAGAGTAGGGACTTTGAAGGTCATCATGTCCAAATGTATGTGCAAAGAGGGCACTGAGAGCAGGCTGCCCAGAAATGTGTGCAGAGAGCTTGTGAATATCTCCAGGGGTGGAGGCACCACAACCTATCTGACAGTCAGTGCCAGTATTCAATCACCCTCAGACGGAAAAAGTGTTTCCTGATGCTCTGGTGGAAAGAAGACATTCAATGTCTTGAGAGCATGTCCAACATATAACAATTCAGTTCAGTGCCCAAGTAATCTTCCTATGACAATTATAATTTAGTATTAATATAGACACATATATATACATAAATAAAATCCCACAAAATCATGCTGAGACCACATTCTGAAGTTTGAAGGCACCAGGACTGCCTGAAGAGTTCTGGAAAGCATTATGAGGTGGGGGAAGCAAAACCTGGCACTTTGTTATTCCTTATTGTTTACTGGTAACAGCATCTGCACCAGTCCCAGAAATCTCCCCCATATTTTGATTTAGCAGAAACTATTTTCTTTGTTCCAAGACAAAGCTCAGGAGCTAGATAATCTGCAGAACAGCGTTCAAGATGAAAGCCTTTCAGTGTATGCAAACACCCAGAGTATCCGGGGAGCACTGGCTTTGAAATCCAAGTTTTATCGACTCTGTTGTTCATGAAATGACTTATTTCAATGTCCTTTTGTATCCTAGTAATATAATGCTTATTGCTTTTTGTGATGTTTAAATTAATGTTCACAAATATTATCAGATGAAGGGGAATAAACAAGGAGAAAATATTTTTGCTCTTAGATAGTAGCGTGCAGAAGTAAAATATCAAGCTGTCAACTATGCTTTAATATACATCTTTATTTTCCATATTAATTTGTTTACATCCAAATGTAGAATATCTATAACTTAAGTGAGTTCCTTTTTCTCTGCTGGAAATCTTTTTTACTTCATCACGTAAATGGAAATGTTTTCATATCCTCCCCCAAATATTTTATTCTGCATGCATGGCAGGATATTGATTCTGTATAATATATCTCCCAGAACAGTGTAACAGGCTCTGCCTGGAAATATGTGTGTGCCCAGTATGCCATAAAAATAATAAAGATCTCAGAAGCAAAGATTTCCCTAATTGTTTTACTGGGGACAGTGAAAATGCTATTAGAGAGACATAAAACTTATTAACAAACAGCATTTGTGGAAATGTAAAAACATTTGCTTTCTGTATTGGTAGCCATTCTTCATCATATTTTTAATTGTATTTCTGACAAAACAATAAGAAAAAAAAACCTGAGTCTATCAGATCATTTATATTCTAATAAATAAGAGATTGTATAAGCCATTAATTATATCAGCAAATGTCATCAACTGTAATGAAGAAGGTACATGCACATTCCACCTACTTAGGAAGAATAACTGTCAAATGAAGCCTTTCTTGTCCTATATATTATTAACAGATAAAATTATGCTAATCTTTATAAAGAATTTATTGACTATATTTGGATAAAATAAGAGGAGAAACAAAGAAAAGAGGAACAGAGTATCTTCTAGCTTTATAGTCTAAACAGCAGGATACCTCTGAGAACAAAGAGATTTAGTTGTCAGTGAAGACAGTTTCTAGCAAAATGAGGCATTTGTCCAAACTGCACAGCAGCTTTCTTTGCCACTTTGTTTCTTTCTCATTTCTGTCTCATTTGTGTTCCTCATTTGTTTGCTTTCACTGCTTAAGTGAGAATGCATACCAGTCTGCACAATTTACACATCAGGGATGGGATATGCTGTACCAACACACCATGACAATCAAGGAAATAACAACACCTCTCATTGTGTAGTCTAGAAATCAGAACTGAAAGGAAACCTTTAGCGCTCTTCTTCTCTGCCTTCCTTCTGTGTAATTCCAAATCCCTTTTAACAGACTCCAAAATGTCACTCAACTACATGACACAGGACATTGAAATCTAGTAAACCAGGAAATATTTCTTTTTCACAGACCTCTAGATGAGTAGAGGACTTAAAAAAAAAAAAGGTACTCTTAGTCCTGTGTTTAACATTTAAATGTTAAATGAAAAACTCCTGCGTCTTTTACTAAGCACATCCGGCTTCAAAATACAGTTTTAATATTTTATGGGTAAATCTGTAACACTAATATTCTAATGTACATCAAGCCCTTTATTTTCACATAAGAACTGATTATCATGCTGTCCCAGTCATTCCTGAATGAGCTGGGTTGGGCAGTAGAGGAACAGAACAAGTGGGTCTCCATGAAGCTGGGCAGTGAAAAGTGCAGACAGAACAAATGTATGCATCTGTACAGGAAAGGAGCAATCTCACAGGCAGGGTCCTGGGAGCCTCTGTGGGTAAGATGAATGTGTCTGTCCAATGTCTGTCTTGCAGTGACCAAGGTTAACCACACTGCCAGGGCTACAATAATGTGGTGGGTTGGCTCTAAATGGACACCACGTACCCACCAAAGCTGCTCTACCACTTCCTGCCTCAACTGGACAGGGATAGAAAATATAACAAAAGGCTTATGAGTCTTGACAAGGATGGGGAGAGATCATTCAACCATTGCCATAAGAGGCAAAAATCCCTTGACTAAGTGAAATTAATTTAATTTCCTTCCAATTCAATCCGAATCATATTACAAAAAATAAAATGAAACCTTAAAAACACTTCCCCCCACTTCTCCCTTCTTGCCAGGCTTCACTTTTTTCCTGATTCTCCACCTTTTCCCCTCCAGCAGTGCAGAACAGGGAATAGGGGTGGCTGTCTGTTCATCACAAGTATTCTCTGTCATTTCTTCCTCCTCAGGGTGAGGACTCCTCCCACTCTTCCCCTGCTCCAGAGGAGAGTACCTTCAGCAGTATTTAGCAATGTAAAACAGAAATTTTAGAAAACATGGAACCAGACTTGGTTTTGGTGCATAGTAAGAGGATGGAGTGCAGTGGTCACAAGTGGCAGCACAAAAAAGCACAATTTGGCATAAGGAAAAAGTTCATCCCCTTGTCAGTTATTAGCTTTGGAACAGCTTTCCTAGAGCAGCTGGAGGATCACAAGCCCTGAAAACTTCCAATGCTAACCTGTGTAAGTCTTTTTAGTGTCTGGTCTAATTTTGAAGCTGGCCAAGCTCTGAGAAATTTGAAGCAGGTGACTTCCAGAAGTCTCTTCTAATCTAAGTCTTTCTTTGATCCTGTGTTCACAAGCTTAAAACTTTTATTTTGTAAGACACTTCTTGAGCGCTTTTTTGTCTCTTGCAGTCGTCAACATGATCCAGAATTACCTTGTCTTTCCTTTAAAAAATGAGCTCACAAAAACTTGGGATAAGGATAGAGCTTCAGAATGTCAGAATGTCTCATTATTTAGCCAATATCTGATGTTAGCTACTCTGTCCTGCATTTCCACAATCACTCCAAATAGTTCCAACACTGAAAATTTAGCAATGATGTCCTGCTTGATTAGAGAGGATAATACTTAATTACTCTGCCCTGAACAAAACATTATATAACTTGATATTTTCATGGATTGTTTCCATCAGTATTACCACTTCAGTATCTCACAGTCCTGTTGGACAGAAGATTCACTGATCACAGGAAATGCTTTGCTCAGGAAGGCCAAAAAGAAGAATAATTCTCTGCATTTGCTATATTCATATGACTCGCTGCACTTTCCCTAATTCCTGTCTTCCATCTTTTTCCATAACTCTGTTTTATAGTCCTATGTCTTTTGTCTGTATATTATCCAGGGTAGAATTCCACAGTTCTCCTAGCCATTGGTTATCACAATGGTATATTAATTACAGGCATCTTCTGTCTTTTAGAGATTTTGAGATTGCAAAATATAAATGAGGAATTTCTTAAGCAAAAGTAACATTTATTTGAAATTGGTAGGAGAAAGCAAAGAAATAAAATGTGAAAGTCTATGAGAATTTCTATCAGAGCAATGTGAATAGTCTGAACTTTTTGAGTCATATGTGAATGGAGGTTCCAGTCTTCCTCAGGATGTGTTCAATTATTTTAGAGCTTTAGCAAGCTCTTCTTCGGCTTATCTTCATTCACTGAGCAACTGTTCCTTCTGGGCTATTCATTCCCTCCTTTTGTGTTTAATCATAATCTTAGAGCTTCCATTTAAAATAACCAATATATGCTGATACAGAAAGTGTCTGAGTTACAAAACATATAGTGCATATAAGCTGCTATTAGCAACTTCCAATTTCTCTCACAGACTGTCCATAAGTGGCTCTCTCCTGGGACCCAGAGGAAACCATGATAAAAGAGCAGGTTTTCAGAATCATCATTTCCAGAGCTGCTCCAATTTGTACACCACCTTCAGCCTGGGGCTGTTTTAAGCTTTATTAGCTAATGTCTGCAGGGCAAACAAATGCTGAGGTCAGTTCAGAAAATTTTCCAAACTTTTTAATTTTAACTGAGTTAACCATAAATTGATAAACTGCAGGGATGTACACAGCTGTAGGTTTCAAATAGCTGTAAGTTTCAAATATCAGGGAGATGAATTATTCCCTGTCAAAATGAAAGGAAAACTACATCAGAATTTAAGAGAACTAATAATTCCCATTTTTCTCCCCTGTGAAGTGGCAGTAATTGAACTAAACCTATGGTATTTGCATAAAAATCACTTTAAGTCATTTGACAATAAATAAAAGGGAAAAATTACAGAACCTGAAGAAATCTGAGAATACTTCAAGAATGTTACTGGAAATTATGTATTCCTCATAAAATCTTTTGCCTCATTGTGTTCATTTAATAAAGACTTATGAAGGTGGAATGGTTAACAATGAGATAATCCAAATGACTTATATGTCAAATTAATGGTCAAGAAAGCCAACACGGAACTATTCCAAGACAGATATTTGGGCTGCTACCACTGCAAATAGCAATTTTTTTTAAAGAAATGCTTGTCCTTAAGGTAACTTATTGTCTTCATTCTTACTTTGAGTAAGTTTTTTTCCCCCACATTCTACAGTTTTTATCACACTCATACACACATTTCTTTTATGCAGACCTGTCTATTGTATGAACTAGGTGCTATGTCTCTATATCATATGCAACATACATATATTAGACATTATTTTATATGAGATTGTTCTTGTATTGTTCAATGGTACTGCCCATAAGGCATTTTCTATTACTTAATTTTCAAAAAGATTTTGTATTAAATACATAGTACACTGGAATAAGCTGCAAGAAGGAAATTCTTAAATAATGTTTTCTTCTAAAAATTCTTTGTTGTGTCTTTCAGTAGTCTTGATAAATCTGTCTTATTTCTCTCATTATGACAGTCTATAGTTCAAAGAGTATATTTTTTAAAATTTATTTGAACTTTATATGAGGTTGATTAGTTGCATAGAAAAGTCTCAAGAGGTCTAAGAGATCTAAGCTATGCTATCTGCATGAGGATCAACCATTTGGAAAATCCTGGCATATTTGGTACATCATTTTTTTGTTCAGTTCTTAGTCAATAATGGCTTTCAGCCCCGAAAGAAAGGAAACCAGTTTTTCCTCTTCATTTTAACTCATAAGTATCTTCAGATATATGCAACTGGGTCTCAGTTTGACACTTCCTCTTGCTCTAGTTTTGTCTTTCATAAAATACTGGGACAAAATACTGAAACAAGAAGACAATTGCATGAATAAATAGAACAGTTATGATATGAATAAATGACTGTACTCTAAAGGTCTGAGTGCTTTTCATGCATTTATTTAAACAGCTGGTATTGGTTTCCACTGATCACTTATCCTGGGAGCTTCCTTTTGAAATGTAGCAAATAAAAAAATTCTTCCATGAACCAGTGTGATCTTATCTCCCAACTCATTCTGTTTTCCGTTGTTCTAGACTTTTCAGTTCTGTTGTCTTCTGTTTAATTTTGCGAATGCCTCAAAGACTATTAATTCTCTAAAACTGTTCAAATTTTCTCATGTTTCTTCTAAAAATTTTCCTATAAATTCTAGAAGCATATACTTCTATAATTCTCTGGTGTCAAGAATGTGAAAAGTTTTTTCCTCAATCTTGAATGCAAAAAAATCTTATTTCATGACGAAAAAAGTAACAGTAACTGTTTTCATTCATAATTCAATAGCTGTTGAATAGATTAGATCTCTGTGATTGTCATCCAACCAGCTACTGATGCTTAAAAAAAAATCAGTTAAAGAAACCTGGTTAATGCTCTTCACTGGTGGTTAATACCCCCCCTCTACTTCACTACCCCTCTCAAAAAAGCAAACAAATTAACTAACTAACTAAAAAAAGAAAATATATTAGAAATACTATATTAGGAAGAAATAGGAAAGCTAAACATTTTAATGAGGGATAAAATATCCTGTTTGCTTACAGACAATGCAGGATCACTGTGAAAGAGGATTTATAATGCATAAGATATGTGATGATGAGAAGATAGAGCATGATGAGCAGAAAGAGAAGCTGGGAAAAGGTTGTATTGTACTACTCCCTATTTGTGCCCTTCTAAACTTATTTTTTAAGTGATTTTTACAAGGTGAAGCAAGGTGTCTTCTATTAGATGCTAAATGTTTATTTATTGAGCTTGGAAGCCTAATTATTGGATCAGAGAAGGGTGCAATGAAGAGCTCCTATTTCAAAAAGCCTTGTTTTCATAGGCTGATCAACTGGTCTAAAAAACGTACCTGTAGCTTTTCTATAGATTTTTCCTTAATTTTCCTTTCTAGATTTTCATCGATGCAGTGAGCTTTAGAAACCACAAGCATTTGGTATATTTTATTTAAAAAGCAATTGCTTCCTCTGTCAGGGATGCTGTGAGAAATGAATAGACTCAGAATGCTTAGATTTTAATTTTAATTTATCTTTAAACCCCTTGATTTGCTCTGGCTATGTAAAATGGCATTAAAATTGTTCTTACCATGTCCTCAATTTCCCAATCCATACCACTGCTGAGAAAAGGGCCTTGGTGTAAATGAGAATCGGGCCTCCAAAAGAGTGTTTGCCCAGCAGGTTGTCACTAAGGTTATTTAGCTGCAGTTGCTTCTGCAATAGTCACATTTAGAAACTTCACTGTTAAATGAAATTCCAGCTCCAATGTTCCTTTACCTCTTAGCACTAACACAAACAAAACATAATGGTGCAACACAAAACTACAATGGGGCAACATCTTGTGGTTGTTCAAGAAATATAATGTATTCAAGTAACCTATGTTTTTTCCAGGATGTGGTCCTCTTCCTAGTTGACAAGCCATCAAATGTGTAATCTAAACAAAATAGAGTGGTTTAGTGCTTTTAAATAACTCACCAGTTGCAAGACTTAATTATTGTTATCATGTTCTGGAAATGTCTAATTTATGCTCAATACCTCTCTTGAAGGCAACTACAGTTAGAGATAGGTTTCAGTGACTTCTATATGAACGTAGAAAACTTTAGTTTAGGCTTTTTGTGGAATAAAAAATATCAAAAAAAAAAATAGAAGTCCAAAACCTTGTGTAATTTTACTGCAATATTTATTGTCTTATACATACAAAAAATTTTTAAAAACTCCAAGCGACTCCTTCCTACTGTTCCAGTACAGGTCACATATTCTTCTGTGTATGGTTGAATCAAATTTCAGTTTACAAGCTTAAAACAGATTTATTTGTAAAGGAAGTGTACAGTCCTCAGCAGGAGGATGCATAAGGAGTGCCTAACTCCTCTCGCAGAAGATACAGTTCTGAATCTGGTAGGTTTGCATTTTGAAAATTAAATAACTTCTTGTGGGTAACTAACAGCCAGGCAGCAGCACTTATTCTAGCAGAAAAAATAGTATTCTATCCAGAAAAACAGTAAATTCTGTGTGAATTGAAAGAACAGAAAGGCAGGTGAAAATCAGAATAATACATGTTACAACAAAGTAATGTTTACATTTTTGTACTATCTTTCAAACTTCTATTATTAGAATATTTTGATATCAGTATATATTAGCTTTTCAGTATATACTTCTGAAGTTGTTCTGTTTCCTCAATGCTTTTTGTTTTATAATTTCTTCTGTCTCATTTCTTTTCCATGATATACTATTTACTGCTTATATTCTTTCATCATTGAGGATAAGTTCATCTTTTACAATAAAAACATTGACATCTAAATTTCAAGCTCTTCTACTCTTTTGGTAGAGGGAAGGAACAAACACAGCTAATTGCTTACAGAAAGAAAGTCCCCCTTTTTTGATTTTTTGAAGGTTCTAACAGTTCACAAACATCTGTGGAATAATTTTTCCTTGAAGAATTTTCATTGAGTTTCTCAAGCTACTCCCAGCAGCAAACAGCAAAATGCCTATCTGGCACTTTTGGGCATGACAAAATTTCGTGTGAGCTCCCAGGCTGCTCTGCAGACAGTCGGATCTTACAGATGCCTGATCCTAGTACAAGCTTACTGGATTAACCTACATGTCTCAAGGAACATCATAGCCCTTGAACTGTCATCATCATTTCAAACATTTGTGGCAGATATTTTGCTTCCTTAAAGTAAAAATGATTCAAGTAGCTACTTCATAGAAATCAGAAGAATGACCTATGCGAATCTAATATTTCGGTTTTTCCAAATTGCTTTTCCCAATCTATTAGCATAAAAATTTAAATATGCTGTTATGTATTTGAACCTTTCATGAGGTCTAGCTGCCCTTCTTGCTACTTTTATATAGGTCTTAATACCTTTTCATTATTAATTGCAATAGACATTCAGTTAAATTTCTGAAGTCAACTTTCTTAGATTTTTATGCCTGCTTTCCTAGGCCTAAGTAATTTTTTTTTAAATATTATGAAGTAATTATTTTTATACTGTCCCATAATCTCTGGATATATGTTTTCATGTTTATAAGATCTGTTTCTACAAATTATATTTTATTTCATTTCCCTATCTTTTTGTTTTCATAGTCTTAACAAAGCTGAAGCTATTCTTGATGATTGAAACATTCTGTCCGCCATTTAACTAAAAATCCCAAAAATTTGAAACAAATCCCAACAATTTTTTTATTTAAACTTTTAATTAGAATAGCAGAAATATTACAAATGAACTAAAATGAGAAATGGATGAGTGGCATCCTTGAGCATTCAGTAGAACATGGAACATTCTGCTCCAGCAATGATTTATTCCCGACCCAGACCTGTAGTATCCGTAGTTAATATCAAGTGGATGTTTTGTAACTTGTCATAACAGATGTGGTTTCCAAACAAAGGGGAAAGAGATAAATAAAAGCAAAAATAAAATATTGTGCAAAATACCATAGATTCATTGAAACATAAGAATATTACTTTTAAATTTTGTCCATCACTCCTGTTTATCCTTGCTGCATCCATACACTGGGAAGCTGGTCACTGAGATTTATCCATCTGCTATCAGTTGCTCACTGGCACTTTGAATCAAACACACTGAATGGATCACCAAATGTTACAGTAGAATTTTATTAAACATTACCATAGGACAAAAATTTCAACATTTTCAAAAGCTTTACAAAACATTAATCAATTTACTCCCTCTAGCTGTTGAAAATAGTGTATAAGGAAATAAAAATTTGTATTCTGTTGATATTTAAAATGCGTATGTTGGATTTTTCATTTGCTTTCCCACTTTGAGATAGAAAATTGATTACAGAATGATTTTATTTTATGGCAGTGTTTTGGAGAAATTTGACAAGAGAAAGTTGAGTGAATATCTAATGTACAACTGAATTCATTTTAAAAAAAGTGGAAAAAAATTAAAAATTAATTTCAATAGGAAAGATTATCAAGAAGAGTTATCCTGACTTTATTAACTTCTGGAGCAAATCTTATTCATCACCTGAACTCTGTTAGTTTCATTTCAGTACTTGAAATGTGAAATGCCTTATATATTTTGCAAGCTGCAGTAACTCTGACTTTAGCACCAAATTGGGCTAATGGAGGCTGTTGGCCCTGTTTAAGTGATTATCTATGCAAAGTCCATATGATGTAACACACATGTAGAATCTGTTTTGAATATTTGAATCCACTGGTGCAGCTGCAGTCTAAGCAGAATGAAAGCACATCCATTTTTCAGTGCAGGAAAAAGTGCTGGCTTTTTTTTCAAACCTAGGTATGTGAGGTTGCCTCCCTATGGAAATCAGAGTCACACCACAAGTTCTGCTGGGGAATACATTCTGGCTGATAATTTTTTTGTTTGTTGACCATGTATGCAAGATTTGTTATTGCAAAAAAAAAAAAAAAAAAAAAAGAGGGTAAAAATTGTCAAGTGCAATAGTTTAGTCACATTTAATTGTAGAACAAGCTTATGTAATTTCACCATATTCTGATCAGGCATCACAAATTTTGGAGAAACCTTTTGGATTCCCCTTTTCAGAAACTGCTATTTAGTATTCAGAAGGTAGCTCAATGACACTGCTTTTTTTGTGCTCAGAGCTGCACCTTGCTGATATTTCATCTGGGATTACGAGAGCTTCCTCCAAAAAATAGAAAACCTAAAGAAATGTAAATCTGTGCAATTTGTAAGTGATTTTTCCACAGTGTCTGTTCCAGCAGAAGAAACTTCTTTTGCTTCTACAATCAATATAAAAATTAGCAGTTATTATAATATATTTACTTAGACTATGCAGACTGCATGTCACCCTGAAAACACAAAATTATTTAGAGAGATCAGAGAATTACACTACAGTGTTTTTAAACCCTCTGCAGTGACAAGCACCTCATCTTGTTCAGGCATTATAGGCACATTGGACCCTCCTAAGAAGAATGAAAGCTGGAACCAATTTTACTGGAGCTCATTGAAATTTATCTTCTGTCATGACTGGCTCTTTGTTTTACTCACAGTTTATCTGTATGTAAAGTGCACAAAAGATCAAGAATAGTATATGGCTTCTTACCAGGCAAAGCTAAAATTGCAATGCAGAAATGCAAATGAGGCTCAGAAAAGCTGTCATGGAACTACACACAATGCATCCAAACAAAAAAGGTGTTATAATCCAGAAAAAAAATTCAAGGTCCTCATGAAATTCCATATCTGAAATAAAAGGGTGCTGCAAAAGTTCTCCCAGCCTTCAGCTTCCTGATGTTAACTTTGAAAGTAATAAGCATGAATAATCAAACATACAAGTAACAGTCACTTCAGTATAAGTATTCCAGTATAAGGCTCTGTTCTTCTCTTCTCAAAAACCTCTTATAGATTCTAAGATAAGTAAAAACTTGAGAAATGCAAATTTCTGAAAAGCAAAGGAAGTGAGAGATCACTTAGCGATGATGTAAATAACGTTGCACCAATGTATTTCATTAGCTGAAGTATTTCAAATTTTCAGCTATTTGTGCGAACCATATATATTACAAGTACAGTTTAATTGAAAATTAAGACATAGATAGAAGAAAAGAAATTTCAGATAACATGGGTGTATTTGGCTGCATCATTTCTGTAACATCATCAATAGCATTATGTGGTGAGGCAGCAGTGTTCCCTGAGGTACACTGCTGTGCTCACATACTAGGAACTGTTTAGGACACATACATAGCTTAAATATCAGCAAGAAAGGACCTAAGACAATTTCTGCTTTTACTGCATGCTTTATAATATGGCATAAGACACTATGTAGGGTTTGAAATGACAATTTACTCCAGTAGATTTCAAATTAGTATACAAAAATGAGGTAGAATATTTTTTTTCTTGTTCTCAGATGTGGAAACGGAAAACTGAAAGGTCAAATACCTTGGTGAATGCAGAGTCAAGATTTCACCTCAGTTTCTTAGGTATTTATTAATCAATGAAGATTATGTGCAACTTCAGACTCAGGGAGACCCAACCTCCCTTTTGTTTCTAGATAGCAGAATATTTTATAAAGTTTTATGACAAATGTTAGCTTAAACTTCCTAGTCACTTTCAGACTTTTGCTCTCATCTGAATCATATTTGAAAGGGAAAAGAAAATACAGAAATGGATTGATCTGGTGTTTGACATCAAGCTGAAAATATCAAGTAGGATAAAAATTTATGAGAAACCTAGAATATGAAGGCTGAATAATTTTGACTCGGGGCCTGCGGTTCCTGCCTTATCAGAATAATTTTCTTCTTACCATGTCATCAAACAGGATCACACATTCTGCTTTTCTTCGGCGAGGACTTCTGAAATATGATGCTTATCTTATATGCTTGTAGAAAGTTGGTTGAAATTGCTTAAATGCTTGAAAAATTCTGTACATAAAATCTGCAGGTATACTTTTACTGGTTGATTCTGATCAGCTTAGTCAACTGAATCCATGAGTGGAAAGGCTGCAATGGACAGTGAATGCACTGATAACCAGTTTGGTGCTACAGGTAAGTGCAGTTTGAAATATGTTCTTCCTTTAAAGCTTAAATGAGGAAGAAAGTAAAAAGGCTGAAACCAATATGAACATGTTTTACTTTTCTTTTAATTTTTTTTCTCTCTTCTTTTGGTCCCATGTCTTCTTTTCTAGTATATTTGAAAGTAATCCCAAAGGAATAATAAAATATAAAAACCTCTAGCAAAATAAGATTTTTGGAGTTTACAAAATCAAATCTTTGCTGTTTAGCTATGATAGCAGAAATATTTGTTCTCCCCGAAAGGGTCAAGTATTTACTTGGTAATTCTTTTTTAGGTATTTATTTCATAGTTGCTTGTTTCCTATCCTCTTCCCTCTGACTTCCTAGCAATGATAAAGCTTACTATACAATTACACATTAAATTTATTTAGAAATTTTTCAGATTAGAGAAGTATTCAGAGCAATAAGGACAGTTTTCTAAACAAGTCATCAATTAATTTGCAGTAACAGAGGACAGCCCTACGTCACCTACTGCTGTAATTGTATTACAGCAGGAGATGTACCCAGGAGTTAACTGCTCTCATTGCTGAGAACTAACTATTGATCAGACACACTTCCTCTGCAGACCATGTAATACCATATAAAGGTCAGCATGGACAGCACAAATTGCTTTTATTGAACAGTATAGTGAAGTGGCATTTAAGGTAAAAAAGCAACTTTATGGTTTTTTGGCAGGCAGTTGATTGTGACTGTGTAGTTCATAGTCCTGAAATCTGAAATTGCATCACTCTGGCTTGCCTGAGTAAGACTATATGCTTTGGGAGTTGAGTATCTCCCAAATGAATCAGGCTGAGCAATTTGTTTTCACAGAACAATAAAAGACTGAAAGACTAATGAAATGCACTTTCAACATATTTTTTTTGAACACCCACACAAGTGAAGGGAATCACTCTTCAAAAGGAAAACATACATTTGAGTGTGTCAGAAACTTTAATTGATATTTTGGTTTTTGATTGATAATAACTGGTATATTCTTCTTCAAAACTAGGGATTTAATTAAAATAGTATTTATAAATGAGCATACCGTAAAAAACAAAACCCAAACCAAGCTGACATAAAAATCTCCAACCATATTGGATAAATTAAATATTTTGATTCTTCTGAAGGTAAGTTGAATTTCCTTCCATTTCTTCTTTTGGATGGAAAAGACATTCCATTAAATTGAAATTGTTCCTGTACAGTACTCAGATTGTACAGAAAAGATAACATTCTATTTAAAAACTCCCAACAGCATTGATCAAATTTGAAAAGGAGATAATGTGCAGTTTGTAAGAGGGATAATATTCAGTCCCATGTTCCACCACTGCTATTGACACTGGTACAGTAGTCTTAATGAGCCTGTGAATCTTGCTGTATGTGTGAAGTCAGTGCCATGTTCTTCTAGCCCAGCTTCATTATTTTAATAACTGGTAGACAATAAATCAGGAAGGAGATTCCTGATAGACAATTTATTGCCTGAAGACCAACACGTGTGCATTCATGCACATTGGAGACAGGAATCAAATGGAGAGAATCCTGAAAAATTGATTTAAAAACACTAAAATATGAGCCCCATTCAGAAGAGATGTGGAAGGTTTTTCCTACTCACAGGCGTAATCAGCTGAAGAAATATTGGAATAAACAGGTCTGCAAGAATTGGAGATATTCTGTTAAAGAGAAATTACAATGGTCAAAAACAAGAAAACACAATATTGGGGAAAAGTCTGTGAGTTTGGTTCGTATGAAAGGCAACAAAGAGAGCTACTTTGTAACACCCTTCAGACAAGTATAAGCCTGCTGCAAAGAAGAAACAAACATGTTTTCTATCTCACTAAAGCATGGGACAGAAATCTTTAGTTGTAGCAGTTATTTTTATTTTGTTTTTATTAATATTATTTCAGTTTTGATATTTATATAAAGTTTTCAAACCTGAAAGGTATTAAGCCCCAGCCTCTAGAGGCTATAGAATGTCCAGTCTTGAGAACTGTTGATGACAGGCTAGTACAGTATCAGGAATAGCCAGTGGAACCATCAACAGGTTCTTGGCCAGGGCAGTTCACTTTTTCAAGTTCTCCAGGCTTCTGTACTTTTTGTGACTCATTTCTGTCACACTGTTTCAAGACTTTGTTTGAGCTATGTCTAGTCCCAGTCTCCATTACTGCAGAAACCAATCTGAGACAGCAATTACAGTTAAGGTAGCTCAGAGTTTATGCATGACAATGGCTATTGCTATAACTAAACCAGCAGGTTTTACCAGTTTTTGTCTCTAAAATCAAGTTGTGTTACCATCTGAGAAATAAAAAGGATTTTTCTAAAAATTTCAAAAGGCATATTTAGGTTTCTTATGGGGGTTTATTCCCTTTCTCATGTGGCACTGGTTGCTCAAGCAATAGGATAATATATTAAATAGTGGCAGAGTATTCTGTTCTAGTGCCACACTGTCTGTGCTGCTAAATGATGCACAGAGAGACTTCCCCAAGTCACAAGATGAAAATATATATCCTTCAGAGAGGAAATGACCAGGGGTTTTTTAATTGTGAAATATAACATTAAATTCTTTAAGAGGATGGAATCCCCTGTATCATATTCATCATTAAGGCATCCTTGAGACCATGGAAAACCCAAAGTACTGTATAAGTAGGGCCTTTCCAGACAGAAAATGAAGATGGAATATATCTGTGGCCAGCGATGGCTACTGTGGCTTATCCAAATGAAAAGGATAGTGAAGATGTGTAGAAACACCCAAAAAGAAGGGAAATGAAGCAAAACAGACATTTGAAGGTAATAACTGAGGGAGCTGCAGAGAGATGAAATGGCTGAGTGGCTGCTTAGGGAATAAAACAACAGCCCCAAATCACTGTGCTGGAAATCAGCTGACAAACCTGGCTAAATAACTCTGTCACTCAAAAACAAAAGCAAAAAGTGGAGTGTGACTTTCCAGCTCTGCTTTGCTGTCTAGCATATAAAAAATGAAATGTGGAGAGTCGTGGATATGTACATTGCATTTAAGCAGCTAATTGATGCTATCTGCATCCAAGTGCAAACCTTCACCCCAAATATAAATTGATCTGGTTCTTATCCTGCTGTTTTTAAAACTGTTCCACCTATACATGGTAAACTTGAATGAGTTTATTTTCATATTTACCCTCAGTTATAGCTCTCCAAAGGTGAGCAGCATTTGTATTTCAGAAAGAATTTAACTCAAACATCATAACCAACATAATTAACATAATAATTAAACATCACAGATGGAAATCTCTATGCTCTGACCTATCTTCAGATAGACTAAAACAGTTTTCTTTCACATTGTTGAGGATATTTTAGTTTTGGTCAATAGTTTTTCTAAATTAGATGAAAATCAGGCCTAGGTTTAACACTTTACGTATTTTTTTTTCTGTTTTCTCCCCTTCAGAGAGATACAAAAAACCAAAAATAGAACCACATTAAATGATAAGAAACCTCTGAAGTCCAGAGTTCTCCCTCCTATGATGATCACCAAGCTGCAAACATTAGCAAAAACCTTCTCTTTAAGAATACTTGTAATTTAAAACTTCCTAAAGCAGCAAAAGTTTGAAAAAAATCGATCAAAAGAGTAAATCAAAGCTTCTTATTTATATCACCTGAAATGAAAAAAAAAATCATTCAATAAAACCAGTTGTTTTTCAGCCAAGGTTCTCCTTTAAGAAAGAGTTAAAGGAAAAAAATAGATATATAATTAATTAGATTTTGAATCACTCAGTTAGTGAAAAATAAACCTAATGTCCTTGATATGGGGTTTGGTATTGATTTCCCTATTTTTATCCACAGAAAAATCAAGTACTCTGTTTCACTATGATATGATTGCAAAGTTTAAACTTCTGAGTAAATGTGAAGAAAATTTGTTTATAACACATCATTGTCTAAAATTCCAAAAGAATAATTTCTGTTACCCAGACTCTGGAAGAAATACTACTCTAGGTAACACTGAAAGAGCTACTTGAGTGGAGAGTTTGTTAAGTAACACAAATCATGAATATTTTCATATATTTTATGCCCCTCTTTCCACATAAAAAACTACAATTCAGAGTAAATAGCAAGGACTAATTTTCTGCCAGTGTTGAAAAAATGCTTGTAGAAAAAGTTGGCAGCTTCATTGTTTAAATAATTTCAGTGCTAAAAGAAATCATAGCAACAGCTCAGTGCTGGCCTTAAAGACCTTATTTTTATTGTCCTTTGTACAAAGCTACTTTCTGTGCTTGCTGGGTCTGAATCCTCTTTCTAGCTGGAACACAGCAGAGAAATAAAAATCTATCTCAAGGAAAGTTTTGATATTCCAAAATTTCCGTTTATTTTTCATTCAGACAAATGCCATGTTTATCATCCACTTGTAAAAAAAGAAAGAAGTGTGTGAGGTGGCAGTTCATGTAGCTTAGTAACTGTAGGGTGGCAATCTGAAATAATGAAATGTACTGTTGGATTCAAGTTGCAGGATGTGCTCCATCCTCAAATTAATATGTGGGATTCAATGTAAATGCATGGATGTGTAATGCCATTTGAAATATCTGCTGCTGGCCCCCAGCTGCTGTTCCAGGGTGACATAGGACTCCCATTAATCTTTTGTCCCTTCTGCCAATTGGGTGCAGATTTTTGGATTTGGATGCTTTGGGGCACGTCAAACACTATTGTGCATGTACATAATAGCAATTAATCAAATCCATTGAGAGGGATTGTCATGGTTTTACCCCAGGTTGCAAATAAACCCCTACATAGCCACTCATTCACTCAGTGGGATAGGAAGAGAATTGGAAGAGTAAAAGCCAGAAAACTCATGGGCTGAAAGAGAGACAGTTTGAGAAGGAAAGCAAAAGACAACAAACAACAAAAGCAAAAAGAACCAATTCACTGTTTCCTACAAACAGGCAGGTGTTCAGCCATCCCCAGGAAACCAAGGCTCCATTGCACATAATGGTGACTTGGAAAGAAAAACATCATCACTGCAAATATGGGTCCCCTTCCTCCTTCTTTCCCCCACCTTATACCCTGACTACGATGGCATATGGTCTGGAATGTCGCTTTGGTCATTTGGAGTCACCTGTGCTGGCTGTGTCCCCTCCCAACCCCTTGTGCACCCTGATCTCCTCACTGGTGGGGTGGGACTCTGTTAAACACTGCTCAATGATAATGAAAACATCCTTGTGCTACCAACACTGCCTTCAGCACAAATCCAAAACAGCCTCATACTAGACAATATGAAGAAAATAAACTTTATCCCAGAAAAAAAACCAAAAAACACCAAACCAAACAAACACCAAAACAAAAACCAAAACAAACAAAACAACAACAACAACAACAAAAAACACCAAACAGACAGAAAACCAAACCACACCCCAAAAACCCAAGCAGAGCAGGGGTCATTTTGAAGTTTGATACTGAAATTTCTGTGTTTCCATGCAAATCAGACATGCAAACTGGCACACTGGTCCATGGGATGGAAGTCAGTGCAGCCAAGGATGTGCAGAATACTTGTCAGCTCACTCCAAAGTAGATTGTGCTGAACTGAGACTCTGGCCTTTACAGAGCACTGGTTGCCTTCAAGGAGCTATCTAAATTCACATTTTAATAGGAAGAGATCATGAGAACACAGTCAATGGAGCAGAGAAAGGAATCCATCTTGTTTTTAAAGCAAATGGCTATGTATTTTAGGCTCCACTGCCTGTATTGACTTCCATTTACTAAAATGAATATCCACAATCCTGTGCTACAAGTAGACGGCCAGCCCTTACATGAAATGTTAGTGGGAGGGATCCAAAATCTGCTTTTAAGTCTTAGCTCAAGGAAATATTTTTTATTCATATCAGTCTCTATAGAAACACCTGAATGCAAGTTTCTTCATGTTGCCGACCTACTGGAACATGCATGGGATTTTCTATTCACATATAATAACTTTTTATAAGGAAAGTTTGAAAGAAATAATGTTCAGTCAAGAACTTTGTACAGACAAAATGACTTTGAAATTAGAGTAATTTTGGGTGAAAATCTTTTACTTAGGCCTATTATATTACTCATCTCTTCTGGAGTCCAAGTAGGTCTCTTAAAGAAGGTGTCTATTTCATTTTCTTTCTAACTATTTCAACAAAAATACTTGTGAAATTCAGAGTTTCAAGGAACTTCCTTGCAGATATCAATCCTAAAACCACTGAAGTTTTCAAGCATTTTAGTTATCAAAAACTCTAAAGCCAGTGTTATTATTTTAGGAAATAGTGATGAGTATTTAATTTCAATTTAGTAAAGTGTAATCTGCAGGATAAACTATTTCTCTACACGATCATTCACTAGCTAAAAATTATGAAGGCTTTGTTATCTACCTCTATATTTAAAACTATTGACTCTTAATTGTACTAGAGCTGACTTTTTTATCAAAACATCATGCAGAATTAACACTTTTCCTATCTGTAGGAATCTATATCCTATCCTATGAAATACCAAGTAATTGCTTAAGGAAATGTAATACACCAGGGTGTTGCAAGAGACATTGTCAATGCATTTATTAGATAATTCTAAATAGACTGGGACTGTAGAAAAAAAAATTGGAATTATATGCACACAAAATAAATTGCCTAATAAAACAGACCTACGCTTACTTCACAGACCTTGATATTGATTGAATTGTCTCTCAATTGATTTATTTCTTTTTGAGAGCTAAATTTGGAGATTAGTATAATGGCTCCATCCTAGCAAAAGCAAACACACTTATAGTCATTCACACTCCTCATCTTTCTTCCATCAATGCATCATTGAAGGAAGATCCTTCTGCAGATGAAAGTTGCTTGACACTTGGTGCAGCTGTCCAGACAAAGGTACCTTCAGTAAAGATAACATCAGCGAGGAGGAATGAATGGATGTATTAGAGGTATTTTCTCCATCAGATTTTGAAAACTTTTATAACTTTAAAATGCATTTAAAATTAGGATTTAAAAATGTTGTTTTTTTAGAGAAAACCGCAGGTTCTTTTTAAAAGCCTGGGTGATTATTTGAAGGGACTTTTGAAGGGACTTTTGAAGGGACTTTTGAAGGGACTTTTGAAGGTGACTTTTCAAAGTCTCAAAACATTTGCATAATATTATTCCAGGTATAATAAAAGGCCTCAGTGAAGTTCTCTGAACTATTTACCAGACTTTCTCTTCTGTAACACAGTTTTAACTAATAGTATTTTGGTTGCCTAGGACCAAGGTGCCTATAGGCAGCGTCAGCAAATGGGTGGTATAAGCATTTCATAGTTCCTTCAATAGGAAAAAAGTGTGTGATAGTGCTAAGGCTGTAGTGATAAATCTGCTTAACAATGAATATTAACATTTTCTAGAACTAAAACAAAAATTTTAATAATTCATGCCTTCTGTTGGAGGAAACTTTATTGCTCTAGAACATGCTACAATAGCTGTAAATGTATGAACGAAAGATGGAATTGGCAGGAAGTCAGTAAAGATATGTGAAATAAAAACCATATTCTCTGCAGAAAAGCCCCATGCACATATAAAAAGCATACATACTTCTTATATATGCCCCAAAGAATATTCACTAATTTAAAAAAAATTGATCATACTACAATGATTACAATGGAAATTCAAAACTCAGTAAGCAACACTGTGCTTCAGAATCTGTCAGGTATTTACAGAGTCAAAACTCAATAACTTTATCAATTAGGCCAGTTAGTTAGCTTTAAGTTTAAAACATGGATAACTTCAGCATTGGGTTTATTTATAGCTTTGGGTTTTTGCTCTCATGACAGAATCAGATAATAATTTTGGCTAGAAAAGACCTCTAAAATTATCTATTCCAACCTCCAACCTTTGACTGATCACAGCCCTGCTGTATTACATGACAGGAATTAAAGAAATTGAATTTACAGCAACTGCAATAATTCTGAAAAATATGGTTCCTGCGGTTTTGACCCATCTTGATGGACTGAAGGAAGGGTGAGGAAAACTGCAGTCTTAATAAATCTCCCGCAGCTAAAGATTTAAAACTCACACTGTTTCAAATTAGTGAGGACAACAATATTTATTTGCAGTTGAATTCCAGGCAGCATGACATTTCAGCAGGGAACATTTTATAAGAACTCAACTTATGACCGCAGAAGTCGCAAACAAATACTTGAGCCACATGCAAATAAAAGGTTTGCATATTAAACTAAAAGACAAGTAAAATTGATTGCTATTTCCATCTTTGATCTTTCCAGAATCAGAAAACTACATGGAAAGGAAAGCTACTACAAAGCATGGAAGCTTAGGAAGGACAGGAAATAAAGACAGCACACTCATTGCTGTCCCTGCATGCTTAGGGACAATTGACCAACACTACAGTCCATCAGATCCAGTGCTTTCAAGCAGGTTGTCTCTGTAAAATAACAACTATGAACATCCAGATGACATTTTGCTTGTTTGCTTTTTTGCTTGCTTGCTTGTTTCTTCCTCAAAGGAAAGTTGCATGGCTGGCTAGTAGCAGGAAATGGAAGAGTGAAGCTCATAGCAGAGGAAGCAGGTACAGATGACATACTCAGCCAGAACAAAGGATCCAAGACCATCACAGCTTTTGCCACTAGATTTGTTTTTTCCAAAACCCAGACTGATCCTATTCTGAAGCTGCTTTATAAATCCAATGTATTTTCAGTCTGCTTTCCCCTCGTTTCCTCCTGTTTAGTTGCACGCTGAAGCTAATCTATGCATTCAAAAGTGGTTATATGATTGACCCAAATAATTATCAGCCTATCTCAGCGCTACTAATTGTTTCAATTGTTTTTTCACTTTGTTTCAATTGTTTCAATCACTTTGAAAAGCATGGCTCTCAAGTCTACTCAAGACTTTTTTTTATAACTTTTTTTCTCCACATGGAGTGAGTTCTGTAGTTAAATGAGATGCCTTGGTTGCCAAAGTCTCATATTTATATAGACTTCACCTATGAGAAAGTGAATGAAGAAATAAATCTTACAATGATTTACATCACCCCAGTGTTGTAATGGATTTGAAAAGTTTAATGAGAATTTGATGGGAAAAAAAAGAAACAAGTAGTGTCATCAATGAATTTCCAGAGTTTTAGGAGAGGCACTTGTGTACAGGTGAACAGCGGCAGTGTCTACCTTTTCTTGACTACAAAGTAACAGGCAGCATGCAGACACCTTTACATGTGGAACTTCATAATCTAAGTAATTTGGAAATAGAACAGGAATCTTGAATGAAAAAGGTGAATTAGTGTTACAAAACAAAATATTATTGCCTTTAAATCTATATGCTCCAGTAATTTAGGTTCAGTGACAATCCAGGAAGATATTTGCAGTCACTCATATTAACTGGTGCTGTTGAGCAAGTTAAAATGGTCTAAACATGGCTTATATGAACAAGAATTAATCAGAAGGTTTCCAAATCAACAATTTTTTGAAGAAAAATAGTCACAGGAATATGCTAAAACCTGAACACTTTTGGCAACATTTATAATGATATAAAAAAAGAAGCATTTCAACACTTTTTGATTACAGCACTTTCCTTTTCATGCAAATATTCCTTTGATGCAAGAAAAGGGGAAAAAATTACAAAATAAACCTTTTCAGTAGGCTGAAAATAATGAAAGGCCTTACCCTATACAATCATGATTTCATATTGTGAAACATTTCTGCAGAAATGTTATGTTCTTTTGGAAGAAAAAAAACAAGAAAACAAATCTTTGTGAGACTCACAAAATGCAAAACCAGCTCAGACCTGTCTTGGAAATGAATTAATAGCACAGGTTATCGTCCTTTGGATGACACACACACCAAATTTAGTGTGCTGGCCATCTTCCAAAAAGGGTAATTACATTCTGCTTACCTGTTATTCTCCTGCTGTTTTTTCTTGTAAGAAGTATTTTTTGTTACATTATGTTCCAAAATCTTGTTAATGATCCTGTCTTCACAATGATAGTTTTTTTCTTTGTTCTTAACCATTAAAAATACACTTTCTGTGGAATATATGTTAAACAAACAGTAACTGATAAGTTATGACCCTTAAAAATTAATTCTGTAGCACCAAATCTGTCTCTTCTTGAGCCTTCAGCAATATGAAATAAACTTTGTAAAAATCTCCACAGCTGCTGTCATGAAAGATAACTCTCCATTCAACAGAACTCCCAAGAGCAAAAATGAAGTCTAAAGAATATTTTTAACTGATGCAAATAGTATAAATGATGATTAAAATTGAATTGTATATTTACCTACCACAACAGATTTAATTCTTGTGTAAGCTTTCTTCTCTAGGATCTCAAGTATTTGAAATATCAAGGGTATTATGTAATTATATAAACAAATAGAAATTTACTCTTCTGATTAGTTCTGCCACCTACTCCTGATCAGTATCTATTAACAAAATTCAAATATATGGGTGTAAACTTCTACACATATTACCTCTTTTCAAAGTTTGGAATATTACTGTTAGAACTGTTCCCTATAATAGTAATTGAAAATACTCTTTCACTGTTAAAATTCTAGGTCCAGCCAGAGTCCATGTACATGTACCTTCATTGCCAGAAATTCTGTTCTACTGGTTTCCATCTTTCGGGCAAGGCTTTCAAGTGTGTCCAAGTATCTTTTCTAGTATGCTTCCTTCTTCTGGAAGACTCAGGACTTTTGTGCCATTCTGATACTTTGCAGCAACTGGGATCTCAGCTATTCATCATATCCCAGTTTTTAAATTCTAATAAATAAAGGAGTAATACTTTATTGCTATGCTTCAGAGTTTATGCATATTCATATATTATTCCTTGTTAACCACAAATTTAAAAACCCCTGGATATTGGGAATTACCAAATAAATATGTGGAAATAAATACACAGGCTGTTCTCTGGAAAATGAGCAGGAGTCCTTCTATAGAAAGTAATAGTAAATGGTGGTTTGCTTTTAAGAAAAGAGAACTTGAACAATGCTCTTGCCTTCCTTTCCCCTTCCTTCCCCTTCCCTCTCCTCCCCTCCCCTTGTATCAGCACCTATATCTATCAGAGCTTACCAAATGAACTATCTATTATAAAGACAGAAATTCAACCACTGTTTTTAATAAATGTGAAATCAAAAATGTTTACATGATTCCTAAATTTTGGCATATGACCTCAGGAAAATTGTTCCTTCTTCCAGTAGACTTTTTGAAACTGGTATTTAATTTTCATTTTGTTGTCTGTTTAGAGCAATGTGTTCTCCAAAGCTTTGGCTTGCCTGGCTTTCATATGATAATCAGAACTGCCATATGTTTAAGAGCTTTATTTCTCACTTAACTGCTTTAACTTGCTGAAATAATCAGCATGACTCAAAGCCAAATTCAATAGCTTGATGAAAAGAACACTCACGAAGCAACTGTCCATCACTTTTTCATACTGTGACAAAATGGTTTTCATTTTTCTGCAATAATTTTGAGCAGTTGTTGTGTGTTCACAGCATTCTGTCTCAAACTTCCTTTTGAGGATAGAGCTGAGTTAATTTCAATGAAATAGCTATTGTAGTTATATATAAATTACTCACTAATTCATGGGCATGACAAAAAAACCTGAAGTTGCTATGGACCAAAATACTAATTTAGCACTTCAAAATAAATTTACAAACAAATTGGAAATAGAATAACACCAGTCCCAAATCACAATGTTATGGGACTTACATTTGTGTCATAAATGAAAACCTGGTGTAGAAATCTTTTGCTAACCAGGAGATTCTCACCAAAACAAATGAAGCTATTTTAGGTTTCTGCTTGAGTATTGGTTCAAATATCAAATATAAGCAGTGAAAAGAAAAGATGGATTATTTCCTGGACATGATTTATATACACTAAGGCAGACATTTAGTGCCTTCATTAGGAAAACTTGTGTTTTAGGCTTTGCATGGCACAAAAGTTACTGAATCAGTACCATAACTACAGTAGGCTCTGAATGAGCTTCACTTGCTGATACATCTTAATAAAATAAAAACTTGTGATTTTCTCTAAGAGGTAAATTCATTTCTTATCCTGTTCCCACACAAATTGTGAGAAGGGAAGGCAACAAAGATAACTAGTAAATATATTTGTATCAATCCTATAATTGTAAATAAGTATTTTAATTAAAATTGTTACTATTGTAAAGTCTGAATATTAATAATCAGCTGTACTCATAAAATCTATTTAGTGTTACATTGTTTATTTATTAGCTTCAAAAAAGACTATGCTATGTTGCATCTTTATTTTTGTCACATTTTATCAATATCTTCATTTGCACACTCATATTTCCTCTTGTAGAAGAAAAATGACAATATTCTCAGCTACCTTATCACATAATTATATATTATATATTATAGATATTATATATAATATATAATTATGTATATATTATATATAATGATATTTAATGATATATAATTATGTGTTATATAATATATAATTATGTATTATATAGTATACAATTGTATATATATATCTATATCTATATCTATATCTATATATATATATATATATATATATATAATAGATTAAGTATTAAGACCAGTATAGAAATACCAGAAAAATCTCAGGAGAATAAACAATAACTAAGAACTGTGTAAATTTCCTGGGAAAATAAACTAAAATATATATTTTATAAAATCTATAACTTAACTAAAAAGTACTTTTAAAAATATTTTTTCTCCAGGAATTGGATACATTAACATCTGAATTGTGTTTTATACCAATATCAGTGATTTGGCTTGACTTTTTTTTTATGGTTATGTTAGTGAGGAGGTAAGTTTACTCCCTTGTGTGCAAGTATCCTTGTAGCTTTTAAGTAGGGATAAAAATAAAATGGCATCAGTTTAATTATTTTGTATTGGTGCTATCTTTTTTTTTTCTGTATTGTCAGAAACTAGGTAGATCTGGCTATATAGCATATGTGCATGTAGCATTTTAGATACAGCTATGTAGCTTGTGCTTTTGCCTAAACTTTGCCTATTTCAGTGCACTTTCAAAATGGAATGTTGGAGCATACAAGAAGAGCACAGGGAACTAATTAATACAGGAGCAAATCACAGTCAATTTACCGAGTAAGACTGATCAAACCATAATTACTTTTAAATGTTAGGTGCTATCAAGAGTTACAGTCACATAAGAGCTCAGGAAAGGAGGTATGGGTAAAATGTGACAGGTCCTAATATTAACATCAAAGGTTGCCATGTCTTGGAAGTAACATGAATGTTACTTAAGCAAATGATGATACCTTTGCAGGAAAGGCAATATAATTATCTCACATTTTCCTAGCACAGTTTTTTCACACCTTCCACTAAAGTTGCCAGTGTTAAATGCTTTGGCAAACCTTGAACTGTTTGAGCAACATTGCAGTCCTGTGATATAGTGTTGATGTCAGGTCATAATGCTTGTAGCTTTGTTTTACTTGGTTTAGCTGTAATAATAATTTCTCTAATTGACCAGTTGTCTGTATCAAATTGTTTTAATTCTGCTTATCTTCATATCATGCAACTAGAATTTTACACAACAGTAACAAGCAGATCTTCCAGGTAGAACGAGACATCCCCTTCCTTCTCTTTCCCACTGGCAGTAAATCATAACCATCTGACTGTGGAAACATTCCCTCACTCTTGGAGACCCCACTGTTTTTGCAGGGATCATGGGTTGTGTACTTATTTATACCTTTATCTGTAAGGACCTAACTTCCAGTAAAACCAGAGTTTGGCTGGGCAAAGGAAAGGATGGAATGTTTGCAAAGGTTGAACACCTTTCTGAATCTGAACCTAGGAGAACAAAGACACTTTGTTTAAGTGTGACCCTCTTGCTATGGAGCACACAGGTGCCTCCAAACCTCAGGTGGTTCCCAGGAGTGTTCAGTGGCTCAGAAGGAGGTTAATAGCACACTCAGCAGGATGTTGCTTAATGCCAGGTGAGGAGCTTGCTCTTTCCATCTGATTGCAATGTATAGCTGTCCATTCCGGCTTGGTGCTAAAAAATTAACTGTAATCATTTCTTACCTACATTCAATCAACAAAATTGCAGTTAATTTGTATAATTTCCTAAATATTTCTTAACTACTTTTTTTTTAAATCTAGATAATTTTGATTCATTGGATGAATGATGTGCTTATGGCCCCAGTTATGCTGACAAATGTTGGAAAAGCGAAGTGAAGGACAAACAGGAATTTAAGACATGACTCCAAACAAAGATAATATAGTAACAAACTCTCCCTTTTGCCTAGAAGAAGAGTCATTTTTTGAAAAATACATGATAAGTTTATAACTATATTGGCATAAAGGATTTCAAGTAAGACAGAAAAAGGTTCATCGGTGTGGTTTTGGAGTGAGCTAGAGTCTTGGAAGCATCTTAGCTGAGCAGATTCAATATCAGTTTCGTCGATGCTGACATAACAGTCAGCAAGTTCGGATAATTTCCCAGGAAAAATTAATGCATGAATCCACCCCAGATCAAAGTGCCTGTGTCTTTGCTGACAGCAGTTCTAAGAGCCTTTTGGAGTTCTAGTTCCATTTTTCACCTGCAGATTTGCATACATCAACATTTTAAAAACATTATCTTGATTTTCTGTAAATAAAACAAAGTCAACAGGGGAAGAAGATACATGGAAAGCCAGAATTAATTGGATACATGGTACATTTCTTACACACATTTCTCCCAATTTATTTCTTAATTTCTATTCTTCCCCAGATAAAAATTAATCCAATGTAGAATTATTCCACTGTTATACAAGATAAACTCCAATCCTTTTTCCTGAGAAGTCATGATCAAAGAAACAAAGATTATTGTAAAACTAGGTTTAGTTTTTGCAGCTGTGTATGAGATTGGACTTTGAAAAAAAAAGGATAATAAAGAAAAGAGTAGAGATATGGCTGAAAAAGGAGAAGAGATTATAAATCCTGAGTACATTAAGTCCTGTGGAGCTCAGGCTGTATTAAAATCCCTGGACTAAGCTGTGCTGAGATACTTCATTGGGAACACCATAACGAGAAAGGTGGGTGCAGGAACCAGGGAAGGGGTGGAGATCTGGTAAGCAACTCCCTATTACCTGACCCATGGCTGAAGTTTGTTTTCTACATACAGTGAGAACACTAACAACTGTTTTCTCACTATTTAAAAGGATCAAAATATCTTTTGAAATAATTTATCTTATTGAGGGAGAGTTCATTTCTATATCTTTATCTTTGATAGTTACATTACTTCTTCCATTTGATGCACTTTTCCCTTTATCTACACCTCAACATATCAAAATTGTTGTGTCTGGGTTTACCTAGAGGCTAACTCTGTGATTAAGATATCATCTTGGGGTGCTTGACTTTTTTTCTTTAGCTAGCAGCTAGCTTACCAGAAAGAACAAAGAAATGAGCATTGCCTTTAGCTCATCCCCAGGTTCCTGGATATGCTAAAAGTCATGCTCTAAACCTGACTTCCTTTCAGTCTAATATTTGTGTCTAATATCAATCTAACATCTAATCTCTCATGTCTAATATTAAGAAAAGCACTATCAGAGGTTTGGACTGGATATTATTTTAGGACACTGGTTCTTAGAGTAGTGACTTTCATCATAAAGTTTATGATGGCAGTTTTTGATGTTCTCTTAACTCCAATTTTAATGGCGTAAAATTACAGTGCAACTTTTAAGGAGAAAAGCACTAGTGGAATCATGTGTGCTTTACAGGGTACAAAAATGTCATGCTCAACTATTTTTTTAAAAATATGGTTGATTATTTAATTTCATGCCAAAATCTTTCTCACATCAAATAATAAAGAATTGTTGTACTACAGAATATATTTAATATAATAGTAAAGATGCATTCATCCAAATCTGTCAGCTAGAACCTCGCTGCCAGATTCCAGTAGCAGGGTTTGTCCCATTCCTTTTATGTAAAACACTGAGTTTTAGACAGTAGTTTGAATGTCATTACCTTGGTATTTGCCAGAAGAGCACAGCAGTAACACAATCTGGATTGTCAGTATAGTTAAGTGCAAATATAACCATGAAAATATTGCTTCTATGTATGTAATACAAGGATTTCCTGTTGATGTGTTTGAATACATCGTTGTCAAGCAAATGTGCAAATATCACAGGAGCTGCTGAGAAGATATTTTAGCTATTTCATATGAAATAGCATTGACGTAACTTCTGCCTTGGAGACAGATGTATCTCTGCACCCAGTTAGCTGGGCTTAATTACACATTACATTGACAGATTTGTTTTTTCTTGAGAATGCAGATTTGATATTTTGCCTCCTCCTGCTACACCCCAAAATCATAATCTGAGTTCTTAGATGCAATGAATGGATGATGCTCATTGTCTACCACCCAGCACATTGCATAGATGCACATTTCACAGCAAAGGCCATTATTTCATTGCAGCAACTGAGATATTTTTAGGCATAAGTGCTTTGTTACACAAGGTTCTTGTATCTGTGGACAGCTTTTGTGCCTTATTCTGTCTTAATTTTCTAATTCTGCTTATTTTTTAATAGTTTTTAACTTTCACCTGGCCTTTGCAGAGTCCAAAGTGCAGTTTCCCTAATAGTTTGATATGTCATTGACTGATAAAAAAATAAAAAAAGAAAAAAAGAGTATTCAAATGTCTGAAAGGGTGCAGCCACTCCACAAACATATATTTTGAGGTCCTGTTTACCTTTTTATGAGATGGGTAGCAAAAAAAAACCAAAAAAAACCCCTAAAGAAGTAGAAAGAAAGAAAATGTAAAGTTCTGAGTCTCATGAAATGTGATAAAATGGTGTTAATCAAGGACATGGTCTGATTGGTGGTTGAAAAATTATCAAGAGATAAATAAGTTGCTGTATGGCATTCTCAGCTTTGTAAATTTGAACACTTTTTAACCTACCAGGCCCCAAAGATGTCCCAGATGTCTTGATGGAACATGCACTGCACAGAAGAAAATTTAAAGGAAAAGTCTCTAAAATACATCCCTGAATTCATCTCTAGTGTGTTTTCATTACAAACACATGAACTGCTTATTTTATTATAAAATAAAAATTAAAAAATGAACATTAAAAAATAAAAATATGAGCTTTGCATAAAAATATTTGGTTGGTCCCATGCACAATTTTAATCCACAGAGATAAATGCGCAGTGATAAAGTTTAAGGCTGAATAAATAAGAAAGTGCTGTTTTGAATAGATAACATTATAGGTTTGAATGCTGCAAAGTAATTAAAGGATATAATACCCTTTATAAAAGATCAATATGCACTTGAGATCAGGGGACCATCTATTTCTGAAATGATATAGCACACACTGATTTCTATCACATTTTCAGTTTTGATCTGATATGAACCTTGTTGGTTTGACTTCTCAGCTTGTTTGCCGAGGTTTTAAGACTGCCTGTGCCTCCAGAGTGAAATTAAAGTCAAGGCTGTTTGCATGTCTACATGAAGTGCTGTTAGCAGGTCTCAGTCAGAGACTCTGCAGTAAACAAGCTGTTTATTGCTTTGAAATGATCAGTTCCAGCTCTGCTTTGACAATTTCTTAGAAACTGATTTTCATGAGAAATTCTTTGATGAGAATGGTGAGGCAAGAAGCACGAAGCTGTAGCCTATTGTTTTCTTTTACATGTTTGTTCTTTTATGCATGAAGAAGCTCTTTACAGCATTCTGATCAGAAAAAGGCTAGTGAGGAAATTTTTGCAATGATTCTTAATTGGCTTTAACTTGATGCAGTTGATACCAGAAATCGCTTGAATAAAAATTAATAAAAGAGGGGAATGACATTGCAGAATTTTTTAGTAACAAGACAGCAAACTGAATGGGACAATGTCATTTTTCTTGGTTTATTAAAATTGGAAACTCCAAAAAGGCAGCTATAGACTTTAGTTTACGCATGGGTCTGAGATATTTTTCTCATTTCATCCCATGAAATAAGAGAAAAAGAAGTCCTTTGGACAGTGGCTTTTGGCACTTACAGTCATTGGCAGGGTTAGAGGCTGGACCCAAAAAACTCCAATTCTCAAAACTACTTCCAAACTTCCACACAACATTTCAAGCCCACAGATTTGGGTTGGCAGGAGTTAAATTTTATTCTAACACCAGGGAAATTATAAAGCTTGCTTTTGAGATCTCACTAGGAAAGATTGATCATACTAAATAATGTGCATAAAACATATTGGAACTTATAAGACAGAAATTGTGTCACTTATTTGGCTAAGTTTCTGTATGCAAATTTGTTATATAAAAGAGGAATAGAAGAGAACATATTTCTCTCTTCTCCCCATGTACTTGGCATTTCAAAGGTTATATGGCAATTTGAAAGACCTGGGTTTAAGTATGACTTTTGTGTTTGCGATCTTCTGATCATCATTACCAAGAGGTTAAGCTGTTTTGAAATGTCATCCACCATTCTTCTAAAGGGCTCTGGATCCACTGGGTCAACTCACTGGCTTGAGAGCTGATTGTAGTTGGAGATATGAAATAATAAACTGTGAAATACATTCACACCCCTCTCAGAGGAAATGAGATGTGTGGGAGGCAAGATGGGGGTAAGCTCTCACAGGCATGGTGAATCTTCTGCCTCTGACACAAAACAAAAGCTTTATAACAAGGAGCTGGAAGTGAGAGTGCTCCTCCCTAGCAAATGCCTTCAGCCTGCTGATCAGGGCACTCATGTGGGAGGGCGAGATGTGGGGTTTGGTGCCTGGGACTCTCACATCTTATAGGAGGTCTCTGATGCTCCAATATGAAATGACAGGGTCACAGCATCACACCCTCCTCCAGCTCCCTCCTGTAAAAGCAGCGACTCGTTTTCCATTTAGATGTTGTACACCAAGAAGGCCTGGTGAACAGAAGTACATCTCAGTAGCGCAGAGTTCATAATTTAGCACAACTACTGTTCTTCTGAGTTTTTCTGTAGGCTGCTTTAGGTAGCTTCCCACTGAATTAATTGTCATGTAATTTTGGGCCCTATTATAAACTACCTAATTTTATTTAGACTGAGCAGAAGCCCAAAATATTTTGGTTAGTGAGTGTAGATTCTGTTTGCAGGATCAGAGTCCTCAGGACCTTTTTCTACCGGAGGCTGTAACTTTTACAAATTTTAAAAATGTATGTATTTATTTCTCCACAAAGGAGAAACGGGAGTTCTTGATTTTGGGGTAAAGCCCAAAACAAAACTTTAAAGGGAAAACATCTTCTGCTTTTCTACAAAACATCTTCTGCTTTTCTACTCACTTCTTTGATGAGATAGAACCAGTAGTGGTATTTTACACATTACCAGAGGCTATCTTGTCATATTTCCACGAATTCTGCTTTTTGGTCAGTATGAAACTGGCAAAAGAACTCTTCCATCTAGAATCAAAAAAAAAAAGTAAAAGCTGTTTCAAAGAGGGTAATGTTTGTTTCCTTTGTAAGTCTCTCTAGCTTAAATTTGCATTTGCCTTGACTTCCAGGTAGATCTGATTTTAGCTTGGTTGTATTGATTTCCTTATTCTAATGTTAAGATAAAACTTTCCTTGCAAGGGTAGCTTCTTAGATTAGGTAAATCAATGTAATTCAATTGTTTTTGGTGATATGATGGTCTCCACAAACTGAGAATCTGGCCCCAAGCTAAACATTTTATTACCTGGAACCTTTTTATTTTAAATTGATAAACATTTATTCATATTCTGTCTAGATTAGTAATTATGCAAAATAGCTGACAACCAGTGATGATCAGTATATACTACAGCAAAATAGACAGCAAAACAAAAGATTTGTAATTTATCCCCATGCCTCCCTGAATCTTAAATCTAGAAGATTAAATGCTTAAATGCTCAGTCTCTGCAATAGCTTAACATTCAAGGAGCATTTACTCTGTTAAATCATTTGAGTGGCTTGAGGAATATAATGAAAACACAGAAGAGCCTCAAGCTTCCTGAGTAGAAGCTGGAGGATGATTTTCAAAAGCTAAAAATTGCAAGATCTTAGACATTTCAAGAGGGCAGTGTAAAGATCCTTTACTTGACCTATTTAATAATAAATAAGAAAATAAGTACTATCACTCTAGAGTTTGGATTTGTTTATTAACAGAAATTTCTGCAAATGGTGAGATTTTTTTTTTCTGGGTGGTAAATTAAATAAGATATACAGCATAAAATGTAACACACAGAGACACATTATTAAAATAAAAATTTCCTTCCTGCTTACTTAGGTCCATAACCAAGAATGAAGTGACCACCACACTATTTTAGAAAGATAATTGAGGAGCTTTTCTTGACATCTGCTCAGTTGGAGAGACAGTGACTTGAACTCCTCCCTCTCTGCTGGAATCCCAGCTGTACTATAACTATGAATTTTCCTTGGAAAAATGTGAATCTCTGCCTTAACTACATTTTAATCACAAATTTATTAAAATTATCTCCCTGTTCTTCCTTAAACCTGAAGGTGTAAATTTGTAAGCGTAGTGAAGGAATAAAAATTTTGCAGTGACTTTTCATAGAAACCAAGAATGAGTTGCTGCCATGCCTACCAGCAAAAGTGTGTATATCAGGTTAGAAACAGCCTACTTGTAAACTTCTGCTGTAAGTCAGGGCAAAGGCCAGACAGACCCAAACAATGCTAAATAGGAGTGGGGTTTTTTCTCCTTTAAGAAATATTCTCATTCTTGGTATCTTTTCCTTCCAGGATGAAAGTGTCCTGTCATCATATTTACATGCAAACTAAAATATTCATACACAGATATCTGGACACCACAGTATTTCTTTTTTTAATCATGTTTTCACTTATGTAATGTATGGTCATAAAATGAACATCACCTGTGCACCACAAAAATGAAATAAATTTAATTTCTTAGATGTAGAAGAAATCATCTATCAAGAAATTTTAAGAAACCAGAATTTGTCTAGAAGAGTTTTTTGACTTTGCATTTAGTTCGGTGTTAGCTAACATCAAATGATAAAATGATAATTTTTAGGTTAGGGTTAAATATTCTGTTGTAAAAATACAGACAAAATGTCATCTGATTTTCTACAAAATGATTTTGTAATCTTCCTGTTTACATATATTTCAGTAAAGTTTTTTAGATAAATCAGCAGAAAATAAATTATCTCTGTATATTTATTGGTCAAAACACTGCTGATGTTATTGCTTTTGCCAAAACTTACCATCTAAATATCCATATCCATACAAATATGTAATATCATACACATATATAATTTAACCACATACTTTTATATATATATATATATATATATATATATATATATATATATATATAAATTAAATTGAAAGTGTTACTAAGTCCTTTGGAAAACTGGTATGTCTATAGTTTTTTTTTTATGAGGGTCTTCTAGCTTTCCTACATATTCTAACTAGACCAACTTGGTTTCTCACTAATATTCTTTCCTCAGGTGAAATTCTCTCATTTTGTAAATCTTATTAATGCTGTAGGCAGAAACTAAGCAGGCTACTCACCTGTACCTACTTTAAAAATACTTAAGTGAGCATTTGCCATTTCAGGGTCAGTTTGCATTCTGGATGAATGCTCAGATCTGCTTTTTCCATACTTGCTGATTTAGCCAGGCTGCCAATTACTACCTGCTTGGCATCCAGAATCACATCTCATATCTCACCAGTTGTGAGGATGTTGTATGTCATCACTTCACTCTAATAAACATCTGAGGGCTCAGCTTCTCTCAATTCTTAGCAACTGTGTAAACAAAAACTCAAAGGATAATCTTGGAAGGAAGAGAAAAATAGAGGGGAAATAAACTCTTTCACCTGTGAAACCTCAGTCTGTGCTGGTAGAAAGGAATGGGTTTAGCTTGGCTCCTATTCATTTCTTAACTTACATCCCAAAATTGTCATGCATAATTTGATCCAAATGGATCACCTCAGTTTCAGGAGGGGAAACGGCTCAAGTAACAGAAAATAGTGAATCACCTGTAAGTTATTGAGAAGTCAGACTGCCACTTGGATCAAGGTTAGGGTAATTAGCTGGTCAGCCTGAACTGCAATTTGCCTGAGGAGAAACAAATTAATTTGGTTTCCACATTTTCAGCATGACCCTTGTTGCTTTCTTCCTGGATCCAATGACCTCTTCTTTATGCATGACTGAAAAATATCTTTCCCGCTGCAAAAATACTAATATTTCTTTCAAAGACAGTAGTGGGTATCAGCAGTCATGAATGTTTCTAATTTCTTGCCAGTCTACCTCAGTTTTCACACTTTTTATCATTGACATTGCAGACCAAGTCAGCTGTAACTAGATTATGCATGCCCTTTATTTTTCAGTTCCCCATGAGTTTCTCAGTAAATACAGAAATGTGAGTTACTTGCTGCAGCACACTGCCTGAACTCCTGTAATACAAGCATGTTTATTTGTGAAACTTGTATCTTTCTCAATTTTATTTCCCATTGAATTTTTAAATCTTAGATATTTCTTGTAGCTATATACATGTGTAAAAATGTCCTATTTTGGAACAGAGTTGCCTCTGCTAAAGACAACAGAATCTTCCAGCTGACCTCCTTATTTCACCTTAGGCAGTGTCTAGAATGATCACACCAAAGGATTAAGTTCAGTCTAAACAGTTCCACTTGGCACACTAGACTACCAGGAAAATTCAAATTAAGATTATTTCCGTATGTGATACTTTAGTCAGAATCTTTGCATATACACATGTGCATGTGGGTATACACAGCCTTTAAAGTGTGAGGAAGCAGTAAAAAAGAAGATTAAGATTGTACCTGCTCTGGTCTGGAGCTTGGCACAGATCCTTTCCAGACATTCTTCCCAACCCAAATTATTCTGAAATTTTCAGGCAGTAATGGATTCTGCTGACAGTTTCTGGCAACAATTTCTCTGCTAACTTATGAATATCCCTATTGGATAGATCTTCATGCATTAGATATAGTAAAAAGTCTTCTCAAGTATTTAAGGGTATTATTCCTATTAATAGAATAAAGATATTCTGCTATGTGTTGTATGAACTCATACGCAAAGGCAGCCTTAACTAATTCTAAGGGTCTGTTTGTGAAACTGGAGACTTTGCTCACATGACATTTCTGCCAAAAGTGTGCAACTGTGGTATTAAAGAATAAATAGGTAATTTACAGTAACATGTGAGACTGACTGTCGCTGCCCAAGATGAACCATGGAGAACAAAACCTATTGAATAAAGCTGTCAAAATCATGTTGTCTATCAAAACTAGATCAGCACAGAACTTGGGTGATACAGCTTTTTGCCTACATTTAAATGGGAAAATAAGAACTGACATTTAGCAAAGAAAAAAAAAATAGGTCATGCTGAGTAGGACTTGTAGTCTTCTAGAGAAATTAAAAACTAGTTTGGAAAGCCCAGCATCCAGCAGGTGTTGTTTTCCCCTATGAAGAACCACACTGCATCATTACCACCACCTTGACTCCCAGCCCTTATACAATCACACAGGGTTCAGGAAAATATCCATAATGCACTTGTAGGATTTACTTCTGTTTAAAAAGAAAAGTAAATCCACAAAATAAATTTGTGCATGTGGGACAAATGGTCAGTTTGGGAGGAAAAGTTATTTAGACCTTCTGTAGAGAAAGATATCTGTTTCCCCATTAATCAGGCAGTACCCTCAAGTCAAGTGTAACCTTTCCAGATCACGGCCTGTGGTTACCACTGAACTGGCTGTTTATTTGCACAGTTCACTTCATTAAGATAGCATACTGTGAGCTACCTTGAACTTTCACAAAGCAAGGGGCTTGTATGTCAACAAATCCCTGTCATTTTCAGCCCAGTATAAATGTATCTTGTTTCTGTTTGCTTTCTTCTAGTAAACAATCTGTCCTTTTTCATTTCACATTTCCCTGCCAAAAAATATATCACAGTTGCTCAAATTAATGTTTAGGCAGAACTGCAGGGTGAATTCCTTTCTTTCCCCCTGGGGGAAAACCTGTGAACACACAAATACATATATGCACACACTATCAGCTGTAGCCTGAGGCTTAGCAGCAGCCAGTTTAGATTGCTTCAGGACAGATTTTTCTGTAGAACATTACTATGCTATTTTTTTTTATTGGTGACTTGTGATGAAACAATGTTTCTCTGACTCAGTTTTTAATTTTTAAGTCATTCACTAAAGGCCTGAAAAACTGTCCAACTTATCTGGCTTTAAATATTTTAATGTTTCCATTGAATTTTAGAAAAAAAAAATTCTGAGTTTGAAAGAAAATCAAGGAAAGTTAGTATGCTTATATTGTGATTATCAAAGCAAATTTAATACACATTTAGGTTCCATGCCAGCCCATTCAGAAACACTTCAGCTTATTGGCAAATTTGCATTAGGCTACATTTAGACCTCATCTACAAGCCATTCAATCTAAGATTCAGCACTTAGCTTTGGGATAGGATGCATTAGAAAAACATGATCTTAGTGATGTTTATATGCCACACAAAGCACACCAGCCATTTCAGAGATCTGGATAAATATGAAATTTTATTCCAAAGGAATTTGATATCACAGACAACCTGTCTGGTACGAAGATGTCTTTCCTAAACCTTCTGGTTTGGATGAAGAGTTTAGGCTTTTTAGCTCAACTTACCACAATGCTGTGGGACAGAGCAATGCTTTTTCATGCCCAAATGGGAAGGACACACCAAAACAACAACTGAATTACCAGTCCCAGGCTGCCTTGCCTCACAAGATTGTGACTGACACCATCATCAGCCTAATCAGTCTGCTCTAGTAATTCTACTGGAGCAGGAGAGACAGACCACGTCCTCCAGAGGTGATTTCCAACCTCAAGTAGCACTCCTGTTCTGCATGGTGTGTACTTGTCATGCAGATTTGGTCAATATTTTAATTAAGGAAATGGGTGAAGTAATATTAGGTGAGCACCAGGAAGTTGTACAGGACATCAAACTCAAAAGAAATGCAAGGCAAGTAAAAGCCAGGATTAGCCTCCAGCATGATCCTGAGAAATTGGAGAAATCAGCTGCTATCAATGATACAAATTTAAATGGATAATTCACTACACTTATCAAAAAAAAAAAAAGGTAAAAAAAAGTAATACCATTTTACAACTGGCAAGTAACTGGCAAATAATTGACTTGAGAGTAACCCTACAGGAAAATGATTGACATATGGTAGGCATCAAGCTAGTTGTGAAAAAAATGGTGTTTCTAATTGTTAGTATGAGTCTCATTGAAACATAGAAAGCAGCTGAGCTTTTCTATTTAACATTAGTGCAGCTTAAGCCTAGTGCTACCTGCTGTAAGATGCTATTTATAAGCTGGATAAAGATAAAATGGAGAAAAGCTGAAAGAATTGTACTGGTTTAATATATAAAGGTGAAGGTTAAACATGGGATATTAGAGTAGCCATGTCTATGTCGTATACAAGAAACTGAGTATCAGAACCAAGATGAATTTACATAAACAATGTATGTAGTTGCAAAAGGGTACCACAGTCTGGAACAAGCATCTGATGGAATTTCGTGAATCTTTGTGATTAATCAGTTTGGAGGCCTTTTGTTTGGTGTTCAGTTTTTCCTCAGACCTTAGATTATTGTTTCTTAGCAGTAGAATGAAGGATTAGATGTTGTAGGTCCTCAATAAGAGTATGTTCTAAATTACATTTACAAGTTTACTTTCTTTCCTGCCATTCAATTTTTTAAAAAATGTAATTAATTTCTTGTGAGTTTACACTTCTAAAAATTTTGCTTTATTTATTGTTTTTTAAGAAAGAGTAAAAAATTAGCTTGAGAGAAAATATTTTCACTTCTAACAGGGATCTCATTTAAGTATGGGTGATTGGCAAAGAATATGTCTATCTTTTTTGTTTAGTAACTGAAGACAGAGAAAACTGCATTTACACTACAAATAACTGGAAATTCATTGATGACTTGCAGTTTTCAGTTCCTTTCCTCTAATTATGTTCACTTAAAGGAGTATCAATTCTATGACCTTAATTCTGAATAATGCACACATATATGTTTGAATCCATCCATGTGGATGGGAAAAAAAAGTGAAAGCTGTTTTCAAAAGGTGTGTAAGAAACTTAAACACATCTGTATTTTCACAGCATGCATTTGTACATTTACATATCTGCTAGAGACTTCTGTTGATTAAAGGTTTGTAAACTATATGTAAATGCATGCTTCTATAGCAGATTTCTCCTTTTATATTTTTAATCAAAATCTGCTCTAGTATAGGATTTTTTAAAAAGACTGAAATGTGTCAAATAAAAAAAAAATAAAGTGAGTTATAAGGATAAAATAAAGTGAGTTATAAGGATAATGATTGCAGTGGGTCAGAGTAGGTTCCTGTGACATTGATGGATACAGAAGCATTGCCGGGGATGTCAGTACAGAGGTAAACAAAATCTGACAAGGAGACAGATTCTGCTGCTAACAAGAGATAAAAATGGCCTTCCATTTTTTATCTGCTTGCTGTGGTTAACACAACCAGTACAACATTACTGATTCTCTCAGATTAATTATTCTAGTGAGAAGGCTCTCATAAAATATATTTGTTCAATGTAAAACCTGTTTTAGGTTACTTACTCTGTCCTCTGTTTAGTTTCTTGTAAATTTCTTTTATTTCATTTTTTGTGAGCATTTGCCTTAGCTTACTTAGACAATGAAGATGTCATGTTCCTATATTTGTTGAGTGAAGGTCTTTTCCAGAGGTCAATTCTCTTATTATCTGCACTGTGTACTCTATTGTTTTATAAAAATGTACTGAGTGGCAATATGTTTCCTCAACATATGAATTTTTTTCTGCTCTTGATATGGATAAATATTGCTTGTGAATTGTTTACTTGATTCTTGCTTTTCCCTCACTAATTGATGAATACATTTGTTCACTAATGGAATGTGTTCATTATTTGACTACATTGCAGATGGTTGAATAATATGAAGAAAGATCAACAATATTTTCTGCTTTTAACTTTTAATCATTGCTAACTCTCTTATCTCACCTAATTTGACATCCGATTTTGCCCATCACCTGATCCACATTCATTTCTCTTCAATATGAATCACACAACCATTAAAAAAAATAAAAAAAAGACATTAAAAGTTTTCCAAATCACAGCAGGCTTTCATATTACAGCTCCCAGGGCTTTCTTTAGCCCTGTTTGGGCTGTTAGGAACCACAAAACTCCTCCAAAAGTACACCCACTGCCATTCCTGCCTCAGGTTCACCAGGAGCAGCTTCTCCAGAGCACAATGCACGCAATACCCTCGGCGCAGCTCCAGGAATTCTGGATCAGGTGATCCCCAGAGAGTTTGGTAGGTTTTGGCTGTGTACATGTATGATGGGCCAGGAGAGAACCACAGTGTCTCCTGACTTTATTGTATGGAATCTTTTGAAGTATGGATGTATATTTTAGAGTATTCCAGCTGTAGCCAGAGCTTACTGATAAGTCGTGATGTCCAAACAGAACCAATATCTGAACACGTAACTAAAAGCTCTTTTCCATAAAAGTTTTTATTTAAGAAAGCAACAGGTTTAATGAACTGTGTCCTGAAAAACTCAACTTGAGCTCCTGTGTTAGCTTCTAATGTTTTTTCTAAACTGTGCAAAAGAGTCTGGTGATTTGTGTCAGCTGTTTTGTCAGTGTTCAATTCTTGCCTAGAGACTTTGGTTCAATAGGCAGGATGTGCATGTTTTCTTTCTCACTTCAGAACTCTTCTCACATTCCACTTCATCTCTCTTGCATTGTGTGCTCCCCTTGTGTAATGTAGGAATAAACCTTATGTCATTTTTTGCAATGAATTATTTGTATTTATAATTTTAGATCATATACTGACTGTTCTGTAAAATGCCATTGCTATTACATGTTTTTATTAAAGTAGCACAATGAGACTTTAGCTTCAGTTGGGTTCTAGGCACTACAAAAGAGATTGATAATAAATATTAATAATGAAACAAAATTATATTTGTTAGAAGATGGGAAAGTTGTAGGTTTGGAGCATATTGTAATCATCATGACAGAATGTGTTACATCTTATATACTGTTTGATTTAAGTAAAATAGGTAAAACTCTTCTGCTTATAAAAGTGAAGCAGTATAAAATAATAATTTAACCCCAGCCAGTGAGAAACTCTTTTAAGTTCATGCTTTATTTCACTGCTGAAATTCAGCCTGAGTATTTTTAACAGCATGGCTTGACCTAGCTGTCTTTCAAGAAAGAAAGGTATATTTCAGTCAAACTTTAATTCCTTTACTTTGAAACAATAATGAAACAGATTTAAACTGATGTCCTCTGGAAGCTGGGAGATTATTGCACTGTGATCCCCTTGTTCTAGCTGTCTTATTTGTACAGAATAATCTGTAACCAGACAGCACACTATATTTAATGTAGAAATTTCAGTTTTGAACTTCGCTACGAGAGCGATGCAAGAGAAAGACACAAGTCAATGCATACTTGTATTGTACTGAGGTGATAGCTTGACCTAGGGATGCAAGAGATGTTATGAACTGGTGTTTCTGTCCTTTAGGTTCTCTGTCTGAAAAGCATGACTAATGGTGCATTATAAAGTAGAATTTGTGCCATGGACTTTTGCATTTCAAAAAATGTGCATAAATAAAACAGTACATTGATGCATTTTCAATAGACTCACAGATTTCCTTTGAAGGAAATAGGTCAGATTACAAAATAAACTCTGTAGCCTCTTATTTATTAAGAACAGTGTCAGAAGATGGTCTTTCTGAGCTCAATTTTTTTTCTTTAGTGTTCAAACCATTCATACTCCCACTTTTTTTTTTTTTTTTGAATCCTCTAATGAAATTATGGCAATAAAATTTACAAATTTACAGCTCACTGAAATCTTGACTGTGTGGGCCACCCTCAGTACTCTCCAGTAAAAAGGAACTTCTGATGTCCAAGCATAGGGATAAAGCAGCAACATAATAATATCTATCTTTTTTCCTCTAAAGTATTATACCTATTTCACTCGAAATGGGGTATATTATTTTCTCCCAAAATTAACCTAAACCAGGACACTATTTTATTCTACATCCTGTAGTGTTTCTATGTTCATGTCTTGATTTGGTTTCATGGTAAGAATATTTGAGTATTCTATTGATCACAAAAGCTTGAAAAAGAGGAGACATAAACCTTCCTTTCAAAATTGCTGTCTCCAGTTTACTAGTGAGAGGGACATGACAGTTTGTTTTACTGTTTTCTCTCTAATATTTAAACTGGTCTTCTCCCATTTTCCCCCTTAGGAAAGCATCGCCTTTCATTGATGGAGATTTTGAAGGACTTAGGAGTCAGTCCAACTGCCTTGGCTAAGGGGTCAGGAAAGATTCCTTCATTCTCAGGTAAAAACAGCATGATGGATTTGCTCAGCTTCCTCAAAGTCAAGACAAAAAGGATATACACTTCTTGGAGAGGATTCAGGAATTTCTATTAGTCATCTGTAAGAATATTGTGCCCAGTATGGATAAAGATCAAATAACCAATTTTACTAAGTAAGGAAATCCTGGAATTTCATCAGTGGACCTTGAAAGAAGAATGGAGATAAATCAGTCTTCACAAACTAATATCTTCATTTGAGTTCCTTTCACCCAGTGCACAGCTGTGTAAGGATAAAGAAGACTAATGAGAATAGCTTTTGGAGCAGCTTGAGGAAAACACTATCTCTGTAATGTATTATACGATGTAAGTCCTGTAACTTGACCATTTTAAGAACTGCAAAATTAAGTCAATACACTGCATCCTGCTTCTTAAATTGCTCCTGGTATTTCAATTACCTCTATATTCAATTACTTATTGAATTTTATTTTGATCAATCAGCTTTGGCTTGGGACTGTCTGTCACCACTGTACTAGTTCCAAGCATTTTTACTGGTGGGATGCATGTTTGTTTTTATGAAGGTTCCTCAGTTTCAAAAGAATTCAATGCAATTATTGTAGAGTTTCAGAGAAACTGCATGAAAAATTTTCAGACTTGGATTCTGAAATCTTTTGAATAAGCAAGGTGAAATGGAAATGAAGAACAGTAGCTCAGACAGTAGAGGAAACTCTTACACAGTAAAAAGGCAGGAATATAAGGTAGTACCATAGAGATGTAAATATGCATTAACGTGTTCATTGCAAAAATCCAACTGTAGTTTTTGGCTTATTTGTACACAGCTATTGAGATTTGTATTATTATCCAGTTGCAATTCATTGCAGTGAAAGTATAACTATGCTAAATACAGGACTGGAACAGCTCAAAAGTAATTTTGCAAAACTTAGTGAATGTTTAGGGGGAAGAATAGGGAACATCTATTCTGATTGCTCTTTTTATTAAAACCTGAAAATTGTCTTTGAGAGTGGCAAAACAACTTTGCCATTTCCTGAAACATTTCAGTTAGAGAAGTTTTTTTCAACAGAATGCAATTGTTTCCCTTAGAAATTCTCCATGCTGTGACTGTGTGACTTAATTAAAGTGTTTTGCTCCCTATGCACAAAACAAATATTGCTGACTGAAGCAACTATCCTTATGTTGGCCTTCTGGACTAGATTTACAGCAATGTTTAGCATTTCCCTTGCAGAAAGAGATATCTAGATTTCTATAAGTGGGTTTAGGCATTAGGTACTCCAAAAAATGCTTTCAGCAAACAATAAAGATTTGTCCCCTTATCCCTGTTGTGTTTTGTCTAGATCCATGGTTTGATCGCAGCTATCAAATCTATTTATAACTCTAATACTCCATTTTCTGAGCCTTTGCTAATCAACTGAGTGATGACTGTTTTTCATCGTCTAATCAGCCCAACTAGGAGTTATTTATTGAGAGTTGCAAGAACACTTAATTTTCATTGATAAAATATCTTTTTCTGTTTCTTTTTGATATTGATGTCAGCTTTTTATGAAAGGCAGCTAGTGATGGATGAGCCCTTAGCATCAGGCATATTGCCATCTCTGTTCCTGCAACCCACTCCTGTTTGGCAAACGTAGTGTTTACTTTTTATTTCTCACGGCACTTCATTAGATTTCTTGCTGTTATGAGCATTGCATCGTTGCTGACCTTCTACAGAAGATTATTCTCATTCTTTCCATGGCCCTAACCAATTATTTTTGTTAAATTTTACTCTAACCTCTCATGTTTCCTTTCTCCCTAGTTTTGGTAGGTTCTGCACATTTTTTGACTGGTAGTCATGACCTGTTTGCTGATGATTATGAATGTATGTCGAAGGTTTTTTGAGTCCTTTGTTGTGTCCTTCTTCCATCTACGGCAGCGGAACAAGGGCAGTACACAGTAGACAGGATTATGTTTTCTCAGTGCTGTAAATTCAGGGTAACATCTCTGAGGACATATATTCATCTAGTGCTCAGTGAGCATACACTTTTTCTTAGCACTTTCTCCTTTCCTAACGAAAAGCAGTATGTTCCCATACCAACGGGTTGTGATGGACATTTTGACATGTAAATAAGTGATCTTTTTTTTAAATCCCGCTCATGTCGCTCAATCACTAAGGCTGCTAATTATCTTTTTCAATGTTTCCATGGAGTTCAAAACACTCCTTTCATGAAAGGAAGCTGAAAACCCAGTATTTAGGTCTGTCCTTTCTTACAATGCATTTTGTGATTTTAGAAGCTGTTCTGTATGGAACCCCTCCTGTTTTATGTTTTCTCACCTGGAACATTTTGTTACACATTTCCCAACTTTATTTTTTAACACCTCAGACTCTTTGGTCCCATAACGGTTGAGGTACCATAAATGACTCTGGATCTGCTGCTTGTGATACCAACAGAAACATCCCAACCCAGGCAGAATTGTGACCCCATTTGCCCAGTGCTGCATCCACACTAATCACCTCTCCCAAACAGGTAGTGCCCATTAGCCTACCAGAAGGTGCTCTGCAATTTCCAGACTTGATTTAGGCACCATTTAGGATTACCACATGGACATGTCAGATCTGATATCTGCTAGTCTAGACATCTATGTTGACACATACATTATTCTATCATCAGTGAAAGTATGTTTAAACCAAAACTTGAATAAATTGAAGCAGAGATCATCATAATTTGCATTGAGAAAGAGAATTTAAAAAAATGGCTAAATGCAGTGTTAGCACATTAATAATGAAAATTCACTCTTTTCACTTATATGTAAAGAACAGAAAAGCAAATATCACTGAAGGCAGTCTGGCAAAGTCAGTTCTATCCTTCATGTGACAGGCTTCTTTCTGGTCCTCACAGTGTATCTTTGGAAGCTGGTTGAAGGGAAACAAAAGGAAAATTATATCAAAAGTAGCACAGTGGGAAAGAGCCGGGAAATAATGGAAATCACACCACATTCCCCCAGCAGCCCCCCTCTGGTGTATCAGATCAAAGTCTTTCTATTTTTGAATCAAAGCTTCTTTATATTAAATACCAAGAAAGTATGTTTAGATAACATTAAGAGACTGACTTAAGCCATAAAAGTCAGGAAATTCAGAATTAAAGCTGACACTCAGTTCTTAAATCACAGACAGGAGAAAAGCAGGGGTGGGGATGGGAAGGTGAACTCAGGCACAGAAGTGCAAGGTGAGGAAGGGAAGTGAGACCTATCTTGGCATCTTTCTGCCTGTGTCACTGGAAAACTAAAGATTGAGTTTTTAGGGGTTTCTTAATGGCCACTATGCCAATGTTTTCCTTTTTTTTTTATTTTCCCTGACAGATTGGCCAAGTAAATATATCAAATATATATATCATCATATACCTGTCATCTCAGATTATCTATGCTTTCTGTAGCTATCCTATCCAGCCAGGAAAAGAAAAGATGTTGTGATTGGTCAGCTTTGTTTTCTTTTCCTTCTGAGATTCTTGCTTCTCTTAACCCCACTGGTATTAAGTTATAACTACCCTGTTCCGAAAGCTAGCTTTATGCCTTTTTTCTTTTCTTTTTTTTTTTTTTTTAATTTAATTTAAACCCCACTAATGCTTATAGGTTTTCCTATGCAACTTCATCAGGATATGTTTTTACTCTTCTTATTTTTTTAACAGATTGTTTTTTAAAAAGCTGAATATTTGCACCCAGAATGTAACCAAACGACTAAAAAGTTCCTTCTATATAGTCACATACAGAGTGTATAAACACAGTCTGTATGTGACTATATAGACACACAGATCAAACCAAAAGAGAATAATTTAAATGGCACAGTGTTTATTCTGTATGAGCAAAAATTTATTATTTTACATCATTGAGAACAAAGTCATCAATTTTAATTTGAAATATACATGATTGTGTTCTTGATAACATTTAACCTATGTGTAAGAATAAAAGTGACAACCCTGAAAAATCTGTTGCTGTAAGAATTTATTTGCCTTGTGCTTTAATTTCTACTCAAGATTTTTGAATATATACTGCTTGTGTGCTAGAGTTATATGCTGGCTGTCAGAAACCACAATTCCCCACAATTTTGATTTTACTTTTTAAGATTAGAGAGAACACAGATTGTAATAACTTTAAATATTAAAAAACTGAGGTAATTTTTCAAAATATATGTTTATTTTAAACTATTAAAAATAAAAATAGCAATACATCTTCCTCCTATTTAATTAAATTAAATGAAAAATAATGAAATATAAAATGTAAAAACATTCTGAAAGCTACATTTTTTCCATTTAGTCCTCATAATCATAAAGAGATTAAATAAATCATAAATCATTAAATAAAATATGATGGGACACACTGCTCATTGCATTTTGTTTTGGTTTTGCATTTTTTTGGAATAGGAACTGAGTCTTTCTATGTTGTCTCACAGAGAACCTTGGCTCCTAAGTGTTGTCTTATTCAGAAAGTACTGAGCAACCCCAGAATTGTCCATCTATATTTTGAAATGAAATGTTCATTGTTGTATTTGATCTTTACATTGCTCACAATGAATTAGCACTGGGATTCTTTTGGGGAGAAGTTGGTGCATCTGGACATTAATCAGAAAAACTATAATCATGACCAATAAAAAAAAGCATAAACACATCTGTACAGGAAACCTGATTTAAGAGAAAATACATCTAAGCAGAGTAACAATACAGAACACATGAGTAGACTTTCATGAGCATGACTGTGTGGAAAGGATGATATTTGTATAGTACATCAATTTCTGAGGTACATATGTAAACATTTTCACCTTTTCAATTTAGAGAAAAATTGATACCAACAATATTTTGCAAACTGTATTACTTTATTGATTTTCTCCTGATTTTCTAATGTCATAATATGAATTACAAAGAATAACTGGGTTGCATTTCAAAGAAAAAAATTGTTTAAAGCATGAAGAAATGATAAAATTATTCTTATTTCCATTTAAACATGTGAAAGTGAAATGTGTCTTAAATTTCTAAAACTGTATTTGATTCTTCTTTCGATTTTTTTTTTCTGCTCAATTAAAGAAGTATAACTTTCCTTTTGTATGGAATACAGATTTAAATTTCAGTGCGTAGCAGGGAAACAAAAATAGATGCGAAGCTTCTGGCTGGTTGTCCGTGGAGAAAGAGTGAAATTTTATTTCACAAAAAACTGTAGCCAATATACCATTGGTTCTTACAAATTTTTTTGTTCAGTTTCCATTCCATCCACTAAAAAACATTTTGTATATAAAATTTAGATTTAACAGTGCAATTTATGAATCTCAAAGTCTTTATAGGTTTCAATTCCTATAAAGTTCTAAGCACAAAAATATTTGAAAGACATCATTACTTTTACTGGAGATCACCAATAAACAGGATTATATGTTTATATGATATTGCACAAGTAGTACAAATACCAGCTTTAAATCTACTGAATATTAGGAAAGCTTTCACGCAGTTACATAAAAAATAACTACATTTATAGAATTGTTTTTTAAAATTCTATCCACATGTATTGTTTTTCCACTAAAGGTCTATTAAAGTATTTGGTAAAATCAATTATAATACATGATATACATGCTATATATTTCACATTAAGTATCTTGTCTTCTTTGCAAGGATATGTATTCAAGTGTAAATTGCATTGATATAAGGAATTGTCATGTAGGCTTATATGAAGACAGAGATATATAAACTGGTAAGGGTTCAAAAACCAGGTACTATTTGTAAGACCAATCTATTTTAGCAATGTGGCTGCTGACCTGGGCTTTTTTTGTGGCTTTTTTGGTGTTTTTGTAATTTGGATTTATATTTTTTAAATTTTTTTTTTTACACTTTTAAATGGGCTCAGTCTGATGCAGCTCTGCATTGTGCCAAGCAGACAAAACATAAGTGATATTTTGGAGCCAGGGCAGAATTCAACTTCTGTTTCTTTTGGGTGAAGTAATGGCATGTAGAGAGAAGCAGATGTGCACTAGCAGATAGGCATATACAAAACGAAACATATTAGCACTGGAATGATGCTGGCTTCTCCAAATGATATCTGACTGCCATTGTTTAATGCTATCATAGCAAACCTGGACACTGCAGAGGAGATAAATACACAAATCACACACATCAAAGACGTTTTTAGCATAATCTGAACCTTCTATTCATACTGGTTTATTCTGATTAAAAGTTAAATCTAGTCTTACATAAAAGAAAAAGAAATCAATAAAGTGGCCATAAGGTTATCTCGGTTATATTTCCCTTAAAAGTGTATAGTTTTTTGGTTAAATTCTGGTGCCTGTCCAGATGCTGCTGTTACCATTTTGGGATCTGCAGTTTACAGTTTTCCAGAATCATTTTTTTGACCTTTAAATAGGCCAAAGATTTCCATCCTACATATGGGAAATCTTGATGCTTAATTCCAGTTTCAGATAACTAAAAATGCAAAAATGTAAAGTTCTTAAGATAAAGACTATTGTGGAAATGCTGAAAAGCTTTTATCTGATACTGAAAAGAAGGATTCTGTAATCAGAATTAGGTTAACCATGCTTTATCCTTCCTTATTTTTATTGGCTTCCTCAAGTTAAGACAAAGTGAAGCTACCAACATATATGCAATTGATCTTCACTGCTTTAATGTAATTAGCTCTTAATTCTCTTACTAGGTCATCTGTATTTGTTTAAATTTTTAAAGTGATTCAAAGAGATGCCTTTATTATTACTGTATACAATTTAATGCATGCTCCATAGAATCTCAGCAGTGAACACCTACTAGCTCCCCTCTCCGTCTCTTTTCTCTGTGTCTGTATTCAGTTTCCATGTTTCTAACAACCAAGCACACAGAATCAACAGCCTCCCAAAGCAGCAATCACTGTATATAGTATATATATACCATATATAGAGCAATCACTGCTCTACTATAACTTGCATACATCCTGCACTCAGCATTTGGCTGATTTATATAACACATACTTCTTGTTTTGGTCTCTTTTTTATGTCTTGGTATATAAAATTGACAACATCTTTCTGATAAATACTCTGTCTTATGTCTTTGTAATGGATTTGATCCCACATGCCTTAGTAACACCCTTTTCCACACAAGCTTCTATTAGAAATAAAGAATCAAGAGACCTAGTGAGCACATTACTGAACAAATCAGTTTTGACTGAAAAAACCTGTCCAATATTTGGTAACATCATATATAGTATATGCATCACTGCAGCGGTTCCGCGGCCGCTAATCCTGTGCCTGGCTAGCTGAGCGGGCGGCCAACAGCCCCACTACAGCGGGGGGTGTCAGTCCCGGTGGCAAGGCCCCAGGACTGGCAGCTTCAGGCACCCCTCGGCGGTGAAAGCCTCGGGCTGTGCCTGCAGGACGAGGTCTCGGAGGATAGCTGCAAGGCAGGGCGGAGTAAGCAAGAGCCGGACACTCTCTGGGGTAGAAACTGGTTTAATGTCCCGAGGGACGACCAGCAGGGATGACGAACTGGGGAGGACCAGCAGGGAGTGCCAAAGAAAATGAGCAGAACATGAGATTATAAAGGGGGGTGGTAACTGGGGGTGAACCAATCTGGGGAGGTCAGGGGAAGGGTTTAACGCAACAGACTGGTGAAAAGAACCAATGGATACAGTGTAAAGGAGGGGCCCCGGGACCTCAGCCAATCACTACTCCCATTGTAGGGAACCTTCTAGAAGACAGGGAGTGGTGGGGCGTGATTGACTGGGTCCAGGGAGGAGAGAAAATTATACATATTTGGGAATATGGGGCGGGGGAAGTTACATGACAGGGGGCAACCATGGTAACGAAATAATAGACAGAAACTAGGGAGGGGAAAACTGGGAGGACAGAACCATCATAACAAATGGGGGAGAAACGGAACAAACCAACACACCACAACATCTCCCCGTTTTTTGTTAAATAAAATTGAAAAGAACTGGAAAGTCCATAAAAACTTAAAGGTAGTAGCTTAAAACGAAAGAGGCCGTGGCTGATCTTGCCAAGCGCTTTTGATTTTCAAAGAACGTCCATTGGCCCATGGATGGCTCTGAGGTGGAACGGTGAGCCCCTCTTCATCAGCGGCTCTCACTGCCTCCGAACAGAGGTCAACGTAGCGGGGTCGCTCATTTCCATGGAGCCAAGGTACTACGCGTTTGCACTTGGCGCTGTTAGTCTCTCAGGACCAGCTCGCGGACCAGGGGAGCGAAAATCAAAAATGAGTCGGGGAGATGTACTAAAAGGCAAAAGGAAACAGTTAGACACAAACTACTTAAACAGATGGTTCTGCCCCAAAAAGTAAATCAAGTTCGGAGGAGGAGTCGGACACAGGGGAGGAAGGTCGGGAGTCAAAAACAACACAAAAAGGGGCACGAAACAAAGGAGGTGAGGAAGAGGATACATCTGGAGGGAACCTGTCGAGGAAATAAAAATGGGAAGAGGTGGAAGGTTTCCTCCTCCGCCGCCAACATGCCTCTTGTACCTGTGGTACAGCCTCTGATGTCTTCGCCTGCTTGGGATGGAAGGGCTTGACCCATTTAGATGGAATCCATTTGGGTCCTGAGGGAGTGGACACGCAAGCGTATCCCCTCCCCCAGGTGACCAGGTCAAATGGCCCTTCCATCCGCCAAGTCTCCGGATCCCTTATGAGAACCGGAGGCCTGGCTTTCGGCTGCAGCTGTTGGTGACTGCCAAAATGCCGGACAACTGGAGGATTCAGGTTGTCGAAAGAGCAATTGAGAAAATTGAGAGTGTACAATGCTCTCGACAACCGGACGTGGGGGGTTTCCACCTTCACTGCCGCACGTTGTTTCTCTAAGGTCTTCTTAAGGCTCTGGTGGGCCCTCTCCACCATGGCTTGGCCTGTCGGGGAATAAGGGATGCCGGTCTTATGTTCTATTCCCCATTGCTGCAGGAAGCTCCGCAGTTCCTTGGAGATGTACGCTGGGCCGTTATCAGTTTTTAAGGCCCTAGGGATGCCCAGGACAGCGAACGCCAGAAGCAGGTGCTTCTGGACATCCGCAGCCCTCTCACCTGTGTGGGCAGAGGCAAAGATAGCTCCCGAGAAGGTGTCAATGGAGACATGGACGTAACACAACCTCCCAAAAGATGGGATGTGTGTCACGTCCGTCTGCCACACTTCACAGCTCGCCAAGCCCCGGGGATTCACCCCAGATGCGATGGTGGGCATCTGATGGACTTGGCATTGGGGACATGTGGCCACGATCGCCTTGGCCTGGTCTTGCGTAAGATGGAATTGCCTGACCAGACCAGGCGCATTCTGGTGGAACCGCTGATGGCTGATCTTAGCCTGGCCGAACACATCTGGGAGCGGGCCCATCGTGACAGCAGCCGCGGCCAAAGAATCGGCCCGACGGTTGCCCTCAGCGATGAACCCTGGCAGGTCGGTGTGTGATCTCACATGCATCACAAAGAAGGGATGCTCTCGGCGGGAGACCAATTCCACTAGCCTTGAGAGCAAGTTAAACAATTTTTGATTAGAGACCTCCTGCAGAACTGCCGATTCTGCTCTAGACACCACACCAGCTACGTATGCAGAATCTGTTACCAAATTGAAGGGACCCTGAAACCTCTCAAATGCTCGGACGACTGCGTCCAACTCAGCTACTTGTGGAGAAGCCTCCACCATGGCAACATCAGCCTCCCACCGCTGAGTCTGAGGATCCTTCCAAGTCATTACTGACTTATGGGATGCTCCGGACGCGTCAGTAAAAACTGTCAGAGCATCTAGAGGCTTCCTGCTCTGAATCCCTTTAATTGATAATTTAAATTCCGAATTAAAAAGTTTATGGGCCGGCCGATCGACTGCAACGCGGCCAGTGTAGCTGTCTAACGCAAATTGCAGCATTTCGTTAGTTTCAAGCAGTTCATTAAAGGTCTTCAATTTAAGTTGGCCCGAAACCAATTGAATTGGAAGATGGATGCATGCAAAATCACAGCCTGCCAGCTCCCTGATCCGAGATCTCGCTTTCCGGATCAGTTCGGCTATCAGCTCCTGTGGCCTTGTCATCCTTTTGGACCTGTGGTGGCTGAGGAACACCCACTCTATGATTAAGAGGGGGTCGCCCAGACCCTGGTCCTTTAAACTTTTGTCCCATTGATGGATCAATCCGTGAAGATGTGGCAGTTTCCCCAAAACAATGAATTTGAAAGGCAGGCCCGGATGGTAGCGGTGGGCCTGCCTGGCCGAAATGATCTTTTGCACCTTCTCTAGGGCTACCCGAGCCTCTGGGGTGAGTTCCCTAGGAGAACTTAGCTCCTCTCCCCCTTTCAATAAATTGAAAAGAGGGGCTAGGTCTTCGGTTGGTATGCCTAGCCAAGGCCTCACCCAATTTAAAGACCCACACAGTTGATGGACATCCGCAAGGGTCTGGACTGAAGTCCTTATAGCCAATTTTTGCGGCACAATGGTCCGCTTCGTAATTTCAAGGCCCAGGTATTTCCAAGGTGGCATCCTTTGAATTTTGTCTGCCTGGAGCTCGAACCCTGCAGCAACCAACGCACTGGTTGTCAGGTCAAGCGCATGGGCAAGTAGATCATCTGTTGGGGCGCAGACGAGGATGTCATCCATATAATGGTGTAACAGGACGACATCCCCGAGGGCTGTACGCACAGGAGACAGCAGCGAAGCGACATACCACTGGCAGATGACAGGACTGTTCTTCATTCCTTGTGGAAGAACACGCCAGTGGTAGCGCTTGGCCGGGGACTCACGGTTGATGGAAGGAATCGTGAAAGCAAAACGCGGGGCATCATCAGGGTGCAGGGGAATTTGGAAAAAACAATCCTTGATGTCGATGATTGCCAAATTCCAATTTTGAGGGAGCATTGTGGGGGATGGCATCCCTGGTTGGAGGGGACCCATATCAATTATTAATTCATTAATTTGGCGGAGGTCGGTCAGGAGCCGCCACTTGTCCTTGTTGGGCTTCTTGATCACAAACACTGGGGAGTTCCAAGGTGACATGGTCTCCACCAGGTTGCCCTTGAGCAACTGCTCCTGCACGAGCTCATTGAGCGCCTTCAATTTTTGTTTGTTAAGTGGCCACTGTACCACCTGTACTGGCTCATCCGATCGCCAATCCAGTTTCCAGGTAGGGCGCTCCTCAGTGGCCACCGCCCGAAAAACCTGGGGAGCCTTTGGGAGGTCAATTCTGGCTCCCCATTGGGCTAACAGGTCCCTTCCCCACAGGGGCTCGGTGTAATCTAAAACGAATGGGCGCACAGAAGCCAATTGCCCATCCGGCCCCGTAATCTGTACAATGCTCTTGGATTGTTTTGCCAGTTTGAGACCCCCTACACCTTGTATGTGTCCGGCTGCGCTTTGCAAATCCCAATGTGACGGCCAATCCCGAGAGGGAATGATCGTCACATCTGCTCCCGTGTCCAGTAACCCCCGCACGATCTTACGATCCGCGCCCAGGGACAGTTGACATGTCAACCTGGGCTTCTCTCTCCCCACAACCTGTGCCCAGGCAACCGTTGGAGGCGAGGACCCTTGAGATGACTTGGGTTCCTGCACCTCCTCCGGCACTGGGATGGCTTGGGCGATGACCCGGCCCTTGTGGAGAGAGAGCGGGGGCTGGACGCAGTACAGCCCTAAAGCAAATCGGTCCCGGTCGGTTGCTACCAACCCCGGGACGATGTGTAAATCTATAGGTGTATATTTTGTGTCCCCAACAATGATCCACCTGCTGCGTCCAAGTCTCCTCCAGCTGCCGGGATGTTGAACGTCGGCAGTCACCAGGTGGAAATCAGTGTCCGTTAGATGGATGTCACGGGTCAGCTGCAGCCTGAATGGGGAGAACGAAGACATAGTTGTTACGGCAGGCTGAGGCTGAAACCAACAGGTACAAAACGTCAAGTCCGGATAAGAAATGTCTGAGGCATGTGACGGGCCTTTCTCCGTTCCCTCCTCCCTGCTTGGTATTACTTTGCCCGCCTTATTTCTATCTTTGCGCAGGGAGGGACTGCGCTCGCTTTCTAGTTTTTTGAGGGTTTCCCCTCCTGTTTCCCAGCGGGGCACTCTTTCCTCCGATAGGTTAGAAATTCATCCCTCAGAGGGCAGTCAGGCATCCAGTGCCCAGTTTTCCCGCACAGGTGACACGGGTGGGTGCCTGGATGCCTTCTGGCTGCTCCTGGGGTTGATGATCCGGCTGCCGCTGCACTGTACTCGTCGGCGCTGGAGGTCGACGCGAACGCCACCGAGGTCCGTCTGTTCTTACTCTTTGGATCAGGCGCTCCTGGCAGTGGGACCTTCCGCGCCACGACCTCCATCATCATTTCAATGGAAGGCCGCGGGCTACGGGGGAGGGATCGGATGGCTCTCCGGCAGTCCGAGTTTGCGTTTTTAAACGCCATCCTTCTTAATAAGTTTTCCCTCTCGCTTTCTTCCGAAGCCTGGGTCTCCACGTACCTATAAAGTCTCTCCAAGAAATGTAAGTAAGGTTCTTGGGACCCTTGCTGAGGCTCTTCCTCATCCTCCTGCGAGAAGACTGCAGGGAGTTTAAAGAAAGCTCTCTCCGCAGCCCGACAGGATTCTGTGATGTGGTCGGGGAAGAGCACTCGCGCCTGAGTCGCCCCACCGGCCCATGCCCCTGTGCCCACCAAATGATTCGTGGATATTAATTGGCCCTCTGCGTCATGAGCGGTCGCTTGGTTCTCCCAGAGGATTGGGAGAACTTCCGCGACCTCTCTCCCCCACTCTACCGCCCAGGCCCTAAACTCCATAGGACCTAAAAGGCTAGAGAAGAGAGCCCTCAGGTCAGCGGGGACCAGATCTCCCGGTGCAAGGGCCGAGCAGAGGAGTCCCCGGAAATACTCTGATTCCCGGGAATACTCTCTCTGGGCCTTGCACAGATCCTTGATCCGATCTTGTGTTATTGGAACCCACTGGGCCTGGGAGCTCCCCTCCCCGCTTAGGCGGTAGCTAACCGGGGCGGCTTCAAAAACCGGGGCTCGCCCTGGCTTCCGGTTACCCACCCCCCCCCCACCGGAACACGGAGCGTGGGAACCGGAAGGGAAGGCGTGGGAACCGGAAAGGGGGGAGGCAGAGGCGGGGCCCAACATTTGGGAGGGGCAGGCTGATGGGCGTGGTGGAACAGGAGGTGGCAGCTGGACCTTCCCCGCCTCCAAGGTGGAGTCTGGAGGCAGGGCGGAGTGAGGAGGCGGGGAGAAGGTGGAACCACTGAGGGGAGGAGCGCAGGGGGGAGCAGAGGGTGGGGGCAGAGGAGAAAAGGGAGGAGAAAGGGGTGGATCTGAGGGTAGGAAGGGGTTGGGTTGAGGAACGAAAGGATTGTGGGAAGGAGAAGAGAAACTGGCGGGAAAAGGAACGTGGCCGCCTCCATCTTGGGCTCCATAGGAGCCATCTTGTGGAGGCGGTGGGGCATTAACAGGGGGGACATTAAACCGAACATGTTTAGGATCCTCAACTGGGAACTGGGGGGAATGGGAAAAGGGATAGGAAAACCTGCTCCGAGGAGTCTGGCCAGGATCTCCTCGGAGTCCTCCTTTAGGAGGGCCAGGTCGGGCTGCTCGAGAGGGGGCAGAGGGAGGATGGAGCCTCTGCTGCGTGTTGGCCTTAAGGACCCCCCTCAAGGGCTCCGACCGAGGAACACGGGGCGAGGTAGACGGGGTAGGGACAGCAGAACTGGGAGAACTGGGGTGAGAACCTGAAGAAGGTGGATTTTTCCGCAGCTCCCCCTGTGGATTCAACTGGTGCAAAACTTTACCCGCCCAATAAGCGGCCGGGTAGAGTTTCGCTTCCCCAGAGCTGACCTCTTGATCTAATTTGGCCAATACGGCTTTCCAATAACGCGGGTCCTTAAGTTGCTCTGGGGTGGTGTTAGGGAACTGAGAAAAAGTCCACCGCATTAATTTTTTCAAATCAACTTTCGGGGGATCCAACCCTCCCCCAATCAACAAACTTCGAACCTGGTGATAGGCTCTTTTTTGAGGGGAACTCTGCCGCGCACCCATCGCGGAAAGCAAAGAAAAACAAGGAGAAAATCAAAGAAAAGAGTCCCCTACGGTGACAAAAAAACCCACTGAACCGGAATCAAAGGCAAACTAAAACAAGAATCAACCACTCGCCTGCTCCACGCTACTGCTGGCTTAGGGGATCGGTCCCAAGGCAGGCATGAACCCCCCAGAGGCCAAACAGTAAAAAGGATTAGGGAAAGTGAGAGCCTTTTCCTAGCAGCGGTCCCCGTCGGGCATAACCACTAGGCTGCCGGTCCCAGGGCGGGCATGAGCACGGCACCCACAGGAAAGAAAAAACAACAAAGGAAGGGGTGAAGGGGAAAGAGGGATTGGGAACGGTCCCCAAAGCAGGGCTCAGTTCCCGGGAGGGGTTAAAAAGGCGGGAGGGAAGACCCCCAAGGCAGGGGCTTACCAATCGGACGAGCGGCGAAAAGAAATCCGGAAAAGGCAGGTCTCCGCCCTCGGAGCTCTCCCTGGGTGCGAGGAGTTGCAGCTCCGGATCCACCGGGAGCGCCGCTCCTAAAACGGAGCCTGCTACAACCGGTGGTAGGTCGACGTCCAAGGGTCCGATGACCTCTTCCACGGGGTCCGAGCGACGACTCCGGCCGCGCGGTGGGCGCCAAACCTGCAGCGGTTCCGCGGCCGCTAATCCTGTGCCTGGCTAGCTGAGCGGGCGGCCAACAGCCCCACTACAGCGGGGGGTGTCAGTCCCGGTGGCAAGGCCCCAGGACTGGCAGCTTCAGGCACCCCTCGGCGGTGAAAGCCTCGGGCTGTGCCTGCAGGACGAGGTCTCGGAGGATAGCTGCAAGGCAGGGCGGAGTAAGCAAGAGCCGGACACTCTCTGGGGTAGAAACTGGTTTAATGTCCCGAGGGACGACCAGCAGGGATGACGAACTGGAGAGGACCAGCAGGGAGTGCCAAAGAAAATGAGCAGAACATGAGATTATAAAGGGGGGTGGTAACTGGGGGTGAACCAATCTGGGGAGGTCAGGGGAAGGGTTTAACGCAACAGACTGGTGAAAAGAACCAATGGATACAGTGTAAAGGAGGGGCCCCGGGACCTCAGCCAATCACTACTCCCATTGTAGGGAACCTTCTAGAAGACAGGGAGTGGTGGGGCGTGATTGACTGGGTCCAGGGAGGAGAGAAAATTATACATATTTGGAAATATGGGGCGGGGGAAGTTACATGACAGGGGGCAACCATGGTAACGAAATAATAGACAGAAACTAGGGAGGGGAAAACTGGGAGGACAGAACCATCATAACAAATGGGGGAGAAACGGAACAAACCAACACACCACAACAAATCACAGCAATCAACATTTGGAGAACCTCCTAATTTTTAGCTGGGTTTCGTTGTCTCCTTATCAACCCTGAAAATTAAAAATACATCCATTGTATCAAACTATCTGTGCTTTCTCTGGACTTAAGAGTTTCAAGTACTTGCAATTGTACCTCTTGTATGCAGATGTTGTCTATTAATAGAGTAAGAAAAGACATTCCTGTAGTTTTGACTGGTACAGGACTAAGATATATTAGTGCATACATTCATTGAAAAACAGGAAGAGGATTAAAAAACCCAAGAAAAACCAAATGGAAGACTTCAGAGAAAAATTGTCTCAAATATTTAATCAGAACAAAAGAGGGGTACAACAGCACATTAATTGTACACTTTTATTAAATCGCTTCTTCCTGTGAATATCTAGTCAGGGCAGCTAAAATATGTAAAGTGACAAGCCAGCCTAGTTATGAGTCTAGATTTGAAAGTAGGAGGCCCTTGGGGACCACAAGACGTGCTCCACACGTGCAGCAGAGCTTTCTTGAAGTCACACACTCCACAATCTCGCTCTTCCAATGTCCTACCCGCTGAAATGTCCTGCAACCATGCAGCTTCCCAAAGCCATATTTCAGAGAAGTTCACAAAAATGACTGTACTTTCCATGAGAAAAAATTCTTTTTGACAGGGGTAATTTTTTAACAAAAAAAAAAAAAAAAAAAATCAATTGTGCTTTTTTTCCTGCAATTTCCTGATGAAAATCTACCCATAAGTAGAGTGAAAAAATCTGTCTTCTATTAATGTCAAAGCATTGAGTTTTAGCAACCTTTTATTTCTACGGTGTGATTTTCAGATATAAGTATTGCTCAGAATTTCCCAAGGATTTAAGAATTATCATGGATCTGTCTTGTGCCTTCCCATATATCCAGCAGGGACCAAGACCAGATCCTTCAGCAGAACACCACAAATGATAGCTGTTAGTTTTGATTACATCTAGCCAAATTCTACAATGTTCATTAAGGTTTAGTCTGACAACTGAATGCCATTACTATCTGTACAAGCATCCAATCCAATCTGATAACAGTCATGACTTCTGTTGTTTCCTGGGAAGAGGCAACAAAACAAACCCTCATTTTGGGTGAAAAATGTTCCTTTTAGAGACTTTGAAATTTACTCTTTTTAATTTTAGTGACCTGTTGTTCTTGTATCACAAGCTATAGATTTCAGCAGCACCTGAAACAGCTCTGTAAGCTCTATGCCTAATTCTTTTTCTTACAGTACATATAGTAAATTTGGGATTTACTTGAAGTTAAAATAAGAGAACAACAGAAGTTTGCATGTCTTTTCTCAAAGAAATGTCTCTTCCATTTTGAAAGTGATAATTATTCTCAAAAAGTCTGTGTTGGCACATATCACCTCATGTCACAAGGAAACATCATCTTTAGTTTGAGCAGCTTGGTATAAAACCCCCAGGAAAATAAAACCATATGATTCTACAAAGGTACAAAACAATGGCCCAGAGAATGAAACCTAAATCACCTGGACTAATTCAAATTTTATACTTTTAGCAATGATGCTGAACTAGACCAAAATGCTATTAGTTCCTATAGAAATCACACTCTCATGTGTGAATTCTCAATTGCAGCCATGGTCATGTAAGTTCAGAACTCCTTTGAAGACATCTGGTTTAGTAGTGAGCCCTCTGGTACTTACAGTAACAAATAAAGAGGTCGTACACTGATCACTAGAACATCTACAGCAAATGAATCTATTAAAATAGATATATTTTATAAAATGGGTTATTACGAGGTGAAATGAAAAAATGTAAAATGGAAGAATAAGGAAAAGATTGTAAAACTATATCGGGAGCATAAAATCAGAGTCAATATTATAAATACATTGTAAGGGGTGATTTTTATTAATTTCAGAGCATTTCCAATTAAATTTTACTGGAAAGAAAATCCTTGGCATTAATTAGTTCCTCTAAAAGAAAGATAATCTCCAATAATTACAGGGTTAGAATTAATCCTTTTTAAAGGCAGAACATCCACCTTGTTCACATTAAATTACTCTTCTGAACATTTTTTGAAAGGCAAGAAATTGTTCAATAGGTACATGCTCTGTTGAAAATGTTCAAATGAAGGAATTTACAAATTAAATTTTCTTTGCAATGACTTCAAATATGCTATATCAGATTATCTTTATTATTATCTACCATAACATACGGTGTAAACAGCCTGTATTTATACTCATAGCTACTGTAAAATTGCTGTGCAGTTGTGTTGGCACTTAGGAATATCAGTTTCCAAGCATTTATATAATGTCAGTATATAAAATGTCTTATAGGAGATGCAATCACTGTTTTAGATCAATACCACAGGAGGTTAATAATTTTTTTTTTTTCTGTAAATCTTTGCTCTTCAGTTTTCAGATGTCACCCATGCAACACTGTGAACCTGCCTCAGTGCAAAATGCAGGAAATGAAACTGGAATTGTGGAAAACTCTGAGTTGCAAAATTAAAAATTATTTTTCTGGAATACTTTCAGCATTGAATTTTTATCTTCCAGTTCCCTGTCAGAAGCTACCATGTACAGCAACTCCTAAGTCAGACGCTAAGTATAAAATAAGATACAAAAAATTTGGAAATACAGCTGTTACAAACATGTGTGCTCTCTGGTGAAAAATAATTTGAATAAATTCACTTGAACGGTAAAATGCCAGGTCATGCATTGAAATTAACTAGAAAGATGATGAGCTGGGTAATTTCTGGACACAGATTCTACATTTTCTTTGCAGATTTTCACAAATCAGTGAAACACTAGCAGAGAGTAAGCAAATGCATGCATCATCAAATTAGTCTTTGTAAAAAACCTGTAAGGAGGATTATTAACATCAGGAAAGTCCATAATGCTGAGGATTATCAGACTCCCCTTCCAGACAGGAAACAGATGTTTCTTGTCAAAAAATAATTGCCATTATTAGATTCTAAAATGACTTTAACAATAGAAGATTTGGTGACATTATAGCCTTAAAAGGATGGGAAGGTTCTGATATTTGAAATTTAGGATGGAAGATATTATCCCTCTATTTTGAAGAAAAATAGTGATTTGTGCAAATAAGCTGGGATGTTTTTTACTATGTGGGGTTTTCTTTCTTTTTCTTTCTCTTTCTCTCTTTCTTTCTTTTCTGTTTTTCCTTCTTTTCCATAGTCTTTTAGTTTTTGGAGTATCTAAATTAATCTGATTATCTAATTAATCTAGTCACTATGTGATAATGCCAGAGTTTCAAGCTGAAGAAACACTTAACTAGACTTTGAATTGGGTGCACTTATGATTTCGATGAGGTAATGAATAGGTCAAAAAGTAAATGTAGCCCATCCCTGTACGTGCATCTTACTTCAGAATTCATCCTACTGATTTCATTTGAATTCCTCGTGGGACTATAGGAGTCCAGTCTGAATGTGCACCAATTAGGAAGATGAAATCCTGGTTCCCAGAACCCTCCTTACACATGTTATATATTCATTACACAATCTTTCTTGCCTCTTCTTTCAGTCATGGCATATTACCTATGCTCACAGGCCAACTCTAAACTCTAAATAGTCCCACTGCAATGCAGAAGTGTCTTGGGGAAACTAGTCTCCTTTTCTTTGCCTTCTGAAAATTAAAACAGCAAAGTAAGTGTGAAAGCTCCTTAATTCAAGCATCAAATAGCAGGTCCTGCATTTAAAACATGGCTTGTTTCTTCATCGTTCTTTCTGATTTCTGTGTCCTTTCCTGGCAGACATTAATCTCCCCCTTTTTAATATAGAATGCTGAAGGAAGGAAGGAAGGGGCACCAATTAAGGCTCTGTTATCTCAGTAAAGACAGGCAATTTCTTCACTAATTGAATTAAAGATTGTAGAGGGCAGCCATTTGCCTTTAATCCAAATTTGTTTCTGTAATTAATACAACATGTCTCTGATGCTGAAAAGTTACAACCATAAACTTAACTAATATTTGACCTCAAGGAAAGATCATTTCCCTAACAAAGGGACAAATGTATTTTCAGCAAAGTACGTTCAGTAATATCAGCAGCCACAGGCTTGGGATTTGCTTATGTGCAAGACAATATTTTATTAAAAAGAAAGAAGATTACACTAGATGGTAGTATAAACCCTCATAAATGGATAACTTTCTCACTGAGAGAAACAGCAAATGTAATGCCTAAAGGACACCACTGGATAAATAATGTAGTGTATAAAAACTGAACCTATGCCTTGATTCAAACTTTAAACTGTGTTTGGATGCTGGCACATATGAGGAATTTGAGGGTATAATTTTGTTTTATGTTACAGCCATATAAAAATGCAAATAAAAAGAGTTATTTTTTTATTGTTCTACTTTTCCTTCGCATTTTGTTACAAAACTAGAATCACAACTGAGCATGTTCTCTAGCATCCCAACCCTCCTACACATTTTTAGTTGCCCATATGGAGGTGTCAGATATAATCTGAAAAATGGGATTAGTATAAGGGTTCGCAGTCATTACTCTTGTGGCAGCCATCTCACAGAAAAGACAGCACGCTTCACTGTGTACCAGTGTGTTATTATCACAGGAGGTGCAGAAAAGAGTATGTTTATGCAGCTTCTAAAGTGATACTTTAACTGTGGGATAGAGTCACCAGCAGTGTTTAAGGAATAAAATAGTCTACAACCCAGTTAGACAGCCTGTTTTCTTATCATTTTACCGACTTTTAAATCGATTTCCAGAGATCAAAACATTTTCCAACAAACTTATAGAGAAACATGATTCAGTCTTTCTCAGAAATAGTCATTTATGAAACATCTCTTTTCACTTTTCATTTCTTTTGAATCCAAGTTAACAATGTTTTAATTTTATGCCCAAGATTCTTAACTATAATATGGCAACTTGATGATTTAGATTTAACACAGAGTATGAAATATCATAACTCATTTTTAGGAAAACATTAGAATATAAAGTACATGATGCACATTTATTTCAGTGGGCAGTGGGAAATTTGAGTGATGAATTTTTACCAACATTATTTTAGAAATACCAATTCATTTTATATTTAATTAAATGAGAAACACATATTTAAAAATAAGTTTAAGACTTCAAATGAAAACTCTACAGATTAGCACTGAATGTTCATATTCTAAATTTTCTTCATGAATATTCAATTAAATTGCACAAACTCCACAAGCTCACAGTTTTCTTGCTTTGCAAAGATCTCTAAAAATAAAAACCTAATTTGCTGAAATAATAGTAAGAGATTTATGCTGGAATAATATTAAAGATGCCAAGAGTATTACACTAATATTTTATTGGGGTAAAGTCATGGTGATTTAGGCCTGAAAAATTTTAAAGCCTATTGAATTTGTTTTATTAAGCAAAAGGTCAAAAAATCTGAAGAAATAACTCCAATACCACAATACAGAGAAAGACACCCAAGCCCTGACAGCTCTCTTGAAAGCCTCTTGCTATGTAGTACACCACTCTTCCTTTTCATGAAGGAATATAGGACAAAACTAGCACTGCAATTAATGAAAATGCAATGTCCAGCATCTTCAGTATAAAAAAAGTTCATTCAAAGAAAGGAAAAAATGAATTCAGAAACATAAAGTAAAAGGTGAAAAAAATAAAAATAAAATTAAAAAAAAATTACCCACAGAATACAGTTACTGGAAAAGAGGAGTTTAATTTCCTAGCCAGTGTAAATCAGCACAGCTTCCCTGGCACAAACAGATCATTGCCAGTAAACCCAAGAGTTGGGAAAAAAGACAAAAAGGTTATTACGGAGGAAATGAAAGGATTAGAACAATGGAAGATTCTGAAACATCCTTTGTTTTATTGCATACACATCTGTGCTTCTTAAATATATGAGTGTGTATTTGAAACCAGATGTAAAATTTAGATTTAGTATTTTTTTTCATTTTTAGTATTTGGATAACTTAAAAACACATGGTGAAAGTGGAGAACTATCAGTGTTTATAAAAATGTGGAAAATTCTTGAAGAACATACTTTCTTCTCAGAAAAAGGCAAACTGAAATAAAAGTGCTGTAAAAAATATCCACCTCTGCACTGACAAAATAAATAAATCAAAACATGATCATAAATTGGCAGGAATAGCACTGTCATATCATTTCCAACTGTTGCATACTTGATCAGAATTCTGGTCAGAAAGCCACAGCAGGTTGCTGTTCTGGCAAAGTATGCCCATTATGTGTCTCAGTGTTCAACAGGAAACTATGATAAGCATCAAAGATCAAAGAGCTGATGAGAGCATGAAATAAAGGGTTTCCTACTGTGAAATGTTTACCATTCTCATTGCAGGGAAGACAACTTGGATAAAGTAGGCAAGCCACTATTGTGTGATTAATAAATATAACACCAGATTACATCCCCTCATTCTGGAACCAATTTTTATTTCTTTCTCAGATGAGATAAAGAACCTTCTCTCTGGCTGAGGAACATTTTCCTAATACCAGTCTAAACATCCACTGACACAACTTGAGGCCGTTCCCTCAGATCACTGGAGAGAAGAGATCAGAGCCTGCCCCTGCTCTTCCCCCCATGAGGAAAGAGAACTGCAGTGAGGTCTCTCCTGTCTCCTCTTCTCCTGACTGATCAGACCAAGTGACCTCATCACTCCTCATATGACTTCCTCTCTAGGTCCTTCACCACCCTCACCATCTTCCCAATCACCTCCTTTGGATGCTTCTATTAGGTTTACATCTTACATTGCAGTGCCCAGAACAGCACACAGGACTCAGAGGAGGCCACAGGGCAGAGGGGGACAATCCCCTCCCTTGCCTGGCTGGCAGTGCTGTGTCTGGTGTCCCCCAGGACACGCCTGGCCCTCCTTGCTCCAGGACACTGCAAACTCAGGCTCAGCTTGCCATTGACCAGGACCCCCAGGTCCCTTGTCACAGCACTGCTTTCCAGCCTCTCACTCCCCAGTCTGCCCATATATCCAGGGTTGTCCCACCCCAGGTGCAGAATCTGTCACTTGCCTTTGCTAAGCTTCTTACAGCTGGGGATTGCCCACACCTCTGATTTGTCCAGGTCTCTCTGTCTTCCGAAGAGCCAACAGCTTTTCCAAATTTACTATGATCTGTAAACTTACTTAGTAACACTTAAGGCTTTCATCCAGGTCATTAAATGAAGGCATTGAAGAGAAATAGCCCTGAGATAGAGCTCTGCTTAACCCCACTAGTGACAAGTGCCAGCCTGATGTAACCCCATTTATTTTAACCCTTTGTGCCGGTTGTTCACCCATTACATTATGTACTTATCCAAGAAATGCCTGTTTTCTCAAGCATGTGCATCCAGTATAGGTGGCAAATAAAAAAAGATATAAGAAGCCTCTCAGCTTAACTGCAGAGCTCCTTACACTTCTTAAGTGGTCTCTTTCTACTTATTACACTTATACTTAAATCTCTCATTTAGTTAGAAATCAGTATGCTTCATTTTCATGCAAACATGTATGCAGAAATGTTAATCTTCCCTATTCTTTCTTCTTTGGAATTACTGAAGTACATTTGGCACGACAGCCTTGTAGTATCTGTGTGTTGGTGGTACCAGCAATAACAACATTCATGAATAGAGATACTTCTGTTCTCTGCATCTTCAGGATGTGCTTGTTAGGAAGTAATTGCAGACCTTGCACAGGTTTTATTGTGCTCTTATTTATTCTCACACAAACTATTGGTATTGAAACATTTGCTGTTCTTTTTTTTCTGTTCAATTCTTGTCTGAAAATGCTTACAAGTTTATCTGTTCTTATCTGTGGTAATCCCAGGAGGAATACAGAAACTGAGAGCAGCTGCCTCCCTGCTGGTCTTCAACATCCTCATGAGGGGAGGTGGAGGGACAAGTAGAACCTCTTTGCTCTCATTACCACTGACACAGCTCGAGGAAATGGCATGAGGCTGAGCCATGGAAGGTTTAGGCTGATATCAGGAAAAAATTTTTCACCCAGGGGGTGTCTGAGCACTGGAACAGGGTCCCCAGGGAAGTGGCCACAGCACCAGCCCTGACAGAGTTCAAGAAGAGTTTGAATAATTCTCTCAGGCCCGTGGTGTGACTCTTGGGGTGTCCTGCACAGGGACAGAATTTGCACTCAGTGATCCTGATGGGTCCATTCCAACTCAGCATATTCTATGATTCTACATGCCATGCTCAGTGTTATATCACTCCTTCTGGTCCTTAGCTCTACCATTCTTGGATCCAGATTGACTCAGATACAAAAAAAAGGTAAAATATCCTCATTCAGTCTGTGGATAAGCAGTTAAATTCTTTTCTCAGTAAGGGAGAGATGGGGGCTCAAAGACTTTTGGCAAATGGAAAAAATATTAAAACAAGAATCTTGTTTGCAGAAAGAATATTTTATTCAATATATAGAAATGCATATATTGTGAGGTTATAGTTGTGATGCACTGTACTGGATTCAGAGTATAGATCTTCAGATGACTTATAAGGATATTAATCAGGTTGAAGTTAATCTCATAGTGACAAGAAACAACACTGCTGAAGTGGAAGATTTATTCCTGGCTAGTATTTGCACCTGGCACTCAACCCCTAAGGGTATTATGCCTTTTAAATATAGGTACTGTAGATGAATCTTTTCACATTTAGCCATAGAATTCCACCAAAATCCCATTTTAAGAAAACAAAGTAGGAATTCTGCACATAATTTCTATTGCCTGTTCATCCAGTGATGTGCTAAGTTGGTCTCTGCTATCTTTTCATATTGTCTCTGCAGACAGTTTAAAAAAAAAAAAAAGATTCATAGCTGTTTTCTGTAAAACATCCAGTTTAAATTATTTCCAACCTTGATGCTACTGTGATAAAATTCTTTGTTGCTTTTTTGTGGTTTTTGCTTCGAACATGATGCTCCCACATTTGGTGAGGCTTTGCCAAAGCCACATGTGTCTGTTGGCATGTTGGATGGTAGGAAATAGAAAGATACATCAATCAAAAGAATTGAGAAAAGTGACTTATGCAGAAGATTTTCAGTTTGTTTCCATTTTCATTTTGATCTAAGCTAGACCACTTAGTGTAGTGTTCTGGCCCACTGGATGCTGTTTGATCACTTGGACTGCATTCAATGCATTCTTGTGTGTGCTTGGAGTTTTGCTTGTTTGCCAAATGCATCACTGCTGCCTATCAGACCTTGAGCTCGTGCTGGGCACAGCAACGTGGCCTGACAGTGCCTGTTGATGAGTGCAGTGTACGTGCTGCACATTATATTAAAGTTAGGTACTTGCTATTTATTCACCTTTATTTTTCTTTCCCTAATGCATCTCCTACATCATGCAGTGCAATGGAAACATATGTCCAAGTGATGCCAGACTGTATTTTTAAATAATGAAGGATTCAATAACTATATTATAAACACATTACACAAATCAGTGTTTCAGCAGTATCTCAAATATATCATTCTCTGTGACTTTTATGTCTGAAGGCAGTTATGAAGCTGCTTATATTTGTCACACTTTTATTACCTCTGTTATATCTTTTTATTATCACAACCCCAATTAACTTAAGTAGGAACAATTTTTTTTTCTAAATGAAGAAAAATCTGGAAGTAAAAAATATTTTTATTATTAAGACAATGACATTGTTTGTTTATAGTTATATAGAAAGGGAATAACTAAAAAATTCACTAGTAATGGCTGTGAAAACAAATGTGAGCAAAGCTGAAATTCAGCCCTTTCTGAATTCATAGTTTGTACACAGCCAGAAATACCAAAGATCTAATGCAATCTACTGAAGAATAATATTCTCTCATGTCACACTAAAAGCAAAGCTGAGCTTTGCTTTCATGCAACCATAATTCAAGCTGCAACACATTTCAAACACATGGATAAAAGACAATTCTTGTCATGATTAACTTGTTTCTTATGCACAAAACTAGTCAGAAAAGGAAGATAAATAAAAAAAAAAATCTGAGACAATATTTTCTAAATCAATATGCAGTTGGAATGAGAACATCACCAAATGGATATCAACATTGTTCACAAGCATCATGATGTAGAATTTTAAGGGGAGAGGTGAAAGATGATATCAGTTAGCTTCTCTGAAAATATTTCTGAGAAACTCCTCCCATGTCTGAGAGGTAGAATGAAGCTTATTTGAAAATATAAATAGTGGGGCATACATCTGAGGTATGAGATGATATTTATCATAAATAAGATATGATAGCTGGGTATTTCAAGGTTGTTCAGGTCCTTAAAAATGAAGGAAACTGAATTATGCTTAATTGTAAAGAGATTATGAAGTAGAAGTAGCTGATGGAAACAATTTAAAAGGGAGGCAAAAGCCAGGAAAAATTAAGTGGATAATAAGGATAAGTAGGTCAAGACTTATCAGTGGGTGTCAAAAGAGGGAGGAAACATTTTTTTTTTAACTGAAAAGACTGAAAAGCAGTATATAAGTATATAGACAAGGTCTTTAGCTTTGTAATTAGCAAAATCTACCTTAAACAAGTGCAAACAAAAAAACCAAATTAAACCAAACCAAACCAAACCAAACCAAAAAACCAAAATGAAAAAACAAAACAAAACAAAAGAAAAAAAAAACAAAAAAAACCCAACAACAACAAAAAAATTGGGCTCTGAAGAGCCAGAGTGATATCAAAGACAAAAAATGGCACTCGAAAGCAGCTGCTGTCAGGGCACTGTATTAGCAGCTCTTCAGAGCCCCTGTTGGGATTGTTACCAAGGGATGATGTAATGGGAGTCACTTTCATTTTTCAGGTAAGAAAGCTGTACTGAAACAATAAGCAGGGAAAGGCTGATTTGACTGTGAATTGTTCTTGTGCATCACATTTTCTGTAGAAAAAGGCCCTGAAAGAACAAAAATAAGGAATTGGAAACAGAGGATGGAAGGAAAAGGAGCACTTGCTGTTCTTTGAAAGACTGACTGTTCTTCGTAGGAGAAGAGTGACCAGAAAAGGAGAGAGTCAAGAAATGAAAATCATGCCAGTTTTCAGGAAGATCTTGCTTAATAGCACTGGAGGAAGCTGATCAATCAAGGAGCATAAAAGGGGCACAACTGGGCTGAATTTGGCTAGGTTTCAAAATTGTAGGAAGAATATCCTTGTGTCAACTGATTAAATAGCTTTATTTCCTCTTAAATTCTATTGCTCTTACTCTTTTTAGTAATACACATTGAATGTATAACTGAAAGGATACAGAGTTTTTAGAAGTTTAATATTAAAGTTTTGTTTTTCGTTAACTTCCTATTTCCAAGCTCATTCCTCTTTCACTATAATTAATTATCACATGATTCCTCACAACAAAGTCAGAGTTTTTCTTGCATCTTTTTTTTAATATGCATTTGAAAATAAGGATTTGAACTTGGGTCTCTTGGTTTCAGAAAAATGTAGTTCAGTTGGACTTAAATTTCATTTTGCACTTTACTTGTTCTGTGATTTTATGAAATTTGTATTTTAATATTTTAGAATAATATCCAAAAATTACACAAAAGAGAGAGAAAATCTTTTCTGGTGCCTGCTTTTGGAGTAGTGGGTCTGCAGCAGGCCCACTAATGATGCTTCCTTTCTTTTAAGTTAACAAAATCTCATCTCTAGTAAAAGCTCTGGAGGATTGACTTATATCTGACTATTACCTACAGTTAAGTGACTATTCAAGAAGGCTATCTGAAACATAAAATGAAGTTTTTCAGCAGAATTTTTAGGAAAAGCAGTCTTTTGGACAAGAAGATCCAACAGAAAAATATACTTCCCTGGCTATATCAGCTTTTATTTCACATACAATGCAATAAGCATCCAGAAATAAGCAGAAATCTTGAGAAGAAAAACAAAACAAAACAAAATAAAAATAAAAGAAAACAAAAGGAAGAAATAGAACTTTAATATACTGCTGAAATACTAGAAATGCAGAGGTACTTTTATAGTACCAGCTCCTAGGGTTTTCATGTGGGGTTTTTTTGCATTACCTACCAGCAAAACAAAAAGTCAAAGTACAAATTTCTGCAGATTTTTATGTGCCTAGAGTGTAATTTTAGTAGAATTTTCAGTAGGACTGATGAACCTGATGATTCAATGGTAGTCTGGCATTTGAGCTACTGAAATATCTCTATTAATTATCTTCAGAAATCTGGTCCAAGGTGTTTTCCTTGGTTACAGATTTCATAACTGCTGTGTTTGTTATCTCAAAAACCAAAACACTGTATTTTTTCATGCATCTTTCATTTCTGTATTTCAATGCTAATTCAGCGTACAAATGCTCTTTCTTTTTTTTTCCCCCAGAAAAAACCCAACTCTGTGATTCTCCATCTGTTGTCTTTTCATTTCCAGGTAAAAATGATCATGAGACATGTAAATGTTTGAGTACTATGTGTGTGACATCCGTCCCTCTCAGACATTGTACAAGTAAAGATTGCTCTTTTAATTTTCCCTTTGGATCCTCTGGTCCAGTGGAAAGCGACTTGGCCCATGGCAGGAGGCTTGGACTAGGTGATCTTTAAGGTCCTTTCCAGCCCACCATATTCTATGATTTTATTAAAATTCCACTGTAAAAGGGTCAGCATTGACCAATTATATATTTCTTTTTCTGTAGCAATATTTCCCCCTTCCAAAGAAAAACAGATTGGGAGCAACAGTTCTTCATGTATCACTTTATCTTTCAGCTGTCCCTCCAGCTGGCAATGACTTCTGTGCCACTTTGAAGTGCAAATTTTTGATGTTAAAAGCAACTACAAACGTGCTTCTCGAATGGCAGCTGTTATCTTCTGAGATAAAGTTTGATCCTGGGCAGGCTGTCATGTTCAATTCCAAAACAAAAATCACACTTCTTGAGAAGAAATGTTAAATCTACTAATTGCAGCTAAATACTTGCTGAATGCCAACTCTATTAAACAGTTTCAATAATTCAGGCACAATTTAGCGGAGTAAAAATCAAGTCCAACAGCCTTGATATAACTTGTTAAGGTGGCAATTTCAGGTGAGTTTCCAGAGAGATGTCGCAGAGAGAATGTTGGATACAACTAGAGTGAACTTCACTGAATGGTAGAGGTATTGAATCTATTATATTAGAGCTATGAAATGTTTGCAAGAACATAAAATACTGCATTAAATTAGGAAAAAGGACCCTAGGCAAACTTCTAGAAGGAAACATAGAAAAAAAACATTCAAACCAAAAAACAAACAACTCTGAAAGAGTTCTAAGAAGTGCAAACAAACATGACAATTCCATCTGCATTTCCAGAGATTCTTTCATATGTATTACTCTTATTTTGTCAAATGCTCTGTCAGGTTCAGTTTTGAGGTTCTAATAACATCTAGTCAATGTGTGATATTTTTCCTTTTTCCTGTGTTATTTGCTCTGAACTGGAACAATTGCACTGAAGCGTCTAAGGAACAGAAGAAATGGAAGATTTCCAGATTCCCTGTCAGCTTTTTTTTTTATTTTAAATTACCATTGTTTTAAAACATTGTTTCTTAATAGACTATGGCAGTTGGACTAAATGGAAATACAATACAGAGAAAAAGGCCAGCAACAAGCTTCACTCAAAGAGAAGTTTTAAATGTGACTTATCTGAACAGCAAATATCATGGCTCAGTGCACCACCTGCAATGCTAGTGCAACTCTATGGATCATTAAATATAGACTACATTTGTGTCTATTGTTTTAGTCTTCATTCTTTTTGAGAGCCTCTGTAATAGTGCTCTCACACTGTGATTAACCCTTTCTCCTGCTTGTGCCCTTTCCTGCATTCTAAATAACCCATGGAGAAATAATCAGTGTCCTGATTAGAAGATAAACAGATGTATATATAAGAGTGGGACCAATGTCAGCAGCAATTAAGAAAACTGCAAATTGCCATCTAATTTAAAATTTTTCAATTGTACTTGTTATCTGAAAATTACTCTCCTCAAATGGTCTTTAAATATCACAGAAACACATAATAGTTGGGGCTGGAAAGGATGTCTGGTGATTATCGATTTCAACTCCTCTGCTGAAGCAGGATCACCTAGCCTAGGTGGCACAGGATCATGACCAAGCAAAGTTTTAATATCTTCAGAAAAAAATTAGTTTCCATAGTTCTAAAACTTGATCCAAGTGAATTCACTTTATCTATCTATCTATCTATCTATCTATCTATCTATCTATCTATCTATCTAATATATCTGATATTTGTGAAATTTTACACTAGCTTCTTTGACATTTTGAAGTCTGAACAACTTTAGTCCTGCAAAGGAGCATTTTATTAATGCTGATTGAGAGTCAGCCCCAGATGAAGGCTCAGTTCAGAACTGTGTAACTGTAGCAAGAGGTTAGCCCAGTCCCAGTCTTTATCAATCTTCTCTCTTAAAGAAAGGATAAACCTGGAAAAAAGACAAAACTCTTGTAAAATATACATGCAATAGGGAATACCATGCATTTTCTCTTTGGTTCATTGGTGTTTACTTGTGATATTTTCTTCTGCTAGAAGAATAAAGAATGAAATAAAAGTTATTGTGAGTTTTTTCTTACGATTTTACCTTAATTTTGAGACATTTACCTTGAGAAATATTAGAAATGTTGCACATTGTATTACAATCCTCTGCATATTACCCATTTTTTTTTCTTATGCACCTTAAATAAGACATTATAAAAAAGAGAAAGACAAAGAAAAATGAAAAGAAGAATCTATATATCTCTATATAAAGGGTTATGCAAGGTACTTGGAGGTATAAGAGTTATAATGGTACTTGGAAGAAGTGAGAGTAACCCTGGAATGTTATGAAAATATGGAAGTAAAGGAAGGTCAAAGGAACTGTTTTAGTCTTAGATGGAGTAAAGTCATAGCAAGAGTCATAGAAAAGATCTTTTTTCTGTAGTTAGGGTCTATTTAATCTCACTGCCCTATGTATATTTTAATGTTAAAACATTGTCTCAGATGGCTCAGGAATATAAATTCTAAAATTAATCTTTCTGTGATAAAGAGTTGCCAATGATATTATGTGTCTATATGTTGAAGCCTGGTCAAATATTTCACCACCAGAGATGTCTTCTTCCCAGCAGGATTTAAGTAATATTAATAGAGCAAGATAAGTACATCAATGTGCTATAACATGCTCTAGTGAAACTATTCAGGCTGCCAAACCAATGCTGAATATGTGGGAAATGTGTGTTTTTGAAAGCTATACACAAAAGTAATGAAGAACAAAGAATGTCTTCAGTGGTGTGCAGCTGGAGAGTGTGCTCAGAATAAGCATGAACGATCTGCAAGGCCAAGGAGAAGTCCTTGTTTTTCTTCCTCCATATCATTGGCTGGGCAGGCTCTGCTCCAGATTGTCAGATTGCATCAAACATTACAGCTTCAATAATGGCAAAGTTCATTAGAAGGATATTTCATAATAAAGGAGCCCCTTCTTCAGCAGAATTTTTCTTTGCTGATCAAGAAAAATGGATGCCCCCCATAGAACAACTTTCAGGGATTAGCCTGATTGGCAAGGGGAAGGAGTGTGGAAGACTCAAGATATGTCTGATTATTTACTAATAGCAGTAGACAGCAGGAATTCTTGTTTGCAGGACACATTCTCATTCCAGCTAAGAAAAGATTTTTTGGCAAATACATTTTTCTCTTAAAATATATATTGACATTCTTGTTCTTATAAAATAAAGAAAGATGCCAGCATTGCTTTTCAAAACACTTGTCTGGAATATGTTTGAAGTTAAGATAATAGCTGCTTTGCAGGGCTCAGCTAAAGCAAATATTGCATTTTTTATTAAGTTAATTCCCTGTGTATATTTTTGCATTCATATAGAAGCTAAAAATTTAGTACATCATAAACACATGAGCTGGAAATAGTACAGTTTGGAATTGAATCAATGCATATTCATTTTGATCCCACAGGTAAATTAATTAGTTAACTTCAGGAGAGTATTAAATAATTTTATTTCATAAAAAAACCCAGAAAATATTTATATTTTATATAATAAAATCTACACATTATGTAAATGTTGTAAAAAAAAATCTCATCAGTGTTATCAGGTATATGGATGTGGAAATTATACCTACTTGCTATTATGAACAAAAGTGTGGCAATAAAGGTCCAGTTTAGCTTTTAAATGTATGAACACTGTCAGAATAAAGCCTATTACCTTATGCTTGATGCTGATAACATATTCTTTGATGTTTACATCTTCTGCATTTATCTAAGGATTGTATACTCAGTATAAAATGAAGTTCACCTCTCTGCTGGAACTCCTTAAAATTTTGTAAGATCAGGATTTTGCCTAAAAATATAAACATTTTGACCAAAAGGGTAAACAAGACAGAGATAAAAAAAAAATCTTAGGGGAAGGAGAAGGAGGAATGACACTGTAATAATGACACCAGCCCTTTTGAGAAATATGATGTCTAGAAATCACACCTTCATATTATTCTCTTAAAGGTGGGAAAACACTTGCCATTGTATCAGAAGGTCAGATTATTCAATAGGTAGGTCAGATTTTCACTGATCTTCCTTAAATATTTAAGGACAGTGCATGCAAACATCTATCTGTGTATGCAAACCCGCAGATTTGTGTTATAGAAATAATTTCATGAGCACGAACTTTTTGGGAGTATGTGTAGTAAAGCCCTTCACATCAGTCCATGTCTAAGAACCAGATTATATTTTTTTCAAGTATAACTGCTTGGCCAACTCTCAACTCCTTAAAACATCACACCTCTTTATTTTGCCATCTTTCCTGTCAAAAGTGCATTTTTCTAAAAAATTGTCATAAAGAAATACATGCAAACATACATATATATGTATGTGTATAACCATTGAGTTTTTTAGGAAGCTACAAGTATTTCATATCAATATTTTAAAACATTGCTTTCATAACAGTAGGAAGACCCCAAAATCAAAAACATCTGACTAAATCTGTAAACAATTTAGTTGCCTGGAAATTTTCAATATTTTCAGTTTGTAGTCTTCAGTAATAGTGTCTGTTTTATGTAACAAATATAAAAAAAGTTTAGAGAAAGAAATTCAAAGTTAACAGTTACATTTAAAAATTTTAATAACTTGGAAGAATTTTTCAATATGAGGGAAAATTTAGCAATACATCAAATAATCTAGAATAAATAAGGATCATGGCCTAAAATATCATAAAATAAGACTGATCCTAGAAAAAGTTCAGCTCATACAAAATCTGGCATGCAATTATCTGAAAAACAGATAATATCTAATGATAAAAGTACTTGGAAAACAGTCATGCTGGAACAGACCATGATTTAAATGTAAGGTCAAATGGACAGAAGTTTATAATGAGATACATTTTCAGTGAGGAAAAACAAAACAAAACAACAAACAATAAGAATGTTACATTCAAAAGTGAGAGAGAACTGTTAAGTGAAAATGCTGCAAAAGTCAAAAAGGGGTAAATTCTTGTACTATTAAGTATTGATGAAAATCAAGCAACACCAAGGTAAATATAACTTTTGCTTTTTAAATATAGCATCAGGATTTGTGTCATCAGGCTTACAAGTGCAGTTGAAGAATATATCTTTCTGAGAAACTATAATAGAAGGTTTGCTACTATATAAGAAAATGCGTTTGTCAAATATTATTTTCTGGATAGTCTTCATGTTAGAGAATTTAAAAGGTACACAATAAGAGTTATACTTAAACATTAAAAATTGATAATAAAAAGAGGCAGGGAAAAAAAGGAGAAGATTCAAAAATATATTCTTTTGTATTTGATGAAGATTTTAGCCTGCTAAAATGTTTTCTAAGTCTGTGTGGTCAGAATGTTTTCTTTGGAAATGAAAAAGGGCTCTCTGAATTTAAATGACACAACTGCATTGCTTCTGCAATAGACACAGAAGCTTCAGAGCTTACATTTTGCAGTCCATTAGAAATGTTGAAATATTTCACCTTGAAACGTCTGTATTAATTCTCTTCCTCCACTCCCCCTTCTTCCCAAATGCATTAAAAATTCAAGAAGTTTGAAAGCAGTATTCTTGTGGCTGTGCAAAAGCTTTTATTGGCAGCTTTTGTATTTTCTCTTTAGCAAATGGATTTTTAAAATCTTAATGAACTCTGGATTTGCGACCCACTGCATTATTTCTGCTAAAGAAACAAACCATCTGGACAACACTTCTGTGGGTTTATTTGTATTTATTTAAATTAACAGCAGTGTATGTCATTTTCAACCATAACAAACTCTTTCCATTCAGGTGAATTCTCTGAAGTCTTTAAATTTTATGGCTTGAAGCATTAAAGCTATAGTGAGCACGTTGAAACAATTGCACTGAAGTAAAGACGATCATAAAACCAAGACTGTGTGCCTCTCATGTGAAAAGCACTCCTGGAAAGGGAAGAAGAAAGAAGGATAGGAAAGAGGGGAAGAGAGAAAGAGAGAAAGAGAGAGAGAGAGAGAGAGAGAAAGAGAGAGAGAAAGGGAAAGAGAAAGAGAAAGAGAAAGAGAAAGAGAAAGAGAAAGAGAAAGATGCTGGCCAGGGCAGATGGGGACCAAAATGTGCTACTACATGCAACTGAGAAGAATACAATTTAGGAATATTTTGATGACTTTTTACTTAGAATGAGGGTACTGACACAGAGTTAAGAACTGGTAAGGTAGTGCTGTGGGTACTTCTTCCCTTTATTTAATCTTCAGTTGTGCCACATTCTGAAAGTTTTCCATCTATTAAGCACATGGATTTAGTACCCCTTTTCATGTTGTCTCGGTTTAAAAGGCAAATGTCTGCCAAGGAAGGTTGAAACCTTCCTGGAGTGAAAAGACAACAGCTCTCTCCAAATTATCATGGCTTCAAAAATTGCAGGGCTTCCAGGTAAAAATATGGGAAAAAGGAAAAGCATTTCTTTACTAGACTATATATATCTATGCAACAAGACAAAACAAACAACAAAACAAACGGCCAATAAAAACAAAAAATAAAATAAAAAATTAAAAAAAAAAAAAAAAAGGACCAAAAAACTGGAAATTTCCCACCCGTTAAGCAGTCCACAGCTGGCAGGAGGCGCTGTTGGCTCAGGCGAGGCAGAGAGGCTGCCGTGATTCCGTCTCTGTTTCAGGTCATTCTTAAAAGGGAGCAGAAAGTACAACCCCTACCAACTCAGCCACGTGGTAGGGTTAAGCTCCACTCTTGTGTAGAAGAGCAGCAGCCAAATGCACACAGTGGGATTAGTTCTCAGAGTCTCAGTTTGGCTCCAAGACACTAGTTTGTTTAGACAGGCTACAGAAAATTCAAATTACTACAGCCAGAATATCACTCAATTCTTCTGTTTCCAAGCCTCTTCTGTAATCCAAGCCTCTGAACATTGAAAAATTCACCTATCACTCATCAAGTCACTTTTCCAAAATAGATAGGATTCAAATGTTTATCTGTTTTCACAGTTCAAATTACTTCCTAGGCTTTCTGATATATTTTGTGTCTTGATTTCACCATCAAAGGCCATTATGAAAGACCAGACTGCCATAAATGGCAGACACAACAAGTTTCTTTAAAAAATTAGCATTTAGGTACTGAGATTGCTGCATTTCTGAAGGCAAGGCTTCATTTAGCAGATTGGTCTCCATTCTCAGTCCTGCATTTTGCTGGTTACTTTACAGGTTAACAACTGTTGCTGAAAATGTCCATAAATCTGCATTCTGAAAAAGATTAAAATAATCTATCTCTTCTAGTTCAACAAAAAGTGGACCATTCCAAATCCTTTTTGCTCTACAGAAGGTGAATTAATCACAGAAAAAGAATAATTAGATGCTTTGAAACATCTTCCTGACATCTTTCATTGTCTTTGTAGTCTCCATCCTATAACTGGAAGGAAATCCTTCTTTTACTAGAAAGGTGGTAGATTAGAAAGACCAGTTCAAGTCTATGCATTCCTGGTGTTGTGTTGGAAAGCTGCTTCCTTTGAGCTTGCAGTGGGATATCACATCTTCTCACAGAATTTCCAGTACATGTTCATACATTTCTGTGTTGGTTTTTTAGAGCCACCTACTAGCCAGATCAGATGTAAGGAGAATATTTTGAATTTCTACCCTTGGTGTTCATATCTCCCTTGCAGCATAGGTTAAAACTATGAATTTTCTAGGTACCAAGCAATTAGGCACTGACCATTGACAGTGATTTTTTAGTTTTTCTCTTTTTTCCTCTGCAACCCTATTTAATATTCATCAAATAAAAATAAAGTTTTTTTGGCAGAAGTACTTTGTTAGTTCGGTAATGAAAATAACAATTCCTTCAAAATTACTAAATATATATGATTCATTTATATAAATAAATGAAACCGCCATTCACATAAAGCATAAAGCTAATATTTCTTGCTGTGTTCTCTAGTGTAGTCACTACTTCGTGCTTCAAATTAACAACCTTTCACATAGTTACTGCCAATATGCTCGGGGGTTTAAAATGAAATTATTTTTATAAACATGGAAACCAGCAGAAATATTGTTTTGAGGTAACAATAAGTTAAAAAAATTAATACACTGAATCCTAATTTTATGTCCATGACTGCCTTTTTTTGGTGGTTTTATTTAGTTGATTTGACTTGGGTTGATCTTGTCTTTGCATTGAGAATAATACAATATAATACAATAACAATATATAAATAAATTTTGATGGCTGGACTGATTTTTTTGCTATCTATAACCTACTCTGCTTTCCCACAGGCATCTCACTTAGGATTTTAGGTCTTGGCCGTAAATCCATGATCTGTTTTGCCTTCATAAAATTATGCATTCTAATGATGGGAAGATTTCCTATCCCACATGAATTCATATTAGAAATCTTTCTCCAGGGAAGATGGGATGCTGAGTGATCTTCAAGCTGAAATGGATGAACTGCAAATGTTGAGGAAGGCATGCCAACCTTTTAAGACTACAGCAAGACTTGGAAGAAACTGAATGAGACTTAAAAAAAGCAATCTGAGACTTTAGACATTTAAAATCTTCCTTTAGGGAGAAACAATCATAGACTTACAAAATGTGTGTATGAGTAAGAAATACAAACCCTGTTATAGTCAAATTAAGTTGCTTATCCTTATAAATTCCTGAATCATCTTTACTACTCAAATTCAGATTCCATTTGAGCTCAAAGCTCAAAACTTTTACAGTATTTCTGATACTTGAAACAGTCTTGAATGTAAAAGAATTACTTGGTGTAATCAATGATTATTTTGCTGTGTGTTTTCTCTGACTTGAGAATGGATGAGGAAGTGCACTGAAGCTACTGCTTTATGTACCTTGTTGCAATATTGCATGATTTCAGGAATAAACACCAGTGTATTATTGGAATGTCATCAGATTTTGGTACAGGGTCAGAACATACAGAGTTCTGCTTTCCTTGTTACTCAAGAAAGGACCTCCAACAGGGCATGCCTCATCCCTGGAGTCATCATCCCTTTGCCCTACGCTGGCAGTGTTCAATGCCAGGTTGGACGGGCATTGGGTAATATGGTCCAGTGAGGAGTGTCCCTGCCCATGACAGGAGGGTTTGGAACAAGGTGATCTTTAAGATCCCTTCCAATCCAGCCACTGTGTGATTCTATAATTCTTTGACTCAAGGTAAGACTCTGAGGGTAGGTATGGTTCCTGGCTCTACCTATGGTTCTGAGCTCATGAGTTTTCAAGAGAGAGTGTACTTTTTCTTTTATTAACTCAAAGTAGATATGGGTTGAAGTGGCTGTAAAATAGCATCACAGAAGACTAGCAATGATGAGCTGTCCTAAAATCCGTATGATCCTTAGCTATAGCTCTAAATTGAAATAGGAATTAGAAAGGAGAAACAAGAGCTCTGACACGTCATCAATCATTTTATTCATGGTTTACAAATTTGCATACATGTTATACATTATTGCATCATAAAAACCCCCTATCTTTAGTGAGAAAAAAATCTGCAGTTCAAATGAAGAAACCATCATGCTTCCTGGCTAAGGTATTGGGCTACAACTGCAGCAGATCAATAATAAAGTTTCAAAAAATGAAAACTCTTGGTTTCTATCTCTTACTGTTCTTCTCAGATAAAAACTGCCAATTAAGAGTTTGACCTAATCTTTCTTACTCATGTGTAAGAAATTAGTATTTCAAGACAAAGACTCCTCAGGTGAAAGGTGCTGAAAATTTTCTGGGTCATGAGCACCTTGTATAAATGCAATCATATACAGATATGAAGATAGACCTTAAAAGACTGTATGACCTGAGCATTCTGCCCTTTTGGTATGATGGTTGTCAGCAAGCTATAACCCAGAACACTCATTCAGGTGTCTGTGTTTTGCTCTTTCTTCATTGCTGACTTCCATCAGCTGAAACATCAAATGCTTGCCCAGAATGCTGCAACAGTTATGGAAAGCTTTTCAGGAAACATCACTTCACACAGATGTTTAACCTCCAAGCCCTGAAGGGATAGCTCTGCCAGTTGCCAGGCTTGTCAATTAATTTTACATTGACAATCATGCTAATACAGTTTGACACAGACAGGTTTTGCAGCCAGCCAGCCACATAAACAAGGTAGATGGCTCCAGTTCACATCTGAATGTGAATACAGTGCACAATACATCTGAACACAGAGCACACCGTAGCATGTGTCTCATAGGTAGCACTGCCCAGTTTCATATCAACTACCATCCCAGATGATCATAACAATCAGTAAAATATTTTTTTGCTCACCTGAGCACTCTCCCAGTTTCTTTTGTGGTCATATCACCACAAATGTGTTCAGGAAATATGAATATGAAATATGATATATATCTGAATACTTGGCTTACAAAATAAACTGCCAAGCAAGATGAGTACTGCTGAGATGTCCCTGAAATAAGTTTATTGAACCTGATGCACCTCATTCAAATTCTGTCAGCAAACTGGAAGTAACTTCAAGAAAAGGAGCAAATATTAGGGTTTGGAAGGAATTATTTACAAGAATACCTTAAATAGGCTGGATATGTGCAACTGGGCACACTAATGAGAAAAGTGTGATGAGGATATTATAGTTGGCTAGAATTATCTAAAAAAGATAAAGCAAATACAACAGTAGCTACAACATGACAGAATGAATGTAGGTATTATGTTAAAGTAAGTAAGTTACACCAGATTCAAAAAAATGTTTTACACCAAAAAGAAACTGTGGACCAGTTGGCCCAAGATAAATAAATTGATAACAACTAGAATATTTAGACAAAGACTGAATACAGCTTCAATCTGGAATCAAGCATATATTGGTCAATGAGTAACTTTAAAGACATATGTCCTAGTCTCTACCTTCAAATTCTGTGAAAATTATTGAGAATTATTGGTTTTGGGTTTGAATGAGATTGAAAACTGCAGTGTAAAAAGAACTCTTGGAGGTTTCTGTTTTTCTGTTTTCTACTTTCTCTTGCCTTATGAAACTGAATTAATTCTAACCAAAATTATCACTTTCAGAAAATGTTTGAGCATAAATAAAGGTTTAATTTCCCCTAAGATGTTAAATAACTATGAGTGTAGGGAAATGAGAAATACTTTCATTTTGTGAGACTGCACAAAAAAACCCTGAAATTTTAAAACTGAATATTATGATGAATATAAATGAGCCTAGTGTAAAAGTTATGAATTAAAACATCAGTCCTTGATGCTTCCAAACACTAGTATACCTTTATGAATTTGACTGACAGCCTGATTTTGTCCTAGTTTTTCATGGTCATGTAGTGACTTGAAACATCTGTATTTCATGCTGTAAAAAAACCCATGATTTTTTTAGAATAATTTTACAGCATGTAGGAAAGTCAGAATTATAATCTAAGCAAGTGGCCCTTTGGACAGTGGTTAAACAATTGAGGATTGCATCAGTACCAGATGCACACCGACAATGATAACAACTAGGAACAGGCAGTAACTTACAGAAAGAAGATACTATAAACAAAACCATAGATGTTTCTAATGAAAATACTGTTTATATGTGCAAATATCTTGTTTCTGCCGCATCTTAGCTGAGAGCATAGATTCCCAAGACAGAACTGTAGTTCTGTTCAACTCTTATGCATGGTTTAATCCAGGGGACAAGGTCTTTTGTAGCCTGTCATCAACAATGTTGAGCAACTGAAAATCTGCTGAAACACTTACTGTCTCCATAGTTCTCACTTGTGATAATGACAGCCCCAACTTTAACTTTTCAGTTACTCAAGATAATGAATGATGTCAAAGTCCTCATCTACAACATGTTCCTGAGCTGCAGATTGGGACCATTTATTTTCACAATACAGTTTTGGTCTTTATCTCATTTGTTATAATGATGATGATAATGACAAAAACAACAGTAACAAATATAAAATAAACATTATTTTTTGTTATTCTATTTTAGAAGAGCATTTATCTTAGTAAAACTATTCTGCACATTTGGAGAATAACTCTTTGTCTAAGAATTGTTTGCAAACCATTATGTATAAATATTATTGTTTTTCATTATATTTGTGTCAGACAATGGTAAAGATAAGGGAGAAAAAATAGACAAATTCACAAGCAAAAATTAAAATTTTTGTCTTAGGAAATGATGCCATGAACGTTTCTGAAAAAGTGACAGTGATGTTTGGAGAAAATCAATTAGTCACTATGTTAATACAGATGGAGAGGGACAAGTGTGACTGTGTTGTAGACATTAAGAGATATAGATATCCCAGCTACACAAGGGCAAGAGCAGAAGTTTGCTGATCAGCAGTGATGAATGGGTTTGGAGAAGATATAATGTAATTGTTTTGTGACAGATCATTTAGAAGAGCCGAAGAATGGAGAAATCAAAATTTTCTGGAAAATAGTAGATGGTCAGAGGTGAGGTTGGAGTTAAGATGATATAGGTCAGACATTACAACCTCTGCACCTGAAAAAGAAAGAAGAATAGTAATCACTATGAGATACAATCAATTTTTTCATTGATCAATGAAATAATAATTTATTATATAACTAGGTACTATTTTTGCTATCAATGAATTGTTTGCTTATATTCATATACACTTGAAGAGTTTGGGATTTCATCTACTTTGATATTCAAAGAGCAAAATAAACTATAAAGGTATTTAAGAATCTGCATTTTTGTTGATCTGTTGTGCAACTTTCAAACATTTGTGGTCAAATGCATTATTCGAGAATATTCTTTCAGGTACAATGCATTAGACAGTATAGTTTTGTAATGTGAACACATAAAATTTATATGCACTCAATTAAAATAAATAAATTTGGAATATAGACGCATCATTGGATGTTACCTCCTCCTCAAGGCTCTCCCAACTGTCCATTTGTCAGTCCATTATAATATTCAGCCTTCTCTCATGGCTAAGAAAAAAAAGCTGAATATTTGTAGCTCAGACCATCAGACAACTCATAGGGTTTCCATGCACTAACCGGTAGTGAGCTCTGAGGAGCTTTAAAGAATTCTCTGTCCCTTGGAAAGAAAGGCAGAATTTGTTGCACACTTGTGGATTTCTGCCATCTTTTTCAGGGAAGAAAGAAGCTAGGAATGAATTGATGAGAAGGAAGTAATAAAAGTGAAATGTTTGTTAAGGAAGCTTGGTTTTCCTTTTGTGCTTCTTTTTTTAGGAGCAAGCTTCCTACCATGTCTAAGAAACTAAACATTAGAATTCAAAACTTTCCCTCCTGGGGTTACTTTCCTTCTCTCTTTTATTCTTTTCCTCGTACTGGCAAAGAATTTGAAAACCTCTGCCAGACAGATCTTTAAAACTCTCATCATTCTTATAAAGAAATCCAGTGTTGGCAAGTTCTGACACTGGACAAACATGTCAACAAACATTGAGAAAGTGCTGCCTCCAAGCAGCAGAGCACACTAGGGCTGTGTTTACTCAAGCTTGTCGCTACCAGGCTTCATTAAGAGTGATGACATTTTTAAACACCATCTCTGTGGCACTATGTGATACAAATCAAATCTAGCAGGCACACAAAGGCCTTTGTCTCTGCTCAAGACCTGTACCAACTTCTGCTGTTAAGGATATGACAACATTTTCTGGCTCAAGGAAAAAAACTGCAAGGAACTGATCCTAAACTGAACCAAGTGAATAGAAAACTATTCTTTTCATACTGGTGGGGTTGGATTTAAGTGTTGTACATCTCTTCTCCCTGCCTGCACACAGAAAAATATGACGTTGATATACAGAAGGCACAGGGAGATATTATTTAATTCTAGAGTATGGATGTGACCACTAAAATTATTACATTTACTGTAATTGCTGTACTTACTCAATCTGACCCTTCCTTTTAAAAACAAAGAAACTCATCTTTGTCCTGCAACACCATTTGCCATATTCTTGTTCAGCACAAGCACTGCTTTACATGTTTTTCCTGTAATTTTATTGAAAGAAATTCTTATATTTTAAAATAGAGATGGTCATGATTATTTCCATTCAACTTTAAGCACATATATGCTCAGTATTATGATATTTAAATGTTTAAAATGTACCTATTTTTTGAGCAGCAAGTTGATAGATTCATCCACTAAATGCACACTCAAGGAGACACTTTTAAAGAAGGAACTATACTGTAAAAGGATGGAGATGACACACTTTTTCTCTGGAGAAGGGAACTAGACTTTAAGGTATGGTTGGGACCAAGGTGAAATGAATACAATTAATTTGTATTCATTTGAATTCATGTAGAATAGAATAGAATAGAGTAGAATAGAATAGAATAGAATAGAATAGAATAGAATAGAATAGAATAGAATAGAATAATTTCAGTTGGCAGGGACTATAAGAATGATCTAATTCATCTGCCTGATCAATTCAGAGCCGATCAAAAGTTAAAGAACTGTTAAGGGCCTTGGCCAAATATCCCTTAAGCACTGACAGGCCTTGCTCAGCTTTCTAGGAAGTGTTTGACCCCCTGTCCCAGTGTTTGACTTCTGAATGTCCAGTCTGAACATCCCGTGAAACTAATTTGACCCATTCACACAAGTCCTATCACTGGATCCCAGAGAGAAGAGGTCAGCACCTCCCTTCACTTCCCTCCTCACAAAGCTGTAGAGAGCAATGAGGTCACCCCTCAGCCTCCTTTTTTTACAAACTAGATAAATCCAAAGTCATTAACTGCTCCTTGTAGGACATTCCTTCCAGCCCTGTCACCAGATTTTTTGTCCTCTGGACACACACAAAGAGTTTCACATCCTTCTTGAATTATGAGGCCAGAATGGCACACAGGAGTCAGGGTGAGGCCCACCCCTGCTGAGTGCAGTGGGATAACCATCTCTGCTGAGCAGCTGTTTGTGCTGGGTTTGATGTACCCCAGGATGGAGCTCACCCTCCTGGCTGCCTGGGCACCCGGCTGGCTCACACTGAGCTGCTGCCACCCCAGATCCCTCTCTGCTGGGCTGATCTCCAGCCACTCCTTTTCCCAATTCATACTTATGTCCAGCTTAACATAACAGAAAACAAAATAATTATTACTGTATAATATACAAAATATAAAATATGATACTCATAATGTATAGAAAATCATAAAATCTGTGTACCTACACTGTGTGTGCACTTCTACCTGTTAGTGCATTATCTGCAAGGAACCAATATGCAGGCTTCCATTTACTGGGCTTTGTAAGTAGAATTCTTAAAAAATGTAGAGGCCTTTCCTCTGAACAGCTTTATTACTAGCAGTTCAAAAAATGTTTTCAAGTGAGAGTTTTAAATCAGCTGGAAAAGTTGGAAAAACACTTTCTAAAAGTAAATTACAGAATTTATTACAAGCCCAGAGAAAACAAGTACATTTACAATGTGGAAATTACATAGGCTGATGTTTTCACACATATGTGCCTCTGGATAAGAGCTTTAATTCCTATTTAGGCACTAAACCAGAACAAGCATGTTTTCAATAGAAGCAAATTATAGCAAGGCAATTATATTGGAAAACACACCAAGATAAAACTCTCCAGCAAGCATACATTACATAAAAATAAAAATAGCAATCAGTGGCATCTGAATTGATATGTACTGATTACCTTTGAAAATGTAAGACACATCTAAATACCTAACTTCATAATTCAGGTATGACTCTGAGAAATACCTTTAACTTGACATATAGATTTGACTAGATCTTTATTCAGAAAAGCATAAACTTACATGCTGCTTATTTTCAAATGTATACAAGGATAATGTATATGGTTTGTTATTGACTGATGACCAAAATGCTTATGCTAAGATACTTGTAATGGAAAATCTATTACCAGTGCATGGTTACATGAAATAACAATTTTCCTATTGAAATATTTCTTCCAAAAGCATGCAGATTGCTTGCTAACAGTTGGGAAAGAATTTAAAAACCTTATGTAATTTTTGCAAAGAACTTCAGTAGGACCAGTGTTTGAATTTTGATGTTGCATGAAACATCATCTATCAATGTAGATGATTTTTGCCAAACTGATAAAATAAAACTTTATCCACTATTTGCCAGTTATGTACTTACTTTGCAAAGGCTTTTTGGCATTGTTGGCTTTTGGGTTTTTTTGTTGTTTGTGGGAGGGGGATGTGTTTGGTCTTGTTTTTTTTCCTTAATACACAGCATTTAGTTTGGTAAGTTGTCATTCAACGATGGGATTTAGTCCAGTTCTATGTTGGCAGTTGATTTCATTGTTTCATTGTTTTTTCTTTCTATATACGAAATCAAGATTAGTCAAATCTGCCTATTTCTAATAATGCATTGGAGAGAAACAGCAGGGGGAGGAAAGAAAATCTACAGATATTTAAGGACCCAGTAACAGAGTAACAACCAGCAACAATGGAAACTTTATGGGGCTGCACTTTATTAAGTCTGTCCATTTCAAGCTACTAATAATTAGCTGAGCTCAAAATGATTGCTTAGCATTCAGCAGGGAAGGTAGCATTTCTCCAGAAAGGACTTTGTTATTGGAGACTGTTTTTATAAATGCATAGTTTCCTTAATTCCAGTATAATGATCTTTCCTGACTTAGTTATTGTTGTTTTAAGTGGCTAAAATAAGCACTCTTGTTCATATACTTTCAAATGAAAACATGAGTGTTCATGGCTTTAGATTACTGAAGCTTTCCCTTATTGGTCCCACACACCCCCTTTTCCTTCAGACTGCAGTCTCTAGGTACTTTGATAGTTTACACTTTCTTCTCAGAGTGAGGTGTTGTAGTAAAAAAGTTCCTTTGGCAGCTACCAAAACATGTCACACTGACTGTAACCTTTAAAAAAGGAAATGCTCCGTGGAGCTTTGATTGTGTAAACAGCATATTCTGTCCTGAAAATGGGGACACAGTCAAAGGAGAAATTATATATAGGAAATGTATATATTTTTTACTACTTTTTACTTTATTTTGATACTTAGAGGTGCCTCTTTAAGAATTCTGTGCTGTGCACTCATATGCTAAGATAAATGGCCACTTTTTCCAGGTGTAATGTTGTTGTGAGCAGAAGCGTAAGAGACACTGGTTATTGTTTTGAACTCTATTGTTTTCTATATTGGCTGAAGTCAGAGCAGAGCAGCTATTCTACAGGGGCTGCAGGGAAGTGGAGTTCTGTGCAAATTCACCATTGTCATTGATGAGGACAGGGAATCTGAACAGAATGGAGTGAGACACAAAAGTAGGTATAAGTTATATTCAGTGTTTGCTAAGATTTGGTTTACGTCTACGAAAAACACTGAAAATATATCCAAGGGATTATCAAGCTGTGAAAAATCCTTCACAGAGGGATATATCTCAATTATTCCTGCTGATGCTGCAGCTGGAATCTTGCAATACAGATCTTGGATCAAATTTGTGTGTGTAAGAATTTTGTTAAATTACAGAGTGGTTTAATTTAAGAAGAGAAAAATGGACACACTGGCCTGAACTGCTTTCAGCCTTGCAAGATGAATGAGAATTCAGAGAAAAGTTCAGATTTCACAGTGTGAAAATTATTTTATTTAGAGTCAGCTGGGATGAACCATGATGAACTACAAGTAATATAAATGGACCATGGACCTCCATCACCCTCAAAGAAACAGTTAATTTACTACAAAAAACAACTAAAATGTGGCAATCTCTTGCAGTCTTCTTGTTCCTGACTGAATATTTCTTCTGAATATTATAATGGGCATTATTAGCCACAGACTCCACAGTAGCTGGATTATTATCTACACTCAGAGGTGGAAAAGAGAGACTGTAGATTTTATCACATCTGGTACCTGGCGCACAAAACTTTGTGTTCAATAATGCCTTCAGGGTATTATCAAGTCATAAAATGATCAAGTCATTAAAAATGATCAAGTCACTCCTGTAATTAGTGACTGGCTTCCCAGACCAACTATTTTTAAATGGCATGGACTGGTAGAAATTAATTCAAGTACAAAAGATTATAAATAATTTAGATTGGAAGTGACCCCTGAAGACCATATATTCCAAGTCTCCACAAAAAGCAGAACCAGCTTCAGTGTTACCTTAGGCTGGTCAGGTCTTTGTCCACTTGGTCATCCACATGGATATTCTATGACTCCTACGAGAAACCTTTCCCAATGACCACTCTCATTAGAAAGATTTTGTTCCCTTATATTCATAAAACCTGTATGTTCATACTGGGGTTGAGAAAATTTAGATTATAGTGGTATAAAAAGCTGAACAAGTGGGAAAATGGAGGACAAAGAAGACTACACCTGCTGAAGCAAAATTCCATTAGCATTACATTTAAATATATATGTAAAATATATATATATATATATATTAAAATAAATTCTAAATTAAATAAATAATTAGACATACACGTCTTCAATTTTTTTTTCAATTGAACTAGAAAATATATACAAAAGATTGATGGCCAGAACCTATTATCACTTAGCAAGAAAGCAAAAGAAACACAGAGAACTTGCATAATTTGTGTTAACAAAACTATTCTCACTCACCATCTAGGAGTCTCACAGCTGCACCACCTGAGCAAGAACCAAAGGCCCTTTGCAGAGTCTGGCTCCAGTCCTCTAATGGGTCTTATCTGACTCCCTATACACCCCACACTCACCCAGTCAGACAAACTTTCCTTGCTTAGCCCCAGCTTTCCCATGGCAGTCTCGACCATCTCAATCCTCCAGACCATTTAATCCTGGTGCAAAAACTAACAAAAGAAGAGCATGAGTTGGATGCCTCTGAGGAAGGACCCTGAACAAAGGAAACCCTGGGCTTTTGTACTTTTACTGTCTTAAGCACGTGCTGGGATCTCGGCTCCTCTCGTGTCCCTGAGTTTGCCCCTCACCTGCCTGAGCCACGGGTTATTTTGTTATCCAAGGGTCAGCACTCCATGGGCTCCCCTCACCCACAGCTCAACCTGCAGCTGTACCCTGAGCTGCCTTCACTGAATGGATTCCTCAAAATTTCATCAATGTCATATAGAGGCTATGGCACAACCTACATTTTTAAATTAACCATTCTGACATTGTGAACCAAGTGTGTTTTGCAGTTTTAAAGACAGCAACTAAAATTATACCATTCAATAATGAATCAGTTCAAAGTGGGGATATGTCTAAATCATTACTTTTGCAGAACTGTTATTTGGTGGCAAAAAATTGAAAATTAGAGGAAGTGAGAGACAAAAATATCCATTTTGGAAGAGATTTTTAAATGCTATAATTTCTATAGAGTAGTGGCATAGGGAAAGGGAAAAATCAATCCATATTTTTCAGTTATATGTGATGTCATTTTTTCTACAACATAGTACTCTGCCACTGCTGTGGCAGTAGCAGGTTACTGACTTTCTTTTTTTTCTTTTTTTCTTTTTTTCTTTTTTTTTTTTTTTTTTTTATTTTTAATTGATGGTAACACAAAGAAGCAAAATCAGAGTACTTTCTAGAAAAACAAAGGTCAGGTTTTACCAGGTGCTTCAGAAATTTTAATCCAATATATTCTCAGGCATAACTTTTCCACTTTGAATATGACATTGGGTTTAAAATGGATCATCTCAAAATCTGAATTTGGATTGGATTTCATTTTGAAATTAGGAGCTCTATCCACAGCTTACAATGCTATAAACCATTAGACTAAAATCCACTTCTAACTAATACATTCCAAGCCTGCAGCCTTATCTTCTTTTTCTGTAATATATACAGTAAGTCAGCTGCCATTTAACCCACTTCCAGTATGTTAGTTTTCCTGTCATCTCCTTTGTTGTCTTCAGAACTGACACCCAGTCACTATTTGCCAAACATGATTTACAGTTTCCAGCAGTTCTCTACCTTTATCATCAATTTTTTATCGCTGGATCACAGCTGAACCCAAGGGAGGAAGTTGTTATATGCAGCTGAAATAGATACTAGCTCTGCATTTTCAAAGAACAATGTTGCACAAATGAAAGTTCTGCCCTGCAAATAATGACTAAAAAACTCAAACAACCCAAGCCAACCAGAAAACAAACCAAAAACTAACACTCATACAGGAAAAGTCTTTACAATTCAGAAGGGATCTGAACTGCTGTGCGTAGTTAACCTGTGTAAAGCATACCATTAGCAGCACATTTTCTTAATCAACACAGTGTGGTTGGTTTCATAATGTAGGAATTGTTATTATTTCCAACATAGAAATTCACTCCTTGAGGTTTTTTCTAAATAGTGTCAGTGACCTTAAGATGTATTCATCTGGATAAGATATGCACATGCATAATATATGATTTCATTTTCTTTATATTGCTTAAAAGATTTCCCAAAAGCCAGGTAAATGAGTATATATATTTTGAAAAGCCTACACCAACAATAATAGCTGATTCTCTCACTTCTATTAACTGAGTTCTCCAAACAGTTTTTTATATTAATTAATTAATACTCATACATAGTCTGACATTAGGCAGTGTTATTAGTTCTGGTTTATATCAAGGATCTGACGCTCAAGGCAAAGGAAGGATAGGAAAAGTAATTTTTTTGTAACAAATACTACATTAAAACAAGAAATTACCTGAAATGATTATACCATTTCCTTTCCACTTTGACTTTATAATAAGCAATCCATCCATTGTATATAATTTGCTAGGCTCTATATTCATGGTTTTTAAGAAAGAAAAGAATGCAATTGCCTAGGTGAAAGGCCTGACCTGCTGGAATCAGGGGAAGGGGAGAATGGCTGTCATCTGTGACTGTGATCTGTGACTATGGTCTGTGATCCAAAAATAGGAAACAGTTACTCCTAGTAAAGTATGAGAGAAAAAGAAGTCAGTCCCCATCTTCCTCATACTATTTAAATTCATCCTGGCTGGAGCAGGCTGTGAGACTGAAAGGCTGGAAAGGAGCTATTTGCAGAAATTCATTGCTATTTCATGCTCTTCACTTTTCAAAGCAGGAAGAACATGGAACATACAAAGAATTTGAAAAGCTGTTGAATTTTAGGAACTTAATATGCTTTTTTGAGATTTCTGGCCCAAATGTAATGACAACTATTAGAATAATTCCCCCCCCACACACACTTTTCTCAAAATTATTCATAGATTCTAGAAAGGTTGCACCTCTTTCTCAGAAAACTTTTAGTGTTTAATTAAACTTTTCTGAAATGTAAGGAGGGTTGTTAGCAGAACTGCTACCTTGGGCTTATTTAGAGACCTTGAGAAACTCCTTGGCAGGCAGTCCTGAAGGGCAAAGGAGTCCAGGAAGGCTTTAAGAAAGAAATCTTAAAGGTTCAAAAGTAGGCTGCACTCTTAAGTGAAAAGATGAGTCAATGGGGAAGAAGAGCAGCCTGACTGAACAGGGAGCTTTGCATGGAACTCAGGAGAAGAAGAGAGTTTATGGCATTTGGAAGAAGGGACAGGAAACTCAGAGGAATACAAGGACATTATGAGGTTATTCAGGGAGAAAATTAGAAGGGCCAAAACCTAGCTGGAACTTAATCTGGCTACTGCCACAAAAGACAATAAACATGTTTCTATACATACATTAACAAAAGGATGGCTAAGGAGAATCCCATCTATAAGAAGGGTGGGAGGAGGATCTGGGGAACTACATGGCTGCCAGTCTGACCTGGTGCTAGGCTCATGGAACAAGTCATCTTGAGTTCTTTGCAGCACAAACAGGGGATTAGACCCAGCTAGGATGGGTTCATGAAGGGCAGGTCCTGCTTGACCAACCTGATCTCCTTCTGTGACAAGGTGACCTGCTTAGCAGATGAGGGAAAGGCTGTGGATGCTGTTTACCCACACTTCAGTGTGGTGACACTGCTTCCCACATAAACTGGCTGCTCCTGGCCTGGATGGGTGCACTTATTGCTGGTAGGAAACTGGCAGGAGGGCTGAGCCCAGAGGGTGCTGGTGAATGGAGTTACATCCAGCTGGCAGACATGGCTGAACATGAGCCAGGGTACAGGTGCCCAAGAAGGCCAATGGCATCCCGGCCGGTGCCAGCAACAGTGTGGCCAGCAGAACCAGGGCAGGGATTGTCCCCCTGCACCTGGCAGGGATTGTCCCCCTGCCCTTGGCACTGGTGAGGCCCAACCTCAAATCCTGTGTTCAGTTCTGGCCCCTCACTACAAGACAGACATTGAGGTGCCAGAGTGTGTCCAGAGAAGGACAACAAAGGGGAGGAAGAGTCTGGAGCACAAGTCTGATGAGGGGCAGCTGAGGGAGCTGGGGGTGCTTAGCCTGGAAAAAGGGAGGCTCAGAGGGGACCTTAATGGCCTCTACAGCTGCCTGATAGGAGGCTGTGGCCAGGTGGGGTTGGTCTCTTCTCCCAAGCAACAAGAAACAGGACAAAAGAAATTGCCCTTAAATTGTACCCAGGGAGGTTTGGATTGGATATTTGGAAAAAATTCTTCACTGATAGAACGGTCAGACATTGAAATAAGCTGCCAAGGGAAGTGGTTGAATCACTGTCCCTGGGAATAGTTAAAAGACAGGTAGATGAAACAGTTAGGGACATGGTTTAGTGGTAGTTTAAATCATGAATAAGGTTAAGCGTTTGGACTTGGTGACCTTACAGGTCTTTTCAGACCTATGATTTGGTGATTATCAGTTCGAGGAGTTCACCATGAAATTATCTAAATGCACTAAAATGCAGAATGTAAGTTCTTTTTGAAAATCCAATCAAAACTGTTACATTTCCTTTGAAAGTTTTGATTGGAAAAATATGAATCTAAAATTTTTCCACTGCAGCAGGATTTTAGTAACATATATTTATCTACTACCCTGGAAATTCCATCTAGTGCCTGCAAATATATATATATAGAGGGTTTTGGTTTTTTTCTTTTTGCTTTTCAGATGTAAGAGCAAGCAGTTTAAAATATATTTCTTTGTTCTAAGTCCCCTAGAACATTTTTTTCAGACTTCAGCAATTACAGTTCAGGAAATATGGGATTAAGACTTTCTGGGGTGCTCCTGTCCCCTAATTTCTGTGCTTCCTTCCCCCTGCAACCCTGTCTACAGCTAATCTATAATAAAGGTTAATTTTGAAAAGCGAGCTCCATAGTATTTACACAATGAAGTCAAACTCTGAATGAAACACACTTGTAAAAACAACAGCAGCCTTTTCCTTGTGCAATATAGGATGTGGTCAATCATTTGGCAATTCGGTTTTGGCACATCATGAACTATTTATTTGTTAAGGCAAGTTCTTGAGATTACAGAAACTCTGGGAGGTTTTTTCCTTTCTTTTCTTCTTTTTTGGGTCCTTTTTATTTCCTCCACTGGAAACTATTAAATTTTCAGAGCCTGATGTTTGTTTCACGCTGAAATGTGCACTATTGTATCGATAAATATTTAATGGTGCTGGAGTTCAGTGGATATAGCCTCATATGTTTCTTTTAAAAGGTGTTTTATAACCTGGTGAATGCACTGTGGTCAACCGAGCAAGAAAAAACAAACTCAAACCAAAAACTTTCCACTAAAAGATGACACAGGGTTCAGTTTCAGTTTGAAGAGGGTGTGGAGGAAACAAGTAACCATATATTTTTCTGAGTCTTTCAGTCCTGGCAGTGCTCAGACAATTCCATTTGAGATAAACATCAGGGGCATTACATAGATCATAAAAGCATTTGAGCTGAGAAAGGCAAGTGCTAGAAAAGATAAAGTTCTAAAAATGAGCTTTCTCCAACAAATCTCAAAAAAAAAGATAGGTAAATCCACTTTGCCCTGAACCGCTGCACTTCCCATGATAGATTTGCTGTGACATGTTCATGCTCAGTCTGTAAGACTGGTTTAAATGCTCATGCAAAGTGCTTTCAAATATTTCTGGGCAAACATTTGTTGACATTAAATTGTAAAAAAAATGTTAAATTATTTAAACATATCTGTCAAACTGTTAGCATGCACTTTACCTAATGTTGCACTTGAAACTACCTGAAATCACTTTGGCAGGTTAGGACCAAGCTATAGCACAGGAAAAAAACCCTCAGTGACAGGTAATAACAAAAATTACATTATTGGTATTCTCTCCCTTTCATTTGGCTCCTATTCTGAACATCTACCACTCCACTAACTACCCGAACAGACTTGGAAACTAAATTTTACCTTATCCAGTTTCAAGTGGTAACTTAAAATGTCGAAGTAGAATATAATTTCCAGTAAAAAAATTGAAGATTTCTTAATTGATTATCTATTTTTAAACTAATCTGCAAATCATATCAACTGTATTTTGATAAATCTGAAAAGCTGTTCATATTTTTAAAGAAATTTCATAGATTTGTAAATAAACACCACCTACAGTGAATTAGGGCAAAACGCACAAAAAGCTTGTAATTTGCAAATGACATCAAAAATCTCTATCAAATACAAAGAATAAGATCAATGAATCAGTATCTTGTACGCAGTGTTCTCTCACTTATGATTAAGATGCAGCAGCTGTGAAACTTACTCAATATATTAGTTATAAACTAAATATTTTAAGACTAATCCAGGAATCTTTGAGGATATTACCTCAGCCTCAGTGGAATTGATCAGCAAAGAATCATATACTGTTGTTGTCTGAAAGATGCTTTGTTTGACTTGTGTAGAGAGAATAAAAATAACAAGAGGTCGGATAACCTGTTATCCTGATGGGAAATGATAGAGCTGAAAAATGAAGGCTAGGTAAAAATAATAAAAAAGTTGTTCCAAACCATGGTATCACTATAAAAGAAAAAACAATCTATTGATCTACTTGTGATGAGCCTATGCCATGGGGTTTTAAATGTAGGACAACAAAAATTGTCTAAACTCAGATTTCTACTGCCCAATCAAAGACCACATTTGGGTATCAATAAGTATGAATCACAAATATAAAAAAACCCCACACATTTACAGTTAGGAGCAGTGTTCTCTCAATAACAAATGTGTATCAAGAATACTGTCATACATCAGGAAAATCTCAATCACAAGCATGTATTGAGTCTGGCATATCTGAGTTCCCATGTCTTTAGAGATTTTAGTTAAGCACTTGACATAATTTGGGTGTTGAAAGTTGTAGATTGTTTTGAAATCCTTTGAGGTGAACAAGTTACAGAGCTTAGGGCATTAAACTCTTTCTGGACATTAGAAATATGGTCCAGAAAATGACCTTTTCATTAAAGAATTGGTTTCCCTATGTCTATGTTCATGCTTTCCTCAAATACTCTATTCATCATCACAGACAAAAATCTGGTTTTTTTCTTCCAGCATTACTGAAGTGCAAACTTAAATTTGGAAACCAAGCGATATGGAGCAATTTGCAGTGATTGCTAGCGTCTTGTGGGGTAAAAAAAAAAAAAAAAAGAAGCTACCAAAACTTATACATACCTGCACTTCTTATTTTACATGTAATTTCAGGTCTTCCTTGACATATTTTTAGTTATTTTGCTATTCATTCAGTTTTATTGTAGAAATCTGCTTTATCTTGGAATCATCAGGAAACAGTAACTGGTTTAATCTTTAAGTCATAATACAAATGATCTTCCTAAAATAAATATTTGAACATTGCTTTGTCTCCCTTTTACTTTATTTCCAAGAATAGAATCAGGGTCCACTGTGATTGTACAAAATTATATGGAAGAAGCCCTAACATGGTTGTTAAACACCAGTCAACATCTGTGTGTGCTGTATAGAAATGAAGCTAAAAAAATGAGCTCGCATTACTCTTTGTAGACTGAAATTATTGAATTAAACATTGAGGTACTTTTCCCAGATATGAGAAGGATTTATTTGCAATATTCATATAAGAAAAGTACACTTTCAAGAAGGCTGAGAACTGGGACCCATGAAAAAAGACCATTTTGTTCCCAGAATGAGTTGTTTTATCACAAAAAATTTAGCATTTCAGTTTCCATTCAAAACAATGGAATGGAAGGAATAGAATTACTTAAATGTCTTTAAGTAATGTGACACAAAGAACACTTTGCCTGGCTGTAATGGAGTTTTACCTTCTTTAATTTGCAATGTTTGCAATTGAAAATCAGACAAAGTAACTTTGAGTTCTTTGGTTCCCACTGACTACACTGCAGGAATTATGTTATATCTCACAGGAAGCCATCAGAGCCAGTACCTCACACGACTGAACTCTATGACTTTTATGGCTTTCACAGAGAGATTTATCCAGTTTTTCTGGCTTTGGTTTTAGCTGAAAGCAAATGCTGATATCTTCAGTGTATTTCTGAACAGAATGGAAATGAGAAATACTGTAAATTGTTCAAGGCAACTTTTACCCACAGGATTGCTAGAAATTTAAACCAGAAGCTTGGGTTTGTTTTTGTAAGCATCTGCACTGAGTCTCTAAACATTTGAAGATTACCCTGTTGCAATGAAGGTTGTGTGTGAGGTTTTACATGATAGTAAAATGTCAGCCTCACAGAGCACATTATGTACCTATAACCTTCTTTTGAGAAAGATACCCAGTAGAGGAAATGTATAAAACTTTGAAGCTCTGCAAGCAGAAGACTTGTTCCAGTTCTGTGTCCATTCAAAGTTATTTCAGATGTCTATATTAATTTTCTTGTTTGACTGTAGCAAAGTATTTTCTATTGTCAATAAATTTAGCCCTGATTTTTGGCACATTTTTCATTAGCAGATGCTTTAGAATGTACCTGATGAGCAACAAGGTAGGAAGAACATCTACAGTGGTGGTGTTAGGATATCTCTGCATGGACTAGAAGCCTTGAAAATAGGTAATTCCGTGAAGACTGTTACTAGGACTTTTCCAATTTAATAGAAGCATGGAGTGCTTCTATTAAAAATAGAAATTAGAAAATAGAAATGTGGATCTGGAAATTATATGGAGGAAAAAACAGTGCTGAGAATTCAACACGCGTCTGCAGTATGCACTGACACAGAGAAGAGCTCAGTAAAATGTTTGAGCATCCTATTTCACTCATATCTGACAGAACAATGTGAGTATAGCAATCCCACATTAGCGAAAGATTGCTTTTTTCCTTCTGGTGAGAAGGCCACATGAGTGTCTCTGTTCTCTAATTACATGACACTTAGGTTCATACATTTGTATTTTTACTCTCAATTGAATTTCTACAAACGCTTTTCTCAAGCTAGCTCTCTTCAGCTCTCTCAAAATCATTGAAAGTGCAACATACAGCTGCTGCATTTTTCCGTCTCCCTCTTGGCCTGGTGAATAAATCATTAATTCTTGATGTTGAATGCTTCTCTCCCATGTCATACTTGCTTTGCAAAACTTGAGTTTGAACTTGAAGTCCTTTCCACGGATTTTGCCCTTGGATCCATCTTGATCTAATTACCCTTGCTTTCTTTTGTTCCTATTTTTTAGCTGTCATTTCCATAAACTAAAAGTTTAGGTTGAGAGATACATAAATATTACAGAAAATGACAATAATATAAATTACCAGAACTGTTTCTGACATATACAGAATTTTATTGGGTGGGGTAAGCTTCTGCCAAACAATTTATTCTTTACCAAAATTGATTTGAAATCAAATGAGACACAAAGGGCTGAGAAGACCTCATTTAGGTCATATCATGATACGATAAGAGCAGGATTTCTTCAGTGCTTGCTGTTTCAACCTAATGGGAAACTGTGTGGGGAACAGGAAAACAACATTCCAGGAGGGCGAGGAGAAAGAAACAACTGGAAGGAATAAGCATGTCCAAAGTCATGTGAGTAAGTTGGACAAGGTCTTGTTTTAGTTAAAATTAAAAGAAATCTCTCACTTTTAATAGACGCCACCAGATAGTCCTGCACTTAAGCAGTGGGGGAGATTTCCTCAGTTCTTTTGTAACAGTACATTTAAAAGAAGAGAAAATATTGAAAAATATAGGAATATAGCCAAAGTTGTTTTGCAGACTCTTATACAGACACATTAAATTAGAAACTTTTATGTCTCAATTGAAACTGGTATCAATCTCTTTAATTTCATTTAGACTCAGTGTTATCTTTTTTTGGTTTGGTTTTGTTGTTTTGGTACTGAGAATTTGGCTTAAGTCAGTGGTACCAATATGGTCCTAGACTTTGATCCGCCAGCTGACATAATGCAAATTAGCAGCCATATGTGCTGGCTATCAGTACAGTGATGGATAATTTCCAGTCAAATGAGGTTTTAAAAAATAGTTTGCAACAAAATCTTGGTAAAATAAATTGCATATAGTTTGCAACAAAATCTTGGTAAAATAAATTGCATAAACTGCCTAACCTGCACGGGAATGAAGCATCAGAGATACCCTGATTATTTCCAGGGAATTTGTCTTTTCTACTACCCAGTTCAATTGATTCTTATATATAAGAATATATGTTTGGGAAAAAGTACTTAGAGGTGAACAGCAGCTTGTTTCTTCTCAGTGTTAGATATAATTGGTCACTGCATGTGTGTGAAGTTGTCTAGAATTTCTGGCATATGGCAGATCTTACATTACTGTGAGGATGATCCCCAGCATGTGGAATCCCAAGCCTCTCCCTGTGCTCTGGAGATACTCCCCTGGAAAGCAAAGGCTTTCAGATCTCATGCTGCATAACTGCATGACAGATTCTGCCATTCTTACATTGCTTGGGTTTATATGAGTGGAATGGGGAGAGGGCAGGGAAGGGTTAAAATGAGTGAAAAATGGGCCTGTTCCTTCAGATAGCTGCATAAATCTCAAACAGGCCACGGAGCTGCCTGTGTCTTCTTGATCTTATTAGAAAGAATGTGTGTGGGCAGGAAGAGATGAGACTGGGATTTCTTACAACAGTGCTCTCTGGAGGATCACAAATCTGGTCATTTAAAACTGATTTATTTGGGTTTATTGCACTAGTATTCTACAGTTCCAATTTGTCTTTGCTCCTTTCATATTATTCTTGACCCCTTGATGAAACACCCACATAAGTCCAGATAGTTCTCTTTAAGAATTCAAGTAAACCTTCTTTATTCATTTAAGAATTCTGTTGTTCTTTTTTTTTTTACTTTTTTTTCCCCAATGTTTATTCTCCTAGAACTTTTTCTCATACTCTTTCCCTTTCAGCTATTGATTTATAATATCTCTGGAGACATCAATAATTATGGAAGAAATTACACTGTCACTTTGAAGGGGAATATTTTACATTTTGTTTTGGGTCCCAAAGTACTTTTCTAACAAATGATCTAAGCATTATAGTTTCCCTATGCATCCAGGAAATATTACCATCTTCATTGTACAGATAAAGCAGAGACAGAAACTGACCTATCTAGGGTAACACTACAAGCCAGAGAAAACATTTTAAATATTAGCAAAAAATCCACACAGTTGGTCTCAGAAGCTAGCCAGGAGACCATATTCTTTTAATTTAAATTTCCACATCACTGTGGCAGAATATTGTAGGAGAAGCAGTCGTTTATTGTTTTCCTTATGAGAGAAAAGGGAAGGGAAGGGAAGGGAAGGGAAGGGAAGGGAAGGGAAGGGAAGGGAAGGGAAGGGAAGGGAAGGGAAACAGTGATAGAATAAAGTAGTAAAAAAACCTCACTATTTAATTTGAAGCCAAAAGAGGGCTTGGGAGCAAATACTGAGGCTATTTAATGCTTACTGTGAATTCTTTCACTTATGTTTTCTCATGGTTGGTAAGGAAGGTAGTGCTTATCATGCTCCAAAGCAGGCATATCAATTGCACCTCTGAATTATTGGTACCTGTGGAAATGCCATCTTTGCAGGTGTAGATTTACCTACAGTGGGTTTAGCCCTTGCCTCCCTTTAGAATCAGCAGCTGCAGCATTGCTGCCATGCTGTCACAGATGGTGGCAGCTCAGCCATCTCCTCTCTCCACCTCTTGTTTGTATGAATGGTGAGCCAGCCAGGTACTTCAAGCTTAAGAGACACAGGCAAATGGACTGGATTATGCAGTGGTTATGATTTGTCCTCTGTGTTAAGCAACTTTCTTAGAACTTGCTGTCCTAGTTAGACATCAAAATCTTCCTATGTAGACCCTTCGGCAGGGCCACAATTCTGCTAAAAGTGACAAGGAAAGATGTAAAAAATTGTGGTGTTGTGAAACAAGCCTAAGAGACAGAAAGAAAAAAAATGATACAGCTCTGTGAAGAAAGAGGCCAATCCAGGAAGAAAACAGATATGAAGTATTATAAATATGGTCAGCCCACCACTTTCCTGGTCAGAAGAAGACATTGCCTTGTCCTTTGATGTTAAAAGTTAATGTTTGCATGTAATTTATAGCCAAAACTCTTTTCATTTTAGGTAGGCATCAGTTGCCAAAGGATTCCCACTCTATATATTTTACTTCTGGCTCCGAAATGCATTTTAGTAGTCCATAAATTAGACTTGTGAAAGGTCTTCAAGCTTCAAATTCACTGGGGGTGGTGGGAAGGGTAGAAATTTTCAGCTGGATCACAAAATTTATTGCCACTATGATTCAGAATACTGCTGCCACTTACAAGGGGTAAAAAATAGGAAAAGCCTTACTTTTCCCTTCAATTTTAGTAGCACAGCTGGATTTTGTAAAAAATCAACAGTCTTTAGAAATACAAATATAAACAGTTTGAAAGAGTTACCAGATTCTGAGAGCAAGACTTGAGAGTTTTGCTATGCTTTCTACTCTTTCTCTAAGATAACAAAATTCTTAAAGTATTCAAAATCTGATCTTTCATTTAAAAAAATCAGGATGTTCTTGTCTTTTTCTTTTTATTATTTTCTTGTGTGTGTTTTTTTAAAGCAACTTTTCATTTTGTCCTTTTAAAATAACTTTTTGCAAACTTTAGTTCACCACAATGTTGGCTTGGAAACAGGCCACTTTTAAAACAAAGGGTTTGACTAGCATTAAATCAAGCTGAGAATTTTGCAAAAAATAATGTGTCCACATGTAAATAAGGTGACAAACATTATACAGGAAATCTGAGGTAGTTTGGGCATAAGCTCCCTAGCTATTATCTAAGAAAAAACATTGGTGCCACTTGGCTCATCCTGAGCTTTAGTTGCCTAGGCTTTATGCACGTCTAGGCTACAAATATCCAGCACATAATTGTGTTAGATCAACACAGCATGTCATGTTGTAGTTTCCAATGCTCAGATTACAAGCTTTTGCAAATCACTTTCCATTTTTCCTTGGTACACCAGAGGATGCCCCTGCAGTTTAGGTGCAGCACCACTTGTACCAGTGGTGTATGGCAATTCCCCCAGCAGGAGCTGGACTGCTGAGGCAGACCCAGGGGAACAGGCACATTTAATCTCGTTGCCATCTAGTGGCAGGCACACTGAGCTCTCTGACTGCAGCCTCCAAGGTCTATTTTTGTAGTTGCCATCTGACTCCTGTGAAACCTATCATTGCTAACAGAGGAAAACAACCCAGGTAATTAGGCTGAGTTAGAGCTGTGGTCTGACTCATTCCAGCTGACTTCCTTTACTAAATTACCTTTTGACTACATTTCTGTAGAGTGTGTAATGTTGGTTCTAGTGGTTCCTGAAATCATTTCAAGTGTACTTTATGAAACAGATAAAAAATAATACGGGACACAGGCACTAGTGGTAAAAACAAAGCTTTGGGATTCAGTGACTTTGGTTCTCTTCCTGCCAAGGTAAATAATATGATCTTGGTAAGTCGTACAAATATTTTGATCCTAGTTATTCCTTTCCAAAATTGGGCTGAGTTTACTTATTAGTTTAGGAGGCATTTCAGAGGTTTAATTAAAGAATGCCATTCTGAGCACTTTTAAAAACTGAAAATTAAAGAAGCTAGGAAATATGGAGTATTGCTATCTGTAGCATTATTTGTTTGCTGCTGTGAAGCATTTCCCAATTTATTGATGGACTGTAATTGCACACCTCCTTCAGATACTACCCAGAATAAATCTTTCCAACATGACAGAAAGCTACACGGAGAAATTGTGTTTTCTGGTGATGAAACTTCTTCCATTGCAGCAAATTCAGGACATTCATTTCTTAGTTCTCTCCGTTCCTGAGGGCAGTTTATGCTGTTAGCTCATTTTGCTTCTCTGTCAGAGACCTGTCCTCTCATGACTGTCAAACGTTTGGAGAAGTCTTTTTTTAATATATTTGTATCAGGCCAAAGAAGTTCCAAATGACGTAGATTTATCCCTTCTTACATACAATTCTTTATTTACTTGCCTTTAGAATAGTGAGATCACCTGCAGCAGGGGCAGTGCTAGGTGCCATTAGTCTTAACCTCACATTTGTGACAGGATGTCAGGTTTGATGGTGTGATCAGAACTGGAGTACTTTTGTTGTCTCATGGATTCTTGCTGGAATACATTGCAGCTCTTGACTGAAATCACTGGCAGAGAGAGGAGACTGCCTCACAAACAGAAGAGTAAATGAATAACATCTCTCTCTATCTAAGAAGTGGGAATATAATCATCACAGCATTGCTAAGCAGAAGAAGGATTTAGGAGAGACATTCAATTCCTAATATAATTACATGAAAAGCCAAAGATTTTTGGCATTGGGAAGAGTTGGGAGTGAGAACAACACTTCTGAAGTTTGAAAAAACTGCAAGGCAAGGTTTAAGGGGTAAAGCAGGCTCAGGAAAATTTGAAACAAGACTTATGTCAGCCATAAAAAAAACCCCAAAGAAACAACTGCGAGTTCTGACAGTTTGTGATTTTTTCTCACACTATTTTATCACATTTAGCCAGTCATTTGATCATTTAAGAAACATTGATTCTATAATATGGTGTGGACCATTCTTCCAACCTGCCACTCTGTATATCATGAAGCAAAATAGATGTATTTTTTAAAGTTGACCTAATGATGATGACAGTGTTGCTTTATGTCATGCTGAGATTTTCTAAAGCTATGATCCTCCTTTACTTGCTACATACATAAAATTGTATCTAGGTAATAAGAATCCCCGTGGATGACACTTGGATTTGGGATTATGGTGCACAACCCAAAAGTCCAAATCAGATACCTATAGTTTTAATTTGGTGTTTCAGTGGGTAGAATGCAGATGCCTCAAAATGGAAATGCAGAAAGCCTACAAAGATCATACAATCAATAACAAGCAAAATGAATACCGAAGGGTGTTGATAACAGCATTTGCCAGAGCCTGGGTGGAGTTTCATGATGAAAGATCTCTATAAAGACCTGAGAATCTACAAGCATTTTCTAGAGAACAGATATTTGCACACCTACAACTCCAGGTGACAAAATCAGTTTGTCTTTTTTGCTTTCCCCTTATCATTCCATATTTCTTAACTAACACAGTCTAAAAGGAGAAAGAATATTGCAGAGAAGCTTTCCTACAAGCCAGCATTATGTGTATTTTCCTAAAGGTACGTCTCATTTCTTCAAGCTAACAAGACCAATGGATATTCCACCCAAGAGAAATGCAAGATACGAGCTTGAGAACTACCACCAGATTTAAGTAGGTGGATACATATCCATGTATAATGTTATTCTTAATCAATAGTTTAGAAGCTTCTTCTACTCCAAAGAACTTGGTAGACTTTTCTATAGCCTAGCTGTCTTGACATTAGTAATCTCTAAAGTGACAGTTCTAAAGCAGTTTCCTCATGCAGGCTCTTTCAGTTCTTGAAAGATGGAAAATTACTCATTTCTGTGTTTTAGTAAGCTATTACATTAATTTGTGGCTTTTCCATTCTCTGAGGTGTCTTCCTAAACCACTACCCACCAAGGCCTTATGATTGCAAAGTACAAATGAGCTGCAGGTGCTTAGATATTGTGATTACTCTGACTTACTCAGGATCAACCAAGAACTTGTAAATTTAGGCCCAGCTACTATCTCCTCCCGTGCTCCTGATTTATTTTTTAAAGCTATTTTTACATTCTCACACACATGCAAAAAAATAAATAATTTTCTCACGGTCGAAATCAGGCTAGTACTGTTAAATGAGGGCAAGTAGGATAGGAATCAACATTTCTTCTGAATGGGAAATTTAGAAGCTGTTCAGAATTAATCTCAGAAAATTACTAAATGCTTAGAGCTTTGGGCTATGTGAAGTAGAAGAGCTATTAGGATTCTCTTGGTTTTGCTACAAAGGCATTTGTGTAAAAAATATACATAATCTTCCCAAGGTAAAAGGACTCATTCAGTCCTCAAGGGCAAGATTTAAAGCCAGCATTTGCCTCTGTGATTGCCCACTGGCTCTGTTCCTACTGGCAGCACAGCTTCACTTGAGCAGCGCTGCCAATGTGACTATTCAGTATTGTTTGATTTGAGTCATGTTGATTTCTGGCTGGATTTTTTATGTGCAAATCCAGAATTCCTGGAAGGCTTGGAGGCCAGCAGCAATAGCAAGCATCACCTGATGTGTTATGATGCCAGCTCCACATTTCCACCACAAGCAGTTAGTTTCTAAGGCTGCTAATGAGTATAACGAGCAATTGGTGGAAAGTGTTTCTTTTTCAGCACAATAGCAAATCAAATTCATTTTTAAATAAACTGACATTATCTCAAAACACAATCAGAAACGAGACATTTTAAATGCCTAGAGATTCTGTTTTGTTTGTCCTTTCTGTGGGCTGGCTGAGACAAAAGCAATCCTGAGCATCCCATTCCATTGCAGATTCTTTTGCTTGGATTTTCTGATCATAGCTTCCCATAGCTCTCAGATATGTCACAGCCTTGAGGAACTATGGTCATTTAATCAGCACTGAGCATTTTCATGTTCAGCCTTCAAGTAATGATGCCTAACTCCTATTTACAAGTGACAGCTGAATTCACTTACTCTATTGCTTTCTGTGTAATGGTACTTTATATATGAGCTAGTTCACCTTTCTCAACAAAGCAGAGTTTATCAGTCCAATGACCCTCTAGATGCATTTTTTGGTTTTGTTTGTTTTTTTGTTTTCTGTATGACAGTTTATAAGAAATTATTCAATATCAGTATAAACCTGAAGATCCCAAGATAATATAAAAGGAGTCAACTGGGAGCTGAGATACAGTTTGCAGAAAATAGTTGCCTCTAAAATGCTTGAAGAAGACAATCTGTGATCAGCCTGCAGATATTCTGTATTCTGAACAACTTCAGTGAATACTTAGCTATCTGGTCAGCAGCAGAATAAGACATTTCCAAAGAAAGCTAAAATGCAAATTTCAGTTCCATTGTGCTATGTTTCTTGGTGACTTTTCTCCAAACTTCTTCATGGCTTATTTTAATTCCTTTCAAAATAGACTGGAAAAGTGCTCCTAATATGAAATAATTGGGGGCATCTCCACTGCTGTTGAAAACCAGTGTTTCAGACAGGGCTGGAGGTCTAAGCACCTCATACACAGGGAAACATGACTGGTCACTGAACAGAGATCTATGTGGGAGATCTACAAGGAGATTTTTTTCAGATGCTGTTGTGCTTACAGAATATTCCAGGCCAGCCTTCACACCATGTTACATAACATGATCATCTCCACCTACTTCTTCCCTTTGGAAATATTTTATGATCAACAGAAGTTATGGCATTACTTGACCCGGAGAGAACTGACCCTTAAATTACACCTGGTTTTGGTCTACCTACATGGCTGAATATTTATAAATCTGGTTCTCATGAGTATTCCTTGTTTTATAGACATTGCATCATCCCAAAGTTCTCATAAAGATATATCTGGGCAATGTTTAAGTGTGTGGGACAAGAGAAAAAGGAAGGCATTCATTTCCAGGAGCTATGCTTCAAAATCTGAGCTCTGGTGTTGTCTCATATAGAAAAATCATGAAATCAGTTGTTAAATTAAAGCCCAAAATAGAGTGAAAACAAACACAATGGTGAGTGAGTGTGCAAAGCATAGGATTTTAATAAATGGTTTTAGGAGAAATATCATATTTAACAAATGGAAGTTAAAAAGAAATCTAGTGGACAATAGCATGAACTTCACCTTGAAGGGTTCAGAGGAAACAGTTTGTGCAAGGAAATGTTTCATTATAAACTCTATAAATATAAAAGAAATGTAAAGCTTTACTTCAAGTGGGATTTTGAGAAGGGTAAAGCATGTCTTGTGTTTTGCTTTATGCTTTTTACCTCTCTGGGGAAAACAAAAAAAGTAATTCTGAGAATAGATAAAAAGTGAAACACACTAGTAGCTATTTGAAAAAGGTAGGTTTTCATTTTGTTTTGATTTATTCCAGTCCCAGAGATATGTTTTATGTTATATCTGAAAGAAAATCATTGAGGGGAAAAAAATAGGGAGTACTTTTTCATCACTTCTGCCATTGGTACATGGGAAAGGGGAGATTTACATGTTTATCTCCTTATTGACATTAATGGTAGCTTTGTGTGTAAAAATAATATCAAAAAAGAAGAATCAAACTCTTTGTGCATCATAAAACTTTCCATGGAAGTTGTACAATGAATATGCATGTATGCACTGAAAATAATTTGACAAAAATTTAAGTTGGTTTATCAATACACAGCTAGATTGTTTTTACAGGTAAAAAAACCCCAAAAAAACAAAAACTAAAAAAAACCCCAAAAAACCAGGAGAGTGTGATTATAATTAAGATACTTTTCAGGACTTCAGGCAAGTTGAGATCAGTCCACTTTGTGAGGAAAGCAATCAGTCTCATTTTGTGCAATCTCTTGGCACCTCAATCACATAGCAGTAGATATAATAACCTTTCCTTCACTCTCACTTTATCTTTCTTGACATTTGATATTTTCATCTCTTTGCGATTTGGATATGTTTTAACACATGCAAAAGCAGATATATTTGCAGTCAAATGTAAAGTAATCTAAATTAGGTATAATGCATCTGTGAAATTTAGGAATTTCACTTTGTCAAAAGAACATTGAGACTATTTCTCTGTGGCAAAACTTTTTTCTTTAATGTCTGTGTTTTGGAATTTTGTTTTTCTAGAGTTCCTACCAGAATTATTAATTTACATTTGCAGCATTTTTCTGACCTAACTGTATCAGTGGATCATTATGTCTTTTGTATAGTCTTCAGAAATTATTCTCAAAATATTATACTGGGCAGATTATTTTATCAGTTTTTACCAGATGACCCACTTATCTCAAACACAAGGATTTGTCTTTATGTCTGATCTCTGATCCAGGAAAAAAAGCAAACCTGAATTATATATTTTGTACATACAGTGAGAGTCCTTGTCCAACACAATTCTATACAACAAAGACTGACAGGAAAACCAGAGAAAAGAATGTTGCTATATCCAATGTTTGTTTCATTTCACTCAATTCAACAGGAAACAAGCAGAGAGTATGTGTATAAAATTATACGCAGAGACATTGACACAGCATATGGAAAAACAATAAGGAAACCCAAGTGCTTGTCATGCCACTCTTGGAAACTTTCGAAACATCTGTACTTATGTTTTGTAGGAGAGGTGATAAATTTAAACTGTTGAATTTTTTTTTCTTGTTTTTTTTTTTTTTAACACTGCAACAGAAAAAAAGATCTACCACATTCTCAGTTTACAGAATTCCTGATGGTACACAGTAGAGAATGGTGGCTAGCAGAAAGAATTTTCTTAATGATTCAACTGCAGCAGCAACATTGAATGAGAGAAAAAAAAAAAACCCAGTATATTAATAAGTCTAGAGTTTTTTTTCTCCTTGAGAATAATTTATAATAAAAAAGGGATATTGACTCTTTTTTGAAGTTCTATAGTTAGGACTGAATTCCCATTATGATGTGGTTTATAAATCTTGGTTAAAATCAACAACTATGTTATAATGAGATTATATTGACTGTATAGGAACAAATTACATTATTACCTTACATAATATACCTTTAAATGTGTTAAATCCATGTGAATGGGCCGACATCAACAATGCTAGTAGCAAAAATCTCACCTGTAAAGGATTTTCTTGAAATTCTGAATTCCAAGAGACTTTATGTGCATTTGATCAGGGAATGTATCTGCAAAGCTAGCATCAGCTTTAGCTAAAAGAGACCTTAAGGTGACCACTATAACCATTATGTAACTATAGCTATGTATCTACATTGCTCTGACAGACAGAGAATGACAAAAAAACCTTATGCATTTACAAGAACACCAGAGGTTGTGCTCACATTGCCATTTCTATGTCAGTTTTAGTCCCAGTTCTTCCTGTCCTAGGATCAGGATCAATGGTGCTAGTTTGAAGCAACATAAATTTTGCATAAGCTGTTGTTAGCACCAGTGCTTGTGACCCAGATCAACGTGTGGTTACCCAGAGGGATTTGAGGTCTTCTATTAATATCATATATTGAAAGAGTAAACATACAAAACTCCTGACTCCAAAAGACTGTAAAAATCCCCTCATGCTTTTGTTCTAAATAATACCTTGTAGGTTCTTCTCAGTCTAGTAGACATAGAGTAATCAAATTGCTTTAAGGTTTTTTCCGCATTTGGATACGTTAAGTTTACATAAAGAAACAATCTATATATGTTTGAGGAACTCCAGAATTTAGTTAAAAATCTGTCATGATACTCAAAATGAAACCATGAGTTACCCCACCAACATTACCTGCCTTATTAGCATTTTCATGCACCAGTACTTATTCCAAGAATTTCTTTTTTGGGGGAAAAACAAGGTCATAATACACAGTTCAAGACAAGCTTTCAGAGTGCTTTGAAAAAAGGTTAGCTCACTTACATAAAAGGGAAAAGGAGAGGTTTAAAAAAAAACTTTCAAAGCCTCAGGTTAGGACACTTGGATTATGTACTAAGGTCCAAAACAAATTAATATTTAATATAACCCTTCCTTCTCTTATAGACACACTCTTTACCAAAGTTCTGGTTGGTAAAAAACTTTTATGTCCAGTCAGTAATAGAATTACTGATGCTAATAAAATATTGAAAAATTCCCGGCCCTGTGTTGGACTGGCCCCATTTCCCCTGTCTGTACTGCAGTTGAACATATCAGAAGCCTGTTGCCCCTTCATCTTAAAGATGGATTCCTTCCATCATGTTCCTTTTATTTTATTTATGACTTACTCTTGTTGATGTGGCACTAGCTAACCTTTCATATAATTTTGGAAGGTCTGATGCTTTCAGTTTACCACTGGGGCTCAAGACATAAATGAGAAGGTACTATATGTGTTAAGCTCTTGTAAAAGGACATGGGTGAGGGCTGGGTAAGTACCAACTAGCCATTTAGTTTAATACAGCGCACAGGAGTCTATACTCTTAATTATAGATGGTTTAGCTATGTCAAATACATCAGAAGAGCTGAATCTGTATATCTGAACTGAACTCATATGCATAATGAATATGGACATCAGAGATTCTAGTACTGACTGCAGCACTTAGTCATGCAGAAAATGACTACTGTAGATTAGAGAATGTTATTGATCTTTGTTTCCATCATCCTTTGTCTTTCCTTTTTTGTTTTTTTCTTTTTTTTTTGTTCATTTAGCATGAGAATGCTGTTCAGAGATTAATTTCCAATTTCTTTTCTTTGGAATGGCCTTTCAAATTTAACAGTATTAAAATAATCTGTTTCAGAGATGGATACATGGATAAGGAAAACAGTAAACCAAGAATTTCTTCATATGTCTGTATTGATAGCGTTCCATAGCAAAATTGACAAAATAACACTTTCTCAACTGTCTGCTGTCCCTCAGGGTCTTGGCTGTACCATGACCAAAATTTAACCTCAGGCAGCAGAGCTATATTGTACACATATATAATGCACTAAAAGTGAAACGGCAGAGTGGCAGCTCTAACACGTGCTGCAGGGCAACATCCTACAGTCTGCATGGAATTTCTCTCCATCTGGAATTTCAGGGAAATCAAAAATCTTGCTGTTATGTGGCTGTGAAAATCTCATCACTTCTACTGCTTTCCACTCTATGCCTTGCACATATTTTATTAAAAAATATTTAAGCTCATCCTTGAGTAGTCACAAACCATTTAGGCTCTAGATCCATGCAGCAAGCTATTGACAGCTCAGCACAGTTCTCTCATAATTAAAGATGGCTATTATGGTGAAATTGCATTGCTGTGCCTCCTAAGTGTTTCCCCTCCTTTTTTTTTTTCCTTTCCTATGTGTTCTATAACTGCATTTAAATGTTAATATTGCTCCTGCAAGTGGGCTACATCAGAGAAAAATATTTCAAGTAGAAGACAAATCTTTTTGCGAGATTAATACTTGGACAATATTAATTAAAATCCTCAGTTAACTGAGATGTGGAAAGGAAATTCCAAATTTAATTTATGGTTTCTTCTTGGAGCAGTTATTTTGAAATTTCATTATTACAGCCACAGCACTGTAAAGAACATAAAAGACAAAAATTCCTTTCAAAGCAAACATTTAAGGTAGCAGCTATACACTTTTTTTTCATACTGAAAGGTTTTCATCATATTTATGTATGATGTCTTCTTATCTAAAAGGATAACAGCCTATATATAAAAGGAAAGAAAATAGGGAGATTATGAAGAGAGAATCATAGAACAAGTTATGGTGGAAGACCCTTGTAAAAACCATCTAGTCCAAACCCTCTGAAATGAGTAGCAAAATCTGCAACTAGATCAGGTTTCTCAGAGCTCCATCCAATCTGATCTTGAATGTGCAAGAGCTTCACCTAGTAAAAAATTTCTCATTATAAAAAAATGTCTTCATTATATCTAGTGTCTTTTAGTTTAAAAATGCTATCCCTTGTCCAAAGGGTGAGAGAAAGGGTGCAGAGCAGCATAGTTAGTTTCAAGTGTTATTTGGCTTAGGCCAGTTTCATACTCCTTCATTGAGTATGACTGGACAGTGAGTCCTGCCTGTCAACTTTAAGAGAAATCAGAACCAAAATGTAGCTTGATCTGAAAACTTTCAACTGCAAGGTGATGGATTTTTCCATTTTTCCTTCACTTACCTTCAAACAAAATATTAAACATGATTACTTAAAAACCCCTAACAAACAAACAAACAAACAAATTGCTTCACTGTGCTAACACATGGAGTGCCACAGGAGAGGCTTGTTCTGGGACTCTAACTTTCTGGAAAACAGAAATTCAAAGTTCCAAATTTATTTTTAATGAACCTCCATTTTTAATAGACTGTTAATGTGTTTCTGAGAACTTAAGTATTCAGAAATAAAAATTCATTCTTTGATGCTTGTTTGGAACATGATTACTTGATTCTATGTCAACCTACAGGGCTGTTAATCTCTGTGGACTAAATTCAACATAGCATATGTAGGTCATCAGACAAAACCTCTACTGAAATCAATAGCAGAAATAAATTACTCTGGTATAGCATGTCACTCTGCATTTGATTTGCTGATACATGATTACTCTGAACTGTTAGCTTCATTTACTTTTATTGATTGTTACTGTGAAATGCTTACTAATTGCACATCAGATTTTTAAAGGTGCTTAATTGCATACTTTAGACTAGTGTTAAATTCCATACATTGATTATCTGTGAATTATGTTCCAGGGAGTTCCATATCTGTGCCATGCCTGTTTTCTGTAATATTATGGGCCATATCATTAGCTCAATCAAAGTCAATTCTAGAATTACAATAACAGAGATGGAGGAGAAGAGAAGCTAGCTCCATTTTCAGGGTTTAAATACTGGAGGCAAGACAAAATTTAAAAAAAAAAAAAGTGATCCAGATCCAGTCTTTGAATAATACACAGTCCAAGCAGTTTGTGTCTCTGAGTCTTAAGCAAAGATTTGCCACTATGTCTGTCACCTCAGTATTTAACCTACATGTGGTTCCTCAAGCCTCAGAGCAGAAGCAAAAACTTGGTCAGAACCCTTAGATACCAACCTGAGTTAGAATTCATTTTCCATCCATGCTTTCTTCTGGGAAGTGTGAGATATCCACTCTCAGGCAGCTCAGGGAGGAAAACTTCACTGAAAGGGCTCTGGTTACAAAAGTACTCTGTGACAGTCAGATGCTGCCATCAACATTCAGTGGCAATAGATGGGAGATTCCAAATTCAATGACAAAAAAATGAATGGGATTTGGTCATACAGTTAAGAAATTACCTGTGACCCCATGTACCATCCACAGCCCAGTCAGGTCTAGGGGAAGGACTTTGTCTGGTTAGGGTGAAATTTTCCAGACCTGTGGTTGTCAACCAAAGTTTAGTAGTGGGTATTGTACAGGTATTCTGTACTCTTAATTGCAATTTATGTGCATTACAATTTGATTTCCTTTTTAGGTTATCCAGATTTCTCCCTTGGTGTCCCTATTTGTGTTTGAACTTAGGAAATTTATCATTTACAAATAGGAAAAAAATGTATAGAAAGGTTTAATGTCTATGCCCAGCATATTTATGGATGCTCTCTTTGCAAAATATTTTAAGTTAAAGCCACTCTGTACCCAAACTTTTTTCAAACAATATTCCACTGAAGTGGAAGGAGACCTGTGAGACTTCAGAGTATGAATAAAATGACAATGAGAAAGAGCCAATAAAATTACTGGAAATTTAACTAACCAGTTTCAAATCTGAAAGCAAAGTTTGAACTGAAAGCCAGTTCTTATTTGATTCAAGTCACTTTGTTAATGCCTGTAAAAGTATAAATCATGTTTTGCTAATGTGGTCTGTCTGGAGACTGTTAAATCATTCTGCAGTAATATTGTCTTAGGTAGCTTTGTGAGCAATGTGAGTTTGTGAGGGTCTGATAGTCCAAAACTATCTGAAATGTGTCCAGTAGGCACAGAAATAAGATATAATTCAGGCAGACACTGGAGCATGTGTTAAAGCTGCCAGGATTCCCATTATACCTGGTAAAAATTCTTACTTGGAGTAGGCTAGTGTAAGAGTTCTCAGGTCTGAGAGAAAATAAGGCATCAAAATACTCAACATTTTTTAGACACAAGAAGATATAGAAAAAGCAATTACTGTTTTTTCTGCTTCTGCAAATTAAGAAAGAAGTGTTTAATTTATTAAAAATAGTATTTTGGTAGTAAAAAGTCTTAGGCAATTGAATTTCTGGTCTTGTTGAGGCCTTTCAGGTATGAAGTTAGATCAGCAGTGATGAGGAAAATCTGATATTTCAGTTCAGACCTATTAAATATTTGAGAACACACGCTGTCTATTTATCGTTGCATAACAAACCTTACTGGCATCTTTTTCTTTGCTGTCGGGGTTTCTTAATACTGGAAGCAGAAACATTTTAGGAAGAAGAGAAATCCTACAGCCATGAGGTCACTTGTTCACTGTGTACTTTGGGTACTGCTAACCAGCGCTGTGACCTCTCCTTGCCCTCCAAGCTGGAAACTGTGGGTTGTTCTGGGCCTCTGCCCAGGTCTTTAGGTGGAAAGTGGCCATGTCCTTTCATACCTCTCGAGTGTGCCAAACCCTGTAACAGGGTGCAAAACAATTCTTCTGATCTGAGCAATACTGCTTTTAAACCCTTTCACTGCTCCTTGGGCTACATTGCTACTGAGATGAGTAATGACACAATTGACTCCTGGGAAAGCACAGAGGGCTGTAATATATTCCACCTAGTGTTAAAAGACAAAGTGTAAACCCCAAACTACAAATCATGCTCATCATTTGGAAACAGGTAAATATTTTTTCTGCCAGATTCCCAGACAATCGTAAAAGAGGTGGGAGTACCCAGGTGACAAAGTTCTCTATGCTCAGTCAAGAGTCATCCAGGTTAAAAGCAGAAATATAAAGTAAGCTTCTCTTCTCCCTCTTGAAACAGGAGATATACTTGGCAGCTTGTTTAGCCACTAATGTGGAACTGTGAGCATTTGGCTCCAAGCCAGTTCTGGGAAGAAAATTGCTGAAAGAACAGTTTTTGATATGGTACTTCTCTGACATGGGAAAAAGTAGAAAACTTTGTAAACTTTGTGAGGAAAAATATTTTGTGGTTGCTCATACCCTAAACATGAAGGCCTATCTATTGAAGACAGCCTTTAGGTATTTATTGACTGTATGAGAAGCTGGGGCTTGATTCCCAGCCACCCTGATTTTGCATCTATCCTCTGAGATAAAGGTGAGAGAAGATTGCCAAAATGGGAAATGCACCAACAATCTTCACCACCTGCCACAACAAGATGTTGTGACTCTGAGTATATCTAAGACTTCTCTAATTTACATTCACAGACAAATCAGCGCTTTGCAATGTGGGGAATGGAGGAACCTACTTTTACCCAAGCAGAAGGAAGAGGATCAGTTCCCCAGTCTCCGTATTACTCACAGTTCACTTGTTTTTGTACAAATTTTATGCACCAGCTGATCAACTTCAATTAATTAAAAGGGAAGCATTACTAATACTAAATACATTGCTTTTATTTTCTTTGAAGTATTTCTGATTCCTTGTGCTCAAAAATTCTCATTTTGGAATTATCAGGGTAAAGTACAGGGAAATTTATAAGAGCAGAACAAAAGCTGCCAGCAAAGGCTAAAGGATGGGAGATTTATGTTCATAACTATGTGGAGGGAATCAGAGAACACCAGTGATTTACAAAACCTATTGAAGTACAAGAAGAAAAGGTTATAAAATATCCCTGCAAACATTTATGGGAGATACCAGAAAAAACATTGTCAGGGAGATTTGGCTATGAGAGTCACCACCCAGGAGAAGTAGGAGGAGGAATGCTAATAATTTGAATGCAATAATTTGAAAGCAAAAAACCCGCTGATATTTCTGACTTTTTTTTTAAATAAAAACATAATAGAGTAAAAAAAAAATTTAAAGAATCCTCATTACTTAACTAAGATAGTAGAAAGTAGAAATTGCTTTCCTCTTCAAATGTTGGTGACCAGTAGAATCTTCTAGAAGTGAAATGACAAAAACCACTTTGAGTTACTAAGCAAGACTGCCCTTCAGTGAAAGCTACGATGCCAAATTTGCAGTGAGTTCTGAAATGCAGGATTTGGCAGCTTTGGGCCACGGAAGCAATGGAGGAAGGGAGCTGCAGACCAGCCAGTGCAGGAGGAGCTGCCACTGCCTCTGCGTGTCAGCACTGCGCTGCCCTCCAGGGCTCTGCTGATCCCCACTGCCGCCACACAAGGGCGAGAACTCTGAAATCCAGGAGGGTGCCTCACTATCCAACCTGCTGACATGGATTGTATGTACTGCAAAAACACATTCTGCACTCTTTGTACTTTTCAAAAGAGACCCAAGGCAGTGGTCTGAGCAGCATTCAATGCAGCTAACTAACCTTCATCACTTATTGGGGATGTTAGAAGTAAACAGTTGCAAACTGAGCTGGTTGAGAACTTTCAAATTGTTGTCAATTGAAAGTTCTCAATTGAATTGTTCTCAATTGTTCTCAATAAATGAGAATGTAGATGTACATACTTTATATAATGCTGAATATATTCACAATAAGCTGCTGGTTGTCCTCCTTCTCTTTTTTTGCTTCCTTTTTCTATTCACCAAAAGAATAGAAAAATTCTTGTCCAAAAAAGGAAAAGCAGAGAATAGGAAGGGTGACTGTCAAAAATAAAGGTTAAATAAATAAAAACTATCAAATAAAAAAAGGAAATGTTTTCAAAATAGGAGCAGATTAAGACAATATTCAACTAAAAATAATGAAAGAACATTGATAACATTAAAAAATATTTTTATGGTGTGCTTCTTTATACAATTTTAAGAAAAGTCTAAACAAAACATTCTCCAAAAGCAAAATCAAAAACATCCTCACCCAAAACTAGCGGGGAAAAAAAAAGCCCAAAAGAAAAGCCTGAAAAAATAAACTCCCAAAAAATCTCAAGCAGAAAATATGTTCATCTTTTTGCTAATGCCTATATAAACACCTAAACGTAATGCCTACATTACACCTAAAATACTTTAGTTACTGGACAAATCAAGTATTAATTTTCCAGGTAACGTTAGAATGGTCTTTAAGAAATGAATTTCATTCTCTCACTGTACAAATATTCAGATTGCTTTGGAATCCAATCCAACAAGGAAACTCAGTGATGAAATAAATGCAGGTGACTTGGCTGCAAATAAGAATTTCCTAAGTCATGGGGCTATCTCATTTCACCGTTTGAGTAGTAATTTCTTTTTTCTTGGTTTTATTTTAATACAAACCTTTATGTATAGGCCTAAAGTTTTGTTTTCCATTAATGTCTTTTTTTGATCCATTAGAAGATCAAACTATACTACATTTCTCTCTGTCCCTTTCCTCTCCCTATTTCTTCATTCTTTTTTAATCAAAGGACAAAACCACTTTTTGATAAAGACAGAAATTGGGGCTTGCTTTGTACCTCATAAACCCACACTGCTCTGGAGTGGATAGTAGATCTTACAGCAGCTTGGTAAAAAAAAGGGTATGAAAAAGATTTTAAAATTTTATTTATATGTGTTATATGAATATAAATCAATTTAATATTGTTAATTGAATATAAATGACAGCATATTCTGTGATTTTGTGGACTAAAAAAATGATAAATTTCACTATTCATTCACCTACTTTCAGTTGAATCTCCATAACCTTGGAAATCTACAAAACTGGAAATTTATTAGAAAGCTCCTTTAAATTATAGAAAGGATCTCTTGCCCTACACATCTGTAAAATCTAAAGTGAGTACAATTTGTATACTTAAAATAAAAAAGTTAAAATTGAGTGAAATGTACCATGGTTTTCAATTGCTTTCAATTACCATTAAACCTTTTTGAGAGCAATTTGCATAATGTTTCATAAACATGTAGGCAGATTAACCTTTTTAGTTAATTTATTCATTAGCAGTAAAAATTCAAAGCATCTCTTATGAGAAAATAATGTCTTGCTGTTAAATTACATGGAAACAAAGCAATTGGGACCGAGTTGCCTCAGTTCTCCCTGTGTCAAAGCACAAAACGGGAGAGACTAAAGCTTCGCCTGTTAGCGGAGTGTTGATTAAATCGTCTGTTTGTGAACAATTAACAGCATTACAAGAAGATTAGGTGAAGTATTAATTAGAGATAGGCTAGAGGAGTCCTGCCTGGAGCAGGTACCTGCAAATGTGAGGAATGGAAGAACGAAAAATTATGAGAAAAGACAGAGGGTTTGACTCTTTCCTGTCTTAAATTCCACAATCTCCTACATTCTGTCAGTGGAAAGAGTGGTAGTTCAACACTGTTTTTCTGTCACTGTGATTCCTTTAGATGTCCCTGGCTGCCTGCTGGAGATAGAAAGGAGTAGTCACATCCCTTTCTGCCCCAGTGTGGTCTCCAGCCTTTATTTTGCCTCTGAATGAATTGAGGCTACGTCATTATCCATAACTGAGAATATAAAAAGTGGTTGAAATTTGGACATTTATGTGGTATTTTATTAACAAGGTTCTTAGGACATTTTCAACAACAGGAGATTAAATTATTCTCATGAGCTGGAATTGAACCATTTCCAGATTGATTTTAGGGCACTGACAGGTCTATCACCTCGGGTAAGGTTATACAGTGTTGCGTGTTACAGGCCACAACAGCATGTACAGACCAGTTGCTTATCTGATGGAGATACAGCCTGAATGGACAGTTTGATAGTTCACACTAGTTTTAGACTTATCCTTACATCTCTTCATTAGAGAAATAAAATTAAGCTCTGTCATTAGTCATAATGCTATCCATTGTCTTTAGAGTGTATCTAGAACAAATATAATATTGCCAGGAGTGGCCTTGTCTTTAACCTATTTACTCAGGTATATGTGAGGGTCTTTAGATTGGGACATCTGTTATACAATATAACTCTATTAAATTTATAATTCCAAATTTAAATATCAGGACAATCAGCTTGATGTTTTTACACTTTTCCAAATCTTTTTATTGGTGTACATCTGGAAGACATGTAATGATCAAGATTTCAAAGATAAGGAAATTCCACACTCCCTTCTGGTTATCCAAGCAGCCAGATTATACAGGTGACATAAGAATGTTGAAATCACTGAGAGCAAAATTGTGCAGAAGCATTAAATTATCCAATATTAAGTATTATTCATGGTCCTCTTGCATTGCTGTCATGTGCTGCTTAGTGGAATGACCTAACTAATGTAAGTCAGTCCCAAAATCTGTAAAAATCTCAAAAAAATCTGTTGGAAAAGTTAAAAAAACAAATAGATTCTCTACAGAGATTTAAAAGAGATTAAATGTTTAAGGGTGGTTCCTGACCAATTTTCTAGTAGAATTATGTATTAAAAAGCTCTACTCTCTTTCAACTGAAAAACGAAAAAAAACCATCCTATAAAACCCACAATGTGTTCATAAAAAAAGGGGTCTAAACATCCAGAGGAAAGCACAGTTGTTTTTCATAGAAAGATCTCATGTGATCTTAACATTATATTTGCGGCAGGTTTTTTTTAACCTACCTTACTAATCGCTAGAGAAGCATGCAAGTTCCGTGATTAACACACTTAAATAGAAATCCCCCAAAAAACAGATGTTTTTGAAAGGCAATATCTTCTAGGAACAAGTATCAGAGTCTTATTAAGAATTAGCAACCAGTGAGGCTAAAAACCAGGAATAATCTGCCATGTACAAAAATCACTGCATTACCATTCTATAAGAATGACAATGTGGGGTTTGCTTGTGATGAAAATGCCAAGTGCTTCACATAAGCACATGCAAAGGCTGTCAAATACCCTCTCTATTCCAAATTGATGTTTCACTGGAAGTTTCCACCACATAATAGATCTGTGTTCTTTTTATATCTGTATTAGACACATCATTCCCTACAAAGTGCCTGAAGCAGCTGAAGCAATCACCTCAAACACGATAATAAATTTCAGTAATATGAACTCTGAACGTTTAAAGTTGGACTGCTTTTGTATAAAGTCTGTTTCAGGGACACTTTGCTTTGACTTTCATCAAGAAATCAGATTGTAAGATCATAAAGTGTTGAAGACAACCTCAGACAGTGTTGTAATCTTCCTGACAGAATCCTAAATACAATTGTATTGTCAAAACCCCCTAAGGAGCAAAACCCCCCAAGGAGCAATTAATATTATGGCTGTGGCACTTTGGGTTATTTTGGGGAAAGGAACTGGAGTCAAATGGAAAGCAAAGCTCACTCTTGTTAATAAAAAGGTTAAATGCTAAGTCAAATGGCAGAAAATTGGCTTAAAACAGAAATCTATTTTAATTTTGAGGTGCCTGCCCTGAACAATTGCATACTCACATGACAGGAAAAGCTTCTCTTAATGTCTCCTCTTGGAGTAGCTTCCATTATTCTCCGTAAATCATAGGAAATTAGATATATTTTAAGGATTGTAAGCTCATTTCCCTGTTGCAACAAGTACAGCTTAAAGTGTTTAGATGTAATATAAATTAGTGTCTATTTAAGTAAATTGTGCTTTCTAATCATTGTATGCATCTCTTTATTTCAATGCCCAATTCCATATGAAGACTCCTACTGTTTCAGAAAAAAACAGAAACTCAAATGAATGTTTGGGAAGGAAAAACAGTGTTCAAAAAAAAAGAGATCTTAAAAGAAAATCCTGAAAAAACATGATGAAAATACAGGGAACAATATGATTCTGTTATCTGAGATAAAATGAGATGGCCCACTATGTTCAAAGCCAACTTTATTTTGTCAGACATAATAACTTGCTAAGTTTCAGTAAATATGGCATATTTGGACTAAAAAAGAGGATTGTATTTTCTGTGACGTAGTTCAGTGGTACCTTAACTTGCAGGGCATGTGAAAGATTAGGATGCAGCCACTTTACTGCCTAAATTAAGTAAGAACCTGGGTAGGAATCTCTTCCAGACCTCCAAAGTGCTCTAACTCCTTAGTTATTCTGGATTGGCATCATACCCATTGGAATCACTCCATGAAATGTAAATAGACATTCATGATTAAATATTCAAAGGGAAAAATAATTTAAATTGTCCTTCATATCTCTGATGAACTCTCCTGTCAATGAATTACAAAGTAATTTTTGTCTTACAAGTCATCTTCCAGAAGTGTGCAGAGAGCCTGGGTTTGGTTGCAGTCTGGTGGCACAGAATGCTCCCTGTTCATGCCAGTGAAAACTCAAATAAGCTCAAATAGGACTTTAGCCCAGACCTTCACTGAACTTGGTAACTATTACCTGAACAGACATTCCAATTTTATGTATCCAAGGGAAGGGCTGATGCAGGCACCTGTCTCACAGCAGAGAGCAGAGCTGGGGAAGACACTCACCTCTGCTTCAGTAAAGTGAAACCTTTTCAGAAACCCTCAGAAACCTTTTCAGAACCCTCTGCAGAAACCTCTGATTGTTCACCACTTTCATGAAGTCAGGCAATGCCAGGACTTTCTGGGTGCCTAATTCTCCTCATGGGCAAGACACAGACATGTTGCTACCTTAAAATCTCAAAGAGTACTGTATAAAACAGCATCTTGCCTTGACATAATAAATCACTAACTAGCAATTAGTTTAGATTTTGCAATTGTTTCTGTTAAATTCTGTTGATTATGTAGCTTTTGAATATAAATATAAATATAAATATAAATATAAATATAAATATAAATATGAAAGCTTAAAATTTCCTAAATGTTTAGCAGACACAATTATTCCCTGTGAAAATATATTCATTAATGTGCTGTTTATCCCCATCAATCTTTCTTATTTTATATATTGTATTTATAAAGATAAACACGCTGTTCAGATGCTCACAGAGATGATCTTATAGTTGTTTGTTTATGGCACACAGAGATATAGATTGACAGGGCAGTCTAATGGTCTATATCATCTTGTTTCAGAATATTTATGAATAATCTTCATTTTGATCTGCAAAGACTGAAAAAAGGAGGCAGAGGCAAAAATCAATTTGTAAATAACCTCCCCCTCAGAAACACAAGGTGCTGAGCTTAGCATGCAGCAGCACATGGCATATTCAGGGACTCCACATATTTTAACCACAGTAGTACAGCTGTAATACTTATCTCTCCTCTCCTTCCTATTTTCCTTATTCTTATTCTTTCCCTGTTCCTCACTTCCTTTTTGCCTCTCCCTCCCTCACATTCACCAGTCCTTCCATTGCCCCATACCTCTTAATTAGCCAGATATCTGAGGTTTCCAGTGTGACATCTGGAAGAAAATGGAAACCATTTACCTTAAAGGTTTCAAAAGGAGTGGAGAAGAGTGTACACCTAGAAATAGACAGCTTGGAAGGTTAAGACTTCAAACACTTTCAGGTTTTGGTCTTGACAGAATTTTGATAAGTCTGTATTTATTTTAATTGTTTTAAAAAAAATGTATTTAGAGGGTGCATTTTGGTAACGGGCGTCTATGCTATGTTCTTATTATAACATAATCACTGTTTCTTGGTGCTAGAGTTTTATTTTACCATCTTCCCTGTGGGTAATTATTGGGTTATTAAGAAACAATGCAAAATTGTGTGCATATGCATGTGTGTGTATGTGCATTAATATGTGTATGGCCATGTGGGTATTTTATTCACTTTTGTAATAGCTCTGAGTGAATACACCTCTAGGGATTTCTAAAGAGATTTAACATTCCACTTCCTACAATAAAAGCATATTTCAACACAAACACTTAATTATTTTAAAGGTTTATTTGATTTTATGCTCTCTTTATCTGTCATGAAGGTATTTTATTCTTCTTCCTCTTAGATGAGTTTAGACTTGTTTTGTTTTAAATTTATGTAAACACAGAATACAGAAAAACAGAATAGAGCCATTAGCTTAGAGTACTGCATCAATTTAAAACAATGTTTAAATTCCAATGTTTCCATAAATGAAATAAATGGAATTCAGCACTAGGTGAAGGAGAAAAGACTGAATAGAACAAAGTCACTGGATGCTAAAATTCAAAACAGTTCAAAATTTCAAGGTACAAATACAAAATTAGGACTGCTGAACTCTCTGAAGGAAATGAAAAGGGGCTAATGTTTTATTCTTCCATTAGAGGGTGAACATTTACATTATTATTACTAGGCCAAGTCAAGCAGTTTATTTTAAAATTTAATCCCTCAGGAAGAAAAAAAAATCACATTTTCTGTAATGGGAGTAGAAAGGGGAAAAACGTAAGAATGCAAGGATTTAATCCTAAATTATAAAAACATAATGCTGAGGATAATAAAAAAAATTCAGCTATGTGTGAACATTCTTCAGCAGAGTTTGAGATGGGAGCCATTTGAAACTATGAGCTCATAATTGTTAAGGACTACAAGGCCAGATTTTGTTTGAAACAGTGAAAACCAGTGCAAAACATAAAATAAATAATCATAATATCTGTACTAAATATCTATATTCTGGTGTTGATGTTGTGGCCTAGAAGGCAGATGAACAGGAGCTAAACTCCATATTTTCCTTATGTCATGCATATTTTATTTGTCATATTCAGCCCTCAGCAAAAGACTTTACACAAACTGCTTGTATTGACCTTAATTCATAAATATGTTGAGTTTTGGGGTTTTTTTTGAACTTGAAAAATTCCTCAAAAATATATATATTTTTTTTTTATATCTATGTAGGGATGGGTATTAACTGGAGTTTCTTGTGGCAGGACAAGTAGTATGAACTGATATGTAATATTGTAGTATGTACAAATACTTGAACTAAACATGCATACTCTGAATTCAAGGCATGATTCTGGTCTGCAAGTTCCTGATATTTATTTTGTGAATTTAAATTAGTAGTCTGAAGTCCTCCTAAGTGTTGTGAACACAATAGACTAGGGGTCCAAACTCATGGATTAATGTCAGTATGTAACAAAACCAAAATGCTCACAATTTGCTTTCCACCTCAAATCCCAAACTGAGCACAGCAGAGGCAAGCCTGGTGACATCTGTAACACAATGTGGAATGTCAGCTACAGTTTTTAAGACTTTTTTACACTGAGGCATGTTTTGTGAGTCGCTCCACCAAAAATATAAGAGGAATACTTGTAAAGCAAACACTTTATTTGAGGGGTCGAGCTGCTTCCCAGCTCTGTAGCATCTGAACACCTTTCTCTTAAGTGGCTCACAAGGACTGAAGCAATTCATATATCCTTTGGCACCTCTCTTTTGAGTTACAGAAACACTTCTTTGCATGAAGTGCTTTGATAGTTCAGGGAGGAGCAAGGTTGGTTGATACGATGAATATGACTGTGGTTCAGGTAGTAGTCATTTATCAAGGACAAAATGTTGGCACTACTCCCTAAATGTAATGAAACACCAGCATTGTTCTGTACTTTGGAAATTTATTCCACCATCAGTTCCACCAAGATGTGCATTATTAGCATGACATAGTGCTACATACTGTCTATAAGTAAATTAACTCTGTCTTACACATCCACAGTACTAGAACATAAAACCATGGTGCTGTCTGAAGAGAAAAGTCTCTCTTCCCTCTTATCCTTGCGTATTTCTTATTTCTTTGATTCTTTCAGCAAGGGCTTTCTTGCAGGTTCTTGTTCCCAGAATAGGATTCAGAAACTGCCATGACTAAAAAATAATCATCAGATCTTTTTTTCCCCCCTTCCCCACCCATCTCCCCACTTTGATCAGTTTATTTTCTGATCAGATCAGATGTGGACTTTTGAGATATATGTGGGAAGACACACAGACTGTTTGTCCATATTCATGGAGATCTGTGCAGAGTTTGAGTGACCATATAACCACAGCTTAAATTAGGTCATATTTCACCGAGTTCTGGCTGCAGTCAAGGGAGAAAGTGTAGCTCCTGTTGTGATTTACCATCTCTAACAGGTAGGATCTGTGAGCTGCCTTCTGAACCTAAGCTCAGATGCTTGCTAGTCCCCTAAGTGTCAATGCTAAGTTTATTTTCATCTTTCATTTCATCTTTCACATGTTTTAGCCAAAGTTTTATGATTAGCCTGGTGTAAAGACATTAGAATCTGGCCCAGATTCCATATGAACTCATGCTGGCAGATTGCAAAGGATGTAATCTGATTCTGAAATTTCCCCCTTCTGCCTTAAAGGATATACATACATGATCTTCAGATATTCAGAAATATCTTCAGATTCACTTCTTGGAATGCAAAGGACCCACAAAATACTAAAGCAATGACTACAACATCCATGAAAATATTCATGCCACAGTAAAGAACCAAATGGGAGAAACATGTCATGAGCACTATTGTGCATTGCGACTGAAAGTACCCTATATAAAGAAAAAGAACTGTAATATGGCTGGTTTTCACCGTCCCTGTTATCCACTAGAAGTTAATTCTATTGTATATTTTTTAATTCTCTCTGTGGGATAAGAAGGTGTGATATTCCTTGTCTTGGAGAGCACTTTTGGCATTTCTGTGTTGTCTCAGGCTACGTCCAAGCTGTGAGACCTAGGAGAGTTTCTGGGCTCCCAGTCATCCTGTATCCTGACTCTCATATCAGAGTAAGGTTTGGACTTGTGCTATTTGCCTCATCCTATGTACCCTGGATTTTGCACAAATGGAACCCAGGGGGTGGACAGGCAGGAGATTGCAAAATCCTTCATCCAGACCCTCAGCCTGGACTGGTATTTCAGCATGTGCTAAACCTGCACTCTCAGGTCATATTAAAATATGGTCCCTGTATAATCAATGGTATTTTTTCAACAAATTCTCTGATTTTTTTCCTTTTACTAAAGCAATACAAAAGTTTGTATTAAATATGCTATTTTCTACCATTAGATTTCAACTATCAATTCTGAACTTAAAAGGATAATCTTGTATTTTAACACATAGTACTTACACTTTTAAAATTAAATTAATTTTGGCCTCAGTACAAGTTGGTTTGCTTCTATCAATTGCAAAAAAACCCTACAGCCTTATTAAAGGTGCTTAATTCTTTACTTCTAACTTTATAAATCATACAGATGCACTATGAATGGAGTAATTCTGGTAGGCTGTTACTGTATGCTTTCTCTAAAGTATGAATGAATTGCACAGTGAAATTTGTCCCTTTCTCCTCACCCCCACTCAGACACCCAGAGTTATACCCCCAATGATACCTCCAAATGCAGAAGTTAGACTTTTCCCTACTTGGATACTCTCTGGAGAAAATTAAGTGTAGATGTGGAAATCCCTTCTCATCAGGCCCATGCAGAAGACAGAAGATTTTTTAGGAAGTTAGAGTTTCATGAACCTAAGGGATAACATGCTTTGAATGTTTGGAATTTTCCAGAGGATGTTGTGTTGGCTCAATGCCTGTTATCAAGAAATTGTACAAGATGTATATTCAAAAGTTTCCTGATGGGAAAAGCGGAGTGAGTTGGGTTGACTGGGCAGATTTGGGTAATTTTGAAGTCAGGGTAACATCTCCACCTTTATGGAAGAAAGACATGAAAAGTTAGATTTTACCTCCTGGGAGGTAAAAGAAAATTTAGCTAAAAGACTAAATTCCAGCAGCTTTGATTGTCCTCTTAGCTGATAAGAAACAAGAAAAATCCCTTTTAGAGAGGGATGAGAAAAGAGCAGGGGGAAAAAAAAATATATGAAAAGGAAAAATGTTCTGGCAGCTAGGAGAGTCAGCCATGTCCTGGGGTGAGTCAGGCACAGCATCAGCAGCCAGTGGAAGGAGAGGTTTTCCCCTCTGTTCTCTGTACAGCTGTGGCTTCACCTTGAGACCTGTGTGCAGTTTTGGGCACCATAATATTAAAAAGACATTATGTTATTAGAGATTGTCCAAGGGAGCAAAATGAGGATGGTGAAAATTTTGGAGAAGAAGCTGCAACTGAGATCTCTTGGTCTGTTCAGCCTGGAGGAGGCTGAAGTGAGTTCTTATTGCAGTCACAACTTCCCAGTAAGGGAAAGCAGAGGGGCAGGCACTGATCTCTTCAATCTCATTATCAGGGACAGGACCCAAGGAAATGGCCTGAAGCTGGGTCAGGGGAGGTTTAGGTTGAATATCAGAAAAAAGTTCTTCAACCCAGAGGGATGTTGGGCCCTGGAACAGACTCCCAGGGAAGTGGTCACAGCACCAAACCTGACACAAGAAGCATTTGGATGATATTCTTTGTCACATGTCAATTTTTGGGGTGTCCTGTGCAGAACTGAGGGTTGGACTCAATGATCCTGATGGCTCCCTTCCAACTCAGCATATTCTGTTCCATGCTTCTATTTCATTTTGTGCTTCTGAGAGCACGCGTACCTAACAAACTTTAATTTGGATGACATTGTAGAAATATGTCCATTTTAAAAAGAAAGAAGCAAATTAATCTGATCAGCGTAACAGCTTTCTTTTGACTAAATAAAGAAAAATCATTATCAATTTTTATATAATGACTAATACAACAGAAACTATTACTCAAATCAGATAACACTGCAACAAAACCAAAGACCTAAAGTATGTGGACTGGTGAGTTTTCCAGGGCTTAAAATGCAAAAGCAAGATGATTATTTATTTTATTGTGTGGCCATATGTTTCCAGTAATGAAAAAGATGAAGCAGAGAAGGCTGCTGAAAGCTGAAGAGATAACAGTAGAAATGTTGCTAAGGTATCTTTGAGAGAAAATTAAAATAATTTTTTTTAGGAGCAGATGGAGACTTAGAGAATCCAATATGTCTCCTAATACATATCCTCAAACATTTTCATTGGAATATTACCAACCTCTTCTATTAGAGTCTGGAGTTGTAAGGATTTTGAAATTGTTGGTTCTGCTGGATTTCAGGCTCTCTCTGATACTAAAATATTTTATTGAGAATGGAAAATTTAGTGGGAAACAGAAGTATAAAGTTCAGATATATTTCATGAAAAGAAAAAAGAAACCATTTTCATGGGAGTGTTCTTTTGTACAAATAAAGTGAAAGAGAAAAAAAATTAGTGTCAAGATATATGAGTATAACTTCCACTAAACAGTATATCAGTCAATGTTTCTGTCAATAAACATTCCAAAATCAATGTGAGAACCTTAAAACTCTTTTCTATATGATCTAATAGACAAGAAAAATCTTGTAACAAGTCTGTTTCTGTCAAGAGACACACTAATAATTCTGCCTATTCAGTTCATGAACTTAGTAATAGCCAAAAAAATGGAGCTGGTAATAAAACACTAGATAACTGCAGATGTATGGTTGGCACAAATATGTATCTAATTAAGAAAAGACTATCGTGCGATGACAAATTCAACAAGAAAATTAAATTCATGTTTGATGGCTGATGGATCCTGTGAGTTTCTCATAGTTTAATCTATGGTGTGGTGTGCTGGGGTGATGCTTTCCCAGACCTGGAGGGAAAGGTGGCAGCACCAGATGAGACTGTGGCTTATCCTGCCCTCTGAGCTTCAGGCAGCTCAACTGAAACCTTCTGCAAGGAGGAAAAATGTGGACCTTTCTGGGCAATAAGACTATGGAGCTGCAACTACCATTTAAATTGAGGTAAGCATGAGGAAAGCAGTAAGCTTGCAGCAGAAGTTCAGGCTGAGATATATATATATTCCTTGTTTGTTTTTAGGCATCTGGGGTGTGCATAGAGCCTTATGAGCTCTGTACCCCCATCTCTCTTTAAAATTAACTGAGTAGAACAGACTGTCTTTAGAGATGGTGTACTATAGATACACATATAGATGAATCACATCTATAAGGATATGAATCACACTGTAAAACAGTTAGATGCCTCCACTGTAAAAAAGACAGCTGAACGGGAGGTGGGTACTTAGATCTGGATGGATTATCTCCAAAGAGACAGGGTCTTTCTTACTCATAGCAACAGAAATCTAACACCAATTCTGAAAAGTGATGAAAAGAAGATGCTTTTCCAGTGACCTAGATAGTGCTGTGAGGCTTGTGTAAGGCAGAACTAAACAAAATCAACTGCAAAGTGGATGAAAAAAAGAGGACCTATCTTGTGAGGACAAGGAAGACTTATGTTCAGAACTTTATTTACTCTGGCTCACTGAACAGCTGAAGGTTTATGCTGCTTAAAGTGCTGCTTTCCTGTTCCCATATATATGCTTGTGACTTCCAAAATATACATCCTTATAAAATTCAGACTTTTTGAATCCTACTGGTGTCTATACTTAAAAAAATAAAATAAAATATGCAGAGTAGATTCACATAACATTTTTGATTACTTAGGATCTGGTCACACCAAATTACCTTCTACACAGATGTGGCTCTAGGAAAGGTTGTTTCTGTGTATGAGGAGCTTAGTGACCCTAAGATACTGTAAAGATGTATTTGCTGTATCAAACCTGACTCAAATAAGCTTTTATAAAGATAGAATAAGATCCAGAAAACATTTGTTCTATCTGTTGTAGGTGATTCTGGTAAGAATTTCGGCAGTGAATACTAAGTGAGAATTTCAGAAAATTCTTTCAGACTTCATGGTTATTGTAGAAACTTAGAGATTCACAGCTGGCTCCTCATGATTCTGACATTCAGCACTTCAAACTCTTAGGTATGTTTACAGTATTTCTACTTTGTGTCTTTTCTACATAGATCAAAATTTTTGGGCCATTAAACTATGCCCTATTAACATCTAAATATTTCAACAACAAAAGTAAACAAATATTAATTACCTATACACAGAACATGGAGTTGTAAAGAAGAACTAACTTTGCTAGTGAGCTTTTAGTTTCATGGGGTTTATGTAGTAAGATCTTGGTGCCAGGAGAGTTGGAAGGGTGATCTCCTGGCTTCTGTGGAAACTAAATGTGCACGTATAATTTTATAATTATTTTATTTTTAAATATGTTTGGCCAGAAGGGAAATTTTTGCAATTTTTCTGCAGGGTTTATAGAATCTGAGAACAGTTGAGGAAGGTAGTCAGCTCTGGAGAGTACCCTGTCCCACTCTTCTGCTCAAAACAGATTACTCAGGACCTTCCTTTCAGCGCAAGCTATTCTTTAAAATACAAATTTATTTGCAGAGAATTTAAATAATTTTAATAATTAATATTTTTTCTTAGTATCTTCTTTATAAATTTAGAAGGAAATTATATAAGGAAATTTTAATTTCAAACTTTTTTACAATATTCAAAATACCTTAATTTTTTTAATTACTTCTGACTTTTATAAATTGTTTCTGCCAATCAAACCAGCTTTTCTTGGATTATTAAATTATATAGTTGTAAAAAATTTCTAGTATAACACATGAAAAGATGCTCTGATTGATTTGAACCTCCATTATTATTTGTCCAGTTCTTAGGTCAAAATCTGTAGTAGAAATTTATATTTATCTATACGTGATTTTGGAGGTGTGCTAAAGAACAGATCTGCATTTCCCATGTTACATGCAATTTGTTGGTAGACATTTTCAAGAGGTTACACTCATAAGATGTCTTGATAATTCCTTCTTCTTTTCAAAAGTTTTTGTAAAATTCTCAATATGATACAAAATAAGGAAACACCAGATTTAGCTTCTGTGTTTAAAATACTTCATTAGCTGCTTTTTAGGGTGCAGCTGTACCAACTGTAGAAGAATACAAATTTTGGCTTTAGTCTGTTTCAGTTTCTGACCAATTATTAGGCACAATGAAAGTAAAATCACAGAAAACTGTAAGTTTAGTTTTGACATATTGCACCACATTAGTGAAGATCAGATTAAATCCATCAAAATGCATACAACATATATCAAATCGTACTAAAAACTTTAAATTCATTACTTAGCTCATAAGATGCTTATAAAATATTTAATTTTTAAATGTGCTCATTATCATTTAAAATAAAAAAATAATTCTGGAATTCAGACTCTGCACTCTGATTTTAATTTATTAAGTATTTTGCAGTTACAATTTAAATGGCAATGAATAGTTCTGATTGTTTACCTAAATCACTTTACTAATTCTAGCTCAAGTATAAGTTGGTAAACAGGTTCATACTATGAATTCTTTCAGAGCATAATTTGAAAGTTTATTTTAGGAAAACTAAGATAATTAATCCTATATTCTTAGGATTTTTTAGGATTTTAAAATTTGAATTGATGGCTTTTCAGACAGAAAAGCTTCCCTTCATAATCTCAGTTATACTTTTTGATACTATTTTTTCAGGAATATTTTATATGATGCTTTGAAATATGGACATTTCTCAGATGAAAATGAGTTGCTATTGGACAGTGCTCAAAAGTAATATAAAAATGTACAGACTACAACAAAGAAATTCTGATTTATTGCCCAGAACCTACCCCCATTCAGTAAGGAAGTGGATTTCTTAATGCTATTAGAGCTGAAGACTAAATTTAAGAAGAATCATGACAAAAATCTTAGTTTACAGAATCTAAGCTTAGCAAACATCTTGGTTGGCACATATAGGTTTGCACATGCATTTATCAATATTTCCCGACGAGATTATTTTCAAGGGACAGAATTAACATTTGCTTTCAATTTCAGAAAGAGTCAACCAGTTCCATTCCAGCTATTTAGATTTTCTTCCTTATTGTTTTCCCCTATAGCCCAGCTCTTCTAGGATGTCACTATGTTCATAGAGTTCTTTACATTAGAAAATCACTTGTAATCAAGAGGAAATAAATTTAGCAAACAATAAATTGAGGTTCTGAAAGAAAGTGAATTTATAATAATTTAGTAATCTTCCTGTATAGTGCTATTATTCTTTAGAGGTGTAACTGTCTTTAAAAAGGGGTAGATCAGAGGTGAGCTAAATAACCAGATGTCTGCCAGTCCAGCCTTCAGAAGTGCTGGACAGGCCAGGGGAGCAATGAGAGCATATATTTGTTCTGGATGTAAAAAGAAATGTTAAATAATGACAATGAGGTAAAATCCATAAGTGCATACAAGACATTTTCAATATCATTACTTCTGTACAAATACCTTTAAAACATCTAAGAAATAGTGAGGGGGATAGATCTAGTATTGATTAATCAACAGTCAAATTAAATTAGCAATTTAAACCAGCAAAGAGAAGGGAAAGCCAGTGGATGCATCCCTCTTAAAATGAGACATTTCAACTTGAACATCAACTGAAATAGTTTATACTGAATATTTAAGGGAATTAATGTAATTTGTTCCATGTTTTCTTACAAGGCAGGAGAGAAAAATGGCATTTTCATTTTTTGAAGTGGTCAAGCATTCAGCAGGTTCCAATATAATTAAAATGATAGGAGGTATTTTCACTTAATTCTTAAATCACAGAGCTGTTTTCATTCTGTTTCATAATGGTAGGCATAAAGGAAGAGGCAGAATATAAACCAAAACTATTCTGACTTCTGCACCCCAGCCATTATCATTGTTGCTCCGTTTCTCATTTTAGGCTAGAAAGTATCTTCCTTACTTCACCCCCTAATAAATCAACAACAACAACAACAGCAACAACAACAACAACAATACACCTAACCAAGAAAAGCCTGAGATATATTCCTGTGAATTATTGAGGGAATAGAAATGTGTTACTGGGAAAAGCATACACACTTCAGAGTACCAATATTTTTCAATGGAACAATAGCAAAGCATCATAAACTGACTCCATCTTATAACTTAACTGTATTCTCAAAGGATGATTGTGTTCTTCAGTCATTTCTGTGTTCTAGTTGTAGATTGTGTACATGTATTTTAATTGAGCCTTAAATTTGTCCTAAATTAGCTGAAGTTTTCCTTAAAAAATAAAATCCCCACAGATGAAGTGCAGAGTTGCAACAGGATTGTCTGCTTTCCAAAGTACACGGTCTGGAGCTTTGGTCTGGAGCCAGGCCAGTGACCAGGGTCAGTGAGTGAGCTGCACTAAAATTTTAAACACCCTCAAAATTCAACGGCTTGTCTCAGCAATGCTTTTAGCCTAATATTAAAATATTTCTGTGTTGCATGATGTTTGGACCAAATACTAAGATCATTGTTTTCTTTGGGATTTTGATTTGGGGTTTTCTTTCAGCATGTGGAAGATTTTTGTGGAGTAGTGAGGTAGGGCTACCCTTCTGAAGAGGCATCTTTGGAGGTTGCCTCCTATTATGGGTCATTTATTCTCTTTGGGAAAGGGAACAGCTGGGAAACATTACAAAGACTCAGCAGCCATTTAAAGTTCTAGAGTACTTCCATTTGTTCCTCTCCAATGCCTGGAAATTGCATGGCAATCATCTACACATATGACCTCAGATTTTGAAAGGGCTATCCTTCATGTACTTGTGCCATGATTATCTCAAAGCTACATGCCAATATGCACATTCAAGCAAACAAATCACAAATGTTATCCCATTATGTCACAGGCTGTACTTGTTAGGTGTTCCAAAGCACTTGACTCTATTGCAAACGCACAGGCTGCCAATGCCCATACATATGGTGTAGTCTCATAAATTAGGAATAATTTGTGTCCAAAGTTTCTCTGTGTTAGCTCTACTGTGAAGGATCTGAACCAATATTTTTGTTGAATGTGGTTCCTTTTCATGTAATTCTCAGGTCTGTGATGTTTTTTGGCTTACTTAAATTAACCAACAATATTTCTGGTTTGAAGAAAAATGCTTGTCATTTTTTAATGAAAGAGAATTTCTAGCTGTAGTTCTTGCTTTTTTCACTGCCAAAACCCAATCCAAAACCAACTATGTGACTTTTGCAGATGGACTTGCCCTGGTTCTTTTTCAGGCCCGCCCTTTACTGTCTGAAGAATAATGACTAAAGCAGTGAAACATTAGAAATAAGTTATTTATTCTTTTTTTATAAAAACATATCTATTCTAAAATCTTAACAAACAAAATATTTCTAAATTGAATTCATGTAAATAATAGATCTGTTTAGTTTATCCTAGAGTTGGCTGACTCTTAAAGCAGAAATGCTATTCTGTTAAGGCCAGCCAGAATGGCTATTCTTTTAATTGGAGCAATAAAGACCATACACTAAATACTAACTGCATTTTTTTAAAGAAGAGAACACATTTGCTATGATTTATTAATTTATAATCCTCTTTTGCATGGCCAGAAGTGAATCCATTAACATAATACATCATTCTTTATGTTAATAAATGCTTTCTTTAATGTACTTCACTCTGGTGTCTAACTGGGCATATGATTAAATGCAGACATAGCCGTGATGGTGGAACATATCTTTCTGACCAAATGACCTCATGATCAATTGACAGGGAAGTCACAGTGAAGTTCTTTTTAAAGGGATACTGTAAAAGCTGTAGGACAGAAACATTAACCTGTAACAAGTGTACAAGTTGTCATTCACTTTTGAGAATCTGGGTTTGCATTTTTTGTCATCTTATCATTACAAACTGTTAGTTCTGTTTTAAAGTACAGCATCACTCATTGTAAAATTCCCAGGCACTGTTCTTAGGTTTTCTTGTTTGGTTTTTTTTCCCCTAGTGTTCTGTTACGTCTGCATCTGCTATTTTAGATTTTATCACCTTTGAATAAGAACTGATTAAATTCCTACAAATACCACAGGAAACATATTGTTAGGAGTCCAAAATGCTTGAGGAAGATGGAACCAATCAAACAGGCCTTACTGTCAAAGCATGGCTTTCCTAGTGTATTGTTCACTGCAGCAGTCACATTTCAGCCTACACTTAACTTGGGAAAACCATGATATATCTGTTCAGTCATGAGAGTGGCATGGATTTATATTGCCCTAAAATTTGGCCCAGAACTGTCTTACTGAAACCATACTTTATACAATGTCTTCCTTCTTCCAGTCTCCTGGAACATAATCATTGTTTGCACTTAAAACCGTTTGAGTATGGTGCTTTGTAGTACCATGACATAGAGTAAAACATTTTTAGATTACAATGAGAAGAAATACCTTTTTGCAGAAAAAAACCCATATAAAAAGTATTTTCCAAATGTATCTGTTCTTGACTCTGCTACAGAATTCCTCCCGGGCAAGAAATTTAATATTTCTTTGCCTCAGCTTTCTTCCTGAAAAATTGCAATAGCAGTATTTTCTAAATGCTTTCTATCAATCTTGTCTGACTAAAATATGGGTTCTGCTGTGCAGCAACAGGAAGTACATTTTACTGCATAACTATTTTCCAAACACAGTGAAAATTTTTATAGAAATTAGCCAAATAGAAGACATTGGGCCAAATGAATAGCTTTCTCTTATTGTTGAGATATTGATGAAAATAGCGTAGGGGGATTCAGCTCAGTTTTTAAATTTTTTCCTGAAGATAATCAATGAGCAATTTCAATCAGAAACCAGGATACAATTATGAGATCCATGGAAGAGAATAGGCAGAGGAAAATTTCTAATGGCCCTTTGACTCATCTGTGCAAAACAGTAAGACACAGGTTTCTGTCCGTTCCCTTTGCGGATAAGTTAAATTCACTTCTTCCAACAAAGAGTACAGTGAAGCAATAAATCTATGCTATTCTTTATGCATAGACAGAAACAGGGGAGAATATGTTGGAATGAGATGTTAACTTGAACATTAAGCTGTCATGTTAATGGATCTACTGCTTTCTCTACCAGAGAAAGCCATGCTTCAATATTCTCCCTTAACAGGATTTTTTTCATTAACTCTTCCTGGTGCAGTATTTAGGGGACTGTTGCAATTGCTTTACATATCCAAGTAAAATAGCTGCTTGTTCTTTATACTATTTCTCTCTTTATCTGATGTGTTGGGGTACATCAATCAATCTATAAGATTAAATAATGTTGCTTTCACAAAATTCTGGATACTTTAATATGAATTTTCTGAGATTAACTTTTCAACTGTGTTTCACTGCATTTTTCTTCGTCTACAGATTATGTAGATTTCAGACCAATAGAGTTTTACTGACAGAAGTTATTTAATTGACGTACTTCTCATTCCACCAGATGTCTGTTCATAACTGAATATATTCACTTTTCATTAATCATCCCTCAACTGCAAGAAAGAATACTGGAGACAAAGTGTTAAATAAAAAACCAGACACACATTAATGTCCCTAGGTGGACAACCAAGACACACGCAAATTGTCAACTAATGTTCATGGGAGTCAATGGCAGTCTGTTGAACTCGGACATAAATTTTCTTTTCTGACCACTAGTCTTCCCCTGAGGTTTCATTCTCCAGTTCACTGTAAGGCCATACATGCAAGCAAAATCTTGGGCATTGCAGAATTGGATTTAGGGTAGTTGCTTCAGAATTCTATTTGAATTTTTAAAGCCATGGAACTGAAGGGCAATTCATCTACCAGGCAGAATTTAAGTGTGTTCAGAAATCACCTCAGATCCCTCCACAATTGAGATTACTGTTCATAACATATTGACCATTGCTGCATTTTTCTACATTTAAGTTAAAACTTGAGCTTTCTGTCAATATGATCCAATCATGATAAAAAGTGGTATTTTTGATCTCTCTTTCTGAAATAAATTTCAAAATTAGAAATTTCATTCTACAAATATTCCACAGAATAGATGACTCTTGGGATTATATCTTCCAATTTCATGTTTAAACTGCACGAATCTATAAATTCCAAGAATACATAATTAATAAATTATTAAATAGAAAGACCAAAATATGTCAAATATATTCACTGCATGTGATTAAAATATATGTTATATTAACACAAAATAATACAAGTGAGAATGGCTGCCTACAATGAGCCCTTTCTGGTGGAAATGCAAGCTACATGTAGCAGACCTATACCCAAATGACTACTGATTTACACATTGGTTAGACTGATGAGAAGATTTTCTTTGTTTAAATCCTCTTGAAGAGTTCTGTTACATCATTACAAACTTGTCGTATTTTATCTCTTTTTCCCACTTTTTGCATGAACTTGTTAAACTGTAGGAAAGATTTTGATTTGCATTCATGTTCTTGAGCCAAGTTTATAATGGAATACAACATAATCCAGTTCATGGGAAACATTCCCTCGTGTATCACTGAAGTGCATTCTGGAGTCAAATTTGTCAGCTATTCTAATAGGAGACAGCAAAGATACACAGCAATTTAGAAAAAGAAGTCAAGAGAAACGTCATGTGAGTGGTCTGAGGATTTACTTTGGAAAAAAACCTTTGTAACATGTAAAAGAGAGTAGGAAATTCTAATAAGTAGAATTTGTAAGAAGTAATCTAGCTAGAAAGTACAAAAAAAAACTTTTGTGGTTTAGACACATTGCTAAAAATAAGACCAGAGAACATATTTTAACCTAATTATTAAATACTATAAATACATGAAAATTACTCCTTCCTGCATCTTGGATTTTCAGGTTGGTAGTAACTGCAGCAGGAAACCTTGTAATTCAAACCCTTCCTTTTTTTTCTTTTTTTTTTTTTGCCAAAACTTGAAAAAAAAAAAAATCTTGACGTGACACAGATGCAGATCAGAGGAGTAGTTTCTTTCAAGCGAGAAGGATTAATGCTTCTCAATATACTGGGGCATGAAAACCTGCACTCTGCAAAAGCTAACCTTCTTATCTTTCCATAGGATACTGCTGTCGCACTGTAATGCAAAGCAGCTTCAGCATCGTGTTGAAAGTTGGCACACAGACGAGAGTTCATGAGTACAACGCTGGAATCCAGATATATTTAAATTTATGAAAGGCTGACAAAGCATTGCTGCTATTTTCCAAGTCAATATATCATATCACCTAACAATGACTTGTTAGGTTAGAAGTGAAAAATTAGATCTCTGAAATGTTTACTTCAAATAATAGATTAGTTACGATATGAAGTATCCCAAGAGTAGATTCTTAGGGTCTATCCATTGATAGAGAACTCCATGGAGATTTGATTGAGGATAAAAAAAACAATGAAGTATTCTCTTTTTACATGAGAAGGTAAGCCAACACGCCAAACTGAGGACTATGTGGAAACAAAACATATATGAAGAAGGCCAACGAAAATATAATTACAATTGGTCTAGAAATATCAACACAATTTATGAAGAACAGAATGAACAGTGTTGGCCAGGAAGAACTCAAACTCCCATTTCACATTCTGCTTGAGTGTGGGAATTGGAGAGAAAATTTCCTCTCATGGAGTCTCATTTCAAGCAGCCAGAAGGATAGAGCGGAATTCATGAACATCCCAAGAGTAATGTACCACAGGGTGTTTGAAATTGCACAGATTTACTGATATCAAGAAAAAAAAAAAAAAAACCAGAATAAGAAAAACAAATTCTGTCCAGGGAAGTGTCCAGGTGCCTTCCCAGAGTCCAAATATTTACTGCAAAAATTTAAATTGAAATAATTAAACATAAAAGGAAAATAATGAATGGTGGCACTGATTCTGGAAGTGAAGAAATATAAAATAATTTTAAAAGCGGTCTATTAAGGTTTTTTCTCCTTCTCTAGCATATGCAGTGCGAAATCATAGTGAAGAGACACCAAAATTCCTGGAAAAGTAGATTTCATATTACAGCAAAGTTTATCTATTGAAAATACAGGACGCTGTATTTCAAATTGCATGTAGTAACAAACTAGTGCCATTTCTTCAGACCACTACTATGAAAAAGGATTATAGTAAAGTATGTTACAAAAGTATAAGTATTTGGAATTAAATGTTTGAAAGTTTCTGAGGATTGCTTAAGGATATTCATCCCTGGCACTCCGCAGCACAGAAAATCTTCAAGCCTTAAGGTCTCTGCATTGAAATTAATCCTCACCCTTTCAAATCTTGGTATAAGAAAAATGAAAATATAAATCTATAAAAATTTTTGAGATGCCTGTAGACCAAGAAGCTGTCCTTTTCTGCTTATTGTGGAAACTAAATGGGCTAAAAGCTGAAATTCACAGAACTCTTTGTCAAAGAGGCTGGGCTCCGCTTAACAAGAGGAGAGAGCGTGGTAGGACAAAAGAAGCCAAAGGGTGGGAGGGCTGATGTGAAACCCAGAGGCTCCTCTGAAAGAGGTTATGAAACTCATAGTTTCCCATCAATTTTTCAGTTTTAATGAGTGTAAAAATTTCCATGAAAAGAAAATTTTTCTAAGGAAACTAGGCAAAAAATTTGAGAATTAGTTTTTAAGAGGTATTCACTAACATTCTGCCTCAAGGATGCCTACAGATAAATGTGAAAAATGTAATTACAAAACTGTCAACTCAGGTACTGGAGACTCTCTCCCTCTCTGCACTCGTACCAAACTTCCCCTATAACTTTTTGCAGCAAAGTGATACTGTTACCTGAACTTTTTTTTATAGTTTGGTTATCTACATTATATGGATGTTCTTCTATATCTTTGAAAAATGTATAAAGACTCCATTTCAGGTTGTTTTTTTTCATACATAATTGATAATGTCTTTTCTTTATCTGAGGAATTCTTCAACTTAATTTGATCATAATATGAATGTTAAGAAATTTTGAGATAAGGGTTGTGAAATATAGTAATAAAAATGTGCTTTATTATTCTGATATTTACATCTTATAAGAAATTTTCATATATATATTTTAAGAATATTTTTTAAATTATCAGAACATATTGATTTACAAACGGAATAGTATATGATAAACAAAAAAAGTCTGAGTTCAACTTGTGAAATAATTCCTTCTTCTTTAGTGTCATTACATAAAGAATTTCTATGACCCACTGTACTCAGAGCGCAAAGAAGTTACAGCTACATGTTTTTGAGGATATGTAGGTGCAAAGCAGTCAGAAAAGAGCTTTACAGTCACCAAATTTTGCAGATTGACAGTTAATCAAACATACCCATATCTGAAGTAATCTGTGAGAATGTAGCAATTTTTTTCTTCTAAATGTTGCCATATTAAAAAATTGCTGTGGATTTTGTCTCCATTTTTTGCTTTACTATTGCTCCTACTCATTATTGCATTTTCCAAGCAATGTGAGGAGTGGTTTTTGCTCACTGCACAGACACTCAGCCAAAGAGAATGTCTGCCTAAGGGCCTTTTTAAATGGAAGTCATATGAATGATAGAAGGAGGAACAGGACACAAGGAAAGAAGAGACATTCAATTACTAATCAAATTCAATTTTCCATTACTTTAGGTCAGTGCTACTTCTTGTCTTAAGATATTTCATTTCAAAAGGGTCAAGGTCTCTTGAATAAATTCAATTGTGAGCAATTTTTAATGAAATATGATAGCAACATCATAAGCAATAGATGAAAGCTGAGAGAAATCCAACTGCTGCCTGCCAATCTGAATCAGAAAGTTGAGATTCAGGTATGACTCACCTTACTCTGAGATCTAGAGCAAAATTATTTGTTAGCAGTTGCTTTTCTGTGTGGGTAACAGAAGGTTTAATTCTCAAAGCTTACTCTGAGAAACATAAGACAATCAAAATTTAATTAATCTAATAATGCAATGGCAATAGATCAGAATGCAGAAGATTTATTTTTTCTCTTTGAAAAAAATAATGCTTGGGTAACAGAAATAGTTAAAGAATCTCTTAAAAACTTTGCCCCTTTAACCTCTAAAAGCCAAGGAAAACATTACTTCTAGCTCATGATCAGGATCATCACATGCAGAAATCTTTTCTGCACACAATGACTTGGTCATATGAGTGTTGATTATTTGGTCCATTATTAGAGCATTGGCAGGTCAAATTCACAGCACACTTACATTATTTCATAACTGTCCTGAAACATTGCATTGTCTTAAGAGAAAAAAGCTTTGAACCTTATCAAGTCTTTTGAGTAGTGGACTTCAGCCACATGTATCCCTCTTATAAGCACTAGAAAAAAGGGAAACATTGGAATTCTTCCAAAATACATACTATGGTGTGCGCGAGGGCGTACACGACCCTAAGTCCGGCTAGCTGAAGGGGTAGAGCGGCCGACACCCCTGCGCATCGGAAGCCAGCCCCCCTTGGCGTCCTGGCCTCGGGCTGGGCTGGATTGCGGACTTGGGTTCGCGCTGGACGAGACGAGAGAGGAGGCGACCACTTGCTGGGGGTAAAACATCGGTTTATTGAAGAGCCCACATGCAGCACAGGGCAAACCAACAGGTGGAAAAACCCACAAGAAAATGGCCCCAAACACGGGGGGAGACAGAGTTTTACAGGGAAGGGGTGGAGACGGGAGGGGAAGCCCAGCTAACCAATAGGGGAATATGTGGGGAGGTACATAAGAAAACTGACACAAGAACTTATCCAATAAACATAGAACAAAGGAGGGGCCCCGGGACGCCAGCCAACCACCACCCCCAGAGAGAAGAATGTTCTAGAAAGCAGGGAGGAGTGGGAGGTGATTGACTGGGCTCAGGGAGGAGGAAAACTTTACTTATATGGTGGGATAAGGGAGGAGCAGTTATGTAACTTGGGAGATTGACAAATAACGGGGGCAGGGGTAACCGTGGTAACATAACTGCCAAAGGCTCTGTGGCGGGAAAACTGGAGGGGGAAGAACCATCTTACAAAGAACAGGGGGGGGAATAATACATAAAATGGGGGAACAAAACAAGAAACTTAAAAACACACTACAACAATGGTGGGTATACAAGGAAAAATGACTGTCAAACTGTGGAAGGAAAATTTGGAAAATGGCCTACTCTCCTGCTCCAAACTTTGAGGGACAAATTTTCCTCTTGCAGTTTCCCTGCTCCCAACTCATTATTATGTGTTCTTCTCTTCCTCTGTAAACTCCCAACACATTTTTATTAAATCCTGTAGATTTCCTACAGAAATCAGGGGAAATTAGTCCATATTAGACCTGCAAAAGTCTCAGTTTTCAGTGAAGCACTCATGACAATTTACTTGTGACTATCCATTGGGGAAAAAGCCTCCAGTTCATTTTGCAGAGGCATACATGCCATGAGAATTTCTATAGTGTAAGGAAGTGTCAGGCTTTCAAGCAAGAGATAAAGAACTGGAAAATCTACTATACTGCTACCCTGGTCTGAAAGTCACAAGTGGGAAGACAAGAAACAGCTGAGGGCTGGGCAAAAATGAAAGAACCAATGAACATTCATATAAATGTATATGTACTGATTCTCTGACTACTGTAAAAGTATTATGGCTTTTAAATAAATAATTTATCACATAAAAATATTTATATAATTTTCTTCAAGAATGTGTTTTGCTTATTTCATCTTATCAGGAGGCAGTAACAGATTCTGGGAACTTATGCGACCCGTGGCAATAGAGAGACAACAAAAAGTAGCCAGTTAGAAAAAGTGAATAGCTAAAAAAATGCTTCTGTAATATTCTTACTATGATGTTCTGGGCAATAGATGGCAGTTTTTAGTAATTTTTTGGTGATCATCAGTTATCAATCACCTGCATTCTTCAGGCATAGAACAAGCAGAAAGAACAATCCTTTCAAAGGAGTGGATTAATGTCTGACCTTCCTAGATAGGAAAAAATTAGAAAGATGGCCCACTATCTCAGAAAGGCACACACACAAATAAAATTAATAATAATAAAAATAAGATATATATTTAGTTTTTAAAATATCACCATTTTAATGACATTTCATGATTTCTGGGTTTCTGCTTTTATCATGCTTTATGCAGGATCTGTTACTTTTTGAGAAAATAGTAACAACATGGCTAATCATTAATTAAATTTCAAAATGTCAACTTTTAAGAATGTGACAATATATACATGGGATCTTCAAAGTCAATAACATTTCTTCAATATAATACATATTTAGATGAAAGTACAAAAGCATTGTACAAAAGAATATTGTGATAATCCTCATAAAGTGACTTCCAAGATTCTAGTAAATGAGAAAAAAAATGAGAACCTTAAAACATACTTCAGAGAAAACCTTTCAAACAAAAAACTGAGAAAATAGAATTTGGGGAAGCACCCCAGTTAACAAAACAGTGCTTCAAAATCAGAAGATATCATTGTGTATATAAGGACAGGTAATTTTATCTCCTAAAATGTAATGTGTTGCTGGATGAACTATGTGGTAAACATAGGCATGTTGTTGATATAAATGATCTAATCTTTCACAAAAGCCAAAAGATGAGACTTTCCCTGAAGCACTCAAAGTATCCTTTGTCAGCACTGTTTCTTTTGAAAGGAATTCAGTCTTCACGCTGTAGTTAATCCTTGACCTGCCATCCACGCCTGCCAAGGAATCTGACACTTAATGTCAATTAGACTGATCTCTGTTGTGACTTGGACACAGCTCCACTGGGACCTGGATTGCAATCAGCAACAAATTACATGAAGGACTTTGAACAGGTCAGATCATATAGTCATGAAATTGAAGCCATCAGACATGACTTGGCCAAATTTGAACCAGCAATTGATAAGCTGGTGGCTCTATATTACCAGTTCTGTTATTCTACTGACAATTTGCTGAGCCATCCAAAATATGTCCGGGGTCATATGTTTCCAAAGACATGCACCAGGGTGTGCCAGATTGTTTCCATTGCATAGATGAGTGTTTTCAATCCATTGCAGTCAGTGTGCCTTCTGTTTATCAATCCAGATAATCTGAATATAAAATCAAAGCCAGACAGAAAAATGTCATAGTAAAGGGCTACGTATTTCAAATGCATTACATAATATTTACATCACCTTACCCACTAATATTTTGTATTAATTACTTTTCAGCTGTAGTTCAACATAGGAGCACTAGGATCATATGTACTGGTTTAGTCTTCCTTATAGATTTATCACAGACCTTAGCACGGGTTAGGTAGAATTAGGCCTCAAAGACTATATATACAATCAGAAATTTTATATCAGCAGGCATAAAGCATCTATAACTTTAGCTCATGGTAATCCGGTATAACAAATGTTACTGTTAAAATTGAAGAGAAAGATGTATATTTATAAATAGGATGTCACTGGGCAAACGGGATCATTTTACAAGAAAAGGAATGTATTTTAAAGAGTTAGAAACAGAAGGAAGCATCTGTGAAGGAGTTGCCAACAGAGCATTAAAACAACACTGTAGAGTGCCAGAAAATCTGGAAAATCATTTCAGGCAATAGGAAATATGGTAGAGTATTGTATATGAATAAGACAGGAGGAGCAGTTCCAGAAGTAACTTCTGCTTACCTGTAGGAAAGACTGGATTAAGCATAAGGCTAAATACATTCCCACTCCAGCTCTGAAGGTCATTATTCTTACAAAAAATATACAATATAAACTATGAAAAATAAAAATGTATCCATAAATCTGAAATATATATGTTTGCACATTTTTACTTGGAATAAGGATTAGAACACATACCTAATAAAAGTACAACTGTTCTTTTTAATATGAAGAAATATGTGAACTATGCTTAATTAATCTAGGGGACAGAAGATCTCCAACTTTAATTTGAGGGAATAAATGCTTAATGGTTACTACTTCTTTCCAGGGCTTTTTCTTTTCCTATAACAAGGGCTGCAAATAAGATGATTCCTGGGAAGCTGTGACCACTACCAGACACCTTTCCATAGCAACACACAACATTCATCTTTGTGCTGGCAAGAGTCAGGAAATACCCAAAATTTCAGCATTTTAGGTTCAGGAGAAAACCTGAGCTGGGCTAACTGTAGTCCACAAAGGGGAAAGGACTTTGTGTGTGGCATCATTAATGACCTGGGGACTCAGCTGGGCACACCCGAAAAAATCCACTAAATCTTTTCCTGAACAGAGAATAACAAGAATATTTCAAGACAAATAATATCATAAATATTTGTGGGAATCAGACATTCTTTTATTTAATGAAACATGGAACTGAAAGAATGAATGATCTTTTGAGCATTCACATACTTTTAGCTCCAATTCAGAAGCTGATTACTTAAAATATTGACACTCTTTTGATGTAATGCTTATTTTATATCGGTTAAAGTCCACTGAAATCTGTAGAATTATTCTTAATTTATGTTGGCATAAACAATTTTAAAACCCATAAAAATCTCGGATTCTCCTCAGCTCTGAGCTTTTTCTTTATGTTTCTTTGGTGGGTTTTTGTCTACTAGCTGACTTTCAGTTATGCAGTTATAACTTTGCATTTCATTTAAGGAGTTTTAAACTTGGTAAAAAAGTACATAAGAATAGCACCTACTGAATATTCAATACAAAAACATGCCAGTGTACCTAGAAAATAAATTAAATCAGTCCTTACCAAAGAGAATCTTTTCCTAAAGGAAACTAAAAACCCAAATAGAATAATTTCATGTTAGTTTAAGTCAGGCTATGTTTAATAACTTTCATTATTTTGCACATATGGTGACCTGGGGACGATTAAGGTTGTTTCAACTGTTGCTTTATCAACTTCCTAAATTATTGTAGGAGATGGGAAACCAAAGTGCTATTGACAGCCTGCTGTCGCTCTCTGAATCTCTTCTTGTTATTTTAAGAAAGCCTGGCAATAAGCAGCAAGGCATGAAAGCTGAAGTTTAGCAGTACCATTGGTAAAGCAGGTAGAAGAGCTTTCAATCTATGCATTGGACACTTCAATACCACATGTAAAATTGTTTGATTTCTTTTTTCCCCTAAGTGTTATGGTGATAAATGGAAATCAAAAGGGGGCACGCACTGTGACCTTTTAGATTCTCAGATTGTTTTTGATGACTCTGGTGAGCTCAGTGATCATGGAGCATTGTCTGTTTCACATGGAAAAAAGTCTGAAATCCTTCCTGTTGAGGCTGTGGCATGGAAATGACAAAAGGCCTTTCTTGAGAAAGAGTCTCTAGGACTAATTATTTTAAATGAGGCGGAAAAGTCTTAATTCAACGAGTCTTCCAACTCTCTTTTATAGGATTGGTTTTTCAGGGTGGGGAGGGGGTTTGAAGGTTGAATGAATCATTGCTAAATCTATTGTCGTTTGCCACAGCACCATGGAATGAATTTCATTTATGCACAGATTAATTAATACAAATTTCTTCTGTTAAACTGATTTAAAGGTTATACTGAAGTTTATACTGTGTTCTGCTTTGTAGCTCATGAAACAGACATCGTGTCTGAGAGATAGTTTTAATGATACAGTGCATTAGAATTCATTATTCTCTTAAAGATCTGTGTGTTCTGTTAGGCATACAGAGGAATGCATACATGGGTGCAGCAGACACTGCCAAATGAAAGAAAAATAAATTACTTTGTTGTCAGTGCAAAATCCCCTATCCTTATCTCTATGCTTTGCATGGCAAACACAATGTTGAATTATTACCTTTTCTGTAGACATAAAAGGCTAGATCCACACAGAATACATGCTGATTATAAGAAATGGCAGCATTTCTCTGGACCTTGAGTCCCAGCTCCACAGTATTATTAGACACAGTAAAGTCAACTCCACAGGAAGCTCATTAAAGTGACCCGTGGACTATAGGAATGCTTAAAAGTTGATATAGAGGATCTTTGATCTAGAGAATCTATGTCAGATTTCAGTAGAATCAGTATCTACACGTTTTTTCATAGCAAGTGTAATTAGGGTTATGTGAACATTGTTTAGACATAGCAAATTCTTTGAAATGGCTTTTGTCTTTTTGTTTCCATCAAGCAAGAAACTGCTTCAAATTAGTAACTATTAGTAGTAGTAAGCAACAATTTCCTGATATGAATTTTTTTTTCCAAAAAAGAGGAATATTAATTTTAAAAAAATAAAGAGTGCTAACTTACTAAATATTAATATTTTATTTATTTGGCATTTTACAGCATCAGTAGGTTAATGATATATATGACAAACAAAAGTGTTTCTTGGGCTGGATGCACATGTGATATTTTTTCCATATTGAGAAATAGAACAATGAATGCAAAGACAACTCAGTGCAAAATGGCTGAAAACCCACAGAACTGCAGTTATGAGTTAGCCTACTCTTCTGCCTGAGGAGATTTAAATATTAACAGAACATTCAATATCTTCTTAATGGGACATTAATAAGTGTTTGCATACAAGTGTATGTATGTGTATTTTCCTTTAGTTTTAAAAGCCTCTTAGACATTTTTTCTTTGTCAGAATGAATTCTCTTCATTGGGCAAATGGACTTGTTTCGTTCTCAGCACAAGACAGTTTGACCAATTGAAAATAAAACTGGCTTTGCTGCTTTAATCCATACCCACAGTCACTGAACTGGTGACACTAATATATTCTATAAGCCTGATTAAATCTGTCATAGTCACTCATGTGGTAAGGGAGAAAAATAATGTATATTCGGCTAGCAAAAAAGGTGCCCTGACATATAGAAAAACATATCAAAAAAAAGAGCAATGTTTTTATCTGTGGCATTTTTGTGTAAAGCATATGTGTGTCTGTAACTTAGTCCTCAGTGGAGTTTCCCTCCAGGCTTCCCACATACAAGGTGGGGCTCACAGCCAGCTCAAGGTGCTTTGGCTCAGTGTTGGAATCTACAGGGTAGGATATCTCCCTCAATCAAAACTTCTTCCCAACACAGCAGCAGTCTCATGGAGTTCAGGTGTTCAGATAACAAAAAGAAAGAGTTTGGAGAAGGAGACATGAATTCTGGCCAAGTATAAGGGTCTTGCATAGGTCCTGCATGTTGCTGGATAGGGTTATAAGCTTAGCCACCAGCTGAGTTTTCAGGTAATCACTATCCAACACATAAACCAGGAATCAGTGGCTTTCTCTTCTGCTGTAATTTTTTTATGGGAAAGAAAAGGTAAGCATTCAGTTATTTCTCTTCAGCCATTCTGGTTTGCCCCATTTAGTTAGTTTCAATTTTTTTGGACTGATTAGCATTGCTTAAGGGAGAACAGAGAAGGGAGAATAATCTCAGAAATTATTAGGTAGTAGCATCTAATTCTGGTGCATACTGCTGCCCATCATCTTTACTAGCATTAGGACAAGGAAAAGTTCAGTACTTAAAAAAAATGCCCAAACATAAAAAAACAAACAAAAAAAGACATCATTTTGTTGCAGTGACTGCTATTGATTTGCAAGTTGCAGTTTGGCACACAGTTCTTTGGTGTTGTGACAAAATGTGTAAATTTCTACTATAATGCAAAAGCAGTTAATGTTGACCAATTCCATAACTGGCTCTATCATTTTCCATTGTTTTTCACTGATATTCAATATACTTTTACTTAAAGTGAAACTTAAAATTAATAGAGGTCTAATTATAGTCACATTTAAATCAATGATTTTTACACAGCATTAAAATTACCTGTCATTTTCTAAGGTTGAAGGCTATATCGACTTTATGTAAATATTTTTTAAAATAATGCTCTCCAGTTTTAAATTGAAGTAATTGGTGAGCAGGAGGGATAATGAAGTGTGGGAAAAAGATGCAGTCATGATTTAAATTGCTAAATTTTATGGAAAGACACAAAGAGAAAGAGCTCATTTGATATCTTTGTGTGCATTTTTATTTCCCTATGCAAGTTAAGGCTGAGAAATGTTTTTCAAATGAGTTCTATTTTGTTCACATAGAAATATTGTATTTTAGGAATGAGAATATCTAGCATAACTGCTGCAAGTATTTTTATTAATAGTGTCTTTTTTTTCACAAATAGCCACAATCTTCATATATAAGCATATCAATCTTCCCAAATGTGCAATCAGAATCAAATTATGTGGGCTTGAGGATCTTTTCTGTTATGGAAAGACTCTATTCTTGGCTACACACAAGGGTCCACAAAAAGTAATTACAAACTAGTTAATTATTTTATTTATTTCTGAACTAGGTCTTGTTGCTTCTCGTTGCACCTGGAAAATATCCAGAGAAAGATAGATTTTAGCTAAATTAAGTTGGTCTTTAGAATTTGCAGGGATTGTTTGCTTTCCTGTTGTTTTTATATGAAAATTCTGTTGGAACTTATTTGTTGGGTAGTTGGGTTATACTGAAGAGTTGTGCTAAAACCTCATTTCTTTAGATATGACCATTATGCAGCCACTGTCCTACAGCATATTAAAAAATTTACATGCAACATCGACAAGTTTTCCCATTTTTCCTGCAAACAGTAATTAATTGATAAACATTAAATAGCTGTCAGTAGGAGTAGGCAGGTCTGGGCTTCATCCCTGGCTTTCACCTGACTAGCCTGGCTCATCTGACTCCAAGACATGACTTATAAGATCACCATTGACACCTAAATATCAGGAATGCTCTGGGGTTAGACTAAAACTTGTACAGGGCAAATCTGAAACACATAAACCTGCACAGACTGTTTCAATTGTCTGCTTCTACAATGCATATTTTAATCCAGTAAATGTGGGACATTTTTGGAGCTATTAATTCAATCCCATGTGCTATGAAATCACAAAATCTTGATAACACACATTTGGCTTCCTAAATATGCATCCACAGAGATTTTGAGATAAAACTACTCTTTTCCTTGACAACATCTATTTACATAAACATACTCAAATGCATAATAACCTGAAAGTTTAAATAACTTTTCTATAGTCTGGGTGGAGAATTAATCAGTCAATCATTAATGACAGTTAGCTATAAGCAGAAAGTCACAAAGCTGAGCTTTCCAAAGACAGGTATGTCTATCTAAGAAGCAAGACAGTAAATTGATATCCTGTTTGTGACTTATTGCAAGGAGACTGCAAATCCTGCCATTTAGCTTGCAAAATCATTTTCACTTCCTTAGCCCTCTTCCTTTTGAGTACATCATTTCCTCAGCTACAATAAATCATTTTTTTTTAAAGAAATGTACACACAATCCAGAGTGAGGTTGCAACCCTTAAAAGTAGCAAGACATGGGAGATGACCAGATGTAAGATATCAGTAATTCAAACAGCATTGAGAATGCTCTTGGGAAGATCCTATGTTTCTTACTGAAATAATTAATTGGATTTCTAAATGTTTCTAGGTAATATTTCTAAATGTTATGGTTTCAGATAAAACTTTGGAAACAGCAAATCTAAAACAAGGTCCATTTTTTATATTATCTTGCTGTTCTCAAGCCAAACTGGTAATGGAATGACACAGGACTGTTGCAAGTGTTGTTATGAACTGAGTCAAGGAGAAATTAAAAACTAAAGACTAAAAAAATGTACCAGCTTAGAAAGAGATTTCTTTCTCCTGGGACCCTTTGACCTCTCTTTGGGCTGGTAAGAATGCTGCTTCTCAAGAAGGTGACTATAATGGTGAGCTCTAGGACGTTCCATCAACTGGATTCAGTTGACCTCTTTATCATCAGTTCTCTCTGAAAATTAAGTCGGTGCAAACTTAAGGAATTTTATTACACCTTTGAGTGGATTAAAAAACCAAGAATTTAAAAATTAATGCAAATTTCAGAAACCTAATTCAAATAAGTATTTTTCTTTATTTAAAGAGAAAATTGTCGCATTTAAATTGTTACATATTTATCTACTTATTAGCAATCATGATTGAAAGTACAAAGATGACTTTGAAATTTGGTTGATATATCCCGATAATGAAACCTATTACAATACAGCTGACATTGTATTCACATTTTAGCCTATAAGAAAATTCTAACCATCTTCATCCTTCTGTCTTGTGAGGGAGGTGCATGTGTGTGTTGCAAAGGTATAATTTTCATGGTTCTACCGGAGATTCACTTGTTTAGGGGAAAATTTAAACTGATGGTCTTGACTGTCATGCTATCTATGCTGTCAAATCTTAATAAATAATATCCTTGATGAAGGCTGAGTGTTGTACTATCTACTTCATCTGCTTTAAATACTGAGCTGGAGAAAGATTTGGGGATGTTGGTCAGTGACTCCACATGACCTAGCGATGTGTGCTTGCAGCTGAGAAAACCTTCAAAATGCATCAAAAGGAGTGTGACCAACAGGTCAAGGGAGGGCTTCTCTCCCTCTGCTCCACTCTTGTGAGACCCCAACGGAGTGCTGCATCCTAGTCTGGGGCCCCCAACATTAGAAGTACTTAGACCTGTTGGAGCTAGTCCAGAAGGGGTCATGAAGAGGATCAGAGATATTTCAAGGCTGGAGGCCTACCAGAAAGACTGAGAGGGACTATTTACAAGGGCATGGAGTGACAGGAAATGGGAATAGGCTTCAAACTGAGAGACTAGGCTTAGATTGGATGTTAAGAAGAAATTCTTTACTGTGAGTGAGGCAGTGGCACAGGTTTCCCAGAGAAGCCATAAATGCTCCATCTCTTGAGGTGCTCCAGGCCAGGTTGGATGGGGCATTGAGCTACCTGATGTAGTGGAAGGTGTCCCTGCCCATGGCGGGGAGGTTGGAACCAGATCATCTTTTTGGCCCCTTCCAACACAGGTCATTCTATAATTCTATGATTATGATTCCATGACTACCACAAGTTTCATTGATATGGTTGTGACAGGGGGGCTTATGATAGCTAAATAAACCCTATGTAGCTTTTCTTCATGGTGTTTTTTTTTTATTTATTCATTATGTTATTGAACCTCTTACATTAACTGGAAACAGCATTCTCTAAATCCTTGCAAAGTGTTTCAAATCTGCCTCAACTGGTAATAATGCTTTGGCTCAGAATTGCACTGCACAATTTACATCAGTATTGCCACAGGGGCTTGAATATTTCTGTTGTAATTTCTTTATTTTTTTTTCTGAAATTAAAATCATTGTCTAACTTCATATGTAGAGAATATTTTCTCACCTTTTGAATATATTTTTCCATTTCTTCTTCTAAATAGAAGTGTATTTTCTGGATAAAACTGGAAATCATGTCCCACTAGAGCAAATGAAGGACCATAATTCACGATGCACCAGCTTAATCTTCTGTGTACAAAAGCTTTTCAGTACAGATGATCTGTGAAGCATGCCAAGCCTCCAAGACAGAATTCAAATAACAGGCAAGTCAACAATAAATTCTTATAGTAAAATTAATTGCGCTTGTATGGAAAACAAAAGCACCATGCAGTGTCTCTGCAAAGAGAAGCAATGTGCTTACACCCTTTGGTGCCACAAGTACAAGGGCTATACAACATTCAAGAGCATTTTTGAACTGCAAGAATGACACCGAAGGTTCAGTCTTGCTGAGACTTTGATGAATGTGGCAACACTTTCTGAGAATATACCTCTTTGCAGCTAGAATAACATCAGTTATTTTATGCTTTAGATGTGGATACACAAACAAGTCACTGTGGGGCAGTCTGTTGTGTACAGATCTCCTCTGCAGTCCTCATGCACAATCAAACAACTATGACACAAACCCTTCTTCAAGAAAATAGTAAATGCAATGAAATATCCCTCTTTCATTGTGTGAAGGCCCTTTTTTTGGCAGCCATAGTATTTCACAGACTTAGTGGAATAGAGAAGCACTACTGTACAATAAATCAAGTTACTTTTGAATTATACCTACCTGACTTTTGCTCATGTGTTGACAGGCTGACTCTGACAGCAGACATTGTGTTTTCTATGAATACTACATTTTGTTTATGCAGCATATCAGGCTTGTTGCCAGAGACTTTAGATGTAACCTCAAAACCAACATTATAATAACAAGGATATTTTACAGCACATTGCACTTAGCCTTAGCAATCACCTAATTCCCTTTAATGGCAATTGCCAGCTACAAGACTGAGACAGCACAGAGAGAGCTCATGTTAGGAGATCATTAACACAGCTAGTTGCCAAAAAGTGCAGCTCTGTCAAGTATCAGGTTCTAGAGAAATCCTGCAAAATGGAATGCCTCTGCTTCTGTCAACATCACCATGACCTGACTGCAATCTAAAATTTCACATAGCAAGTAGCTGAACTTAAGGATTTTCCTTTTCTGTGGCTTTCATTTTTAATATCTTCCTCCTATATGGATTCTCTGGTATCTTACAATGGCATTAATTAGCAGAATGACCCCATCAGTGAGATAGGCAGTGCTTCTTTTTTTACACGTTTGTCTATTTTCACTAAATGCATAAGGACTTAGTTTCCTTGTGAATTATCTGTCATGTGTCAGTAAGATACAGTGAAGGACAGATAGACAGAAAGATAGTATTACTAAGTAAAGTGCATTTTCTGGATTGCTAAAAATAACTCAAAATCTTTCAAAAAATGCTAATTAAAATACCCAAATATAATTTTAACAAAAATCATTGTCAGGATGCTAGAGCATCAGATAGAATAGAAAATCTCCTCTCCTTACCCCTTACCAAAGCTGGATTTGGTTTTCAGCAAGTCTGAGGATCTCTTCAGCAACACATCCATGCTGCTTACATTGCAAGAGAGTGACTGTGGCACCTGCATTTCTCCTCACCAAATCAGGTGCTCCATGGCCTGAGTACAGCCCTGCTGCAGGGCCTGGAAGTGGTGTGGGTCACACAGGGCTCCTCACCTGGCAGAGCTGTCACCAGCACCCATCACAGGGGTGGGCCTAGCACCAAGGCCTTTTTTGGTTCCAGCATAAATTAGAGTGAGCTCATGCAGTTACAGTGGGGAAAACCACAGCAAGAATCATCTGGGGACATGTGCGGTATTCACACTCTCTAAACAGAGAGAGACATAATTCTCTCTCGCAGGATTTTTCCTGGGGAATGCAGTGAGAAAGCTCAGAGAGAGAAGAGAAAACAATTCTTATCTCTATTCGCTGCTCCTGTTGTTTGGCTCATGTGGAATGTGTTACAGAGATTCTTTACCAAGAGGGATTTGTTAATTGGACTCTGCTGATGGTTGTTTGGACCGATTGACCAATTGGGTCAAAACTGTGTCGTGACTGGAAAGGCTCACAGGTTTTCCTTTAGTTTTATGTAGTTTTAGCATAAAGTATAGCATGTAGTGTAATACAATATAGCTTAGTAAAGCATTTGTTCAGCCTTCTGAATCATGGAGTCAGAGCACGTTATTCCCTGGCTGGGGGCTCCCTGCATCAACAGACATGAGTCTGCCCATCACAAAGTGGTACTTTTACCTCTCCTTATAGGATGAGGCAACCTCTTTTAAGAGTGATACAATTCTTATGCTTTGCTCTTAGTTTTTAACCTCCCTCTGCCCCTACCCAAAAATCTTTCTATTGTCTGTTGTACCAAGATCCTAAGAATTTTGTTTTCCATTTGTTTTCCAGCTCTCTTAGAAAATGTTTATGTTGTAAGCCTGATAAAGAGTATTTACAAAAACACCAACAACTTCACTACCCTCACAACCCAGACTGGACAGTGCCTCTGTTAGTGACTCCTTTGGTGTCAGTAGAGGATTCCCAAGGGACAAGCAGCTGAAACTTTTGAGTGCTGAACATTTTCTGTTTGGAGAAGATAAGCTACTGTGAGGCAATCTGCAATATTTATGATTCTGTTACCACCTCAATAGCTATATTTTTTTAATTCTAAAATAGATTTCTGGAATTATGTATGCAATTCTGGAAATATATGCACTGAGGGATTAAGATATTTCTCTAAAATATTTTCAGTAACGAGGTCTGTTGAAGTAAGTTCTACACCTTAATATCTTTTCTGTTGAAAATTATCACATGCTCTACATTTAAGATCCTGTGGCTTACAAAGCAATCCATGTTCAACAATACAGCTTTTCTGTTAAATTAGCTGTATTTATCAAATAGGTATAATTCCAATTAAAAAAAATGGTTTAGGAAGACAGTTGTTAAATAACTTCTGAACACAGGTTGTAACATGTGCCAAGATTCTACATATGGTGAAACTTTAAACAAATACTTAGTAGGATAATAACTCACAAGGGAGTTAATTGTCCTGGTTGTACATTTTTTTTTTCTTGCACAAACTGTTAAAGTTTTGGCCCTTTTTGTTTTCATATGAGCATGTCATTTTGCTAATGGATTTAACACCACCATTTGCTCCAATTTCCTCATGTCTACTTCAATCAGCACACAAAGCACTACACAGAAAGAAATGCATATAGATTCATCTCCTTCATTTCAGAGCCCTCAAGGAGGAAATCTGTTATTGCTTTCCCTTTGAAAAACTGTATTTAGTGATGGGTTAAGAGATTGAGGCACAGCATGCAGTGAGACCTTCCCCAGAGCAGAGCTGACTTCAGAGCCATTGAGATAAATGCCATTTCCATACATATTACAGAAAAATACTTTGATTTTTCCTAATTTTTAGTTGTCATCTCAGTTTTGTCTTTGTTGCTATTTACTTTCTTGTTTCTTTGAAATATCTTTACTTCCTTTCCTTAGTTCATAAATTCAATTCTCACTCTCACAGTCTTTTGACTGTCTCCATTTGCCTTAATTGAGATCTGATTCTGGGAATTGTTCTTTTGAATGCAAGATGTTTATTGGTTCTTGTTTTTTGTTTTTCTCTTTTTGTGAAGTCCTCTCAGAGCAGATAAGAGAGCAGTGTAATGCTCCGTATAACAAATCTGATTAGAAAAATGTAATCAAAGCTGACTGCCTTTCAAACCTCACCTTTTTTATTAAAAAATGTCTTTTTCATGCACAATTCAAGGCTTTATCACCTACAAAAGGTGCTAGCATGCTAGAAAAGTCTAATGGCCTACCTAGGCTTTTAATTATAATATCTGAAACCTCAAAGGTTTTTTTTTCTGTTTTAGTGTAGTGCTGCATTTTTAGGCATTATGGCATTAAAAAAACAAACAAAAAAAAAAAAAAAAACACCAAAAACAACCAAACACAAATACATTGTAAAATAATTAAAGTAAGTAATCATGAAGGAAAATACTAAGAACTGGGGTTATTTGGAACAGCATATTTTGCTGCCAGAAATTAGTGATTGCTCTTTTTGTTTCCCTTGATATTTGTCTGTATATTGAGGAGGAGATTTGTCTGTATATTAAGAAGGGGAAATAATTGAACCTAAATGACATTATTAGTGATTTTCATTTTTTGAAGGCCATGGAATATGTCAATATTTCCTTATTTTCCTTTTCTAGATGACTGCTTTCAAAAATCTAGAATTTCTAGAGCCAGTTGAAATCTGATTTCCTGCAAAAATATATAGTAGAATTCATTATTCCCTTCTTTCTGAGACATTTCTGTGGTGAATTCTACAGTTAGAACAGAGGTGTTAAAATTTTACTCTCTCCTGCTTTGCTTCATTAACATTGATGGCAACAAGCACCTTCATGGCCTACACAATTCATTATTTTTATATAGTTCTTACTACTCAAAAGAGGTTTTAATGTAGTTTTCTCAATGATACTTTCACCCACTTGCATTTTCTACTGAATTTGAATTTTACTGTAATGCTTCTGGAAAGCAGCAGGAAGATCCCTGTCTGTGACTCACTGCAGAAACCAAGTAGTGACACTAATGATGCTTTTTTATTTATCCACTCACAGAGCAGAAAAAACACCATACCACTGTTCTGGCCATTCTCAGAATATTTCCTAGATTTTTTAAAAAACCCAAAAAAACCCAACAACAATGAGTCTGACCTGTGGCAAAGAGGGTCTAAAGGGATGGTTTGTAGACTGTTCACACATCATTTCTGTGTCAAGACAAACTTTGATGGGCAACATTACTAACTTGAGGCTGTTGCATGGTCAATTTAAGCTGATTGATGACCCCATTTCTATTCATTCTAAATGACTTGGACATCACAAGAGTACTTTGGCATCCTTAGGAAAGGTTAGGAGTTTAACAAACTCTATACTCTGTTATTCTACCTTGTCACTGGTGGAGGTGACAAGACCTGGATTTATCAAGACAGTTAAGGGGGCGTTAGCCTCCTATGCTGCAGTCTAATTATGGTGTGCACAGTCTCAATCATGTAACAGCAACAGCGTATTTGCTATAATCATCCCATCCATGGTGGCCTCTGTCGAGCTATTCACCTAAGGGAAGCTAATAAATATTTGTTGCAATGTTTTCTCTTGAAATAGATTGCAGATACAAGACAGATTTCTTTCCACAAAAACGTTTCAAGGCACTTAGAAATGTTTTTTTCCTAGTAAAAAGGAGGGAAGAGTGCATCTTATTGGTCCCATGAGAAAGAACCCAGCAGCCAAAGTTAGAAAATGAAAAATTGAATAACACTAGCTCTTTATACATTTAGACTGAAACCCAGTAAATTTTTAACTGCCTCTATTGTGAGGTTTTGTACAGTTGTCTACTGGATAAATTATCTAAAAAAGTAAACTATTTTCTAGATCAAACTTTCTTCATGTGAGAACTTGCAAGTCTCCTGAATTTGTTGTCCTATATGTGATCCTAACTCTGTATCATTTGAATAGAAGATTGACAGTCAGGAACTTAAATTTTCATCTAGTGTTATATTTTACTCCCATAGTCACTGCTGGTTTTTCCTTTCCCTAATCACAGACATAATTTTACAGCACTGCAATGGTTTTTATCTACCTTTGATCAGAGCGAGTTCTTCCACTGTTTATAAATTTATGTCAAAACTTTATGAAAATAAATTTCAACTTCTGCTTGGTTCATGAATGATTTAAATATTGCTCAAAGTAACTCACTGTTTGAACAGAGAATTCTGTCACCCCAGTGATATGTTTTTGCTCTACGACTAGATGAACGCCGAGCAAAAAAATTCTATTTTATGTAGCAAATATTTCTGAAATTAACATTTCTGTAAATATTTTCCAGATGAAAGTGAATAAATGTTTTCAAGTACATGAAAGTTTTATTCAAGGTAATGCTTGTGAAAAGTTTTTCCTACTTGTTAAAATCTAGGCTTTATCTGCTGTGGGATGATAGCATTTTGTGCAGTTTTTGATCAATCTCCTGTAGTCTAATTCAGGTCTTTTTTTAATTTAATTTTTTTCAGGGTTGTCTCAATTTTGCAATGAGATATAAGGACTGAAATATCCTTATTTCATGTTATACCAGACCTTTATTTTATTTAGACTTGAGAATTTCCTGTGAAATGTGCAAAATTTGAAGTAGCAAGAAAAGTATGAGAGAAAATGAAATCAATATCTCTGTGGACAAAGAAATCTCTTTCAGCAGACAAGTATCTTTCTATATGCCTAAGTAGTAAAAATTTAGATTAGAAATTACATGGGAGCATTATCTGCATATTCATGTTTTACAGACAGGTAATGAACCCTTTGGAAAGAGTTGTTCCTTTTCCTAGCCCTTTGGAAACAGTTTAGACCACTTGCTTAAATTGACTTTTCCTCTGCTTCTAGACAGGTCAAATGCCACAGGAGTCAGAGTAAAGATATACTGACATTTATGCCGTTGAAATGGGTGATTCCCTTTTTTATTGAAGGAAAATTTTTAAAATCATATAAAATCAGTTAGAAGTTACAGCTCTCTGTTCTCTTTATTTTTAATTTGTACTTGTGTATCATTGCTTGCCCTCTGTCAAACTCAGACTAACTAATTTGCTTTTTTGCTTCAAGTATCATAAAAAATCGAAATCATAAAAAGCACATAAAGAATAAATTTGAAAGTCTTAATATTTGAAACTACAGCCTTGCCTTTTTGGAGGAGGAGTTTCTGTCTCCTAAATTCACCACCCATAAGGAAGGGTGAAAAGAAGGAGGAAAAGAAGGCAAGTAGGAAAAGAAGGTAAAGCCTGGTATTGAACCAGAAAGTAATTTGGAAATGTTCTGCAACTAATGACTGCTTCCATGGAATTTATAGGTGAGATGCAAAACTCTCCTTGGTGAACTAAAGGACAGATTTTAGCACATGTTTTCATAAGTAGGACCCATGGATTTTGTTGACTGGTGTCCTCTTCATTACTTTTCCCCAGAAGAAAATTTGCTTTGTTATAATAGCTGGCTTGAAAGTCCACAGAACTGCCATGGCAGCACATGGGGTGCAGAGATTCCTGCTAGCAGTAGCTGTGGGATGTTAGCATCTATCTCACAGGAATTTAATTAGTATCTAGTTTGTTTTTCAGGTAAGGAATTACTTTAAAATTTGATTGTGTATTTTACAACTATCTGGGAAAAAATACCCATCTAATTTTTAACTGACAATGGATAAATAAATTATGTGTCTGAGGGGCAGGAAGGCCTAAGAACTTTACATTTTAGAATCCTGTGAATCAAATCTGAATTGGTAGGAAACAGAACGCTGATGTCACTTAATGTTGCTTGTTAGAATATGAGCTGCCAGTCTCTGTTCAAAATCAACAGCTGTCTAGACCTCCACATCCAGAGTTCCAAGTAATATTATTCATGCAGAGGTAGGAAATATCACATTTATCATACACACAGAGTTCTAAAAGATGTTATGGCTACAGATGTTGAATTCCTGTTTCAATTTTAGAGAAAAGTCCTTTTAAAATCTGAAAGAAAAGAGTATAGAAAATTTGTCCTGTCATTTCTCATGTTTTTCATGGGTGAAAGGTGTTCAGTCCTCCTGAATAAAAGCCTTTCTTTATAACTGTAGCTATCTAAAATTTCAGTATCTAGTCTAAGAAAATAAATTTTCCTTTCCTGCATTAAGTACTGTTGAAAGGTATACATCCAAAGGGCAATTAATTTAATTTCATAAAAGAGAATTAAGTGAGATGAGCTGCTCTTTGACGATATTTTTTCTGTTCCATTCTCTAATTAGAATACCTATGCTCCTAGACTAGAAAAGGAAACAAATTTGTACATAGAAAGAGTGAAGAGGGAGAAATAGTAATACAAGTCTGTTAAGCTTATAACCTTTGAATGAAACTTAATTTCAATTTCCTCTCCCGCTGTAATCTCTTCATTTTCCTTTTATTGTTGTGGAATTAAAATTTGGTTTGCAAAGAAAGTGTAGTTTATTAAAGTCAGCAAATAGAAGAAAAATTATATAAATTCGTAAAAAAACACCACCAAGATTGAGCTGAACAATGTCAGTCTGCTTCTAGTGGGAGTTGTATACACAGACCTGTCTAAGTAATCTAATGTAAGCCTCTATCTTCTTCACATCACAGCCTGAAGCAAAACAAAAAAGATGAATAGCGTAGACCAACTGGTGTTTTAAGTCTCCATAATAAGCTGTGTGTAATTTAAATACTTGTTTCCTTCAGTAATTATAGCAATAAGGACAAAAATCAGAGCTTGGACTGAAATATATGTTACCAAGTTGGTAATCTGCCATCCTCACATTCTCCTGTAAAAAATAAAGTTGTGAGTCAACAGAAACAGAAGACATCATCCCAGAATAACTATCTGGAGATGGACCAACTATTATCTCATCAGAAGTTAATGCAACTATATTTAAAATTAAAAGCCAGAAAAAACAACAGACGGAAGGAACGCAGTCAGCAGCAAAAAAGCATTGCTGTTTAACTGTAATTTTGATCCTGAGCCTCTCCCCAGGGTCCTCTTCCATCTCGCACTGTCTCAGGCAGTTGGCTCACGGAGTGCTCCGCACACACACGATGGAGATAAGCTGCACATGCTGCCGGGTGTGTTTGGCACTCTGGCTCACACCTCTCGGCTCTTGGGCAGCTTGGCCTTGGTCTCAGGACTTTGTATCTCCCCCACGCCGTTTTAGGTTTCCCTCGCCATGCCTTCAACACCCTTCATGCTGTTTAATTTCAAACAGAATATCTTCGGAATATAGAAAGCAGAGAACATATTTCGTTCGAGCAGCTTTGTGAATTACTATAAAAGCAGCAGTAATTTGATTATTTAGTCCTTGCGAATTTGATTCGTTAACTGGAAGGGAAAATGAGATGATGGCTCTTCCATTGTGTTTTAGGGAGAGAAAAATGTTAAGAAAAAGGTAATACTTTTTATTAGACCACTTTATAAGTGAAGGAAAAGCAGACTTTTGTACGTGCAGATCTCTCCTCAAAGAAAAACAGAACAACAAACACTTTTATGTTTTCCAAAATTACAGCATTCCGTGGTTGATGGAAAGAGAAGGGAGATTAATAGGTTGTGGTATTTTTCTAGAAAAATTGAAGTTGAAATATGGTCAGTGGTATAGGGAGAGAGACATAGATTCACTAGGGAATTGGTTTTTTGGTTGTATTTTTTTGGTTTTTTTTGTTTGTGTTACTTTGTCCTTTGTTTTGGTTTTTTTTTTTAAGCAAAACTTCAGACTCAAATAAAACTTATTTTAAACTTCTAAACAGTTTTGACAAAAACTATAAAGTTGTAATACATCTTGACTGCTTTGGGCTTTGTTTCCATGTCTTTTCTGAAACAAAAGATTAAAGATCAGAAGTGTCTGAAACTTATCTAATTTAGGAGAATGCCCAGGATTTGGACTGTGGAACATGTGTGAAAGCAAACAATCTCACAAAATTTCTTTTTCTTTTGAGCTAGGAAACTAAAAGAACAGCATATGAAATTTTGTTCCTGACATTCATCTCATTCCTTGGCTTACTTCTTACTGACACTTGACTTGGAATGGCACTTCCTTGGCCCATTTCTTCATAATTAGTCATCTCTTATAGAAAACAAAGGAAAGAAAATGGTGATTACACCAGAAGATAAGGAAAAAATGTGCTCACTTATAACCCCAAAAAAGCTACAATTAGGTGCAGATTTTATATTTCATTGCTGTTTGTCAGAGACATTGAGAAAGAACGACTACTATTTGCTCTTGTAAGACCTTGGTAAGAAATCCAAAAAGATGCAAGAAACTAATAGATATAAGTCTATTGCCCACTGAGAAAAAGAGAGACTGACAAATGCACTATGAAACATAAAATTTAATAAAAGGTAAAAAAGATTACAAAAAATAATGATTATGCAGGAATTATGGTAACATGGAGGATAAGCTGGCAGGAGAGGATTCAATCTACACTCTGAATCTGTACAGTATATGGGGAGAACTAAAGCCCCCATAAGTGTGGTTGTCTTACATTCTGGCCCTTGGGTACTCTTCCTGCCCATGCATTTAATCCATGGAGTAAACAGGGCTATGAGCAAGTAAAGGTGAGGGGACAAAGGCACTATCAAGTTAATGGCAACATTTTAAATGTGTGTCTAAGGTGTGTAGGTCTCTATCTATAATGAAGACTATAGATCTCAAACAAAATATGGAAATGTGGGTGAGAGGTTTAATAAAAAGATTAGCCTCACCATTCAAAACTGAATAAGTGATTTAAAAACTTAATGATGCATTTTTTTCACCTGCCTTTTTCAGAATACAAGGTGTGTACATACTCAATTTGTAATGCAGAAATTGGAACACAGACACACACATATACTTAATAACAAGGAATGTTAAAATGCTGCAATGAACAAGTTGGCACAGCCAACTGAAACCCCATTAGCAAAAATGTGCATTTAATTAACATAGTTAAAAGGATTGTCAAACTTCTTTCTACCCCACTACAAACCAAATTCAAAATTAAAACCATGCATGAATCTTAAAAGGAAATTTCCTGTTGCAGTCAATGTGTAGTATTAGTAAAGTTTTTGTGTCTTTGTTCTTTTATTTTTTTTACAAGCATCACTTTAAATGTGCAATGTGCTCTAATGTGTGTTTCTATACATTTGGCACAGATCTCAGATTGGTAATGATGAATTTTCCTGGCAGACAAATACTTGGTTCTATCAGATCATGAAAATGAGCACTTTTGGACTGAGGTCTGCATGGAATTGTACCAGTATGTGTGCACTGACCCCAAGTTTAAAACATGTTTCATTTCAACAATTGTAATGGAAACTGATTGTTTCTGTTGTTTTCAGAAGACTTTTAAAAAAATTATTATTTTTGTTTTGCCTTAAAAGAGCTCAAGAGACATCACAGTACTTTTGCCAAAGAGAAAATCAAGGGGCAAATTGCAAGTACTGGTTTAGTTTATATAACATTTAACAAAGGATTAAATAAAAATGCAAGTGATGCAGAGGGTTTTACTCTGGTATCTTCCAGTACTAAAATTTCTTGACTTCACATGGCAAAGCAAGTGACATGAAAAAATAATTCTGAAGATGCAGAACACCAAAAAAACGCCACAAAACACAACAACAACAAAAGAACCCAAACCAAAACCAAACTCACCAAACTTGTGGAAATTTATTATATTTTGTAGCTGATTTTTTTTTTAACTTGTTGCATGCTGGAGATCTTGCTGTCCATCCTCAAATTTATAGAGATGTGCAGGTGTTTCATGACCAGGTTTGGTGGGCTTCTGTGAGAAACTGCTAGAAGCCTGCCCTATGTCCAAAAGAGCCAATGCCAGCTGGATCCAAGACAGACCTGCTGCTGGCACAGCCAAGCCAGCTGGTGACAACGGCAGCACCTCTGCATTTAAAAAGGGTGAAAATGCCCTGTGCATCTTCAGTGGGAGAGGGGAGTGGGCGTGTGTGAAGCAAAGTGAAAATTTTCCAGGATAGAACTTCATTTTAATTTAGGTGCAATGTACATTTTTGAGTTGAGTCTGTGGTTAGAAACCATAGTTATTTAGCCAGAGTGCAAGGCTTAAGTTCAGTGAAGTTACTTCAGCGAAGGACAGAGATGAAGGGGGGGAGACAGAAGATGATAGAGAGAGACAGGGACTGCTGTAAGGGCAAGTCAGCCTGACCTCGGAATTCTTTCTGATAAAAAGGGACTAGTGGTAAAAGTCACACGAAACCCATAAAAATGAATATGTATGAACCTGTGAAACTGTATGCATATGTATTTGAGAGGGGGATAAAAGGAGACCTGAAGTTCTCAGAGGTACGCATGCCTTTTTTGAGGAGAGCAATCTCTGCATGCATCCAGCGCTGTAATAAACATACCAAGCTTTACAACTTTTACAAAGTTGTGAGGTTTCTTCTTGTCTCCGCAAAACATGTGTGAGTGAAACAACTCTGCACACACCCAGGGCAGCGAAGAGGGAGGAGGAGCAGGCACTCCTTGTGCCAGGGCAGAGGTTCCCTGCAGCCTCTGGGGAGCACCAGGCAAGGCAGCTGTGCCCCTGCAGCCTTGGGTGACCACGGGCAGCAGAGGCCGCTTGCAGCAGAGCAGAACGCCACGCTGCGTGGATGTGCCTGAAGGAGGCTGAGCCCCTTAGGAAGCCTGGGCTAGAGCAGGATCCTGGAAGGACTGAGCGAAGAGATCACACTGGAACAGGTTTGGAACCTTTTCTTCTATTCACTGGAACCTTTTCTTCTATTATGTAGAGCGCTTGCTAGACAAACTTTGTCTTCTCTGTTTTTAGAACAAATCTTTACCTCCTGTACACTCAAAAGCTATGACCCATATTCTGCATATCTTTTCACATAGGTAGCACTTCTAGCAGTACAAGCAATACCATTCTGTCAGGCTGCTCCAGGGGCTGAACCTGCTGTGAGACTGAAGCAGAATACCACTGGCAGGGGAAAACTGTGACCAACAGCAACTCTGCTGCTGCCTAAATGAGGTCAGCTCACACCCTTGGTACTCTTAGATAAAGCAAATCTAATTTAATGAGAAACTATGAGCTGAATGAACCAAAAAGAAAGTTAATTTTATTTCTAAAAGTAATGATAATTACTGAATTTTTATATTGGCAAATAGGGGTACCTTTTATAAGTGGATAATACAATTTCTGGTGTCTGCATAGAGTTCTGTGACATTGTTTTCACAGAAATAACATTTATAAGGCTAGTTTTAGACAAATTTTGCACCAGTTCTTCTTGCTTGAATAGATTTATGATAAGGGTCCATCTGAAAGAAGAAGGTTGTCTTTTTCAACAAGCAAGAAAAAGACCTTTCACAGTTTTTAGGTAACTGAGGAATGAGGGTTAGAAAAATAGAAAATAAAGTATGACACTAGTGCATATTTATATGTTTGTGGCATAATAAATAAATCAGAAAATGCCTTTTTCTCAATGAAAATAAGGTGAAAAAATCCCTAGCCAAAATATTGTTTTGATGCTGCCTATTATTTTGAGCTTGATGTGAGCTTGATATTTTTCTTAAATATTCTCTTTTGGATCCTGTAGCACAATGCATTTCACAGTTCTTTCTACTTTCTTTAGCAAAGAAATAAAAGTTAAAAAACTAGAATTTGTAAAGGCTCAAAATACCAGAAGGAAAAAAAAAGGAAAAGGCTACCATGGGCTAAAATTGTGGAGACTTTGTTTATTTCATGACCTTCTAAGGAATAATCCTGGTATATCAGTCCTTCATGCTAGCAATATTTTTCTCTACCAGAATAATTAGTAGCACATACTATAATAAAAACTTGGTTATTTCCCTCAGAAACAAGACAAGGTACGTTTTCTGACTTCCTTAAATGTCAGAAAATTTTATTACATTACCAAAGAGAGTCGCTGTTAGTTATATCACCTTATCTGACATTACAAAATATTCTTCTTGCAATTAACAAATGGAATAAAATCAGATGTCCACTAAAGCATTAATAATTTTATGCAGTGCTATTTAATTTGTATTTTTCCCAGCTCTGTCTAATGAGATTTGCTGCTTGTGGATTAGCAGGTTGAACAATTAGTCTACTCTTTAGTGTAATTATTCCTTCCTATCCATCTGCCCCAAATCATAAAAGTTCCTTAAAATCTATTTAATTTCAGCAGATTTTTGTTTTCTCTCCTCAGAGGCATGCTTTGGAGACTGCATTTGTGCTACTTACCCATTCTGCTGTCCTCCTTGTGTCTCTGGGGAAATAGGAGCACAAAGTGTGTGAGTAACTATGATCCTCATAAAGTCTTAGCTGCTAGCTGAGGTGCCACTTGGAGGCCATCAGAGCATGTATCTGCTGAACATCCTTTCCCCAGAAACAGAAGAGCCTCCCTCCCCTGTCCTAGTTCAAGGCATGGTACTGTCACTGTTACTTCTGATGCTGTCACACAGTTTCACCAGTCATGGCTCTTGGTGGCTCTTCAGGGCATTTTCTGTATTTTTCTGCCCAGCAGAAAACAAAGCAATTGTTATAGTGTGACCAGAGAACTCCTGTGGGAGGTATCACAGCTCCCGGAGCCTCCTGGGTTGCACTGCAGTTACCGTGTGATATTCCTATCCGTGGCTGCAGACACTGGCCCTCAGGTGCACGACGCGGAGGTTCAGGGACAACACACCATGACCAACATGATTGAGTGAAGCCAAATTTATTATCCTTAAAAAGACTATATTTATAATAAATCTCTACTGTCCACATGTCTCTAGCTAATACATGATTGGTTAATCATGGCTGTTCACACGTCTAAATTAGAATGCTGATTGGATCACCTAATTTTTCACACGTCTTGCTGTGCTCGTCAGGCCCACCCATGATTAACTCTTTTTTTTCTGACTTTCCCAAACTTGCTGACAAACTTGCTGAGTCCTGATGATTCTTCTTCTTGTATCTCTTTCAAGGATATACCGACCCCATTTCTCAATATGTCCATTATTCATCGCCTGTGTACATGACCATTGTCCATTAGTACAAGCATGCTGGATTGTGCATTGGCCGAATATGGCCATTGTCTAACAAAAACTCCTCAATCTGTAAAAAACTCTCAACACTCAGGAGTCCTTTTTGCGAGGGATCCCTACTGGAATTATTCTCACCATGATGCCATTTGGCCTTGCAGGTGCAGCCAGTTCAGAGGTGGAGCCATGTAGCCCACACTCCTTACTGAGTTTGTGAACTCCAAAATATGGAGAAAATTTTCATCTTGAACTTCACCATCAGTAGATTTTTGAATTTGTTGAATTTACATGGGGAATATTTTCTTCTTCAGTAACACTGCTCTTGAGTGTTATAATCATGGATAAAATTGAATTATGCCGCTAAGATCACCTTCAGACAGCCAGAGTCACCCGAGGAGGCATCATCTGCTGACACCACCACAGCAACACCAGCAGGGAGGTTGGGGCAGCCTGCCTCAGGGGTCCTGAATCATAACTGGCACATTCTAAAATGCAGATATTCTGTCTGGCTTCATATTTATTGGCTGCTTATGAGCTAGAAAAATTGATAAGTCGTTGTTTAGGAAGTTTCATGTATGAATTGTTTAAGACAACCTTCAGGCTCTTGCAAATACATAACTTTAAGTCATCAAAAATTTAAATAAATGAATGATTTAGATTCCCAGTCCTAGTATATGAGAAACTCTAGGGACAATTTGGGAAAATTTTAATTATTTAAAATCTCATAACCAGTAGATAAGTTTGAGATAACTTTCCTTGCTACATTTTCAATACTCAGCTCAAAAAAGAAACACTTGGAGACAGGCCTACATCAAGTGGCAGGATATAGAATCAACATTCCATGTAAAATGGAATATAACATGCATTAAAAAAATAATATTTGAAAGTAGAAAAAAATCACATGGATAAGATTGGATTTTCAAAAGCATGAAGTGTTGGTTTCTGATTGCCCTGAAATCAGTACTGAGACATTCAGTGACTTCTATGGGAGCAGATCAAGTACAATGCTGTTCACATTTTTAACTCCTACTCATAAGTAACTTTTATATATCTGAAAATAGAGAAACATACTCTGGTAATGAATATTCAGTTACTTCAGAATATTCTTAGCTTTCATTTGAAAAGCATTTGAGTACATATGGCTACGAAATGTGTGCTGCATCCAATCTATTTTCCTGGTGCTTCATAGCACCAGTCTGTAATTGAAGTGCTGGGAAAATTGATAATTGAACCCGTTCAAATAGCTGAGGTGCTTTTTAATAGATTTCTCTTCTGCTTGAAAAATGCATTTTTAATAAAATGTTTCTGGCTTTAAAATCCTTCAAAATCTTTTAGGAGTAAATATTGTTGAATTACACAGTGATTTTCTAGTGCAGAGAGGCAGGCAGATATGCTTACATATCCCTTCCTGACAAAACTGTAATGACTTTTCAAGCGCAAAAAAACCATTTAAAGTAGCAATTATAGAACTGCCAGAAAATACATAATCAAAACCTACAGATGAGTCTGTGCAGATCTGTACATTTTGGGCTGCATCGCCTGCAGCATGGAAAACTGTCTGCAGGATGCTTATTGCATAGCTGAAGGTCAGCTTTAATAATAGTAATACCTTCCACAGTGAAGTTGTTCCAAATGTATTAGTTAATTATATGTATGTACATGAGTCTAGATAGAAGCCTTGAGAATTAAGTTTTCATTATATCGAATGGCAATCTGAGATTTAACAGAGCAAAATAGGAAACTATGTAGTCTGGAAATGATCAAAGGAGACTGGGAAGTACCACCAGAAGAATGAGGATGCTTTTCAGAAAAAGAAGCGAATGATGCAGGTGATTATCTTCTGCCTCCATGAAACAGAGATGATGTAGAAATATATTGCACATTCTATCCAAGATGCCTGTATAATAAACTTGCATTATACCAAGTTAATTAATCACATGTGAGAGTAATTTGTCTTATCATATGAAATACAGAAATAAATTAGCAGGAGTACAAAGCATTGTAGTTTCTGCTTATAACTGGAATGTGGATCACAAAACCAATCACATCTTGGGCAGGGAAAATTACAATCATAAATAATAATCCATTCAATGCCCTTCAGTCAGGAAATACAAAAGTCTCAGAGAACGTCAATAAGCTAATTGAGTTTGAACAAAAACAGGGTGAAATTTCAACAGAAAACTGCAGTTAAAATTAGACAGGATCTAATTATATGGTTTTAATGGGAATATGAATCTGATTAACTACACTGCAACAAATATTAGACACAAAGTATCAGCTATAATTGCCTTCTGAAACTATTTTTTCTGATTGGGAAGTTAGAGAGAAAACAAGGAGAAATTTAATTAAAAGAAAAAAGACTGACAGATATCAAAAAGAACAAAAGAATCATTGCATTGGTCTAAATTGACACTTCACCTATATCGCTATCCTGTCCCCAAAGAATGCATAGGGCAGTCCTATGTTTTTCTCAGATCTAATTTTGGTGTGCAGACCAACACTACACAGAAAATTAGAACTTTATTAATGAATGAAAAGATGCATAGACAAAGCATTCGTACAAGCTAGCCATGCAGTTTGGTCAATACCTGACAAAGTAATCAGCTTTTACTTTTTTGTCTCAGTCATACTTTTGAAATAAATAATAAGGTCCATTAGAAAAATAATTTTAAGACCCTTATACTTTCCCATAAAGGATTTTTCTAAAAATGGTAGCACACTAAAAAAGGTTTACACTCGTACAAATTCACTAGAACTATATAAAAAACTTAGCTTTTATTTTACTTTTAAATATGATGCATGGACATTAAAAAACTACCAAAACAAAACAGATATAAACCCACTCTCTGTACATTTAACTGATTTTAATCACATCAATATAAAATTTGCAATGTAATCACATGGACTTACTGTGCTATTTTCACAGATTTCTGTAATCAATAAAAATTTGTTTCTATAAAATATTGAATATGAGAAGACTGAAAGCATCTATGTTCAACTGAAACCACATCAAATTATTTGATATTTATTATCCAACTTTTATATCAATAGTGAACAAAGTAATTTTGTAGTGTACTCTATTGTTACCATGCTGCATTGATAAGGAAAGCAAACATTTACTTCATGTACTATTTTTACAAAATTAGGCAACGATTTAAAATAAAAATTTGAAAAATAAAATCTAGTATTCCTAGTAGTAGTTCTGGTTGTATCTTCCCCACATTTCAGATTGAATTGCAATCACATTTTTTATTTAAAAGATTACTTTTTAAAGTCTTTTTCAATAGTCACATAGAGTTGTTTACCACTGCATGGTTGTTGTGTTTCATTGATACATGAGGATCTTTCTCTTTATCAAATCGGTAAGTGTTTTGAGAAAAAGGGTGCTGAATAAAGATACTATTGATATATCTAGTTTTAAAGGCCAGGTAATGCAGCTTCATAAAGTCATATATATTCGTGGCGAATAACTATTAGGTCATCTGATTTAGTTAAGCCACAAACAACTCAATTTAGTTTTGCATTATTTCTATCGGGCCCCCTGGGAAATTTTTCCAACGACATAAATACCAATTATAGTAATTGTATCCTGATACTCAGGCTAAATTTTCCTTCACTCAGTTTCACCTCACTCTCCTGTCTCATATTTCTGGAATCAACCAAGTCTGTAAATGTCCTTTTGTAGAATAATAAACACTTCATTATCTTTTTCTTCTTTATTACCAAAAGACAAAGGTAAGACAGGAGCCCTTCTTAGTAAGGATGAAAAATTGATAAAGAAAGAGATATAACCAATTCACCAAAGACCTCTGCAACTGTTTTGAAAAGAGGTGATAATCTTCATGAAATACCAAGCAGAGTGAAATTAGACAATACTAAAAGGAAGGGTTAAGTTTTGTTGAGTCAGGGGCAGCAATCTGAAAGGCAAATATACTTCTACTTAATTGTTCTTCATTTGCATGTCCTAGATTACTAGAATTTGATCTATATTTCCAGAAGCCAGTTATGAAGACATTAGAATATGAGGAATGAGAAGATATCCATATTTTTTCTATTTTCCAATCATTATTTAACAAGGCTGCTTGGAGCTAAAGCATCTAGGTAAACTGTTATGATTTTCTAATTTAACAGTTGCCTAATTTGTTACTTAATTCAGTTAAGTAGTATCTTTGAAGTCAATGGTCATATTCTCAAAAAAGCTCAGGTCTCATAGGCATCAACATGAATTCTCTAGATTTTTCAAAGTACTCAATGAGACATGGTTTGCAATGATTGTCAGTGAAACTTGAAGCTTTAATACCCATGTCCTAACCACAATTTTTTAAATCATGATGGTTTTTACACTGATGATTTTGAGTATTTTCTGTTCCCTATTCTGTTTAGTCTTGATATATGTGTTCAACAACACAAAAGTTAGTCTTGAACCATGAGTTTTATTCCCTTTTTCAAGTATGATGCTACTGGGCTAAACAAAATCTACATCTTAATTGAGTTACTAGTCTTTCTTCTTAACTTTATGGATTATTACTTTGTCTTTACTTTTGGTTATAGTGTTATGGCTTGTATTAAATTCAAGGCTAAACCAGTTCTGTGTTGTTGACTGTAAGCCCTTTTTAACTTTATCACATCTAATTCCGACTACTATTGCAGTTTCCTATATATTCTCCCTTCCGTAATGCTCAGCATGTATTAAATTAGTAAATATAACAATCACCCAAAGGAAGCACCAAGAGCTGGCAGAGACAAAAGTCCATCTCAGGATGCACCTGATCCTAATTATGTTATTTTATATCAAATAAAGGAATTCAATAAGACTGGATCCAGGTCTTGGCATGGTTCATTTGTCTCACATGATTATTTGCACAATACTTCTTTTTAAAAATCAGTTATGGCTAATTATCATTTAGGAAATAGAGGCAATGGCTTTTAGATTTAAAGAAATAAAACACTTTGCTGATAAACTTCAGGGTTTGCTCACCATGAACTTTGTGCTGATCTCTCAATTTTTTATTCTACAGGCTTTTGTTTAGCCAAGTGATTTTAGGTAATAACGCAACAAAAGATTAAATAACCCTAATCAAGTTTAGGTAGTGAAAGGGTTTGAATTCAGATAGTTCAGCTTCAGTGAAGCCAAAGATTTACTGTCATGTAACAGTGAAACAAAGCACAGCAACTTCATTACTTGAATGTCACTAAGTAGTTATGAAAAGTGTCATTGAAATCAAAGTGCTCAGGAGTCTCATAGACAAAGAATTTGGGATTTGTTCTCTACCAAACCCCCTCTGCAGAACAGAAGTCAAAACAGGGGAACATGCCCATCAAAACATGGAAACTGTGTTTACAGATCTAGATTTTTCAGAATTGTGTTTGGCCAGCAGAGATTCTCCAAGTAACAATAATTTGGGGGGAAAGGGAGGGGAAGAGGGGAGGGGGCAGAAATTCAGTATAATTTGTCATATTTCACTGATTAATTATTTTCAATTGCAAAAAGAGCAAAATAATTCTAGCCTCTTGTATAACATTGTGACACATTATTTACCAAAGTGCAGTGCAGGTCCAGGTGAATTAGATTCCTGGTTTACAGCCTTACCATTGAAAAATACTTTCACTTGAGTCTGAGCCTTGATCTATACTTGTACTACAAATTAAGACCAGTTTGCTTATCTGCAAATAGATGTCATATTATTTGAGCTGAGACATCAAAGATGGAAAGAAAATTAAGAAAGCCGAATCCCTTGGCTGCTTTTTGTAAAAAAACCTAGGATGATATAGGGCTTTCTGAACACTGATGAGCATTGAATACATATGTTCCTGTAGACAGTATCTTCAAGGGACTGAAAATATTCTATTCTTTGGTACTATATGGTAACATAATACTATGCTGTAAACTAGTTAAGTAACATCATGCCCTTTTTTTTTTTTTTTTTAAGCTGAGGAACCTAAGAAATTGATAGGCAAACAGATTATAGAATCATGTAAAAAAAAAATCACAGATTTCAAATTGCAGAGAATGTGTATATTGTGCCTACGTTCTGATTATTCAATATGTTCAAAATCACCATGATAGTGACATTTTTCCCATCATTCACAGATTTTCCCTAGTCTGCTGAACATGAATTCAAACAAGGTCTCAAAATCAGAATGAAAGTGCACATGGGAAGCAGAGGATATCTGACAAATTAAATCTACTGTGTATTTATTTAACCTTGGTAGTAACTCTGGCCATTAAAGCGACTTAAATTTCAAGGCAAAAGTAATATGCCTTGACTGGTTATAGCTATGGATGTATAAAGGGTTAACTTAGAAATGTAAGAAATTGTGATAATCCTTCATTGTGATGGTAAATAATACAGCATAATAGAATCAATAAATATCAATATATTATAATGCACTTTTATAGTGAAATCATTAATTTTTCTTCTAGCAGGGACAATTACATTTTGGCAAGACAGTCAAGAATCTGCAGAAGAATGTATGAAAAGCTTAACCAGTCAAGGCAGTGACACTTTATTATTTTCCTCCCCCACCTAACTTAGTGCATCTGCCTGCAAGATTTATCTGTCTTTTGGCATTGCTCAATTCCCAGGATGTTGCATGTAGTGACTTTGAGCAGATACCCTCTAGTGGTTACATTTTCAATACAAAATGGGTATAATTTGCTCCTCAGAATGGAGTATTTACTTAGGAACTAAAAAGATGAAAAGAATACTCTTTCTTTTAGTTTGTCCGTGTATCAGCAAAGGGAAATTACCTTGGGATTCTCTGCTCTTAGACAAGTTAATTTCATTCCTTCTTTTATCAATTCACCTATAACACTGGGAGGCTTCATGGTCTCTTGTCCCTGTTTTGGACAGATATGAAAAAATTCACCTCCTAAAATAGATGTAAAATTGCCTTTGGGGCTATTTTCAGTTAAAAAATACTTATGTCTAATTTCCCGCAATGTCAAAGCAGAATGGAATGAATATCAATTATTGCAGAAATATTTTCTACCACAGGAGAAAAGAACATTCAACCGGGATTTTGCTTCCAGGTCAGTAACTGAGCTTTAACTTCAACTAGGTAGTAGCATATTGCATGCTCCAGTATGGAATAGATATAAAATTATTGCTTCCCTTAAGCATTCAGCAAAGCATTAATTATGTATTTGTTAATTTTTTGGGCAGCAAGGAGTACAGATAGATCTACATCACTCCCTACAGTATCCTTTCAGAAATGAGGCTTAATGACGAAATATAATCAGGGATGTTTTCAGGATTTGACAGAAAAAGAAGTACCAAAAATATTCTGGTACTTTTATGGAGCAACATGACCTCAAAGGTTTTGGTTTCTGTAAGTCTTTCTAAACTTTAAAAAAAATCTGTAATTTAACAATTTTGAAATAAAAGCTCTGACTGGGTAAATCAGTGTTGCTATGGCATGAGAAAAATACCCATTCATACTATTGCTGAGATGTGCCTGGAAAAAAAACAATATAGAAATTTAATTAATTGCATACATTAAAGGTCAGCATTAATAAAAATCAACATATGGATTATTAAACCCAAAGAGAAAATAATTAGTAATACTTTCAGGTGTTGTTAAAACCAAGTCAAATCAAATTAATAAATATCACATTTTATCAGAAAGGCCATTCTTGTCCCTCATGACAGAAGAAAGACCTTCAGAACTTAATGTGGTAACTTGAAATTTGAATTATGAAGTGATAAAGAAAAGTTATTTCATAAATTTCAGTCCTTGCAGTTGCTCACCATATGTCCTTCAATGCTTCATAAAAATAACACTCTTTTTCCATGGCTATTATGAAGTTTCTCTTATTCCCAGAAAGAGTTATGAGTTTTGGGAAAATTTTCAGTTCTTTACATTGATCTTTTCTCCCACTTCTCATCATGAAAGTGTTGATAGAAGACATTAATATGGCAGTAGTACGGGAAATGGCAGAAGCATTATCAACACCCGTGCCTTAAGAAACTCAGAATTGCTGATTATTACCTTTATTAAAATTAATCTCCTCCTTTTCCTACTGCCTTGAAAATTTCAGGTCTGCTTGCCGATTTTTTGCCATTTCTTTTAATGGAAACAAGCTATTAGCCATATATGGGTGATTTCACTTATTGTTGATTCTCAGTAGGAGTGTCATACACTTAATCTGTGAGTGGTCTTGGATGTCAAAATATGAGGTCTTTAGGTATAGAAAAGATTTCCAAAGAAACATAATCCTCAAACACATTGGCCCTGATTCTGGTTTACATAAAGACCCCTTTACAGACTCTGGCAGCACAGAGGAACTCTAAAGGGCATTTAAATAAAATTTATGCCCACTCTAAGATTTTTCTATGCTGCCAGAACTGTGTTAAAGAAAATCAGGTCCATTCTATCTGAGGTGATTTTTTCTTTCAACTGTTACACTGTATATGTGAAAAGGCATTTCTTTATAACTTCTACAATGACAGCAACACAAATTTCGAGGTAAAAAGGAAACGAATTTGTGGAGTTAAAGAGGGAAGAAAAGTTAAGAAACAAATTTGTGGAGTTAAACAGGGAAGAAAAGTTAGAATTATTCTGTTTTAAAAATAACAAAAAATAGATTGGTTTTATGAAAAGCAATCAATTGAAAATTACTTTCCTGATTTTTAATTATTATTCTGAGAAGCTGTGATGGGACATGCTAAATATCAGAAATGTTGGGTTTGGACCAGGCTTCAAAACAGATTGACTGAAAGATGGCTTGCAGGAAATCAAGCCTGTGACCCTTCTTAACCATAGAGCAGTTATTGCTGTTTTGCAACGATAAAATAAAAACCAGAAAGAATCATATGAAATGGCATGTACAGGATTGTTCTTCACTTACCTTGAAGAAAATGTGTAATGGAGGCAAATTTTTAAGAGCTCTTTTATATTGACCATGAAAAGACATATTTGAAACTATTTTGAAGGGACACATCCACTGAATCTTTTAAAAACTGTAGTACCTCTGGCCTTATGAATTAATTGCAGACAAAAAATGACATTTCTGTTTGATTACAGCCCATTTCCTGGACAAGTTGAACACAGCCCAAGGTCAGGCATTCACATTGTTTCCTTGAATGTCCTTTCCTTAGACCTCTTACCTGCAGTTCTGGCCTTGGCCTTGCTCCATTTTAAATTTGTTTTTCCTTACATTTATGCCAAGATTCCAATGGATTCCAGCCTTTCCCTGTGCAGTAAAACCCTCTTATTTTGCTCCCAGTGGAATGTGAAAGCATAGAAAACAGAAGACAGCTTGCACATTTAAAAAGATAATTTTTTTCTGCATTAATTTGTCACTAAATGCATTGTGTTCCAAGTCCATATTGACCTGAAATTTCCCTGTTATTGTTTGAAGTCCCTGGAAACTGAAAATCATCAATGCTCCTTGGCAACACTCTCATACTTAGGGATTACTTCAGTGAGCTCCACGAGCACTGGTAGTAAAACGGGATCCTGTTGGTAACCGTGATTTGTACACCTGTTGGAAAGGATTCAAAACTCTTACTCTGGCCTTTCTCCCTTTTTATCTGCTCTTCCTGTCTTAACTTTTGCTTTCCCCTGATCACTCATTACTCCTAAGAACCTGTACATAGCTAACAAGCAGTCTGCTCTGGCAAAAATTGGTTTGGGAAAACTAGTTCCTCATGAACCTCAGCCAAATTTGAATAAAAATCAAAGTTTTCTCCAGTCCCTGAAGTGGAAAACTCAGTTTCCTGGACTCAGGTATAATAAAAGAGAGTATCTGGGCTTTTTAACCTGTTGTTGGTTTGTGTTCATCTATTTCATCAAGACAAAGTAAAATGTAGATTCTTGAACATATTGTCCTTCTCGGATTTTCTTTTGATGTTAATATTAGAGGTCTCACAACACTGAGTGAAAAATAGGTGCTGCCTATTATCATGAAAAAAACATGGAAATTTTGCCTCCTAATATAAATTATTTTATCTTCACAGACACACAGACAAAAAAATGCTAAAATATCTTGAAGGAAAGCCAAAGGGCAGTGTGAGGTGGAACAAAATGATTATTAGTTAGACAAAGGACAAAATATTCAGGTACAGTTATAAAAATGAGGTAGCTTTTATACATGTAAATAAAGTACCTAAAATATAGAATCTTCTTATTGTATGAGATTTCTTCATGCTTTTCTTAATATACATCTACTTTTTTTCCTGTCTCCCTTTGATAACTTGTACAACGTATGTCTTTATTCAGCTTGACTACTGTATGTTTCTCTAGTTGGTTGGACTTTATTCCATTTTAATTACCAATCTGATAATAACTTAAAAGACATATAATTCACAAATGAGTGAATAGTTTTCAGATGCTGATTAAAAGTTCAGAAGCCACAGCCACCATTGCAATTCCCCCATTATCTGACAGAATTTTTCCTTAATATTCACACAAGAAAACAGAAATAACCAACAGACCTGTAAGAGTAAAGTTTACATGACTAAGAGTTTCTTCTGTTTCATTGATATAATAGATGCCACAACTGACAAAAATGAGATAAGGAGGTCTGAATATATCGGCAGAGTGAGAATCAGAGTCCTGAAGACTGAATGTGAACCTAAAGCAGCTTGCTTATCTTCATAATTTCTTATCATTAGTCATTTTGTAGGTAGATATTAAAAAAAATAACTAAAGGAAAGATATATTGTACTATATCCACTGCATAACCTCAGGGCTGCAAACACTATATAAAGCAAGCAAACAAAACACACCAAATACACATAAAAACTTCAAAGACACAGGGGTGAGTGGCATAATAGTTTCCCCTTTCTTAGTACAATATGTGAACTTAGCCAAAATCATACCATAGTTTTTCCAGGTTACCTTGTTGCAGTGTGTTTGTTTTGATACTAAACCTGAGTCATCATCACTTTAAAGAAACAGTTAATCTTCCTTGAATGTATGCATAGGGGAAAGTACAACAAAATCTCTTCCTTGCCATTAAAGGACAATAAGGACTGTATGAAATTACTTTATGAAGTTACAGAAGACTTGACTTTTAAAGGTAAAATAACAAGGATTTTTTCTGAATTAAACAGAACTGGATAGAGAAACCACATAGCAGTTTAGGCCCCAAGTCCCTCACTGTTTTTATAGCTACATCTGGCTAGCTCTTTTCATACCAATCTTGCATAGATAACATAGGTAGCACTTCCAGAAGGGGGGACTTGGGAATTCAGACAGGCAGGAGATGGATGAGGAGAGGTCTTCTGCATGTAGGATCAAGGTTGCTAATCTGGCTTGCTGTCCAAACTGCTAAAACTCTGATGGATTCAGAGCCCTTTCACCATGCTTTTGGAGACCTGAGTGCTCATTAACTCCTACTACAAATGCACAATTTTACTGAGGCAAAGATCTTTTGTGATGTTGAGCAGAACCAGAAATCAGATCCCATATGACAATATTTATATATTTCCTACAAGGCTTGTTTCCCCTTGTAAAATGTACATCTCATATGCCTTGATGTATGACATCACAGACCTCCATAAACATCTTTCTTTTACTATAGTCCAGGTGTAGTCATTCACCTGAGTCAATATATCCAACACAATTAATTGAAATAAATCTATAAATCTTGAACAGCTGCAGCTTTTAGAGAAAAAAAATGCTTTATGAACACAGATCTATTGTCACCCCCCGCACAGTCACATTTTCACCTGCACACATAAACACACAGACACTCATCGTGTATGACTCTGCAGCCATTCTCAATAGCATTCATTCCACTTTATACCACCTGTCAAAACAGCAATTTAATTAGGTTAAGCTGTCTGGCTTTGTGAAAAGGTTTTACTGTACTCTGTTGTCTTTGCCATAAAATTAATAGTTTGACCAACTTCTGAAGGGACAGGTTTTTGCAGTTGTGAAAGTCAAATTAAAGCCACCTTTGCCAAACAGAATAATAACAATATAAAAAAATAAAATCTCAATGTCTGAAACTTTGAAAGCAACACTTCATTTATAATCTTTTCCTAGTGCCAAAGTACAAATTATGTAACAAAATAGAACTGCAGCTGCAAAGAAACCAAGACTGTAACCTGGAGCACATGTTATCCCTGCAGTTCTTGGGGCAGTTGCACGACAATGAAGATATGAAAGGACTTGTGCTTTACTCTGCACAAGATATTTGCTGTCCAGTTCACTGAGGAAGAGGGGGTCTCTTTCTTTCTACTGTCATCTCTCTTACATCTCTGTAAGTCTCATTCCTGTGACTATCAAGGTAACTTTGTGCTGGCCATGTGAGTCACAAGCTCCCTGAATACCAGCCTAGCTGAAGATTGAAAATAGTCTGGTGATACTGATCTATCAGAATAATCTTTTTCTTCAAGGGTCAACTCTCAAAGTGGATGTCTAAGCAAAAAGGAGAATTGTCAGGCATTGTTAGACATCTCGGTACTTGCTAAGGAGCACAGCCTCCAGCTGGCAGAGTCTGACTTCAGTGGGAGTAAAAATGTCCAAATTCCCATCATTGTTTCTGCCTTGATTTGCCTGGGGTTTTTTCAGGATTGTGAGGTTCTAAAATATAATTCAAGGGAAGCCTCCATTTTTTATGGTAGTTAATACTGGTGTCACTTGCTAATACAAGTGACAGTACTATGGTGAAGGTCTATTTAGTATGCAGGACATGTTCTTTAAATTTATAAAAAAATTAATGTGATCCCTGAGGCTCATACAATCTAATTAAGATACAGTTATGAAGGAGATGATCAATTAAAGTTTACCTGACAAGTCATATGCAGGTTTTAAAAATTTATTTCAGTTTTGAACTAATTGGTTACTTATATGCCTTGACGACTAAGATTTTGGCTAATTTGTTTATTTGCATTGTAACTACAGGTATGAAATTTGTTTTATCAGAATGACAGCACCTTCAGTACTTTGAAAATCAAATAAAGGAAATTACAAAGAAAAAATATAAAGCAATTTTAATAAATAATTAACACTTTATCTTCTACTAGTTATCCATGGTTGTTTTTTTCTTTCCTTTTCCTTGGAAAAAAATCTTATTTTAACTGTTACTTTGGTTTGCCTGCTCACAGAAGAGTGGGCCACTTGGGATAAGATTAAATAACTAGGTTTTATCAATAGCATTTTAAAAATACACTGCTCTCAATTACTCAAGTCTGCACACAGACTATCCAAAGGTGCACCTATCCTACAGTTACAACAAAACATAACTCAGGCAAGATTTCAAATAAACCTAAAAAGCTTAATACATGAAGCTTGAAGTGTAGCTTCTATTTCAGTGTAAGCATTGCCCATCTTCTATACAGCTGTGAAACAAGATACTTCTGTTCATGCTTCTCCTTGTTCTCTAGATGCACTTTCACAGACTCACAGTATGAGCTGAATTGGAAGGGACTCACAAGGACCATCCATTCTAACTCCCAGCCCTGCACAGCACCATCCCCAAAAAGTAACAACATATGCTGAGAGCATTGCCCAAATGCTTCTTGAAAACTGTCAGGCTGGTGCTGTGTCTGCTTCCTCACGGAGACTCTGATTTTTTATTTTTTTTTTTGTATAAGGCAGCCTCAATCAGCAGTTTGCAATCTACCTTCCAAAGACAACAGAAACTGGTTTTGAACAAGCCAGCAAACTAGGTATTTAATCTTTCTTAAAAACAAAAAAAACTAGCATGCAATGTATTTTTATTTCTGTTAGCTTTCATGCATCTTCTTTTTCTTTATTTTTTTCTCTGCTCTTGCCGGTTTTTGTAAATCTGTATGAGATGAGTGAAGTAGGACTCTGTTTTCCAAGCTCATATTACACTTCCATGTGTGGTTTTCCTGAAGTATTTCTGTTTCTCCAATGTTGCTCTAGCTGAGCAGAAGCTGTGGTTTACCAAGAATGTTCCCTGGAATGTGCAACCGGTGGCAACTGCAGTTTCCATAAACCCAGGAGTTCTTTTTCCTATAACTAGAAAATGTCATGCAAATAATTATATATTTTCATGCATAATTCTGCTTAGCCAATACCAATTTTCTGGATTCAAGTGGAACTTTTCTGCACCAAGTAGGTCACATTGCTTTTAGTTTGCTTCACAACGGCTGAACCATTTCTGCTTTGCAAAGTGTTTTTAGTAGACTGCAATAGTGAAGTTATTCTGTTTGTTTCTAAGATTTGAACCTTATGTTGTTTGATGCAATACCTAGTAAGTACATTCATGAAAAAAATTTAGACCTCCCTGTCATACTCCTAAGCATATACCACTGCAGTTTTCCTTTTTGCTACATCTGTTGATCACAGAGCTCCAAGGCATGACGGTTTGTTAAGCTGATTTGACAGAAAAATAAGTATCAAAAATGTTGTGGTACTTCTATGGAGCAACATGCCCTCAATGGCTTTGGTTCCTGTAAGTCTTTCTAAAACTTTACAAAAGTCTGCATAGCTTTTGTGTCAAGGAGATTTCCTGCAGATTTTGCTGCAGCATCATTTCCTGACAGCACAGTGAAGGTGTCAGCTGAGGTTCTACTAGTCCTCACTTGTCAGCATGATGTATACTGAAAATATTGTCCACAATGGAGATGTCCTACAGCTGGTCACCTTTTCTGCCTTGTTCTTTATGATCACTGTGTGCAGCACCTAAGATTTCAGTCCAAGACCCTCAAATTGCTATATTTGAAAGTATATTTGCAAATATTATAGATTCACAGAGAGTTCTTGGACTCTCATTCTTAGGTCATACATCTCTTTTTTTGCTATCAAAGTCATTAAAAACCAGCTAAACTTCTCTTTCCTCACTACTCTTTTGGCTCAGCCTGGTTTCAGTGGGAGCAGTGCATTTCTAATGTTGTCTTACATAAGAGATTTAATAAGTTCTTTTTGCATTTAGATAAATGTTGGCTTTTGGTTACCCTGCCCTCAGAAACTGAGAACAATGATGGAAAAGTAAGCAAGGCATGGATTTGTTATGATGCTTTTCTAATATACTCTGTTCTCAGCAGCTCTACTCATCAAAAAATGAATGTCCAAGAAGTTGTGTCCTGGAGCATTTACTGCTCTGGGTTCTGATGGGGTCAGTGCAATACTTACCTAACTGTGCATGAATCTAAGTTAGCAGTTAGATTTAATATAGCAGAATTTATGAGAGCAAGCAATTTAGCTTGTGCCTGAGCTACAGAATGAAGCTCATTTTCCTTGCATTCCCTCTTCGCTTGCGCAAACAATCAGCCCAGTAGTTCATAACACCTTTCATTTTGTAAAAATTCTATGCTGGGTGGTATGATAATATCTCATGATTTTCTTATATCCTGGCAGCTGTGACACTAAGTCTGCTAAAGTTTTAATTTTGTACTGGATCGTGGTGTGATTGTTAATGCTTGTTCTTCATAAAAAGCAAAATGGATGGGAACAGTAATTGCATAGAGTTAAAAGAGGTTAATTGGACACGCAATCTTCTCTGCAGGTTGTCTGCTTGGCTGTAAAATCCAGTGACACTGCAAAAAAAATCACCTCATATAAAAAAATGATGTCTCTATATAACATACAAAGCACACTGACAATTTTGACAGTGCACTATGCTAAGCCATTATTAGTGGCATGAATAAATTTATATAAATATTTATATAAGTTCTGAACTCATTTTGTTAGAGTTTCTATTGCTACAGTTTAAAAAAAAAGGAGGAAAAAAACCATTTGGAGCATATATGTAATTTATAATCCAGTAAATGCAATTACAAACAAAAAGTAACCTACATATCTCTAAGTGTGCATATGAAAAAGATGGGGGAAGAAGGACAGAGACAGAGTTCTTACGAATTTGTTTGATAAGGTGCAGATTCCTTTCTGCTTCACACTTCATTCACGCCATTTTCACTTTATAACTTTGCAGAAAACAATGATCAGTGTCTAAAAATCATAAGGTCCTGAGGAAGCACTAGGCACAATTCTATATTTACTTGTATATATCCATGTAGCTGCTGCTGCTACTCCATTCAGCCTCTAAAGACTCCATGTACTGATGATTCTAAAGTACTGTAACTGATGGCAGAGACAGATGACAACAATTGTTATCTCAGTGCAAAAATTTCATGCTGCAAAAGCAGATGGCATTAATGGACCTTCTGTGGCAACCCCATGAGTGACCAACTCTGCAGTGAGAGCAGAAAAACTCAGATTCTGACTGAAAATATATATTAAAATAAAGTCCCATCTTCAGTGCCTCTCAGAAAGAAACCAAAAAAGTAATGATGCTTAAGAGATGGGGTGACTTTAAGGGATAAAAATACTTCCCCATTTTAGTTGTAGAAGAAGTATGTAAGGCTCAAAACAATTCTGCATGTGGTTCTTTGGGACAGTACATTTAGGACTGATTTTTGTACACATAAGTGTAAGTGTAAGTAACTGAGTAGTTTGCTTATTCACATATTCATTGTCCCACCTGATGAAAAAATACAGATAATATCCACCATACCTGCACATACAGTGTTACTTAAGACAATGGATGAATACCGAAGACAAGACTATATGCTCTATTTGTGTTTCAAAGGCTGTTAAATATAGTTACAAAAAATCATTTTGCTCAATAATTTTACACTAGAGTAATTTAACTACTCACTGCAATCTTCTACTGTTTGATAATCTCCAGAGGGACAAAATATGTGGATGATACTTGTTGGGTTTACCACATTTTCAACCATGTCTTCTTATAAAAGTGCCCATGTCTGTTTTGATAGCACATTTGCAGAAAGGATTTGAACCAAAATATTCACACTGACGAAGTTTTGCTGATGCAAATTTCATTGTTACAAGCAAAGCCTTAGTAACTTAGGATATTTAATTACGTGAAAGGGAAAAAAATCAGTCAATGAGCTTTTCAAAGCACACTTTAGAATATTTTGAAAAAAAATATGCTTAACACATTAATATAAAATACAATACATATTGTTTTTTCTTAAGTAATTCATGAAATAAAAAATAAAGAAATAAGCAAACAAGGCTTTTTTCTTTCCAAGAAACCTTGCTTGCTTCACTGTGTGCTAGATTTTATGCTGGTAAGATTTGGTATATGCATCAGCAGGGAGACAGAATTCATAATAGCAGCCAGGGTGAATTTTTACACACTTCCTTTAAGGCAGTACTTTCTCAATACTTTAGAAATGATGATTAAAGCTCACATCCTCACTGGATTTATAATAGAGTATTGCCTATCGATCATAAAGATGAACAGAATTATGTTTTGGAAAAGAGTCCTCTCTCTCAAGCCCTGCTGTAAATAAGACATGCCAAGATAACTTCGAAGAAATCTTTCAACAGTCCTACTGGGCATGGTGGCTATTGTATTAGAGATTCAACCAATGGTTAATAAAGCATTTCATAAATCTGCAATCTATTATCTGGCTGTAGGAATGATGCAGCTCCTTAAAAGTGCCCAGAATGGGGTTGTGTTGAATGAGATTAAAGGGGCATGGTCAACCTGATATCTATCCAGTTACTAGATATGAGCTAAAAGTGCTTCTACAGACATTTAAAAAAACACTGCCTGCTTCCTAGAATTTGCAGGGGGATTATTTCTAGGTAAATCACATATTTCTGGCTGATTGCTGGCAGGTCATAATCCCAAATTTTTTTCTACTCTGATTGCTTTGAGTTTCAAAGATCTCAGAAATGGAAGCTTTCATACCCTGCAGAGAATAAACACTCCATACAAACTCACACAAGCTTTAACAGAGTAAAAAAATTCTTTGTGTGCTCCTCCCAAGCTGCAAACAAACATAAAGAACTGCTACTGTCTGTCTGCAGGTAAGTACTGTGCTTGGAAGAACAAGGAAAATATAAAAAGAGTTTAAAAGTGTTTTCTTTTCTGCTCACCTATCAGAAAAATACTGTGGGCTGGTCTCCGGACAATACAAATCATAGACTCTTCATTTGTGATGTTGCGCATAAATAGACACATTGTACCTGTCTGAATGGGGAAGATGAGCTTCTAGATTGGGGGAAAAATTCCCAAATAATTTAAGGGGTTTGGAGCGATACTGTAAGGAAAGCAAAAGATACCAAAAATCTTCCATGGAAGTCAAGTTAGGATTACAAAGAAAATAATTATTTAGCACAGTATTTTAATGTTCAGGGTGTAGTGACACAGAGAAAATATAATTCTCATCAAAGTCTTCAATATGCTGGATCTCCTCTGGCAACTTCAAATTTTACAAATTTTATCCTATGTAGCAACTGGGAAATGTCTAACAAAGAACATTATTCAGTAAAAGACTCTTCAAGGTTAAAATGGAATTAAGACATTTGGGAGAATAAATCTTCGAGATTATCTTTATTTTTCAGGTGCTAGCTATTTTGGGGCATGCTGAAAACCGCAGAGAAAAAATCTTTCCTTCTGGACATATTCTTCTTTAGGCAAGCGTGGATAGAGTGACGGCATCATGAAAAGCTCAGAGCAACCTCCAAAAGTGTCCATAACAGAAACCTCCAAAAGTGTCCAGAATGGAATAGCACAGAAAAGTTTGACATGTTGCAGCAAATCTCACTGTCTTCCTTGTGAAGTCTAATATGAGTAGGCATGAAGAGGTGAATATGGGTAGGTATGAAGAGGAGCTACTGTTCCATTAAATTCTCTGCCTCATCCATATCTGATTTTGCTTTTTTAAACATGAACTCCCAATGGATTTACATAGACCACTCTGATTGTTTATCTAGTGGTGCTGAGTTGGGCTGTTTACACAGCTAGATAGACAATGAAATTTGTCTTAAGTCCTACCCTGGAGAAGTGGAAACTGTGCATCTTTGCAGAGATGATGTTTAGGTAAAGATCAGGAAAAATCCCACTAGAAACCTCAATGATGCTTTAAAGTGGTTCATTAAGAGTGTAAGTTTTTTACTGAGCATGGGATTCTAAGTGAAAATTTCACTGATTTTCATAAAACTCAGTGTTTCTATGAAATAAGCTTTCATCTGGAGCACAGCAGATTCCTCAAAGTGATTAATCCAACTCTAGAAGTGTCTTGGGCCGGTAACACCTTAATCATTAGGGATGGAGGGGAGGATAGGGGAATACAGGATAGGCTTAAGCACAAGGTAATTTTCAGGTTTCATAGAATCAGAGAATATACTGAGTTGGAAGGGGTGCATCAGGATCTAAGTCCTGGCCCTGAGAATGAAACCCCAAGACACTACATGCCTCCTTTGGATACTCTCTAATAGCTTAATGTCTTTTTTATTACGTGATGCCCAAAACTGCACACCTCATTCAAGGTGAGGCCACACCAAAGCAGAGCAGAGCAGGACAGTCCCCTTCCTTGCCGTGCTCATGATGCTGTGTCTGAGTCCCCCCAGGACACACCTGGCCCTCCTGGCTGCCAGGATACATTGATGGCTCAGGCTCAACTTGCCATTGACCAGGACCCCCAGGTCCCTTTTCACAGCACTGCTCTCCAGCCTCTCATTCTCCAGTCTAGGCACACAACAAGAGTTACCTGGTCTTATGTGCAGAATCTGGCACTTGCCCATGTTGAACTCCATGTTGAACTACTTTTGGTAATTGCCCATCTCTCTAATTTGTCAAGGTCTCTGCAGGACCTCTCTACCCTCAAGGAAATCAACAAATCCTCCTAGTTTAGTGTCCTGGTCTTACTTAGTGTTCCTTTGAGTCCTGCATCTGTGTTGATTATGAAGATGTCAAAGAGAACTGGACTGAGGATGGAGCCTTGCCCAATACCACTTGTGAGTGACTGCCAGCCTGATGCCACTCCCTGTACAATAACTCTTTGTGCCCAGCCTGTGAGCAGTTTTTCACCCACTGTACAATACATTTATCCAGCTGTGTGCCAGGCATTTTGTCCAGAATGGTACTGTGAGAGACAGTATCAAGGCAGCAAAGGTGAAAAAAAGCAGAGGGTCAGAAAAAAAGTAAAGTTAAAGCTCTGATCACTTGCATACGAGAAGGATTACAAAACAAATATATGAAAATTCCTGGACTTATTCTGTGTGCAATATAGAGAAATAATTGAGCCTCAGCAGTAGGATGCTGTCACGAATGCATAAATGTCCGTGTCATGCTGTTCCTGAACCTCTGCCTATGGCATGCATCAGGTCACAACACATCTGCCCACATCCTCCTGCAATGGGGAAATCCTAGTATCATGTGCTAATGGAGAATACTAATAATATTTTTCACCTGGACTTAGAGGACAGCATCTTGCTTTGTGTTTGTGTGAGCCTTATTTCCAGGCTCCAGTAGCATTGCAAAGCGCTTCAGAACCAGGGATAATGGCTCAGTGTGACATTTAAGCAAACTCTGTGCCATGCTTACTTGTAGTCTGAATGGCCAGAGACAAGTATTTATGCCATTTGCACCTTCTGAGTCACTTTTTTCTGCCTTTGAAACCAGTGTCCATAAAATGAAAGATTAATGAGCTCATCTTCAGCCATCCCTCACACAAATAGCATTCATCCCCTCATCACTCTGCCTCGACAGAAATGACAGACCTGCTTCACAAAATACTCAGATAACACAGGTTGTGCAGGGTCACTTCCCCAAACCTCTCTATTCTAAAACTCATGTGCCTGCAAAAACTAAGATATCCACTAAGCTTTTAAACACATCTTTCAGTACAGCCATGACACCTCAACTAAATAAATACTGTAAGCAAACCAGGTTTCCAAAATTATTTCTTTACTTTTTTTTAATGCAAAATGATGCAAAAATTAATTTCTATATTGAGAATGAAAAGAGATTTTGCAGAATAAATAGGGAAGGAAGGAAGGGAAGGAAGGAAGGAAGGAAGGAAGGAAGGAAGGAAGGAAGGAAGGAAGGAAGGAAGGAAGGAAGGAAGGAGAGGGAATAGGAGCTGTCTAACTTGCATCTGCACACAAAATACATTTTCTAAAGTGCAAGAAACTAAATATCACATACCTAGTGAACTCATGTTTTAAGTGATTTATGTTAAAGAAAAGGTTTTATCCCACTCTATATTTTCATAAACTGTTTGTTTTGGATACAAAGGAAACTACAAATCTGCAACTGATAACTGGTTTTGCTCCTTTTTCCATAATCAACTATTTAACTAAAAACCATCTGTTAGCCTTCCATATGCATTCAGCTAATTTTTCAGGTTTTCATTTCCAATTATTTCTGATGATGTCCAAAAGACCCTTGCTATAGGGGGAAAGGAAATTAATTCATGTTCCATTGTTTCTTGCTGCATAAAACTAAATCCTGTTCTTCCTCCTTGCTTTGGGAATTCCTGTGGTGCAGTACGAAGCATGCACTAAAGAAGAGATGTTCTAATGGATCATTAGCTCTCTTACCAGAGGCGTCAGCCAAAGAAATATTTTGCTGTGGTCACTGATAAGCACAAAAGATATTAATGGATATGAGACACATAATTTTATATCCAAATTATTCTGTGCTTCTACAAAGTCCAATGCAGAGAAGCTTTAAAGGGACTAGTAAAAGGGGCCTGATATTTGGAGCTTTTCCATTTGTCAAGGACACCAGTAAACTCAAGTTCCAGTCTTAATTCAGGCCATAAAAGTGACTTTGGATTCTTTCTGATTACCAGGTGTTCTACATAACCATTCTCTGGGGGTTTTTGTGGGTGCTTGCCCTCTTTCTCCTCTCTTTTCTCAGTTCTTTAAAAACTGAGCAAATAAAAATTGTAGTATCTTTATATACTTGCAATATTCCATAACAGTTATTTTCATACAACAGTAAAGCTCCATCTCATCCACTGCTACCTATATGAACCTCATCATTAGTACCAACACACTGGATCACTCTCACCACTGAACTGAGGTAGAGAAAGGTAGAAAAACATAATATTTAGCAAAGCAGACATGAGGCTAGCTGGTGTAACTTGACTAAAAGTATGTAAGAAAGAACAGGTGTCAAAACCATCTTGACTCAATGTCCAGAGAACTAATGTTCTTGACAAATGATAACTCCAGTTAAAATAAAGTAGGGGATTCAAATAATCCTATTTGTTTTTTCCTTTATTTCTTAAAAGAATTTTTAGCTATTTTGTACACTGATTGCAGGGAATGAACACTGCAGGTCTTGTCAAGTCTGCAGTGCTGTCTTCTTTATTCCTCTCAAATGCTTCTCTGCCCTTTGTGAAAGTCACTTTGACAAGCTGAATCAAATAAAAAGCCATACATAGCCTTTCTAGGCAAAGCAGACAAGAGAAGGTAGGAGAGGAGACAATAATAATAGAAAAACAGCCTAAATCTGAGAGTATTTGAAACCTTATTTCTCTGTCTCCATGAACATGTCACAAACAAAAAGCAAATATAAAGAAGGGAGAAAATAGAGTGCAAAATTGTGAGTCAGGATATTAGAGTAGAAGAAAAATAATGACAAAGCTTTGGATGGGGCAGTCTTACCATTAAAGACTCTCACCTTTCACCAAATCCAATGGATTTTGGAAATTGTAAAGCTGATTGGTAAAATTGAATTGGTTTTGGGAAGATGAATACTGTGGCTATTGCTACTGACTCTCACTCTCCCATATTCTGTCTTGTTCATTTTACTGAGTCTGTTTTCGGAACAAAAGGAAAACATTTCTCAGCTAGCATGACATTATATTTTCTACCACTGTCTGACACTTTCATGGCCTATGATCACAGTGGAATTTTCTCCATAAAGTGATATCATCTCCACCTGGTTAAGCTAGAGCTGAAAATTGAGTATAGGAAGAAAACAAGCTAAACATACCTGACCACAGCCTTGTATCAGGAAGGAAGCTGACCTGAGACTGACAAGCAAGGGGAACAGGTGGAAGAGGAAAAGGTTCCCAAAGGGAGTATAAATTACCTTACTCATGTTCTTTTAAATAGTTTGTGTGACCTCTAGTGGCCTTGCCGCCTGCTGTGTCCCCATGACTTCAATTTGTGGAAGCCACCTGGACGCACTGATGCAGCAGCAAATTCACATAGATGTCAGATACTTCTAGATTTCTGCTGGAAGCACAAGTCAGATGGGGGTTAGGCAAAAGTATATCCACACTTTTTCTTTAAACAACCAAAGGGGTAAGTATTTTCAATTGAAATAAACATGTGAACTTCCCTTTTCTCTCCAGAAAACCTCTCCCAAGGTAGAATACAGAATGGTTGAAGTTGGCTTACTCCAAACCCCTGCTCAAAGCAGAGTCACCTAGGACAGGTTGTTGAGATCTGTGCCCAGTTGGATTTTAAATTATCTCAAAGAATGGAGACTCCACAGCCTCTCTGGAAAATCTCTTCCAGTGTTCAGCCACACTCATAGAAAAGAAAACAAACACACCCTCTTTTTTTTTTGTACGTTTAAAGGGAGTTTTTTGTATTTCAGTTTATAACAGTTGCTTCTTGTTCTGTCACTGGATTCCAATGACAAAACCTAATGCATATTTTTGTTAGAGAATGTGAAGAACATATGATACTCACAGGAGAGACAGATTAAAATAAGAGATTTAAAAACTACACATGGATACACACACATATTTTTGCAGAGTGGCTTTTTCTTCCTTTCTTTCTCTTACCTCAGAAATTTCCAGGGCCCCTGACCTGTAGCACACTACACACAGTTCTCACTCTGTGCTTTGTTTGACTTGGCTATGTTTTGCTCCCTACTGCTCTCAGGGGCCTCCTCTTCTCTGTTCCTTCTGGATGTTCCCAGATCACCCTTTTTATTCCATCCCTGCTGACCCATCATGTTCTCTGTGGCATCCCTCATTTCTGTAGACATTCCAGCTCCTGAAATGGCATAAATTCTCCCTCAATCTCCAAAAAGGAGACAGAATTTTGCTGCAAAGAGAATTCAAACAGGGGTTCTTCTTGTATGCTTTTCAGTCATATTTACTAATGGATCACAATATAAACAATGCACTGTAGAAGAAAAACAAATAAACCAGATACCTTCCATCATTGCTGGATTTGCTGACTCTTATGTATAGATGACAAACATTACTGCTATTTTTCCAGCATACTGGTGTACTTAGATTACGATGGACATTTTCCCAAAACTCCCAGTGAAAAAGATGCATTAATCCAAAGAACAGTTTCTTTTACAGGGTTAATATTGTGTTATGCTGTGAGCTGCATAACACAATATTGGTGTTATGCAGCTCACAGTGGGAGTACTTGTATTGTAAGGTATACATAGACAGATGATGTAATGAAGGTATTCATTGCTTGAATCATTTTATGTTATAATTTAAATGTCAATAGATTTATCTTTGTAGATCTTTTTGCACTGCATATCAGTCTTGTTCTTATTTTACAGAAAAGGAATTGAGTCAAAGACAATAATAAAGATCATTAAACATTATCACATCAATACATTATGAACATTAATGGATCCTAGATTATATACTTACATTAATGGTTTGAATCACTTGGCTAAACCAACACAGGAAATATGTAGGAGAAAAGGATGATGTTCCAGCATTTTGAACTTATTGTTCTTATGCGTTATGGTTTTTTTAACCACAATGTCTCCCTCTTCTAATGAAAAAATTAGATATATAATCCCCAATATATCAACATGTTACCAGCCTTGATTAACTTTAAATAATGAGAATGACAGTGAAAATAGTATCACATTAAAACATCATCAAACAAGCTTAGGCGAATTTGATTTTCTCATATGTATGTTCCAGCAGCATATCTGAAATTGGGAAGCCTTTTGCAATCAGAGAAAAGCAATATCAAAGCAATCAAAGAAAAGAAAGAAAAAACAAACAAACAAAAAAAACCCCAAAAACAAAGACCAAAACCCAACCAACCCAACATTCATACAAATCATCAAAATATATTTCAAGTCACCAGAATTTGATCTAGCCTGGACATTTTCAAACTCAAGGAATATTTTTTTACATTTTTGCCTTCTGATTTAAAAATTTACAGTACAATTGAATTATAAGATATGTCCATAGAAATGACAGGTGCTTATCTGATATTGCTCAGGCTGAGTAGATTCTGTTGTTTTAGAAAGAAGAAGCTGATGTTTCTTCCAAGTTTTGTTTACAGTGTTGCAATTAAATAAACATGCCAAATATACACACCTAGTTTTGCAGGTTCTAGTGATTATTTCTTCCTTAAGAAACAGCTGACTCCTCACCTTTTATTGAGAGATAGGATACAATGTACTGCTAACACTGAGTTTTTATTTCTGCTCAGCTATAAAGATGGCTTATAAATGTTATCTCTGCCATAAGGTAAACAAAGATAATAGACCTGATTTGTACACAGCATATGGGCCTTTGCATCCAATTTATTTCCATTTTATATCTTGGATTTGCCTAAGGCCTATGTTCTGTTTGTATAGGATTTCATCCAAAAATGAATCCTAAAAACATCTCTTTGAAACGTGCATTGCCTTTTTTATTAACAAACTGTAATTCAGACATCTGCTAAACTGTCCCCCAATATAACCATATGAAAGACAAAGCTAACACAGCTCTAGCTAATTATTGTGTAAATTCTACATTGTGGAAGTTTAGCATCTGCATTTAATGGAAATACATTATTTATAAAAATACACAGTTTGAAAACAGCTTCTGAAATTTAATCACTTATCTTGAGCAAAATTCTGTTACTATATAAGCATTAAGGATGAGTTTTAGATCAAGCTGAGGGTTTTAAATAGTAGTTTTTTAAGACAAAAGAATAAAGTTTTAATTAGTATAGTCCAAAGAAAGCTATGAAATAGTTTAGTGGGTCCACTTTTGGCCTAATGTCTGTGAGGCTTGCCAACATTCAAATCTGTGATTCCAAAACCTTCACCGAGGTATTTCTAGTCCTGGAAAAACCAAAACTCTCACAGAAAGGAGTCAATGGTTTTGGAAGTAAGAATACAATCTATGAGACTGCTGTACCTTAAAGAGAAGAATTACGTCTTAGTTTGCGTTTCAAGGAATTTTGACATATGGATCAGAGTTTTCAAATGGATTCATTTCTGTGGGGGTTTAAGTCCTAACATGACCTAAAAAAAATCAAATCTTTTCTTACTGTTTTAACTGCTTGCTACTGCATCTACAACAGCAGTTTTAGATGCTGTAATCATGGCACACGTGGCTTTCTTATCCTGTGTCTGCAATAGAAGGTAAAAGTGAGTGATGGTAACAGATGATGTATGCACTTGAAACCTCTCTCAGAATAAATGAGAATGAGTTAGATTAAACTCATTAAAGTAACTAATTAAAGTAACTTTGCCTTTGAAAAGGACAAAACAAATTCATAGAATATATCAGAGTTCAGTTCCAGAATTTTGTTTTCGTTATGAAATCTTAGTTTTGCTATAGTCCATTAATACTTCACAAAAAATTTCTTTGCAAGAAATCCTCATTAACTTCCACAGCGTGAAGATTTCACCTCAACATTTTACAGTGTCAGAATTTACCAGACAAATGAAACTTGTTTGCCTTTTTTTTTTTCTTCACTGTGAAATAAGCTTACTTCCTGCTTGCACACTTCTTATTTGGAACTGCTCCAGAAACCAAAGCCAGGATGCAGACTGTGATTGATAGTTCTTGCCAAAAATAAGACAACACAACAACAATATGATGCTTTTTCCCCCTTATGATCAGGAGAGCTTGAATGGCAACCCCATCTACCAGGACTAGAGAAATATTAGAAAGGCCTCTTATAAATAGAGGGTCTGTTTTTATACTCTGCCTGGGGGAAATTATGCCCTTTTGTTTTTAGGTCCTAGGTGCCTTAGTGAAATGAAATACAGAGCTGAGTTCTGTAAAAATATTTTCTCAGAATCTTGAAAATTTTAATTGTAGCTACTGCCACAAAGCAGTGAGTGAAAAACAGAATGTCATTTTCCATGCCCATTTCTAGTGAGTGCTCTAAAGAAGATACATTCCATTAAATAATTAGAAGATTTAAAAGAGACAGCTGAAGGTGCACAGGGTGCTCACATCCCATCTGGTCTTTGTCTCCAGAGACAATACTGCAACTCTGGTACACATTTCTTGCAGATAGCTCAGAGAAAAGGGCTATGAAGTTTTACTTAAGACCATCCCAAACCATTCTAGAATTCTAGACGGTACACAGCACACAATACACAGCACAATCAGGAGTGAAGTGGCAGGGTGCAATATGTCCAAATTCATATTCAAGGCACATTGACAAGAACCCAGTTTAGAAGAATAAGAACATGTGAGCTCAGAAACTTCCTAAATATCACAGAACTTTTTTAACCTGAGCATCAAACTGAGTTGTTAAAATAAACAGATAAAATTAGCATTAATAAATAGCCAAGCCATGCAATATTATCTTTTGAGTCTACAGAGACTCAGAAATTAAATTTCTGAAAGGTGGTAGAAAATTTATTAATTTTGAGAGACACTTCACAGAAATAAATGCAAATAATTTAAAAAGCACTTCTAGAGATGTACACAGCTAAGGACCAACATGTCTGACTTGCTTGAAAACAAAGTATAAAAATAAATAGAAGTAATAGAGAATATAATGTACAAGGGAAAGTCAGTATAAATAAATAAAATTTTGTGTCTCACAGAGTCACCAGAAGTCTTTCAAGGACCACTTAACATATGGATAAAACATGAGGAGAGAAAGCTATTACAAGCTGAACAGGAATCAATTTTTCATTGCTATGTTGTGAAAGAGATAATGCCAAACTTGAGCAACAGCTGAAAGAACAACATAACTCTGATTTCCCTAGTACTGGCTGCATCTCAGTCTTACATGTGGTTTCATTGTAATGCACTCCAAAGGAAAAAAAATATCAAACAAGATGCTTGGACATATGCATGAGGAAAGAAAAGATCTTAGAGGCATGAACAGCAATGATTGAAAAAATCTGACCTTGCTTAGTCAAGACATGACAGAGGTTAGAAATATAGTAGTTAGTACAATCAAAGAGATCATGCAGAAACAACTATAAATGCTATTTCATTGCACATGTCCAGGGCTTCTAGGATAAGTAATAATGCATTTAATTTTCAGCAAGGGCTAGATAAGGTAACTAAACTCCTAATGCATTCCCTGGAACATGTTATTTTTTTCACTAAATATAAAGCACTGGATGGATACCTATATGGAATTTCATCACACAGAAGAGAGGGAAGGACTACAGGGCCTAGAATATAGTTCCCAGATTAATTTTTTATGATTCAATAATTATATCCACACATTTCAAGTTTATTTCAGGAATTTTGATCTAAGCACTAAACCTCGATAATTGCAATAATTTGGTTGTGACTTTAAATCTTATATTTCCAACAAAATGTCTCTGTTTTCTCACTGAAAATCACAGGTCCAGTGTTTCCCAAGCCACCATCATTTCAAATTGTTGATTAATATCATGACTGGTCTCAGTCAAGAGTTGGTAATGAATGACAGGCATTTTTTCCAACTGTAACCCTGAATTAGGTATGTTTTCCAAATTACAGGTTGGTTTCAGATTTAAGTCTTTTTATGTGGAGATGTTTTACATTGGAATGTACACATTTAGTAAGCAGATGGGGAAGAGAGCTTTACTTTACTACTAAAAGAATTCAAGATATGTAAACAGGCAATTGTAGAACAGGTGGCTTTTCATTTCCAAAAAAATCTAAATAAAACCAGAGTAGGTCTTTAATTTAATAGGAAAAATGTCAAAAATATCTCTGTGCACTTACAGCTGAATAAACTTTAGGAAAAGAAAATTATTTTGGAAGGAAAAGCAGGGAATCCCAAAATATTATGGGCTTGAACAGTTCCTAGAAGATTTACACTAACAAAACCAAAGCAAACAAGCAAAATCCAGTGTGTCTTAGAAAAGACATAATATTGTCCAGGAAGAAGCCTTCAAAAAGTAATTATGCTCTAAAATAAAGACCCATCTTGAATGAGTCTTCAGCTAAATACTAGCAATAGAAAAATCTGATGTTAGCATAACTCAATAAAGCAGTGTTCATTTGTTTTACAAGGGTCCATAACATTTTTTGTTTATTTAAAGACATAAATAGTTTTTATTTGTATTTTACCATAATCTCATTCAGATTGCGGACATTAAAATACACAGAGTGAACAGAAACCTATTTAAAATCAACAGATGTGGTGATCCTTGAAATTGAATTTTTATCAAGTTCATAGCTTTACTAAATATTGATGCAAGAAATTAGAAAGGTAAGAAATCTATTCTTTAAGCTGCATGGATAAGAGGCTATACCAGGAGATTAAGAAAGAAATAAATATTTCTCAGTAGGAAGAGTGTGTCACTATAGTGAACAGGACAACTAAAACCTGATGGTCCCAAAGGAATTGTTCAAAAGTGCTGCAACCAAGGTATTTTCTGTTCCTACTGCCCAACCACCTGAATCTTCGTTTATTAAACAAGCATGAATAAGAGTTTTGAAGGTTCTGTCAAGGAGAGACACTTGCTGTACTGAACAAGCAAGAGAAAAAGATGAACGTTCACCCAGTATGCTTCTGCAGGGAGCAGGGATAGAACAGGGAATTTGCAAAATAAAGAATCCTCTGCATGGCTAAGAAATGCTCTACCCAAGAGAACAGTCACAGCTAGAGCTGCACAGAGAGAACAAACTGGCTGCTTTTGATGACAGCTAACCAAGACATAATGTGTCTATTGAGAACACAGACATAGAAGATAGGACTATAAGAAAGAATTAAATGCTAGAAAAGACAAAAGCTATTATGGTCCAGGAATACATGATGAGGAGTGGGGAGTGTTATTAAGACAATACAATTGGAGGAATTGGCTGGGGAAAAGCAAAAAAAATATCTTTGAGTAAGTAGTATGTGGACACTCTCCCTAGTGGGAGTTGCCACTTATTTGCAAGCACACGGACTGAAGTTCTGATCTTTGTTCCATAATAAATGTTGAATGGCTAAAACCAGAGGAGTGGTGGATGACAGCACAGATAGAGCTGCTACTGCCAGCCAGCCAAGAAAAGCTAGAGACTGCAATCCACTCACTGACACAAATACTGGAAGGTCAGATTAGTTATGGTGGGGAGATCAAAGAACATAATGCAGCCTGGAGGAGAGAGGTGAGGCACCAGCACACGCCACAGGAACATTTTATGTGTCAGAGAAGAAATTCTTGTCTTAATGTGCCATTGCAGGCATAAAATAGAAATGCCTCATGGAAAATGAGCAGAGAGACACACAGAGAGGTACTACAAAGATGAGGGGCTTCATCAGAGTCAGATCTGTAGATTCTAGGACACATGGTACTTTTACAGCTATCACATTATGATACAAATTTAAAAAGTTATTCTTTTTCATGCTAGCAGGCATGGTGAAGTAAGCACTGATGCAGCTTCTGCAACCAGACTCAAAATATGAAAAGAATATTTGCTTCCAGGAAAGTCCCACTAAACTACTCTCTCAGATGACCCAGGCATTTTGATAGTCTCCATCATAATTATGAGTGCCCTTATGGATCAGGCTAGATGGAGGAAAATACTCTGTGTCTAAACCTGGCAAGAAATTTTGCTGTCTAACATCTTAAAGCAAGTTCTTTGCCCTTTCAGATAACAATGGAAAAAAAAAATATGGTCTATTAAAGAATTATAAAATGATGACATTTGTCTCCTATTTTATCCAGAAATAAATTATTTAAGAGACATTTTCACTAAAAGTGCTTAAGGCTAAATTGAAATATATGCAACCCAAAAGATTACAATGGCAGCATAGTATTACCTCATTTGCTCCTGACTACTACAAGGTACTTAAGGAATCTCTGTGGTTCATGAGTTTATACACCCACTCAGAGGGATAAAACATAAATCTTCAGATCTCAATGGATACTTTTGGTGAAGCAGCACTAGATTATATATTCAAGTGTTACGTAATAATTTAAAATGAACATTACTTCTGACATAATAATACAAGACCAAAGGCCAAAGGACTTGGAAAATGTGGTACAACCAGAATTGTTTCAAGCATTCTTTTGAAGTGGAGGTCTTCGTGCTACCCTCAGTCCTTGAAAACTACTTTAACATGCAAACTTCTTGGGAGAGAAGCGTTTGAGGAAATTAAGAGGTTAATGAATCTACATACAATGACAGGAAGTGGCACAATCTGGCTGTACTGCAAGCAATGCACAATAATAATTTGAGAGTCTATTGCAGATGTAAAGAGCTTATAAATATGATTAGTAGGAAAGAGGATGCACACGGGTAAGCTCTCTTCTGTCAGATACTCACCAAAAATGAAAGGAAGCTCGTTAAGGAACAAAATTCTGCTTTGAAGGTGCCTCTTTCAACAAGGGCGCATTTTGCATAATCAATAGAAAAATATTTCTAATAAAATTGCAGGCTATCATGGAGATCCTATCAGACAAAGTTGCAGACATGAATATGCAGTCAAGGATTTTTAACATTATAAATAAAGACTAATGCAAAATTAAGCAGTCCTTGAGACACAGTAAGAATATTTTGAAAATGCAGTCTCCATATGACTTGGCAATGGCTGAGATGAATGGAACTTTTCATCTATTTTTTTTTTTCCAAGACAAATAAACTGCTGGTAACTTTGAACTGATTCACCTATATCAACTAAACCTTCATTTGGTTTGATAAGTTTATATTGTCAGGCTTTGTTCCAAATGTTCAAATCTGCATTCACTATAGACAATTTGTCTGTCCAGTGCCAAATTTATGTTTCAGAATCCAACTAGGTAGATGCCATGATTATCTTGGGGCCAGTCATTTACAGAAGCAGCTACAAAGAGTACATGAAGCTAGATGGACTCTGAAAAGCTAGGACCTGGTTGTTAGAAGAACATCTGATGCATTCAGAATTAATCACTTGCTCCACCAGACCAAACGCCTTTCTACTCCCCAGGCAAAAGGCACAGTGGACTGGGAAAAAAATGAAAGGTGAAAATCAATGACTAAAAAAAAATTTTGGAGTGTGAAACCATGCTGAGAAGCGTGAATATTAGAGGCATGAAATAGGAACCTATTCTTGTTACTAATTGTCTTTTTAGAACTTTAATGCAAATATATTTTAGTCAAAGTAACTATAATATTCACCTTACTAAGTGTAGGAACAAATAAAACTATGAAAGTAGGACACTGAAGTAAGGTCAGAATCAAAAGATGTTGTTGTGGGATTGATTTTTTTAAATATTTCTTAGATATTTCTGTGGATTGATGTAAATTAAAAGTTTCAGCATTCCATTTAATTTAAGATGCATCAAAGTGCTGAAATTCATATATGCCCTTTGAGACAAGAAAATGTGGAGAAAAATTTAGTTTTTCTCCACATTTCTAGGCTTTCCTTCAGTGGAATGAGTTCTGATTTAAAAGGAAATCAGTATTGTATTCTCCTCTGAAAATTGTTTGGGTTTTTAACTCTTTTGATTTTATTACCAATGGCATAACTGATGATATTGGTGTTTTGCTGTCTTTTAAAACTAGAATCAAGCAAAATTATATAATTCGCCTAATTCTTTTTTTCAAATTTAAAATTGTGCAAAAAGTTTTAAAAATATGTTGGGTTACACAATATCCCACATCAAAATAAAAAAAAAGGACAAATTGCGTACTTTTAAAAATTTTATTATCTTAATACTAAAGTCTGAGATTTGGTGTCTTAATTCATAGGTTTTTTTTGTTTTAGACCTAGTAATAGCTTCTCTATTGAAATGGGTTGATTTCACTTCAGCAAATATAAACTGCAATTTAGTCCCTAAGAAATTCTAAGAATTTAACATAGTTAATTGTCTGTATTTTTTAGAAGTGCTGTTATTAGTTTGAAGTTTAACTGAATTAGAAAACACAAAACTAACCATATTCTGAAGTGCAGAAAATGGGCTTGCTTTCAGTGCTTTAGTACAAAATATAGTATAATAAACAGGCTTAGAGTAAGGCCTCAAGTCAAACCTCTGTTGAGAGGCCCCTCAACACACAGGTTAATTAAAATCTACATTTAAATCTTTCCATTTGAGACACATCTGTTTAGCTTAACATATGCCAAATTATAGGCTATAAAAATTTGTTGCAAAGACATCTTTTTAAATTCAAAGAAGCTTTCACATATGCTGTCCATTCGTTAATGTTTTAACAGAAGAACAAAGTGATGCACTGGGTGAATTACATCCTCTTATTGTCCTCTTATTCTCCTTTCCTTTCTAGTGTTTAAATTTTCAGACTCTGTCCCTAAGTGAGGCTTATGCAATTATCCTGATTTTTCTAATATGTGGCACTGCTGTAAACACAACTCTAGATGTAATTTGTTTGATTTTCTTGCTGTCTTATCATAGCAATACCCAGTTATTCCCTACTCAGCTGGTCTAGTGTAATTCCTTAGGTGCTTTTCTTGCAACATCACTTAACCATTTTTGATTGCTTTATGTAGAACACAAACATTTTATGTTTGTGTCTGCCTGTCAGATTGCCTGTCACACCTGTTTTTCTTTTTTCTTTTCTCTTTTCTTTTCTTTTCTTTTCTTTTCTTTTCTTTTCTTTTCTTTTCTTTTCTTTTCTTTTCTTTTCTCTTTTCTTTTCTTTTCTCTTTTCTTTTCTTTTCTCTTTTCTTTTCTTTTCTTTTCTTTTCTTTTCTTTTCTTTTCTTTTCTTTTCTTTTCTTTTCTTTTCTTTTCTTTTCTCTTTTCTTTTCTTGTCCTCTCCTCTCCTCTCCTCTCCTCTCCTCTCCTCTCCTCTCCTCTCCTCTCCTCTCCTCTCCTCTCGGTTTGAATGGTTTTGGTTGTTTTAAGGAAGTTGTAAAATAAGAGGTATCACAAACACCCATATTGCTTTAAAATGTGTGAAAATTGATGGCAAGGTATATTGCAGAGACTGTAAATATCTATTCTCAGGGAAAGAGCTCAACCAGTTGGTCATTTCATGGCCATTCATGCTTATCACTGCTTATCATTGTGTCACTTCATCACTATTTTCGGTCAGTCACCGATGGCAGCTTTTGCCTATTAACCAGCTAGACTCATGTTTAAATGGTGGTAAATAACACAGAAAGAGCTAGAAGAGCTGTTTAGGCACAACAGAGATGTTTCACTAGTGGTGGCACTGAAATAAATGTAGGGATGAAGCAGAAGTGGACAGGAAACAAGAGGGGACCGAGGAGTGAAGAATATGGGGCACAGTAACTAAATTCATAGTATGTTGGTTTCATCACTTGTTCATGCAAGGATTTTATTGTGGAGGGAGAATGCTGCCTGGGAACTTGTGCTTTTCAGCAAGTTGAGGTACATTTTGGGAAAGAATTCTGTGATATGTTCACTTAAAGATTCTACAGAGTTAGAATCAATTATAAGTAGTGACAAAACAAAGGGTAAAAGGAATAAACAGGAGCAAAAAGAGATACAGATATAGACTTCTAATACTCCTTTGTACTTTGAAAACTACGTCTTCTACCTATTAACAGTGTAAACACTAAGCATAAGGGAAATGATGGAAGTATCAAGAGGAAAAGTTTGTTAATAAACAGACATTTTCATTAGGAAAAGCAGAACAGCTAAAATAGCTAACATTTAGATTCAGAAAAGTGGTTGAGGAATATTTAAGACTAAGCAAAGCTTTAGAAAATAGACCGTAAAAAATCTTTGCCAGATAAATTGATGAAGTTATCTAATGCTGTTTACAGCCATATTTGGATGGATGAGGAGGGCACAGAAGTGTGACTGGAATACATTATTCCACTAGCTTAAAACAGATTTTTGCCAGCTTGAATAAACTATTTTTGCATCATATCTGGGATGGAAAAAGAAGTGACGTTCAAGAATAAAAGAGAAAAGACATACATAGGACATGTACCTGAGCAATGATCAGAGGCAAAGAAGCATATTCAGGAGTTTGGTTTAGCTATATTAAAAGCCTGTTTTGAAAACAACTTCAAATTATTTCATTTGATCATTTGAGGAATGTAAGCAATGCCAGCAGGTTTTCTAATCAATTTATATTAGCTTTTTTTCTCTCTAGCATTTTTTTTTCAAAATTCAATACACGGATATTTACAGTTGAAGTACAGATATGCCTTCAGATATATTAGCTCTAACAAAACAGTTATTATAGAGATTTATTCATTCCAGCACTATCTATTCAGTGATGTTTTATTTAACAGCAGAAAGTCTGAGAATTCAAAGCAATAATGAAATCGTGTTTTCTTTTGAGATTGGGTTTTCCTCCTTTAAGAGAGGAATCTTTTATTTTTGTAAAGGCAAGTTGATTTAACCATCTGATAACCTTTAATTAAATTAAAACAAAGCCTATCATTCTATTACAAATTTACAAATGCATCAAGTAGACACATTATTCTGTAAGACAGACAAGATATAATTAGATGTTCACCAAACAAGAAAGAGGCAACAGAAAGACTGCCTTTCAAAAAATAAGAAAATAAGAAATCAAGACAGTTTTGGAAGCCTATTAAGAATTCTATTTAAGTAATAAAAGGATGGAAGGTTCCCTATAGCATAGACTAAAACATCTCATTTGAATATGATATTCCTTTAATATGTGTCTAGTAATGCATTTAACTTTAAGCCAGATTTCTGATCCTTATCTCTTTAGATGAACAAGCATCACTATGTAACATACAACCACATAAATGTATGCTTCTTAGGGAAGTATTGAGGGATATGGAATATCTATCCTCTTCAGATTAAGAAACAATTCCCTACATTTTTAACTTAGAGAGCAATATCTCAATATGAGAGTAATTAATCAATTACTTTAAATGTTGGGAAGGTTAAAGATTCAGAATCTGTTCAGAAAAGAAAAATAAGACAGAGCATGAGAATAAGACTTTAGGAAAGTCTTAGAAGAATTATAATCTCCTTAGAGAAGCCAGCCATCACACTGAGAAGGATAGTGTCTTCTAAAGTGGAATTGACAGCTTGTAAAGACTTCTCAGAAACAAATTTTTGCTATCTAAGTTAAGGCTGCAGAATCACTGCAGAAACTATGACTTACTTTGTCATGGATTTCCACAATACGTTCCCTTTCAGTAGGCTTTGTTTAGACTAAACCATAAACCTTAAATAGTAGAGCAATAGTTGTAGAAAACAAAAAAAATCCAATTTTTTTTAATCCACACTTTTGTATTTTTAAACTCTTTAAACAAATTTGTAGGTACTCTTACAGTAAGATAATGCTTTCTAATCTTCAGTAGATTTTCTTACAATTGTACAGGTACTAATCTCTAAACTAGGCTACAGAGGATGTACAGTGCCTTCATTACAGCATTTTTATCATGTGCACTATGTGTCCTAGCCTGTAGCTCAGTATTACAGTATTTTTCTTGCTAGAAATGGGCCACAGGATCTGTACTGAGTTTATGAGGCCTCAGGACTATGGCTTGTCAAGCTTGCTTTGTACAACTTTTTCTTGATTTGCCTGCAACTTTGCTTTGACCTAGTTTAACTGTAAAAGTATTTTTGTCTCATAACTGGATAACCATGTTTAATTATTTTAATATGGCTTGTCTTCCTATGGTATAACCAATTTCACATATAGTTGTAAAAAGTAGTTGTTCTATATAAAATTTGTGAGCCTAATGCAATGTGGCGATGTAGAGAATCACAAGGTTGGTGTATTGGTGGAGTCCTTGAGAAGAGGAAGCAAAGCAAGCAGTACAGAGGAATAGTGGTGTGGGATAAGAGCAGAGCCACAGCCTGGCACCAGAGATCCCATGGCTATGAACAGCGCATCAACAGTTAAAGAAATGCAGACCTGAACAAAACTGGGGTATGGGGGTATGACAAGTGCATCATATGTAGTGAATTTGAATGTACTGTGACTTGCACAGCAATGAAGAAAAAACATGTGTGAAAGATCATTTAAAAAGAAATAAATATTATCCCAGCAAATCCTAAAGTGAAGAAGAATACAACAATTTCATCATAGTCTTCACAGTGAAATAGTTTGGATGCTGGTGATTTCTACGTGGTACCATAACTGGCAGAAGGATCCCAAAAAAGAGTGAAATGTTCAAGAAAACCATTAGCAGCTAGGAAATGTGTGATACGCTTCCAACTGTACTGTTATTGAGGGTTGTTTTGCTTTTTTTTAAACTTTGGTTTGGGGCTTTGTTAGTAATGGTAGCATCCTTTCTTTATGCTCTTTATTTTCTTAATTTTCTGTTATAATTAGATGTTGGCTGGCTTTCTGATTAAACTTTAAAATTATATTAATTATGAAGTCCTGACTTTACGTACAATCACTGTTTACTTTTTTACCCATCATGTTTTTAACCAGAAGTATGGATATCTTGATGATATAATTCCATTAGATTTTGTATATTGTTATTGAGTTCCTGTGGAGTCCATATATCAAGGAAAACTCTCAAAATGGTAAAGCAGCTTCTTATGTTCTACTAAAATGGCTCTAGCTAAATTTGCTGATTTGCAGACCTGACTATTGTGAAATAAGAAAAATGCCTAGCTTTTACTCAGTGCTTATCTCCAGGTTAGTACAGGATGTATTCTTTGTCCCATTATAAGCAAGAATCAGCAGGTATGCAGGCTCAGGATCATTAGCATTTTAGTGTCAGAATTTGTCTTTCCAGTACACTAGATGACACTGAAGATGAGAAATTTATCTATGGATCTATAGAAGAAATCAGAACTGACCTAGATGACCTTCTACATAAATTATTCTAATCTGACAGTGGTTTTATAAGGTGTTTGGCTAAAAAGATATACTTTAGGATTCATTTCAGAATGTGAAACCCTTAGAGTAATTCCCTTTGAAGAAGACTGTAACAGGATCCACAGATTATTCCAATCCTTTTAAAGTCCCATGCAATTTACATTCTATTAATCTTTTTTATAAAGAGATGCATCCAAGTCCTCTTTAAGGATGTGGATACCCTATTAAAAATATTAATATAAATTCTTATATGATATGAAAAACTAGAGCCTTCAGCACAAACTTTGAATTTGCCATAAGTCACAAAGGCTTTCGCTTTTGTTAGTTTAATTTAAGTTTCTAACACTTTTTCAGGAATGTAGAGCATGTAACTGGTGAAAAGAAACTGAAAAATGTGGATCTCACACTCAGAGAGCAGATCCCAGTCCCCTCAGTGCCATTCACGATGCTCAACAGGCTCATAAACACACGAGAGGTGACTCAGCAGGGACCCATTTCCTGGGCAGGTGTGTTGGATGGAAAGTTGCAGAAGCAGGTGGCAGGAGTGGTGTGTGCTGCTGAGGAGAGGTGACAGGCACCGTCACCGTCCATCGCACCGCTGCCATTCTCCTCTCTGCAGCCCCTGCTGAGGGTTCTGTGGCAGCTGGGCAGTGGACACTGCACAGCCAACTCCTTGTGGGTGACCACCTGAGGACTGAAAGGATCTGCCCCAATTTGCCTCTTCCCTCTTGTCCCGCTGTCCTGAGAAAAACATGCACATGGAAAAATGGCATATACTTCACGTGATTGGCTCCAGCCCGGTTAGTCAAGCAGGAGAAACAAAAGGAAAAACCCTGCAAGCAAATCCAACAGAGCATTACCAAAGACCTGTCAGGGCTGGAAGCAGTTAAAACACCAGAATATTTAGCATGGCTAAAAGATCTTTCTGCAGGATGGCTTCTGAAACACAATTTTTGAATAATTATGAGAAATATCTTGATCAAAAAGTTTTGAAGGTCATAATGTTCATTAGAAAATACAACTGCATTTTACAGCAAGCAGTAAATTCTAACTTTTAGACATTCATGTTACTTCAGTCATATCATCTCTGTCCTAAACTAATGCTGTTAGTGTTTTACTCATAACTTTGTTATTTGGTATGGTTATTTCACTTATCCTTCATCAGCTGTCTAAATCGAAATTCAAATGCGTGCATGCCGTCTTTTAGAATTAATGCAAAGAAAGCATTAATTCTAATTTCTTAGAATTTCTTTATTACTTCAAATTAACATCATTCTTTCAAACATTGCTAATTTTTTCCCCCCAATCCAATTGTTTGCTGGATTATTAGGGCTTGAAGAAATGTTTCTCTAAACAATTTGTCTTCTATAGCAAGGTGGAGAAATGTCTACTGTGATATTTTTTTTAAATGATCAGCATGCAGCTTTCCAAATTCACTTTAACATAGCAGACAGTAGTTAATTTGGGGAAGAAAATGCAAAAAGAAAATTCAGATTTTTAATGGAAATGTATGAAACAAAGAATTTTTTTCAACCCAGGCAAAGATTTTCTAATGGTGTACTAATTTAGTCACTTAAAATAGGCAGCAATCCTAACTGAATCCCACAAATAGAGAAAAAATAGAAGAAAGTTTTGCATCTTTATATTTACCACAATTGTGTGGTCCCTATTTCTAAACAAAACTCTTATATTTTGGCCCATATTTATTTAAAAGTCATTTTTATTTGCAGGATTTCTGTCTTTCAAATCTATCTCTCTGTCTCTACACCTGCTTCAAATACTAAAACAGCTTTGATGGTCAGAGTAGTCTGTTAGTGGAACTTCATAAACTAGAAGGAACTTCACTACTTATATCAGTTCATTTACTATTACTGCAAAGTAAAACATTAAAATAATATTACCCACCAAATTTCTAAGTTTTCCTGTAATAGCAGACTGGCTGTATGGCTCATCTCAGAAAGATTTTTTTTCAAACAGATTAATGACTTAAGGAGGATGAGTGGTAATGAAAACTCCCTTTGGGCTGCTGCACACAAATGCATTTGCTCAGGTATAACAGAAGTGCTCATTTGGGGCATTCCACAAAAATCCTGTAGAAAAATCAGGTTCTTCATGAAGCAGAAAGTGAAGAGTGAATTAAAAGACAGCTCCTATGACAAGGAAAAACTGTCAAATACAGGGAAAGAAATATAGACCACAGAGAAAAAAATTACATAGAAAGTCAACATAATTGCTAATGATGTAGAAATATCTGAATTTTTCCCTTCTTGTTCATACTAGGTTTCAGTTTCATACTGCCTTCTTTCACATTCTTCTCTGTCTATACTTTACTTAGCAACCACACAGAGCAGTCCTGCTATAAACTGATTCCTCAGATGTGCTTTGTGCATTCCAAAGTGTATTCCAAAAGGTGCACACTGTCTGTTTCCAGGAGCTGTAATATTCTTCTCCGTAATTTTCAATTTTTAGCGCATAGGCTGTCAAAGCACATAAATTGTTGAAAAACATGCTCTTACCAATACTGACATTACAGTGCTTCAAAAAAAGTTCATGCTACTCTACCTGTTTACTCTCTTGAACAAGCTAAAGTAGAACTGAATTAATGCAAAAATCCAGATCAAAAGATCAGTAAAGGACTCAACATAGATCAATCCATAATTATACTACACATATGCATTCCATCTGTCTATATATTTGTATATTTGTACATTTGAATACACGTAAACATAAAAATGTATAAATATAGTGTGATTGTGCACATGTTCATGTGTGTGTGTGTCTTTTGTGTGTGTAAAATTGTAAGAAACCAATAGTGCAGGGGACAGGTACAAAGTAAATTACTGCTAGAGCAGCCCAAAGATGCAGACAATCAGAAAAGAGCCTAGTTTTTCTTGATTTAATCTTAAATGTAAAGAATAATAAATCAGATAACCATATGAGGCATCAAGCAGCAATCTGTCCTGTAAGCCAATCATGCCAGAGGTCAATGCAACATAAAGGAAATGAGGTAAAAGCAACAGAAATTATGAGATTGGTGCCTCTGTATTTTTCATGGTCTGGCTATAAACTGAATTGATACCACAGTAGAAGATGTGACTTCATGAAAAATGGTTCACTGTGTTGGCAGCATTTCTGTAGCTTAGCTTTGCTGGGTAATCATCACGGTTTGCAGGTATAATGGTTTTGCAGAAACCTTTTCCTTGTATTGTGACAAATAAGCAACAGTACAAACTGCTTAGTTTCAGGTATTAAGAAAGAATTAATTTGACAAGAAATAAGGGAAAAAACCCCTGAAAGTAGTGTCTGATCTGATGGCTAACACAATGATCAATCACATCTGCTGTGGATGGGAATCTTGCCTGCAATGACCTTGCTAATATTTGTGTTGATAAAGGGAGAGTCATCAAAAAGACCTTTCAAACCTGCCTTGTTGCACACTCCTTCTTGAACATTGTGGTGTAGCTAGCACTCTAGAACCTACAGGAAAGAGTAATTAAAGATGCACAAACAAAGTTAAACCCAGATCCTTCCTCGCTTTTATATGGGCATGGGTTTTACCTTTTGACACAAGCCCTCCAAGAGCATGGAGCTCAGTGAAGGCACCTTAGTAGGGTTCTGGACAAACCAGATATCCTATATAATAATGCTGAACACCTGTAATTTGCTGCATCCCTCATAATATGATTCAGCTCTACTTCTACCAGCTTCAGTAGTCATCAAAGAGAAATGCCATGACTGCATGAACTTTCCTTCTGTTCTGGCCACCTTGCTTCTTGAGTGAGATCTCTGTGAAGTAGCTGCATTTCCTCCTCGATCTCTACAGAAAGGAATCTGATACTTCAAAGAAGAAGAAACCTTTATTCCCTTTTCTTTGTGCACCTGCTAATAATAATCTGTAAAACTGAACCTATGAACCCAAAGTTCCTATGACCACAAACCTGAGTTTGCTCAGTGTTATTCAGTGTTTCTAGCTCAAATTCTCACCATGACTATTGTAACTAAATGTTGAAAAATAATTCAACTGAAAATTGATATCAAAATTCTTTAAGATGATTTTTCTTAACTCAGTATTCTTAAATTTTGTCTTCTGAGAGAAAGACAATACAGTCTTACTGCTGTAATACAGCAGAAAATGGTTAAAAATTGATCTACTTCAAATTTGCTTCATTTTTCTAAAGTTAAATTACAAAAAGGAAAGCCAAAACCAAATCAGAAACTCTAGACATACACTTGCTACTTGTTACTCATGAAAGCAAGTATTGCATGTACAGCAGTCTATTCCTCAAACTCTTCATAGCTGATAAATCAGTGCATGAAAAGACTTCAAATAAATATCATGACCAATTAAAAAAAAAAAAAGAAAACACTAGCTTCGAAACTAACCTCCAACAAAAATGTAAGTAAAAAGCTATCTAATCTAATTTCTTTTGAATTGAAAATGAACTATATTCTCCTAGGGATGGGAAATATGAAAACCTTCAATACTTTTATGAACCCTTTTTTTAATTACCTAAAGTACTTAACTGTATACTACTAAAAGAACGGCAATAATATGGAATATTCCTCCTTACTCAGGTTTCTACTTTATTTTTCTAAGTAATCTATTCTTGATAACCCATATGTGCTTTTTGTCAGGTATAGTATTTTATTCAAAATGAAATAATGTGCATGCCTTGCTTCTGCAGTCCTCACTTAAAAATGCATGCTAATGCTCTCCTTGAATAAATATCATTGTTCATGTCAGCATATACTGCAGAACTTGACTTCACATCACCTCTCAAATTTTCTTTACATGTTTTCTAAATGAGGAGAAATTCCTATCATTTGCATTGTTAGTCAGAGAGCAATGAATTATGTATTGGTTCCTGACCTGTGAATGCCCAAAGCAGTTTGTGAAAATATATGAGGTCAGGATTATAAGACCATCATTTAAATTGTTTGACTTTCTAGTCAAACCAACATTCTCTCTTCCATTCTTTCTTCTTTTCTTTTTTCTTTCTCAGTATTCATACATGCATTTTTCAGTCACAATTTAGCCATAATAGGAGGTTATAATAAAAAAAAACCACACGTGTTTATGTGAAAAAAGAATATTTTTGCTATACGCACTGGCCCCTTAGTGGCTTTTAATGTCCTTATCTTCCATGCCTTTATATTGGCCAGTGTTGCTCAGAGCATACTTAGCTCCCCTCTCATTTTCTGCTCAGTCTTTTTCACAGCTTTCTCAGCTTTTCATAAAAGAGGTATGGGCCTTCTGCCTTATTCAGTTGATGTAGTTCATTTGGGGATACATAGAGTGAGGTGCTATACAATGTGTCATATTGTATGTTTTTAATAATCCTTCTGTTATATATTATTGTGGTTTATAGTTGAAGGCAGTGGGGTCAGGATTTCACTATAAAAATGTGCTAATTTGTTTCAGGAATTATTGGTAAAAAATTCACCAAGTCTCTCTCTGTGTAATGGAAGTATTTTAGTAATTTTTAGTTTTGGCCTTTGTTGACAGTGGCATTTCAAGTAGAATCAAAATATTTGTTACCTACTTTATTGGTGTAATGCGGTACCATAACTCTTCTTCAATGTGGTACCTTCCCCATGTGGTATCATAACTCTTCTTCAAGGGAGGAACTCTTTTTAAAGTGGAATATTAAAAATTTTGACTGAACAATAATGAAAAATGCTCCTCCATGTGCTTTCTTTGAGAGATCTCTGTAGTTAAACCCTCTACACACAACAAATTGATACACAATTGCACATGCATCAAAAATTCCAGATAACTGAGCTTGGAAGTATTGAAAATAAAGTTTTATCTTTGCTACAATAAATAATTTTGGGTTATTAAAATATTACCTGATGAAGTCAGTGGTTGTAAATTCCTTTTTTTGAAAGAAAGTATTAACAATTGAAAATGATGATTCCTTCATTGTCAGAAATACATAACTGATGGCAGGCATTTGTCATTCTCATTATCTCTATTGTCCACTCTCCTGTGGTAAGGCAAGTAGGTTTAGTTATCAGGATCTAATGTGCTTCACCAGAAACATCAATTGAGGGGAGGCATATTACAGGGAGAAAGAGGCAGGACTAGGTGAGGATATATTGCACACCAGCCCTAGGTAGTTTTACATGATACTATGGGTTAAGAAAGAGAGTAAGATACTTTGTGGAGGAACTGTGACATTCAGAAATATTAAATTTCTAAGCTTTGAAATAAAATAGCACTCAGCATCTTACTTTCTAGTAAAGCAAAAAATTAGTTCTTGTATATAGAAGTAGAAGAGGGGCAATTTCCATTTCTAAGTAGCTAAATCATCTTTTTATATATAGTATATATTACCATATATGTTATGTATAAGATTTGCTTTATACAAAAATTTATTAAGGCTTATGTATTAATGTTGTGCATTCTGAAAATTCAATAACAATTCTGAAAGACGAATCGGAAAAAAAAGACATATTTCATGTCAAGGAAACAGATTAAATAGATAACAAAAATTAAAAAACAGATTCATGATTGTCATGTCATAAATGTCAAATGCATTTATCAACTGGCTATGCATATAATGAGTCACAGCTTCCACATATATATATATTTGTTATTGACATGTGTAGCTCCTTAAGTGTACCTATTAATTGCAAACACTGGAGTACAGTCTGTTCTCATTTTACATTGCTTTTCTATATGCATATTAGAAAGAGATAACTTTTTAAAGATAAATCTGAGAAAACGAGGTAAAAAATTATTTAACTCTTTGAGAGACAAATATTAGTTGTCTTTTAGAAGCTGAAGAGAGGATTGAACAGACAGAAGTTTCAGTAGAACATCTGAAGATATCTCCATGAACGAAAGTACAGAAAATGGATATTTTTTGTCCCTTTCAGATACCCCCATCCTTATTTTAATTAGCTTGCTAATATAAATACAGCAAAGTTGTTGTATTTTTTAAATAACTCTTTACTGAATATGTCAACAAGATAATATATAGTGTATAGTGAGGTTTTGAAGTTAACAATGCGTGCAACATGGCAGATTGCAGAAAACAGGTAACGCAGACTTCAAACCATCTATTTTTCCATGTTAAAGATAGAAAGTATACCAAACACAGAACAGAATCAAGTGTGCATATCTCAGTTTAAATCAATTTTATGAAAGATTACCTTCAGATATTTGGGATATCGACTCTTGATAACAATTTGTTTAGTAGCTTATCTGTTTCTGAGAGGGTCAGAATTCAGCTCTCATGAGGCACATTTCCACAGAGCCCCAGTGTAATAAAAGGTTGCCAAATCCCTTCTGTGCTAGTTTTCCATATGGACTACTAGCCAGCGTCCTTTTAAAGAGTAAAACATTCTCTGCTGTACAAAAGCTTAATGCCAAATGCTTCAATATTGCCTGTAGTATCATCTGGGATACAAAGTGCCCTGTTCAATAGAGTTCAGGGAAGGAGTGATCATCAGCTTCCTAGGATTATCTCTGTGTTTAGAAGAGAGCATCAGGCAGGATTTGATGAGGTTCACAGCCAGTAACTTTTGGTTTTGGCACTCACTTCTGTTTTGTTTTTCCACTGAGCTGTAAAGATAAGTCATGTGTAAAACCATTATTCTCATGTTCTAAAGAAAAAAAACTTTAATATCTCCATGTTAAATTTAAGGTGAAGAAGTACTATAAATGTAGAATTCAATGGGAATTAACCACTTTACTGTCAAAAGCTGAGACTGAACTTTCACTTCAATGCCTTTAATAAAGTGCCTTATGTAGACCCTTAAAACAATAATATCACTATGCATAAAGTTTTTCTTTTGAAAAATTTAAATTAATAAAATTTTCAGAGGGAGAAACTTGTTCTCATGAAAAAAAGAAAATTCTTCTGAGAAAAATATAATTGAATTACTCTAGTAGCAAATTTCATATGCTACTTCATTTTTTAGTTTTTCATGATATTCACTGTAGTCCTTTATTGGGTTACATGGAAAACTGCTAGTATCTTTTCAGATCAAAGTAGCTTATTCCCTAAATATTCTTATAAAGAAATTCAGTAATAATGTTCCAATAAGAACCTGTTAAGACAAAGTCCATGCATTAATCTGGTGTTTGTTACTGCCAGCAAGCTACATGCAAGTAGAACTTATTAAAGTGACAGAATCCATGAAAATAAGGACCTGTTCGTAAACATATATGTTTTTAGAAGGAAGCCAAGTACTAGGAACAGCAGTGTCGTGATAATTCTTTAACACAATTTCACTCAAATGCATATTTTATTCTACACCAATCTTTCTGCATGTCTGTGTCGACTATTAGCAGTATACAATATAAGATGGATGAGATTTTAACTGAAAAAAAAATTGTCCCTAGATCCAATGAACTTGATCAAATCAGGACTTAAAAGTGAACATTTTGAGTGAGTTGCACATATTCAGATTTGGCACTTCTGCTCTATAGCCTTCAGTTATTATATGTGGTCGGATATCTGCCCTAAGTGAAGATCACCCAAGTTTTACAAAGCCCAAGGAAAAAGCTACTAGTCTTAAACTTTATATTGCCAAGATATTGTTGTCCATTTTTAACTGATTTTTTCTACATACTTTACCTAGTGAAGTTTGCTTGCTAAGTGCCTGTCTAGGTGAGAACTGAAATGAAAACTCAGATGTTTGTGTGGCTGACACTTCGAGAAGCCCCAAATTCTGTTGTAGGTTGAAATACATTAAACCTTTTGGAGCTAAGGAACAACTAAATAGGGAGAAACATTCTTCAAATTACAGACATGACTTTTCAGTTGACTACAACTCTGAATTTTTTAGATAATATTCCCAGCTCTATCCACAAATTTTGGTATAAGGAGCTAGCAATGTTTTTTCAGAAGAGCCTTTATAGTGAAGAAACTTTCACTGGTATCACATACAAAGTGATTTTTTTTTTCATACTGAAGAGAAGCATAAAGTAGGCCATCGTTAATATCATTGTGATTTTTGATCTAGGTAAGCAAGTCATAGTCTACATATATATATATATATATATATATATGTATGTATATATAAATATAAATATACATACATATATATGTTTCTTCATTCAAGAGCAAAATGGCCAGTTTGTGAATGCCTTCTCTTTTCACCCTATTCTATAAGTAACCAGATTTGTTGTCATCAGGTTGGGCTTGTGGATCATCCACCTGCAGTACAGGCCAAACTCCCTGAATATTGCTATAAATAAGGTGCCTATAGTATACTGAGGTCCAGAAGAGAAGATTCCTCCTGCATCAGTAAATACTAATCAGCTTGTACTTTCAAAGGAGGCCTTTTGAAACCAAATGTACAACTAGTTATTTCACTGAAATTAAATACTATGACCACACCCAATGGGAATCACTGGCTCTGCTTAACTTCAAGCAAACTCCAGCATTCAACAGAAGTGTGCAGAAGCACAACTGTTTGCTGCTTGTCTTTTGAGCTGTGGCATCTAAAATATGTTAAACAAAACAAAACAAATTTAAAAAAAAAACAAAAAACCACCAAAACAAAAAACCAAAGCCCAAAAATATAAACCTTATCATCACTAAATAGATGACAGAAAAAAACCTGACCACTTTGCATAGACATTTCTATCTAGAATTATGCTATTTGAAATCATATGGTAAACTTTTAATCAGCCAAATTTTAGTGACTTAACTATGACAGTAGCCACACAGGTTGCTTAGAATACCCACTATAGCTGGAGAAAATAGTCAAAATATAGAATATAGACTGGAATTTCAAAATGTTATTTTAAAAGGTGTTGCTGGGAGGAAGTGGTTCCTTACAAAATGGTTGTACTTTGCCATCAATCATAACAGGGTTCATTTTGTCATTGCAGACAATTAGTGTTATCATGTGGTCTGAATTACAGAAAATACATGCTCATAGACTGCTGAGTTTCAAGAATGGGTTGAGTGAAATGAGTGAAGGAAAGGATTAAAACCTTTCTTTCCAGCATAAGGAGCTTCATAAAGTGACAAGTCTAAGCATTCCACTGTGAAGGTGCTTCAGCCTTTACTTCAAATCCACATGCAGCAACTTTCTCTCTATCACTTGGTGATCACTGTAAAACTTTCTCTCTTTGGTTCCCTACTACTTCTGGGAAGTTTTGTCTCTATCTTTTTTCTTTTTTTTTTTTTTCTTCACAATGTGATGCAGCTTTAGCGTGTCCCCAAACTCAGGAGAAAAATAGCTACATTAAAAAAGCAAACTGAAAAACCCCCAAATATAAAAAAGCAAACTGAAAAACTCCCAAATAATTAGATTCCACCACAGTTCTTGGCAGTCACTGAGTTTGCAGAGTGGCTGAAATATTACATAATTTTGAGAGCTGCATTATGGTTTTAATACAAGCATGATATTTTGCAAGGTGCATGTAAAGATCAAGGACTGAGAAGAATCTGAGGGTATAAAAAAACAAATTCTAAATGCAGCTACTGCTTGTGGAGCAGAAATCATTATGGAAAACTTGAAAATGCCTAAGGTAAAAGAAGGGTAATTCAGAGGGACACTGTGTACCTGTGTTCTCAAAATTTCCCAGTCAATCAAATGCTTAGCTAATGTCAGTCTCTGTATATTTTAATTGGGAAGGAAAAAAAGCAAAACAAACAAACAAAACCCACAAAGATTTGTACATGATTTTCCCCACTGAAGATATTTCAGTTTATAACAGCCCTCGAGGTCTTCCCAGTACTAAATAATTTTTTACAATATATTTCTTGTTTGTTTTCTCTTTTTGTCTTTTTTTTCTCCTATTTCTCCATACTGAACATAACTCAGGCCCCTAAGTCAAACAAGGCTTGAACCATACAAATTATTAGCAAAACCTTTGCATTGCCATTATAGTTTGCACCACATTTTCAGCAATATGCACTTTTAGATTTCAAATTACATGAACACATACATGAATACTGCAGAGCTGGGAGCACTCAGAGTTTCCCTCATTCTGGCCTTACCTGAACATGCTCACAAATGATGCTCTATGGAGAGGTGCAACTTAATGCCAGCTCTCTGTTACGTACTGTTACATAACCTTCACCTCCCACTGAGAAGGGTCAAAGAACGCCTAAAGCTTCTTAATCCTAATGAAAAGCGCAAACAGTTTCTGAGATAAAGTATATAGTATTGGGGACATTTTTTGGGGCAACTTTTGCAAATAGGAATCAAGGTCACTTTGAGTTTAACACTGAGTTCTTTCCACATTTTCTATTCCAAACAGATTGAAAGAAAACTAATCAAACAAGAGAGTAGCTTTTTTGGCAGCACTCAGAACTCCAGCTTTTAGTTGGAGGTGAGAAGTGCAGACCTGACAAAGAGGAAGGGATATATTTCCAATTGTTTGAAGCCCAACAGCAACTGCTGGGTTCAAGTCAGAAGGGTTGTGCCCATTTTATCTGAATTGCTTTTATCTGTTCCTAGTAACCCTGTTTTAATATGCACTTATTTTCCTGTATTCCAGGCCACCTAGAAACTTAACATCCCTCAGACTGCTTCGACAGCAAAGTGGTTAATGTTTGAAGAATGAGTCATTCTTTCCTTTGCCATGACATTGGGTTCTTATTGTACAACCCTGTACAGTACTCAGCAATAGTTTTTAAAGATTTAAAAAGCAAAGAGTTACAAAACCATTTGCAATTAACTTGAAATAGAAAAGATAGCACTTTTTTTTAAATCCCATTATATAGTACACCGTATAAATTACAGAGTATTCAAATGCATAAATGCATCTGTGTAACATTTATCAAATGTAATTTTTTTCATTATTCTTGGGGGGCTTATTTTTTCTAGAGTTTTTTTCTCCTTGTCCTAGAGACCCCCATGGTCCCTCACTATCACGTATGACAGTGCTCCAGGTCTGAGACGTTGCTGTTGCAGTATCGCATGTTGTTGGGGATGTGGCAGTCTGTGTAGTTAATGCCCCCGTTTGGGGTATAAATGGGCTGCAGTCTGAAATCTCCTTTAAGGAGCTGATCATTATTTAAGGAGACAATCTGGAAGCTGGTTTCCGTCATCTCCAGGATGGAGTTGTCCTTCTTGGTCCCTGCCTCACAGTAGTCGTCTTTCCGACGGCCCCGGTTGTATTTCCACTTCTGGGAGGTGTAACGACCTTTTTTGTGCATGTGCCAGCAAAAAATGCTGAGCAAGACCACGAGGACAAATATCACTGCACCCCCAATCAACCCTGCCAGCAGAAATGGGGAGCCTATGTTCTGAGAAGTCGTCTGCTCATGGCTGGAAGGGATGTTGCTGCCATTGAAAAAGGAAGCCTTGGTTGTGGCTTCTGAACAGACAGTTTCTTCTCCAGTCCGGTAGCTGTTATAAGTATCCAGTGGAACCAAACAAATCCGGTAAGTGGATTTGGGCTCCAGATTTACCAAGCTCGATTGCTGCTTCTCACCACTAATTATTCGTTCATGAACAATTCCTCCTACCAGACTATGGCCCATTTTAACCCATGTGAGTTTATATGCCATCACGGTAAAAAGTGACATCCAGTTGACTTGGATACAAGTGTCATTCACAAAGTGGATGGAAAGCTGAATCCAATCAGACAAAGGAGGTGTCACCCTTTCTCTGTCCTCCCTGTCAGGCACAGTGGGGAGTGTGGCTATGATGGGAGTGAGAGGATTATATTTACTGCTTGAGGAAGGAAATGATGGGCTGGGAACTAATGTAGTTGGCATGGTTGTAGCTGGGACTGGGGTGATGATAGGTGGCAGACCAGGGGTGGTGGTGGGGCATGACAACATATTCATACTGAGCTCCCTGACTGCCATACCTCGGACCTGCTCTGGTCCCTGGCACATAAAACCACGTACATTGATGGAAGAAGGAATAAATTTGAGCCATTCAGTGACCCACTTAATGCTGCAGTCACACAACCAGGGATTATTCCTTACAGTGAGTTGCCTCAGGCTATGGAGATTATCAAATACTCCCTTTGCCAACATCCGAAGTTGATTGTTGGAAATATCAAGACGTTCCAGTTTGTGGAGGTTTGAAAAGGCTGTAAGTGGTATATGGGTTATCTGGTTGTCCTGCAAGTAAAGTCTTAGCAGATGTGTACCTGGAAGATCGGGAGGAGGGTGAGTCAGTGAATTCCGAACTATTGAGAATTCCTTGAGCTTGGAGAGGTGGCTAAAAGTGCCTTCAGCTATGCCTTTATTAGTGAGGAGATTGCCATCCAAGATCAGACGCTCCAGACTTGTAAGATTCTGGAAGGCCAGGTCTGAAATGACGGCAATTCGGTTTTCGTCTACGCGAAGTTCTTGTAAGTCCAGCGGAAGGCCTACTGGCACACTGCTTAAGTGATTCTTGGACAAGAACAGAAGCTTGAGGCTGATGGCTTCCTGGAATGCCCCATCCTCAACGCCAACAGTGGAGATGGAGTTGTCATCCAGGTGCAGTTCTTCCAGCTTCAAAAGCTGAGCAAGAGCAGCACGTGAAATGGTCTGAATGTTGTTTTCCTGCAGGTGGAGAACCCTGACATTCTTGGGCAGGTTCATGGGGAATTCATCCAATTGATTGCCATACAGGTAGACTGTGTGCACAGACTGGACATTGTGCAACTCTGCAGGAAATCCAGCATTATTAATTTGGTTATTATGGAGGTAGAGGACGGTTACACCCTCCGGTATCCCAAGAGGCACTGAGGTCAAGCTTCGTTCATTACAGTAGACAAAGTTTCGGTCACAGCGGCAAACTTTTGGGCAGGCCAGAGTTTTGGAGACCTGCATGTAGAGCCCCAGGGAAAAGATAAGCCATGATTTCATGAGAAGAGCCCAATCTGTGGGCCACATTTTAGTCCACAAACCCATTTCTAATTTAAAGAAATAAAGTACCAAAGTGTTTAAGAACTGATAACAATAATAACGCACAGGTAACAAAATCTCAGGTCATTAAAATTGGCTTCTATTTATGTCCAGTGTTCAGGCCAGAGTTAAAGTCCTGCAGGCTAAGCATAAAATAATCCTTTTATAATTGGCCTGCCTCCTACTTCTGATAAGGAAAACACAGTCTGATTAGCCAGGGTTACAATGTTTGTTGCCTTCCTCCATGTGTGCTGAAAGAACCAGTAGCCATGTCTTTGCAAATGACCCACAGGTTTCTTTAAAGCTACCAAAAGTCTCTGTGCTTGGAGGTGTATTTCACTGAAGTCCGTTGGCTTCTGTCAGCTTTCTGAAGTCAGCAAAGTCCTCATATTCACTATCTGCCAGATCTGGTCTGCCTGTAGAAGGAAAGAGAAAAGAAAAAGCTTAATAGCACGAAACGTTTAATAGGGAAAATTAGGCCCATTAGAAGACTATTCTAAGTCTGAGCTCTTTATGGATTTCGGGGAAAAAAAAAAGGGAAAAAAGGCATTAATATTAAACATTAGCTTAATATTACTGCTAAATAGTCTTGAAATAGATTTGATGCAAAGTCATTGCAATGACTGAAAGACTTTCAGTGACTTCAGTGAAGGCTAGATCTATTACTTTCATTTGCATACTATACCTCCAGTCTTTGTCCTCTCACAGTCTGTTTAAAATTTTAGAACTAAAAACAACCCAAAAACCTAAACCATTTAACTGGAAATTTTTGCTCAGGTAATTATTTTTCTTTTGCAGAACCACTGACTTCAATGACTACTATTCACTGATGCCTGACAGAGCAGACTCTGGGCTGTACGATTTAATCATATTCTACGTTTTTTTTCATTTTCTACCAGACTCTGGAATATTCTGCTTCTATTTCTGTAATACCATTACATATATTGTCCAAATTAATGCACACTGCCAGATTATTTTGTCTTGCTCTAGTGAATTACTGACTTTGAGAAGAGTCTTTTAAACAAATATGGTAGTCCATGAATGTAAGATACCCAGCTGTAAGACATGTACTTGCTAAAACTATCATCTTGATATTGGTACTGATGTGAACTATGCTGTCAATAGATTCCACAACTTGCTTTCCACTAAATGAAACAGGCTCACATCTGCTAAGTTACTGTTTCAGGAGATCAGCTCAAACTATGGCAGTTTTGCAGAACAGCTCCTTTGAAACCATAAGGGTTAGACATGGCTTTTAATTTTGCTACACAGTTATCTGTGAATGGTTACATAAACAAGTGTGTTAACTTTGGTATAGCTGAGTTCCTTAACGTGTATCATCAGCTTGTAAGCATACTTTTTATGTTCACAGCTACTATTTATTATTCAGATCTATAACCCAACATTTCCTCTCTCTAAAGCATGCAATGAAAGGTACTTTGTTTGATGCTGTCTTGTCTCGTTATATGTTGTTTCCAATGATTGTTGCCCCATCCTCCCCTCCAAATGCATAGTTGGACCTAATGAAGGATATCAGCCTTGGCAAGTACAAAGCATGTGCAGATCTCAGGGTCTTCAATTACAGAGACATAAGCACAGTAATTTTCCAGGTTTTGTTTATCCAGATCAAAGCTCAGGCTAGGATTTCAAGAAAATAGAATTTTAGTGAAAAAAAATCTTGTTTCTTAATGGTGGTTGATTTTTTATTTTTTATTATTATTACATTTATATTTATTTAAACAAATTAAGAACATCCAGGTCATTCAGAAAGAAACTTACTTTTAGTACATAAAACCTTGTTAGTCTGATACAGCTGTGCAGTTTATAACATGTCCCTCATGCTACTTTTGGGAATCCCATGGACGGGTAGTGTAGAAAGCATCCTTAGGAGTCAAACTGTTATATCCCTTCAACCTTGCACTTGCAGATTATTGTATTTATTTAGGGCATCATCAGGTATCACACTCATGGTAAAAACAGCTGCAGATAAAAAAGTGAGACCCTGAAAAATCCTGTTTATCATTATGAATACAAATTTTAAAGACATGTAAATGTAATACTGTAATACAGTCTATAATGTATTGTTCTTTTATAGAAACAGTAAGATTAGGTACCCCACTGTTCATGGTTTTCTCTCTCACAGGCATATTTCAGTCAAGACTGATTTCTTTTCAATTATGCCAGATGACGTGATACTGTAGAGAAACTCTTAACAGGATTACATTCTAGCATGAGCCCAAGTGTGACAGTTTATCCGCCTTTAATGCGGCCTGGCTCCCGTCTAGATCTCAGTGCTCTGATCCGTCATGACACTCTCTTTTAAAATGAGAATGGATATACAGAGCATCCTCTGAGATGCTCAGGACCACTGAGAGTAATAACAGATGTTCTCTCACTTTCCTGTCATTGTCAGAGAGAGACAGCCTGCACCTCCTCACAGATCCAATACCCTGCACTAACCTCGCTGCCGAGTCCAAGCCCAGTTACTGATTAAGTTTTATTTCACTCCCGGGTACAATGGAAAGCCCAGCTGCGAACATGCAGCCACAGGCAGCTGCAGTTCCTGGTTTGCTGGGAATGTCCTAAGAAGGGACTGTCATATTAAAACTGATTTATGCATTCACCTCATTCTAGTACTCTGTACAGTGTACTTCTCACCTAAGTAGATGTGGCACCTGAATTAAAGATTTCAGTAATGGTTCAAACATATTAGATCAAGCACACAGCATTTCTCATTAGATATTACGAGAAAAAGAGCTTTGATTGGACAGTAACTTAGGCAGATTCTAGAGTTTCTCTCCTTTTTTTTGTTACATGGATTTGCTATTAGAAATCTATTAAAACTTTCCTGTTTTCTTCCGTCATGATGGAAAGAAAGGTAGTCCTCTTATTAATGCCAGTATCCTAAACTCTAGATATCAGTCCTAGATAAAGTGATACAAAAAAACCAGTACAGATTATATGTATTTGGGACTACTCTTGATGGAACTAAGCAAGAGTACAAGGACATATCTAACTAGATATTTATGACTTCATGGTTGACTGTGGTGTGGCAGAGGTAAAGAATGAGGAAGTAAGGATAAAACTAAATGTATTTAATGAATTTTTTGGGAAGGGTTTTTCTTTGGTAGTCTTTTACAACTGCTTAATACTAACTTAAAATAGGGCTCGTAGTTGCTGTACTTTTCGGCATATCTCAGGGACCCTAATGCAAAAGTGAGTTCCGTGTGTCAGAAATCTCTACCCCAAAGACATTAAAAAGATTGAAGAGTTGGAAACCTGCTTGATTAAAAAAAAAAAGAAACTTATTGAAGTTAAACTCCAAAAGGTTAGAAAAGTATAAACAGTTTCTTTCTTCAGTAAACTGCCAAAACTGAAGGCAGGTAGAGTCACTCAGCTCCCCCTCTTCCTACCATTCCTGGCATGCTGGCTTCCTAAAGCAAGCTCTGTTTTCAATATGACTGCAAATACTACATTGAGTCTCTCTGCAAATTTACTGATTTTTTCAGAAGTAGAAATTTGGAAGTGGAGGAATTAAAGGCATTCCTTAGCTATTGTGATTTTAAATCTTGGGATTTGACTGATAAGCTATAGGTGGCAATAACTTTGCTTATTTGAAGTCAGAAAGTTCTATGAACCAGTCTAGGTAAAGAAAAAGGCAAGTGTCACAACTTAAAATTTAAGAAATTATCAAGTAAATGCCTCAATAATAACACATCTGTCCATCAACAATTTGGTATTTTTTGTTTCTTTTTTCATCTCCTGTACACTTAATTTCTATTATTTCTCACTATACCCTCCTTAAACACAAGTTATGTCTTCCAAGTGTGTAGGACATTTCCTGCCTTACTGCAGCCAGGATATTAAATCCCATTAGAATTTAAGGAGTGATACAATGAAGTTAAGAAAGCTGCTTTGAAAAAGATGAGAAAATACCACGTTTTAGGTAGCCAAGTCTGAAAATTTGGCTTAGGAGTTCCTGTAATCAATGGAAATATTTGTTTTCATAACTTACCATGCATTTCTGATCAACATTTCTATCTCATTGTCTTTTTTCAAACCTGCCTTGTTTAAATTTCCTTTTGGGTGATGCTAGCTGGAAAAGAAAAATTCTGGCTTTATTACCGGGTAAAATATAAGGTGCTTTGGTTAAAGATATTTTAAAGATTGAAACATCTGGTTGTATGTTTTCCCAACATAACCTTCCGGTGAAAGTTCTTTACTAGTCATACCTTTACTGGTCGGAATCCTCCATACAACTTCCAGCCTTTGCACACTGCATAGCCATGCAATAATTAATATATTACTGAAAGTGATGTTGAATTATAAATTTGTGGCATCTAAGGGGAAAAAAAATCATCTCACTAGTAGTCAGCTTAAGGAACTTTTTCCTACCTCACTGACTGGTCTACTGCCTCAGTGGCTCTACCTAAACTGTCTAAAGAATCTCCAAAGCTGCCCTTAGAGTCATCTTACCCATTTTTCATTTTGCAGTCTTACAGTCCCTGTGGCTACCTGAGAACCTAGTGAAATTCAGGGAAGATAACAAAGAATAAAGGGAGAAGAAAACATGTGGAACCAAGCCTGCATAGAAATGTTACCTGTGGCAACATTGGTTACCTATAAGCACCGAGTTCTGAGGTGATCCTAAAGCCAGGTTGTCTGTCTTCATTAGCCTAATCATGGTTTACATTAAGGCTACAAATTTTTCAGAGGTAATAAAATTAAGAATGCTTGGCTATTCTTTCCTTTAAGGAATACTGAAAATAATAAAAAATAGGTCAAAGGAATGCAAGGCCTTTTTTTCTCTGATAGCCTAACAAGTTAGCATCACTTTTCCCAGCAGTTCATTTGTTTATCTGGACCTGAGTGCAATGCAACATAAATTGAAAGGCAAGCAAAGCCAAAACCAAACAGTCATACTTACTCTTTTCACTATTACCAGTCAGTGACTCTTACGTAGCACTAAACCATTTGGCATAAATTTTCTTGGCTGTACTGCAGACCAGGGTTATAATCAAGTCATATAATCTTACTCTACATAATTATAATACACAGTAAGTACAAGGCTATTATGTCTGGAATTGAATGACAAACAGAAAACAAATCTAATTCCTTTCATATGAAATCTAGTACAGAGCTCCTTGTTCTTTAGAAAAATGTCCCTGTGTATCTATCAAGTAGTAACAAGAAAAATTACAGAACAACACCAGACATATGTCTTTTTTCCATACAAGTATAGTTCATATCTGTGAGTGCACACATTAGTGAATATCCTGGTGTTTTGGTTTTTTGTGGTTTATTTTTTTTTTTCTGGTTTTTGTTTTTTTTTTTTTTTTAAGTGATTAGGAGCCTTGGGTGATAGTTTGCTGTATATATTTCTCTAGGAGTGTCTTGGGTTTGAACTTTGTGCTCATATTTTAATAAGAGTCTATAATCTCTGCATCAAAGGCATGGGGAAAATGACCCAAAGGAATCAAAATGCTTTTATAGGAAGCCTTTTTGCAAGCCTGCTGTACTGGCTGCTGCATAGCTATGAGTGTGTATTATGTAAGAAGAAGAGGTAAGGAGGAAGAAAAAGAGGCGAAGAAAAAGAAATAGAGAGGAAAAAAACATCCTTGGTGGCCTCTTCTAAAAGAAGTATTGATGACAGGATAATGACGAGTAGCTAGTATAGGAAGGAAATCTTATAGTGTCCCTGTAGATTGTTACAGACAAATGAAGTCTATATGAACAGATTTTGGCAGAGAAAGGCATTACTGTCTTTGCAATATTGTTAGCAAAATGATTCAGCAAATGTACACATCTGAACTCTTGTGCTTTCTTCTACTCTGATCAGGATGTTTCTTGTTTTACTTGTCAATTTGCATTTATAATTATTCTCAAAAGCTCAGATCAGGCAGCCTGAGGATGCAAGTGAAATTGATTTGGACCTGCCTTGGTGGAGACAGGAGAAAATTTAGAGAGTGGTACATCATGCAACAACCAATGTAAAGACATTATTTGCCATCCTTCTCTTTCTGGTTCTTCTGTAATCTTCTGGTCCCCCAAGCCTTTTTTTCTCTTTCTAGCTACATTCCTGCAAATTATTATGCAGACACATTGCCCAGAAGGATGCAGGCTTCAGGAAATCCCATTTTAAAAGGCATGCTATTATAGTAAACAAGAGCTTTGTCTTTGGAAATTTGGGTAGTGTACAGCTTTAACACTCTGATACTGCCCAATTCCTGACTGCCAGGAGAGGGAGCTAAGCCAGCAGGAAACTTTCTCTCCCCTGAATAAACAAATAAATAAATAAATAAAGTGGGACTTGTTTTCTTCCCACTATGTCTGTCCTCACACACATGCACATCCTTCTTCTTCAAAGCTGTCTGTGACTGCTGACTTGTTTGATGGAATCTCTGTTACACACCTGAAAAACTGAGTTGCATTGGACTTGGTTACTGGTAAAATTAATGTTCATGTATTCTTATGAAAAGCACTATTCCCACCTTCATGGTTCAAGACTTCTTTACTTGAGGGTAACTGCAGAGTGAAATTGGCATGAGGAGGCATGTAAGAGGGAGGGAGACAAAAGAGAATAAATAATAGAAAATAGGTTGGGGGGGAGGGGGGGAAGCTCAGGTAGAACAGATTTTTTTCTTGCAGTAATAGGAAGCAGTAACAGGTCAAGAGAGAGAACCTGCTACAAGACATAATCACTAGAGTGAGTGCTGTACTCCAGGAAGCAGAGCTGAAATAGCTACAAGATCAATAGCATTAATGCCTCAGGTGGGGCCATGAATTCAAGGCTGCCAGTCATCCTGCCAGGCGCTGAGCTGCACGACACACCCTGCTCAGCTCCTCACACTTCTCCATAAATGGGTATTGAAGTGCCAAAGTTCAGGTGCGGAGACTGCCTAGACTAACGTTATCTTCATTCCTGTGTTTAACAGTTACTGAACTGTAATAGAAGGAAGTTATTCTGAAAATGACATTGAACAACTTCATCAAGACTACCTCATCTGTGAAAACAAATAAACTTCTGAGCCCAGAAACAACTGTGTTTGCAGCCTGTGGCAAAAAAAAAAAAAAAAAAAAGAGTCCTTGCTCGCACACACATAGGTAAATACAAATTTTGTTATTAAATAGTTTTAAAAATAAGTCTATTTTTAGTAATAAAACTCATCAGTGAAATACTGTAGAAGGAATAGTGGAAAAGATATCTATCCAAATTCATGTTTTGGTTTGCAATACCATCCAGTCTTATCTGAACGACTGTCTGCATGAATTAATCTTGTATGGACCTATTTCTATCGATAATTTCATCTTAGGCGTTCCCGAAATGGAAAACTGCCACCAAGAATATCCTGTCTGTGGAGTCCTGAATTCGAATGTAAGAAACATCCAAGCCTAGTATTACAACTAATTGTAGCTGTTAGAGTAAGAGGTAATGAGGATACACGTGGCAAATTAAAAAGCAAAATCTTTAATTGCCTATACATGACAAGACAGGACTCCCTCACAGAACACAAGGAAGAGCAAAAGGTGCAGAATTCTAGGTTTTTAACCAATGCGAGCTTCTGAGTTGTGTAGGACTTCAAGGCAGCTAAAAGTCATTGACAGCCCAAGCATATTTTTACAGGGAAATATCCCTGCTTTCATTATAAAAGTGCTGATTGCTGAAAAACTACTCCAGATGGTGACCATCACGATATTTTCACTTCAGTGGGCAAAGAGGAACAGATGATCACCTTCAGGACTCATATTAAATGGAGTATTGCACCTACTAGCAAAAGGTTATTGGTGTCTTTATTAACCTTGCCCCAAGGCCTACTTTAATTTTTCACCAGTCTAATGCTGCAGTGTTCAAAACTTAACAAATTTGTCAAACAGTGAGAATGATCTATTTAGTATGGCAGTAAATTAATTCCCTAGTCTTTCATCCCCAAAAGCTGTTCTCATATCTTAGGTGAAAGAGTTTTGATGGATCTCATCTAGGACTCTGTAACCCACCAATGCACCATGTGATGATGTGAAGTTGGTTTGAGAAAATTGGAAATGGCAGATGAAAAGAATCTCACATGAGGAGCTATCCTGAACGTTTCAACAAAATACATTTTCATTAAAATATATTATTTCACTGAAGCCAAAAACCTGCATGTAGATTTGTCAGTTCTGATAATGTTTTCAATAGGAAACGTGCCTGAGGTCCAATGCTTTCTGGTCCTTTGTGACCAAAGACAGAGAGAGAACAAAAAAATAGGGGAAGAATAAAAAATTGATTTTTTTACTCTAAAACATAGGTTTGGACACAATTCTACTTTATAAAAGCATTTGTAAAATAGTGTTTACCTTCCACAATTTAAAACCATGAAAATTGTTGTGGAATTATCTGCCTCTAGACAGCTGCACTCAACACAGTGAAAGAAATAGAAAGATAATCTTTCTTTGCCTTCTTGACCATTTTCCAGAGGGCTTATAGCTTTCCTTGATAAAACTGGACAGGACTGTTTGAGAAAAACTATTAATACTAAACTAATTTCAAATAATTCCCCTTCTGGACCACATACATTCTGTACTGTGGTTAGCATAATGCATTTTGTACTGAGAAAAACTGATGGCAACCTGCTGTTTCTTTGCAAACAAATTGGTCCCTACCTATAAATTATTCTACACTGTGAAGCAAACAGTTTGCTTTTATCTAGATATGTGGGCAGCCTGGCAAAACATCTGTGGAGAATTTGAGAAAGCTGCTTTTAGTGACCTAAGGAGCAGAGCATTGCTGCTTTGGAGACAACATTTTGACACATTTTAAATGTGTTGCATGGTGCTACATCATTGATGAGATCCTGTACGGCGTCACTTCACCTCGTGGGGTAACATTCCTTCAGGATCTCAGACAAATGAGCGTGACATGTCATATTCTTGTCTTCCATACTTGGAGCATATGGCCTGGAAAGAAAATATGGAAGGAGCTGCCCCTCAACTTCTCAGACACCTCGATACAAATAAAGTTGAAAGTGTCATCATATGTTCATCTTTCCAACAAAGGCAGATGGAGGTCTCTCCTTCCTATTTTAATATCACTTAGCATGCTGCTCCTTCACAGCTCTAAGAACTACTCCATAAACACTTCTTAGGAGCTATCAAGAAAGATTATTAAAGTTGTTTGCACTCTTAACTTCTGCTTCAGAGAACCTGTCATGTATGGTATAGTCACTTATGGGGGCAGTGAACAAAAGATGTTCCCCAGCAATAGAAGAAATCTTGCTTATGCGACAGTCCCTATAACAGGCAAATAGAAGGTTATCAAACAAAATTCTTAAATCATTGCCATCAGATAGCCAGTTATCAGAAAAGGAGAAAGATAATAAGATGATGTATAGCTAAGCCTCTGAAATTCCTGTTCAGCTAAATAGCTGAATTATTTATCAACTGTACAATATCTCAGCATCAACAGTGCCTGACAAGAGCCTGGGGATCTGGATTTTTTATCTTTTCCCAGTGATCCAATTACACTTTTCTGTATGCACAGGTGGAGAAAGTGCAATAATTTCACTGCACCAGATATGACACAGCACTTCATACAGGAAACAACTTGTGCTCCTACATATCATCAGAAAAAAAATCAGTTATATTAAACAGTAAAGGTATAGCTGCAACTGTAACTTCCTTATAGCAAAACAAAAACATCCATACACTGGTTATCTGGACACCAGTAAACCCAGTGATTTTCTGAGTACTGAGAGGAAAGAAACACCAGAGACAGTAGGAGAGAAGAGTTTACCAAGGGTACAGACCATTAGCACATTTTTTTACCTCATTTGCTTTTGTTTGGTTCTGCTATTTATTTTTTGCTAATTGTCACTCAAGATTCCAGTAACTCTATGATAATAACTATTTTCAGTGAGAGAGTCCTGTTGTCTCTTTATAGTGTTGCTGGTCACACACATATCCAAAGAATGTATACATCTGAGGATTAAAAGGATTGAAGAAAGGATTATAGGATTAAAGAATTTCTTTGTAGCAGTGAGAATGTGAGTCTTCCCCAGGTCTTGATTCTGACAGAAAGCAAATTTTTTTGTCACTTTGCTCTGATTTGGTCCTCATTTAGAGAAAGGCTACACTACTACCTTTCCCCAAGAGCATGCAGATGTCCAATTTAACCCTGAAAGTTCTTTGAGAAAAGAAGGCTGCATGGGACAGAATTTAACACAGGGCACCTTCAGTTTTAGGTACAAGTAGAAATAAGAGCAAGCTAGAAATAGTAAATAGACATTTCTAACCCAAAGATTCTCAGCTGTGAGAGAATCCACAAGAATCTCCTGAGAACTCTTAATGGATCACAAAATAATACATACAGGCAGTGTTAGCCGGCAAGAGTGCGGTTCCTGCAGGATGAAGGAGAACGGATGATTCGTTCAAACACTGACTGCAGCAGTTTACATCAACCAAGAAACTACTATCTGCCTTTAATTTCTGGCAGCAGCTCAGTTCCCTGGGGAAGAAGAGACAGAGCAGAAGAAGAAATGGTGTTTACATCTGCAGTTGTGATTTAAGTCACTTTTCAGTCTTCCTTCTGGTGCACTATTTCATTGAAGGAGCAGAGATGCTGCCAACACAGAAGGTGCTCAAAGACAAAGCAGAGCCAAACGGACATCATTTCCAGAAGCTCAGTGTGCTACTCCAGCCAATTTTTCTTTTGCCCCATGCTGATGACTGTAGGATCGAATATTCTGTGTGAATAGTTTCACCTGATACACCAAACCAAAAATCTTCTGACCATGAACTGAGAAAGGAAGATACAGTAATGGTAATAAGTCTAATTTTGTCCACAATGTAGAGAGTAGATACACAGGAAAGAGTCTGCCATCTTTCTGCATCTATGAAGAAGCAGCTCAAAACAGAATAAAATCCTGCTATTCTGTCCTGAAGCTTCTATCATTATATTTTCTCAATAACTTCTCTAAAACATTTTAAAAAGAGCTTGACTAGGTTTATTTCAACTATAAAGTTCAAAGCCTTCTTGTTGAACAAATCCTGACAAAAATGGAAAAGAACATAGAAAGCAATTCTGCTTTGTTTTTCCACTTCTCCCCTTTACCTTTGAGGTCTGTGTGTGGTTGCATCAGTTGATCAAAATTGCCAGGAGGCCCAAAAATGACACATGCCAGAAGTAAAGCAAAAAACCATAGTCTTCTGCCATTAATAATTCATGGTGGGTTATTTTTAGCCATGTGTAGACAGCCAACAAGATACTTGCAAACCACTTAAACTCTCTTAGCAACTTTTAAGTGGGTCCTAAGAGGTGCAGAAGCCTGGAGTTGGCCTTCAGCTCAAGTGCAAATTCCACCTGACATGTGCCAAATAATTCCAGGCAGCAGAGTCCTTATCAATAAATGAATATGTGTCTTTGTGGTACTTTTCAGCACAGTTGTTATTGCAAGGAATCATAAAATATTATCAGCATTTTGTGCTTATACAAAGCTGGACCGCTCAAATGAGTTCAGAAAGGCAGAGAGGCAGTGCACAATAAAGCCTGAGAGCGAACCAGAGGGAGAAATATGTAAAGAAAAAATGAGATAGAGTTTAAGCTATTCTGCAGGCAGAAAAATATGCCTGCTCAAAAATGCAATTATTGTTTTCTTTTGTTTGCAAGCACTCTATTTTTTCAGGTCACTGCATGAATCAAATAAGAAGACACTCAAGTTTTCTATGCAGACCTCTGGGTACTTTAAGTGAACTACATATAAAGATCTGCTACACGATTTGGGGATTTGCTGATGGGTTTTTCTTTGTACTAAAAACTGAGGTAGGTCTCTAACACAAATATCTTTGTAAGTATTGGAAATCTTGGATTTTGATTTGTGTCTACACCAAAATTTTACCTACTAAATGCACAGGTTCTTTACTTTCACTTCTTCTAATAAGGCACAGTTGGCATAACCCATTGATGTAGGGTACAAACACAGTACATGCAATCCATGGTATATTCAGCAATATTACCTCTGCTCATCTGCTCTGACCTCTACATGTTCCTTTTTTATAGGGGGTTATAAATGAAGAGAATTTAAATACAAATCAACTTTGATGGCCACGGAAATATTGCTGTTGCAACATGCAAACGAGCAGGCATGGGCTTGCACCTTCCTGTTTCATGGCATACACTTGATACATGCATGTGTACGTGGAAGCAGAGCAGATGAGGAAAAATACCAAAATCCTCTGCTTTATGAAGACATGAATTGCAGAAGAGACTACAAACAGCCTGCAAAAAGGGTTTTGAGAACTTGACCAACCGCAGATGTTGCTTTGATTACTCAAAGGAAATTTTCTTTTAGTGCAAATCCCTGTTTACTCCACCTCTGTCTCTGGGCTACTGCATCTGTGTTGTGTTGTGCAGAATCCACAGCTTAGACAAGAAAGGGGCACTGGCAATTAGAATAAATATTAAAGGGGGAAGTCATCTGAGGCTTCACCCACCACCACCACCACCCCCATACACCTTCAGTTTGGATCTGGCAAGAATTTGTCAGACATTTCACTTCAAATCTACCTAGACATCTCTGACCCATTACTGCAAATAGCTGACTTTAACTCAAAAAGTAGTAGGAGGACAAAAAAAGTAGTAGTAAAGGACAAAAAATAAAACAATTATAGTTATTCCAATGGATAAGACTTATTGACTCAAGAGTTCAGCCCACAACAGTTGAGTTTGTCTACGGTAAAGTATTATTTAAAAAATTCTTTCCTTCCTATTTGAATTAAAAAATCCCTAATTTCCTAATACCATACATCCTGAGAGATGCTGCTACATGTTCTATCCAGACACATGCTCAAACAAACCCACCCTGGCAGCAACTACCTTCAAGGCTTTTAAGTCTCTTGGGAGATATAGCCCTCCTCTGCGCCAGTGAAATAGAAAACCATCCTGTATTCAAGAGAAAAAAAAAATCTGTTTCCATATTCACTGAAAATACTTCAAGCATTAGGCCTCTTTAAAAAAAATTATTCTAATCTTCTGCTTAGGGCTTATATGAAGGAGGAAATCTTGTCAAAGCAATAGTGTTCGTTATTATTATGAATAACAAACTCCTTTTAAAGCACAGATAAGGACTGACTAAACACAGTCACTGTGGCTGTTCTGGTCACTTTCTGAGTTCACTTCCCACAAATCACTGAGCTGCACTGCAACAAAAGAAAATGTAGAGGTGATTTAATAGGTACCTGCAGCAAATTAACTGCAAATACCAGTCTCCACCCGGGAAGCTTCTGACTCACACTGCCTCACAAGAAGCATGGAATTAGGAAAATTCTTGCATAAAAATTATATTTTGAATACCAAGAGAAACTGTGATTCATTAAAATTACTAAGGTTTCTTTACACAGTAGATAGTGAAGTGAAAATTTCTGTGGAAATAGTTACACAATATATTGGTCTTTAAATAGGTTCCCTTGAAGAGAAGAGAAAGGGATGCACCCTCTAATATGTCTAGTTCCACTATTTCAGGCACTTCTGGATGGGTACAGGGGGGAAACTGGATGGCAAAAAGCAACTGCAACAATTTCTTGTATTTGTTGGAGACAAAACTATGAGATAGATGGACTGTTGGTCTGTCTCAGCTGAGAATCGCTTGTTTTAGTCAGTCATACCTCATACCTCATGGTCTGAACTAGGGACTGAGTGTAACAACAGAAATGCAGCATGCATGGACCTGTCCATTACATTCCCAGAGTGTCTGAGACAGAAATTACATCTGGTGGCATCCCATAATCTATCTGAATGCTTAAAAGTCATTGAAACAGCTCAAATTCTGCATTTTGAAATTCTGGGTATTTTCTAATGACTATAAATATAATGTTAAACCTAAACTGACCAAATAATGTATTCTCAGGAGCATTCCAAATGCAACAAGGAGGGTGACTTTACTGGTCTATTTTGCTTTTAAGACCATGAGTTTTTAAGGCAAGTAAGAAAATAAAATGGTAAAATGATGATGCAAAAACGTGCTTTGAGGGCTAAGTTCTGGTTCCCTAAATAGCAATGTTCTGCTTTAGCTTTAGAGGACTGAAACCTGTAAGGAGTGAAATAGTGACCACAGAAGGAACTGAAACATATAATCATGTTTTATATACTTTTCTTCAATGACCTCTGCACCTTTCCTATATAGAAAAACCCAAGCCAAGCCAAAATATCTGTATATAAAATTGCATTGACTTGAAATTGAGACTGTTTTGAATCTAGGGGTTCAGTCAGAACACACCTGTAATTTTTATTTAGCTAATTTTTGTATAAATGTCTTTTTTTTTTCCTATTCCATTTGTATTCTTTGTATTATATAAATGGGATCTTTCGTCTCAGTGAAACTTTGGTGAAAGAGGTCATCCAATCAACTGCTACATAAACTCTATATGAAGTCTGTGAACTTTCTAGGTTATGTCGTTTCCTTTTTGACTGCTGGGAAGGTTGTCAAACACAATCCTTTGAAGAAAGACTTGCTCACCATCTCACTTCACCTCCTTTAGGGTAGATATTTAGAAATATCCTCATCTTCCACCAACATAGAATCTGTAACTTTACTTCTGTTTCAGTGTAAGGACAGTTTAGAAAAAATGTCTCCCTTTCTAAATAAGATACTTATCACAAAGAAAATTTCAGAATAAATATAGTGATAAAAAGAAACAAAAGCAGAGGATAACCACATCTTTCCTTCTGATACTGTGCTTGATTCCATTCTTTTACCGCCCATAACACATCAACATCCATCATGATCAATGTTGTTCCCCTTTTTGTGGATGAATTCTTCAAAAACTTCCACTACTCTCTGCCATTATTAACCTAAGCAATAATAATAATAAAATTTAAAGTCTATTTTCTAAGCAATCATTACTTTCTTCCTGTTTGAATGTCCTAAAAATAAAGAAATAAAATCCAGACATGGTTTCTTGACAGCTGTGGTACTGGCACTTAGCAAATGCTTGTTAACAGCCAACAAGAATTGTTTATTTTCTTGTCTAAAAAAATGAGGTTAAAAATTTGTGATCCCAGAAGATATATTTCTTTCCATGTCATATTTGCAATCTCTCTCTCAGGGAGTCAGGTCAGCTTTTGCATTAATTACTGCAGGACATAGTAAATATCATCTCAGAATGTTAACACAGCCGTGACAGTCCAAAAACTGCTTTATTCCTAAACCAGAATTATATCCCAGGATCTGTTGGGCACAGTCAGGCTTGTCATTGTATACAGCATTATTCACCTTTCTCATCATTCTTTCTAATCCAGACTAGGACAGTAGTGCCCAGCCATCAGTCTGTAAGTATGGTGAAAAATGAGGTGGCAGCTTAAGGCTATTCCTTAGGAGAAGTGGAGTCCAAATTGGAGTGAAGGGGAGGCACTGCTTGTGTGACGGTTTCTTTTTCCTGATGGCACACCTTTGATTAAATACTGAGCCAGAAGCAGACAGTCAGGCCTCTAAAAGGGGAGCTTGGAACAACTAATGTCACTCCACTGACAGAAAAAACTCCAGTCTTCAGTCTCTCTTGTTGGTAGACACTGATTTTTTCTGTGACAAGCTCTTTGGATGAAAATTACCTTACAGTTAGAAGCAGTAGATAAAGGCAGGATGGAAAATGACACCATCCTTCTAATGTTTGGCACGTAGAATGCCTCTGCACCTTTAAATGGTGCTTTTTAATCAATGAAGTAATGAATTTTTCTAAGAAATGTTATGGTGGCCTGGATATCCCTTAGCATTTACATTTGCAATCCTTATTCTCATACCTATAATCACAAAGTTCTACATCTCAGGGAAGACAAGCTTAAGTACTTCTGCACCCACTGGTTGAAGGAGAAAATGCCATAAAAGATATGACAAGCATATTGAGATTCACAATAAAATCAGGTTGCAAGTCAGAACCTATAATCAGACATAACACCAGTGGATGTGTTTCTTAAACTCAATATGAGCATTAAGTAAAAAAATGACTGATTAATTCAATTATCCTACGTAGCTTCCCACTTGAATATTTATGACAACTCTATCTCTCCTGAGCATAATAAAAGGTAAAGTGAAGCTAAACATCTGAAAGCAGCATTCTCTATCAAGTTGTGTGGGTAGAATGCCCCAGATATCTCACTAAAATGTAACAAAAATTCACAAGATTAAGTGTTCTCTACTGCCTGTGTTCAACAGGCAAAGAAAAGACTTCATTTAGCCAGTATCATGGTAGAAACAGAAAACATTTTCTGCTTCTAGTTCTTTTTTTGAAACTTTTAAGATTTTGGATTTCCCTCCACAAAATAAGAAATCAAAAGGTCAGGCCTCATATGCTTATATGCTGGCTTTGTGAGGTTTTTTTTTGCTAATACCAGCTACAGTCAATTATATTCACCCTAGCACTCATTTACTCATGTCAGTTTGGGGTTTTCAAACTTAGGGGAAATGATGCCTCAGGTTTTAGCTTTTATATTTTTTAGATTTTATTCTGCTTTAGTGTGCAAGCCTAGGCTTCTTCATATTAGGGGATAGTAAACTCTCTTCACAAAGTAGGTAGACAAAACAATTCCTCCTCTAGCTGGGGACCAAGGACAGCTGATCCAGATCTCAGGCCCAAGAGCATAAAACAACGGTGGACCAAAGAGAGGAAACATGAAGGATGGGACTTCATGGGCTGCAGCTGTAATTAGACAATTAGCTCCAATATGATAATGGACCAAAATTTATAAAAGTGTCACACCCCGTGACCGGTCATCCATTCTGTGGCCATTTTGGTTGTGCTGCCCAAGGTGGATCTATTTGAGGCCTCTTGATAAATATCTACTTTATTCTTTAGCTTCTGTTCTAGGATAGCCTTCACAAGGCATCAGTGCTGTAACAGCAGCCCTGGCCATGCTCCTGACCAGATGGCTGTCAGCAGGAGTGGAGCCAATTCCCTGGTTCATCCACAGGCTATGGCAGCGTGGGCCTGGAGCTGACCTGCTGGGCCAGAGCCCAGACTCCTGCTCTCACAGGCAGCCCTGCCATTGCAAGGAACACCTTGGCCAGGAGCTGATGGATGGTTTGCTCTTCCCACTGTGAACCCCTCCCTGTTTCCTCCAGGGAGATAAGAGTATGTGCTTCAGCTGCTTGTGCTCCCAGGGTTAGCTAAAGATCCCTGGCAAAGTCACAGGATGACAAGCATCATTATTCTCCTCCTGGAATTCAAAAAGCATTTTTATTTTTCAGTTTAGATTGAGAAATTGAGACAGAGGGCTGTGTGTTCTAAGTTCAGCTGTGAACTGCATACAGCTCTATGGTAAATATAAATACTGCAGACACTGCTCAATTGCACAGCTGGTAGAAAAGCAGCTCAGACTTGCCCAGGAAACACAGGATAAGACCCAATACATTGGATATGGGAGAGTAAGGCCAAGGGCTTGAGGATAACAATTAAGTTTGTGATGTAATAAAATGCCCAAGCACTAGCTTGGGTGGTTATTCTGAGCTACCTTCAGGATGCCTCCTTGCCCCCTTGGAGCAGACCAGAATGAGTACAACTCAAAGTGTGGCCTAAATCTGCCTTGGCCTTTGGCAGTGGTGCTGTGACTCCACAAAAGACAATGCTAGATCTTCTGCAGAGTTGAATAAACTTGCTTAAGGGTTGCAAAGTGAGACGGGAGCACAAGTAAAATTAAAAGTTACAAGTTCCTGTCTCTCAGTCTGCATTCAATCAATGAAACCACATGTCCTCTCTGCTTAGACATACAGCTTTGAAGACATGGCCCTTAATGGCCTGAGGTTTGACTGTTCCAGCTTTGTTATTTTGGTTTGGTTTTATCCTTTTAGCCTTTACTACCAACCTCAGACAGAGTCCCTCAAAGCCAGTAGAGGGAAGAATGGTGTTACAGGGGGGAGCTCAATTTAATAAGAGCACTAGCAGAAATATTTTGTTTCTTGAAAGCATGCAAATAGACAGTATGATTTACAAGGATACAGGGAAACAAGTACACAGCTTCCCCTGATGTTGCGGTTAAGACAGCCTGAAACTATAGTGCTGTGCAGAGAACAGCGCAAACACAGACTGCAGAAAGCCAAGGCAACTATTCAAATCCATCTTTGTTTTAAGCATCAACTATTAAAGTGACCATTCTGGTTTTACCTTGTTCTCTCTGACAGTGGGTGACAAAAGGCTTTCTAAATCCTAAAAAGTTGCAACTCTGCTTTTTCTGAATTGCAGAGGGAATTTGTCTTCTTGGCTTTGAATAACTATGCAGAGTGAAAGCTGGAAGGAATAGTTGCTCATGCTATATCAAATATGCACAGAAGAAAGGAAAAGAAATGTAAACTTGGCATATTGAGACTCATATGGATTAAAGTGCCTAGATTATACAGCATGCAGGTTTTAATGTGGCCTCAATAAGACATAGTAGAATTCATGGCAATTATTTTATTACACGAGCAAAAAAACTTAACCTCATGTTGCTAATGCTGCAGATTGCCCCAAATCCTTGATGCAGCTATATTATGTGGACAACTTTGTGACCAAGTTAAATAATCTTTCTGTCTTTCACCACTTCTTGCAACTCTTTTTACTATTCATTGGATGAGCAATCTTAGATCTCAGATGGAGACAAAAAACTGTAATAGGGAAAAAAGAATAACCTTTTATTCTGTTCCTGGAGTGCTCCTGAATCAAATATTATGATTTTCTAAAATATATGTATAGTTTTGAATTTTACAATGAAGTCTTCTGTAAATTACAGCTTTGAGATGGTTTATTATTGAAAGTATCATTAATTGCACATTAGTTGGTCACATTAATCACAGGAAGAGTTTTTGGGTTCATGCTCAATGCTCAGAATTTCTGGGATTGATTTTTCTGGTGGAAATGCTCATAGAAAGCTGTAAGACAAACTCAACACAACAGCTTACAATTCACTGTTAAGGCTCTTCTCAAGACTCATGTAAATGTGCCCAAAAAGCAAGGGAAAAGGAATGCAAATATATCACTCCCATTTTCAGGAATTTCTGCTCGCAGGGCCAAATTCTCCTGTGAAGAAAATGGCCATTTTCTTGTGCTTGTCTGGCTGAGAACATACTGCATAATATTTTGACACTTCAAATTGAAGTCTGACTAAGCTATGGCACGTACATTTGAAGAAATCAGAAAAAGGATGTAGAATGTTGTTGGTTTGTTTTTTTTCTTTTGTTTTAGGTATATTTCTAAACATATCTAAGATTTGTGGATAAATATTTATTTTTTAAAACAGATGTCACAATGTGATAATGAAGTTCAAGAATGTGAATGTTCTTTATCTTTAAAAAACTAAACCAAATCAAACCAAATCAAACCAAACCAAAAAACAACAGAAGAAAAAAAAAACAAACCAAATCAAACACTCTCCATTGTAACTTTCTTCCCAATGTCATGTTCTAATATGTCATCATAACATCTGTTATCTGTATGCTTTCTCAACAAAATTACTATTGATATTTTTAGTCGAGTGTTAAAAAGACTTTACTGTGAGTTATTGCTTAGTTTTTCATATTCAAGTTCTATAATGCTTCATTTCTCATATTTTCTATTTTTGAAGTAGGTTTTATTTGCACTAGGTTGCAAGACTATGTTCTTTAATTCAAGAGAAGCCAGAAATTATTAAAATTGGTAAAACAAGGTGGTCCATAGGAAATGTATAATTTTGAGAAACTACTACAAAATCATAGTCATGGATTCCTTTCTCATGTATGAAGTTTCATGGCTCTGATTCTATTCTACTGCCTTTGAAGGCAATGGAAAATTTCCCATTAGTTTCAGTAGGCCCTTTGTTTTATTTTCAGAAGCATTTTTTAAAGTTTCCCATTTTGAAGTTCCCATGATTTAACCTTGGGTGTGACCTTGAGAGAATTTTTATGCCCATGAACAGAGAGAATTACTAAAGCCAATGAGCCTGAAGGGCTGGACCAAATATCATCCCTTATAGTGCCATATTCTGTTAACTGCATAGAATGCCAATATCTTGCCTTGACTTCTCCATCCCACTTTATAATTCGAGATATGTAGCTGTGCAGCTTATGCAATAGTTATACTGCTAACAATGGCAGCTCAGTAGAAAAACAGAGTTAATACTTTGTGGAATGACAAGGACATAAAACTGCAAGAGAGTAGTTTCGATGTGTTAGGGAAAAACAGCAAAAACGCAATTTTCTCCAAGTTTCTTGGGACTATTCTGAACAACATTTAGTGTAATAGGCTTGAAAGAAGTATTTTCAAGAAAGTAGCTGAAACTTTGTTTTACATAAACTCAGTTGATTCAGTAAAGCAATTATTGCTGCATCAAGGGATTTTTTAAAGACCTGAATAATAAACAAGATAATGGGCTCTATCAGTTTCATGGGATATTTAAGGGTGTAATTCACTTTCAAACCAAAAATTTATCCTGAAGTTTCATCTGGTGATGCAGTGCACCATCCTGCACCGTGTAAAATCTCACTGCCATGGTTTGATTTAATTAAAAGCAGAGATAAAAACACCACCGTGCATTAACAGTAGTCCCACTAATTAATGTCAGCCAAAACTTTAACTCATTCCAGGCATCATTGCATTTTATTTTTACACAATGCCTCCTCCACCTCCTCCACCCTGATGCAGCTCTCATTGGTACCAGCATGATGCCAAGAAAAACCCAACTGGAGCCCTGTACTGGATGTTCTTTCCCCTGTTCTGTAACAACGACCTCAGTTCACACACACATGTCTGTATTTCCACCTTTTCATTCCCTTTTTCTCTGCTGCACATTTGTTCCACATTCTTCCTCCCTCATTTCTGCACCCCCCAACATGAAGCACAATCCACTCTAGGAGGTTTCTGTGGGTTTCAGCAAGCGTGGACGGGCTTCTGACTGATATTCTCTCCCTCCCGTGACTTACATAAAATAAATGGCATTTGGATTTCTGAAAGAAGTGTATTTGGTTGCGAAGTGAATACTTCTTTTATTCTTAATTTTTTGAAACAGAATTTCTAAGGGTTTTTTTATCCCTCTTGAATATCAAAGTAATTTTTTCTCAGTAGCTGCAAGCTCCCCTTAGATTTTTGAGCTGAACATTTTGTTTCCTTTAGTGTGCTCATATCTTTCCAAAACAGCATCAATGAAAAGAAATAAATCCATCTTTCTTGAATGAGATCTCGGCTAAATAAATGGATTTAAGGATGTCCAGGCTCTACCCATAGGAGACAGCAAGAACATTTAATGCTTACAGTAAATGTACTTCTGTGCTAAATTACTTTTCACCTCTCAAGTATAGTAGAAACCTTAGGTTTCTACTATAGGATGCTCCAGTCCAAATGAAGACCAGCAAATGCATAATCAAGAAGAAACGAATATTAGAAAACCTATAAAATCCCTGCCATGCAACTAGGCCAGTTCATTACATTTGGTCTGACTCGATTTCTTCCGTAAGTACAATAGTATCTAGCAGACACTTCCCTGCTGAAGGCCAAATGTGCAAAGGTTCTCTTGACCTACTGATTTTAATAAAACATGTGTTTCAATGTTTCTTTAAAATTAAATGTCAAAGTCTGGAGAGGCTAGGTGTCAAAGGAGTACCAGATACCTGGAAGTAAGCACCACATAAATATAATTGCTTGCAATGAGTTGAACAAAAACATCACTAAATTTACAATTAAACATTGTTAAGTGATAATTTACTGAAAAAGTATTGCAGATGGTGAGTTCATGAATCAGGAATGAAAAAGTAGCAAAGGATTCAAAAAGTATGGAAAGAACAGCATATCATGAGACATTTTTCATGGTTACAAGTGAAATATCTTCAGGTAGATTTCTGTAATTAGGACAAATGCAAAAATGCATAAAACAGAGAAGAAAAATTGTACATCCATAAGGTCTCAAAAAAGAATAGTCAAATTCTACAGAAAAACAGGATAGACTTGTGATAAGAATCCTGATTAACTAGTATGTTACTACTTACACCAGTTTGAAAGTATTAAATTTCTTGATTGTACTATATTTGTTTCAAAGACTGATGGTCTCCTATTGTATATATTTGATCTTCTGTTGAGATGAAATTCTGGGTTTGGGGCATTTTCTACTATTAACTGCTGGACAACAGCAGTTGTGAAGGGGAGAAGGAATGGATGCACCTTGTCTTTTACTGAGCACTCTTCTGTGTTCCTTGGAGCAGCACAGTCTCTTAAGTGTACTCTCAACAAGGATGAAAAGAAAATGCTTTCAGTTAAATCTATTGTCAGATTTGGGTTTTAATCCATTTTCTCTCTCCACTTATATTTGGAGAGAAGGTATTATTTTCTTTTTTAGTGTGAGTAGTATTCTATACACGCATACAGGGGACCAAGTAGAGAGTTTCCTTTAAAAAATTCACAAGTAAGAAGTTGCTCTTCCTTGTGAACCCCATATTACTTGTGTTGCCAGAAATGTTTTGACTTTTCATCTTAAACTGGGCTTTAAAACAAATTTTCTAGCCTGTAGCTTATAGTAGTAGGCAAAACAACCAATGTGAATGGTTGCAAAGCTCCTTGTGGTATTTTTCTATCAATGCTAAAAATACCAATGCAGAATCAATACACTCCTCATACCTCTACTGAACATAATGCTGCCATAAAGGCTTTGTAAATCCCTGGACCTCACATGACCTAGGCTCTGATATCTCTGCTCTACTACAACACCTGATCTATTGCTTTAAGGTAACTCTGCTACTTGCAAAATTTAGAGGCACTTGATTTTTTTTCTGCCAGAGAAAAGCTGGACTGCAAGACAAGTTCAGAACGTACCTCCACAAGGGAAAAAATACGTTCTTGAAAAATCATTGAGGCGTTGTTAGAGCCGTGCAGGAGCTCCTACCTCGCTGAGAGTGTGAGCAGAACAGGATGTGGACATATGTCAGGTGGTGGAGTTTACAGAGAGGGCTCCAGGGTGTCCCCAGTCTCGGTGATGGGAGCTCAGCACATCTGTCTCTCCTTGGATTAATGGGGAGGAGAGCATGTGTACCTGCGGAGGCTCTGGCCTTCATCCCCCCCTCAACTACTATAACCACTGTCAAAAGAGAAGAATGTTCTCAAAACCTTACCAGCAGCTTCAGACAGATTAAAAAACATATGTACTTACTGATTATATAAAAAAGAGAACGGGAATCATAAGGTTTAACACTTTGTATTACAACCAAATCAGAAATTGAATTGTTTGGGATAGGAATCACAGGGTTATCTCTTAACCAATATCAGATTTCTGCTGTAAATAAGACAGATGTGGAAGTATCTGAAAGAAGAGCTCACTGTAATCCTTTGTAAAGGAATTCCTAGCCAATTTATATATAGAATTTGCAATTAGCTACTACTATAATTAATGAGTCAAAACCCAGATGAGAATACCAGACATGAAAAATCAAATTTTGTACATATATTGATTAAAAAAACAGATATAACCAATGCTAGGACTACATTTGAAAACTTGTTAGAATATTTTAATAACGTTCCCCATTTTCAAGCATATAATCCTAATAATGTTCACATGTGAGGGTTTTCTAAATGGCAAATTATTATACCTACTGTTTAGACACCATGATTACACAAAGAAAATAAGATCTTAACCCATGAAGAACTGTCAAAAATTAATGAAGCTTAGAGGTATGGCAGGCAAGCTCTGTGAGAGATCTGGGAGTTTTTCAGACTAAGAGCTGTTAGCAGTGCATGTATGACAGTGACACTCGATTTACACGCCTTTTACATTTAAAAGCATGTTGCAAGCATGAACACTTCACTAAACATTTCTGTAGGCTAGATAAATACAATAGAACAACTAGCTGGACCAGAAAAGTGAATAGCTGTATTTTCAACATTTTGAGCAACCCCAAGATTTCTAACAGGATTTTAGATGTTTAGCATTTGAGTGGCATGTACTTTTCATCAGTGCATATTTTCTGGTGAAAAGTTCTGAATCAATGACATTAAAAAGCTTTGTACTACATTGCTATAATTAAATTTTTAATTGCAATTTGGATTTAAGTACTATTTAGACATGGCTGATATTTCCAGTGTTCATGCAAACCAGTATCCCCCTACTACTGATCTGGGACTTGTGAACTCTGAGGGTTGATTTCAATCCGTCTCACAATTTTTCACAGAGAGAGCAGATAATCAACCACTGCACCTTGCTTGGCCAAGTTCCACCAACCACCCTGGCCCCTTGGAGCCAGGAAAGTAGTAAAGGTAGATCTGGATTTACACAGATGTGGATTAATATATCTTCTGGGTTTATATTCTAAAAAAAGGTGCCATGGTCATTTTCATATTGCCTAGTTCAGGTCTTATAGTTACCACAGTTACCAATAGCTTTAAGTATCTGGTAAATCTGGAAAAAAAAATTATTAAAGCTGATGTAAGATGCTTTGGAAAATATCAAAAGTTCTATTTGTTATTACTATTAGAGAAAGAAAAATTAAAATTATAAAATTTAACATAGTTCTCATTTTCACATGGGTTTTTTGAGGTACAAATAGAAAATAATCAGGATTTAGAGCTAGGATAGTTTAGATTCACCCCAAAGCAGTAAGGGTCAAATGCAATTAGCCCCAGTTTCCACATCAAAGTCAGACAGATCTATAAGAGTTTCTGCATGACCTGTTCCTAGCTTCAGCCTATAAAAGTTTGGATTGGAAAGAATGTCCAGAAATTGTAGACATGGTATTAGATTAATATATGAGGAAATGTTTGGTTGAAAACTTTGACAATAGACTACAAAATCCCTCAAACTGTGGCATGGTATTCCAAATTAATCTCAACTGGACCTGACAACTGTTACCAGCTGATGGCAGCTCTGTGTGGAATAAGGAATCAGATTCCACTGCAGCTACCACTGGCTACAGCCAAAACCACAATTCCCATTCGGAGTTACAGTGCCCTTGTGACACCAAAAACCCCCAAACAGTAAAGGAGATGAAACTGTCCAGGTATTCCCTAGAAGGTCCCTCTGAGATAAAGTGAGGGACAGAATCAGATTATGTATGTGTGAAAGGAGGATGAAAGTGTGGCTCATGCTTCCATAGCACCTCTGCTGTATTTCTTCTTCGAACAGAGACATTCATTGTTTGAGACTTTCAGTCTGATAAACCAGCACTGCAACAATTAATAATTGAAAAAGTTGAAACTAAATCTTTTCTACTCACTGAAATGACAAGATGGGAAAATACAGTACAATTTATAAGCATGCTAGTATATTTTCTACTCTGTATCAAAATGAGAAGTAATTTAAATGCCGTTATTCTTAACCTTTCTAATATGGTATCAAAGGAAAATTGATCACACTCATATCACCCTTCACCAAAAAATGAAGAGAAAAAATTTCTCTATGCTGAACATAGATTCATGTATGACCTCCATTAACATTAATGAGAGCCTTTAGCCAAATCCCTAAGCCCTGCAGCAGAAACCTAAAGTTATAATTTAGTCAAGAACTAAAAAGATGGTGGAATAAGACATAAGAAACAGCAAAAAAAAAAAAAAAAATCAGCAGAAATCAAACAGTAACAGGAATTGCAACGTGGGACAGTAAAACCACTGCAGAAATTCACAGTTTGCAGGGGAATGGGGTTGCTTGATTCAGGGTCCTGAAGAGGCAAAAATAGAGCTGGTGTGAAGAGTGACAGAAGTCCAAGAAGCTTAGGAAGCTCACTAGCCTATCATCACCTCCAGAAATAGAGGCATATACCTCTATGTTGGTGCAGGTTGGAAGATATGGTATTTATTGGTATTATTTTCCAGGGATGAATCAAAATGATACTTTGTGTATTGTTTTGTTAGTGGGTAATTAGTTTCATGGGAAGAAATTTATCTGTCCTTGCTTCAGCAAAGGCAACAGGGAAGAAGATATATATGAACAACTCTATGCTTTTCCAAGCAAAAAACCTCAAAATAATACTTTAAACCAGATGAGCTCTTGTTATAGCTTGCTGTATATTAAACAAAATTTTGCAGCATAAAAGTTCATTCTTTCAGGTTTCCTATGTCTCTACACACTGTAAGGGCTGCATGGAAAAAAAAGAGACACATTGAGGGATGAATATGTCAATTTTGACAATCTAAGCTGTTTTACCTTTTAACAACTTCTATTCTCTTATCCCACATCTTTTAAGTTAAATCCTACATCAATTCAGACCCCCTACAAACTAGTAGAATTTGATGGAAACAGAAAGCTAAACTTAAAGGAATTATACCAAAAATACTTTTGGGCCAAGTTCTATATAACAGAATTTCTGCCAATGAAGGTCATCACAGGAGCAGAAAATCTAATTAACTTTTTTTTTATTATGTTATTGCCTTTTATTTAACTACAGACAAACAAATGTCAGAATTTTTCATTTTCATGCCATGAGGGGTTGCAAAGATATATATATTTTAAATTAAATAGATATTTGAAAGGCAGAAAAAAAGTTGAATTTTAAGCAGTCTGATCCAGTGTATCTGGGAATCTCTGGTACGTGGTATGAGAAAGTATTTCTTACACCTGGAAGAGTTTTGCTGCAGAACAGGGTCCTTATGCAAGGCAGGCAAAATGAATAAAGATTTCATCTACCATGTGTCCTAGGAAAAGGCCAACTTTTTAAGGAGCTGAACAGGAAGAATTAAATTCAGGCATTAATTTAAAATATAAGAGACTTCTCCAAATTGTAATTTGCACTGTGATTCTATTAAGAAACTCAGATTTGCTTAGTATTTGTGTGATTTGGTCAGCATTTGTGTGATGCCTGTTTCCAAAAACGTTCAAAACCCTTGTGCACTTATTCAAATCACTAATCACATTTTGTTTCTACTTCAGTTTCTATGTAGTGAAGTTCAGAAATTTATTCAAAACTTGTAAATTGACATTGCAAATGCTTTTTCCCTCTTGCAGATCAGGAAACCTTTGTTAACTTGGGTGTCCATTTAGTCTTCTTATTTTGCATTCAGTCATATCTATAGTTAGATTATTTCATTATGAATAAAGAGTCATCAGAGCAAAATGTCTACCAAAAAATCACAAAGACCATGTTTCACAGTAACAGATGTAATCTAAAAGTTGCATAGCATTAAACAGAGAAGAACTGTGATCTATGATTGATATATTGAAAAGAGTCACAGTCACCAAAACAAAACGAGAACACCATTGGAAGCAGCTGAGTGCTTTTCCCTCTTTCCTCTTTCTCACTCTTCTATCATTTAAATTAATATGTTGGTGTTTGCAGAATTTATCAGGAATTTCTGAACAGGACAGGACAACATTTTAAATATACAGAATCTCATTTTTCTTTCACTTATAAATTAAAGAGCCATCATCATAAATGCCATCATTTTGAAAAAGCAGTGAGAGTTCTAAATAAAATCTGAAGTTTGTTTTCTGAAATTTGTCAATAGGAAATATACTTTATAGGTGTATGTATGTTTATGGGTACGTTTTCCTGTGAAGTTTCTTCTCTTCCTTCTAAATATGATTGAGACTTACACAGAGAAACGGTTTCAAAAGGGTTAAAGTTCTAATATGAATGCTGTACTACACTGATGTCAGCAATTTACAGCAGGATGGTGGGTTCCAGTGCCAGAAGCTATGGCACAGGAGAGAATGTTATTTTAACAGCATGATTCTCTATGAAAGCCTGTCATCTTCTGTTCTTGAACCCTTGCTAATGTACTGGGGCGACATGCCCAGATAGAAAAGGAATGTTTTGCAGCTGTTATGTGGTGGCTATTAATATGAATACTGCTATACAATAAATATGATGCCACTGCTTGCCATCATTTTAAATTGACAAAGACATAGGAATCTCTTGGGACACTGTTTCTAAAGGGCCACAACCTTCGTTCCTTATTCAGATGAAACTCTTAATAACCTATCTCACAAGAAACTTTCCTTTTAAGAATTTTAAGCCCTTGAGACCATCTGGGCACAAATACCACGCTGTGTCAGGCCACATTCACTGTGACTGACAGGGCATAATGCAACACTAGTTTGAATTTTTCTGCATTGCTGTGCTCACACTCCTCAATATTTGCTTAGCATGCCTGACAATACCACAGTGAGATCCAGCACATGCTCAGTACCAGAGAAGAGCTGAAATTCTGAACATTACGACTGATGAGCCATTTTTTCTGACTAACAGCCCTCACAACTCACAGTGGATGAATAAAAAATTTACCATTTAAGTCTTCCTAAAATTACCTTTTTTTTCTGTTATCGCTTCCCCAAATCACTCAGCTAGAGTGCCACAAAGATATATGTACTTATTTTTCAAAGCAAAATAAAAGGCAAAGAGAAACTTTTTGTGTACTAAGGAATTTTTTATGTATTGCACATTACTAGTTTCTTATCATTTTCTTTTGGCTAACAAACTCTTGCAACATCATAGCCAATGACTATAGAGGTAATTTTTCAAGACTTATACACATGCCCTTCTAGGCAAATTATTAACAATGCATGTTCTTGAAAAGATAATTCTGTCTATTCAACTCATCAGAAAGGAATGTGAGTGACCAAGACGAGCAGATGCACCTCAGTCACTTGAGCCAATTAGGTCACCCTAAGCAAATGTGGCACTTCAAGGCATCAGGTCACTCACAAAATCAGCTTGATCTGATTTTGATCAGATCTGAGAGAGCAAGACATTTCTGTGGAGCTTGTAGAACTTAAAAAAAACAAACAGAGAAATGCATCTCTGTATTTGAATTTCCTAAATGTCTGTAAAAATAAAACAATAATGTTAAATCGAAGTAACTCTCAATACTTTTTATACCAACATTAATATGTAACATGCATGTATATATTTGAAATGCTCGTATTTGAACATACATAATTCCTGCTCAGGAAGTTTATCACCTACTTTCATGTACTTTTTTGCCTCCGCTTACCCTGATCTGTTTTTCTGCCAAAAACACTGGAAAATGCAGAAGCATAATATTATTTCTCTTATACATTAAAAAAAAGAGGGGGAAAAAAGTGTGTGGGGAGCAGCAGATCTAAATCCAACTCTCTGACTGCATCACTGCTGGAAACAAAAATCAAAGTTTTACAATATCTCAGCAAAGGAAGTAGCTAATCACAGAAATAGGTGATCTACTAGTCAGAGAACTGCGATTTGTACAAGCATATGCTGCAAAACTAGAGGAGGCATCCTGGGTCAATGAATCCAATTCCCTGCTATCATAAATAATCATGTCATATAATCCCATTCATCTCATTTGAGCTCCATCTTAAAACCCTTTTTATGAATTTGTGGAATAAATGCATTCATAGCTGGTTTATATTAATTTGTTCTTGTGTAACCTTGTCCTTCAGCAAAAATAACTCATCTTCCTCCTGCCCCCATTTATATATAGCAGGCAATCATATTTTTTCTCAGCTATTATTTTGCTACGCTAAATCCAGCTCTTTCTGTCCCCTCATGTAAAACAGCTTCTTCATTCCTCTAGTTATCAAAGCAGCTGGTCTGTGTACCTGCTCCAGTTCAAACATGGAGTTTTTTAATACTCCCTTCAATGCTCCAAATAGTTTTAACTCTTCCTATACTAATGATCAAAATTTCATTACCTACTGGAGATACATCACTTCAAGCATACTAATCCATCCTTCCTTCCTTCCTTCCTTCCTTCCTTCCTTCCTTCCTTCCTTCCTCCCTCCCTCCCTCCCTTCCTTCCTCCCTTCCTCCCTCCCTCCCTCCCTTTCCTCCCTTTCCTCCCTTCCTTTCCTCCCTTTCCTCCCTTTCCTTCCTTCCTCCCTTTCCTCCCTTTCCTCCCTCCCTCCCTCTTGGCAAAGGCACTCAAGTGGTTTGTGATTGACTCACACATTCAAGTCTCCCTTCCCAACAGTTGTTCTCCCACCCTACCAATCAAAACTTTTGTTAAGTAATAATATAAATTCACCAACAATTAAAATGTATCATTATTTTAATAATTTCATCATAATTCTGTCTTAGAACAGGGAAAGAGTTTTCAGATATTATGGCAGTACTCTCATGAGAGTTCATCTCACATATGTGCCATTGGTTACTTTTATTCTAGTAAACTAAATTTCTAGATGAAAATGCTAATAACTGTCAGTACCAAAGATAAGGTTAGAGGAGTAGTAATAATAATAATAATAATAATAATAATAATAATAATAATAATATCTATAAGGATAAGTTACTGCATTTTAAACTCTCTTCCTTTTAGTTGTTTTGCACTTAAAATTTTTTTTCCGGTCTCTAAGTCTCTAACTTTCCTCCTCATGCTAAAGAATTTCACCAGATCAGATGTTCTTTTGAAGTCTAGATAGAAAAGAACATTATCATTTTCTTCAAGAAAACCAGTTATCTTGTTAAACACAGCTATCAGGCCAGCCTGGCATCACTCCCCCTCTATCTCTAGCTGATGCAAATTGTATTCCATCCCATTCTACACAGATATTTATATTTTTAAACATTAGTCTCAAAATGCATTTTAAATCTTTGCTTATGAGAAGGGAAATGAACCTCTAGCCACACTAACAAAATGATCACTTCCTTCTTTTTCTTCCTTTTCACATCTTCTCCAATTAGTGAAGAACACCGCAGGACTTACTGCCTCAAATCTCCAAGGTGAAATTTGCATATCCTTAACACTTGCTGCATTCTCAGGTGAAGAAATATTAGTTTTTAAATACATGCTTCCACTAGCTTTTCTCTCTGCCTTTGCATATTTCAGAGTCATCCCCAGTGAAAATTCAGTGACAGAGTTCTAATCCTGAGAGTAAGACTTAATTTAACTTATTTGGAATGAGTTATAAAAAATTATCTTATCTGTTTCCCTGCAATAGGGATAATGAAATATGTCACTCAGAGCACGCTTGTTTTTCTTGCATTTATATGTCACTTTAGAAATAGACCCCAGTGTTTAAACCCACTATTGTATCTCCAATGAATGACATAACAATCTCCTTTTCAAAGTGCCCAAATGTACCCTTCTGGGATTCTGGCAAGTTGTTCTGAATGAAAAACGTTCACATTAGCTATTTTCTAGGAGTCCATCTAGATTAAATCATTGCAGTCTATATTTTCACTGTTGTGTTATGATAATAAGTTATTATAATATTACTATTGTTACTGACTAATCCTACACTGTCAAAAATTGCTACTGTTTTATTATAATAACTTCATAATTCATTAAAGCAAATGAGAAGAAGGAACTGCTGCATAGGCTGAAAATTATAATCATAAATACAAGTTGCATAGAGTTATATGTGTAAAGCATCTTTATAAAACATAGCTTAGTAACATAGGCTGGTATCTTAGATATACGCAGATTAATCAGAACCAACCTGGCAAATAAATGCTGGAAAGGCACACAGTAGTAGATAGAATGGAAGATTAGTGTTAAAAAATACATGAAAAAGAAAATACTATAACTTCTTTAAACATATGGTAAATGGCACGATTCTGAGTAGAAAACAAATTGCTTGATGTGGAAAACATATGCTACACATCACATAAGAGAGAAAAAGGGCAAGACAGGGTAGTCAAAAGCAGTGGCCATCACCAAAGGCCTCAGAAAGTCCTGAAGACTAAAGTGCCACAGTCTTAATTGTTCACATTTGTAAACAGGTCTCTGAGCCTCTGCCCAGCTCCTGAATGATTAACTGCTGTTGGATTCACTCCCATACAAGGACACATAGAATCACTTTTTTTTTCCTACCTAAGAATGTCTTGTAATCCATCTAAACAGCTTGTACTTATTCTGACCATAAATTCTGCAGCACTTAGTTCAGCAGGATAGCTCCTAACTATAGAGAATACAATCACTTTAACAAGTAGTTGACTTCCAGACCCTTGATCTAAGGAAAAAAACACTTAAGAATATTCTCCTTATCTACCCAGGAACTTTTGTATTATAATATCATCTCCCTTCTGAGCTAAATACTTTTATTTTGTGAATGTCTTCTTACAGTTGCAACAGATTATATTGTGAAAAATGCATGAAAAAAAAAATGAAAGTAATAAAACCAGAAAAATCTCTCTCTTAGTCTCTCTCTCTGTTGACTTCAATTCTGAAGAATTTGAGAAATATAGATTTTTATGGGACATTCATACAAAGATAATCTTTCACTGCATCATCTCTAAGTGTTTAAGAGACAAAAGATGACACAACTTCGAACAAAACTTCTGGGACTGGTCAGAATTGTTAACCAGCTTGGACCAAAGGTTAAATTACTTGACCAAGTAAGCTCAGTGAGTCAGCAGCAGAGTCAGAATGAATAAGCCCCAAGAGTGAAATTTCATCTTTTTGAGGCCAACATAATTTTCCCAACATTTTCTGCTTAGCCAGGATTTCACTTCAGTTTCTATTATACACTTCTGCCTCCTCTAATCACTAAAGCACAATGGCTCTAAGTGGCTCTTCAGTTACTAAATTTTTAAACTCTTCAGTTACTAAACTTTTAAATGCTGTTTTGATGGCATTGGTGGTGATATTTTTTGCCCTCTCATGTACTTTATTTCACATGATTTTACTAAAGTGCTCATCAATCATTATTCCAGTAATATAAGCTTAGGCAAGTATCTTGATTTAAAATTTACTGACACTATAATCCCTTTAAATAGTTCCAGCATAGCATTAACTTATTATAGAGTGACAGTATAATACAAAAATTGAATAAAATAAATGATAAATAAAATTTCTGAAGAAAGATAGATCTCACATCAGGCTATTTGTTTCAAAGCACATGATGGCAATGGACTATATTTGTGAACTTGATGTAGAAACACTTTAGCAACTTTTGTTTATATGTACAGGTCTAACAGTGGTAACATTTTCTGTCATAAATATTTGGAAACTGTGAAACAAAAAAGAAATAAAATAAACCAAAAATTCTGTATTTTTGAGCGATCTGGAAAACCTTGAATAGCCCATCAGATTAACTTTTTCTTCTTTCAACAGCAAAAAAGCTTTACAGATATTTCTTTAAAATAACTTTTTTTTAGATCATTACTACACTTCATAAACTCATCACAAAAAATTGTAAACGCCAAATTGCTTATGGTCTTTTTGCAGTAGCACTCAAAAATTAGTGGAAGCTTAGCTTTGACACCTTCAATACTTTCTTGAAAATCCTAATTCGTTGATGATAGTGACTGTCCAGAATTTTGCTCAATATGCTTGAGAAATATTTGAAATTGAAGAAGTGATTCTTTGATTTAGTAATTATATTTTTAACCAATTCACATGGGAATATTTTCCGATGCAGTTTTACCAATGACATTCAATCTGGACAGCTACAGTTCTCACATTGCTGAGATAATGTTATTGCTATTAATAATCTCAAAGAACCTCTGAGATTGAAGGCATTGCATGGAGCCACAGATGGCTGCATAAAGGTCATTATTTTAATAGCTACAACATTAAAAATACTGGAAATTCCATACACTTGGCTGAGTTGTCCTGTATGTTTACCTTCAAAAAGCCAGAAATTATTGTGACAGGAAGAACCCTTGCAGGAAACATAACACTTTATAAATGACACTCTAGTGCAAGCAGACCTCATGGTAATATAAATATTGATGTTACTAATGCCACCTAAAGTATCCACTGAAAGTATCCAAATAGAAATACACCTGCCTGTCTTGTGTGCAATGCAGCAGTTTAAGTCAGCAAGGCATTGCTTCTATTGCAATGTTTTATTTTAAATTGATTTATTGCACTGATGTCCATCAGAAAAGGAAAGGAGATGGAGGAGATGCACAAGGGAGTAAGAGAGGACCAGGAAAAGAAAGAAGACACAAATGCACTCAGTGTTTACGACATGAGTGACAAAGTATCTTTCTAGAGATTCCCACAGAGTGATTTCAGCTACCGGCTGCACTGCAGGTACCTCTCCTGTGTGAATGTGGCTTCCTCACGTGAATGGAAATTCAGACACTTTTAGGGCTTTAGCAATTAAGGCCTGAGGACATAATATCTGAAAGATATACATAATAGATCTTATGAATAGGTGCCTGTACAAAAACTCTTCCAGCATTCAATTGATTCTTACTATTATCTCAGTGCCTTGAGTTCTTAATTACCTAAGGCTCCAATTGAAGATGATGTAGTCAGTGCACTCTCTCTGTCAGAGTCCTATTGTATGGCTCAACTCTGATCAATCAATTTTGCTATTCCAAATGACCAAACATGGTTAATTAATTTATCTTAAATAGTGAGAAGGTTTCCTTATGCCAGCTGTGCCTGCTCTGTCACTGAAGACATATTTTCAACGCTAATACATCAGTGCTTTGTCAAAGCTAATTCTATTTGTGCCTAGAAATGAGGCTTACATAATTTATAGGAGACTATGTACTAATTTTTTGCTTTTAGAAAAATATCCTGATGTTCTGCTTATTTGAGACAAAGGCTAAAAGAGTAAAGATGTCATTCCAGCTGGAATTTTTGGCTCCCTTTGTGACGTATTTTTGTCTCAGTGCTCATGTCCCAATGTGACAAGAAGAAAAGGAATACATCCTTTTCCAGGTAGGACTTTACAGTAGAGCTAAATCTAGTAATCAAATCACAAGTTAAGCTTTTACATATGGCCATTTATTGAATGGATGTTCCTCTGCATGAACTCATAAACATATTAAAAGTTTTAGCAAGCACTCAATGAAGTGCTTGAATGAAGTCTTAACCAACCATCAGGGACATGGAGAGGGTAGTCAGAAGTTATCCCATTTCTTTGATGTTGGTGGGAGATATTTCTATTGATTTTGCTGAAGGAAAAATCATCACCTAAGTCTTTAACACCAAGCACTTCAGTCACATATTAAAACAGAGATATAGCTATATCAGTGCTATTATGCCAAACAAATACCTAAAAATAGATTACAACCAAATTAATCAATTACCTGTCAAAATGGGCTGGTATTAAATTTCAGGGGTTTATGCAGCTCAAATTTTTGTTTGGGACACCAAGTAAGTAATTCTGCATCACTTTAGATACATTGTTTCACCAAATCAAAATGTTTTATTTGAAATTTATTTAAATATTTCTAAAATTTTCAGCCAGTTCCTGGACACAATATGGGAAAGAAAACTTATGACTGTATCAAATTTAGGAGGAGTGGATTCCTCATTAATATGTTACATTCTCTATATTTTTTTGTTATTCTGGAATAATATTCTGTTTTATTCAGGAAAGCTAATCAGATCAGATAATATAGTTGACGGTTCATTCTTCTGTTCAAGTTCTGAACTAGCATAACTAATCTAAGAAAATTATATCAGTACAGACCAAGTGATGAGCAGAGCTGCATGTTCAGAAAACAGAGCATGTATTCTAGCATCATCAGACTCATCAAATATTGAATCAGTAACTGGATGCCCCATTTCAGCCCACTGAAGCTCGGCCAGTATGATATTGCAGTATTTTCTCTTCAGGACACAACTGGCAATGAAAATTTCACATATATGTGAGAAATTGCTATGATAAACTGAATATTGCAAAAAATTATTCCAACACTCTTTATTAAGGAAATTATTTTGGGAACTTTTAGCTGAGACAAGTTGTGCAAACCAAGGTTTTGGAGACATGCATAAAAGCCTTCCCTTAAAATAAATCTTAATTCCTCCCATGTCTCTAGAAGGAAACTGGTTTTGACAGACTGTATTTTGCCTCTGTTTCATTTAATTATTCACATCAACATTTACCAAGGGAGATTTGTCTTTGCTCAAATTCTCATTCCATGCCAGACAACCTGCTGCCTACTCTTATTACTTTTATTACTTATTGTTGTTGTATGGTGGACTTTGAAGACAACACTGTTACAATTTAAATTTTAAAAAAAAAAAGTCACCATGAGAAAACTTCATCTTCAATAAGAGCTTTTACTTCAAACTGTCTCAGATTTATATTTTAGGCCATACTACATTTTGAAATTAAATCCTTCTCACTCAAAAACCATAAAAATATAAAGGTGGCTCTTCTTGGTTCTTCCAATGGAGATAAGTTGAAAGAAATTTCCACTGAAAGAAATGTATTGAAGTACATGTGGAGACCTTGCAAAATGGTTATTGTGTTCAAAACTCATTGACTTTTACTGGGATTGAAAGTATGCAGAATTGTGAAGGACTTGACCTCAGCTGTGAAAAGGATACTGCTTCTCAAATTTGTTTTTTGATCTAACTGGAAACAGAAGGAACAAGCATGAAATAGAGGCCTACATTTGACAGGAATAATATCTTAGTCACTTTTGGGAGAGAGTGGGAAGGTTGAGGAGAAATCTAAAAATTTTTCTATTGCTCTAGTATGAAATGACTGCAGTACAGCTACACGATTCTTAAGCTATTGGGGGCGGGGGGGGAAGCACTCATAGATACTGCTGAGTAATGTTTTCAAGTAAATAATTTTTAAACAAGTAACATGGAGTTAATTGTCCCAGTAGCAAAGCCCCTAGAAGTAGCCATTGCTGCCTGGAGATATCTGTAAAAAGTGATATATACAAATGTTGCAGTCACAGTCTCTTTGTTACAGTATTCTTCAGATTTTTGCTGCACTTTATAGAGAACCTTACAATCTCCTTCACCTATTTACTCCATATTCACTTCTTTATAAAGAAAAATCTGATATTTTGAAGCTGCAGCTTCATTAAGAATCATCTGATTATAGTAGCATTTTTAATGCTTGTACTTGGGCTGGAAGCAGACAATTGTTTTGCTGGGTTTATTTTTATTATTCTCACAAGTCCTTCTCACAAGTCCATATAGCAAAATGGCAATATATACAAGCACATGTATGAGTTTCTCTACTGCATGGCATACGAATCATCAAAATAAATCCAAAAGCTCTGTTCAAACTCTTTGAAAAGTTTGCTGTTCATGGGATGCCATTTTTTTAAAGTTTATATTAGAAACCAGAGGACTCTTTTACATTTCCCTATTACTTAGTATATTTAATGAAAATCTAACATGCTTTTACAAATGAATTTTTGAATATGCCTTTTTGGACTAAATATAGTGCTTTTGATTCTGTTTTCTGTTTTCAAAAGTGTTGTGGATTTTTGCAATTGCTTTTTAAATTACTGTGGATATCAGTAGCATGCACAAATAGGCAGATGATTGTAGTTGCCCACTTGATTTGTCAATGTAGGACATCTATACATTGATTCATAAACCACGAGCACTCTGTACTTTACTTCAGGCATTTCAGGTGTGTACATGCACTGTGTTTCTGAATATTTACAGCTCCAAATATGTTTTGCTGTGACACTGTCAATATGCCTGATACAAGGATGTTCACCTTCTTTCTGCTACATCCTATAGGTAAAGATTTGAAACAAGGAGTAAGTCTCTTCATTTTCATTTATGTAGATGTAAGGTAATTCCAGATTTTAGAAGAATGAACCTATATTTATACTGGAGAAATATCTGTGGTGAAAGTGTGATCCTTTAGTTTTTGCTGTTTCAGGTTTTACAATTCCTTTTCCCTTACTGGTAATGATACATCATGAGAAGACTTACAGAGTGAAAAATTATCAGAAAGATCCCTCTCTATTTAGGAACAGTAATACAAGATATGGTGTTATTTATTTCACTTTTTGTTTATTTGCAGCATAGCAATGCATGTAAGGGAAAACTTCCCCAAATGACTGTCAGCAATTATAGAATATGGATACTTATTTATAACAAGGAGAATCTTCCTCCTGGAAATTGCCTGAAAAGCAAGAAATACACTGGGATCATGAATTCAACCTGTGTAATTACCTGAGAGAAAGGAAGAGGAGATTTGTTTCTTGTCAGATCAGTTCTAATCTCATTTTTCCACAGCCTAAAATGACAGCTTTGTACTTATATCCATTAGTGAACCTGTGGACTCCTTCCTCTCTGATAGGAGATGTTAAAATAGATGGAATCATAGCACCATGAAAATGCAACCCTTTAATCTTGCTGGGAACACCCAGGCTTCAGCATGTCTGGGGCTTTAAGTATTAGAGGTTACAATAGAAGGGCAAAGTGAGGGAGAGGGAGAGAGCAAGAGAGCAGGGGTGAGAGAGAAATGCTGTATATAACAGTTCTAGAACAATCCACTGGGAGTCATTTTTGCAACATTGTTATTTGCAGCTGGAATATGCAGCACATTTGATGCCATTTTGCTAATTACTTATCTAGATTGTGCATGTGTACCAAGTCAGTGGAGTTATAAACATGATTGATGTACCCATAAATTATTGTGTGTACAAATCACTGCCCTGAATTTCAAGATCAGAAGGAATTTTAAAGATTTTTAATTCTGACTAACCAGGTCTCTTGTTGAGTATTACTAATTCTCTGCATTATATAAAGGCATCTAATATTATTGAACACTGCAGAACACTTTTGTAATAGCAGCTTTCACTAAAGCTTTTCATATTGGCATTAGGTTAATATAGTGATGAGCAGAATAAGATCACATAGAACAGAATGCAGTCTGGCTCGTTATTATTCACTTTGTTTTATATCTGGTTGCAAAACATTGTACTGGTTTCTATAAAGGAAACAATGACTAACGAAAGGACACATTTATTATTAGGCATTAACAGCCTCTGGGGTACTACTGAAATTTGTACTGAAAAAAAGCCACTAAATCCTGAATGAAAAAACATCACTGGTTTCCAGATAGCAAAGTCTAACTGTAAATTCTGGAGATAAATATTCACTGCTACGCAGCAATACTGAATTTTCTCCAGTAACATTAGAGCAGTTGTCTCATGCTGTTCTTATCTTTCTTAGACAACACCACCATCAGAATATGCACAACTATAAGCCTAACTGAAATTTTTAAACAGCAAATTGATAGAGGACCTCTGTCATTATTCTCCCTACTCCTGCAATAGAGAGCTTCTGCAGCAGGAGAAATTAACTAATTCATTAAAACTGTTAAGTTTGAAATTTACTACAAATTGCATAAGTCCACTGTTGCATTGATAAAGCCATTATGTCTGTAGTCCTCTAGCAGAAGGAGATGATAGTTAGGCTGGTAAATTTTTTAGAGCCATATTACATGCCCAAAATGGTCACATGCCTGTGAAAATCAATCTACAGTAGTTATAGAAATGGTGGAATGCATGAAAATGTCATGGAAAACATGTCAGTCACAATGGGCAGAGCAATTGCTGAGACAGATATAAGGATCATAACTGCAATATAAAATAGATGCCTCTATAAATTACTCCACAGATGACTCTGAAACTCCAAGCTGTGTGGCAAATAACTGCAGAAGTGCTGTAAACCTGACCTTAGGCAACTGCATGCCCAAGCATTTCCAGTTAAATCAAGAAAAAAAATATTTACTTTGTGTGAGAGATTTGAAGAGCAGGGTCCTCTATTGACTCTGAGGAAGCCAGGGCACAAACAGCAGTGTCAGCTATCAGACTGCAATCCTTCCCCCTTATTATTTAAGAAGGAAGGCTGGCCTACAGTCATAGCTCTAACAAGGAGCTCAACAGAGAAGTTTTAGGTTTTATGTTGTAGATAATTCAGCTATAAACTGGTCGAGCCCTGATTCATGCAAGTGCTACTACACGTCTAATATCAAGCCACTTGTGCATCAGAATTCATTGATCAAATGCTGTTCTTTACTCTTCCTCCTATCTTATGTTTACATTCCCTCTTTTTATGTCAGGAAAAATAGTGTAGAGTTTGTTTCTGATAATGTGCTTTTTATGAGGACTTGTATAATGTGACTGAGGCTCACGTCTGCTTTGTAAGAACAGAGGAAGAAGAGCATGTGGAGGTCAAAAAGCAGTTTGTCTTCCTTACCTAACAAATCTTTTCACTTCTGACAGGGACTGGAAAACAAGGATTTGCTAATAGTGGTGGGTTTATCTGAGTCCCCCTTTCATTTCATATAGATCACCAAAGACTATGCCTGGATTTCAAATAGTAATAAAAAGATTTTGTATTCAGCAAGAGAAACCCTGTGTCATTTACTCCTCTTTTAAGCTTTTAAATATTGCACTTTTTTGTTATTTCTTTTAGTCTATTAGGAAAGATGAATCAGAAACCATAACACTGTTTCTGCTGTCAGGAATGAAATGTTGACTAATTTCTTACCCTAGTAAGGGTATTCTAATTTCCACTTGTACTTCATTTGTCTGAATTGTCCAATAAAGTATTTGCTAATCTGACAAAATTTGAGTTTTCTCCAGTTTCCTAAAATCAATTACTTAAAAACATGTTTGGTTAAATTTTAGTGCTCATGAAAAGGGAATGCAGATAGCACCAAGTGAATCATCACACACAAGTTCCTGGCACAGTTCTGCCAAAGCAGTTCAGCCCCACACCTGTCCTGGAACTATTCACAGAGCTAATCTATGCAGTAGTTATTCCCGTGTGGGCAACTATCCATGAGAGGCTTGACTGAGACCAGCCAAATTCATCTGCCTTGTGTTTTATTACTCACAGGAAGCTTGATCTGAAAGAATGAAGGGCTAACATGTTAACTCATACGGTGCCATTTTTCCACTGAGCTTTTTTTCTCTGTTTTGCAGTTACAGTAACGGAATTCTTGTCAGATTCTTTGTTGGACTTTTTGCAAGATAATAAGAAAGCAAATAACTAGAATTACATGTTGTTCCAAATATTATTCCTACCACAACACTCCTGGAGAAGGCTGACACAGTAAAAAAAATTGCATACCCTCCCAAACAAAGCAAGGATATATATCTTTAGTATAGCCTTCACCACGAATTATCTCCTTCCTTCATGTTAAGGGCTCAGACTTGGTGCTGATGCTGATTGTGGGCATTTGGTGTGCCTGGGGGAAGAAAAATGCCAACCCTCCCATATGTACATGCACAGGGAGTTTCTGCAGCCATTGCTGTTTAGTCTGTACCCTCCTTGTCCCCTGACAAGGGGACAGGGCTGAATTCTGCCCTGAGTTCAGCTGCAAAAGGCAAAAGCATACTGCAGACCATAGCATAGAGTTTGATCAATGAGTTGCATAGAGTTTGACCTAGACAGTGATTTAATCAACAGGACAGCATGAATGCACTGATGATGCAGAGAAAACATCACAGTTCTGAATGTTACAGTGCACAGTGAACATTTCTTTCATCGGGTTTCTTAGAAACAACAGAAATAAAGACTCACTTTGGTGTCATTTGCTCCCTTGGCACATTGCTCCCCTAATTCAGTCTTTTTTTTTGTAACATAAGGGATCCCTAATCTCTTTCAGATGGGATGTCTGACAAAAAAACCTACTAGGATCTATAATATATACTTTAAATAACACATAATAGTAATTATTCCCCTTTGATTTATTCACATAAGGAAATTTTATGTGAATAAACCCATTCTTGAGAGGAAAATTTAAGACTAGTTTATCACTAATTGCTTTATCCATCCCACCTTTACTCTGTGTCTGTTTTTTCTTATGGTTAAAATGCATCGTTTCTAAAGAGAACACAGAATAATATTAATAGGGAATAGGCGAAAGAGCAACAGACTCACAAAACCAGCAAGGGCTCTGTTCTAGAGGCAACACACTCTGAGAGAACATTATCTGTCTGACAATTCAAATGTGCTATGCCCACAACAGAAAGAATTAGGGAAACCCAAAAGATCTTTTTGTCTCATCTTAGCTCATCCTAGAAGGTGCACTGTCCTACTTCTCCCTCTCATGGCAGTCCTTTTTTCTCAGACAAATAACAGCTTAGGTGGTTAAAACTGTGATAATTAGGACATTCTGATTTTCTGCTGCACACAAACTTGTTTATCTCTGGACTTCATTAGGTCCAGACAATTTTGATTACTCACTTCCATCCCGTTTTTCAGTTATTTTCTAGTTACTTTCCCTTTTCAGCTTTTATCTTCCCTTTGGCACAATACTTCAATACTTGACCTTCAAAAATGATATGAGAAGTGTTTAAATGAAAATAAAAGCTTCTGTGAGCATTATTATTAGTTTTGATAGTATCTTTAGGCTACTTGTCCTCAATGCACCTGACATGACAGACGTAAGAGGATGAACTCCAGCTTAAAAGAAAGATCCTTCTTATCTGAAGAGCTAACTAAAAATTCTGATTCAGCCTATCTTGCCACATGTATTGAAAAAACAGAGGCAGTGAAAGAGACAAATAGGAGCGTAGTATGCTGCTACCAGAATACAAACATATGTCAATAAAAGTACCCTAGACTGTGGGAGGGCGAATTTCATAGCAAGGCTCCAGGTCTTTTTTTATTTTCTGTTGTATTAAAGAGGAGATAATCTTTTAGGATGGCAGTGAAAGAGTTAAAAAGAATGTCTTTCGACAAGCATTGGCTATCAATCAACACAAGACAATATACAGCGCTATATTTAAACACCCCTTCCCAAGACTGCCAAGTGTTTTTTCACAAGGCTTAAGCAGCCTGTGAACTGACACTGATGTTATCTGAAATTTAAAAGTGTTTATTCTCCTAGAGCTCAAAAAGGATCATCTTTCTGCAGCTGGTTGGCAATACCAGAGGATGCCTTCCCTGGGTCAGCACATGCATAACCAGACAATCATTCGGCAGCTTGTAAAATATGATTGCATATGAGATATTGATGGCCTAAGGGAAGTTCTGAAAATCAGAGGTTCATAATTAGAATATCTATGCATTTCATTCAATAGAGTTTCCATCAATGTCACAGAGATGAGTGGTTATGAATTTCAGAGTCATCTCTGCTCATATGGACTGATTTATGTACTTTCAGTTTTGGACAAATGAAGGGTGAAGAGTTAAAACTCTTCTACCTAGAGACCTCCTTATCCTTTCAAGGGCTCTAAAATTTATAATTGCCTCTCCTGGTGTCAGGATCAAGCTCCACAGTTGGTAACTCATGACCTATTTATGATCATGCCATCCATCCACTTTCAGTCATTCTGCCCTCTTATCTGTAAATTCACAGTCACACCATGTAGGATGTGTGGATCTGCTGATAAGACATTTTTGCAGGAAAGAGAATCTGGGCAGATCAACAGTTCTGTTGCCAGAGCTGCTGGCAGCAACTCTAACATCTCATTTATTCCAGATTTATAAAGATCCACTGTGCTGATCTGAGAATAGAGCTGAGTGTTTGAATTCTGTGATAACAGACAAACCTGTATGTGGCATGAAATATAAAGTTAAATAGATACTGATAAGATTATCTGGTGTGGAACAGAAAACAACCATCTTGTTAGTATTGAGATTTCCACAGCTCCTGAATTGTGGGCTTGGGTGTCCTTTGGTTTTGCTTTTGGGTTTATTTTAGTGGGTTTTGGTTGTTTATTTGGTCTTTACTTAGTTTTCAATGACAGCATTTTACTGGAATTATACATAACTAAAAACTAAGGTTCTAGGTTATCACACAAGAAGGGATACAGAACCCCATATCCAGAATTTAAAATTGAACCAAATTTCAACATTTTTCTTAAGACTGTATGTTGAATGGAGTAGTACTTGTAAAAACTGTTCTGTACTAACTGTAGAGGGAAAGCATTACAGTAGAAAACCAAACAAACTAGAAAAACTCCATTTCAAAATTCTTCAGTATCACTCTTTGCCCCACTACCTAGTTAAACAACCAAAATGGAAGATGCTAACTAAGCTCCAGAAGGAAACATATTTTGTTAAATGATCTGTTGTTACTCTAATTATCTTGAAAATCTTTTTTGCTGTTTTTCTTTTCTATATTTTGTGTGTGTGCCTCCCGTCATGCATGTATTTACATTTTATCATTTTAGATACATAATACCACATGAATAAAAAAATTTTAGAAAGGAGATTTTATGGGGCTCAACATGGATAAAAGAACTAGAGTAACATTACTGTCAGATGCTTCGCCACAGATGCTTAGGCATCTCTGGGCAATTATAAAGGACTTGACTCTGTTTGTGGCATTCAAAGTGCACATTCTTAAAGGAATGAGAGGTGGCCATTATGCTTCTTTCTTTCCTAAGTATTTTCAAAGCTATAGTGGTAGGCACTTCTCTCCGTGAGTAAAGATTGTAATTCTGCTGCACCACTGATAAATAATAAGATTTTGAAATTAGTTTTGTTGAACAGTGAAAGCAATTTCTCAAATAAAAAAAAAGACTTCCACTGGCAAAATGCATTTTACAATTTACTGTTGAACTGTTCAAGAAGCAGCTCTTCAGTGAGCAGCATGGCACAGGGCCAGAACGAGCTATTTCAAAAATCACTGTTAGGCATATACCGATTTGATACACAGGATTCAGCAATACAGATGAGAACGCCTGTCTGTATGCGATCATGCTCTGCTAAATTTTAACAGTCCTTCACTGTATACTCATCTTTAACGTGAGCAAATTTGTTCTTAGACAACTAAATCTGTTTTAAAGGAGGAGAAATTTATCAGGCCGGATAACAACACATTTTATTTGCGTAGTTTACTTATTTTTATTTGGAAATAAATTTTCAATGGACAGTTCAAAGCATAAAATGATGAAGTACTGAAAAATACTAAATTCTGCCTCCACTTTCTCTTCTCCAATTAATGATGTGGGGGCTTACAGTAATGGATCTGTAGAACAAGATGCAATATGCATATAGAACAGTAATATATTTAATTGGAGTCCTACAATCATCAGATCTAAGGTAACACCAATTCAGGCATCAAAATGATTTGGGGTTTGTTTTTTTGTTGTTTTGGCTTTTTTTTATATAACAAACGATGAAACTTAAGAGCAAGTTATCAACCGATATGGCTCAAGAAATAATGTGTAGTCTTGGAGCATTTGTGACTAACTCCAAAGCTAAGTGGTTAAAGATAAGAATAAGGTTAAACTTGGATGAGCCAATGAGATGGCCTGTGAAACTAGCCTAACAAGACTCTTAAATAGGGTGCATTTAGTTGGATGCAAATCTCTCAGTGACACAAGAAGCACCACCTAGGAAAAACTTCTTAGATCACAAATGAAATTATAAGGTATGGCTAACACATACTCCTTCATTTAGAGACACCTGACATGGTTTCAGTTAGCATTTAGGGCATGAAAGAGGTTCACTAAAACTCCCTCATCCACCAAAACCATAATTCATTAAATGATATGCACACACAATGTCTTGTCTGCAGATAGTTTCTACAGAAGTACACCTATGTATGCTGTGCCTGTGACAAACGCAAATACTGCTTCAATCCTAATAAAGACACAATTCTAGTAACTTAAATTAATTTTACCTACATAGCTTGTTTTCCTTTACATATGTGAAGAAACTCCTACTGAGAGCATATATACATTAGTATAATCAGAGACATGCTGCTGGGGTTGTATCATCTTCAATTACAGCTAAATGACATCACTTTGGGGTATTGAAATCATTACTCACATGAGTATTACCTAATAATGAGAAGAGTGTCTGTGAAATTAATTTGCCAGTGAAAGAGAGAAGGATTGAGTCTGGAAACCAGTCCAATAATTCAAAATGCAGTTCCTCAGCTGTGAAGTTGTATTTCACAAGCACAGGTGAGTTTGGGACAGACTCTTTCTGTTGATCTCGGGAGCAATACCCCTTGGGAACACCTCAGCTTTTTTACCCACTATAGAAGTTTCCAACACACTGCAGGAAAAGTATACTTTTTTCTTATTGTTTAATTGGATTTGCAGTTCACCTAAAAATTAATTTTTAATTAATATTAATTATATATGCTTTGAATGGTCTGAGGGAGACCTCTATGACTAGACAGTCACAGTCACCTATATATGTAACCCGTACAAAAACTGCATATATATGGATGTACATATATATATAACCTACATTTCTTTTTCAAAACTGCATATTAATTCTCATGTTCTGTCAGTATGATATTGATACTTTTTTTTTTTTTTGGCAGTAGTTTCCAGTGACATTGGAAAGGTCATCCTTTTCTCTGCAGGAAAAACACACAGGACATCTCAATAGAAAGAAATATTTGTACTCTGAACCTACAGGTCTGCAGCTGACGACCCCATGACTCCAGCTTGACTATGTTTTGATCCTCTGCAACCTGTGCGAAGATTGAAGACTGCACATGAGCAGCTCCAAATCCCCCCAGCATTCCTAGGACATGCTGCTGGAGCACTTTCCCACACAGATAACCCTTTTAAAGAGGATGTCTCTTGGCTAGATCTTATGGAGCAGCTTGGCTAGGTATGAGCTGCTAGTGCAGCTGTGTGGTGCAGCACTGGAAGCTCTGTCAGAAAAGGCTCTACTCCTTAGTTTAATTTGACCTGCTGGTTTTGTGAAGGAATGACAAAATCTGCCAGTGAGAACTGGGAGTAACACTGCAGCACACTGAGTTCTGGCTTTGGGAGGCGCTGGTGAGGCTTTTTATTCAGAGCTCTCACCTTCTCTCCTCTCCAGAGGCCATGGAGTACTTCCACATAGTTTACCGCATTTACCATGAGGGAAATGTGTAGCATCAGCCTGCCCTGGCTTTCCTGAACCCAGATGTACATGACAGTGAATGTCTAATAAATCAGACATGGAATCTCAAAATCTTTTGCTCGTAATGCTCCCACAAGATCTCAGTCATTAAAAAAATCTTGAAAATTTTTTATGAAGAGAATTTTTGGAGTTGCTTTAGATTAATTCAGACATCAAGAAGGAACTAGCTTGATATCTATATGATATTTTTTAAGATAATTAGATTACCAATGACAACCTGGACACAATAAAGAACTTTGGCCAAAGAGCAGAACTTCTGTCACTTCGCCCAAACATTTTCACTGTGATGTTTTCAAAACTAAATGATGCTAAAAGAAAGTAAGTACTGGATTCTGTGGCTCAAGGTATGTCTCTGCCTGGGTCAGGATTTGCAGAAAGACAGTGCAGACCATCATAGTAATCTACTGACCTGTTGGAAGCAAGTCATCTCTCACCTGGGGCCAAAGCAAAGCCATCACTTTGCAGGACCAAATCTGGCAAAGATCTGATCATGTATATCAAAAGAGGGTTTTTTTCTGAAACGACTTAAACAGTTTCAAAGACAGTACCTTTGAATGATAAACAATTTTCTGTATCATATGCCTTTTTAAATACATCCTTGCACTACACTAGGCTAGGAAAGATTTATGAACAAAACCTCAAACCAAATAAAGCAGTCATAGCTTGAAGTAAAATATACAGAAGACTGTTTCTAGGTAGAGTTGAAACACAAGACTTCTTTTAAAAAGGGAAACTTTACAGACCTTGTTCTGCACCATTAAGTTTTCAGGAATGCTGAATAGAGCATGATGGATTTAAGTTGCTGCTAGTATTTAATTTTGATACAGTTCAAGGGGCCACATCAGAAAAAGGAATCAAAGACAGAAAAAAACCAAACAACCTGTTAACGGGGAAAACCATCAGTTAAAAAAAAGAAAAGGTATAAGAAGGCCCCAACACCTTTCACCAGTGTCTGAAAATATCAGATTAAATTGTAGTATTCCTGAGGCATATTATTTGATGTGATTAGAATATAATTTGTTAAACAGAGCAGAGCTTTTATGTCAAACACTTCTTTCCTGAGTATCATAGATGGATTAAGGTTTCAGTGTGTTTAAAATAAATGAATAAAACATGCCATCATTTTAATGATGATCTTTTTGTGGTTGTTTACCTTTAAAATAAGCCAACTACTTGAAATGTGTGGGTTATGCATAGCTATAGGGAAACTGAGGCACATATCATCAGTGCATGTCCAATTAGTCTTCTTTTAAAAAAATAACAGCTGTACATTATTATTTTCTATTTTTTAATAAGAGAAAAAATAAAAATATTTGTTTAAAAATGGAAAAAAATAATAGAAAAGAAAAAAACAATTTTTACACCTCTGGGGCAAGTTCCAACTCTTTTGGTTTCTTGAGGAAATAAATAAAAAGCTTTGCAGAAAGACTCCTAAAAAAATTGCCCAAGGGGGAGGGAAGGAAACACCTTAAAACATCACATTACCAAGCGCTGAGGTAATCAACTACAATCTGAGAAATGTCAAACAGTGGTATTCATCCACTCAAAGATTTTGCTGGTCAAGTTCTTAACTGCCATTTGCAATCACTAACTAAGATATGGAATATAGTTGTGGATATAAACAAGAGGCAAATTAGTATCGGGAAGCTGGGTTTAATAATCCCCTAAAAAAGTCCATCTGTTTTATAAAGACCCCGTTTTGCTTGATCTCTGACATGTATTCCTAATATAGACAGCACTGGATTTTTTTTTTCCTTACATTTTTTAAACACCCTGCTACCATAAACTCTACTCATAGTATATCTGATCTCAGTGTTTCTCTCCAGTTTCAATTATGTAAGCACTGAGGGGCAATAAAATTTCACACAGGTTCAGCCTGCTTTAGAGCAAGTATTATAACATGAGACAAATATAAATGCAATTCCTTTAGTACTAATGTTCGACAGCACTGGTTACTTCTTCTTTTTCTGATTTTTGCAAATATTTATCATATTATCACTGGAATAGTTGAAAGATTGAAAGCGTCTCCATGTTTGGAACTGGGGTTTGTTTTTGTTTTCCTGCTTAAAACAATTGAAAAATCACATTGTTTGCAATGAATACAAGATTGATAACCTAAAAAACTAGGTGACTTGCAGGTATAAAAGACTAAAACAATTTATAGTCCCTGCTTCCTATCCACTATGGAGAAGGGGAAAATACACCATTGACTACACCCTTCTCACAGATAGAGGTCAGTAATGGACTGGATTTGAATCTGCCTGGTGAAAGCCTGAAAGTTACATGAAAGTATCCTAGACAAAAATGAACTCATTTTGAGATTAAAGAGGTAACAGAAATGATTAAGAAATAAAGCTCGCACCTTCCCGGAAACAGGATTATCTTAAGTGTCCCTTCTTTCTAGTCCTTTAAATAGAAAGTTCAGTACAGGAAAAGCCTGATAGTTGTACTTGATTTAACTGCTTTTTGTTTTCTTCACTTGGTAAAACTCTGTCTCTCCTCCTTTGCTGCAGAAGGGTAGGGAAGTCAGACCTAATGACATCCCACGTTTTAGATACTGCTATTTTGAGCAGCTGAATGCAAGCACATTCTTGGTTCTTGAAGGAAAGCACAGCCTATGCAATGCAGATTCCAACTGGAAGGGTGTAGGGTTGCGCAAAGGAGATATGTCTACATCCTAAATCAAGCTATCCAGCAGGCCAGGATATAAATGTAACTTGTAACAGTGGCTCAAATTAGATCCAGACTTCCCCAAGCCAAACACAGATAACATCACCTTATACAAAATATAGGGTGTACGTGTGCGTGAGGAGCAGCTCTTAAGAAGGCTGGGTGCATTCCAGCTCCCCTTCTTGCTGAAGCCTTGGACTTTGGAAAACACTGATGACTGTTCTAGTCACAGGTAGTTTTATAGACACTGTATTTGCACAGTGCTCTGACTTGTTTCACCTACAGTACTCCAGGCCTGAACTCTCTTAACTGCCCCGCTACCATATCAGCACACAGAACAACCATTGAAACAGCTTCTTGAAATCTCTCCTCACATAATTTTCAGAAACAAGATCAACACTCACATTCTGACATCACTTTTGTCACATAGAAATAATGACTTTAAACTCACCTCTGTTATGCCTTTTTTTATTGTGCAATGTTTAGATCTTTTTCACTATGCAAAGTTTATATCTCTGTGATAACATTGCATATATTGACTCTTTCAAAAGAGAAAGGGAAGAAAGGTGAATAGAGATATAGGTACAGTACCTTTTAAGAGTTTTGAAAAAAAATGCCAGGATGAACTTCTCTCCTTCCAAAAATACATATATCAAAAATTAAGTCATTAGCTTTGTCTCAAACGACGAATATGTAAAGGTCTTTCTTTGGAGAAAGACCATGTCAGTGAATGCAGCAAGGAATTTAGTCCATGGAAATTTGTGGAGGGGTTTGTATGGTTAGTTGGGTTTATTAAATCCAAGAACTGATCAATCTCAACCTCTAAACTGGTTCAATTTCCCTGCAAGCACTGTAAAGTTAGTTACAGTAAATAAACCCCTCTTTAACATACACGCTCACTTTCAGAGAGAGAGGTGGGGGGAGAGGGAGAGGGAAGGAATGAGGGAGGGAGAGGGAGGTAGAGAGGGAGAGGTCTGACTTGCTTTTAGTATCTTTTCCTGCTCCTGGTGTAAGGAACCTCTCCCTTTCTATTTGGCTGAGCGCTGCATTGCAAAAGGCAGTATCTGAAGAAATGCAATCAGTACCTTCCACACACAGTGCAGGAATTTACACGGATTTGTGCCTTGGATTTATTAGCTTATTGTAAGCCCTAAAACAGATTTCCTCCATTAAAATTAATTAAAAGCTCCTGTTGACTGCTTCCCACTCTGAAAAGAAGGTGGAGAATCTTATTCTCCTAACTTTAATGGTTGTTTATTTATCTTCTATGGGGTTTTATATTCAAGAGGGGTCTTTTCAGCTGCTTGACTTCCTTTTGCCATCTCCTATTTTTTGTTCACACACCATCCCCAGGCACCCAGCCCCCCCGTAGCATTTATTCTTATTTTGTAAGACCTCCGGCAAACTCGTAGGGTCTCTGAGCGGCTCCTCTGCATTCCGAATCCCGATCCGATTCCCCTTAGCTCTCCCCCACCCACTCACCGCCAGCCCCGCTCCGGAGGCTGCAGATGGGGATCGGATGGATCCTCCTGCCGGGCGCAGCTCCCGACTCTCCCCGCAGATTCCTGAGCACTCGGCAGCGCCGAGCTAAGCCGACCAGCTCTCCCCAGCAAGGCTCACCTCTAAAGGTCCCGTTTCCCCGAGCCTCCTCCCGAGCAGAGCCCCTGTTGGCGCTCACAGGGCGCTCTGCCGGTGCCCCTGCCGCAGGGGGAGTGCTCGGCTCTCCCCTCCCCGCGGGGTGGGCGCCAGCTCGGCACCCTCCCTGCTCGGCGGGGACCCGGGACCGGGCTGCAGCTGCCAGCCCCGAGCGCCGCTCCTGAGCCCCACGCTGGCGCAGAGCAGCCCGGGGACCCTGCTCGCACTTGCCGCCGGCCATTCATAAATCCTGCTAGTGCGTGCCCGGCGCCGCGGACACGGGGCTCTAACGCGGCCAAGGCGGAATTTCTGACACAGCCTGATCCCGGCTCCGCAACTTTGCCATCTGGGAGCAGGCAAAGGGCACCTTTGCGGCTTTAGATCGCCCGGGGCTAGAATTACCAGAAAGGAAAAAGAGTAAGAAATGAAATCCCAACTGTACCTGGCGGTGTCTGGGAATCCCTCGCCGGCACCGATCGTAATCCCCCTCCGCGCCTCTGGTCCCCCACACCAAAACTTTGCTGCCGCCGCCGCCGCCGCTCCTCGGTGGTGGCCGCCGCCGCCCTCCGCCCGGCGCCGCTCCCGGCCGGCCCCGCGGGCCCGTTCCCCGCCGGCCGCCGCCGCTCCGAGCGACCCCCGCGCCTTCCTCCGCCCTGACGAGGCGGCGGCATCGTCCTACCCCCTGCTCCGCCACCGCCTCCTCCGGCGCGCAGCCCGCGGCTCTGGCATGCCCAACGCGCTTTCTCTCCTCGATTCGCTCTCTCTTTCCCCCGCCGTTCCTCCTCCTCCGGTACAAAAATAAACGAGAGGGAACCGCGGCTACGCTTGGTCTCGGGGTTTCTTTCTTTCTGGATTTTTTTGTTGTTTGCCCTTTTTTTTTTTTGTCTCTTTTTGTCCTCTGGAAATGATGAAAAGATCACATGAGGAGTAGGCTCGGCGACCCAGGACCCTCGTAAGTCGGAGAAGACATCGGACACATGTATGTGAGTATATTTGTGAGCGTGTGTCAGGCTCTCTCCAAGTCCTGCGCCTGCCTCCAGCCGGGATTGCAGGATGATCTTAGCAGTAGTGATGCCTCACATCTCACTATTCCCTGCTAATGTAAGTCGTGCCTTTTTTTCCTCCCTGCCTGACACCCCAGGGAGATGTTTACAGTAATGAATTCAGTTGATAGCCATCTCTCTCTCTCTCCTGGAGTCCCTCCCACATTTCTACTTTAAAGAATGCTTGGAAGGCAGGGCTGCAACCTAAAGCTTTCCAAGAGGCAAAGTCAGGATAGATTTTCTTTTTCTTCTTTCCTTATTTCCCTCCCCGTCCCCCCTGTCCCCCCCGGCTGCTTTTAACCCCTAGGTTGCTGAGGACGATTTATCCAGCTACATCTGCTTGGGCTCCCCCTCTCCCCCGCTTCCAGCAGCGGGAACCAAGCTGGGCTGAGCCTCGCCGGGGGATGCTGGGGCTGCGGAGACCCCGCTGCCCGCGCTGCCTCCCCGCCGGGGCCGCGCTGCGGAGCGGAAGGTGCGCGCAGCGCGTCCTCGGCGGCGGGACCGCCCCGCTCCGCCGCGCCGGGGACTCTCCGAGGGTATCGGAGCGTGTCGGAGGGGAAGCCGGGAAGTGAGCTGAGAAACTCCCCGAGCGGCGGGTCTGGGAGATGCCCTCGCTAGCAATAATTACAGCCGCGCTCTCCACCAACATGGCGATATTTCATGTGCAGCCGCCGACAAGCCCGCCTCCCCCACCCCCTTCTTCTCCTCTCCTTCCTCCCTTGCGAACTTTTAGATACACAGCACCAGTATTCAACAAATATAACACAGAATAAAAGAATCTCCAACCCTCAGGGAAGAGACGGACCTCGTCTAGTATTCTGTCTGATTTTCATCATCAGCCATAAAGACTTAAAAACCTCTAGAGAAACCGCCTTTTGCCCTAAAGCGGTAACAACACCCACTCCCCTCCCTCCACCCCTCTATTTCTCCTGTACACATTCAGTGTGTGTACGTATGTGTGTGTGTGTGTGTGTGTGTGTGTGTGTGTGTGTGTGCATGCCGGGCTGTCTGCGCTTGTTTCGGAGTAACCCTTCCCCCGCCGTCCAGCTCCCTAGTAGGCTACTGCCTTGTCCAGGAAAGTCCACTTAAACACAAAGCTTTTTAATACCGAGAAGCACTTGAGCGGTAGGATACAGCCGTCAAGGTAGAACGTTGGGTGCGCGAAGAGAATTTGCCTCAAACTCCTACATTAGTAAAGAAAACGCACAGCACAGCTTTTGCTGCGAGTTACTTTAAGAAACGGGCTGAGGAGGGATGGAGGAGAGCGAGCTGATCAATGCCATGTGTCGAGGAAACAGAAAAGGGAACCGAAATGCCTCGGGGTTGGCTTCCCCTCACCCCTGGCTGCTCAGTGGTTCTGTTTGCTCGGCCGTACCTCATAAGCTGAATCACTCGCTATTAGCTCCGCGCCTCCTTCGCGCTGCGCTTGGGGGGGCTAAACCACTCACGACTTCAAAGGCTCAATAGAGCCGTTCCGAGGAGCCCGGCGAGGGTCAGCCCAGCTCCGTGTGCTCGGCGCAGCTCCTGCCCCGCACTCGCCCTGCCCTCCACCTCCTGCCCCCCAAGGAGGCTCCGAGAGTCCCCGCGTACGGACAGCGCGGAGCGGAGCGGAGCCGAGCCGTGCCGTGCCGAGCCGAGCCAAGCCGAGCCGCCTGCTCGCTCGGAGGAGGACTTGTACCTCACCTACGCGAAGCGATGGGGGTGGGGAGCGAGCACGGACGGGGAGCGCAGGTAGCCAGCATTTCTCAGGGGACTCAGCAAGAGGAAGGGAGCTAAGGACGAGACCCCGCTTCCCTCCCGCTTTACGCCCCCAGGATGGAGGGGAGGCAGCCCCTAAACCCTCCGCGGTCCCGGCCGGCCGGCAAGAAGAGGGTGTGACACCGGTGAGCCCCTCGGTCAGAGCCCCATCCCCGCCCCGGAGCAGGGGCTGCTCTGCGGTCGAAACTGCTCGCAGCTGCCAGCTGGTCCCGAGGGATGAAAGGATCAGGAGTCCTGTAGAGTACAAAGGCTAATGTGCTAGGTATTTTTTTTTTTTTACTTTTTAAGATCTTTCTTTCTTTCTTTCTTAGCCCCTGCATACTTTTCAGAGTTCTTATTTGAGTATGATTTATATCACCTTCATGAACTGATTGACAGCCAGTGCATTTTCTGGCGGACAAACCTCTCTTTCTCATGTGTAATCCACCTGTCCCTCTGTTTTCCACGTCCCCGATACTAGCAACCTGTCGTCAGCACAGGAGGCAGAGCTGGCCATTGTCGATCACAAGTATTTCTGCCCTCTGTGCCCCTAATGAGGGAGGAAAGTGGGAATGTTAAAAACTTCTGCAAGGCTGCAGGCAGTTGCCCTTCTCCCCAGTCTCAGAGGGATTAGGCAGAATTATTCCTGTTCCTCTCCCTGTCCCAGGACCCTCAACCAGTTTATACTTCAAACCAGTGAATGATACTCAGGACACGTTTTGGTCAAATCAAGACTGTGTCAATCCAGAAAGTGACTTAATCAGGCGTTACCTGCTCCTGCGGAAGTGGGTTCCTCCTCGGTAGGTCACCCAAAGCCCACCGGGTCCGGCAGGTTGAAAGGGGAGAAAGTGGCAGCACGGCTGGGCTCCAGCATGGTACTGTGTTAAGGATCACCACCGAGGTCTCTGTTTCCCATAGCTGGTCACCAACACCCAAGGTTGCTCTCAAGGAAAGGAGGAAAGAAATTATCTTGCCAAACTGCTCTCCAGCCGGTCATTTGACCCCGACACCCACCGATGACACAGAGGAACACCCCGTTGAAGCGGCTAAACGCCTCGCAATTTCCTGTCTTCTCTTCCCGCAGGCGGCCCCGGCGCACCGCCGCCGAGCGATCTTATCGCCGTGCCGTCATTATTCACCGGTGACAAGCAGAGATGCGGCGCTCCTAAGTGAGGGTGACAGATTTCAAACGCGGGGCTGCGGCGTATCCAGCCTCAGACATATTCTTCCTCAAACTTTGCCTAGCCAGAAAGTCAGCGGCTTAACCCTTTGCAGCTCTTTCTCTCGCCCGGGGAGCGAGACCCCAGCACCGGGGAATGCTGGCTGGGGGGAATGCAGGACAACGCGGCTACTTGGCTGGGCATTCTTTTTTACCTGCCATTTTACATTCTTGGTGATTTTCGCTTGAAACAGATGAGAACCGCCAGCTCTGGGGAGCAGATGGAGGGCTTTTCTGTGATTAGGGGCTGGAAAAATCCTCTTGGCAAAGCAGATCGCTGGGGACTCACCTGCGGTCCCTCTCTGTCACCGCGTCTGCAAACTCATCTGCATGGCACGAGTTCCTCTTATATGCACATATACAGAGCTTCTGCACTTTCCCCAGCGTGGTGCGGTTAAAAGCACAATTCCAAAAGTGCCATTTCACTCAGATCTCCAGAATCAGCTCTTTTACAGGTTATTAACTACAACAGAGAAAGGAGCAAGTGAGAAAGAAACATATTTTCAGGAAAGAAAGAAAGAAAGGGGAAAAAGCCCTTTTCACACAGGCACTTTGTACTCAAAGGAAATATTTGCCACCACCAAACTCCAACATGTCAGAGCATGTTTCCTCCTAAGCACAAGAAACCTTAAAACTGAGAGAAAAGCATGTGCAATTCAAAGATGAAACGAAGTAATGAAGTGCTTGAAAGCTTTCCAAAGTGTGTACCACCAGCCCAGAGCCCGATGTCAAGACAACATCAAGACAACAGGGAAACAAGACTCACAAACTCTATTGGTTGCCTAGTATTCATTTATATATATTTTCAGTGCATTATGATATTTCTGTCACCCTTCTCTGCCCCCATCCCTCCCCCCAGAAACAAAAAAAAAAAAAAAAAAAAAAAAAAAAAAAAAAAAAAAAAAAAGCAGGGAGAAACACACGACCTCTGCCTGCAGCTGGTATTCCGGGAGGTCCTTCCAGAGCCCCTGTGGTCATGCTGTAGGAAGGATGGAGAGGCAGGTAGATGTGTGTGAATGGAAATTTCAGTGCTTTCTTCATTAGATGGGTAAGATAAGGCTGGACAAGGGAGGAGATGAATCCTACACTAAGCAAAAGGACTGGGAAAAAAAATATCCTCCTCCCATCCACACTTCCAATTTCCGATTTTAAGCACAGCAGGCAAATGAACCTCATTTGAAGAACAACCCCCAGCCACGCTCAACCCCCCCTTCCCAAAACTCCCCCCAAACCGACCCTTTGGACATCACAGACATCCCTGTCCAGCTTGTGGCGGCAGTGCCGCGGGCGGGGCCGCCAGGAGCGCTGTCCGAGGGAGGTTCCGCGGGCAGGGCAGGGCAGGGCAGGGCAGGAGCGCTCCGCGGGTGCGCAGCCCGAGCTCCGCGGGCGCCGAGCGGGGCCGCCTGCACGTCCCGCGGCGCGGCCAAGGTGGCAGCAGAGCACAGCGCTAGGATGGACAATTTCCCCCCTCGCTGCTTCCAATTCCTTCCTCGCTCTGCTTAAAGTGCTGGGCACCCCTTCCCCTCCCCACGTAATCCCGGTAATAGTCTGATTGCTTGGACTTTAAACAATTTTTGCCCTCACCGTCACCAGACTATAAATGTGTCAAGGATGCATTTATTTATTTATTTATTTATTTGCTAGCAAGCCGCTTTGCATGGTTGAAAAGCTGTAAACTAAAAGGAGATTATAGAAATATGTTCTCTTTAAATCATGTGTGATCATACAAGAGGGCTAGCCTGGAGTGATGGTCCACTGATCCATAATACAACCTCACTTATTTTATAGAATATGTAAGATGGGATAGCATTAAGAAATGTTATAAAAATGAAAGTGTATTTTTTAATATTTTTTTTTCTTCCGGCTATATTGTTAGATTGATTTCTGCAGCTTGCAAGAAAGAGAGTAAAAGGAAATGGAAATAATTTTGTAACTGAGAGGTTGGTCTAAATTATACTGAATAATCTCAATTTTGTCTGTAATGTAAAATTTTACTTCAGGCATTAAATTCATTCAGCTGACAGAAGGAAAAAAAATCACTAAATTTATTCTTTATCAAATTTTGGAAAATCAGCTTATTAAAAAAGGTTTTGAGGAAGGAAAGGGAAAGGAAAGGGAATGGGGAAGGAAAGAGAAAGGAAAGGGATGGAAAAAGAAGGAAAGGGGCAGAAAGGAAGGGGAAGGGAACCAGGTAGACATAGTTATAGAATATTAATGTTGATTACCATAGTTTTCATGCTGATGACAGTTGCACAAATGTAGATCAATCTAACCAACATTTAGTTGAATTTGATAAAATTAAGATAAATAAAGTGGCCAAATCATGACATAAGAATCCAGCAGTCATTAAACATTGTTATGGATCGTTTCTTTGTGGTTTTGTTGGTTTTTTCTTTCATGTATAGACAATGCAAGGGAAAATAGAATAATGAGAAAAACTGAAATCAACATCTATATGAACCTATATGAAAAAAATAATTAATTTATGACTGACCTAATCTACCATGGTGAGTGGAAGACATCAGTAAAACCTTCTGAATAACACACAAACAGCCAACATAAGTTTTTGCTTTCCATTTTCTAAATGTAATCATTAAGGTCCTTTTCATTGCCACAGCCAGCTTTTAAAATAGAGGAATATCTTTCATCTCTGATTCTGTCACTGCACCTTTATGTTTCTGGAAAAAAATAATCCACACCCTTCTATCAGACGAACTCTTGCTTCACTATATAAAGCTGAAACACCTCAGTGAAAGTCACACAACATTCATTAAGTGTCCCCTTCTGCATTCAGTGCTCTTCTTTCATTCTAAGTGGAGAACCCTAGAAGGCAGACTATCAATCTACTGTAGAGAAAACACCCTTTTCTGATCACAAGGCTATCCTTCCAGTCTCCCATGGGAGTTAAAGAGCTCACTCATTCTAATTTCCTACTGAGTAAAAAAATCAGATTTATTCGTACTTTCTTATCCACAGGTTTGGCAAGCTCAAATCATTCTTTAACTTTTGTCTCTGTCAAGTCAATTTCTGTGAATTTTGTATTTTCTAGAGGATGGTTATAATTATGACAGAGTGCCTCTTAATGATCAAAGAGGAATGTCCTAGAGTGACTTTATGACGCTTGTATCCCCATTTGTCTGTCCTGTTTATGCTGGATATTAAGTTCTGCACCTTTAAGACTGGTTCCAAGAGCAAAGAGGGGAGAAGAAGCACAGAGTTTGTTTTCAGAAAGTGAACTTCCAGAATACTTTGCTTGTTTAATAAATTGTTTTTTTTCCACTTTTCACCAAGGAAATATTTTCCTGAACCAGTAGGGGGAAGGGTCACTCGAATCTGCCTTCTAGAATGACCTCTTTGGAAGTTTCCTCCCAGATTTGCCCTCAACCAGGACAAGGAGCCAGTTTTCTTTCAGCCCAATAAACATGGATGAGCAGATATATATTCTCATTAGAATAATGAGAATATATAAAAGTTGGACAGGAGAACATTATTTTTAAAAGATTAGCCTGATCAAAATGTCTCAATATTATTTAAAGAGAGAACATAAAAATAATGCTACAGTTTATAATATAGACCCCAAGGCTCATGGCATAGCTTTAGCTTTGTATTTGCTTAATTTCCCTGTGTCACTTTACACAAGGTTAGCAAACTTTGATCTACAGTATTTCAAAATATTTCAAGCTCTATCTGACAACTGTTAATGCTCTTTCAATTCCAGTATCAGCTAATTATGTGTTATAGGATACAATGGAGAATGCAAGTTTTCTATTGAAATGTATTGATTTTTGCCTTTTCTGGATTAGCCCCTAGATTCTGATTAACTGATAGCATCATTTGGTAAAGCCTTTTCTAGTCTTTTCTGTTTATTTATTTAAGAGCATATTGTTGTAAAAAGATTAGGTGAAAAGGAAAATTGGTTTCAATTACCTAAAGAAAAAGCTATAAAAATGTTACCCTGACCATCAGGGTCAAGAAGCAGAGGCTACATGATTTCACCTCCAAACTCAGAAATAAATGAGCAATAATCTTGGCATGCTGGTGCACAAGAGGTCCCCTTTCCAGGGACTATTACTAGAGGGCAGAAAAACATGTCACCATGGTACAGACTGATTACCTGAAAGGAAGAAAAGAAAAAAAGAATACTCGGCAGATGGTATCCGTTTTGAATCCTGATAAATTAGCAGTAAGTTTTCAGGTCTTCAAGAGGATTTTGAGGCAGTGAAAATATCTTGTGAAACCATTTGTCTTGCTCTTTAGCACTGCAAAGCACCCACATCACAGATTTGTGGACTGAGGGGGACAGGAAGGTTGTCACAACAGTCAACAACTTCAACTCTTTTAAAACATAGGGCACCAGATTAATTTTGTTCAGACCAAAAACATTTTGTTAGAATTTCGTTAAAGAGATTCTATGTCACTTCAGTAATTTCTTTGTGAACAGGAAGACACCACCTTTTAGATTTAAGGGAAACGTTGTTAGAAGGAGCAGGGATCTCTGATTAGAAATCCATCCAGGTAACTAATGCCTGCTGAGAGAAAGAGAAGGGATGTGCACTTGTGAGTGACACATGTTACATTGAAGTAGAAATGCAGTGCTAAAAGTTATGAGGCTGCTTGCTAATGGATATTATGAAGGATATGGTGCCTAGTGCCAGTAGATTTTTTTTATTTCATTCCCATAGTATAGCAGAACTGGGAAAGTCTAAATTTGCTTCACTGATGGGATGCTGAAGGAACATTCTGGTGAGAAAACCCATCTACAGAATTGCACCAGGATTGCAAGTTTAGGGTGAACTTAATTCAGGTAGGAATCATTGTTAGGCAGTTCCATTCTTCTTGTGGAATTGTGTTTTCCATTCAGCAGTCTTTGCAATTCTCAAGACCTTGAACAATCCCTGAGGACAGACCAATTTTGCCTTTTATATGTACCATATACATCCAATCTCTGAAAGGATACTGACCATTTCATATAAAACCCCAGCTATATGCAAAGATAACAGCATATGGAAAATTCATTTTCTGAATCATGTGCATACATATATATTGAATTGTCTTGCAGAATTTATAACTAAGTAATTGAGGTCTGCTTCTTCTTTTCTTTTAACTCAAACAGACACTTCTTCAGTCCATGATGGGTTTTATATTCAGTTAATTCTGCTTACTTGGTGGTGACAAATTGCACTTGAAATCTACCATGAGATTATTTAGTTAAACATACCACAATTAAAGTGTCCTAGGTGGAGTAGTTATGAAGAAGAGCCAGGAATATACCCCCAGGATAAACTGAACTTTTTACTTACATCATAAAATGATCCTCCTTTCTATGCCTCAGGCAAAAAGAATGCTAAGAAGTTAAGATATTCTTTTTGGTAGGGTTAGAGAAGAGAGTGAAATCCTCCCTGGAGAAAATGAAGCAGCTTGAGTATGTAATCATTAATTGGTGAACTTTGCTAAGTCCAAACAATGAGTTAGGGAGAGAAGAGTTTTCCAGTTTTGGCTCTTTCTTTTATAATTTTGAAGCATACGCATATTTGTCAGAATTTGTTCATCAGAGGGACAGATTTCTACAAGCTCAGAGAAGCTGGGGTTTCACTATAGGAACATTTTTGGTGTTTATTTCTTGCATTTGTCAAACACAAATAGCCTTAGCCATTGAACAAAATAGGCTAACTATGTACTCCTATTGTCTTTGTCCTTGGATTTCTCTGGTCTCAAAGGTTGTTGGCCATTGAACACTGTTATGGACAGTCTTAGCATTCTCATAATTTTCAGCTTATTGCTGGAATTGGTGTAGGGAACAGCAAGAAAAAGGGAGGACAAGCTGGAAGTCAAGGGTGATCCCAGAAAAAGGCAGTGCCCTCAGCCATTCCTGCAGAAGGGAGACAGGGTGGACAAAAAAGGGGGCTTGGTGCAGGGTGCATTAATATCCCCAGGCATGCCAGGGTGGAGATTCAGGTTCTGTTCTCAGAGAACAGACAGTCCTGGAGACAGGACTGAAAAGAAGGCTATCATGCCTGTCCCATGTCCATCCAGAAGAGAGAACTGGAGACCTGCACGTGTCCAGTCGTGACTGCATCTGGGCACCCCCAAGGTGACACAAAGCTCTGCACCAGAGCAGAGCTGGAGAGAAGGAGTGAGGAGGGGGTTCCCAGGGAAGGATGGGTCTGGTCAGGGCCCATGGGTTACCCCAGGACTCTGGATTTATCACACTAGCCGCCAGTAACTGCACGTCTAACTTACTGAAAACATGTAATACTTGATGAATGCATAACATCAGTTTTCTGAAGGGCCAGTTCATAAAATAACAAACAAGATCAAGCTCTTTCCTCCAACAATAGTTAGTTTTACCAATCCATACTGGATAATCTATTGTGCTATGTATTTGAAAGATAGAATGTTTCATCTACACGTAAGAAAGTTTTAAGTTCTTTTCAGATGCTATCAGTGCTTCTCTTTTCTTAGTCTTTTCATTTTTTGTGCATGAGATTGGACAGTCAGGGAGGAGATACACCAGTACCATTTTGAACAGTTGTCTTATAATTCTTTTAACTGATGATAATGTGATGGAGGTAATTCCTGATAATACCCCAATAATAGGGTAAGGCTATTGCTTGAGACAAACAGACTTTTACAGTCATCTGATCTGAGGGGACTCAAGCAATTATTGATCAAAAATTTCTGCTGTGCTCCTGCAAGTACATTTTTTTGCAGCAGTTATTACTGAGATGTATTCTTGAACCTCTGCAGATGACAGCAAAATATGTACTAGCACTGACCAGGGTCAATTTCCAGCTTCCTTTTTTTTTGCTAGGCTGTAAACTGATAACTATCAGGGGATGTTGCCAGTCAAAAAAAGCTCTTCCTGTAGAGGGAAAATGAGGAAAGGGATGGGTGGACAACTGGGGGAGGTAATAACTTTAACCAGTTTTTATCCTCCACTGCAAATGAGTCAATATTCACAGCTCTAATTTAAAGTTAAAAAAAAAGTCTCCAACTTTCAAGAATGCAAATCCTCAAGCTAGAAAAAAGTCAAAAAAACCCCAAAAAACTAATTAACAAACCAAGACAAAATAAGTGAATGAGATAATTATTTGAAGAAAGGTATTCCTAGTGAATATTGGGTTAGAATTCCACATCATGTCATAGATTGCTGTCATGATTTCCATTACAAATGCAGGCTTTAAATATCATGATTTTCAGTTTTGTAACGAAGAAAAAATTGGTGTTAACAGTTCTGGTTTTATTTAACTTTTTGTTACTGCTAAAGTTCCATTTACTGGATTGTTTGTTTTGATTTTCCCTCCCTTTTTATTCTACATTTTAAACTGTCCAGAAATGCTGAATAAGGTTTGTGCCATGTGATACTTGAGCTGAGGAGCGTGTTGCAGTCAGTACCTGTGAACCCTTCATTACCTGTAGCCTCAGGCTGTTGTCTACTGTCACCTACCTTATCCTCTGATAGAATTATTTGACTTAGCTAGGTTTATTTCAGGTTTGCAGGGGATGATATTAAATTTACCATTTCCTAAGAAATCTGCTCTTGGAGACATGTGAGTGGATCCTTTGGGAACATCTGTTCTGTAGTTGTACTAAGAGAGAGACCATTAAATTCCTTTCTACCCATTTGGTTACTATCACAATTCTGGAATTCTATACTTGGAGATAAATGGAACAAAAATGTCTCCTGCTGTTGCAGGGCAAACTCTATTGAGTCAGCTGAGTCAGATCACACTGCCTGCACAACTTTTGATGCAATGAATCAGAGAATTAGTATAGCTGTGCCAACACCCTGCTACTTCTGGCCATGACGTTATTTGACACTAAAGAGAAACGTGCAAAAAATTCATAAACCACCTGGCCAATTGTTCAAGTTGCATATCTTGATTAAAAAAGTTATGGATGAGGAAGCAGAAGTCAGGGAAACTGATGATCTTTTTCTAGTCGAGTGCTCAGTTAGACACCTTGTATTTAACAGAACATGAAGAAGCTCCCTTTTGTTTCTCAGTTTTTTCTAAATGATCATATTTTATGAAGCATGCACGTGCTAATCCAGAGACATAGACAATTGGACTATTAAGATTCATTAAATGCATTGATTTGTCTTTCTCTTTCTGTTTCTTATCTCTTATTAATGATGCACAATGACTTGTCTCTCATTTTTTTAATCTGTTTTCATCTATATTCCTCATATTTTATCTCGAACAAAGAGAAGTCTTGTGTCACGAAGGCTCATCAAAGTCATAATTGCACTTCATTTATCTGCATTGAGTTGTCTGTCATCCGTTAGCATTTTGAACGCTCTATACGTCTTTCTGCACTTGTCTGCATTCTTCCTCATTTGCTTCTCCTGGACTATCTATTACTTCTTGCTAGCTGCTTTCTGCTTTTAATTGTTTTTAATTATCAGGTGTTTTTGTAATCTTCTGGCAGTTTCAAGCAGAAATATTGGTAATGCTTTTTTTTTCTGCATTTAGCAAGAGTTTATAGTCAACACTACTATTTATCTACAAGACTAACGTGCCCCAGCAAGGCAGGATAAATCTCAGTGTTGAGGACCTGTTATACACCACAACAACCTACACACCTTTTCCTAATCTGTCTTTTATGCTCTGGACATTATCCTTGACATAGCCTAAAACTCAAAAGCACTTATTGTAAGTAATTTCTGCACAATTGTCAGCTGATAAATATTAGATTGGTGGCCAGAAGGGAAAAAGGACTGTTGCTGATTTTCATTTACTCTTGGTTTTATCATGCCTCATATGGTTAATTAAAATAGTTCTTTTTTTTTTTCTTTTCCTGTTATACAACTGCTTTTGCTTGTTCTTTTCCTCCTAGGTACCTGTCTCATCATCTTTATTTTAAAAGACTTGGCAAAACTGGGTTATAGAAGATGTTTTAGAAATTAGAGAAAGAACTCAGATTTCAGAGGGCTACTTTGAAAGAAGTAAAAGTGGAAACATTCATTTTGGGCTGTACAGGTACTGTGTTCCTTGTCTGTAAGGTGGGACAAATGAACAAACCTTCCTTCACAAGGAAATCCTGTTCAGGAGTAGGAGAATGTCATCAGACAGAAGATTACTGTAGAAGGGATAAAATAGTACACACTGTATATTTCAGATTCTTAACTGAGGCACATTGGTATAATGGAATCAATGAAACTATGGTGGTTTATATGAAATGAAAACAAATGTGGATGGGTTTGCTTTTGCATTTAGCAAAGCGTCAGATTAACAGTGGTATCATTACCTCATGTAGGCAGGTTTCAGAGGCCTGGGAACTTTATTTACTTGAGCTCAGGTGAACAAGACACTATTTCATGTATGGTAATTATTTAGACTAGAAATAGTATCAGGTCACAAGAAATCTGCTGAAACTCAGTTTACATTAATATCTCTCTGTAATTAATTTTTCTGCTTTCACCAAGAGTGAAATTTACTGATAGTGTGTGCAAACTATTATATAGTTTTAGTACCAAGAGCAGAAGCCAGGTCAAAAGGGACAAATACTTCACCAGACTTCTTAACTTTTCAAATGTTTTAATTTCAATTAATTTTATAAATACCAGAAATATTTTATATACACTGTATAATGAAATTAAGCTAATCTTTAACAGGTGTTTTTTTTTAAATTAGCAATGGAACAATCTAAGGAGCCTATGAAGCATTCCTAGAGTATGTCTAATTTGATTTTTAAATGTTTTTATTAAGCCAGTAAATTTTAACTGAAAAAGAACACATAGCTTGGAAACATAATGAGATGATCCATCATGATGACTAATTATCTTCAATGCCAATTATACATTTGAGTATGTCTACCTTGAATTTTCAGCTATTGTACCTTACTACAGGTTATGACATATGAACCTTCTCATCGCAAACAAAATGGAATGATCTCCTTAACTTCCTTTAGTAACAAAATCTTTTTTCCTCTTCTCCACTCTTTTGTTGGTTACCGGTTCCTTGTCAACTACAGCATCACCCACCCACACATCCCAGCTGCTACTTTCTCATTTTCCTTCCAAAACACCAGAATACATCACCTGTTATCAATGCTGCCATTCATTCCTAAGAAACAATCAAGAAATAGGTACTTATCCAAGACTCCTGGCAGCCACCCGTGTTTGAAAGATTGAGGAATTCTATTTCTAGTCTATTTCGTGATCTTCATGAGCATATAGTACAACATGGCTCTGGAAAAACTCCTAAACTTCAACTACAAACAGCTAGTAACACAATGTGAATAGAATAAGTTCATAGTTTTTTCCTGAGCAAGTGGTGAAAAACCAAATTCCAGCTGTACTGATAGAAGAAACTCTATTTTTCTGTCCTTCAGGGCCACAGACAAGACTTTATCTCTGACTTCCCATGTTCTCTGCTTCTCTGGTGTTCTGTGGAAAATTCTTTAATTTTTTTGTTCAGCTTGCTTTTTCCTGCCATATAATTTGTGCAGCTAAATGCTATAGCACAGCCAGGCCTACTGGCTGTCTCTTCTTCATTGCTATTTAATCTCCTTTGCTACTTTACACCTCCTTTCTGCCAATAGATTGGCTGTGCCACTGCTGCCACTTGTGTCATTGAGGCTGTTGTTTTATTCATCTGTGCTGAAGTATACTGTGGATTAACTACTTCTATTACTTCCCTACTTGGACTTATTTATTGCTTCAAAGGACATAAGTCTTCTCATGCTGCCTGATTTTCTCTTCTCATACTCCTCTTCCCTCCTTCATTCCCCCACCCTTTCATTTCTTAACCTCCTTTTATCTTAGCACAGAATCTCAAGCCCTAAATCACAAAGTGCAATGTAATAACCACAAGTGGCTGTGCTGTTATAACTTACAAAAGAAAATGAAAAAGGGTCAGGGAAAATGCCCCCATTAATCTGTGCATTTTATACAACTGTTTCTGCCCCTGGACAGATAGCAAAAGATGCCAGCTTTCAACTCCATCCCAACCTGACTAAAGGCAGAGGCAATATGAAGTGGAAGATGAAATGACCCTACCCCATAGACATCTTCTATAAATGGCATATACATGTTTTTAGTTTTTGGTTTTTGCTTTTTTTTTTCTTTTTCCTCCGCACAAGCTATATCTCAAAATTTTCTCCTCATGTGTTACCACCAATTTTTTTTTTTTGTATCTAAACACAGCACATGGTATACCAGGGAAAACTGCAGTCCTCATTTCAGGTCTGCTTGTTAATGGCAGGTGAAAGCAAAAACTCTCTTCTCTTGAATATCTGACAGCATCATTTTGAGTTACTGTCTGCTCAACTGGTTATTGCTCATCTTCTCCACCTAACACTAACTGCTCAAATTCAGTGTTTTCTGGCTTTCCTACTCCTGACACACAACTGCCAGGAAAGTATATGAGTAACATGAGTAACTGAGAGAGCTGTAAGTTGAAGTATGGAGCCAGAGGGTGACTGGCTCTGTTTGGGACCTTGTGGCACAATTCCTGATGAAGAAGAGAGTCTACTGCTCTATGTAGTTGCCACTGAAAGTCTTCTTCAAGAGTTAAATTGAGGTGAAAAAAATTTTAACTGGGTCCATCAGTGTTTCAGGCCACATGTTCAAAGTCCGTCCCTGTCTTTTGGTAAATAATAGGTTTCTGCTGTCTCTGAAACTCAGCAGATACCTTCTGGTCATCTGCCAGAGCACAAAAGAATTTTGAAAAAAAAAGAAGGTTGTGACTTGTTTTACATTTTGGGAATGCAGTGCCAGGATTTTGGTCATGTTTTGAGGAAGGATTATGATGTCCCTCTAAAATTAATCACCTCCCACTTCTTTATCCAAATAATTCATCTGCCTTATGTTGTATTTTCTATATCTCTGTGACCTCTCCCTTCTCATCAGCTCCTCTCTCCAGTGTGAAAGAGTGACAAGATGGCTCATAGCACCATACATGATTTGAAAGATATTTACAAAAAGACCTCCCTAAAGAAAAAGATGCAGGGATTTACACTATTTGTGCAGCCCTCAATGGAAGTGTGAGAAAAAGTCTGAAAAGAAAATAAAAGTTACAAAAACTGAAAATGTGAGGTAGGAATTGAAACAAGTTTGGGAGCAAGTGGGTATCTAAATACTGTTTCCTATTAATTTAGATTCAATGTGTTGTTAACCAGCAGCCTGCCACTTTTTTTTTTTTATTTTCACTTGGATGTGTTTCTAAAACCATGAAAATCCATGGCAAAGAAATCATTTTTCAGTGTTAAATGCAAATTAAGGGTTTTTTGTTTTATTACCTTTTCCAACGCAGTATTTTGTGAAAATAATTTTTCCTTAGTTCTTTCCAACACAGAGATTTTCAGATATACAGTGTATAGTGTACAAGTGCACTGTATACACAAATAAATATATTTACATAGCCAGGGATCTGTCTGTACTGATGCAATCTTTAAGCCAAATTCAACATTTATACAACTTGTCTCTCCATGTTATTCTAGTGTGTTTGGATTAAACAAATCTGCAGCTTTCTAATTGTCATGGTTTAACCCCAGCTGCCAACTAAGCAAAACTGGCACACTAATAAAAGATCTGACTCTTCTTTCCAACCCTGCACAGACCATACATCTGGGAGATGATTTTGGAAGTGTGAAGAAGACAAAACATCACTTCCTGGCGTGTGTTCTACTCCAGATTAACGTGTCAGCACGCTCTTTTTGATTGCTTACCTTCTGTTAGTGCTCTGTGAAGGGATCCTGTCACCACAGGACTGTTTCCCACTCAGGTTAGTGGAAATTGTCAAATTGTGTGTCAGCCTTTTACAAATGCCAAATTAGCAGGGCAGTAATGAAAGAGCAATGCCCTTTTTAATCCAGTGTAAGCCACAGAGCATCTTCTCTGGATGTCTGGTTGGGTGGCTAATCACTGAATGCTGGGTGTGGAAGGAGTCTTTTGGTATTATCAGGACAGAAATTCTTCTCTCTTCTCGGAAGAATATAACTAGCTAAAGGTAAATCCTTATGAACTCCAGTTTTTTGAAAGGATCCTCCTAAGTCAGCATGGCTGGCAGTAAGTGTCTTGCTGTGTTGAAATCCCAAAACCTTTGTTTTCTTATAAGGTGTGAACTCTTAAATAATAAAAAAAATATATCAGTCTGACTGCTTGCTTGCTTTTGGCATGTTTTGCTTCTAACTTAAAAGCAGTAGTTATTTTCAGAGCAGTTGATGATAACATCTTAGAAGTTGAAAAAGCCTTAAAAATGATGTTGCAAAATGTTTGATATTTTCTCAGGACTGGTCTTTCACCCTTCCATTGTAGATTTCTGTTAGGAAAGAAGTTGTTCTCACTGATGTGATCCTTGGTTTTGGTTATGCCTATTGCAAAGTAGATGGCAGAATTTCTGCATCCTCCACATCTCAGTAAAGGGTTTACATTGATAGCAGCTGTATTAGTTTTAAGATCTCAGAAAAACATGCAGATGATTTTTGGTACTGGTAAGAGAAAAGTTGAATTATGAGCAAGTTGCTGCAGTGATCTCTGCAGATCCAGTGGTTAATTGTGTGCCTACTGGATGTTTGTGCATATGTCCAGTTTTTTTTTACCATTTCTCTTAATACATATGCTGGATTTGTAGCTGAAAAGTAAACAAAACTCAAAAAACAGTTAAATATATAATGATAGAAGAACTTAATTATGTGACTGAATATCTACTTACACAATCTAGAATAATGGTTCCAGAGCCTACTGGGTGAAGAAAATGTATTTCTTAAAGCATCCAAAAATACTTTCATGGTATTAAGGGGTAAATGGGATAATTACAATTAAGGACATTTAAATGAGTTTCTTGTGTACATTTATGTGTGAGACTCATGCTGCTAGATAGGATTTTTCAGCAATTACTAGCTAACCTCTTTAATAGTGTCCCCTTTGATTCTAATGGAAAGGAAACAGGCTGAAGAGTCATAAGTAAGGCTTTAATTTAATTTGCTTACTATCTAAAGGTAAATAAAATTTTAAGATAACTCCCACTTAAAATGCAACAAAACCAGAGAGAAAGCAGCATATTTAATGTGAATTCACTGAACCATATCTCTTGAGATCAGAGATCACAAGGATTTGTGAAATATGTTTCTGATGGACTGACATATTAAGTGCATGGCCAATATGTACAGATTGACTGGCACAAATGCCTTTGACATGGTCATTCCAAAACCTGCTGGGACTGGAGTATTTTATTTTCCTTGGTGGGAAATAAGTATGGAAAAGAAGATTTTACTCAGAATGATGTATATAAATTATAGTAGTATCTTGCACCAGTGCTAGATAGAGAGATGTTCATTCAGAACAAAATCTTCAACAAGACAACTTAACACACAGAATATCTTTTCCAGGAGTTTTCTTTTCACTGTTACAACAGTACTGTTTAATACTGGCTCAAGACATTGCTGAAATTAGGAACAACTCATTGTCAGATGAACCTTATCCTCTCAGAACTTCAAAACTTCCAAGGATGCAGACTGTACTCTTGGCAATCTATTTGGTCTTTCCTTCTTTCTCTGGGAAGAAGTTTTTCCCTTATTATGAGAAGTCAAGGTGGTCAAGTAAAGCCTATGGTGACTGGAAAAAAGAGGACCACCACTACAATTTTTAAAAAATGTAAAAAGGAAGACCCTGGGAACTACAAAATGGTGAGCCTCACCTCCATGCCTGGGAGGCTGGTGATGAGTTGCGTCCTTCAGGGCTCATCCTGGGACCAGTGCTCCGTAATATCTTTGTGAATGACACAGACAGTGAGATTGAGAGCACCCTCAGCAAGTTTGCAGATGACAAGAAGCTGAGTGGTGGGTGTGACAGAACAAAAGGATGGAAAGTCATCCACAGGGACCTGGAAAAAGCTTGAGAAGTGGGCCCACAAGAACATATTGAGGTTCAACAAGTTCATGGGCAGGGTGCTGCACCTAAGTTGGGGCAATCACAAACATGACCACAGACTGGGAGATGAAGTTTTGGAGAACAGCCTGAGGAGAAAAACTTGGGGTTTCTGGTGGACATGAGCCTGCAGTGTGTGCTTACAGCCCTCCAACCATATCCTGGGCTACATCAAAAGAGGAGTGGCTAGCAGGTTGAAAGAAGTGATTCTTCTCCTCCACTCTGCTCTCATGAGACTCCACCTGCAGTGCTGCATCCATCTTTGGGGTCCTCAGCACAGAAAATACATGGACCTGTTGGAGCTGGTCCAGAGGAATGCCACTAAGCTGGACAGAGGGGTTGAGCATCCCTCCTATGAAAACCAGCTGAGACAGCTGGGGTAGATTTCCCTGGAGAAAAGGAGTCTGTGGGGAGAATGTGATGTGGACTTTAGGTACTTAAAGAGTGATCATAAAATAGAGGGGCTAGTGTAAGACAAGGGGAAATGGTATTAAACAAAAAGAGGACAGATTTAAGTTAGATGTTTAGAAAAAATTCTTTACTGTGAGGGTGGTGAGGTACAGGAGAAGGCTGTGTTGAGAAGCTGTAGATGCCCCACACCTGGCAATGTTCAAGGCCAGATTGGATGGGGCCCTGTGCAACCTGACATAGTGGGTGGCATCCCTGCCCACAACAGGACTTGGAACTAGATGATATTCAGGGTCTCTTGCAAACCAAGGCATTCTATGATTTGATTATTCTATGATGCTGTTTCTCAGTGTCTTTAGAGGAGGCACTTGGCTAAAACTGGACAAAGTAGCTTTAGAGCATTCTAAAGAGTGGCATGTAAATGGGAATAATCAGTTGTCTTGGTTTCTTGAATGTGCTCTCCTCTTGTTCCTGCAGCTCAAAGGCAGTTAGCCATTTCTGTTGCAGATGCACACTGATGGCTCATGTTCAGCTTGCTAACCACTGCAAACTCCAGGAATTTTCCAGCAGAACTGCCTGGAACCAATCCATCCCAGCCTGTAACATTGCAAAAGGCTCTGCTTCCCATGTATAGGACTCTACATTTGTCTTTGCCGAAATTGATAAGGCTCCTGTTCACCCCATTCCTTCAGCAAGTCTGGGCCCCTCCACCCTCAACTCTATTGACTGTTCCTCCCCTCCTGGTTGTCACCTGCAAACCTGAAGAAAGGGCACTTCATCTCCTCCTTCAGCTTATTGTTAGAGACACTAAACAAGACAGATACGTAATGCAACATTAGTGTTTCAAGAATTCAAGTAGTTCATTCTGTCTTTCTGGTTCTGACACTCACAAGTTTCCCTCCTAACTGGTCTTAACTCTGACCAGCTGAAACAAGGGTAAATTGATGGGCTCTACACCAGAAAATGTCTTTTATTTCACTGAAAATGTTGTCTGAACGAAGACCAAAAGATTGTGCCATTCATCATACTGGGCATTCTTTCAACAAAGGGATTTCAAGAAAATCTCTGGTTCGGCAAATGCATTAAAGAAAGTCTTGATTTTTATAGCTGTACAGTTCAGTACTATGAGGGTAACCTTGGTGTATAATTATAATTTCTAAGAATGAATTAAAATAAAAGATCTTTGCGATGAAAGATGTACTCTAAAATCCGAGTGCTATTTTCTATGGATTGTCATTATTTTGAAGTCTTAAAATAAATAAATGTCCCTAGAAGCAAACACAGGTTATTTAGATGCCAAATTCTTTTGTTTTCCTAAGCATCCCGTTGAATGTATAGAATCCAGCATTTAGCACTTGGCATCTAATTAACTTGTTGTCAGAGAGGAAGTCGCAGAGCAATGCCATTCCCCATTCTCATAAATACCAGAATATGTTTTAAAACTGTGGAGGCAGAACACTAATAATAAAAGCTTTCTTAGCTTTACTCTTTCCCTTCCAGCTCTACACCATACCTTAAAGAAATCCTCCCCCTACCTTAGGGGGAAAAAAAAGGAAACAAAAACAAATCCTAAAAAACCCTCCATAGCAAGATATAACCCTCAGGATTTTTCCTATTATTAACGTACATTGTTCTTTTATTCTGCTTTGAGAAACCTCGTTCTTAGGTACCTTTTTAAGTTAATGGAGATGAGATTCTGGGGAAGATGAACCAGGGAGTTTGCATATTTTCTATAACTAGACTTCCAGGAGACCAATTAATTTTAACTGGAATGATGGAAAGACAGATCTGTTATTCACCTTTTCAAAATGCAGAAAAGGCTTTGCTTGTATTGAGTAGGCTCATCAAATTTACATCACCATTTAATTAAATGTTTGTAGCAATAATTGACCTCAGGAGTAAGTAGGAAATAAATAGATTCCACTGTTTCTAAATACTATTTTACTGACTCTGAGATGCTATTCATAGCCTCATAGCTTTGCCACAAATCTCATTAGCAATTTACTTAAATGCATATTTCATTGCAGAACTGACAGTGAATCAGAACGAAGTTTAACAATAGAGGTTTCAGAGTATGGTCCAAACAGAAAATAATGTGCATTTCTCTGAGAAATTCTAGGGGCAGCTCAAAAGTGAGATATGAAAAAAAACAAACCAAAAAACAAACCACCAACAGAAACCTAAGCTAAATACTGATTTATTTAATGTCTTCATGTCTTTCTATTTTAATTTTACCCGCTTAAATAATTGCCTAAAGAATTTTGTGCATATCTAAATTTGAATTCAATAGTGTTTCAAGTAAAAAGGCAGGACCTTTTTATTAGTTTTGATGAAATACAGTGATAACCTCGAGAAGCCAAAATGGACACACATTTCATGTCCTCCCTCCTCCAAACTATCGATTTATTACTCTGCTTTTGTTTAAAACCTATGAGCTAAGTTCAGAGGTGATGCATAAAATGTGTAATTTAGAGTCCTTTCTGCTCAGTTAGACACCTTAAGACCTACTTACATTCACTTACTAGAGTATAAGTCAGTGAAATGGAGTGTAAATTGATGTGATTTACATGTGGAGGAGCTGGCAGAGTGAGAAGGTATTACCTATAGGAGGGAATAGGCTTTGTATGAGCACTTTCTAATGTTCAGCTGGTTTTCTTGCTACACCACTGTACCCCTGAGTAAAGATGTCTGTGTTTGACTGCTTAAGTTTGACTGCTTAATCCTGCACATTCCGTGAGACTTGCTGGGCCAAAGGCACTGATGGAATGGAAGAAGCATGATAAAAGCTGTGTGCCGAGGAGTGAGTGTGCGGTTTATAAATAAGTAACTAAGGGCTACGCTTCCCATCCCTCTTTGTAGTAAGCTGCAAACCCAGCAGTTCTGCAGCTACTTGTAATGACTGTTCTGATCTAAGGCTCTTGCTCTGCTTTCTATTGGAAAGATTTCTACATCCAGTGCATACTGCATGTTTTGCCCCGATGCCTTGTTTGACAAGCTGGCAGGTAAGAGGAGAGCTCCACCATATTTTCTGTGGGATCAGAACATGCACCTGGCAGCTACCATGTTGCTGTAATTTCACACTCATACCCTGCGGTAAGTTGCTCTTTTGCCAACTGAGCTATGTAAAACCTTGTCAGCTCCAGAATTGCACCACTTAAAACATGTCTGTTGAAACACTACCAGTACAGACGCAATTCCTGCAGGATAAAGAACCATAAGCCTATTAATCTCAGTTTCTACTGCCTTAAAACCTCTCCTGATAGTACACCAATTTAATAATTAAAAAAACCCCCAAAACCTGACCAAAATATTTAGCCTTAGATCATGATTATAGCAAAAGTAAAACTCAAGTTTCAAGTTAATCTGAAGTACAAATAAAACAGTGAGATAAAGCATAAAGAACAAATGAAGAGGAGTAAAGGAGATATAAGCTATCTTAGTAAAGACTTTGGGAAGACTTTAACCTGGGCTCCTTTGGAAAGTTTTGGAGCATATATAGATAAAGTGTGAAAAAAACCAAACCAAAACAAAGAAATTTATCCAGCTTTTGCTTTTCTGGGAACACCAGATGCAATTCTTTTGGCAAAAAAAATATTTCATCAAGTGTTGTTCATTTTACTCAAAAATCTACCACTAGCATTTATTTTATTTTCTTTTTATTTTGAAAATTTCTCTTGTTTTGTTTTATTCTCTTTTCTTTAACTCCACATTTTGATAGAAAGCCTTCATCAAGTCATTATTGTATTTATATATTTAATTACAGAAGAGGATAAAGGTATTCATATGGGTATGATCCGTATGTAAGCTTTTTGCAGAGTATATTAGTATTAGATACTGGTAAAGTTAAATTTTAGAGACAGAGAGAATTTAACCATTATATGAACAATATTTTTACATATGATATGCTTTTTAAATTTTGTTTCTCTTACAGCCAAACTGTAAATAGGTAGCTAACCACAATAAGTAAACCTACTCTAGGATTAAATTGCTATTTCAGTTTGCATTCAAATCTCTCGATTGATACTAAGAAGATTTTGCAGTGCAGCCAAAAGCTTTTTTGGTGCAGGACTGAATCCAACTAATGTTTTCTGAAACTGGAGTCAAGACAAAGAAAGTAATTTTTTATTACATATTAGAATGATCACGTGTTCCAGTATAATTTCAACTCACTTTCTATACAAATAGCTTCCTCCTGATTGGAATTATAATTTTCATCCTTTTTTTCACTTGTTTCTATATGAAGTCTTGCAACCAACCTTGAATTAACACATGCACACCTCCCAGATAGTAATAGTCATTCTATAATGATGAACACTGCGGTTCATCTATTAAGTCCTTCTTTCAATAATAAAGACATGAAATCATCAAAAATTTGGCCTAATTGGTGTCTACAGTTATGGTCCATTTTCAGCTCATTGTTAAACTGTACCCCCCAAAACCCCCAAATATTTACCTAATTAATAATTAAAGGAATATACTACCTGTTTCTGTTTCAAAATAGTTAACATTATATCTTAAACCAAGTGTTTTAAAAGAAAGAATTGAGGCTAAATATGGCACTGAGTTTAAAAATAAAAATATAAGTCAGAGCTTGGGCGATCCTGTAACTAAAGAGGAAATAAGGTTTTATCGCATTGGTCTCTGTCAAAAAAGAAATATAAAGTACAAGGAATAAATTTAGAAGAAAGAGAAAATATGCAAGCTCACTTACATAGTACATCCCCAAAAAGGATAATGAATTTGAGGCCACTTGGACTTGCTGCTGATGTTCATGTGAACAAATCTTTATTATAAGGGGAACTGACTCAGCAAAGCAGATAGCTACAGCAAATGTCGGTGAGACAATTTTGCATGAACCAGCAAGGCATCAGAAAGAGTTTTTGTGTGTAAATGCAGTTAAAGGAGGCAGCAGTCTGCCCCCACGGGGGCTCTTTCCGTGGCTGTGATCAGCAGGATCTCTTGGGGCAGGGTGGGACTGGGGCCAGGCGCAGGGCGGCCCAGGCTGACCTGAGAACTCATCATAGCGCGGTCAAGTGCGTGGAAGTGTTGATTTGCCAGCACCGCCGTGACATTTGAAAAGTGTGGCTGTGGTTTTGGAGTGAACTAAAAGGAATATAATTATCTGTGATATTTATGTGTCTCCAGTTACTGTGCTATTTTGGTGCCAGCTGTAGAGCTGGGATAATGGCAGTGGCCCAAGGAGATTCTTCTCTTGCCATGGTTCTTCTGAGTACAGGAGACATTTTTACATTTTTTTGTCTTCCTGCACTTCTGCTTTTTACAGGATACCTGGGGATACCAAATTGTGTCCCTGAGATTCACAATTAACATGAAAAAAACCCCCAGAAAATAATAAGAATGATGGAATTTATTTCATACAGTCATTGGAAAAATAGATCCACCCTGGCTCATATTTACATAGGAGCTCAGGAAGTAGATTCAGATTATGAAATCTTCTAAGATGAAGCCCTAAGAATACTTAGTAAATAATTAATTACCTAGATTTAGTAATTTTTATTTTTCTTTCTTCTCCTTCATTTAATCAAATTTTTAGGGAAGTTTTGACTAAAATTCTATCTGAATTGTAGGGTGAGGTTTTCTTTCATTTCCTTTCGACAGACTTTGACCAGTTAGATTTGAAGATACAATAATTCACCAAACAGAATTAAATGCTGTTTGTGAACACCTTCATCTCCTCACAGTTTTAGTAATCATCTTCAACAGTTTTTTTTACTAAATTCATCTGCATTGGTATCAGGCATGGGAAGAATTGTAAACCTGAATAACTGCCTTTAAGCTGTTAGCAACGTTATGTAATTTAAGAACAACAAGGTTTTGAGTGCATTAACTAATTTTCTGCTTTGTAGAAGCCTTAATAGCCCTTGCATGGGTAAATTAGGCATTTTCTTCAAACATTACCCCTATATTTAAGAAGTTCCTAGATATGCAGAAACATGCAACATTAGCCAAATCCATCTACTTGTTTCAGCTAGGATTCTTTTTCATAAAGAGAGTGCATAGCTATTTGTAGATGTTTATCACATAGAAGCTTATTGACTGTGATTCTGAATTACTTGGGAACTGTTTTTAAAGAGCAGATTAATTGCTACAGTATTTTCAAAGGTACCTCATCTTTCTAAGGTAATTCTTCACTTTTAGGATTTGAAATATTTTATTAAGTCTGATGCCTGAGATTTATACATTGACATAATCCCAACCTTTTGTTCTTGTTTTTTTTTGGTTTTAAAGGGCAGACTGGTGTATAAAGTTTTTTGTTCAGGGGATGCATAATTTAGGGTGAACCAAAATGCACCTTCAAAGGTGCAAAGCTATACTGAAATCTAGGATCCACAGTCTCTTATGACTGAACTACTGTATCTTCACTGAAGTAAAAAGAGGTGCTCCAGATTGTCATAAGTGTGAAATGAGAACAGGATCCTTCCCTAACATGCATCACTGTGAATTTTAACACCATACATATGTCTAAAATCCATAGAAATTCGTATCTTTATTTGGCTTTGGAAGTACATGAAATTTGAGTGAGCAGTTTTCTCAACCAAGAATTAAAAATAGCAGATAGAGGTATCTAATGCAGAACAAAATTAAAAATGGCATATGAATCAGTGAACAATTCACACTACAACCTTGTTGATTGATTCACTAATAGTTTATGTTTTCTCAAGCTTTATATTAAGCAGTGTTATTCCTGATTTTATGATGTTACCTGCATTGAAAACAGCATATTCCCTGATCATTGAGGAGTCTCTTTTGGGTCGAGTTTCTGCTATTTTGTTCATCAAATAAATTCATATATTGAATTCTATGATTCTATAGAATGAGATAAGGTAATTCCCTGTAGCAGTACCAATATTATACCTCACCACCTGTTTTTGGCTTCAGCTCTATAGGTCAATACTGGTACTCATAGAATAGAAATGCATTGAAGTGTATTTACTTAGGAAATACCTAGATCATAGTCACAGCAAGCCAGGAAGAGGCCTAGTCTAATTGATTGAATTCTAAGGCCTAGTCTAATTGATTGAAAGTTATTAACTGTCCCACACAAAGGGAGAGCTCATGAACATTTCTCAGAGTAGAAATATTCATTGAGATCTTTAACGAAAAGCAGAAGAAGTCAGTGTTTCAAAGGAAATGAAATAGTCAATGGGCCTGTCATATCCTGAGTTCCCTACTCTCCATCTTTTTCTGTGTCTAAGACTGTGATGGTTGTATTTTGGGTTTGGGCCCAGTCCACTTATGATCTTGCTGAACTTTTCTTCTTTTATCTCGTATCTGAAGCAACAAAGGACAACCATACACTACTAAGAAGAACATTATTTTCTCCAGCTCTCTTTTTCTTGTGCCTGTAATATTTGCTTGAAAGATGTGACATGGTTCTCAGGAAAGATCTATTTTCTACATGCATTAGCTAATCCCTTTAAAAACTCCATGGAGTATTTTTCATTTAGGCACACAGAAGAGCAATTTTTCATTGTTTGGAGAGCTCCATCTGTATTGTTTTACTAAATAAAATGAAAAGGAACAATCAAGCTCAGTCAAAGCACTTTCAACCAAAGATCTCACATGTACGGAACCACATAAAAATCCCCCTTTGTCAGTCACTGATTCCCTACAGCGACACTGATTTCACAGCAAGAATAGACTGGTGAACTCTGGATGTTTATTCTGTCCCAAATCGTGGCATGATTCTAAGACCATATTTTGGTTTTATTTGATCCAGGTTATGGTGCTTGAGACTGCAGTTCGAACCTCTCTGTTACCACTGGAAAAAAAATACAGCCTTAAGAATAATTTCCTTAAATTAATCTAGTAACTTGCATGCTTGGGAATCAGTGTGTTTGTAAATGAAAAGAGTTGGTGACACCAATCTGCAAAACGTAAAATAGAATGCATTACATTTCACCATTAAAACTCACCTTGTAATCCTCAGAATTTCGTGTAAAGACAATAGGTGGGCTAGTCAAGTAAATCAGGTCTCAAGCCATGGCTGAGAACCTCAGAAACCCCAGAGTACAGCCTGACTGTTGATGTAGCCTGGTATCCCACCCTGACAGCACTGCGTGGAAGCCATCCAAATGCTCTCACTGTGTTCAGGGTGTACCCTGGTCATCCACTTTGAGGAGGGGGAAGAATAGAATATAAGGAGGTCCTTATTTTCTTTTCTCTTCTCCTTCTTGACTATTTGGATAAGATTAAGTGGGATGATGTGAGTATCAGTGGTGACATCTTTCCTTGTTTGTCCACTTTGGATAATCATTAGTTCAGAGTTTGGTGTGACTTGGATTTGAACTCTGATTTTTCCCTCTTGGTATGTTTTCAGCTGCCTCAGAAAGATGACAGGATAAGTGAAAAATTCTCTTACCAAGGACACAAGCAGACAACAGCTAGCACAAGGCATATGCTGTGACAGGAACAGCCACAGCAGTTTCAGGAACACTGAAACTCACTTTGAGGTGAAGTTAATGGGAATTAACTTGGGGAAGGAGAAAAGAAAAATTAAAGAGATATTACACTGCTGCAGCAATGATTTTTTCCAGTTGTGTTTTATAGACCAAACTGCATTAGCCATTTCATCACTGTTTGCATCTGTGAAAAATGGAGAAATAATTCATGAGTTCCAGGAAGAAGTTAGAAATACATTTATAAATTTCTTCATTAGAATTTTTCCAAAGAGAACTTGTAACTCCATTTTGAAGACTTGACACATTTATAAAACTCCTGAAAGGGTAATAATCTCTGTGCCCAGTGTATTTCTCATATTTTTAATTCTGCCTTCTTAGTACAGTATCTTTGTATTCTTCCTAAACAAACTGTGCTTAAGAATGCAAAGTTTTATTTTGCTGTTGTGTCTTTGAGCAATGCTAAGCATCTCTACATATGTTAGTTATGAGCACAGCAACACCACTTTCTGGGTGGTGGGTATCAGTTGTAAGGGACACCATAGATAGATGGAAATAGGGATTCAAGTCACTATTCCTTACCCAGACAATGGCTTTGCTCTCATGTCACGTTCTCATGACAGTGAGTAAGTACTGAAAGAATGAAATAAGCTCCAAATTTCTGTCCAGCAAAAGCTGTCTCTTGAACTTTGCTCTGAACTTCTGATCCCATAGAGATAATGTTCTTCCTAGCATTGCTGAACTCCTAAGCCATAAGTAATATCCAAAGAACCATCTCTGCACTATCTTTTCTCTAGAGAAAATTTTCTATTTTGTGCCCATGAGTAAAAAATGGGATCTGAATACTACTTTTAAACAAAGCTTAGGAATCAGCCGCTCTGCCTCTCTACATATCTCTGACTATATTCTGAACTACAAATGAAGAAAATTGCCTTAGTACCTTTGAGGATATAGCTATTACATACTAATGTTGCTCCTTTTGGCACAGTGGCATAGAAAAAGAGAGACAGGCAGAAAATATCAACTTATCAAGCACCTCAGCAGAGTGAGACAATTATATAAAACATATTTATATAAATTATTTCACCTGCTTGCTTCATTTCCCTATTAAATAGCTCTGGTTACTCTTATCTCCCAGAGAGGGTCTTCTAGGAATCACCCTCATAAACTGTGCTAGCATGCATTCAACATTAGCTCAGCATTAGCTCAACATTTAGTAACTAATAGCACTATAATTTTGTAACTGGGATTGAAAAAAGTCGTGAGTTATGGCTCACAAATGTAAAGTAGTGAAAGATTTTATAGTTATTAAAAGGTATGACTTCTGAAAGTTACCTGCTTTTTCACTGCTGTTTTATCTTTGCATAGTCACAGATTTCCTAGCAAAATACCTATTGCTCGGAGAGAGGGTTGTGTGATCTCATACTGCAAATATCCTTTCTCCTCCAAGCCAAGAAATTTTAACCAACTTATACCTCAGGGCTTTTACCTGACTGGACAGCTGGTTGTATGTAGTTATCTCAAGTGAGTGTTCTCTTTATGTTCCCTTCAAGTTCTCTCCCTTGGAATACTCATTAGTGAAATACTGGACAAAACCTCTTAGGTTTTACCACCTGTGCCCCTAATTCTTAACTCAATATGGTCAGAAATAAGGATTAACTTGCCTGAAATCAACTGCAGCATAAAATTAGGGGTACAGAATGATAAGGTTACAGGCATTTTATGGCATATTTTTAGTCCAGTAGACCATGGACTTTATTAGCAGCAAGGGCAAGATCATGCTTTCATGAAGGAAAATTTTCCTTCCTTTCTGAAGGAAAATTATCTTAGTATATATAATCTTTACATAATTTTAGAAAATCTGGGTTTGCATATCTAATTTATTTTTATTTTGCCATTTTTTTCCTTAATTTTTCCTGCAAGGCTTGAGTAAAATATGTATCAGGATCTTTTAAGTGGAGACTGGGGGAGCAGAACCCCTGCAAAGTGTTAAATAGGCATGCCACTGGTAGGGAACACTCAATGCTTTGGTGCTCTGGGCCCATGAAACAGCAAGTTCCAGTGGCAATTAATGAGAATTCATGACTGATTTTTAGCTTGAATATTGTGGCTGTAAGTGGAGTCTTAGTACCTTAGTGATTTGGTAAATTAAGAGACTTCAGCTTCCTCTTTGTAGATTTTTCTGTAGCCTTTATAATAATTTATGGGCATGTAATCTTCTGAATGCTACATATCCTCATTTAAGAAACTTAAAATAGGTTTGGTTAAACTTGAAGTGTGAACCACTGCACTGTGGTGTTTCAGCCACCCTTTCTTCCTGCTTCCAACATCTAGATCTACAGCCCTCCTTGACAGAGTTATCAAGGTTCTTTTCTCTTAAGAAAGTTAATTTATACATATCAGATTTCCTCTAAGGGTGAGGCTTCTAAATAGCACCCTGCTTTTTACTTAACTAGGACTCTGGGAGTGGCTTTCTTCTGTACTCTTTGATACTGGAGGACTGGCTTTCCTGGGCTGCCCTCTAATTTGCAGTGATTTTGGTGAGAAGAGATTAAGGTCTGTCATGCCAGAGATTTGCATGAGCACTTCTTCATTTCATATACAACACTTCAGTTTAACTTTTGATGGGAAAGTAGAGCTCAGAGTGTCTGACCTATTTATCTCTTTTCTGGTTTTTTTTTTGAGATAAAATTGTTGTATAGATGAATTGCACATAACAGAGTATGTGTGTTTGGTTACTGTGTCACTTTTGGTAAATCAAAGAGAAAAATCTTTTGTAATCAGCTAGCCTTTAATTTAATAACACTTTTGATAAATTGCTTGTATACAATAGGTTATCAAAACCAAACATTAAAGATTTCAGTTTGACACTGCTGGAATGAATCATACAGAGGGAAAAGGCCAAATTCACAGTTCTTTATCTGGAGTAAAGAAAAAAAATCCTATCAGTTTCAAGACTTGCACTAATGAATGAATAAAGAATTTAAAATCTGGCCTAAGGAAGTTAGAGATATGCTTGAAGCATAACTGTTCATTAGAACAGCATTTACAATTCCTTTACCAGAGAGTTTTAGCACACTGTGGATCATTGTTTATTTTTTATTGTATGCTACCATTAAGAAATACCTCCTTATATTCTTTTTCTTTTCCTTTCTTTTCCTAATTTATGTCCTTTTCTTGTAATTTGTTCAGCTTCCCACATACACAACCCCCATGCTGGATCTGCTGCACTCCAAAGCATGTGAGTGACAACAGGCTTGACAGCCCTTGTGGTGGTGAAAGATCTGGCGAGAGCAAGCCTCCCCAGCATGCTCATCAGGTTAGTGAGGATACTGTCATGGATGGCAGTGCCATGTATTCTTGTCAGCCATAAGTGTAAAGTGATTGCAGCCAAACCTTTCCTCACAACAAAAAGAGAAAAGGCTGAAAAAAACCGTCTTGAGACAGTGATTTGAAAGATTATGATGCTTTCCAATAAAAGAAGGCTCCCTTCAAAGTACTGTGCAGGCATACCTGCTTCTTGTTTCTATCACTTGCACACTGTAAAGAGGCTTTACACTGGCTGTAAATATAACCTATTTGAATTTTATAGTCTTTTACGCTGCTGCAACAGCATGCTGAGGCTTTCGGATAAACACAAACTAAAGCCAGCTTGTTCCATTAAGACCTTGATTCACCTACTTTAGAGATTTCCCTCTCAGAAAGATCATGGAGGTAAAACATCTTTAATGGTTTACCCTGACTGTGCAAGGGAAATATCTACTAAGGGAAATAATCTACTTCAGTCTCCCCAAAACTCAAACCCAGCCTGTTTTCAGCAGCTCTGTGTATGTGGACAACAACATCATTCCTTTAGGTGGCCAGCAGCAGCAGAGACCCTCTCCAGGAGGATGATAGCAGAGTCGGTGTATCTGGCCCATTCATTGGAAAAAGGCCTGTGCATGCTGGCTGTGATGTGGTGGAAGGACAAGGGAAACAGCTGTCAAGCCCAAAGTCAGCACCTCAGCAGCTGGAATCTACCAGCAATTTCAGTTTGTGTGACTGTGCAGTCAGTCCCATTTCAGTTTGCATTAAAATGTGCTCTTTACTTGCTGAGGTAATAATCATAATAACTATGGCAGATGAGCATTTACCATATTTGCTCTCCCTGTCACATCAGATCACCATTCATGACTAAACATCCTGAGGCTGAGAGAAAACGATAGTACATCTCCATTTCCTTTGCACACCCTCATAGCAGCCAGGTAAAACATGACTTCCACAAAGCTCCTTTTGATAGAGGTAACAGCAATTGCTTTCTGTTTAAATCTGGTACGTGAAGGATTTAAAGTTAAGTGACATTTTCTAGGTCAGAAAGAGATTCAGCGCCTGTATTTTTCAATGGCATGCCAGAGCCCTGACTTCTGCCTTGTGCTCCCACAGCTAAATTTTTTCTCATAGAGCTGAACACTGGTGATGAATGTGCTGTGGAATTCACTTTGGAAAACAAATATTTAACTTTCTACAGATCACTGAAGACCTGATAAAACTCTTGAGTGTCACCTGCCTAATTTCTCTCTATTTTTAATTGAAAAATCTTCTTATTCTTTTCATCTAAATGTGTGGTTCAAATAAGAATGGAAAGGCGATTTGCAGCTCTTTTCAAATATCACTCATGCAAATAGGATTCACAAAGTCAGTGTTCAGAGTGAGTCTTTGAAGGAAAAAAAATCCTTTTAAAAGCATCAGTTATTTCAAAAAGAGGAGTCACATTTATGATTAATCAAGAAGGGCAGTGCTTCCTTCTTGCTTTGGGAGTGGAGAGGGAAATGGCCAGGAAGGCAGGGCTGGGCTGTGTGTGGGGGTGATGTGAGCAGCTTTGATATCCCAGGTGATGCTCCCCTGTGCACAGGCTGGTGGTGCAAATTCCACGGTGGGGAAGGGCAGAGCAGGAGCCAAGGAAGCACTCCAGAGAGCCAGGCAGTGAGATAGATACTGTGTTCCCAGCAAAGATATGGGAGTGCTGGCACCAGCTAATTAATCTAGCTCCATTCTCCAAAATGGGAGATTGGAGTCCACAAAAGGATTTTGTTCTTGTTTATTGTTTAAAGTAATTTCCCATGAGAACTGAAGGCTTTCTTATGTTAAAGCAAAAATTTAAACAGCTCACAGTTGCTGAAAAATATATCCAAATACAATATTGATAGGAAAAGTAAGCCTGAAAATGCCAGGGTGAGGAAGGGATTCTGCACAGGGCATTTTAGACAGTTGCTTTTCAACTCTTTTCAATAAATTAACTAAATATAGTGCTTATTTATTGTTTGCATTTCTTTAGATCACTCAGTTTATAGCAAGATTCTAATTTGACAAAATTGGTTTTTTTTTTTACTTCAAGATCTTGTAGATTTAAATTTTAAATATTTTATGTTAAACTTTTTCCCCTCATCTCCTCCCTAGAAAGCAAAGGAGATTTTTTATAAGTCTTGACATATTTAATCTTGTTAAGTTCTGATATTAAAAAAACCTGAAAAATGCATGTAAATCATTTGAGTGCTAGAAAGTATTAGGATAGGGACTGAGTATGAAAAGGAAAACATAATTGTATTACCATATTACCATGTTGTTTAACTGCCCATAGGTTCAATATTTAATTAATTTCAGCTCATTTTAACCTAAAATGGGATATAGTAAAAAAGACAAAGTGCGTTGAAAGGAGAGAAGGCTGATTAGGGAAACAAATTGTTTCTATATTAAGTACATACAAATAGATTAAGATTATACAAGACAGAAAAACACAAACAAGGGGGGAGTTACAGAGACCTGAAGCAGCATTATTTGCCTGGGGAAGACATGTTTATGTGCTATGACTATTCACTACTTCTCTAAATTCAGGAAGCAATGGAAATCAAATTATGTTTTCATATAATAGGCTCAAACCAAACAGCATGTTTTGGTTTTCTCCTACATAAAAAAAAAAAAAAAAGTATTAATCTGTATAACTTGTTGCCAACATATTTGCCAATGCCAAAAATTTACATGAATTTTAAAACTCATTAAGCAGACTCAAAGAAGAATAATCTTTGAAAGGCTAATAAATATAAGTTAAAACCTGCTACTCAGGAAGACCTTGAACTTCAGATCAGAGGAAGCTGGTAGACTGTACTAGGAAAGTAGGTCTTTAATACATTTTGCTGTGTTTCTATGCTGTTCAGTAGAGGAACTACTCTTCTTGCATTTCCCTTGATCAATCCTGAAAACAAAAAACTATATGTAAATTTTATTCTACCCTAAAAAATTACCTTTTTTTCTGGAGTTCAAAAAACCTGAACAAACATCCAAAATTTAGCAAAACTAAGTATTTTGGTTGTCAGAAAAATATTGGCCAAGTTTCAGTGAATTAAATTAAAAAGAAACAGTAAAAAAACAAACTGCCTATTTACAAAACAGAAAATCTCATTTTCCTCCCACATCTATTCATATCTATTTGCAGTCATTACAGGTAAGAACATACTGCTGGTGAGGATACTTAAACATATAATTGCATAAAAAATATAGCAGGTAAAGTAGTAAAACAGGCAGAAAAAGATAATACAAAAGTTAGGCCTATTTTATATTGGACAGTGTTTACAATTTTATAATGAGTTTTGGACAAACTCCACTGAAAAAAATTAGAGAATCCCTTCCGATTGTTTTTGTGACATTTTACTTCAAGATTATTTTGTTGTTCTCCTTGCCTCAGTCAGTTTACCTAACTTTCATGATGCAGTCATCTAAAAGAACAATTTACAAGTTGTATATTTTAATAAAAGAAAGTGAGTGAATTCTTCTTATGTCGGCTCTGAAAAGAAATTGTCTCTTCTGCTCACTCTTTGTAGCTAATTATCTAATCTCCTTCAAATTCTTAGTAAGCATAAGCCTGCCTTTTCTGGTAACTGATACAGAACTACCCTGATCTATTAAACTAGGACACACCTAATCCTAATATCACACCAAAAGGAATTGAATAGGAAAAAAAAAAAATTAAAGCACACATCTTCAGCATGTGAGAAGCAAAACTGACTTTATTGCCTCTAAAGAGGTTGTTCTAATTCTGCAAACTTAATTCTGCATTACATCTAGAAAGTCCTAGCTGCAATAGTTCATATTTATGGTAATATTAACACTTTTGTTTTGAGAAATCTGGATGTTTTATTGGTGTGACCATCCACACTTAATGAGACGCAATTTTGTTAAACTGTCTGAAGCTAAACCAACTGCAGTTGGAAAAAGCAGACAAGTGTTACACAGAAACTGGGGCTTTTTTTTTTTCTTAAAAAAAAGCCTTTTCTGTCTCAGAAATCTGGACTCTCGTTTATTTCAATGACAAACATTTCCTCTTCCTGCAAAATCTTGATTTTTCCTAGCCATAAGCAATCATGTCTGTGATCATGCTGCTGAAATAAGGAGATTCTGAAAGACCAGCAGACAGAGAGACGGCTGAGAAGTTGGAGCCATGGCTATTTGTCTCTAGGTAAGATATCCTTCTGTTAATAGTGTGGAGAAGCAGTGATGACCTAGCACAGTTGGAACTGGATCTGCTTGCTCTGAACAGCTGGGAGAGCAAAGATGAAGCATCAGCTATTTAGTATAATTCCGTGTGTTCTAAAATCCAGAATGTCATGGGAGTGATGCATCGCCTTGGCTTGTCAGACTGGTCCTTCTGTGGTACAGATTATGTCTGAGGCTGTCTGAGTTTGCTCAGTGTTTGAGATAAGGAAAGACTTTGGATCTTGCTAAAATCCCTTAAGAAACCAGACACCTGAACTGCAAACAGATGACATAAGCATCAGGAGTCAATAATTTGGAAGTTTATCTCTCACATGTACAATTCAGTGGGTGTTTAAACATTGATTTTCTTGAAATTAGAATCAGGCTCCCAGGTTCTAAATTAATTTTTAACTAATGTACAGAAGGAAATGCTCCATTAAATTGCTGCTACTGTGTTACTTGTCACAACACCAACACCACCTTCTGATTTTGCAGAGGCCTCAGTTCAGCAGCCTCTCATCCGAACTGCTTGAAATCAATAACACTCTATTCAGTCTCCCAGCAAACAGTGAAAAGTCTGTTAGACTAATCCTCACAGAGAAAAAAAAAAAAAGAGATGGAATTTTATGTGTTTGTTATTTACCTTTAAGAGTAAAATAAGGGTTGAAAAATACTCTTTTAAGGCTGAAGTGTTAAAGTTTTGTTGTTTACCTAGGACTTTGTGTCCGAAGTTTCCTTTGTTTCATGGATTCTCTGTGGACTTCAAGGTGGGTAAAAAATTCTGACCTGCAGCCTGGGGTCAAAGTATGAACGTCTCTTTCCTGAAGTTTTCAACTTTGCATAGAGCTGCTGGACTAGAATGTATTCATATGATGTTAAGTTTGCCCTCATTTTTCCTTTCATTAGGGGAAATGTGAACATTCAGTAAAGTTGCCAATCAGATGTGCTTAATATTCGACTAGGTCAGGAAGTCACAAGTTTTTTAAGTGCCTTTTGTGCAGGAGCAATTAGAACCTGATAGCTTTCTATTTCTCTTGTCACATGGAGGCTTTTTAAAATATAAGAAGATAGAAACAGATGCAGTGGGGTGATTTTTATTATACCTAGCTCATCTAGCATTGCTGTCAAGTTAAGTTATAGTTTTCAGAGGAAATCACCAAATAGTACATTTATGGTTTTTCTATTGTAAATCACACCATCATTATTGAGATAGAAAAGCTACAATAATTATACTATCATCTCTATTTTTTCTATAGATTCTGTTATATATCACTGGGCAGAGAAATAAGAGCTGATATACATCCAGTGCATATAAATGAGCTGATACTTATTCCATTTAAAAGTAAAGCAGCTTCTGTACAATCTGTTGCATGTTCCCATAGCTGTAAATGGGCCTGTGAAAGCAAACACAGTTGAATATCAACAGTTTAGGCCATCAGACTGCATTGACCCTTTGAGGTCAATGAGAAGAATGTTAATGAGTTCAGTGGGCTTTTCAGTTGGATTCTGGGTGTTATATACCAATTCACCACAGATGTGTACTTCAACTGCAGAAGAAAACAAAAGTATTTACAGCTACAGGTATCATCCTTAAGGCATGACTACTTTGCTTTCACTTCCTAACCAAAACTTGCTTGGTTTGGTTCAGGATGCTTTTACACAGCTTTACTCTCATTGCTGTAAAATAGAAACAAAAATTTACTGAAAACTTTTTTGCCTCCTTGCATAGTTTCAAAAAAGAGTTTGGTGGCACACAAATGGCTTCAATTAAGTGAAAATATGTTTAATTTCTGTAAGTCAATAATTTGAAACAATCATGTTTAGAAATTTAAATTAGCATAATGAACAGAAAAAAAATGCCTCCTCTAATCTTGATATTGTTTTAGGTAGAATACATTTCATTGTTGACATTTGAATTTGTTACTGGTTGAAGTTTAAATTACAACAATGAAGGCATATTTGTTTCAGGTTTAAATTTCTCTTTGTTTAATATAGCTGTCAAGTAATGAGAAAAAGTCAGATCATACAAATAACATTTTTAAATAGAAAAATATTTTATAAGGTGGTCAAATTTCATTTGGCTTAGCTTCAAAAAGGAATGGGTTATTTCAAATTTGCAAATCCATGAGCAACAAATTTTGTATCTGATTTGCTTCATTTGTAAAGGCAAGCTGAAGCAAAATATTCCCTGCTGATGTTCACAGTGAGCATATCTCCTGGTTTCCCAAACCATTGGAGAGGATAGGTTCTAAAAGCTAGTTTGAAGTCCATGATAGAGAAAGAGATTTTCTTGTAGTTCTCTGTTTTGCCTGATAACCTTTCTAAATACTCTGACAAAATGCAAGCTTAAATGTAAATTTTGTGTCTATTCACAATGATTCTCTTGCAAGAGCTAAGAAATAGTCCAGGTCAAAAAAAATCTTGAGGGGATCATATTTGGCTGAAATTAATGATTCTTCTAAAACATTTCTTGTATACGGGATGCAATTTTCAAAATTTCATTTTGAGGGGGAAAAATGTCACCACAATACTAAAGAAAATCTCATTTTACCATTTTCATAACAATTAAGTTTTGTCATCAATTTTACAACTTACATTTTCAATTTCTATTGTAGATTTTTTTCCCCACACTCTGTAAATTACAACACTTTAAAAGTTTAACCACAGGAATTTTCCTTCCCTTATGTCTCTCTTCTTAAAACTTACCTTCCTGGAGGGTTTGGAGTCTGAAAGATCTGTTATACATTGAATTTTTTTCCCAATATGGAACTATCAGCACCTACACAGCTCTAAGGGTTGATATGCTGAAAGCTCTACATTGTTTGATTCAGATTTCATATAAAAGAGTGAAAATTCTGCAGGAGGCTCTCTCAAAGTGTCCAATGCTTGGTGCACCTGCAGTAGAGGTGAACAGACCAACTGAGGACGTCGTAGGCATAGATCTCGGGCAATTCAGTACAGACCTGGCTGTCCAAACTGAAAAGCTTACACTTCCATAGTGATGACCTGGTTCTGTGGGCTATTTTTAAAGTAAAACATGAAATTTGCCCACCTCAGTGTAAAGAGAGTGTGGTTGGACCAGATGACCCCATCATGGTCCCTCCCAGCCTTACCCTTTCTGTGATTCAGAGAAAGCAGCAAACTGATTTTCCCTCCAGGAGGATGCTGAGGGCTGGGGGTGAGATATGGCAGGTACATGCCAGTGGGACATAGGTGTGAGTGACATTTCTGGCATGTTCCTGACCACAGAGTCTCCCTCTTGGCTAATTATTATCCAGTGATTGCTGAGCTGGGGAACACTGAGTGATTCCAGCCCCCATTATTGCCTTTTAGTGTGCTGCTGTGGGGGCTCTGGCTGTCTGCATGCTCCCTGCAAGGGAACCTGTGTGCCCATTGTTTAGTCACCTAAATCCTTTGTAGACACAGCCTTTAGTGAAAATAAAACTACAACTGAGTTAGAGGACATTTAGGGCAGGACTGTCAAAAATGAAGTTGTTTAACAAAGATAATCTCCTGTTGACATATCACACAGTGTACTATTTTGTAGAGAAACTGTTGAATTTTAATTACTTGAAGAATCTGGAAAAAAAATTGCTGGTTTGATTTTCAAAGTTTTCTGTATTTATAGTTTCAATTAACTTCACTGTTTATATACTATTGTTTATGTTAAGTATACTTCATAGCTATTAAATTTATATTTTTCACACAGTCTCAAGTTTTTTTCTTTGTTTGATGTTCCACAGGGATATATGGTCCCTTTAAGGAAAGAGTAAATTTTACATTACTTCATATGGCTCATTGTTCTGACTGTTGCTGTGTATTTCTGACAACATATTCAGGCTTTTTTGAAAGTTTTGTTATAACTGACTGCCAGCATCTGAAAGTGCATTTCAGGACTAGTGCTTGAAATGTATATACTTTTTCCAGGCCAGTTAAGTAATGAAAACATATTTAATTATTTCCATGCTCTCAAAGGGCGTACAGTGTAATTAACTGTGATGCGGATTTCCAGGCTAATTAGGACAAAGTGTGGTACCAAATTAATTGAACACAAAAGTACCTCTGAAGAGCAATGAAACAAGTTTATGACTTGTGTTTTATAAAAGTAACATGAAAGTGGTATGAATGCAGTATATAAAAAAAATAGGAAAACTGTTAGGATGATCTTCAAGGCAAGACAAATTTTTTTCAGTTCATTTAAAAATCAAGTGGTCTTTGCTTTATGTGATTCAAGCCTCCTTCCTTTGAAGTGTGGCTGCCCACCAACATGCTGGACCTCATATCACACAACTCCCTATCCCATCTTCTCCTTAGGTAGGAAAATCTTTCCCTATAGCTACTTGGATTCTCACGAATCCACTGACACATACTCTCAAGATTTTATGACATCTGCTATTTTTCCTAAATTCATACTAAATTTTATGAATTGCAGCTTTCTTAGGAGGGGAAAAACAGATACAGGAGAAGTCTGAGAATTCCGTCATATCCTAAAACAGGGAAGGGAAGGGAATTTCCATAGAACTGAAAGGATGTTTCTATCTTGTTACTTTTTTCTTCATTGCTCTGTCCCTATTTTTGTTATCTCACTATAAATAGATAATTTTGTGTGAATAAAGGTAATTATATTTAAATTTCCTTCAAACTGTAGCCTAAATCTTACTCTCTAATTCTGTGAAATATTTTGGGGGTTGACTTCTGAGTCATAGTACGCAGCAGAGGAAAAACTCAGATGGGTTTAATTATTACAGGCCTGTTAGTCTCACCTCAGTGCCTGGTAAAGTTATGGAGAAGATTATTCTGGGGGATATTGAAAAATGCCTGAAGGACAACACAGTCATCAGCCAGCACGACTTCATGAGTGGAAAGTCCTGCTTATCAAACCTGATTTCCTTTTATGACAAGGTAACCCACCCAGCTGACCAAGGGAAGCCAGTTGATGCACTCTAGAATTTCAGCAAATTTTTTGATATTGTTTCTCATTATATCCTCTTGGACAAAATGTCCAGCCTTCAGCTGCACCAAAATACCATGTGATGGGTGAGCAAGTGGCTCATGGATCAGGTGCAAGGGGTTACACTGAATGGGTGCTGCTGCCATCCAGGCACTGCAGGCCTCCATCTTAGGCCCAGCTGTCTTCAATATCTTCATTAACAAATTGAATGCAGGACTCAAAGGGAAACTAAGCAAGTTGGTAGATTATATAAAATTAGGAGGAGCTGCTTGCTTTCTTAAAGAGAGGCCCTGCAAAGAGTTTTCAACAAATCAGAGGTCTGGGCAATTGCCAACTGTATGAAGCTTAAGACAAGTGACAGATTCTGCACCTGAAATGGGCACCCTGGATGTACGACAGGCTGGGAGGGAGAGGCTGGAGAGCAACACTGAGGAAAGGGGCCTGGGGACCTGGTCAATGGCAAGTTGAACATGAGTCTGCAGTGCCCTGGCAGCCTGGAGGGACAAGAGTGTCCTTGGGGGGCACCAGACACAGCATCACCAGCCAGGCAAGGGAGGGGATTGTCCCCCTCTGCTCTGCACTGGGGCAGCCTCACCTCGAGCCCTGTGTGCAGTTTTGGGCATCACAGTATAAGAAAGACATTGAACTGTTAGAGAGCATTCAGAGGAGAACGAGGCTTTGGAGAAGCCTCATGAGGAGCAGCTGAGGTCACTTGGTCTGTTCAGCATGGAGGAGACCTCACTGCAGTTACAGCTTCTGGTGAGGGGAAGAGGAGAGACAGACACTGATCTCCTCTCTTTGGTGACCAGTGACAGGATGTGAGGAAATGGGCTGAACTTGTGTCAGGGAGGTTTAGTTTGGAAAAGGTATCTTCACCCAGGAGATAGCCAAAAGATGGTGGCTGGGCACTGGAACAGGTTCCCCAGGGAAGTGGTCACAGCATGAAGACTGAAAAAGCTTAAAAAGCATTTGGACAATGTTTACATGGTGTGATTCTTTGGACTGTCCATGCAGAAGTTGGACTTCAGCAATCCTTCTGAGTCCCTTTCCAGCTCAGAATATTCAGTGATTCTGTGACTCTTTAATGCCAGAGTGTAACTGGCTTTAACCGTGGAAGTGAGAGAAATTTTCTTGTTATTCAAAGAATGGCTACAACAGAAGTGAGTTTTTCTTTGGGTATGTCAAAATCCTCAAAGTAAAGATGGCAAATATAATTTTTGCTTTTGTTTTGCTTCAGCTTTCTTCCAAACAAGAAACTAGTTATAAAGAGGTGTCAGAGGTGCGTGCCACCTCATGGAGGGTGGCAGGCACCCTTACCTTCTCTCCCTGGCACTCATTCTCTCTTACAGATCCATTGCTGGGGATCTGGCATCTTTCAGCTGTTTTTCATGAAGAGGAGAACATAGTACTATGCCAAGATCCCTCCTTTAAAGGCATAATCATTGTTTTTGTTCCTTTGATTTCAAATATGGGTTATGGCCAGTATTTCTAATTTGATCTGGGCTGTTAATGGAACGTTAGAAGAGGAAAACACATCAAAACCAAAACACACCTGAAATGTCTTTTAAATCTTTGCACCTATGATAATATTTATTATCTTTACAGTGTGGGGAACCATCTCACATTCTACATGTTCTTCCAGGAATCCCCTGTAACAATGATGGTGCTGTAAAAATTAGTGAACTTTTTAAGCCTGAACTCATGCTTAAAAAACTGAAGCTATACAGTCCATAACTACAGTTAAACTGTAACCTGAGACTGCTCATACCCAGTCAGACATAAAATGAGACTGTAAGTTCCTGAACCCTTGATAACAATGCCATTCCCATCGATGTTATCACCAGTCAAACTATTCTCACTGGAAATTAATTGTCAAAAAATTCAACTAGAGGAAAAGCTGCTGTGCATGCAGTTGTTATAGACAGAAATTAAGAAATATTTTCCCCATACATGCCATTGAATCTGCACTTGTATAGACTAAATATAAAATATTTTGACATTTTCGGACTTTTACTTAAAATATTTCACAGCTAACTAAAGGAAATAATTCTATTAGCTTTGATATACAGCTGTTCAAATAATTTAGGCATTAGGGAGATGACCTGTAGGACTATTTTCATTTGAGCTTTTCTTTTTTAAAGGGCTAAGTCTGTGTTTTTCTTTTAATTTCCCTAAGAGCTGTAGACCTTGCGTCCCCAGCAGAGAGAAGATGAACAATACAAAACATTAAGCTCAAGAGGAAACAGACACAGAAATGACGTTTTTGGGTTTATTTGTTGTTGTTTTTTTTTTCTAAAATCCTTCCCTTACCACTGCAGTAAGAGGCAGCAAGGATATCTTAAGAGTGGCAGAGTGCAGAACATGCTAATAGGCTTTACTGGCCCTGACCTGTCCCCTCTGAGGCACTCACCTCTGGAATGGTCTCATTTAAGGTCAGGTTTGTGAATTCAGTCTTTTCCTGATGTGAACATGTTAGTCTTGTTCCACCCCTTGTTTAGGCGTGTTGTGCCATCTCTAGCCCTCTCTCTGCCCCAAGTGGTTTTTGTCACTGACCGGGCTTTCTCCTTGTCGCGCTGGTGGTTCCTGCGGCCAGCACTGCCTCTGCCTGTTGTGTTGGGCCCCTGCTCCCCTTTGCCCTCAGCTGCTGAGGGGACAGTGGTCCTTGCTGCTCCCTGAGGTGCAGTGCATATATGTCATTTGATCCCCATGCAGGGCTCTGGAAGACAGGGACAATCCTGACGCCTTTGCTGCTGTGTTCTGGGAAATGTTTTCCTTCAGACCATTGTTTAGTGCATCACTTGTCTCGAGCAGGAAAGGAAGGATGATTTTACTTAAATAATCAAGGATTACACAATAACTTACAATGCAGTGATCTAATTCTCAAGACACTCAGCAAAAGCTGTTTCTACCAGTTTCAGGGGAAAATGGGGTTCAGCTCTTCTGCAATTCAACCCCTTATATGTTAAGGCCCTGGCCTACCACATGGAAAAGTTTTGATAATTCCAGTTTTTCTGTTGCTCTCAAGAATGGTTTTTACCTTTTGAAGGTAATTAAAGCATGGAGTAATTGGGCTGTGCTCTTAACCAGTTCCTATAACAGAGGCAAGAAACAGATGATTAAGAGTTATGTTCCATTTATGACAGCCAGGGGACAAATTTTTTTGCTGGAGGTGCAGGTTGGATTGACTTTAATCCAATTTCTGCCTTCACAGCAGTGAAAAGGGGGTGGAGAGAATATGTATGTCTCAAAACAGGCTAACCTTGTTTGTGTCAGTCATGTTGTGTCTAAATCTCTATTACTACTGAATGAGCATTTGTGTCAATCACTAGAACACATTGCATCTTAGAGCAGATAAAGCTAGGGATGGATTTAAGTCCTTTGCATTTTTCTGTGGTAGCTTGAAAAAGAGATTAATTTATCCACTTGATGCACTTGGTTGAAGTTAAATATGCTTTACTAGTCTGACACAGATGAGGAAAATATTTGAGGTTTACTTATTAGTGCAGGTTAAAAACCACTAACAGATGCTAGTTTTCATTTTGCAAAAGCAATTCTGCATGTGAAAGAAGGAATATCTCAAGATTTCATAGTTCACAGTGAACCACTTGTTCAGACTGGAATTAGACCTAAGGAAATGATCTTTTTCTCTGGATTGTCAGCTGATGTTCAATCTCTGCTAGCAATGTTTACAAGGAAAAATTTTTTGTACGCTGTCCTCATACGCCATATGGGTTTAACTAAGTCTGTGAAACAAATACAATTATCAGGGGGAAACAAGTCAAAACAGAATTCCTCTCTGTAATATGGATCAGTTAAATTCCCCTTCTCAGGTAAAGTGAAAGATTTATGTTTGAAGGAGCCTTAACATGAACACATACATGTGACATATATGCAATGCAGTTCAAGCATTTTTCACAGCTCCTTGATTTTTAGTGTGCACATATGGCTGAATACAAGATTAGTATTATTATATCTACTTTGATTCTCATTCATCCCTCACCTCCCCATGCACATTGTGCATCACCCTCTCCTTCATTCATCTGTGCTTGTATTTTTTCTCTTCTCTTTTAAAAATGTTCTTTTTTTTTCCAAAACAAGATTAAATAAACTCATATTAACACTTATTTTGAACAGTGGCACTGCATTGTGTGAGAAATTTTTGATTAAAAACTATTAGGTAAACACATAAGTGGTAGAAAATGCTGTGTGAAATGTAAAGAGAACATGTAAGTGTTGACCAGTTTCCAGAAAATTTAAACTTCTGGTATGTTCTTTTCTAAGTTTTAAGAAGTATATAGAAGAACACATACTTGATTTGATAAACTAAAAATGTGCATATAATGGAATTATCTGGTGATATCTGTCATGGATTGTTACCAAGGTCGTAGTCACTAACAGAGGCTTATCAGGTGTATAAATACATGCATGCATATCATGTATGTATTTATAAATGACAAGGTTAAAAGGGACATCGGGCAGTATGGCATCCATACCAACAGATACTTTTCTATGCTCTGCAAAGGTAAAAATTGAACTGAAATGCTGAAAGTGAAAACTCTAAGAGTGATAAAAGTCATTATGGCTGTGCCTCTTATTTGTATGGTAAATGACTTGAGTTTTGAAACATTAACCAAACAAATTTCTTGTGCAATGTCCTGGAGAGATAAACAGCAGGACCAGGCTTCTCAACAGTCAAGACTCTAATTTGGGTAGGCACAGGGGAGAAAAAACAGATTATTTGGGAGAAAAAATAGATTATTATTAAGGTCTTATTGACCTTAATAACAATCTATTAGTCAACAAGAAAAACATAGAGAAGGCTTTTGTTTGATTTTGCCCCTCTGCCTTTTCATTTCTAGGCTGAAGCCTTGACACTTTTCCATGCTTTATTCGGTCTTTTCCTTTGATATGGTGCTTTGGGTGTGGGATAGAGATGAACTTCTTTATATTTATTGATCATTATGGAGAAATAGTCTGACTCACACTCTGAAATGGTAGACTGAAATCCCAGACCTTGTCAGTCTATGGATATCCCGATCAGTATTTTCCAACATACCAAGTGAACAAATTGTTTAGAAAAGAGGTAGATTGTATCTTGCTGCTTTCAAGTCAGGTGCATGTTTTACTGAAACTACATAATTGACATAGACTCTCTGCAAATGATAAGTAGTTAAAATCCTTGGATTATAGCATGCAGATAATCTAATACTCACCTTTGGCCTTAAAATCTGTTGTCAAGAGTCTTTGACTTGTAGGTCAACTGCTAATCTTTATTTGAATTTTCAATAGACTATGATTTCACTTTCAGTGTTTTTTTTTCTCTCTCTGTGCACATTATATTGGTACATTGCTTTAAAGTATTTTCCTGATTTTAACATTTATAATTTCACAGAATGGATATAACTGTTCTTGAGACTTACAATTGCACTTGGAATCCTTTTCATGTATTGATAACTTGTCTGCATAATTGTGATGGAAGGAGATTATTTTCTGACCTTTTCTTTGATTTCAGTCCTGTTCATGGATGATTTTTTCTTTCTTGCATCACAGTAATATCTGCAAGCTGGTAAATATCTTTGAGCTTACTGGTTATAATTAATGCCTTAACATACATCTTATTGTTTCTGTATTTATATAGTATTAGCATGTTTCTTCCCTTCCACTTCAGTACAGATCATATTTACACAAATGCTGGATGGCTGCCTAGTCTTTTTTTTCTGTATGTACAGAAATGACAGAAAGACCTGTGTAGTTCTTTACAGATGGGAATGGACAGATCATATGCAATCAATTGAGAAGACCATATTGGAAATCTAAGTCAGATGATTCTTCTTGCAATGGCAAAATTTTGCTTACTAGAAAAGAGCTTCAACTTCACCCTTAGTAAAGTGCATTTGATTGTTTGGAAGGACTGCAAGAACTGTAGAGGCATTCATAACTATCAGTTGAACTTCAAGTACAGGCTTGAGGTCTGGTGAAAGGCAGGAGAAAAGGCTGCAGCAGGCTGTGCATTGATGATTATGGGAATATTATGTACTACAGAACACCTCACGTATTATTTGTTTATACTTTACTACTAAATACATCTAGGAAGACCACAGACAAAAAAGCAGGCCAGAAGAAAATGGCATTTAAGGTCTCTGTATCTTTCTCCCACCCATTATGCCCTACAATCAGAATGTAGTAAGGCATTTCTCTAGCAAAATAGGATGTCTTAAAAAAAAACAACAACTCAAAACACCCAACCAACACTGTGCAAAATTTCTGTGATCCTTTCTATGTATTTATATCTCAAAGATTTCACTTTCCTATGAAATCTCAAGTTAGCTGTCCTCCCACTCTGCTGGGGAGTGAAGTGTGTCAAGTGAAGCATCTCTAAGCCCCAGAAGAGAAAGCTATCTTTGTAAGCTTCTCTGCAAGACATCCTCCTGATAGGATAGCTCCCTTTCATCCTCTCACTTAGTCTGCAGCAGCTTTCCCACCCAGTCTGCCCCTTTTCATGTTTTATTTTCTCAAGACTTTCCCATTTTCATCCTTAACCTATGAGCACTTTTTCCAGATGTGCGGCAAATGCTGCCTTTTCAGAACACAGTTTTGAAAACAAAAACATTCCAGTGGCTAATTTCTCTCAGAACATTGATGTCTTTGTGTGAGTAGATACCAGATGAGTTCAGAAGCTTGGGGGAGGCCTCTCCTTTCAGCCTTCCTGGTAATATGAGTCAAAACTCTATATACTCAGCATGAAAAGGAAACCTGCTTCCTCTAGCACCGGATGGGGCAGAAAAATATCTGCAGCTGAGTTGATATTATTCCTTATGGTGGTTTAGTTGTTTATTTTGAGATTTTGCTATTTCTTGATTTGGTAGAGTCATTCTGTAATTATTACAAGGTGTGCAATGCTTTGAATTCCTCTTAACAAAATGCTCGACGCTGATTTCAGTGACAGATTACAAATTTGAAGACAGAGCTTGGTCCTTTGATTTGGCCTGTCTTCTCTGATGGGGTGACGTGACCCCTATAAATAAAGTAATACCTGTTGGGGCTGCTGGAGATCATGGCCCATGTTTATGGAGGTGCAATGCTTTTTAAAAAGCTATTTTTTATCTATAGTGAAAGAGGTTGGGAAGATTAAGGCACTAAGAGGAATGGATGAACAGTGAGATGAGACCACAAGTTCAGAGATGCCTTGAGATGAAAGCTACTAATAAAACTACTTTTTTTAATAAAAACTCACTGAGTGTTAGGAATTTCTTCTGAAACTCTGAACATGCTGGAGAAAATATAGTCTCAAATGAAATTAAAGAATCCTAAATTATTGATTGTTCTGCTATATGTGGACCTGCTTTTTAAGGTATTTTAGTTAACTTTTGCTTTGAGGCTGTTGACTTGCTCTGAAAGCTAATCTAAGCCCCTCTTTTAGTCAAACAGCTCAAATATTTTCAGATTACTTCTTAGACCTTTTGGAGAGAAACTGAAATGGCTTTTGGCTGTGTTAACACACATCCAGGAAATATCTAATGGCTCCAACCAAGCCCAGTGCAGCTGCTGTAGAGGAGATATTAATAATCTTAAACATCTTGGAAAGATACATGCTGTATTAATGGATCATGACAGCTAAAAACAACGTCCTTTCCGGTCTCTGTCATTACTCAGACTTAACACTACTTGAATAATGTCAAGAATTTTTTGTGATTAATTTAATTCACAACTGACTCAAATACTTGCTGAATACATTCTTTCTACTTGTGATCCATCCTAGCAGAGACATAAAGAAAATGTAGAGAAGCTTTCAAATAGGTTTTTCTAAATGTGTATAAAAAGTGTTGGTTTCTAAGAAATGTTTTAAAAATAACAGGAAAAACATATTAAGTAGCACATGTATCTTCACAGTTTTTAATTCCAAACTTAATATTTTGATAAAATGAAATTGACTTTCCCTCCCATTCATTCCTTGATCGCAGGTCTGACATTGACAATAACTTGCAGCCTATTGTAGGTAGAGGAACAGGATGAAATCTAAGGAAAATACAGTGTATTTCTGTAAGTTGTCAACTATTCATTAGAGAATAATTATCTTTAGTCTTAATCCACTTGGATCCAGAAAGAAGCATTAATTGTATTAATCCCATTGTTCTATGTTATGCACAAACTTGTATAGTACTTGTTCATTTTAATTTAATTTGTATTATCTAAAAGGTTTTCCCTCACAGGTGCATAAGAAACAGGGCAATAATTTTTCTTTGATTATACACTTGCATTTAGGTAGCGACATAAATGTATGCATGTCCTTCGGATTTTTAGTTTGAACCTGAGTCCTACATTTTATCCTCGGAGATTTTGGGGTGACTGTTAATACTGCTCATGAGTTAATGCAGGAGATACCTCAACAGTGACAGTGTGAGTGAAATTTGATTAGATAGATTGATTGGGTTAAACTACTCAGGTTTGTCTTGTCAATTATAAACTTTATTTCATTCTCTCTCCACAGAAGAGAGACAGATTTATAGTCTGTATACCATCGGATCAATATGCATTAAAGACAGTCACTTAAAAAAAAGGTGAGAGAATTTGTGTAATTGGCTCACTAAGGACTACAAATGAAATTATGGCAAGTTGAAGTTTCACTGGTGTAAATTATCCACTGTTTTACAGATTATTAAGCATAAATGGAAGGATAATCTAATGTCATTACGGGATCACTTGCAGAATTTTAAATTTTTTCTCAAAATGATTTTCCTGGCATCTATTTAAGAGATGTTCAAGTAGTGCTTGTTCTCTAAAAAGTCCACCACTGGAGTTGCTTTGGAAAAAAGGTTTCAATTAAGGATGTTTACATTTCTAGACATGTTTGTCATGTCTGGTCTGAGTAATTAAAACAAGGGGTTTATTTTCCCCTTTTACTCAATTGAACTGTTTATTGTCTTTTAAAAGACTGAAGTGTGGCTTTCTGGTTTAATATTCTTTAAATGTGTTTCTTGAATAAAGTATGCATTTTATCAGTGTTTTCACATCCTAAAAGAAATCTCTTCTGACTTCCTGGGATTTCCTCAAAGTCAACAGAAAGGCAAGCATTCCCCTTATTTTATCTCCATTTATGAGAAATGTGGTTAATCAGGGATAAGCAGGATCAGTTTTTGGAAGAATTATTAACAATGTGCTACAAGGTCACAGACATTAATCTCTGGGTTGATAGATTTCACGTGGATTTTCTCTTAAGATCAGTTGTCACCTGTGAAGCAGATAGGAAGCTGCTTTTGCAAAAGGGTTTGTTAGAGTCTTATAGTTTATAATTATTTATGGTTTAATAGTTTGTAACCGGTAAGAAGCCTCCTTTCTTCTTGCATTTTCTGAGCAACAATTCCTCCTTCCTAAGAAATGAGAATGATGTGATTGTGCATCAAAGTGACCTGGCAGGGCCATGCGAGCATTCTTTCTAGCAGGTTTTGAACAATTTTTCTGAACAGTTCCTTTCCTTACACACCATCTTTCCATATGAGAACTGCAAAGCTGATTATGACCTTTCTGCACTAAAAACATAAACCCAGCTAATGAGGTTGTGGGTTTTCTGGGATTCTGGAGTAACTGCCTTCTTTCTCCAGTTTGGCCTTGATACTTTCTGTGCCTTTGCTTACTTTAATTTCATTAATTGCAAGCACGGTTGAACTTGTTTGATAGTAGAAAAGGGTATCTCCGGAGTTTCCAGCAGGCAGTCTTTTCTTCTGAGGAAAAATTCAACAGAATTGCCTTCTCCAGTTCCCAGGGTGGCTGATATTGGTTCAGACTAAAGATCAGGTTAATAAAGTGGAGTTTGAGCATGTGTAGCAAGCATCCTGTCAAAACTGATTGGATCATTTTTACTTTTTCCATGCCGCAAGCCCAGAAATTATAGGGAATGTTCCATTGCTATAGAAATTAATTCTTTACTACCCCTACCACTAAACAGTTTCCTCTAAGGCCTAAAATATTTTATCTAGCTATTATGCCAATTTAATCTTAAATTGACTTCTGAATTAAAGATGATGTGCTTTCTTTAGTTGTACTAATGAATATATTTTCAAAGCAAGGTTGATTGATTTCAAACATTGTCTGCTCCATTAACCTGTGACAGCACATAGCATTAAAACTAAACTTCTTCAGTACCTGATTTTATAATTGAAAAATAAATATGTTTGTCTTAAAGGAGAATATTTTTGGTCAGTTAATAAATATTTCAGATGTTGAGCCAAAACTCCATCTGGAATTATCTGGGAATTAATGTCTGTGATTTTTTAAAAAGATTTTTTGGCATTTTTTTGGCAAGAACAGAAGTGATAATAGAATTGAGAGTGCCATAGCCAGATTGCACCTGGGGGAGGGGAGGAGTGATTTGGTTTCTATGTTGCTGCTGCTGTGAATGCTGACATCCCTGAAATCTCATAAGGTAGTTTTGAGTTTGAGGGCTGCAATTAAGATTAAAATCTAGTTCATCAACAAAATTTAGTCCTAAAGGCAGTCTCTAAGCCAGAACAGACCCAAGGGATGTTTCATCCGAGCTGTGCTTTTGTGACAGGGGAGGAAGAGAATAACTGTGTGGGCAATAAAAAATTCTGTAACAACTGACACTGTTATTACTGCTGAAAGTGTCTTAATGTAAAGGCAAGGTGGATGTCACTGTCACTTGATACTTGCTCTGACCAAGGAGTGGATACCCATAGTAACCAAGACCAGGTCCCTATTAAGAAACTGGGACTCAGATTAGCATTTTGCCTGTTCAGTCTGGTTGGACAAGTCATATATATCAAGGGACCCTTAATAATTTCTTTTCTTTTTTTTTTTTTTTTGTTTGTCAATAGATCAAGTAATTTATACTTATTAAGTGATGGATTTAATTTTAGGAATTGTAAGAAAAACAGCAATTTCCAGACTTCTTCTGGAAAATACTTGTGTTTAGAGAGTAAGCTTCCTCTGACAATGTCTAAAACTTTTTTTTTTTTTTAACTGTTTTACATGGAAAAATCTAGGTGAAAACAATCAGCTGCTAAATGTAAGATCGAAAACCTTTGGGCATGTGCAAGGTCAGCAGAAAAAGTAAATAATGCAGATCACAAACTGGGTAAAAAGCACACATGCTGTTACTAAAAAGCAAGCATCCAATGTGACATATGAGCAAAGCTGCAGTGGGGAAGGTGCAAGAGTAAACTGCACGGATTAGGCTTTCAGCCATTAGTGCCTATGAGCTCATTGCTCGAGTGGTTGCTGGCCCAGCTGAAGGGAGCCAAGGAAACAGTTCAGGACATAACCTACAAAACTGGAGTAATAAGGAGGGTGTAATCTGTTATTTGTTTACATGGTGGGTGAAGCAAGAAGTAATGCATTTGAACTGCACAAAGAGATTCCTCCTCAGGTCTCTGTTAGCCCCTTTTGTCCATGATAATATCATACTAAAAATACTCTAAGCTGTATCAAAAGCAAATGCAAATGAAATTTTCTTTTAGATTAATGTGAGAAAACAAGGGGGATAATTAACTACAAACAAACAACCAACACAAACAAACCCGTAACAACAAAAAAACACCTCAAAACCCCAACAACAAACAACCCATCCAAACATAGCACAGGACCACTAAAACAGCAACACAAAAACCTCCTGGGGTATTGAAACTGTGTGGTCTGGGAGCTTTGAAAGACAATATTTTGAGAAGAGAAGTTAATATATTTGTGGGAGAAATCAGAGACTCCAACAGATTCAGAGAAGCAGAAATTCAGGACTGTTCAGTGATGACCTTGCAGGAAGAGGATGAAGGCTTCTCAGATCCAGCTCAAGACTTTGAGAAGTGATGAAGTTGTTGTTGGTTTACTATGTTATGTTCACAGGAAAAATTCCCTCCTTCATTTAAGAAGAGAAATCTACAATACTTTGGTGCCTTAGTACTTTGATACAATCCTTTGTAATTTATAAAATAAATAATAACATGTAAAAGATATTCTTTATTTACAATTACTCTGCTCAATAAGGATTATATCTTGATTATTAAGACATCAAGTAATTATTTTAGTGCTGAATTAGAACTGGAAGAAATTTCCTAAAGCAAAACATTTCTGGGCCTGCGTTTCATTTGTGGTTTTTACTGACATACCATTATTAAATAGGTGTAGCACAGAACTTCTGAGTGTACTCAGTATTTTGTTGCCAAGGGGAGGTTTGGAAATGGTGTCTGGAGGCCCTTGCTACACATAAATATCATGTGTTTGAGGCTCTTGATATGAATTTTTGGTCACTAAGATACTTGGAGAAAAAGATTTTTCTTTTAAATGAGGAAAATAATATAAATTGCATATAATAAATAAATATAGGTAAAACATACTTGACTTCTGTTCAAAGAAAGGCCTGATTCACATTGCAGTTAATGTTCCAAATGTCCCCCAAGGTCAAGTTCTGAATCTTTATTTTTGCAATGTGCCTGTGGTCAGACTGATCCTAAAGTAAATTTTTTGCTCCTTTGTCCTCTTTTTGCATCAGAGTTATGTTTAAATCAAAGCATAGATAATGTAGTATATTGCATGAATTATATTAGCATTGGTTTACTTCTGTGGTTGAGAATAATCAAATCCCATGCTTCAAGATATTGCTTGATCACTTTTTATCACAAAACAGTCATAGGAGCCTGGCTTCCTGGGAAGGATTTTACAAGTGTCTTTCGATTTCATCTATCTGGTAAACTTCATTCAGTAGAATAATGGATTAGAAAGCCTGTGTTTGTAAACTTTATTCAATATAAAAAACTACAACTTTCAGCAGATGAATGACTGGTCAGTGGCAATCTTAGACATGGACAGACAGGGCTATCAATGTTATTTGGGAGGTTCTTAAAGAGATAAGGGAATGTATGGAATTAAAGTAGGAAATCTAACAGTGTTATTTCCAGTTGAAATTCATTCAGTTCCTTTCACAGGGCAAAAAAATACACCAAAAATAAGCATTGTTTTTGATAAAAGAAACCCCACTTCAGATTCTTAAGAAACACACAATTAATATTGACAGTGAGGTGCTTCCTACTTGGAATTCCTAAGTAAGAGCAGCAGGATGACATGCAGGCTATAGACTGGGGAGCTGTATGTGAGAAAATAAAATGGTGAAGTTGTCAGCCTAGCATATACCATTTGTCAGTAACAGTATGTCTTAGATTTATATCATTCTTTTTATGATGACTATAACTTTGATTATGAAACTTACTTACCTTTTTATGAAGTATTTAATTTCTTTTTGTATAAAATTAGCACTAAATTGGAAAGTCTATGAAAGATCTGTAATACTGAATTATTTCCTGACAAGCACTGTAGTTTCGTTCCTGTAAATATCTGTAAAAGTTGATTTTTATATTAACAAATACATAGGCCATTTCAAGAATGTACCCTAGTAATTTTTTGGGACTGTGAATTCAAGAGTTTAATTATATATTATACTCATGCTGACATCTGTTGTAGAGCAAAAACATCTGTATTTTGCTATGTTTTTGCTGCTTTAAATTTTCTCAGGAATAACTTTCTTAAGCAAATACTATTTGTGATACAGGAAAAAAAAATAGAGTGGGAGAGACCAGAAGCAGTTACAAATGGTTGCAGTACCAGCCTTAATATCTTGTCTCAGCTCAGTATCAATACATCCTCCTTGAGGTTGAAACTAAGAAGAGATTTCTCTTAAGGCTTGTACAATGCCTGAAAAACCCTCTTGTAAGACTGAGTACTGAAATTTTGAAGCTTAGAGGAAGACAGATCTATCTTCATAATATTACAGAAATGGCTATCTCCTAATCAGGTGAGAAATCCTATTTAGGTTATTTTCTCTAGCTGTTGTTAGCTCTATCTTATTTAAAAATAGTCTTGCACAGATGCTTATCCAGAGCAGCGCTGATGGCCTCATATGACTCTGATGCTGCAGCTGAGCTTGTTTGGCAAGGGAATTGATCCAGCTGGTTAATTCCTACCCATTGGTAGGTTTTTGTCATTGGATGGCACTCTTGATGTCCATTGACAAATTCTACTGTAGAGGAATTCTATTCCTTACAGGAGAGCAAGTAAGCTGGGACTTCTTCCTCAAATATGTGGCTGTATTTAGTTGTACAAATTTGGACTTCCCATTTCAATGCCTCCTGGAGGAGTGGTTTGACTAGACCTCTGTTTCATTGCTCAGGAAATTCCCCCCCAGTCCTTATGGACTTGCCAAATGAGCCAGTCTCAGCTGGCTCACACAAATGGGGTCTCCCCACCTCCGCTCTCAGCGCGCACACACACGTGGATGGGAAACAATCGCTTTTGTTGATGCAACAAAAGTGCAAATCATGCAACCAATGTTTGCTTTGTATATGCCCTGTGTGCATAGTAGGAGGAATTGGGAGTGCCTGACTCAAGTTTCACCAGCAATCAGAAAATCTTCCCTACATCAGAAACAAGGCAATTTCAGCATGTCGAGGTCTGATCATGCCTTTCCCACTGATTGCGAGAATAGATTTTCACTGGCTCTATTTTTTCTGGCCTATTATATGGCTCTGAACCAAGTACTAGCAAAGGGCTACACTATTCTCCATGTAAGACAAAAATAGATAATTTCGGTCCTGAATTGTAAAGTTGTTGTTGTTATCTCAATAACTCCCTTCAGTGGAGACTACATTCATTACACCACAACACTGTCATCCTTTTCAGATCATCCTTCCCAAAAATCTTCTAAATATAAAAGCATCTTTTCTTTCAGCCCCTTTGAAGGACTGATTTTTTATCTGCTGCTCTTGGTGATATTTTTCTTCAATTGTTATAGGAATCTCAGTCCTATGGTGAAGGATTACAATAAATTAATAGATATTTAAAGTTAATTGCTTCCCATTAGTCATGAAACTATAATCAACAGTGATCAAATTAACTTGTATTTAATTAGAACATATCTAAAGAAAATAAAGGTAGCTCACTGCAGTACCCACTCCAAACAAAGAAAAAAAACAAAGAAAACCCTATACCATATTGCTACTTTCAGTGTGTACCTTCAAGTTTAGTTAATACCTGTCTTTTGCTTGTCAGTGATTATTCATTTAGTATTTTTATCTCAAAGTCTTTAAACACATATAATAAGACACATTCTTTTTGGTAAGGAAAAGAGATGAATCTCTCCATGCATCTCCTCATTGCATTTTTTTTAGCCTCTTCTTTTTCAAAGTCTTGTGTAAATAGTAGATCTTGTTGTAGTTTAAAATCAGTCTTCCTAATTCCACCATTGCGGAAAAATATTCAGTCTAACTTCCCTTGACTGTTCTATTTGCATTGTCCAAGATTTTTTTACATCTTTTAGTAGCAGTATGATGATTTGAGACGTGTATCTACATCATTTACTTGTCTAGACAGCTGTGTGGAAAGCAGAAGAATCATAGAATAAGATACTGAGTCATGTACAGAGCTGGCAAAGATTAGGACTGTGCTTATGAATGTTGCTGTAATGAAAGTAATGCTTAGTAAGTCTTCCAAAATCTGCAAACTTGCAAAAAAAGTAGCAAGTTTTGTTTGGTATTTTTCCACTTAATGAGCACTTTCAGTGTCTCTTAAAGGTTTTTTATAGGTTAAAAAATTGTTGAGCTTCATTTCTCAAAAGAGCCATTCTGCCTTTGTTTCCAAACCCAACCAGGCACCATGTATTGAAGTTATGATCTGCTTTCTTAGCTGTTTTTTTGTTCACTGGACTTCTTTTGACACAAGCCAGAAGTTAGAAAAAAACCCTTCTCATTACTATTAAGCAGTTGAAAAGCACAAACTATATTACAGAAAATTTCTGGATCTAAAAGTGTTTTGGGAGATATGTAAAAATGTTTGTGATTCAGGTAGCTGCCTGTGTCCTTCAAAGACATTAAAAACCCAGACTGCATAGCTAGTAGGTGTTGCTTAGTCACAAAATCCTACATGTAGTAATCATAGCTCTAGACTATTATTACACTTACATTTTCATTAGTGCTATAAACTCCCCTGCACAGCAGGATTTAGAGGCAAAATACATCTTGTAGAGAAATTAAAAAGAAAAGTGTTCCCTTCACTGATGTGTCAAAGTTGAAGAGTTTATTATACCATGATGATCCTTAAAACATATAGAGTGAAATAGTCCAGAAAGAGGGTGGGATTTTTTTGTATCTGGAGCTCCTACCTCAGTTAAAATTTGGCATCATATTTGACTTTTGTCCTTCATCTCCACAAATTCTGTGAGATTTGTTACCAACAAAGTCTCGGTGAAATTATGATGAAATTAGCACGAACATTTCTATTCTGGCTTTCTAGAAGACTAATGATTCAAAACGTATTATTATCTACTAAAATATTGGAATTTTATTTTTATACAATTACCAAAATTTTTGTGATCATGTGTATCATATACAGAGATGCTCAGGCCCAAACAAAGATTTTTTTGTGTCCTAAAATATATCTGAAAGGTGTCACAGAAAGATCATGAGTTTTATGGATTCCCAGACATGAATAGTTCCATAGATGTAGATGGCCTAATGTATTTCTGACAAGCAATACAGAAATTTACATATATTTCAAAATGGTCTTATTTTAAATCAATATTTAAACTTATGAAATTCAAAATGCATGAAACATTGGTATTATCTTACAAGTCTGAGTCATTGCATTGAAATTCATTTAGCAGATTGAGTAAGAAGCACAAAAGTATCAGGAATGTGGTTCCATAAAAAGCTGAATCTCCTGAACCCTCTTTAAAATAGGTTTGATTTTCACCTTGTCATGATCTTGGTGGGCTCAATGCTCATGCTCAATATTGTTCAAAGTTGTTCAGACTTATGGAAAAAAGGTCTATCATCCAGGCAATGGTAGAATTTTTCTTTGGGAGGAAATAAAACATTTTCTTTCCAGCTGCACTTTCCTGAACTTAATTTTCTTTTGTATTTTGTATGAGCAATCAAAAAAACCAAATGGGTCTTGGCTCTCAAAAAGTGAGATAGAATCAAAATCATAAAATATCTTTGCCTGTTATTCACAGTCTTAAGCTTTAGTTAGCATATGATTGATTGAATTAAAGAACCTAAAATGGGGGAAAGCACAAGTAAATCCCTATAGCTCTGGAATTGTGAAACAGTTCTAGTTAAACAAATATTAGAAAACTAGAACTGTAATGAACATAGCAAATGTTAGGCCACAGTTATCTTGAAGATGCCTAAAGCTCTGAGGTTAAAAGGGATTCAAACATAAATTAACAAGGAAAACAGGGTGGTGAGTTGCTAATTGCTCCACTAACTTGGCAATGTGCAAATTTTGGGAAATTTTAGGATTTTGATCAGAACAGGAACAAAGATTGACAATAGGCCACAAAAAAGACCATGGGGTTCTTAACAGGATGTGGGATATTTTGTTTGAAAATTGCTGGATGAAATTCAATATATGTCCTTTGTAACTGGCTGTCATATCATGTAGTGGTAATTATGTAACTACTGTGCAGGATATTAATTGCTGCCTTTCAATTAAAAACATTCCCAGTGAGTGGACAAGGGTAACAACTGGTGAGGTTTTTTAGACCCTGCATCTCAGGACCTCCTGGCTCATTAAATCCAATCTCATATTACTTTTTTTTTTTTGGATCAAGAAAAGAGGCACTATTATTGAAGACTAGTTGGACAGGGAGATCATGATGCAGGGTTTTTTGTCCCTGAGATCAGCTCAGGTGGTTAGAGCATGGTGCTAAAATTACCCAGGTTCTGGGTTTTATCCTTGTATGGACCATTCACTTAAACATTGGACTCAATGGTCCTTGTGGGTCCCTTTCAACTCTGAATATTCTGGGATGTTTTAGTCACATAAAAAATTAGTTCTGTTCATAAACCAACTCTTTCTCTACCAGCTAAAATTTTTATTTCAATAACTCTTAAACCTGCATAACATTTAACTTGTTTGTTCTACTTATATATATCAAAATAATATTATTATCCTCAAAACTATTTTATTTTTGTATTTATCAAATTCTTTTATTTGTCTATATTTTTTCATTCTTTCAATCATCTCAGGAATTTAGTTAGTCTCTCTGAAAACTGGTGATTGCCATCTTATATTTCAGAGATCTTAATGTTTTATGTTTCCCTATTGAAAATATTGTTTTATATGGAATTTTTTTTCTTTTTGGAGCCCGACTTGGAAATGTCTTGCAGTCAGTCTCTAATTCACTGGTTTCACTGGTTTTCTTAAGTGTCGTATCATTTGTGATTTCAATTCTGACTTTCAGTTTTATTATAGACAGTCTTGAGAAAGCCTAGTACTGAATATTGGAAGTATATGCCTAAGTGACATTTTTTTTTGACAGAGAATGTTTTATTACCCTAGGTTGGTGATTGGTGATCCTTCTTTCATTCATTCATATAATCCTGTGACTGACTTCATTATAAACTCATCCACAAAGCTATTTCAGTATCATAACCAATGTCTTTATCTAAGATGAATTCAGACATAATTATATATAGTGAAGCATATATATAACCATGTAAGTGAGTTTATACGAATATAAATTGTATATATAGTTGTCTTTCATCTACATTCTCAACTGTAAGCTCCCTCTTGTCATTTTATGGCTTTAGATTACATCTTGGGTACTACGCTTCGCATGTAACTGTGGCTTTCCATCTACTGCACATTTTTAAGAGTAGTGTTGCAAGTTACTTAACTCATTTTCACAGTGCATTTTGACTGATGAACTGGAAGAGTTCAATGCCAATTTTGTCACATGACAAAATATCTAATACTATATTTTAGATGTAAATATACATAGGGATAATAATGCTATGTTAATTGATATGATGGTTTATCTTTCTGGCCATGATTGAGAGTATGCTAGCCTAACCTATTAAAAGCTTTTCTCACGGAATTTGAAAATAAACTTTAATCCTATTTTGTGAAGAGAATGCCAAAACATGTATAGTGAGAAATAGTGTAGGGGTTGTAATAAAAGCATAGGTCTGTGACACAGTCTTGATCTACTGATGACTTATATACTGAAAAAACATTATAGAGTTGCTGGATGTAGGATCCTTCTAACAGGAACAAAATAACCAGATTATGTTTTCAGAATTCAGAATCTTTTATGGAAAAAAATTGCTCAAGTGTAGGCAGAAAGGAAAATACTTGTACTGTACTTGTACTGTAGTAAAACTTCCTATAGCTTACAAGGTATCTGTGTGATAGCTTCTTTGAATACCTCGAGATAAATCAAAAGAATTTGTTAGAAAAAACAGATAAGTATGGCAAATCAATGACCCTGGAACATCGTGTCCTCAAAGATGGTCTGGATAATAAATAGAAGAATTATACTATTATATGTGTAATAAGAATATATTAATAATAATTTCTTATTGTCCACCTTCTGTATGGATAGCTTTTTGCCAAAGCTAATGGAATAGATTAGAAATCAGTAATTTATTAATTTCCAACAGGAAGACCAAAAATGGAAATTCCAGGCTCCTCCATACTGATATGCAATGAGACAGAATCTACATTCAGCATGCTGTCATTTTGTCATTAAGAATGCAGAAAATAACAAACTCAGTCAAACCTATTTTGTCTTGAACTAATGCTAATATATGAAGAAAAAAAATGACAGGACACGTACACGTACACGTACACATACACATATACATACACGTACACATACACATACACATACACATAATGAGTATTGCTTTGTGTAGCAGAAACAAAAGAAACTGTGATTCCAAAACAGTATTGCTTTTTAGTTAGTGAAAAATGACAAAGTATGTTTAATAAAGGTATTAGGCGTGTGTATGTGCAACAGTAGGCAGGTAAAAGGAAACTTTTACCTCTGTGCTCCTGGAAATTCAGTTAAAAGGTGATTGGACCACAAGGTCTCATCCCCCCAAAACAGGGGGAACAGACTGATCATTTCAAGAATGTGGAAAAGCAAGCTGGAAGGTGGCAGCTAGCCAGAGGCTGTAAAAGAATTTCTTGTAACCAATCAGCTGAACATGTGCTTAAGGCCAGAAAGGCAAAGAAAATCTGATGCTCAAAGTCTTATAGAGAAAAAAAAAAGATATATTTTTGATAGGAAAGACAACATGCAGCTTGCTAATCACTACAGTAAGCAGAGAGTTGAGGTTCAGATTTTTTTTCCTTTTTTTTAGATCTCTATGGATACTCTGTTCAAAACTAAAGATTCAATTTAATTTCATAAATAACCTCTCACTGACTACTCAAGTGTTTGACATATCTGAAAATAATTCACTTATCTGAAGCAAAATATGAACTTTGTACCTCAATATCAGAATGCTCCTTGTAGCTGATGGGGCCCCTTTCAGTGCTCACATTATGTAGTCATTTACACTGTGAGCAGCAGCACACTAAAGCGATGGTTCGCTTTACATCCATATCACAATCAACATTTGTATGGATGACTGATTAGAATTCAAGGGAAGTAAGAACTGGGGCACGAACCAGCCTTTTTGTTCTGCTCATCTGAATAAGTTTATTCCCTCAAGGCTACAGAAATGTTGAAGACGTTAAGTGTTCACTCAGAACAGAAGTTCTGTAGGCTGCATGGGGGCAGAAACTACCAAGGAATGTTTCGTATCAAATTTACACCCAACAGAGTGAGGATGAGTAATTGTTAGGTGAGAAGTTGCTATAGCTTTGTGTTAGCAGTTCTGAGTTCAGCTACAAGATATTATCTAAGACCCAATGGAGATCTGACTAGGTGACTCAGAAAATTAGTAATGGCTTATACAATCATTTCTAGGTCAACAGTTTGTATATACTGAACTTTATTCTGGTAAATCATCACTAGCTGATGACTCTTCTGTGGTCTCTGAATTGTTATTCTATATTTGTTTTAGTGAATGGACTACTTAAAATAACTGCCATGGCAGGCCGTCTTTGGCATAGCTGCTCATTGCTGCAGGAGGAGCAGAGACCTGACTGGAATGGAGGATTGAGCTGCTCTGTCAGCTCTAGAAGCATCTCTTTCAAAGCAGAAATGAGATGCTGCAGTGTAATATGGAAAGGGTAGAACAGAAAAATTTAAAATTATCTGAAACCACTGAACGGTCTGTTCTGACATTCCATATGAAAACTTAAGTTCACCAAGCTTCCCCTGAACTGAACTTGATGTCTTGTGCAAGTGACATCCCTAAAGACACTGAGATCCAGAATCAACCTTGCAAGATGTCTTCTCCTCTCAATTGGCTACTGGAAGAATGAAGGCTTTTTTATGGTGATTACATTATTAAAGGACTTGAACCTGGATGGTAAAAATTTGGGCCTGAATCTGAAGAATCACATCACTTCCTTTAGTTGCTTATTCCCAAATTTCTTCCAGTGCTTTTTCACTTTCTCTCCAAGAATTGTGTACTTCATTTCTAACCACAATTCTCTTGTCTTCAGATTGCAACCCTTAGCTAAGATAGTGTTTTCCAAAGAGTTTATATAAGCCTTTATTGTCAAGTATAGCCTCTGAAGGTTACTGTTTATCATAGATCCACCTATGAGAGACACTGACTTCAACTTACACATTATATAAGGACTAGATATTTTAGGAATTGTATTTCTGCTCCTTTATTTACCCTTAGAATTTCCATGCAAAGGCTTGAATTAAAAGAATCAGATAAGGAACTTCTCTCATTTAGATCACCTCTAGATGCATCTTCTGCCCACAAAACAGGCTCAGTCCAATGTTTTCTGAAGACTAAGGGTTTTTTCATAACATATTAATATTACATATGTTAAATCAGGTTTTGACATGACTGCAGAAAATCAGGTTTTCTACACTCTTAACAGTAGTTTTCATGTGTTTTTCATTCCAGTGAGTTCTTTTCCATTTCAGTAGGGCTCAAAGAGTACCTTTGCAATCTCATGAACACAATGTTTACTAAATCATTAATACAAAGCATGTTTCAAAAACAGAATAAGTTTTCCAAAACACATTTTCAGACGGGATAAGGAAACAGCATTTTCTTCAAAACTTGTTAGTAAGAAATTCAGAAGGTGGTTCTGAATGGGGACAACTGCACAGGGCAAACAGATGTCAAAAATCAAGACTTTTATATGCTGCTTCAAAATAAATAAGGAACAATAACTTCATCCCTCATGTTCTTCCTCTTCATCCTCCTTTTTCTAACAGAAGAATTCCTGCTGATTTCTTCTATGTGGAGGTTAGTGTTGAGCCCACCCTTACCCCCACTCTCTTTCAAAATGAAGAAACTTTGATTCTCAAGAAGAGCTCATTACAAAGCACTAATGTAACTGATTAATTTGTCCAGATACAGGGGGAAAAGGGCAAAAAAAAAAAAAAGCATTGGGGAAAACATGAAAACTCAAGAAACAGGTTGGCAGTTCAGTTTGTAACAGGATAAATTGAAAGATAAGTAAAGACAGTGCAAACCTGTTTCCCATATTTTACAACCATGGAAGAGCTGCATTTATTTCCCTGATTTCACCTTGAGCTGTAAAATAGATTTGGGATAATTTTAAATGTTTTTCCGGGATTAGGTACCTTCAATTATATTAAATCACGTAGAAATTGTGTAAAGACATTATTGAAGGTGACCTTTTTTACTATTAGTGTTCAAGAAATTATGTTTTTGAAGTTTTTGAGACACTTTACTGTATTTCTGTGATAACAAGTCTTTCGATCATCTTAGCAGCAAAAGCTGGATTTCATACACATTACAGGGCATGTGAGTTGTAAATAAGTGTGTGTGTATTTTAATACTGATTACAAGCCTCAGTGTTTATAGAACTGTTTGAAATGGAAATAACTTTTTAAAGGAATAGATAAAATATAGGTAATACTATTTAACTGAATCAATGGAGTACAAAGTAATGGGAAAGTCTGATTTTCACTCCTTGGATTATTTCTGATATTGGCTTTTCACATACAGATAGCTTAGGGAAAATGTCCAAAGACCACCACTTACCTTGGCAAAAACCCTCAACTAAAGTGTTCTAGATTTAAGTTCTGATGGCACTAGAAAGGGCTAGCTCAAAACCAGTTTATCATCTGACACTTACTCCATAATTTAGCATGATTTAGTTAATGGGTTCATGAGCAACTGCTAGAGGAATGAATTTGTTTAATCACTCCATCAACATTGGTGATCCGATTACCTTTCAGTGCTACTTACAGGAATTAGAAGACAGATTTTGCCCACTTTTGAAATGTAATTCACAGTGGCCTTTGGGCAGTAATATGCTAGAATTGCCTCTAAATGCAGGAAGCTAAGCAAAACCACAGAGTTTGTAATTCCTCTGTCTCAGCAAAAGTATAAATTTAAATACAAATGTAAATGCATTCCTAAATAATGATGCCTTTGTTAATTTGCGCTGCAATGAAGATGACAAATTTTAATGAATGGCATGATTTTCCTCTTTCCAAATGTATTATTCAAACCACTTTATTTTTCATTGTTCACTAAGCAGTACTGGAATTAAAGAAACTATAAACATCTTCCAGCTTGAACAGGATTTTTTTTACAAGCAGAATATTTGAAATTTGTTTGCTTTTTCCCAGTCTGCTTTTAAGAGTCTTAGTGGGTAGAGATCAGGCAACTTTTCTCCATAAACTATTCTATATTACAGTTGAAGCAACTTGGACATGTTTCTTTTGCTTCCTTCTCAATTTTGTCCTACTAATATTAGTTTTCCAGACATCAAACTGATAAGTAGGGTAGACTGTAAATCCTTTGACATAGGCTTAATAGTTGAAAGAGCTCTTCTCTCAGCGTCCAGACCTTTAGCCTAAAAGCCTACAGAAGTGTGGAAGTACTGTAGAATGTCGTATTTCAGTTTCCTTCTGTCACCCCTTTGCCAATCTCTATAGTGGAAATTCCCTGTTAAAGGGCCATTTTAGTACAATACTTAAGAGATTATACTTTAAGAAGTGTTTATTACTACTTTTGTAAAGTATTTTATTTTGTTGATTTTGTTAAGTGAACAGTTTCTTGCTTGCAACTCTGCTTCATCAGTTGCCTTTTCTTAGACCAGTTACTAAAATTGGAAGCATCTGAAAGCTTTTGCTTTGTATGAACTTATTTGACTGCAATGTTAGACCATTAACTCAACAACAGTTTCCCTCCTAAAACTTGTGGTCCACACTATACATGACAACTCCCTGTGTCACTCTTTGTGGCTTCTGTGACCCCTTCTTCCCTGGAAATTTATCTACTATCTCTCACATAAAAAGTAGTATATGGAATACAATAGAAGCATATCGCCAGAAACAAAAAAAACCCAAAAACCCTCCAAATTCCAACAAAAAGGGGAGACTACTTGGAATATATGGAAAATATATTTATTTTCCCTTAGTATTTTACACACACATGCTAAGGTGTGGTTACATCAGTCAAATTCCTCAGGACTAAGCTAAAAAATGATCAGACAGGAAGCTCTGTTACGCTGCTGTAACAAGAATATTGTTCACATATTTTTGTTTAGACAGCTCTTTTTTGTCCAGAGGTGCCAAGGTCATTGTCAAAATAGTCCATTCCACTCTTTTCCAATTATCATGTACAATTTATGAGCAATGCTAAGATCCTTCATAGAATAATGAGATTTTTAATTTCACTGCACACCGGAAATGAAGGTCAGTGCAGTAGGTGACTGGCTGAAATGTGTATACAAGGTATGAATTATGCCTCCTTTTGCACTTTTGTGAGCACAGTGAAACAATTTCATCCTGAAAAAAACCCAGAAGCTAAACCAAACCGCACCCACAGCTCTTTGACTTTTAAACCAAAATTGCATTTGCTATTTTGACTTCTTTATGAATCACTTAGTGTCTTTGAGGCTTTATGTGCTTCTGTTCATTGCACAGGTAAACTTTTCATGAAGTTGCCCATTTCATAGCAGCATTGCACTTATGGCCTCTTTCTGTTCTGGAGGAAAGAAAGATTATTGTTTCTAGATCTTTTAGTCCACAAGAGTCCAAATTTCATGTACTTTGGCTGAAATATTGATATTTAGTGGAGTATTAAAAGTTTTCAATTTTTTTTGAGAACCATATAGGAAGTAATTTTGAGTTAAGGAGAAGGGAAGGAGCAGTCTGTCCTTCAGAAAAGACAGGCTCTTCATATGAGAGGCAGCTCCTACAAAGGGCATGCTCCATTTGGCTTGTTTCCTAGGTAAGAGATGAAACAAGCCATGTTGCTTCAGGCAGATGAAAGCTGGGAAGGAGATGGGGGTTGGTTCTGACCCCAGTTCCTACTTGTCAAAAATGTGTGATTTTTTTTGTCTATTTAAATATATTATAAAGAGCAGAGGGGGGCGGGTGAAAAATGGAGGAAGAAAGCCAAAAAAAGTCAGCTATTTTCTGGCAGGTTAGCCATCAAGTCTTGTCATGAGAATGACTATTATGGTATGATACCAACCCTGCAATGTGGAATGCAAAAATGCCTTTTCCTGAGACTGTCCCATTTGTTTTTAAGGGCCTGTGTGCCAAGGGGCTCTCCAGGAAACTGTTTAATACTGCAATCTTAAGGCAAAATATATTATTTTAACTGGAACTTTGTTCTTCAACTTAAACCTTTAACACCACCTTAAGGATCGGATTATTAAAAAGTAAAAAGTAAAATGTGTTACATATATATATATGTATATATATATATATATATATATATATATATGTAACACATTTTACTTTTAGTGTATATATATGCATACACACACACACACACACACACACACAAATATACATATATAAATAATTTGAGCTTAATTTCTAACTTAATTTTAAGAAGCAAAGTGCTCAGACCTACTACAGGATGGACATAACCTCTGACAGACTAAAATATGCAGGGTCAGACTCCAAGCCTATCAGAGTACCATTGTTCTCTAGTCATATTATATAGTCCTTACTAAATGAGATGCAGCAATCTCAGCTGGTATCTGAACTACAAATCTAACAAGTAACTGGGGAAGAATGTTATTTGCTCTGAGTATATTTCCCTCCTGGGAGAGATCCAGGTTAATGCTTGATAATCCTTTTGTATCCAGGGTTCAGGCTGTCTTTGCTTGAAGAAAACTTCAACAGAAGTCACTAGTATTAATCTTGTGTCGTAGGAATTAACACAGTTATGTTAACATTTATATCTTGAAAGCCTGTACAAATTGTCAAGCTAACAAGATGAACAAAATCTTTATTCTGAGAGATTTCCTTCTTAACAAAAAATCTCAGTGTTGCATGTCATCTGCGTTTCTTGTCAATTTATGTTCCACAGCTTATTCTTTGCATAAAAGAAGCAGTCCCAGGGAAGTCATTAGGAAGTAGCAGTATTATAAATGTTTGTCTAGAGCCAGAGTTTGCAATTTTATTGCTGCCTATTAGAGGTGTGAGAAATGGAAATTTTGCCCAAACTCAAGCACTGTTAGAAAATGTTGATAGCTGAGCATATCCTTTTTCAGTTCCAGCATGTTCTGCTGTGAAATTTCTTACAAATTCTTTATATATGTGCTTTGTTCTTTATCTACCTGCAAGTTGAAGAGAAAATGCAGGAATTTGGTGGAAAGTTATAATAAGTATTAAATACTGGCAGTGAGAAAAGGAACTATCAAATATGGCCAGAGTAGTATATTATCTACATATATACCAACAAAAAAGACATATTTACTTTGTGATTCAAATTGTGTAATATGTCTCACAGAACTCAGTATCATCAATATTATTAAATTAAATCTTCATCAGGTGGATTATAATATCTTAGAGGTATCAATTGCTTTTGAGAGCTTAAGAAGCTTGTTCTATACAAAGCCTCTCTAGCTATGCTAAGTCTTGGAAAAGTTGCAGTCATTTGCATTTGGTGCAACTACTTCTTTTATCATAATTTATGAAAAATAATCAGTATCATAAAGTTGATACTTTTAGCAACACTTTTATTTGCTTTCTGGAACTCACATCAGAAAAATAGGTGGCTAATTATCAGAAAAAATAGTTCAACTGGACATTTCCAAATTCTGCAAGTTCTATCAGGTGCACTCATTAAACTTCTTGATACTGAAAATCTGTTTAAACTTCTGAAGCTCAGACTGAGTCTGAATTTCCAGACACTTGGGAAAGTAAAAAACTAGATACGCTCACGTATTAGTCAGAAGTGCTGTTTAATAAAAAGACAAACAAACAAACAAACAAACAACAACAACAACAACAACAACAATAATAATAATAATAATGATAATAATAATAACAATAATAAATATGCATCCTAATAAATGTGTGGATTTGAGTATTAATTTAATAAGATGATAGAACAATAAGGAAGCAATTAACTGAAAAGAAAACAAAATAAAAAAACCTCCCCCAAAATACCTTTGAAGAAAAAATACTCTTGTCAGAAATGTTTTTCTTCTCCCATATTTTAAATAATCTCATTTTTTAATGCAAATTTAGTTTTAATAATCTCTACGAATACTTTTATGTATGGATTTCAGTTCAGATTTTTAGCAATAATACTAATTAAATCACGCATGTTTTTTTGAATCCATGTTCTCTGGAAAATTAGAAAATGCTCAAGTAGGATTAATCTTTCACAGAATTAATTCTCTTTTTTTTTTTTTTTTCAGATCCATACAAACATGACAGGGTTTTTTCCCACTTTTAAGTCTATCTTATCTATGTTATATGTACTGGTTAATAAAAACATCTCTCTGCCGCATGTCTAGGGGACATGAGACACCACAGCTTGTGTACTAGAGCCATGAGGAGATATCTTATCTGATAGAAAGAGGAATTCCTGGTTGCATGGTAAAAGCATGCAATAATTGGTCTGAAATCACACTACCTACTTTTTAATTGTGGCTCCTCCACCTACCAGCTGCATACCATGGAATGACTTGACTCCAGACTTTAAAGGCCCTCCTAAAGCTCTGATACACTAGGCTGGGTGAACATAAACACTAGAAGCTTCTCCAGCCTGTGTATGATTGACATTCTGCTGCTGTAAACCAGCACAGAACAGCAAAGGTTCTCAAGGGGACATGTCCTGGTAAGGCACTGTTGGTCTCTGGAGTGCCTGAGCAAGGACCAGAGGGGAGGCCAGAGAGGTCAGGTCTAGTCCAGAACTGGGTCAGACACAGCAGCTGGATCTCTTGAATGCCAAAGGAGATGGTCAGGGTAGGAGCAAGGCAAAATCAGATGGCAGTGTTCACTCTGGAGAATGCAGCTGGGCAGGGGGAACTGGATGCAGTGCTTTGCGTGTTTGTCTCCTCCACAAAAGAGAGACTTCAAATAGTTTAGGGGTGACTGTGCTATAATTCTTCCTTGAAAGGAATGCGGGGAAGTAGATTTGTTTTCTCACATAGTATGGAAGTGATCCTCTGTATCCTTTCCCTCTGAGTGAGAACAGTGTGCTGGTGCTTAGATTTTTTTATCTATCTGAAGAGAATGGCTTCTACACTCCCATAGAATATATGGAAGATTCTGCCAAGAATATGATAAAGGACTTTTTCCCCCGTAAAAGAAGAAAGCAATACCTTATTTTCACATGAAGATCAATCATAATGACTGAGAAAAAGGATGATATCTAGAATTAGTTTTTGCTAAACTGCTAAAAACTTGACCTAGAATATTGATTTATATAGTTGTGGGGATATTAATTTTTTATTACTCAGTAAATATATTGTAATGTGGTTGCATCGCTGGACATATAAAGCAGTCTTAGTTAATTAATGAAGAAGAGAGTGCACACACTCTTTTTTTTGGTATGTGACATTTATCATAAAACAAGATTAAATAGTTAAAGTTGTCTAGCTCCTTTCCAGTTGAAAGAAAAATTTAGTTCCTTACTAGAATTACACGTCCAGGATATATGTTCAACTCCATGTGTGCAAGTCCGTATCATGGAGAATTTCAAACTAATAAAGTCTTGGGGTAGCACAATAAACTTACAAATATACTGAGTCTCAATATATTCTTTCCTTAACTAAGAATGTATTTCTTTTATTTACTTTCCTTACATACATCTGTCTCCATGGATTTGCAAGGCTGTCAGTATATTTGACTTCTGTTTTCTAAGGGAGCCCAATGATTCCTATTTCATATACTGAAAGCTATACGCAGAGGCAGACATTCAACTACAACAATCAACAAACTAAGCACAATAAACCAGGCTTTCAATATTAATATAGACAGCAAAGCAACATCCAAGGATCAAGTGTTCTCATTGCATGTTTCAGATGAAAGACTTGGAATATCTTATATATCAGAGACTGGGACGGAGCCCTTTGTAGATACCTGATACTTTGCCCACAGGGGTAATATCTGAGCCACCTGCATCTTACTTCTGTGTTTCAAGTCTTTGTTGGTCACAGGACAGCAAAGGAATAAGAGCAACTAGACTTGAAAGGAGAAGAGGGAGTCAGCTGCAAATGACAACACTACAATGAACTGTCTTAGCTGTAGTAATTTATCAGAAAAATGAAGAACTTTCAGCATCCTCCTCTCAATACCACCAGCTGTGACTGAGCTGACAGTCTTTGCCATCAAGATCTTTGCAAAACACTGCTTACAATGAAAGTGTGTGTGGGAGTGGGAAAACTGAGGGAATAAAAAAGACTCTACTGCATTGATACAGCCACCACAACTAATTCTGATCCTAGGTTGTACTTTCTCATCATGTACCTCAATCACAAGCTGGGCCAGGTAGAGAAAAAATGAATTATAAATTCTAAAGACATGTCGTCTTCTAGTGACTAAATATTTTTCTCTTCATTTTTCAAAACTAAGATTTCCCAAAAGTTATAACCCCTGTTATATTTTTTGTCTGGAAATTACTCATATCTTGAAGGAAACTAAAGCTTATGCAGAAAGAACTAAAACTAAAAATTTTAGAGGATCATAAAGAATACAGTTGTAGTTTGTTGTATTTAGTATTTTCAGACAGAAATGAACGTATCAACTATGCTGTTAAGAAGAGATAGAAGGACGTTATATTTTGGCTATACATTTTTTAGGTAGAATGGTGTGCTTTTGAGAGGCTGGAAAATACTAGAGGCATTTCATAGTACTGTTAAATGGGTATTTCAGTGTTACTTTGCTTCCCTTGCTTTTCCTTGGATCTCTTAGCTTGAACCCATACCAGGCTTGCCACGGTAAAAATTTCTCAAAGGTATTAAGTGAGCCTGGTGTCACTGCTACTCTCCAGCTTTTCAGATGTGTTACCAGCTGATCATCATGATACGTATGCCTATATGGTACAGGGGCTTTTTTAGCAGAACAAAACTGCCTTTTTAAGTGTTGCTGCTGTACAGCCAGGTACCAGTCCCCAAAATACACCTGGGGCTGCATTCCCTGCCCTGTGTGTCCTGTGTGATCTAGTGCTGGCAAAGGCTGTCACTTTGCATGGCTAACTATAGGGCAGACACCTACACTATGTTTCATCTGCTCCTTCAATCAAAGTTGGAGATCTCTGTTCTAACTCTACAGAGTAAAAACAGTTCTCTGTCCCGAAGTACTCAAAATGCGCACTGGGGAAAGAGAACAAATATATAACATAAGTATTGTATGCAAGTAAAAAATGGTTAACAGTACCTAAAACAATGGCAAAATTTCTGGTAACCAAAATCAGAACCTGAAGATTGCTTTGTATGTTGCCACAGGAGATCAATTAGAGTAGTGTATGTGTACTCTGAAAAGTAGACTGCTGAATGCAGTGGCTGTCCACTGCAGCTGCTTGAGTGTGATACTATAGTGTAGACACCATAATCTCTTAAAATGTTTAATGATGCATGAAAAATTATGTGCTTGTGAATTTTGTTAGAGTTAAAAAGTCAATAAATATTAAGAGCACTGTAATTATTAACAAGATTTTTTTTTGCTTTCTTTTATATGAACACATCTAGTCATTCAATAATTTCAGATAGTGGCTTGGTGCCACAGTGGTGCAATTAAATTCAATAATTTCTAGTGGCTTGGTGCTACATTGGTGCAATTAATATTTTTTGGGCTGAAAGGAAAAAAAATCTCCAGAAATCTAAAAGCAATGGAAAATGAAACAATGAATGAGAAAACTAAGTGTAAATCAGTAGAAAGAAAAAGAGTAGTCTCCTTTTTTTCACTTTAGAAACAGTTGATTTAATAATTTTTTCATCTGGTTTTTTTTTTCCCTGCATTTTGAAATGTTCTATTAGTATCCTACTGAGCTAGAGGAAAAGTAGTCATGCACACAAAGCAACTATGGGTTTGTCCATGTGAAGACATTCAAAATACTTTACACTGTGAGTGAATCTGCATTCATCTTATCCCTGCATGCACCTTATGCTTGCATTCAGAAGTGAAAAGATCTCTGTGGGACTAGCTAGCACTTTGATTCTGAATGTTAAAAAATGCAAGGACTATTACACGTTTTAACTTATGTATATGCCTTGATTTAGGCTTTAGTGAGCTTGAATTAATGTTCCTAACAAATCTAATGCCAGAAACCATAAAACTGTTAGAAACCTTGCTTTTGGGGTGTCAAATAATGGCATAAACAAATTCTACGAATTTAGAAGATAATTTTAAATGCTGTAATGCAGATTGCAATGTCCTTTGGCAATAAAGGTCACCAAAGCAACTTCAGACACTCATGTCAGTTTTTCTCACTGGGCCTAATTATGCTATTCCCATAGGAGTAAAACCCATCACCATCCCACTATTTTCTTGAGCTAGGGTTTGGACTGGGGCGACAGGATGAAGACTTAGGCAACTGAGATTTGCAGATGTTATAGATTTTTTTAACTATTTTCCTCTCTTTTGGAAAACCTATGCAACAGAATCAAATAGAACAAATGCAATAGAATCCTCTGACTTTGGAATGGAGTGTGTTCAGTGTCACTAAGGCCAAAGTTGTCTAAGAAACCAACAAGGTTCAAGGTATCCCTTCAAGGATATTTATTCACTTTGAATTGTTTGTTCATTCTTTAGAGATCACTTACTAATCCCTTCAGGAATTCTTTGTTATTTGTTGCTGAAAATGATGTTATTGGGAAAAAACAATTAAAAAACCACTTAATACCATTGTTTCTTGAAATCCAAATTCCACATTAGGAAAATGCACAAAAGAACATAGACAATAATAGGGCATACAAGGCTTTTCTAAACCACAACTATGGAAAGGATTTAATGCTTTTTGAACAATTATATGCTAATTCTAATCCCATAAGATTTCCATAATCCCATAACCTACTTCAGACATGGTTAACCAAGCAGGATCATCTTTTCATCTCAGAAAGGGATTTATAGAATAAAGAAATGAAAAATTTCATATATCAAAATTATTTGTCTTCTTATATCTGCTTAGGTATTTTTCTGCCAGTTTTCCAATACTTTTGGAGCATCACTAAAATGACAATAGTTAAAAGTTAATTGTAGCGATGTTTTAGGATCTAAGAAAACTGTCTACAGAGATAAGGAAGTATGGGTAATTTTCCTTCATGGACAGTAGGATTTTTTCTTTCTTTCAAACTTCAAATGCATCTGAAAAAATTTAGCATCAGAACACTAGATAACAGCAAAAAGATGGGTGATCTCATTTATTATGGCAAGTATTGCTTCTTGTGCTGTTGTTTCTTCTTAAAGTGACAAAATTCTTTTACTCAATCTTCTTTAAGGAAAAGCTCAGCTGTGACTGAATTAAGAACTTCAGTGTTTTAGTCTGTGTTCTAGAATTGTAAACCCTGGAGTTGAACTACTGGTGTGAGAGCTAAAGAAAAGTCTTATGCTATTCCTAAACAATATTTTAACAAATATCTCAATGTAAGATCTACTGTTCTGAAGGTTCTATGACATAGGTTCAGGCCAAAGTAGTGAGCATGCTGAGGAAAAACCTATGTGGTTTGGTTTTTTCCTGGTGATGTGAAGGTGTCTTTTGAACTTTCTTGAACTGGAAACAGGAGATTTGCATACATGCCAATATTAGAACAATGAAACAATCCCCATTGTTCTGAGGAAGGCTTTGAAGGTGGCCACAAAGGCGGGACCAGTGGGTTGTTTGTAGTTAATGTGGGTAAGTGGAGCTGGGCTTTGTGAACACATACAGCTACAAGTTACTTTCAGTCACCTCAGAGTTAATGCAAATGAAGAATTACATGCCTGAAGAGGACAATGCCCAATCTAGGTACTCTGTTCAGAGCTATGAACCAGAAGCACTCAATCCTGATAACTGCAAATAGTCTACATAATAAAATTTAATTTTGAGCAAAGATTTTTAATACCCCTAGTGCCAAAGTGTCTGCCTCAGCTCTACTGACATCGAGAGGTTAACATACCTCATAAATTGTCTGGGGTGTCAGTGAGATTAAACCTTATAAACACATATTTTAAACTATATCTTGTGCTCACATGATTCAGCACAATAGCCAAGATAATGTAAATGAAAATAAAATTTAGAAAACCCCAATATTATTATGCTTCTTTTATATTTTTTTTCTGCAACTTGCTATTTATTACCTGGAAGTGGCAATAATTAAATAATTTTAGTTTTAGTTTTACTTACTGTGTTGGGATTTATACTAGAATCAAAAAAGTCTTCAAGCAGTGGCCTATGCTGACGAAAAGAAGGTTATACTCTTCTCTTGTCTTGGTGTATTTTTACCATGTTGGGAGGAATTCCAAAGTTCCAATAGATTAGAAAGGCAGAGAGTGAGTGTGCTGGATTGACCTTTTCTGGTTGCCAGGTGCCTACCAACTCTGCCACTCCCTTCTTCATCAAAAACACAGGGGAGAAAAATACAATGAGAAGCACAAAGGTCAAGTTCAGAGCAAGGAGAGATGGCTCACTAATTACCTTTGTGGTACAAAAAAACTCTGTTTGAGGAAATTAATTTAATTGATTGCAAATCATATTCAGAGTAGGATAATGATAAATAACAACAAGTCTAAAATTGCCTCCTTTCTTCTTGGGCTCAGCTTCACTCCTGACTTGTCCTCAGGGTCCTGCCAGGGACTGTCCTGCCCCAGCACAGGATCTCCTACAGGGTCACAGCTTCCTTCTGTGCACGGTCACAGTGTGGGGTCCTCCATGGGCTGCTGGGGAGCCTCTGCTGTGGCACCTGCAGCATCCTCTCCCCGTCCTTTTGCGCTGATCCTGGTGTCTGCAGAGTTGTTCCTCTCTCATATTCACTCCTGTCCCTATGCAGCTTTGCATGGTGCATTTTTACCCCTTCACGAGCCTGTTCTCACAGCTCTTTGTCTGTCTGAGGGGCTCAGCTTTGGCCAGTGGTGGGTCCCTTTGGGGGTGACTGGGCTGGTTCTGTCAGACGTGGGAAAAGCTGGGATTCTCTCACAGAAGCCACCCTTGCAGCCTCAGTGCTGTCAAATCCTTACCAAATAAACCAAAGACAGTGAACCAGAATAAAAATAGGTAAAAAAAGGACCTAAATGTCAGATCAATAAGGAGTTAAGAAGTGTCAGTTGAATTGCTTCATGCCTTAAAGTACAAATGTTCAAAATTTGCGTTATTTTCCTTGTTATTTAAACGATGCATAATGGTTCTATAAGTAAAACATGGGGTTTTAGGATAAAATATCTTTTATTCAGAAAATATTTAGAGGAAATATACTTGAAAATAATCTTAATATTACATTTTAGTTTTACTCTTAAAGAAAAATAAAGTAATATTATTGCTCTAATGAGTCATAGATTTGCTGTGTGGATAAAGAATACATTACAGTAAGATTGGCAGGGTGTTAGAAACCATCTAGGAAAAGGGAATAATACTAGAACAAATTTTAGCTGGAATATTCTGTACTTTTGTAAATAACCTGAAGCCCTAATCTAGTGGTTTAGGTAGAAGGTCACAGAAGTTCTCAAACATTAAAGATATCACTTATAAGGTTCCCAAATAAAATTTGTGAACCTATGCAGGTGGCTTACATCATGGAAAAGATGTTTTCTACACATGTGATAGAATAATTTATCAGAGTTAAAGAGCATTTTAAATAAACTTAAGTAAAATATTTTGATGAAAGCATTGACTAATTTTTTTTTTTGGGGGGGGGGAATTTGGGCTGTGCTTTTTGGTTTGTTCATTTGCCTGTTTTTGTTTGTTTGTGTTTTTGGTTTTTGTTGGTTTTTTGGGTTTTTTTTGAAGAAAATGCAATCAGTGACTGAAACATGTTTTGAACTTGGCTTCATCACAGAATGTGTTCAGGGAAACTGGAAAATTTAGAATATTTACTTTTAACACTTTTTATTGAAATATTTTGCCTTTTTATTAGACTTTAGGAAAAATAAATTTAAAAAATACTTATAGTTCTCTCTTGTAAGCTCCTAGTAGTTATTTGGACTGTTAAAACCTGTCCAAGCTTAAGTAATGTTTTGGTTCCACTGCTGAACAAAGCCTTCTTTTTCACTGTTCTAGAGCTGCCCCCAGAGCAAAAGCAGTTGTTACAACTACAGCTGTGCTTGTAGTAGTGGAAAATGTTTCTGTGCATTTTGGTTTTGATCAAAGCACACTCTTATCAGGTATTGTAGGAGGGGGCTAGAATCCATTGCATGCCACTTGAAAATGGATAGCTGTTATTTCAGTGTTTTTTTTATGAAGGCAGTCTTTTATTATCTAATGCTTTGTCTGCACTTGCATATTTTATGGACTTACAGGGGATAAGACAGGAGAGAAACCGACTTTAAGTCTCAAGGCGATTGAGGCTGCAAAATGCAGTCTAGCTATTAGCTCTGAGCTGGAGCTGTGCCTTTGCTAACAGAAAAGCAGCAGCATAAGGCACTGAGGTGAAGGTTTATTAATTCTTCCCTGCGTTCACTGGGTTTACATGGTAAAGATAAGGTCTGTACATTTAGAGCTTTGTAAGATAAGAGTAAGTGATACCTTATAGGCTGTTACGTGTATGACTTTTGGTACGTGCTACAAATTACTGCTTGAGCTAAGGAGCAGTCACCTATTAACCTGCTGCTGGTTACATAGGCTCCAGATTGATTGCTGACAAGATTTTGCTGTTTGGAGGGGAAAAAAATAAAGTGGGAGACTACCCTTCTTTTCTAGTTCTGAAGAACCACAAGAACACAAAACAAATCCTACAGCTATGCTAAAAAAAGCTGAAACTTGCCTCTAATACAGACTTCAAGTGTATTTTGCTGGGGGTTATGAACATTTGTAATCAGTCATTAACATAGCTATGAAGATAAAAACTGTTTTGTCAACACTGAGAGTTTCACTGAGGAGTGGGGAAAATTTAGGGTGGGTCATAACATGAAGCTCTCAAAAAGGTTTTTGCTTGTGTGGGATAAAGTTCTACTTGTCTATGCTGGCAAAATGCTTGTATTATAGACATCTGATAAATCATGCATGAAAGAAAATGATAAGAGGGAATGTTTGTGTGCACACACTACAGAGCTGTGCATGTTGCAGTGCAGAGCTGTGAATGTTGCATTTCAAGTTAGTATTTATATTTTTTGGATGAGTAACAAAGTGAAAGGTTTTATGGGGAGTGGATAAAAAATATTGACTTAGCTTTTACTTAGAGGTAATTCAGGGTATTACAAAATTATGTGCTTTTGGAACATTTATGATATTTCACATGGACGGTTAAATGTCTTTCTGACTCTGAATATACTAAGTACCCCCTCTTTCCATGCTGACTGGGAAGTGTGAGAATTATGTAAGCCTTGCAGTTGTTAACACTCAAGTTTTACACTGTGCAATAGTTTCAAAGAAACTAATAGTTAAACTGAGTTTCTAGAGAAAGGGTAGGGTTATATTAGAATTATGGACACTTTTTCATCCATGTAAATTTTTCTCACTATATTTACAGTGTTTCAAATGGATGTGACAGGCAACAAACCAAAAGGGGACAATGCAGTTAATATTTCCATACTGGTTGTTAGGTTGTGAGAGGGTAGGCTGGAATAATTTATGGGCTGAGAGAGTGACAGAAGATGTAACTTGCATCACTTTAGTCTCCTTTAAACTCATTTATGCATCAGATCTCAGCCCTGGAACAAAGACTAATTTGTTAGGTAAAATCTGTTCTACGGGCTTCTATCTCAACACTACCATCAATAACTTTGCTTTTGTTGTTTGTTTTGATTTGAGCCTTTTTAGGCTGTGAATGAATAAACTTGCTTGCCTCTATGTTATTCATGCTCTTAATATGGCCTGGATATATAGAAGAAATGTGAGAACATAATGTTACTTACTGGAAAGAGCATTGATGTTCTTATTTATATCACTGCATGGGAAGAAAAAGTTCAGTTAAAGTAATAAATACTTTACAGTATAACATCTCTGTGACCCCAAATTATGCAGAACAATATTTTATGGGTGAACCTGTAAAGAAATTGTGGGGGAGACGGACAAGATAGCTAGATGTAAATTTATAATCTGCCATAAGATATCACAGTATATTGAAATAAGAGGGTATATATGAATATTTAACTCTTATTTTGTAACTACTCTGATTAAAGAGATTACATAGTTGCACATTCTATCTCTGGGAATAGGTTAGTGATGAGTGGTATGTTAGAAAAAGATGATACATTTTTCTAATAATTTTATCTGAAACAGCTGATCAGAAATGCTTTTGGATTTGGGTTCATTTGAGATGTGCTGATCCCATTGGCCTATAGGAAATATTTACTAGAGGAATCAGTTTCCTCTCTGTGGTGTGTGTTTCAAGCTTTATGGACTGAGTTGTTAGGGAATGGCAAATTGACTAGGGGGAAATGGGAAAAGCAGTTATAGGATTGATGTGCTGCAAACAATTGCACTTTTCCTCTTGTCTGTTAAGATACCAAATTACATACGTGAAGGAATGACAATGTTTTATTTCCCATTCACTTTTTCAGCTTCTGTTAGGACATGAAATTCAATTGGTACCTTTTATGAGGCAATGGACAGGTTCACTAAAGTGAACACTTAAGAATAGGTGTAGCCTGAACTCTGATCCAAGGCCTTGTAAAATAAATTTCACTTTCTACATTAAGTGGAGCTTGGATTAGGTTTAAAGGTACTGTAAGTTTGAGAAATGTCACATAAACTGTTTTTAAAAAGTCTTCATGAAGCCATAATTCACTTTCTTGGATTCCAAGTTCTACTTCTGTCATGGAATTGCGTGCTGCTCTATCCTGTGACAGCACAGCTTCTTGTCACAGTTTCAGGGACAGGTACAAGAGGACACAAGGGGTTTCCCTACACAGTTGTCACAGTGCTTTGGGATAGTGACAGCTCAAATTTCATTACTATGGGTTTCTGGAATATATTAGTGTAGCTTGTCTATACCACAGTGTTATGGACTGTATCAAGCTTCAAAGAAACCAAGGAGTTTATTTTATCTGTCAAATTATTACCTTTATTTTAAAGATAATACCTCTCTTTTCAATTTGTTTATAGGGTTTAATTCACCTTATCAAGGCAAGATATTAAACTAATGTTGTTACAATACTGATGTTGTTACAATCAAAATAGAAATTATTAATGTCTCATCTCTAATCAGCTTCAGACTTTGATTTATATATTTTAACCTAATCCTATGTTGTACCAACTATATGGATTTGAAATAGCACACCTGTTGTTTATTTCTCTTCCTTTATGATAATTTCTGAAAAAAATGGTACTATATGTATTTCTTTCACTGAATCTGTGTAAAAAAAATGTTAAAAAAAAAAATCAGATGGGCTTTTCAGAATAGTGATGATGAAAATTATTGGCCTGCCATCTCTCTTTTCAGTGTATACTACTTCAGCAGAGTCCAGAGGAAGAGACTGGGGGAAACTCCTCTCTGAGCTGTGTTTGGTCCTGCTGCAGGGCCCACATCAGCCACTGTCCTCTGGATGATCTCACACCTTCCCAGGGCCCCTTCTCCTCTCTGGATCCAGGGCAGGAGGCTGTCCTGGGAGGCCTCCAGCTCCCCACCACCAGCTCTGCTCCCACCCCGTCTCCGGAATGAGGTGATACTCTTCTGGCTACTCTTCTCTAATAGCTTTACCAGAAGTGAAACAGAATGGAAAGTACCTGAGATTTCTGAGCAAAGAGTGCTACTTATTTTAACAGAGTTCTATAAATATTTTATTAAATCTGAGTTCTCTATTTTGTTGTGAACCCTGGGAAGAAAGTTGCTACAGAAGTGAAGTTATTAGAAGCAAGAGCTACACCTGTCTAAACTGAAGACATACAAAGCATAAGATTTTTTCTGCTGCTCTAATTTCTGACTAATAAAGAAATATGGACAGGTTTTTGTTTCATTTTTATATGGCTGTATTTGGAGTAAGTTTGATTTCCATTGATCAGTTTTGAGATTGACTTAATATCCATCATTTTTCTATTTCACTTAGCTCTTCCAGATCCTAGCAAATTAGGCAATAGAAATTTTAGTGCCAGGGCTGCTTAGAGGATAGCAGAAGAAGAAGAGTTCTTGTATATTGAAACTCTGCATAAGTATGAGGAAGTGACTCATGACATCTGCACAAAAGCATTTGTAAGGAAAGTCTTTAGACACCTGGAGCAACTACCCTACCTAACTGTAGGCATTAAAGAACAAATGTGGATTTTAGCTTCCTAACATCACATAAAAGTGGAGATGAGCTCTCTCTGTCTGTCATCTTGCTGAGGATCTGAATTGCCTTTCAGCAGTTACTGAAATACCCTCACAGAGGGAGCAAAGGGTGAATAGGCTTCTGACTAGACTCCTGAGGTTTTAGGGATGAATTTTCATTTATATATGCTGCAAATTTGTAAGCTAAGAATGCAGTCATCCTGCCAGAACTGGATGCTGCTGTGCTAAAGCTGTCTTAGAGCAGGTCACTGGCTTACTCTTACTTGGGCATGTTCTGACAAGTTTGGCTGGTTTTGACACATGTATGTCACATAACATTGCACATAAATCCAGGCTGAGAATCCAGAGGTGTTTAATGCTGCCTGTCATTAGAAACCCAAAGCAAGGGAAAAGTCCAGGTTTGAAATAGTCCCCTTTTCTTAGCATTACTCACTGCTTCCTACTCTGCTCAACAAAGTGGTTATTGTTAATATCATTTTAATGATCCAAAATATGAAAGCTTACAGGAGGTAGAAGCAAGGACGAGTAGCACAACAGGAATACAGAGAGATTATCTAAATAGCCAGGGATGAAGTTAGGAAAGCTAAATCTCTGATAGAATTAAATTTGCTCTGGAACATCAAGGGCAATAAGAAAAGGTACTATAGATATGCTGGTGATTAAAAAGAATACCAGGGAGAATATAGGCCCTCTCAAAAGAAAGTGGGAGACCTGGTTACCCAGAAGAGGGAGAAGGCTGGGGTGCTCAACAACTGTTTTGCCTATCTTCACCATCAAGTGTTCCTGCTCCACCCACCACATTGCAGAGGGCAAAGCCAAGGACTGGGACAATGAAGGACCATCTGTTGTAGGACAGGATCAGTTCTGAGACCATCCAAGGAACCTGGAGATGTAAAAGTCCTTGTGACTTGCTAAGATGCATCTGAAAGTTCTGAAGGAACTGGTGGAGGAAGTAGCAAAAACACTATCTGCATATTTGAGAAGTCCTTGCAGTCTGGCGAAGTTTCCATTGACTGAAAAAAGGGAAGCATAACGCACACCTTTGAAAAAGGAAATAAGGAAGGCCTAAGAAATTACAGGCCAGTGAGTCTCACATCAGTGTCTGACAATGCCATGGAGCAGATCCTCCTTGCATCTATGTGTGTAGAAAATTAGGTGAATAGTGACAGCCAACATGGCTTCACCAGGGACCTTATCAGGCTTGACAGGTGGGCCTGTGTGAACCTCATACAGTTCAACAAGGCCAAGTGCAAGATGCTGCAGCTTGGGTCAGGGTCATCCCAAGAACAAATACAGGTTGGTCAGAGAATAGATTGAGGACATCTTGAGGAGGGCTTGAGTGTGCTGGTGAACCTCAAGTTGACTCAGCAATGTGCGCTCACAGCCTGGAAAGAAAATTTTGTCCTTGGCTGCATCCAAAGCAGCACGGCCAGCAGGGCAAGAGAAGGGATTCTGTGCCTCTACTCTGCTCTGGTGAGACCCCACCTGCAGTTCTGCATCCAGCTCTGGTGCTACATACATGAGAAGGTCGTGAATATGTTGAAGCAAATCCACAAGAGTGCTATGAAGGTGATCAGAGAGCTGGAGCACCTCTTATGAAGACAGGCTGAGAGAGCTGGGGTTGTTCAGCCTGAAGAAAAGTCTCCAGGCAGACCTTATAGCAGCCTTTGAGCTAAAGGGGACTGACAAGAACGCAGGAGAGGGACATTTTACAAGGACATATAGTAACAGGACAAAGGGGAATATCTTCAAACTGAAAGATAGTAGGTTAAGATTAGACATTAGAAACAAATTCTTAATTCTGAGTGTGGTGAGGCACAGGAGCACATTTCCCAGAGAAGCTGTGGATGCCCCATCCTGGAAGTGTTCAAGGCCAAGTTGGATGGGGCTCTGAGCAACCTGGTCTAGTGGAAATTGTGCCTGTTCATGGTAGAGGAGGTGGAACTAGATGATCTTTCAGGTTTCTTCCAACACAAACCATTTTATGATTCTCTGAAAAATATATAAAGATCTGATCTACTATTTGCAGATACATAATTAAGCCTTGTAAATCCAAATAAATTTGGAAGTTGAAAGTTTGGAAAATCCACATTAAGCTCTTCCTCAGTCTGAGCTAAAGTCACCTTGTAACATGATAAAAAGGTTATAAAAGGGCATGGCTCTAAACCAGCATGTCTTTTATATATCCATCGAATCATATGTCCTCTCTTTTTACATAGTACATTTTTAGTAAAGGACCTGTGCGTCAGGGACATCTGGACTGCATTTTTGTTTAGACTGTAGAAATATGGAAAAGCTGGTATCATTATCTACAGTTTATTTCTGATGATACCTTGAAGAACTAAATGGTTTATTTTTAGAGCTGCATGAATGTTCACAATAAAAGCTCTCCCCCAACATCAACCAACCAACCAACCAACCAACCAAATTAAAAAAATTGGTTCCATAAATTGTCCTTGATTTAGAGCATGTAGCAGCTCCTTTTCTGAAGACAAAGTCTAATCTTTTTTGTTGTACTTGAATACAATTGGTTTAGCTTATTTAACTAAGAAGAATTTATTAGAAGGCAAACAGAGAATTCATTCAATTCAGAAGGCTTATCCATGTAATACTGAACTGTGATCTTACTGAAACATACAGTGCTATAAAGGTCCTTATTGTAAGTTAGACATAAATATTGCCAATAAATACTGGCTCCTGAATAATATACTTTGTTAAAGTTCAAAGACATGCTCTATTATAAACTGCAGTAATACTAATGCTGCTTCAGTTACAAACATCTGTTCAGAACGTTTCTTAAGTCAGCACAGCTTGTTTGAAAAGCAGAAACCTGAAGAAAACATCAAACTATAGCCATTACATAAGTTGAAGGCTTTTCACACCTCTGTGAGGTACAAGTTTATGCAAGCTTTCGTAAATCAATAAACTTTAAATGAAAGCCTTACACCATTTTGTGGGTAGAGGTGTTTGCAAAATTCACTCAGTGACAGGTATAAACAAAATAATGTCCTTGGCTAAGAAGGGGTCTTTTAATTGTGTATATAAATAAAGTATTTCTTCAATCACTTCACGACTAAGATTCGATCTCTACTCAAAAATATTATCATGGGCAATGTTTCAGAAAGGGGTTGGTAGAAGTCATAAAATTTTCAAAACATCCCTGGCAAAAAATCTTATGAAACCTATGGAATTTAAATGTTTAGAGGAAACATGTAAGATTTATCACTAGCTTACTTCAATTTCTCTGGCAGAACTACAGAATAATTGTGGAGGACCCTGCAAAAGAACTTCTGTAAGGACAGAGATGCGTATAACTCATAGCCTGAGCTTATTTGCAATAGGAATTAAAGAAATAGTGGGGTTTTTATCTCTGTTAAATGACATTCACACTCCTGGTATAATAGTATGCCTTTTACAGCAATGACAGATGGATTCAGAGGGTTGAGGAGCAGCATTAAGCAGCATTAAAATGTACATATGTAAATCTATTGTATTTACATTGATAAGTCATTCTTTTGTATCTTTCTGAAATATTGCCACCATAATATCTAAACATGTATTATGGATTCTTTTTGCTTCTTCATATGACTTGAATGTTTCCAATATAAGTTTTACTTTATTTGGGTAATTGAATTCAGTAAGGTTTTCACATTTTATCTTTAAATCAATTCAGATGAAAATTCTCAGCAGAGGTGTTTTCCTCTTCCTAGTGTGTTCATAAGCTTTGACTAGATCAACTAAAATTTAACTGAGAAGATAAAATCCTGCCACTTAATTCTCTGAGCCATTTGTGAATAATTACTCACTACTTTTTTTCCCAGTGTGATGCTTGTGTGGGATGTTTAAATTCCTATTGTCTAGACCTATGTCCCTCATGCAGATTTTTATCACCCATCTTCAATAAATCTTTTAGGTGCACCTCTTAATATCTTCTAGGAGCAGAAAAAAAAGTTTCTACAGAGGCAAAAAGGATAATCTTCTAACATAGTCTCTGAAAAACACACTCAGAAAACCTCTCTTCAGCTTGCAAAAAGAAACATTATCTTTCATGCAGGTTATTAAACACAGGTTATTAAAGCAAAACTATGCATTATTTTCATGTTGATGATGTTGATAATGGAAATTCATTTTAACCAGGACAGCTAATAAGTTAACGGCACAAGTTGAATTTATTTTGTTCTTCTAAAAATTCAAAATTATTTGCTTAAATACTAGTTTAATTTTATACTTACCAATTATCAGCTTAGTTTTCAAATGTCATTTTTAATCAGAGCTAGACATTCCAATCCTATTAACATAACAAATAATTTCATACATTGACTCAGAACATGAAGGGATTGCTTGATTGAAGGCATAGAAGAAGAACTAGAAGAAGTCACTCTTTGTAACGCTTTGTGGGGGAGTTAAAAAACTAAACTAACCTAGTCCTTTATCTTATTGTATCCAGATAATAAAATTTTCTTCAAAGCTTACATTTCTAGATTTTTGGATTTAAAAATTAACATTGTTATTAATTTTTTTTTTTAAATTCAGATCTGGAGTCCTATTCAGAATACTTCTGAATCAAGATTAGATCAACTTTCAGATATCTTTTCACTTGCAAAAGATTTATTTTATGCAAACAAATGCTCACATTTTCAAGCATTACTTAATTGGAACATTTCACAGGTGTTATTAATCTCCTAACAAAAAAGAGATCTCATCATTTGAAAGATTGTTATTCAGTACAATAAAAATTATTTTTATAACACTGGAATTGTTTACTGCATTTGTGACTATCAAACAATTTATTTTTCTTCCCAGCAAATCTTACTTTTCTAGCAGAGCAAATTTCCCATTGTAAGTACTGGCAGTGAAATATTTTTCCCAGAACCAGAATGATTACTGCTTTGGTACTAGAAGAACTTTACATAAAAGAGCAACACTGTCATACAGCAAGTCACTTCTAAAGTTTCTAAAATATTTTTCCTCTTATTTTTTCTGTCCTTTTTTGTATCTCATCTCAAAAATATTCTTCAGGTGATATTAGTAGTGTATCTTAATAGCTGAAGAAAGATAAAAATGGCAAAACTGCTTGCAAAACACTCTAAATATTTTTAATAGACTTTTATAAAATAAGTACAGAATACCTGATATGCTATTAGTTCTTTGATGGAAGCATTGCTATATTTAATTTGTAGTAAGGAATTAATTTATCCCAAATATCCGTGGGTGTATTGTTTATTCCATACCATAACATCCCTGTAGTAGAGTGCACTAATACGCAGTCCCTTACTGTAAATCTATATAGGATAAGTATATAAATATATATTTACCTAGTTAAAAAGAAATAAAAAGCCAATGGTGTGTTCATTATGACCTTGCTGTTACTCACCATTCATCACCATAAAGACAGAATGAAAAACACAATTTCAAAAATATTGTAGATTCTTGATTCTATCAAGCAAAATAAGATATTTCCTGGGTTTTTCCCTCCTCACTGAAGCTAAAGTTTACAAGCTGGACATTATTTTTTTGTGTGTGAGATGGCCCTAAATAGTAGAGCTACAATTGTATGCAGATCCAGAATAACAAGTTTGGGTTTTTCTAGTCCTTGATATAATGAATGCAGGTGAAGCTTATACTATTTAAATGGTGCTGTAGCTATTTCCTTGTCAGCAACTGGTGCATATAAGATAGTAATTAAAGTAAAATTTTCATTTTTTAGGTACTCACCCTTGATTACTGCCGATTGAATTCTTGTTATGCAGACATATAATCAATCACTGGTGTGACTTTACTCTTCATGATGTGTTAAAGCACATAGTTGATATTTCAGGTTGATTACCAACTCCCAGAATCCTTTTTTGCTATTCTATACAATAATTAATGAAAGCTACATGTGCAGACCCACTTATTTTATTGAAATTCAAATTACTGTGCAGTAAAGTTTCTGAAATATATGGCATAAATTGTGGAGGCCAACATGATTATAAATAAAATTATTCATATCTATGCAGTATTTACTTAACTTCCACATTTAGAAGTCTCCTGTCATTTTTTCTTTTTGAAATGATACCCTAAGGAGGTATTCCTGGGGTAAAAATGTAAAAAACATTATGAAAGCCAGTTCCCTTAGTTGTAGGCAAATCTTACTATAATGAAGACTTTTCTAACAAAATCATTGCTTTTAAACAAGATTCTCTCAGGCTTGAATTCTGTGTGTCCCAGAAATAAAACATCTTTACATTTGCTTTATTTCAGACTGGCCTTTTCTAAGGGCACTCTGAGGTCAGCTCAGGTCTCAACACATTCATTGGAAGGACACCAGATTTTTCAAAAATCAGAGGTGCAGCACGGCTGTCTGAAGCACAGGTGTTCTGTGATGAACATCTCAACAGCTTCCTTTGAGACGTACCAGCATTGGAAGAGTTCAAAATCTGATTTAATTAAACACAAAAATTATGCTTCTATTCAAGGTGAATTTTGTAGTAACTGTTTCTTGAAATAAGGTGCAAATATCTTAATTTTAATCAACTTTCTTAATTTTTAAACCTTTGATAGAGTATCAAACAGGGAGTTTAAGCCAGAACTCATAAATACTGACTGGTGCTTAAAGAAATCAAGGCAAGGAGTCGCCTGTGTTCTCTTGAAACTTCAAGGCTTTATCTGTATACGTTTTATTCATATCCATATATTAATATTTTTAGTAACCCCAAGTTCTATGAACCTAAAACCAGCAAAATTCTTTTCATGGAGGTAGTTTGTGCTAGAGGTCTAATAAATAAAAGCCAAACAATGAATCAAAAACTGGTGGCTCAGAAAAGGAACAGTATGTGAGTTTGCGATTTTATAAAATAGTACTAACCAATCTTTACAAAAACTGGGGTAGAGGAGGAGGTTGACTGATCACTCAAAAATATATGTTTTCCTGTGGAAAAACCAGCCTCTCTTTGTCTTTCTGATCTTTGGTATTTTTTTTTCAACAAAAGGGGCGCTGGTTTATATTTATCTTATACTGATGAGAGTCAGTTTTTGCAATTCAAAGAATAGAGAAATGAGTCATTAATTCACTTATTTAAGTGAAGCATTTTGAATTTGAAATTAGCATGCTTTTATAGTATATAAAAAAATGTAGGGGGGGAAAAGCAAGAGGACTGATTCAAATGAAGTAGAAATGTAAGGTTCTCATTTGATGGCTTGAATGAATACTTTCTTGGCTAAGAGCCATTTGAAAAAAAAAAAATCAAAATTAAACCTAAGCAGGGCGCAGAGCATTGCAATCTCCCCTCCAATGGAAAGGAGTATTTTCCAAATAAATGTATCTACATGATTTTCTGGTGACTATTAATGACTTGAGTAGAAGGCAAATACAATGCCCTGCTGCCAAGAGGGCCACATGATTTTCTTTGAACTGGGAAAGAAATCCATACTCTCTTTCAAATCCTAGAATATTTAGAGAAGTTGGTAAGAGGTATTTATATATATCACACACAAACATATATGTGTGCATGTACTTATACATGTAAACACAATACCTTTTTTTTTCTCCAGTGAGTGGATGTAATATTTAGGTGTGATAAACACACACAGAAAATATTCTATTATTGACATTTTCTGCAGAGTCAAATATTCAGAGCATGATACATGCCCTTAGTGTTATGATGATGTGTAATACAGCGTACCTCACGAAACTGGTAGTTTCTTGCTAGTGACAATGTTTTTTAAAAGGGATTTGCTATAAATGCTAAATAGCATACCTAATGAAAAAAATTATTTGGTACAATTTAGAATAATTTTTCTGTTTTGTATGGAAATACTGTGATGGGAAATTTCTTTTGTGACTGGAAGCTTTAGGACGAATTAGGCATAAACTCCAGAAGCTTATGGGTAGCAAGAGGAATTTCTGGGTCTTAGGACACAGTGCAATAGTAATGGCAAATTACAACATTTACTGACCTGAGTCAACTGCATCACGTAATGCATGAGAGAGAAACATTGCCTATTTCCTCCTCACATAAATCTTATCTTTTTTCTTAGGGAGACAAATACATAGTGACAAGGAGGGGCGTAATTGCATCTATCAGGGGTCTGGGATCTAATTTAGAATTCAGAAATATTTCTTGATAGATAGAAGCAGTGAATCTTTCCTCTCACTTAAGTTATTTAGCCAAACACCTTTCTTCCCATAGTTTATTGCATCCGATTCATCACTGTATTTATTTAACCAGTGAGTAAATCTTCACATCTGATTTTAAACTGGTGAGTAAGATACTGCCTAAGGGTTTAATCACCACTTATCTGGGTAGAGAATTTAGGAATTATGCCTTTTAATTAGTCACTTTGGCTGAAATATTTGCTGATTAGGGAGGCACAATGAGCAGTTATGGCTATGTAACCATCTGTGAAAAATATTGTGACAATATTCTGGTGTCATGATTTTTTTTTTTTTTCTTTAGGTATGTTATACTACAAACCATATAAAATCCTATAGATTACCGTATATAGCATCCAATAATGTGGCTTCACTGTTTCCCCTCTGAGTTTTTCTGTCATTGTAACAGAATCCATCACTATTTGTGGAATGGGAGATACGAGAATGCCCTACTTTGACATTTTATCTTCCATCCACGAGGGTAAAAACCTTGTAGGGATTGCTGTGTGAGGAGGACACTGCAATTGGGAGCTACAACAGGGTTATCTCAGTACAGCTGAGCAGCACATGGGTACAGTTTTGACTTGTGGTCATTCTCTAAGATCAAATGGCAAACAGTGAGAAGATAATCCAGAAAAAATATGCTGAGATCACATCAGCCAGTTTACCCAGTGACCACTTTAGCCTCTTTCAGATCAATTTTTATTCCTCTTTCAATTCAAAATCTTTTTTTATTTGATGAGAAAAGGAGGAAGGAACAGTTACATCCTAGCTTAGGTCCTATAACTATTTCTGGGAATTTTGATGCATTCATCAAGACTATACTGCATTCATTACAGTGAAGTAAGCAACACTTGAAAGTGGAAAAATAAAGCTATTAGGCATTTAAGCATATAAATACATGGTAAATTAGTTTTTGACTTTGATTATTTAATGAAAATTTTAGAGATGATGTCACCATCATCAGGAAAAGCAAAATTCAGACATGTCATGAATGGGGCTTTTGTGGATTACTGTTGGTGACTGTCAGGAAATAAAGACCCTAAAATATTTTTAAGCCACTATTGCAACAGTCTATATCTTATAGTACATTAAAATTTGGGTGGGTACATTGTAACTAGGTTGTTCTTTAAGCCTTGTCCCAGGTGAAAGGGTAACGCTTCAGGTTAGAGATAGGCAGGAACCAAAAAAGAAGACAGAAATTACAAAGAAATCATGAGCTGGCCTTATGCATTACTCATGGAGAATGGATGATAGAATCATTGCTAATCCACGAAGATATTTTTGTCAGTTACCTAAAATATTAATCTCTCCTGAATAAGATGGTTCCAATGTGATATGAATCTCCAGCCACCCTTCACAGAGTGTCAGTGTCTGAAGAGGTGCCAGGTTAATGAAGAATGCCAAGTGCCAACTCTCAGAGAAAATTTAAATATAGGATCCCTTTGTACATAAGGCTAGAAAAGCAGTCACTGAGACTGCATCTAGAAGAAGTGACTTTTATTGTAATTTTTTAATAAGAAATCTGATGGGAGCTGTTTATTTGCTTCCCCTCCGAGCCACCCAGCTGTTCCTTCTATTTGTGGTCTTAGAGCTAATTACATAATGTCCCTAATTTATACTCACTGGTAAATCAGATCAGAGCATTACCTGGAGGGCAAGCTCTAATTAGAGGAATTTCAGAACAAATTGTCTAAAGAGCTTGTTTAGTGTGATTAAATGCAAGTGATGGGACTGTCTCTCTCTCCCCCCCACTCCTTTTTTCAAAAACATGAATATTTACCTTGCCCAAAACCTTGCAGATTAAAAAAAAATCCCAGCAATGACAGTTTTAATTAAAGTGGTATAAAACAAATGGCAGTACTGCCCAAGAGAGCAAACTGGATATATGCAGATTAATGCTCTGTTCTCTTACTACATTTTTAATATCTTAGAAATAACAAAGTGGACAGTAAGGGCCGGACGTCATGGATGAATGGAAGAAAGATAAATGTGAATTCCCAGATTATATTGTGTCCTCAGCATGTTGCCTAGGAACACAGAAAAACAAAGAAGAAATGTATGCAGTCATTTGTCCCATATAGCCTTGGAAAATACATGGTCTCATCTTTAAAATGACACATATTTGTCAAGATGTGTTATCAAAGGCCTTGCTGAGAAGTGGAAAGGACGAGGTAGAAATGATCCTCTGTACTTTGCCTGGGAAGGATTAAAGCTCAACAGTTTATGACACCAGTAGTTAAATATCCTGAAAGTAGAAGAATCCTAGTCTTTTTCAAACTGTCTCAAACAGCTATATGGAGTTTATGAGAACAGTGGGCAGCAAAGAAAACTGTGTAGTCAAATTAAAGAAGAGATGTGACTTTTATGTTTGGCAGGTGGTGCAAATTCTGGTGGGAACACTGGAATCAGATTAATCCATTAAGACCCATCAACAGAGGAAAGAGAAGTGAATGGAGATTTAAGAAATGAATACTGAAATTTTTATACTTTATCCTGTATTGTGCTTATGGAAATGTAAATTATCTCTTTTACAAGACAATGAAAAGGCTAATATATCATCATGCTCTGCCCTATTCCTGATGCCTTTGAATTCCTACTGTACTGAGTTGTTGTCTGGAATTCTGTAATTAAATTTCTTGTCCTTGGTAGACCTTGAATATCTTGACTCCATTATTCCACAGTAACTAAGGCAATGTCAGCCTCTTCTTCCTGAAGTGACATCCCTCTTGTGTGCAAGGACATCATGTAAATTTTTTTCCTGAAGAAGATACCATGAACTCATTTTTTAGCAACCTTCTTGTATAAAAATAGCAAGAACTTGAAACAAGTGCTACAAAGGTTATTTTAATATGTACCCACTTCTTGGGCACATTAGGATAATGCAGCAATTATCAGCTGAAATAATAGCTTCTCTTCCCTGCCTGTTGATTAGAAACCAAAAGAAATAAATCATGTAAGCAGCATATGAAGCCTGCTGAATGAGTCTTGAAACACTTTGATTTGCTCTCCAACTGATCTTCACAGCATTTAGCAACAAGTACTTTTCTAGTCTCCCTAGATAAACAACTCTTGAGAAAATATTAACCAGCTGAAAGTGGTATCCCTTAGGGAAAATCCCTTATTACAGAGCAGCAAAAGCTGCTAGAAGTAGGTGACTGCCAAGATTCTGCAATAAAAGCAGTAGTTCATAACAAAAGCAAAGTGAAATGAAGGAAAACAAAATCCTCATGGGCTACAAGTTAGTACATGGTGCCAATCTCCCAGAAGGCTTAAAAAAAAACAACCTCTCAGAAGGACAAAAATACTTAAAACTTCTTTTTTTTTTTCTCTTAAGAAAAACACTGTGTTTTTCCTTTTATAAGATAGGCTAATTCTCCAGATCTAAGCATTGTTAGACATATCCTGATATATATTATTTTGACAGGTGAAGTTCACAGTCAAGAACTCCTGTGAATGCACATAAGAACTAAGATATTTCCCCAAAATTTATCTTGAACTTTGAATGAGATAAAATATAATAATGTACAATCTGCAGTTATTTTTAATAAGTATGCTTGAAACCCTGTATCCAGCTCTGTTTAGTGGACTAGAGTAGAAAATCACAGTTTCTATCAGTTTTAGAATGCACAGATCCATCTCCTGCAGGGATGAATGTAAAGAAATTGTCTTAAGTGTGTAACTGTACTGCAAGAAATATGTACCTCTTATAACTTTTCTTTTCCTTCATATTTCCTTCATATTGTTCTCCCTTTATGGCTGGCCCGTTCTACAGTTTCTAAAAACGGTTTGTACAACTGTCTGAGAAGTTTTGACCTACTTTGACACAGGGAATTATGATGATACCATGGGGGAACTTGGAGAGAGTGAATGATAGGAAGAAGAAATCTCTCCTCAAATTTCATGCTTTCTTTTAATTGTTTTTAGAGTTCAATACAGGAAGGTCCAGCATATAATGAATCTCATCCTGCTATCAGAGCACTGTATTGTAACTATTGAATGTTTGTTCACCATTTCTGAAATAACCGATTAAAAAAACAATTTTAAATTTGGAGCATTATGAAAATAAGAATAATTTTTATTGTTGGATAATTCATTAAACTTGCTTCAGTTATTTGGCTACTGGAAGAGATGTGAAGAAAGGTGGCACTGAAATGTCACACTGTGGGATACTGTGTGGTGGGGGACGAGTTGGCAGCTGTCTGTGGGAAAAGTTTCATCTCCTAATAACATCTTTCAGAAGCATTGGTGGTGCTTCCAGCAACGCTGTGCCAGAGAAAGGCAGGGCCATGATGGAGCTTGTCCCCAGAGGCAATGTGACTTGAGGGCATCACCTGCCTTGCAGCATAACCCATGGCAGAAAGGTGAGGGAAACTCAGCCATTTCCTACATGGCAGAGATGGATCTACTTTTGTACATTTTGTGCATGCCAGGTAAAAGCTGCTATCATCAGTGCACCAGTACCTTTGTCTTCTGCAAGTGGTTTGGTAGCTGCCTTCAGGACTAAACTTGTGAGGCCCAGTCAGAGAGAGAGGTTCGGTGTGTTTTGATTTAGATAAATGCATTCTGCGCATGTGTTTGCTGTTCAAGGCCAGAAGGGAGGGTTGAGGTTCACTCAGGTTCAAAAATCACACAGGCAATTAACACAGAGGAAAGCAGTTTGAGGAAGAGTGGCCAGTGCTATTCTAAAGTGAACAAACATGAAAAGCTGCCAAGAATATCTGATATGAATGCCCTATCCTTACTTTTTCTGAGTAATCACATAGTGATATATATGAACACACTAGTCTGTTCCCCTTGGCTTGAGGGTAACAAGAACTAAAGATCCTATGATATGGTTTGCTTTAAATTTAGAGGTAATAAAATAGATTAGGAGAACTTGGATGGTTTCTGAAGACTGCAAAAGTTTGTATTTCATTCTTCTGGTGTGATCTGTAACAAATCTTTTTTTTCTTCCCCAAATATGATAATATCGCCTTTCTCTTCAACAATTATTTTTCTAATCTGTGAAAATTTCTAGTGAAGGAACTCTTGTTAATTGGTGCTTGCGGAGAATATAAGGCTGTGAAGCCCAAATCTTGGTTCATGCTCCAGGCCGTACTTTAACATATGTAATAATAATATTGATATACTTTTGAGGAGTGCAAATAAAGAAACTCCTTGGGGAGAAATAGATGACAGAATTATAGCGAATGAAGATTTAGGACTGACATCATAGAAGAAGGTTTTACAGGCATTTTAAAGTGATATTTTAAAGTAGTGATTTCAAAGATATAAATAGAAGTTATGCTGCATACTGTCATTTCCTTTATGTGGTAATTAGTTATTATTAGATATTTTTGCCTTTGAAAGGCTCCTGACTAAAATGAATATATAAGGAACATTGCTGCTCAATGGAATGCAAGACAAAAATTTTCTAAAATAACTTAAGATCCCTAATTCATAATTATTGACAATAATTATTTGTGATGTTGATAGTTGGACTAGATGCCAACAATTGCCAAACAAATGACAGTTTGAAAGCAGAGATCTCACACATTAGTCAAAATCAGGTCAAACTTATTTTTTTAGAATGTTTTATCCATTAGCCAATTCAACAGACACAGCCAATAGCTAAAGTTTGGCTTCATACTCCAGAGATTCTGAGTGAGGGAGACTGGCAGGAAGAAATTTTTAAGTGGTTCACATTCTTTCTGCCAACTACTCTATTAGGACGAGTGAAGTTTAAATTGCTTGATTGAAAACTTATTTTATTTACTCAACCTTGAAGTTAAAGCTGTCCTCTTCCTTGACTTCTGTGCCCATGAAATGGACAGAGTTGATAGCCCATAAAATAGACTAACTTTTCACTGGCATGTTATTAATATTTTGTCATCTAAAAATATCAAGAAAACTAGAATTATATGGGTTTATTTCTCCTTGGAAAAACGTTAAAAAAACCCTTTGAGTCTGAAAGGAAGTGGTAGCATTTATTTGGTTTGTGGATTATTTTATTTTTCAATTCAAAATGAAAAAATGTGACCTTTTCAGAGGGAAAAGACTACCAGTGTTTTTGATTTACCAAAATTTTCAAAACCAGCTGAGAAATTTGCCTGCAAGACCTGTAAATTTTCAGAGATACCCCAATATTTAAAGGATCTCTAATAATCAAGTTTGTTGTAAATATATATCACTAAAATATATATTGCATTGAATAGAAATTTAATATTCTATTGCCCCATAGTATACACAATATACAATTTAATCCATATTTTCACTCTACCTTAAACTTTTATTGAGTATTCTAATAAATGATTGTATCTGAATGAGTTGGATCTTTACTGTGGATTGGTGCTTCAGAGCTTTAAACCTGTTGTTACATATAAAGTATCATTCTTTTTCTTTTTGTTTCTTTATGATTTCCTAAAGTTTTTAAATGGCTATTGGAAAGAAGGTGTCTTTTAGAGTGTCAAATCTGGCAAACTGGGAACCAGATACCAACAATTCATAAGTTAAATCCCTGGCAGTACTCTGGAAAAAAGGCTTGAGGGAGTACCAGTTTTCCAAATAGAAATTTCAGAATATCTTTAATATGCCTGTTGGAAAAAATAAATCTGATTTTCTTAAAAAGTAGCAGTCTGTCAAGCACTAAACATAGCTAATGATCTCATTGTTTTAGTAAGTAGAACTACATCATTGTGCAGGCTCAGCTTTTTTCTTTTTCATATAATAAATAATCTTTACATGCCACTTGGTTTGAAGAAAGTTATTTGCTGATTTTCCCATCTGCTTTCAGAGAGGTGGCATAAGGGAACTCCTGGCCCAATTACCGCTAGGTGCTGAACCACAGAATGATTTGGGCTGGTAGGGCCCTCCAGAGATCTCTAGTCCATACCCTGTTGAGGGCCATAAGACTAACTTCAAAGTTAGACCTGAATGTTCTGGGTCTTACTGAGTTTTGAATATATTCAGGGTTGAAGAGACTACAGCATTTCTGGGCACGCTTCTTGGGATTTTTTTTCCCCCACTTGCACCTGATTAGAATTTCCCTTGTATCGATACACATCTTGCAGAAAGAATTGCCTCTCTCAACCTCTCCTGCAATCCCCCTCTATGTAGTTGAATACTCCAACGAGATCCCCTTTAATCAAGCCAGCTTCACTCACTCACACTGTCCTCATGGATCATAAAGCCATATTCCTGCTGGGCTTGTGCCAGTGGCTCGGTATGTATTGCATGTTGGGGAACCTGAACCGTGGCTTTGTGCAGGACACTGCCAAGGGTTCTTACTTGTCCTTTCTTCTTCGTGCCCTGCTCAGGCATGACTTAACCAGAAGCTTCTGAGCAACATCTACCCTGCTTCACATTTTGCCAGCTGCTTCTGCAGGTTCTCCAAGCAGTCCTTTATAAATAAAAGAGATTCATCATCCTTCAGCCTCTACCATGTCTGAGACCTCAGAATCTTTCTCAGAGCCCACATTGCTGCAGCACACGGGGAGATTGCTGCAGGCTGTTCCCAGGATTGTGCTCCTTAGCTCCTCTTCATCTGTCTCCTTGGGCAGGCACCCTCCATCCCACACCACTGGACTCAATGGACAACCTCACCTTATCATCTGTATTATTTTCCATGGGGTTGTGGAGATAAAGTCAAATAAAATCTATTCTTTATTTTTAGATTCTCCTGCATCCAGGAATAAATAATGAAATAGGTAATCGGCAGTAATAAAGTAGAACTTAAAAAAAAATCTGGTTGATATTTTTTGATATGTGTGACTGAATTGTGTCTCGCATTGGAGGAATAACAATTGTTCCCAATGATTTCACTGGAGTGAATTCATCCCTGTTATTTATGAAGACCCTCTTTTCTGGTGAGCATCTGGGACCTGAAATAGCCAGTAGCTTCTGACAGACAAAGCAGAAGTTCATCCTTATTCAAATTTTTATGAAATTAATATAACAAAACCAGATCAAACATCAAACTCCACCTCCTGCCCTGAGGAAATGCACCTGAAGTAACTGAATAGCAATCAGAATACATACAAAACTTGTTCTGCTAAGTATAAATGGTAAATTTATTGGGTTGACTATTGAACAAAACTTTAATAAAATTGATTATTAAAGAAATTTCCATTTCACTATCATTTAATATTCATAGCTCTTTCATACTTCTTTTAATTGTTCTGAAATATAATTAATCAACATAAATTAGGTAGCTTTGTAATCAATAATGTGTTACTCTGCCACACAAGTGTCAAGAAATGTTCATGAAATAGGGAGCACAAAATGATTGTAAATACATTTGGAAGAGACAAGAAGAAAGATACAAACACACAGGAAAGACTACCTGAGGTATTTTCTTAATACCTTTCTATTGCAGAGCATAAGGAATTTGTGATAATACAATTTTTTGAAAATAAAATACCAAATGGCATAAATCACACTGTAGCTGTTCACTTCCATGTCATGGGAAAATTTGTACAAATGTGCATGTGTATGATTCAGATAAAGATTAGATTCATATTAGTAAGAATGTAAAAGAAGGTAAATATCTGAAGTTTTTCTAGCTCAGAAGGTGGCTAAAAAACCTCTTTATTAATTGATTTGGTAATTAACCAAACTTACCCATGATCAGAAAAGAAACCACAGCTATTGGGATGAATTTCACAAACTATTAGTCGTTGTCTACTATACCTTTCTTTAAAGATCACCCCTGCTTGAACAAATGGTGGTGCCCTGAGCTTTTCAGATAATGATAAAACTTGTGAGACTTTTTGTTGCTAACCTAAACAAACATAGAATATGATGTCTGTGGATGCTCCCCTTTTAGAAGAAAGGCAAGAGATCAGCTTGTGGGTTATCTAGTGGTGTGCATATATCAGCTACTTGTTCTTCGTTCAGTTACAGCAGTCATCTGTGGTAACTTCAGTCAGTTTAAAAGCCAAAATTTCCTTTCCATGGAAAACATGCAGGAACAGAAGTGATCTCAGGGCTGATCTCATCCCAGGACCAGGCTGGGACATGATTAAGGAATGATTTAGGACTCAAACCCTGGAGCTGAGGAGCACTCCTGAGTCCTGTAGATAAACACTATTTTACCTAAAGCTGTATAAGGTAAATGTGTCTCTCTGTTTGTCTGAGATTAAAATCACAGACATGCAGTTTTAATGTTTTCAGATGAGTCTATTAAAATTGCAAAAGTGCCTTGTTCCCTTTCACACTTTTTTTTTTTTTACAATATAATCTGGCTTGCTAGAACCTGGCCTTGCAGACCACAGTGTTTATGCATGAGCATGTTACAGCTAATCTTTAAAGAATTTAACAGCCATCTTTTCAATGCCGGTATCTGCACCAAATTGAAATATATTAATAATTTACAGTTATAGTCCAGACTGTAGTTGTAGAGCCCTCAGAAAACAACCAGAAAAGCAAGCACAAAAAAAGTCCTACAGATTATAATATCAGGAAAATATTTTGTGTCTTGCATAAATATAATGTAATTCAAAAAGAAAAAAAGTTACAGTTTTAAAATAAATGGTAACAGATAAAGCAGTCTCTGTTTGGTAGAATGACCTACCAAGTCACTGAATATCCATCCAATTTCCATGTTTCCTCTTGATGCATTCCAGCCTGTGAGACAAGCCAGTGTTTGAATGACAAATGCTTCATAACTGGATATTATTTTCTAGGAGACCTTGGTAAATTGAATCCTGTTTCAAAAAGCAAAATTCCAGTTAACCTGTATCTGGAGCATTCTAGTTTTGGAACTTGGCAAGTGTGCATGTGTTTCTGTTTACAGCAATACCATGACATCTTTAGAATGTTTAATGTGTGATTTTGATACCATCACTTTGTTAGAAAACCTGTTCTGAAACCAGTGAACCTTTGAGGGATGTTAATCAATAAAAATGAATACATTGAGAATGAAAAGGGATTTAATTCTACCAAATACTTGTTCAGATTGGCCAATGCAAAGAAACCGAATCTGACCAGAGAAATTTCATTTTTATTCATGATTGTGTTTTTTGAAGATTTCTATTCTATTCTATGCTATTCTATTCTATTCTATTCTATTCTATTCTATTCTATTCTATTCTTTCTATTTCTATTTCACTATCTAAATCAGCTTTTGCCAACCATTTTCCATGATAGTTTAAGTGCCAACAATGGAACAAAGAAAACAATCCAAGATGTTTTGAATTTCTTAAGATAAATGGTTTGCTTAAGAGTAACATTAACTATGTGTATCTCTACAGAAGATATTGATTTTAAAAGCAAACATTATTGGAACAGTTTTAACATTTATTGTCATCATAAAAAAAAAGTTCTGTCATGAAAACCGTTTGGAACTTCAAGCTTGACTGAACTTGAAAAATGCAGAGCAAAATTTTGCCAGATTTCATCTGAATCCTTCTCTGGCATATAAAACTTGGATGAAGTTTTGATACTTCTGGAGCAGATTGAGAAAATAAGTTCAAGTTTCAGATGTGTGAGAAAACCCTCTTGTGTTCTTTTTCAAGGATTTTCTTTCCTAATCTTTCACTGGCTTTATACGACCTTCAACAACATAAATCACTTCAAAATATTGTGTGTTTAATTTTTCCTAAATATAGGAATCATGTACTGCATTAGTAGGGATGTTATGGCTTTCATTTATTTATTTTATTTTTGTAAGCTTATTTTTAAAACAAAGCAGTAAATGAGTGTTACAACTTTACAATTGTAACAATTTCACCATGAGAAATTGAGGTAAAACTGTATCTCTTCAGATATGCTTTTCCCCTTTAAAGTCAGTTTACATGAACCAAGCTTATGCTCCCTTCATATTCTTTATATAAACTCACCACAATTCTCTAAATGTTCCTTTTGTGCAGCAGTTTTTGTGAATAGGTTTAGCTGGCTGGACTGTTTGTGAAAACTGCATTTAACATTCATGCAAAATGAGCATTTACTTCTGGCAGCGTTATCACAGACAGCCAATCAGAGATTGGTAGCAATTTTGTGCAAATTAATTGACCAGTCGCATCTAACAGTTAAATGGAAAATACAACATGGGACAGATTTTGACATGTTTGAATAGTTCTTTTGTTCACTACACTTAGGCTCCCACAGAAGCCAATATTCAGGGTGAGTATGTCTACTGACTGATGGCTAATCTGCATTTGCTACAAGATGAGAGATTTTCATGACCAAGCCATAAAAATTAAGGAATAACAATTAATTGGATAATTTAAAGTAGATATCTAATAAAAATATTAGTAATGGTAAGAAGTCTCTCATGAGCAGAAAAAATTAGATCATTGCAGAATGATTCACTGTGAATTACTCACACAGCTGTAGAAATTTTTCAGCCTGACAGATTGATGGGTAGAACATGCCCATAAAGACAGGATATTCCCCACTCTTTGTTATCCTTTCTGTGCTGCACATTCTACAGCTTTGACTGTGATTCTATAAGTTCATGCAAAGCAAGGAAATTTACCAAGCAGGATGATCTCTGATTTTACTACAAGCACAAAATTAAAGGATAGAACCCAACAGAAACAATTGGCTGAAGAAGGAAATGGAAATTACATTCTCAATTGACAGTGGAGTTATCAACTAAAATGCATATTATGCCCTCTTTGGTCTCAATTTTATAAGAGATATGTGGAAAAGGTTGGAGTGAGCTGACTGATTTTGAATCTGGTCAAGTAAAGCTCTTGTTAGCAATAAACAAACTAGCAGTCATAAGAAAATAGTAATTTTTTTTTTTTTTTACTGCAATCCGAAGCAAACTTCCAGTGGTTAAATTACTGTGATGAAATATGCTGTGAAACTTCACTGATAAACACATAATATTTTTCTGAAATAATATGTTTTTTAATCAACATCTTCCTGTTTCTTGAAGTTATAATAATATTTCTGTAGTTTGAATAGATTTTCCTTGTTGAAGTTACAATAATACTGAATTTGATCAAGTTTAACCTGATGAATTTATGAATAGTTCATTTTAATTTTTAACATGAAGACCTTTAGCTAAAGGTAGCTTCTGCATTGGCAATTTAACAGCTTAGTAACTGTAAAACATTTACAATAAATGGAACACGGTCTTTAAAAACATAGAAGATAAGTCTGTCATCTTACTTAAATATGGAGCTGCTATTTTAAATACCACAGCTGGTACCCTTTGATTAAATAATGCCTATTAAGTGGATTACTTTAAATGGAAATTTTGTAGTGATTGAATTTGGATAGGAGAAGCTAAGTTTGTAGACACATGTGCACTGTTTCAGCCTCAGAGTGCAATGAAGTTTTAATCAAAGAAATAGCATAAAATGCTTGACCTTTTGGATTTTATTGTACTATTCTGAAACCATTCCAGAAAGACTTTATATTGAGCATAAAATCATAAAATATTTGCCTTTGTTTTTTATGTGTTATGGTGTGCTAAGTACCTTTTATTAAAATATTAAAAATAAAAAAAAAAAAGAAAAAGAAAAAAGTCTAGTTTCATTCATCAAAAAACTGTTATGTTGTGTTCTGAACCCTGCTCTAGCCTTTGGGGTTGATTATTGACTTAGGATAATTTTGCTTATATAGAGCTCCTAAAAAGTGTTACTTCTTGTACAGATAAAAATGCAATAATGAGTCCCACATAAAATATCTTGAGGTTTCTTATCACCAATCTAAGAATCTTTGGGCCTTGGAATACGCATGTTCAGTATATATGTTCAGTACCTATGTTCAGTAGATAATGTTCAGTACCTATGTTCAGTAGATAATCAAATAATAAATGTCATATTATACTTTTCTCTGAGAAATATAGGTGGCCAGACACACTTCATATGCAATTTAAGTGCCCAGCTTTAACAGTTATATACAAACCTTGTTTAATTGTTCAGGAGTCTTGAGCTGCATAGATATTTTGTTCATAAAGTTGCCATCCCTGCACAGCCTAATCCGGCAAGCATTTATACATATTGAAAATTCATTCAAAAATTGCTGTCCATAAGTAGGCCAAGATCTCTTGGATAGTGCAATTACAACAGCTAGGCTATATGGGAAGTACCAAACTTGAGTTGCCTTCTCACAATTAAAAAGCTGAAACCTATATTTTCCACTTCAGTCACTGCATTTTCTTCCAGAGCGGTTTTCAAAAGAGTTTTCTGAACACACTTCCCAATTCCCTCGTCAAGGTAGCTCCTTTCATGGCAAGGAATACAGCATTCACAGGGCCAGAAAGGAAAAAAAAGAAAAAAGGAAAAAAATTACCTTGACTTTATATTGGAATAAAAAGGGATTGCTTCTTGATTTTTCAGTACAATGATATCCATAAACATGACTTTGCATCAGAATGAGAATCCAGAGTAATTGTCTCTATGGATTCTTTCAAGAATATAATTTGAATTGCCTGGAAAATTCAGTGGTAAATGAGGTTAAAACTTTGAAGTCTTTTGGAAAATGAACACTTAGTCCTGAGAAAAAGAGGAATTCACTTCCCTTGCAGTGCTTAGGAAAGCAGCACACACACTGAATAATGCAACAGGCGGAGTGGGTGGGTGTGCATGTGCAGGCAGAACATCTCACTGCCACTGTTGCTTCACAATGAAAATTCATTCCCAGACATGTCTTTTCCACACAATCATTTTAACACATTCTTTCTAACCTGAACATGTTGGGCACAAAGGAGCTGCATGCATCGTGCTGTTTATCCTTGACCTTTACTGTTGGGTTCAGAGAGGTACACATCTTCTCTTTTATCTTGGAAAATTCTAATTAAAAGAGAAGGGAGAGATTTAAACGTGTGAAATTTTAATAGACTTTCCCAGTGTAGCAATTGTACATTATGTCATCTTGGATAAATTTTGACTGAATTAGCTTTTGCAGAATGCCCACCAGACCTGCTTTCACAGGCTGTTTTGCCATCTGCACTATTAAAACATCCCCATTAGCTATGCCTAGGGTTTAATCTTTTGCAACTGATTACAAATTGTCCATAATTCACAGCCCAAAATAGAATCACAGGAATTAATTTTTAAATGTGAGACTTGCAACTTCATTATACCAGAAACAAAAGGATATATCTACTTATATTATTTTTAACCTGGAAAGGATGAAGATTATGTTGGTCACAGATGCTGATAATAAAAATCAGATAATAATAAAGTATTAGTCAAAGTACAATTATTAGACTCATGGGTGTTCAGGAAAGTTTTGCTATGTTTATATTGCAAGCCTGACAGAAGTTATGGTATTTCTCATGAAGTCTGGTTGGAAGAATCCCACTGCATGTGAGTCACTGCCCTCTCACTGTGGTTAAATGATATATGCTCAAAAGTAAACAAGAATTGCCAGAAATTCTGCTCTGTAAACCAAATATCTGTTCTTTTAGACATCTTGAAAGGAGAAGGGTTTTTTTATCTTTTCCTGTGACTTCCTTAACAATGGTCTTCCTCATTTTAGTCTTTTAGGAAGGAAAAAAAAGGTAAAGTACTGCCTGAAAGCTGGAACTTCAAATCTTGCTCCATGACTGTCATCTCCCTGTTCAGACACAATGTGTATGCTGCCCTGCACTCTAGTTTCCTCCTCAGTAGTCCTTACCTGGTTACCTGTGGTTCCTCTATCAAGACAGAGGGTGATAAATGGTCACCTAGATCTAACTCATGGTCATCTTTGAAGCAGTTAGATGTAAGTAAAGTAACAGGTCTCCAGAATGCAAGTTTGCTTTTCTACCACTAATGATGTATTTCTGGTTTGGAAGTCTCTTTTACAATAATCAGAAATAAGGTTAGGATTCTGCTTAGAATCTGTGTTCCTAAAATCAGAATTCTGAGTCTTATTGCATACTTATTTAGAAGTAAGCAATATGGATGGGAAAGGCAAAAAAGTAAGGAGTGGTTAAGGAATTTTTAAAGATCAGAGCTGTGTAAAACCACAAAGGGCATTGTTAAGTCCTGGTTGAATTTGTATTCCCATGATTTCCAGAGTTTTTGTCAAAATGGAGACTGAAACCCCATGACCATCCTCTCCTTTGAACTCCTAGTCCTATCAAACTCAAGGTTTTCTCTGCACAGCAATTTACATCATGAGAGTGCACTAAGCCACAGCAGCTGGGAGCCCTAACCACTCTGGAAGAAAATGGGCATTTGTTGTCATGGTTTGACAACAGGCTTTCAAAACTATAATGCTTCACTGGAATTCAAACATTCAATATAATGCCTACAAATTATGATTTTGGATGCAGAATATATTTTGAAAATTACTGATTCCATTTCCAGCATGCTGAAGGAAATGGAGGAAATGGCATTTTCTGATGACAGCTCTAGTACTACCCTGTGGAGCTGCATGAGGTAAGCAGTTGTTTTCTGACTTTTAATCCCCTCTGTGTCTCCATCCTTGTACCTGAAAATATATCAAAAGCGTGAACATTTATCTATGTAGGAAAAAAATATTTACTTAGGAAAAAAATAGAGAAAACACATTTTTTAGGGCGAGAAATCTGATACTAAAGATATTCTTGAAAGAGCAAAGAGAAAACAGATCCCTCTCAGCACTGAACAGCACCATTGCATTCCTCTGAAGTAACCATCTACATTTCTTGGGGTGTCACTATTCCCTGGGATTTTTGACTGCCACGGCAAGCAGGGCTTAGGATCTTGACTTTTGGTTCAGAAATCCAGACTGCATTCCCTTGCATGACTGCTGACCTAGGAGCAGACGTGAAGAATGATTTGGAGACAGATAAACCTGCCCTCATCCAACCCTCAGATGCCTCTTAGCAGTCTATAGCAGATGAATGGTGCATTGATCAGCATGTGCCTTCTATCCTTGTGCATATGAGGACATTGGGGATGCTTCCTCTTTCTCTTGCATTTTGCACACCACATCTATCAAGAAAAAATGTAGGCTAGGCATTTCAAAGGTAAAAGAAGCTGTCTCAGCAACAGGGGAATGACTCAACGAGGAAATGACACAGGGAGAATTAAATGTTTATCTCTTCAAAAGGGTACAAGACATCTAACCATTCAGAAGCACTAGGTGTGGCAGTTTCTTTCTCTCTCTCAGTGATCCTGTATCCAGTCAAAACAGCAGCTCGTGGCAAAAGTCCCAAATAATGTAATGCATTTAAAAAGTCCAAATGAGCATCTGCATCATGTAGCTGCCTATCCTTCAACATGGGATAAATACCAGGTCTAAATATCAGGCAGGGAGCTTGCTCAATATTAAACTTGAAATAACCAGACTTGAACATGTTTGCAATTACTTAAAAGGGTAGAGAAGGAATCCAGCTCAGGCTAGTGCAAGGCAGAGCATTTTTTCAGAAATGCCTATTAGGTCTAATTCATTCCCAGTATATCATTGTCCGCAAGGCAGAAAGATCATATGTATTCCAAGCCACATCAGCAGCTAGAGCACAAGGAAAAGAAGATTCTGGAGTTTGGTGTAAGGCCAGTCTGAGTGCAATGCTTGGGATAACTGCTGATCTCTTTAGACTCTCTAATACCAATCCTGAGTCTCTCAGGAGATGGTTTCTTGTACTAGAACTGATATTTCGAGCATCAACAGAGGAAAGCTGAAAAGAAGCAGAGGAAATCAAACAAGTGGATGCCACAACATGCTGATTCATACTTTAAAAATTCCATGGTGGCCTGGTAAATTCAGCTCCAGCAGCAGCCGGGGTTTTCCATGGATTCTCTGAAGAGAAGGGAAATAAAATCTTCTCTTGCAGCTATTGCCTGGACATGCCTCATATCTGGGCTTTTCACAGGGTTGCTGAAAGTCATCTAATCCTTGTTTCCACCTGCTCCAGCACATCACATTTTGCAGCTCAGTAAGGCCTCTCAGCAGTGGGACACTTTAGGCAGAAGAGGATTAAGCAGGCACACACAGGTTTAAATGCAGCCTGCAACTAGTCACAAATGTGTTATCTGCATAAGCTGTCATTACTGGCAAGAATATACAACATAATTGTTGCATTGCACTATTTCTGATTAATTGGTTTAAGGCATGAAGGAAGAGTGTTTCTATGTAAATAAGAGTGATATTCATTGCAATAAAACTTCATTACACCATGTGTGTATAATTTAGCATTTTTTAACCAAGGGGAACTGATCTTTATAAAGAAACCTGAGGGAAAACATGGCTGAAGAAAATCTGTCGCACCAAACATTATTACTACAATGTCAAAAGGACATAAGCCTGACAAATCTAGTCTGCTAAATCAAAGTGTAGGCATTTAATACTGATGTGGGTGTTACTTATGTAGATTTTAGGGTATTAAATAATTTATCTCTAAAACCACAGTGTTTTATTTCATGATACATTGTTGAAAAATTCCTTTAGTATAGAAAGAATGACAGCAGGAACATGATTTTCTCCCATTTTTTTTTTCCTTTAAAAACCTGAAGTGGTGTAAGGATTTAGAAATTATTTACATGGATCCTCCAAAGCAGGTGGTTTTAATTGGAAAGACTTATTACTGTAACTAATCATATGCAAGCATCTTTGTTTTTGTAAAGATGAAGTTCCTCATTTGTAATACTCTCCTCCGTGGAAATGTTCTTCTTCTTTGGAAACTGAGATGTGTCCTCGCTCTGAACTTGGATTTGGCAGAGTATTTCCCTGTACCTGGGATCTCTGCCAGAAAAATGTGAAGACATGGGGTGGGACAAGGGAAAGAATGGGCTAGCTTGAGGGAGAGGTTAGCAGCCTGTGGTCAAGGGTTACAGAAACTCAAAATATGAAAACTTCACTGAAATTGAGTAGAGAAAAATGAAGAATATTTAGGAGACAATTCTTCCAATACATAAGAATGTTCAGATGGAGAAGCACTGAGCTGGACTCCTAATTTCTGCACATAGCAGAACTCCACTGAGAGTAAGTGGAGTCTTACATGTTTACAATGGTAGAAATTAAATTCTAAGTAGGACTCATTATTTCTTCTTTTTTTCTTCACACTTTCAGGGTGAAAATTAATTATTGTTTGGGTTGACATTTTGAGATTAGATATTTTCAGACATGTTTGAGATTAATTTTTTTCTTTGTAAAGTTAAAATATAATCCATGCAAACCAGACTGATTTTAAACAAATGCTCTGTAAGAAGGAGGCAGCTTTTGCACATCTGAAGAGAGATAGTTTTGAAACAATATATGCACATCTATTTTAAAGTCATAATTTATTAGTATGAAGAGTGATAACTGTGGTTTTTTAAGCAGTTATGACAAAGGAAATTATCTCTAATTATCAGAAAAGAGATAGAAATGATATAAATAAAAATATTGTATAATTTTTGTCCTTCCAAATAACTGACCCTTTGAGCCTTCAGGACAGAACCCTTAGGACTTCAACTTTTCTAACTTGCATTTGGCCCTCCTATGTTGGTAAATAACAAAGCCTTTTATCGTCTGCTTATATTCATAATATAATAATAATAATAAAAAAATATTATTGTAGCAGAGGCAAATTGTTAAATTGTGAACTGTAAGTTATCCAGGAGGACAGACTTCGATGGTTAAAATGCCTTTCTGCTTATAAATCTAAAAAATGTTAAGTTGGCTCATTTACTGTCCCAAATCCTGTCAAAGTAATCTTGACTTTTAAGAGTAAGTGCTCAGATCTGCATTCACTTGGAATTTGATGTGCAGCTATCACTGTGGTGGATGGACTTAAGCTATGTATTTGTATATGCACTTGTCCCCTGGCTACACATAAATGATCAGGACACCTAGGAGAAGGATTTTAGCTGAAATAAACCTTGCCTGTGGAGCAACCAAGAATTGTATGCAGACATCACATTACCACATCATCTTTGCCTAGAGGAGTGGCGAGTCCAGGAAAATAGGGTGTGACTCCAACTGTTTGGCTTCTACATGGAAATGATGTTGCCCAGCCCTCATGATTCACTATGAGCACGGTTCAGGCTTAATGCAATTTGAATTGTTGCTTGAAGCAGTGTGCTTTGTGTAGTAGGACCTTCAGGGCAAGTAATTCAGAGTAAACTCTATGTAGGGCTGTCCTATCCCCTTGCAGTTAAACTCTGTCCACACCCTATGCTGGAAGACTTGTCAGATTTGTTTGATTTATTAGTTGCTGCAGTTGTTGGTGTGACAAAGCCGTTCTTTCTATTCTACAGTGCAAATTTTGTTCCTCTGTAACAGGCAATCACTATTTAGGGAAGTTCAAGGCGTTCTGGAGTTCTGAAAATATGCTTAACAAGACATAGTTTATCAGTCTGCATAAAGTTTCTTCATGTCATGTGCACTGCCAGTACTGATTTGGTCTCTTGAAGACTATATATCTATGGGAATGTTGTTGGCATAGTGATAATTTTCTTAATATAAGATGACCTTGGTTAAGTCACAGATGTAGTGGATGACTCACATACTACTGACACTCTTCACATCCCTATAAAGATTCCTTTTCCTAACATTAAGACTTCCACCTTGTTCCTCATCAGTTTCTTTGTATGAGCTTCACAATTGAGCTAAAGAAGGAAACCTGTGTTGATGGGTATTAATTTCATCATCTCTGAGTATGCAGAGTGAGAGAGAGTCAATCTTTATTAAAGGAAATGAGAGCTCTTCTTTCTAGTTGTTTATGCTTTTTCCTCTGACACACGTTATCAGCTTTTTCTATAATTTTATGTTGATGATTTTGAAAGCAAAACTCAAGTTCTCTTTCAGATTCATCTATCCATCAATCCAGCCCTCAAAAATTATTTTACTACATCAATTATCAAATAACAAAATGCATGTCTTATACATTGATCGTATTTATGAAATCTTCAGTAAGGAAGATGCTTTATACAGCAGAGACTATGAACCTGGCTACCCATTAAAATCTTTCTCAAAATAAAACTTTAAAAAAATTGTGGAAAAATTAATTATGAAAATGGGAGCTATAGATTAGAATGTAGCTGTCTTTCAGCTGTAGCTGAAATTAGGCTACAGAATGGTCTCCCAAACTGAATGTCTCCCATTAAAAAAATAAAGAACTATGTGCAGACAGTTTTGGATTAATTATTTGGTCATAATTCTTGAAACCTCAGGAGAAAGTAGAATAATTTATACATCAATCTCTACCCTGCTGGGAGCAAATGTGAAAAAAGCTAAATTAGAACTTTAAAGCATATTCTTGGGTATGTGCTTTTGAAGATTTTTTCTCCTCAAGGAAGAACATATTAAAAAAACAGTGAAATGTAAAGGAATTTTTTTATTGTTGCTTTTTTGTTTATTTGAATATAGGATCTTTTTCATGCACATGCAGTCTTGAAACTGCTCACAAAAACATAAAGGTCACTGAGAGAAAGCTATAAGCAAGTAAATATTATCATTTGACAGGTCAAAGCAAGCAGATGAATACTTCTGGGTTGGTGGTTCCTATAAAATGACATCATACTCTGAGAGGTAAATGAAAGAGAAATATCTGAAATTATGTGCTATTTTCAAGTTTTCCGTGAAATTACTGTATTTTATATATATATATTAATATATATATGCAGATGCATAAAAATATATGTGTGTTTTGTATATATATATGGTGTATCTCTGTGCATATGCATACCTGAAATGAAAATACAGAATTTAAAAATAAACCTATGAGGAAAATTCTGTGAAAATTTTCATTGATGTTATTGGACTTCTATTTTGATGTATCAGTGAAGAATATAGTCTGTATAAATTATTAAGGCAAACTTTCTGTATTGCTGCATTCGAGAAGACAGTTAATCATATATTCAATTTATATCAAGGTTAATATAAGAAAGCTACTGAACTGGAACCCATCAGAATGTACATTCAGTGTTCTAAATTTACAGCTGCAAAACAACATATAACAAGATTACAAAAACAAATCCTTATTGTTTTCTTAAATTGCTGAACTTGGAATTCAAACATTTTGTCAGTCAAAGCTGAATTTCAGAGAAGACCAGCAAGAATCAATAGGAGTATGTGTCATAGGATGATGTTTTTAATGAGCAATGGAGCACAGAACAAAAATCCCTCAGGTTTACATTCACATCCCATAATTGACAGAATCATGACATCAGGAGACTAATAAGATATCAAATTTGTGATATTTTCCAGCTGAACTTGCAACAGGTTCAGAATATATCCTGAAAACATAAAAAACCTCCTCTTAGAATTTATTGGAGTTTGCCTTAAAAAAATATATGTGATGGAAAATTTATTTGCTTTAATGTGAACGATATATCTGGAATTGTATTGCAAAAAACAAAATATATCACAGGTAATATTTTATTCAAGCTAACACAGAATGGAAATGGAAACTCAAATAATTGTATTACAATTCTCAATATGCCCTGGGACAGCATATTTATAAATATTTCTACTTTTACTGAAGTGTTCTAGTGTTGCAACATTCAAAGAACTAACACAAAAATTAATTAGGGCTTTAATCAATAGAATAAAACAAATCCATAGGTCTCATGTATTTGAAAAATTTTCAGTTAGTTATCAGTATTCCCCTTAAAAATGTTAGAAAAAGTATGATCAGCCTTCATACCTTTTTTTTTTTTCCTGCATGCTGTCTGAAATTTTGATTTCTGGTCTTTCAACTGACTAAGGCAACAGCAATAACTATTTTGCTCAGGAAGGGGTCCATGCATAATTTTGGTCACTTTAACTGAGTGATAATGCCATAAAACTACAGTTAATTTAGAGAAATGGACACTCTAAATCTGTAATTCAAGTTTGGGGTGAATTTTCTATCGTATTAGACTGACAGCAAAAGGAATTTAAGTTCTTAATTTAAATATTCCCTTTAGGTACTCAGATCAAGGTTTTATAAATGTCAACACAAGGCTAACAATTTACAGGAATGAAGGGACACACTCTGTCTTGTACTTAATATTTCAGTGGTATTGCAGAAGTGCAAATGAACTCTGAGTTCTGGTCCTTTCCAGCTTGTAATGAAAAGTCTTGTGGTAGTGAAATACCTCACTTTTAGCTTAAGTTATTTGTCATTCACATCTTCACTTGCCCTTTCTAATGATCTTAGAGAGTTTATTTTTTTATTAGCAAAACCTTTGACACTCTCTTTCAAATCTTCATTCAAGTACCCATAGCTTACATACACTAAAAACATGGACAGTTATCCACCAAAGAAGACAAATGATCATTTTAACATATTAAAACAAACAAATAAGTACTTGTTTGACAAAACCACCCCAAAACCTTGCTGGAAACTAGCACATGATATGACATGAGGTTTATTTTTCAAACCAGTCTCTTTTTTTATTGCATATTCAAGTTATGGCACTTGATATCAAATTGCACCCACTGTCTAAAACATATAGTTCTCTGGGCTATAATGATCTGTCCCTGCTTTGGCCAGACTGAAGTAAACATCATACATGTGGTACTCATTTCACATAAATTTCAGTTTCTGATCGGTGGTTACTGTCACTCGTTCAAGATAACAAACAGAAAATTATGGGAGAGCAATGTGGTGCAAAGTAGCCTGGAAGTTATCCACAGAGCACGTCTTTTATATCTCAAGTTGTAATCCAGCTCACAAGAATGCCTTTCATGTATGAAGAAAGAGGTTATTATCCTATCAGTATACAATCTGTTAATAACAAACATCAGGGGAGAGCGATTCATTTGCCCTGACAGCTTTGTGAACAGGCTTAGAAACTGTTCTGAATAGTGAAATACATTAAGAAAAAGATGTTATTTATGGCAGAAGACAGGAAAGGGAGCTTTCCTTCTGGAATTTAGGAAAGTTCAGCCAGCCAAAACATAGAAAAAGATCCAAAATGTATTTGCTAAATTAATGAAAGACAGACCTCCTTATTTTCACCTCAGATTTAAAGGTGAAAAGCCATGTCACTCAGTGACACAATTTCAGGATACAATATTGAAAAGCTATCAATTTTGCTCATAGAAAAGAATAGGTAGATCTGACTTCTTATGAAAGCTGGTCCTTTTATTGGTCTGACCTCTGATTTGATTTTATTTCTACATTGTTAACCTGAATAAATCATTTTACTCAGCCTGCAATTGTGTATGCTCTCATTCTTTCTGGCCTTTCTTGAGAAACATTATGGAATAGAAGATGGAGATAACTTGCTCATATCTACACGGACCTACCTATAGTGAAAAAGGACTTAACAATTTTTTTGCTATTATATAATAAAACACATTTATAGTTCCTGCCCCCATTATTTGTATTTTAAACTCGCATACTATATTTCAAAGAAATAAAGTGAGAGATTTGAAGAAAAACTTCATAAGCAGCAGTTTAGTTTTCCATTTATTTAGGAAAGGTTAGTGTCTTTAGTATAAAAGGTAATTCAGCAATCCAATTAAACCATTATTGACTTGTTATGCCATTACAGAGTGGAAAGATTGACTATGGGCTATTTTCATTTAAATGATTTATTCACGTCATGTTGTTGTTTGGGTTGTTTTTTTAATTAACTTGTCAGCTGATGAAAAGGTGCTGAACTTGCAGGCTGAAGTCCGCTGTAAAAAAAATAAAAACAGGCAAAAAAACCCCAGTTTTCTGATTTGTTAAGAAGAAACATTTCCTGTAGGGATCCAAAACTTCCTCTTTGTATGTCTAACACAGGCAATCCATGTAAGATAACTCACCGAAAAAAATCCAGCAAACTGTATCTTAGGTTTTTGTAAAGAGCACAGACACCTGAAATCACAATAAAGTTAATTACTACTGGGTCTGGAATTCTAACTCATCAATCAAATTATTAGTTTCTTTACTGTATATTGCATGTGCTAGCTTAGGTGAAAATCCTAGAAAAAGAATGTGTTATCTGTGAAGTGGTGGCCAAGCAGGTATGCACTAAATTACAGAGACTAAACTAGCTGGGAAAAATCCATTTTGCATCTGTTACCATCTGATAGATGGGAAAAGGAGTAGGTAAAATATTTTTTTTTTTCCCCAATGGTATTTTTTATTATCAGTCTTGTATCTTCAGGATTAACAGTTCATTAATCACGGACATAAGGATACATCATGGTCCAAATTTCTATCAGATCTCCCACGCCAGATGAAGTGAAATTCACATGTGCATTCAAAAATTCACATTTTCATTACCAACTGTTGTCTAAAAACATTGTTATCCAAATCACATTTGCAGTAAATTTTAAAGTTGCAAAGGTCTAAGGATCAAAAGGCCTTTGTCCACAGAGACATTTCTAAGCTCAAGTGACTTATGATAATAGCAGTGTTTATTCTAGTGAGATTAGAGAAAAAATTTATTGCAAAATAGCTGTAACAGATATTGTGATTCTGATGAATCATAGATTAAAAATACCTAGCATGAACTGAAATGTTATCCACCAAATACTTTTGAAAATAGTGGAAATAAGAACTTTTGCTTTGCATGTTGGAATTGTTTGTCAAGAAATAAAGTTAGACTACAATTATTTTAATCAGAATTTTTTTTGTAAATGTCATCTACTGAATTAGTTACAGCTATTTGAAAGATTTTACTTCAGTGATGTGCTGTTTATTATTTATACAATGTCAGCAGTAAACAAAATGTTTGAGTTCTTCACCTTGTGGGATGAGGGCATAGTAAAGAATATTTTTTAAATTCAATATACTATATGTTGCCTAAAGTAGCTTTCTATCCATCAAGAACTTTAGAGCTTATGTTGAGACAGTCCTTAAACAACAAACTGTCTTTAAAAGCTCTTAATATTTGCTGCTGTCCTTTCATTTCACAGCTTCAATATAGCAAGCAATATTTCTGGATTTCTGTTCATTGCAGTTGTTGTCTGTAGATGATCATTAGACTGGCTTGACACTTGTACTATAAACAAGTGACCAAATCAAGGCAATACAATGAGGCTGGATCACTCAAACCTTTCCAAGAAGCCAAATCAGCTTTCTATTTTGAAGTGAAAAAGACATATGTTTTTAACTAGTATTGTAAGCATTAGAAAATATTGTGAATACAATTCTCATAAGACCTTGGCACCAGTGAAGTCAATGAGGAAAAATCCACCAACTAAATTAAACATGTCTGGACTCTAATACAACTTTCTTGAGATTCATATAGCTATGAAACTGTCGATGAGGTGGCAAGTCTACATTTTCCTTCTATGTACACATATTTATTTTACTGACTCTAGGGGATTTGTGAGCCAGACTTAATTCACCATGTTCCAAAGAACTATGCACTGTCTTCCCTAATAGAGACATTATCTTTGTTCTTATTTCTATTTGTATTTTTCCCTTATAATAAATTAATCATTCAAACTGAAATATATCTCTTGGTTTCAGAGGTTTTTAGTCGGCTGGATGTCACTGGTTTTGGTTTCAGTGTGTTTACAGCTATTACATTTTATAAGAGCAAATAGATGCAAGATCTCTCACAGGAGAGTTTTTATCACATTATGTATCCAGTTCAGTTCCCAGTACAGATAGCTGAGTCATGAATATATATCCAACGAAAAAATCAACTTCCAAATATGTCAGAGTTCAGCAGAAAGTGCCAGGGTATTTCATACACACTGCCTTGATATTTTTAAGATGGTATTATGCTAAATCCCCTCAGAGGTGTCTTAAATTAGGTTTTCCAAAGAGCCTCAGGGTACAGGGAACTGTTGCCTGTTTTCTTTAGTTTCTCCTAGCTTTTTTGGCTTAGCTTCAGAAGACCTTATTTTTCTCTTTAGAAGTCCCATGACCATAAATATTATGTCAAAGGGTATTCTTTTGGTTTTTTAATCAAACAATTACTAGCTAAAATTTCAAAACATCTTAAAATGAAATCACTTTTGGATTCCTGGTTTGTGAGAAGTGTTTGAAGTATTTTTAAGATAAGTGCACATTAAAACATATCACTTGTCAATGTAGCATTAAAGTAAATATTTATTTGGTATATTTTTTAAATTCTGATAATTTTGCCTGTTATCGGCTGTATTATTATTATTATTATTATTATTATTATTATTATTATTATTTAAAAATAGGAACTTCAGTATATCTTGAAAATGTCCAGGTTGGTCCTATATAACAGATTATAAAGATGTGCAATTTTAAAGCCTTTGCATGTTTTATGAATTATATGCTAATATAAGTTGGTGGATTGAAAGTGTTAAGGAAGACAGGCACAGGGTAGCCCTCAGCCTCCCACACACTGCTTTGTCAGTGTGATCCATCAGGGCTATTTCTGTGGTAGAATAGAGGCTCTTTCTTTGATTCTAAAATCGTACCACTAATGCATCAGTTAAATATTATCAAAGCATTTAAACCTTTCATATATTTTTATCATTGTGTTGCAACATTTTCCTTCAGGCACTATACAATAAAGTGCATACAATGCCTACCCTGAGGAAACTGCTATACATAATAGCAGTTTTCTCTAATGTAGTTGCTTTTTCTTTTTTTAAATTTGTTTTGTTTTGGGTTTTTTTTGTTTGTTTATTTGTTTGGTTGGTTGGGTTTTTTTTGTTTTTCTTTTTATTTGAGCAACATTTTTTGCCTCCACATTTAATAAAAATCCTAAGGATAGAAAAAAGTGACATTTAATTTTCTTGGCTTTGGCTACTACATTGTTGTGTCTACATAGGCATGCACTCATCTAGAGCTGCTCACACCCACACTTCCACCCACCCACAAAGCTAATCACAGTGTTTTTAAAATAAAATAATTTCTTACTGCCTAACCACAATGGCAATACTTCCAGCTCATTTGGTTCACCCTGAATAAAACACATGGAATACTCCAGTAGGGAATTTTTTGGTTAAAATGAAGATTATTTAAAACCACAGTATTTAAGCTTCTGGCAATGGAGTTATGTTGCCTTCATTGTGATTCTGTGGCAGTGTTAGCAGAATTTGAGTTCACTGAGTTCATAAGTCAAGATCATGAAGCACTGCAGACCAAATGTGCTAATCTGCTCTGGAATGTTGCCTCATCCCATCTGAAAGGTCTGTATTTGTGTTGAAGACATAACAAACAGACTTTCTACTTTCAGACTCACTGAAAGTATTTTAAATACTCATCATGCTAGGGATCTCATTTATCATCTATGTATTTAGATACTAAGTTTATGCATGTGCAATTCTATATGGCATTTAGACACTAGAGATTTTCATCTCTTGCCTCTCCACTCAAGAGTTCACAGAAATCAAACAATCCACTTTCCTTTTTTTTTTTTCTATTTATTTTATTTCTATTTTATTTCCTTCCTGCAAGGCTAGGGCTTTCACTTTAAAACAGAGAATCAGAGTGAGCTAAAGCCAAATCCCACAGTTGGAGTGCTTTTAAGACCTGGAATAAGTTAAGATGTATGTTTTCTAATTTATGAAAGAGGCAAAGAATGACAGACAAAGAAAGGCCAGGATAAAGAGAAACTGCCTTTATGTATTTATGATGTAAGTATGTAGTTACAGACTGAGAGGTCTTTGCAGAGATTGTGTGATATTTGCCATTCCCACAGAAGAAGAAAATACAGCACTTTAATTAATATCTCCAATAACCCATTTTCAACAATGACGTTTAGATATAATCTTTAGCAGCTTTCATTACTAATTCTGCCAGGGGTATATATATTAATTCAGGAGCATATACAAACATATTTCTATGTTTAGATTCTGTTAAAAGCTGATTATAAAAGCTTTTGCAAACTCAAGGTACCTAAAATAAGAAAATTCAATTTTAATTCCACCTACTTAGGCATATACATCTGACCAGTTTTGAATTTCATGATCCCATACTGCCTGTTACTGCCAAGGATGAATAATGTACTATAATGAGCAATTTTTTTCTTTATATTTAATTCATATCAATATAACTGAATTCCTGCAGCACCCCCTGTGGGGCCACACCAGGGCAGAGCAGAGGGGGACAATCCCCACCTTCAATCTGCAGGACAGGCTTCTTTTGATGCAGCCCAGGATACAGTTGGCTTTCTATGCTGTAAATGCACTTTGCTGGATCATGTCCAGCTTCTTATCCCCCAACATCCCCAAGTCCTTCTTCTCAAGGCTGCTCATCATTGCACTCATCACCCAGTCTGTGTTTGTGTTTGGGATTGCTCTGACCCAGGTGCAGAACCTTGCACTTGGCCACAGTGAACTCCATGAGGTTCCCACGGGTCACTGTCTCAAGCCTCTGGATGGCATCCCTTCACTCCAGCAAGTCAACTGCACCACACTCAGCTCAGTGCCATCAGTGCTGAGGATGTACATGACACCACTGTCCATGTCACTGAAAAAGGTGTTGAAATGTGCCAGGGCCAATACCAACAGCTGAGGAATGGTCCTTGTCACTGCTTTCCACCTGGACATCAAAATATTGATAGCAGCTCTGGCTACAACCACACAGCCAATTTCTTATCCACTGTGCAGTCTACCTGTCAAATCCATTCCAAAAAGCATTTTGGGGAAAAGAATGTGTAGGACAATGGCAAATGTTTTATACAAGTTCAGATAGGTGATACCATTCCCTTATCCACCAACTTTACACCTGATTTAGAAAACTATCAAATTGGTCAGGTATGATATGCCCTTAAATGAAGCCATATTTGCTTTCACAAATTACCTCCTTATTTTCCATGTGCAGTTGCACAGTTCCCAGGAGGATCTGCTTTGTGATCTTATTGACCACCAAGGTGAGACTGACCAGACTGTAGTTTGCAGTGTCCTCCTTTTTCTAAAAATGGTGTTTATGTTTTCTGTTTTCCAGTCTGTGGGAACTTCACCAGTCTACCATTACTTTTATAACATGATGGACAGTGGATTAGCAACTTAAGGTATTGGTTCCCTGAGGATCTTCAGTTGCATTTCACCAGATCCCACAGACTTGTTCACATTCAGGTTATTTAGATGATCTTGAACTGTATTTTCTTCTGTGCTGTGCAATCATTGATTTTCATAGTCCCTGCCATTGAATTCTATTTTTTTTTTTTTTTTTTTTTTTTTTTTTCAGTCCTATGGGATATGGGAAAGGAACAGTTAATGTCAAAGAATGGGTTTAGATTTTTAGGCATAGGAATGGAAATAAAAATCTTAGTTCCTTAGTTTTTGCTATCTTTCCCTCCTTAATTTGTAATTAATTGTTTCACTTTGGGTCTTGATCAAAATTTTTTGTTGCACTTGGGACATGGAAAATTTGTTGGTGTAGTTAAATGCTCTTTTTAGAGAAGAAGAAGCATTTATCTAATGTAATGTTCACCAACCTTTGCATCTTTTTGGTTCCTGATGATGGCTATGATGTTTTCAGTATTCTGGATTTTAGGATTTACTCTTATCTTACGTGGATAGTTTATCGTTTTCAAACAAAATAAAACCCCCAACCAGTACAGTATTTATTATTTTTTGGAGATTAGTACCAGAAATCTCCCCCATAATTTTTATGATTAGTATTAAGACTCTTAAAGTTATTATAATATTGCATCTGAAGTGGAAGTAGTAATACTTGCAATGCCTTTCCTTAACTGAGTTTTTAAGTTGGCATGAACTTCTTCTTTGACAGACCTGGTTAGCTCAGAGAAAGGCATGAAAAGGGATATAAGAGATGGAGACAGAGGGAATGCACGCCAGCACTGCTGGGGAGAGAGGAGACAGTGTCTATCAAAAATACTCCCTTGCTGTTTGGGAAGCATATGAGTAAACACAACAGCAGTCACAAAACTCGTGGGAAAGAAAATAAAATGTTTGAAACCCCAGCACTTGTCAGTGTGAGATCCATTGATTCCAGCAGAGGAGGGGGATACAGTGGTTAGGAAGTGAGAAGCACAGAGATGTACACTGTGCTAAGAAAAATCATGACTACAGAAGAACCACAAATTCAAAGCTGTTACTGTGGTTCTTCGTTACTTATGAACTCATTCTCTTCTAATTAAAACAATGCAAGAAATAAGACAAGAAAAGCTGCAGAAAATATTTTGCATCTACTGTGCAATTGTATTACAGTGCTAGACTTGAGAAACTTACCATGAAATTATTTCTCCAATGTATTTTTATTTTGGTGTAATAGTCTTTATTCAGTGTGAAGCCACAAAATTGCTGCTCTTCAATAATCTGATTTCAAAACAGGCATTAATGTGAAATTTTATGTAAAAGCTTAGTAAGGAATCCACTCTTTTCTGGACTAAGACTTAGTTCTTTGGAAAAACACCATATTTAATAAAAGGAAAAGAAGATGAGGACTTATGGCATACAATAATGATTATTTTTTTCAGTCTTTTTTGAGCAGAATATTTAGACAGAAACCACAAATGTATTTTCTTAACAAAAGAATTTTTTTATGTCCTTAAAAAAATCTTTCTAACCTTTTTAATCTTGACTTTCTAACAAGATTTTAATATGGGATTTCACAAATTTGCTCATGATGGTGCACCTTATGCTGTAAAGATAAAATCTCTGACAGCAATAATCCTTCATGTATAAAATCTAATGCAGAAGCTCTGAAGTGAAAGCTTTAGCATAGTTAAGATCTCAAACAAAATGTCTTAAAGCTGAAATTTCCTACCTTTACCTAATGAAAGTTTTTATTCTTGACAAAGGAATTATGTTCAGTCGTGAATCTGGCCCCAAGTAGAGAAAGAAGTTTTATTGTATTCATCCTCTCTGTATAGTACTGATACATTCACATCAATGTAGCTGTCTAGCTTGCCATTTTACTTGGGTGCATAGTAAATGACAAGAAGTTTTCAGCATTTGAATGAGGTTTTCAACACCAGACATTTTGTCTGAAGATATGTCAGTAATGATCTCACAGGTGTAAAACAGTAAGGCATCTTCTGGCATTCACTGTTAAATGTACAGTTGTATAATTTACCTTTAAGAATTTATTTTTTAAATTATGTTATGGCATAACAATAAAATAAGATGCCGAAATTCATTTGTATGTGCATTGAGAACAACTTTACAAAGAGGGTTTCTGACTTTCCATGCATCACATTTCAGATATATTTTTATTTCTGTTGTCTGATGTTCAGTATCAAAAGATAAAGGAATGTTTTTTTTATTTTTAGATATTTTTTGCAATACTGAATAGCTTGAGACATTTCTTTTCAAAGTTTAAGAAAAAGACTGACACCAGCAAGATTCTCATCTTAAAACGGTGAAGAAAAATTTAAAATTAAGTCCTAATCTAATAGAGAACTTGTTTCAATTCATCATCAAATATATTTTTTGAGATTATGAACTTTTAGCATGTAAGATCACAAAGACATGTGAACATCAGTGTATGTCCACACATGTCCACATGTGAAAAGCCTTAAAAACCCCTAATAAATAGTTTTGTACACTGTTGAATTGTCAAATATCCTGATTTTGCTATGAATATTCCAATAATGCTTTGTTTTGACATCTCCTGCTCTGCAAGAGAGCTCAGCTCTGATGAACATGTGAACCTCCATAGTGAATGGCTAGACAAACCTAGGTAAAATGTTTCTAGAATGTGCAAACCTATAATAAATATATTTACAGAACAGTGTTTCCATCACTATATGAATTAAAATATTTTTGCCTTCCAGTTCACCTATCCAACATCTCTGTACCACTTCTGCTTAAAGTGTAGTACCTCTAAGGATGAAAGACTTAGGTGTTGATCACATTTAAGTGTTTTGTAAATATCTGACTTTACCTTCAAACACCTTCACAATGCTACATGGTGACACCCATGTTACACCCACATTATCACCTTGCATAAGAATGTAACAGGTTATTTTTTTGTTTTTGTTTTTAATATTTATCCATTTACATTTACAAAATAGAATCCCAGATTTTATACAAATGTCTTCTTCCCACCCATATAAAAATTTGAATTAAAGTGGGTAGAGATCCAGTCAGGTTATTTACAAAATATTGAGCTCATGAAACGTGCACAGATCAAACACTTCTCTTACATTGCACAATCAACAGAGACAACAAGAAATTAAAAAAAAAAATCTAATATGCTTCCAAATCATAGTCGTGCAGTTATCAAATATGACATTACTTGTAGAGTAATTAGCATTCTTAATTTATTCACAACTGTTCAAAATTTGCAAATCGGACTAATGTCTGACTAAAAGTGGAACCCCAGAGGCAAAATGAAATAATGAGAGGCTAAGAAAAAAATAATAGCTGTACAAAAAAATTGTTCCAAACCTTCTAGATAATATGCATGACATGTTCTAGTAGGAGATTAGAGTTCAATGTTCTCACTTTTTTCTCCAGACAGTGCTAATTTGTTTCCAATTAGTAGAAAATGTCCTGCAACTGACTTACTGGACTAAAGTGGTCACAGGAAGATTGTCTCTGCTTGTAATTTTGCCACAGAAATATGTTGTCTTTTTTGCTACCTAGTTCTGAAAAAATATGCCCAGTCACTTTTCTGCTTGCCATGTATTCAGCTTTTTTTTTTTTTTTTCAATAGGATGTAATTTGTGAGAACACACATTAATTTAGACATCCTCTCAACCACGTTAGATGTCACTAGAGAAGAGAGGATTTGTAGCTGCTCTGGTGGAAATAATGGAGTGATTGAAACTGATTATAATACTTAATCCACTTGCAACAGTCTGCAAGTATCATGCACAGGACACTGAGAAAAGATTAATGGATTAATGAACTGTTCTAAATGTGTTGTTGCTTTTGTTTTGTTGTGGTTTTTTTCCCAGGCTGTTGTTAATGCCTTAATTTTTAATAGGAAAACATTTCTGCACTGTTTTAGCAGTAGGTAATTGTTCCCTTATGATCTAACATTTCTGATGCCTTTGCAGTGAGGTGCGAGTCACGCTTGGTACTGTTTCAAAAGGACAATAATGGACTTCTACCTTGAGATGAAACCATTGCTTGACTTTCCAAATAGAGGTTGGCATTATAATTTTTTCTCTTTCCTTTTTTTTCTAAGCTACAGCTAAGAGATCAGGAAGTTGAAGAAATGGTAACATTTCAAAAGAGAAGTCAGTTCAAGAAAAATAACAAATTTATGCTGAGAAGATCCCTCGCTGGATGCAACTCCACAACCCTCCTGCACAAAACTTCTCTTTAGTAAGGCAAGGATGGTCCTAACTAGAGAGGTGCATGGAGAAACTCCTAAACCAAGAACCTGGTCCGGTTGGGCAGGAAATTCATTACCAATAAACTTTGTGAAATCATGTAGGTAACAGAAGGGACAAATGTCAGATACTGGAAAATGAAGGGCCACAAAAAGCATAATTAGAAAGTTGAGAGCTATGAGTGTATAAGGAAAGGGACAAAGACTAAATGTCAGGCCACTTCATGCTAAATGACAGGTAATGGTATTTTTCATTATGTGCCAAAATGGTCAAGTCATATGACAATGGTCTGAGAGTGAGATATCCTAAACTTTGCCATTGATCAGCTCTGAGTCATGTTATAGACAGGTCACTTCAAATTCTGCAGCTAAGATTCTTCAGCTGTAAATAAAGATTAAAATAATATCTCCTTTTATTTTCATCATGTTTAAAATACAATAGACACAGAGTCATCCTGATAATTCCTTTTTATTTTTTTATTTTCCTCAATTCCCATCTGGAATTGCCTGTAGAAATGAATAAATAGCAAACTTAACCGAAGATATTAGAATTCAGAAAATTTATTATTTTTGTAATAAAAGATCTGTATTATTATCTTTTTATTTTAAAAAATACTACTGATTCCTTAATTTAATATTTTCACTGGGAGATGGCATTATATTTTAATTTTTCATAGCAACAGAGTTTGCAACTTCTTCCATAATTGTTAGCCCAATATTGCCCTGCATTGTCAAAAATGCTCCAGTCAAATGAACAAGACAATTCTAGCCCCTATTAAGGCTTGTTTTGAATAGTTTGGGGAAGTGATTTGAAATTCTTCTGTCTTTCTCAAATCTTCTATTTTTCTCAAAATTAAAACAGTTTCTTTAAAGTTAATAACCCATATTAATGCCTCAGATCACTACTTGCTAAAATGCAGATTCCTCCAAAGTTTTTCTGTTTATAAATCATCACAATTAATTGAAAATAAATTTATTCACAAACTTCCTGATCATTTCTAGTTAGCATATTACCCTCAGAGACAATATACATTTCTTGCAGACACATAAATAATATATAAATTATTTTTCAACTTGGTGTGCTTACAGCTACAGGCCAAATAAAGAAAAGCAATTTATGTTAGCCGCCAGCATCAGTTTACATTTTTACAGTTGTTTAGAGAAGTGACAAAAATATCATAGCTGAAAATCAGTCTTTTTATCAGATTGTGTGCTCATTGGGTTTGTTTTTTGTGTCTTCATTTTCCAACTCTTGCTACTGCCAGGCACAGCAGGAAATTCAGCTGAAGTCAAAAGACTAAGTAAATAAACAAAGCAGCTGCTTTAGAATGCTTCAAACAGGGCCAAGTTCTGAATTACAGGGCTAGCTAAAATACGGAAAGTAAAATCTTAAACCATTATAAAAATGCTTGATAACTTTCCTATCATAAAAGACATTTCATTCAGTTTTTAATAATTCAGTTTTTCTTTTTTTTCGTTTTTAATGAAGGAAGTGTGAAGGCAGATTGCACATTGAAGCCTAAGGGTTTACCTGCATCTGGATTTGGGCGCACACTTGTGGTTCCTATTTGGCTCAGGAGAGGCCTGAGGCCACAGTTTTGCCCTGAGTGATTTGTGACAGATGGTGAATAACAAATAAACTTGCTAAGCAGAGATCAAGGGCTTTGGGTAAGCATCTCAGACTCTTGCCTGGGAATAGGCAAGAGCTTTGCCATAACTTGTATTTCAGCAACATTTACCTGTCAGTAAACCTTACACAAACAAGGAAAGCAGCAGGATGGGAGAAATGCATTAACTCAATGTGGTCACAGATGCTCAGAGTTTGTTGCTTTTGACTGCTGATCATTGTCACCTTCTTTAACGAGACATAACCTCATCTGACACATGGGCAGGGTAAAACAGAGAGACAGCTGACAGTCCATGCATTTTGCCAACCCAATGGACAACAGGGAAAGGCTATGCTGAGAAAGCCTTTCATCAGGCCATCACCTTAGGATGGCATTATCAATCTACTGTACTGTGCCAAAATGCTTCATATGCCTTCATGAAAGGAGTTTACAATAAAATAAATGTGTTTTGGAAATGAGTACCTCTTAAAAGTAATAGGTGCAGTATCTAGTTTTGTGCCTGGTTTTAGGCAGAGGCTGCTAAAGCAGAGGGTTTATTTTAGAGAGAAATTATTTTTTATAAACATTGACTGGAAACAGGTACAAAGATTTGTAAGGAAATGCTGTTTAGTGCAAGTTTGATGCAAACACGTGAATCAACATCCTAGTTAATGTTCCACTGGACTTTATTTGACTAAAATATCATTATTGCAGTAAAAGAGCAGTTTGGCAGTTTGCAATGTAGCATTCTCATGTTAACTCCAAAAAAGGTGGCGCTGAATTGATGTGCCAGTTTCATACTGTAGCTACAGTATTAGTTTTGACACTGTCTGCATGCAGGTGGTTTATAATGCATAATATTGATCTGGAGGATTCTTTATCCCTCCCTGCCTTCAGCTGTATATTAACTTCTAGCCTTGATCTTAAAAGTTAAGATGGATGTTCAGTATTATTACCTAGCAGAAAGGGTAAAAAATCAATTTTTTCTCCACTTGCTTTATTCCCTCCTATTCCAGTGCTTGAGCAGTGGGGTTGTAACAAATGTCAGCATAAAATAATTTATTCACTGATGTTGTGACAACTTCTGTCAGATGAATATATTACTATAGGTACATCAATGCTCCTGAAATCAGCTTTCTGCTTAAGAATAAGAAAAGACTATAGCAAGCAATCAGCTGCTTTTAATGGAGCAATACCTCCATAAAGCACTGCATTGCAGAAGGAGAGTAGTAAGATCTAGCTAAGAAAATCTAAGCATAGATAATGCCTTTTTCAACACTGGTGCTTATAGATGATAGCTGATCATTACAGTTTATGGGTTTTAAAGCTGACCTGTACAGATAAAAGAGAAGGGTTTCAAAAATTTTGACTTTCTGTTTCCAAAAATTAAATCAAACAAAGGAAAGATTGTCATATTTACTAGCCCTGTGCTAAGTAACCAGAAAAAGCTTTCATTAATCTTTAGTTTGAATTCTTGGTATAGATAATTTTTTATTAAAACGAATTGATGAGTACTCTAAATTTCATTTTGTGCTTTGTCTCACGGCATACTTTGAGACCAGGAAATAAAAACCTGCCTTCCCACCCTGCCTTCAGGGCAGTACTCAGCCATAGACAAGGATTTGTGCCACTATAGCCTAGTCTTTCCTAACCTTTTAAATGACTCTGCTACCCTGTCATCTATAGCCCAGTTTGCTAAAGGCAGGCCTCACTCAGCCCTTCATTAGCCCAGTACATCTTTTCTATATTTCAGTATTTTACACAGATGTAACATAGATTAGAATCTGAGTGAAATCTTCACTACTGAAAAGAACATTGAGCTCCCAGACTTTCCTCATGTTGATGGATCTGTACTCATGCACAACAATTCCTTGTACAATATTGTCTACATGGTAGAGATAAAAATGTAACAGAACAAGCTACACTAGGAAAAAATATGTAATTAACTTGTTCTTTTAGGATGATATTATGCAGACTGCTGACATACCAAAACATCTGAGATCAGATTGTTATGTTCTTCTGATCTCCCTTAAAATGATGTGTTAAGGGGCATTTCTGTTGAAAAGTGCAGAATCTTATACCTATTTAAACTTACTGAATGTCTCTGTAAATGACTTCATATAATGAAATCCTTATTGGATTAGTCTTTAGGTATTTTATAAGATGGTATTAAAATGCTTTTAAGACACCTCCTATCTTTCTTAACCTTCAAATAGAACCAAATCTACGTCTGAGAAATACAATATTCCTATTTAAAAATTAAGCCAAAAATCACCTGAAAAGATTAAACACTCTAGACAGTAAAATAAATACTGTACATTCACTTTTATGCTTCTTTACTTTTTTTTTTTTTTTGAGCATTTGAGATTATTGAATTGAGAATTGAAAGATATTTTTTGTCTTTTAAACACTTGAGATATTTTAGACAAATGACAGCAAGGATAATGCTACCATACAATGACCTGAAAAAATGATATGAAAATTATGGTTTTAAATTTCCTGACACATTGCTGTTGCTTTTTTTCGTGTTTTTTTTGTTTTGGTTTGGTTTTTTTTTACCAATTCAGCTTGTATTTATGGAGGTTAGACTCTCATTTTCTGCTTAAAGTCAACACAAATTTAAGTATTTTGAAAACACAGACATATGACCATGCAATGTTAAATACAACTTTCGAAAGCAATACCTTAGATGCTTATAGGTCTGCATAAAATGTAGGCCCATTTTTTTATCTTCTAAGGACTTTCATAAATCCTAAAATTTTAAAGCATGTATGTTTTTTATTTAAAATGAAAATACATTATTTCAGAGTTTGATAAGTCAAGACAAACCTAATAGACACTTTTGCAGAAAAGGAAAATTAATTATGATTTTTTGCTATATTTCACATTAACTAATAGAAACCAAGATCAGAAATATAAACTTATGAGAAGTTGCTTCTTTTTTCTACTATGAGAATAAAATATTTTTCTTTTCTTTTTTTTTTTTTTAATTTTAAAGCAATTTATTTTGATTCTATCAGGCTACTCTGAATAACATATACTTTAACAGTAATTCTGTTAGCAACTGTTAAACTGTAGGGAGATAAATCCTTTATTGAATTGAATCCTTTATTGAATTAATCCTTTATTGCACATCTTAAACCAACTAACCATTAATTTCTGTACCCCAAGATACAAAATAAGTGCCTTTTTCTTTAAAAAAATAAACTCCAGATTTAAGAGCATGGAGTAGATTACTGCAGTGCATGGAAATAAATACAGCATAATAAACCCACTCATTTTAATGATGTTTACATATGTAACAGCATATCTATGAAAATTATTCAGATGTGAGCTGTAAATATACAGACAGGAGCAGAAGCCAATTGAAATCTTCATTGAAGGTAATTCTGTACCTGGGAAAATAGTAATTTTGTTGTGCAACAAATTGTGTGGTTTTGGTAAAAAACAGCACCAAGTAACAAACTGCTAAGATGTAGTTATTTACATCCCTCTATGCTATTGCCATGCTGTTTCTCTCTGCTTCAAGAGATAAAACAGTCATGTACACAAAGGCTATTCTTGGAATGGTTGGGTTATTTAGACTCCTCTAGGGCTGTTTTATACAGGAATTGTGCTCATCTGGTGAGGCTGACACCTTGCTCTTCTCATCTGTCTGGTGTGCTCTACTACAGACCTGTGCACAATGAACAGTGAATTTAGTGACTTTCTATTCCTGCACCTTTTTTAAGGAATGAACTGAAACCTTTGACTGTAACAGAACATATTGCTGGTTTGCCCTTGTGCAAACATGTCCCGGTGTTTCACCCACATAAGTAAATAAATCCAGGTATTTAGCAGAGGAATATCATCCTGAAAAGTAGCTTGCTTATACCCACAGCTTTAGACAGGTCTCACTCCCAAAGCCACAGACGGTACAGTAGAAATAATTCTGCAGCAAAAAGCATTCAATTAGAAAATTAGCTTGGTTTCCAACTAAATATATTTGATACTTATACAAACAAAGAAAACAGAATAATACTCGTAATAGGTAACTGTGGTAATAGGTTTTCAATTCATTCCCTGCATAACTAAATATTACCATGGAGTGATTATCAAAGGAAAAGTGGCTGATCTATAGTAGCAATACTTTGTAGAATCAGGTCTGTGGAGTTGTTTATCTTTGGTCAGACTGCAAGTTTGGTTTCTAATAGTTGCCCGTGAGGTAGGAAAAAACTTCTAGATGACCAAATACAAATTCAGTATAATATTCAATATATCATATTCACATAATTGTATGTGTTTTAAGGGGTGGGTGTCTGAAAAGCATAGCTTAAGGTGGTACTTAAAAGCAGCACTGAACTGCTGTCATGAAGCTGAAGTAAATTATTATCAATAGAAAAAACAAGGAAGAAACAGAAATTACAGCATATCAGAAGTTCAGAAAGAAGAAGATGATATTTTAATGTGTTTCTAGGTGGACCCTGTGGGACATACATTTCTGGAATGGCATGATTTTTGATCTGAAAGCATACTTTTTCCACTTAGGAAAGCAATTCTTGTCTTAAAGAAAATTTCTTTGTCTGAACTTTTAGTTAGAGGTTATTTTTTAATAATATTTTATGAAGTTCAGATGACATATATCGATATATTAAGAACTGACAGTTTAAATTTTTACCCTTAAATGGAAGGCTAGGGCTGACCTGCACCTTGAGCAAAATTACCCCTTAATCTACATTCCCACGAACTCAAGAGAAAAGCATTATTTTTTAAGAATTTTGTAATTCACATATCAATTTACTTTAAATCATGTTAAAGACAATCAAAATATATTAATAAAAAACATAATGAACTCTTACAATAGCATGAAGTTTTAATTACTATTGTGATCAGAATTGTCAGGGGAATATTACTTTATTTCATCCACTAAGGGCTTAAGCTCTACTTTCAAACAGTACACAGACATTTAGATGGAAAGTCTGCTGCAAAGGCTCAGAGTCTGAGAGGGTGCATTGCAGGTGTACCCCAGGTGTCCTCTCCTTGTGTGGAATTGCATCCCCTGAGTCCTAAAGCAGTTCTGAAAACACCTGTTTGTACATTACATTTTCAGTTCATATCTGAGCAGTTTCATTTCTGTGATAGCCTCATGAGGATGGAACAAAATTAAACCAAGACACCATAGGTAAAATTTGTAAGTTATGTAAATGTCGCGTGTAGGGCAAAATGTTGTTTCTGAGTAGAGGAATGCTGTTGTCAAGAATTCCACTGGGAATATCTACATGTGCTCAGAGCACCACGGCTCTTTTCACCATTGTTCTGAGTGAGCAGAGCTGACACTTCACATCCACCTCTGAAGACATTAACCTTCAGAAGCCCAAAGCTTCACTTTTAAATACAAGAAAAAGACTACACATAATCATAAGAATCACTCTCTCCATTTATTACACCTTTGTCTAGGCATCTAAATGAAAAAAAAAACAAACAATAAACAGAGTGAAGCAATTAGGGAACCAATTTCATGTCAGTTTCCCTGCAGACCTTTCAGTATCTCCCCAAATAGTTTAGAGTACTTGCATGTATAAATAATACAAATGGAAACATAACCTACAATAAAAGAAGGGTTTAAAATGCAATTTTTAAATATCCCCAAACAATCTATACATCCTGACTGGGAATTTTACTTCAACAATCCTATTTAGAATTACATGGACAGTTCCCTAAACTTACTGTTTAGGGCTGTGTGTGTGTGGATATGTATGCACACAGAAATAAGCTGCCCTCTTACTCATTAGTAGTTCCATGTATTCAAGGGGGAAGCATAGGTGAAGTATGGGGCTTATTAATGTAAATACTATTAAGTGACAGAAAATTTTAACAGCAAAAATGTCTTAAATTCTTGGCTATCTTTTAGCATAGCTTAAAAGCTTCAGGATAATATTTTAAAAAAACACCTACTTCTGGTTTTCCTCTCAACCTTTTAAAGAATTTTGACAAATCCTTTCTCTCTATGTAGTTATTATACATTTTTGCTGAGGTGTGATAATGGAATTTGTGTTTAAGCACTGAGGATGCCAAAGAACTAGTTGTTTTGACACCACAGGGATCAACTCCTCAAAATGACACATACTTCTTTTCCTCTCTTAAGGAAAATGATAACGTATTTGGCCATCTGAAGAGACGACAAGTAGCTCTGCTGCAGATATAGGGAACCAAAAACCAGTAATAAATGCTTTTGGGATTTGTTTTTGGAATGTGAACTGATTAAAAATGCGATCCAGCACAGTGGAAATGGAAAATGAAATAAAATTCTTGGTCTTCATTCCCATTACTTCATTTTTATTCTCCATTCACCATGACACATCTTATGGAAGAAAGATCCCAATATTTTCAGCTGAAAATGTTGGAACTTTATTCACAGAAATTATAAGTCATGTAATGGCACATAGAATTGGTGACTACATGAACAGTTTAATGAAATTAATTCAAAATCAAGCTACAACACTAATTTTCTGCCTTTTTTAGATCTGGAGTAAATCATCTTATTTCTTCCCTCAGGGTACTGACACTTCTCAGAACTGTAGGGTACTCATAGAAACTCCCATTCTCTTTCATTTTATGATTTCTTTTTTTTTTTTTTTTTTTTTTTTTTTTTTTTTTTTCATTTGGTGCCCTTTTCAGATTTTTCTAGGGAAAAGACACACAAATTTCAAATTTGGCCTCTGAGTATTATTAATGATGGATGTAAAAATCAGCACAGGTGGGCTCCCAGACGTATAAAACCACAAAAATGGCTCACAGAAGTTCTTTGTATGTGTTGTAGGTCACTGTTAGGGAAATATCCTTTAGCTCAGTTGTAAACTTCAATTAGCAGATATCTTTGGACAATTAATCCCTTTTGAACTACACTGAATTTTCTTCATATATATAGTCAGTCTATTTCAAATGTCAGTTTCTCATCATACAGTGATGTAGAACACACATAACAAAATGTTTCAAAATTCTATGTTACCACACATTACTTTTAATTCAACTAATTTAAAATGCCAAAGAAATGTCATTAATGTTATTAATGTGAAAAAATGTTCAAGATTATTTTTATCAGAATTACAACTATCCCATTTGTTGGTATCTTTTCCTTGAGAAGAAATATTGAGTTTTTAGCAAAAATAACATAACTCAGCAAATGCAGTGAGGTATGATATAAGGATCAGAATCCATATCTATCTAGGAAATTAGGGTTCTAAAGATTCTCTGTGTCTGTATACCCAAGTAAATAAGGAAATAAAAAAATATTTCTTTTTGTTATTGATCATTTACTTTAGCTTTACTTATGATGTTTTTATCAGAATTCAAGCATACAAAGCATATTAGAAAAAAATCACTCTGATTGTCTGACTTTAAACATTTTGGTTATATAAAAATCTCAACATTTGAAAATAGCTAGCAGAGAGTTGATCGAACCAATATGATTCACTATGCAGTTATCATTTTTGCCTTTTGTGTCTTTAGGGTTTTGTTCTCAAACACATAACCATATCATATGGCATACTGCACACCGTAGTCTCCCATAGCTAAATAATATCCTGGAGATCTGCAGCAGAGCACTAGTTATATTTAGGAACTCTTTTACCAAAATATCACTATCTTCAAACATGTATTCTGTCACTCATTCCATCCCCATTTATTTTTTAGTATTTGGTGTATTACTAATGTAATGCCATCCTAAACCCCATTTTCTAACGTCTTATTAAATATCCATATTCCAGTTACTATCATCATTGCCATATTCAATACCGCATTTTTACTTTCAAGGGGTATTAATGCCAGAGACACCAGTCATGAGAGTAGCAGTAGGTACATCCTTCTACTATTATAGGATCAACAAGTCTTCTGTTGTTAAAGCAAATTACTGATAACAAGAAATGGAATTTTTAAAAAAGAGTAAAAAAAGCAACCCCCAATATGCTGATCTGTGGCTGGTTTTCATTCCTCCTTCTGATGGGCAGAGCAAGAGTTTAGGTTACAATCCATAACAATGCACCGTTTCCCATTCAAGGTGACTGCAAATTCAATTCTTCCTGGCAGCACAAATTATTCACCTCTCAAGTCATCTTTCTGACACTGAATTCGGTTGCACAAGAAAATGTGTCTGGCAGCCTTGAAATGGAAACAGACAAATTGCAAAGCAGGGTAGCAAGGCATCTGAGCACTTGTGCCGCATCTTGCTGACAGATGGGAGACGTAGCACCAGTCACCAGTGCTTGCATCGCCAGTGCAGTTAAAGAAAAGGAAGCATTCATCAGGCCCTTCATTTCTCATTCCTCAAACAGAAGGCTGTTTACATCATGTCAGCAAATGATTACCCTCTGCTGCTGTTGTTGTGCTACCTATTGGAAAAGGTGAAGAGGTTATGTTTTGAAATTCCACGGAGATGTTGATTAAGGAAACAAAGGAAGCTGGTTCTTAACACCCAACACCCCCATTCCTTCTACCTCACTCCCCCACCTCCCCCTCCTAAAAAGAATAGGAAGCAAGCATCATCACAGTCACATTTTTGACATGAGAAATGAGGGGTTTTTTGAGAGGACAATGAATTCAAAGCTCAAACTGCTTACATATGTCAAGGGAGAGCCACAGAATCTAAGCTCTTTCCCTTCCAACTGACTCATGTCTTTTGGTTGTTTCTGTGGTTTTCAGCCCTTATCTAGTTCTTATCTGACAGCTGACCTGGGGTAGCATGGATCTCAGATTTCCTTGGTTCTTTTTAGGTCTTCATTAACTATGCCTGAAAAATCAAATTTATTCCATCTGTGAGGAAGTCTGCAAAATTATAACTTTGTGAATGACTCCATATCGGACTCTCATTGGAAAGAAAAACACATAAACTGAAAAAGATGGGGAACTACTGTTTTAGCCATTGAATGTGCTCAGAACCACAAGGAATCATACAATCTTTTCAGGGTCTTTGTCAAGAACATGACTCAGTTTAACAGTTTATGATTTTTTAAAACTTGGAGACAGAGTGTTTGATTCTCAAAGAATACAAATGAAAGGTAGAATTTGCCTTATATGAAAATAACTGAGCATAAAATTATTGTGGTGATTTCCATGCTTTATTTCAGACCAGGCTGTCGCCAGACCTTTTTATTTCTTTTTCTTTGATTGTGTGCATTTTACAGCTCCTGAAGAACATATTTTTCTTCCTCAGTGGTTTAATCTGGTATCTGGACCTAGATAATTGTTTAAAGAACTATTTCACGTGTATGTAATATAGGAAATTGCATTCAGTTTTGGCAGGTACTTCCTTCCTGTTCAAAACTGCTGTGTAAACAATTCAAACCTTCCATCTGTGTGATAGTTTTATTTCTCTTTCCTCAAGCTCTTTAAGTCTGGTAGACCTTTAGTGCCTTTTCTGTCTTGGAAGATAATTTCTTGCTTTCTTTTCATTCATATCTATCTCTAGTACACCAGAGATATCATCCTTTCTCAGAGAGATAAACCTCCACCGAGTACATTACACTGGATTTCTTTTATTTCTGCCATGCACATTTTAATTGATACCACTTTTATTTTTCTTTTTCCATGCAGACATGAAGTGTGGCTGTCTTTCCTTCTTATTCTGTGCAAGGTGTAAAGTACCTGACGTACTCTGAGTTCTGCCCCAATATCTATTTCCTCTGTGGGCCACTTGAGTCACTTCTACAAAGGTAGATACCTGCACAGAAAATCCCTTAGCCTTAGTTGTGCCCTACAGAAGAATATCTGGTTCTGTACTGTTTCTGTTTCCAGACAGCCTCTCTAAAGAGGCTAATTTTAACATGAAAGAGCCAATGTAATAAATAAATAAAAATTTGTCTTTGTGAATATTTGAAGAGGAATACAGCAGAATGGTTATATCTGTAAAATTGTCCCAGTTCTACCTGCAGATAAAAGGAACAGTCACATCTATGTGGTCAACCCAAAATTTATATTTTCATTTCAAAAAAGATAAAAATTCATCTAATATTTTTTCTCTTCATTTTGACAAATTTGTGTTTTGCTTAAAAGCACAATCAACATTTTCAAGCTTTTTGGAGTACAGTGTCTCTAATTATTCTGTCTGTATCTGACATGCCTTCTCTATATGTTGATAAAATGTAATCTGAGATTACAACTATGAAATACTATGTCTATATGAGGAAGGTTTTCTATTGATAAAAGAGAGGCAGGTCATGAAAATATTAAGTGTTTAAGACCTTAAAGAAATACAGAGAGTAAGGCTTCCATATTTATGCCCAAGGCAGAAAATAGAAAAAAGAGAGATAAAAGGACTCTCTTGGTCCTCTTGCTCCTGGTACAGCAGATAGTTCTGTTTTGCCTATTTGGCAGAGCAGCTTTCCTGGACCACCACTAGAGTCACCACTAGTAATTCTGGAGGTTTGAAAAATGGACAGGTTCCTTATCTAGTAATTATACTGTCAAAAATTTAAATAATCCTACTGAAAAACCCAAGGAGCTTGAATGGAATACCTAACTTCAAAGGAATACTTTTAAATTGATACTAATCAAGAATATGAACAAAAAAAAAATCTATGAAGCCTTGTTGATGAATTAGCTGCCTTTCATCTTTTTATTTGTTATGTAATGCATATATTTTATTTAGGATAACCCAAACATTGTGTAAAACATCCTAGCCCTGTAAGAGCCTATCTGAAGTACCTGTGGGTACTCTGAACATGATCTGGCACACAGAACAGAACTGGCATGTTAAACATGAAACTGCTTTTACAGCAATACTCCTGTTAGCTATAAGGAATTTGAACAACTGGGAATTGTGTACTACAGACGTTTGGTTTGTCACTAGTACAATACAACAGTACTTTTCTTATTTCGAACCAGTGTTCATATGCTATTCATTTTGCAGTTTGGCTACACTTTGCTCTGTTTCTGATCCTAGACTTCAGGTGCATGGTAGCTTATGGCTAAGGCTCTAACTTCTGCATAGGACTCTGCTAGGTTTTATGATCCCACATTAGGTAATTCACACCACTGCTGATGATGTTATGAATGGCCAGCATAAAATGAACACATGATTAAGTCACAGACATTGACAATAAAAAGAAAATCGTAATTTGCTCTAGACATGTCTAGATAATTACAGCAGACCCTATTGAAAACAGGACCATTTGGAGAGTATTTTAAATCTTTAACTTCTGACAGGTAAGTAGTCAAAGGCAAAGAACTTTGCATGTGTATATAAATCAGCAAGTGCAAACGCATGATCTCTTTAAATATGAGTATATAGGTGGTGGGACTGTTCAACAGCCAGACTTCAGAAGTATCAGTGGGGAAACAGTTATATGCCAGTAGAAAAAGTTTAGTGTCTTAACAAGCACATAGTATATTTCTACATCTGGAACCAGTATACAACCTGAATTAAGCCTGGGTTAGGTAGCTTAGGATTTCTGATGACATTTTTCCTTCATGTTTAAGCTGGATTTTCAACCTTCTCAAAGAAGCATGATCAGACTTTGAAACAGTGTGGAGCTCTCAAATCCTTTTCAGAATCCATTTTAGAAGTCATTCACACTACATAGCAAATCACAAAGAAGTGCATATTATTCTATACCGACACATGGAGACTTTCTTCCTTACACCTGATAAGTTCAGAGAAGGAATTGGTTTGTGTACTACTTCAGCACTTAGATTTAGATTCAGAGACAACCAGAGTACTGATGTGACTTTTTTAGAGACTATTGTCTAAGTCAGAATGACACCCCTCCTTTCAATATTTGCAAATAAAATAAAGTTAAAATAAAAATAGCTATGTTAAAATATGTAAGCAAAGGAATACAATATGTTCTACCAATAGTAGGTAACTATGTCACTATATCCCCAGAAGAACAAAAAGAAAACTAACATTTTAGTAATGAGGTAACCCACAAGACCATTATTACTGAAAGTTTGTTAATACCTAAAGAATATTCCTATATCCTGTGTCAGGACTTAAATCAATTAGCATTATGGTAAGAGAGGCATCAGAATAAGGTAAAGAATGGATGTGCAAGGGCTTTGAGGAGGAGGTGATCTAGATAATTCATTCTTCCAGGCTGTAAGTGCTACATTTTTAACTTTCTTAACCCAAAAATTGTATAAAAGTCAATAGCTAGGAGCACTGCAAATCAAAACAAAGATGTATCAGCATGTTTCTGGCAAGGAGTAAGACAAAGACAAAAGTGGAAACATGTGGTGAACAGCTTCAGGCCTCTTGCCTGAACAGGGCCAAAACAAACAGCATGCCACAGTGTTCAGTTTGTCTTAATTAATTAATAATGGATGATAAGAGTATGATCTTTCTCTCTTTCCATCTCCCTGATCACATATTCACACATATCTCCATTTTCTCTCCAAATGATGCTGCTACATTTAGGGCAAAATCTTCCTACTCTACTCCTTCTGTCTTTTAGAATAGTATTCCTAAATGTCTTTGCTTCATTAAGTCATAATATCACCTGAAAATCTCTTTTTTCAGGACAGTTAATTTGAGCTTTTCTCTCAATTGACCTACTAACACCTTATTTCCCTGTCTATGAGTGCTTATATCAAGACCTGGGGATCTCACCACCACATTTTCATAGCCTTAGTGCCTCTAAACCTGCAATTGTGGTTTTTTGACGAACAGAGTGAAAATAGTGTATAAAAATGTATTGAATGCACCTTTGCAGCTATCAGCCCATAAAATTGTTTCTATTTCTTTATCATGCAGAGAAGCATTCTATCTGACATAAATTATGGCAAATTAGTAACCAGAGATTTGAAAGATGTTGCATAAATGAAGCTGGATTTTATGATCAGAATCATCGACTATTTGAGGACATCTTCAGCACATGCTTCTAAACTGACTCATTATCAGAATTTACAGCTTGATTTTCAAAGTGGTACAGTCCCATAAAATAGCAGATATCTCAGTTATCTGTGCACTTATCTGTTTAGATAGATAAATAACTTCCTAGGTCATTTACATGCAGATTATTTTGCATAAATACTTCCATGCATTTATATCTTGGTTGCCAAATTCTCTTTGGTATCGATGAACATGAATCATGTAATCATTTGAGCTGAAAAGGGCCATAAAGATCACCTGGTTCCAACACCCCTGCCACTGGCAGGGACAGTCTCCACTAGACCAGGTTGCTCAGAGTCCCATCCAAGTTGGCCTTGAACACCTGCAGGGATGAGGCATCCACATCTTCTTTGGGCAACCTGTTTTAGTACCTCACCACCCTCAAAGTAAAGGATTTCTTTCAAATATCTAATCTAAATATACCCTCTTTCAGCTTAAATCTATTTTCCATTGTCCTATTACTACACACCCTTGTCAAAAGTCCCTCTCCAGCCTTCTTATAGGCCCCTTTAGGTACTGGAAGGCTACAAAACCTCCCTGGATCCTTCTCTTCTCTAGGCTGAACAATCCTAACCTTCTCAGCCTGTCTTCACATAGGAGAGACACTCCAGCCCTCTGATCATCTTCAAGGCTCTCCTCTGGACTAGCTCCATCAGATCAGCATCCCTCTGATGTTTGATGTCTCAGAGCTGGATGCAGCACTCACAATAAGACAGCAGAGGGGGAGAATCACTGTATGCTGGCCATACTTCTTTTGGAGTAGCCCAGGATATGTTGTCGTGTGTTCTGTTAGTTTATTTAATTACTCCCCTATTTTCTGTATCACTCCCCCATTTTCTGTAATGGTTCTGCCCTCACCAGTTCTTCCTGCCATGGTATTGTCAGTCATTTGGTTACCTTGGTTACTCCCGCCACAGTTTATGTCAATCCTCTCTGTTATATAATTTCCCCTCCCCTGTGTTTCCTTATATGTGAATTTGTTCTTCTCCCTGGGCCCAGTCAATCACTCCCCACTCCTCCCAAGCTTCCAGAATCTTCTTCTACCTGGGAGTTATGATTGGCTGTGGATCCAGGGCCCCTCCCTTATAATGTAACTATTGGTTTCTCCCCAGTGCCTATTATGTTAAGTCCACTCCCCTACCTTCCCCTATTGGTCCTTTGTAAACCCCTCCCTGAGATCCCCCTCCCTTTATAACCCTGTTGCACCCTTTGTTCGAGATCACTTGCTGGTAGACACGTTAGATTCAACACCTGGGTGTCTGTCACTCCCTGGTTGACAGTAAATCTGACAAGTCCCCAGTGAGTGTCCGGACTCTTTACTCTCGTTGGCCAGCAGCGATTCCGTCCGCTGTGAGCACAGCCCAAAGCCTTCTGACGCCGAGGGGTGCTCCCACATTTGCAGTTGGGTGTTGGCCACCCTTCTGCCAGCTGGACACCTGACTTTAAGGCCACACCTCGCTGCAAGGATACAACTGGATTTCTGAGATGCACAGACTTCCAAGTCAGGTTGAGCTTCTTGTCAATATATAATGAGGGTTTCCGTTAATTAAGAAAATCTATTGGCCTCTCTTTCTCTAAATTTCTTTAGGGAAACTCAATTTGTTTTTGTGGCTGGGGCACTAGACTGTGTACTTTCTGATTATGGTATTGAACTTCATGCTTTTTTTTTTTAAACTTAAGGAAAGGAATACAACATTCTTACAATCTTCCCTCATAACAACTCCCAGGGTTTGGAGTTAATGGGTCACTGGTGTTGTTTAGAGTATTGAACAGTTCACTGCTGCAAAGAAATATATTTTTTTCTTTCAGACATGGCAAAAGTAGCTGAATAGAAAAGCTCTTGTTCACTGACACTTAACCACACTGTCTTCTACCAGTCATGCAATAAATATATTTAATATTTTTTTTCAAAAGGAATCAACAGAAAAATACTACTAGACAAACCAACGTTTAATGCTGGTTTTTCTTCCATTCCTCGATCTGTCAGTGAGTTATTGCTTAGCCCTGTAAATGCAGTTCATTTAGCCAATGTACGCTGAGATTTATTGAGGCATTTAAAGTTTTGATAACACAATTTGCTTAAATGTTTATGCAACATGTTGTGCTTTGATGTTATAAACTATATAAGAACATATTGTACTTAATGGTAGGGCAAGCAGCAGAATGTTAAGAAAGCTGTTTTGAATAATATTTTGGCAAATGTTAGAACTTTCATTTTCACCTCTTTTTGTTCCTTTTTTTCCCCCCTTTGAAATTTGTGATGAAACATAGCTATTAAAATCTGGAATAGCCAAATTATATATTTGTATCTGTGAGAGCCATGTATCAGTGAAACACTTTAGTGCTGTGCTATGCATTAGTCTAAGAGAACATATTCATTCCAATGAAAAAGAGATATCAGAAAAGTAAAATCACTGAACATTCTTACATCCTTACAAAATGCCACAATGCTGACAATTTCCAGTTTGTGATTTTCTTGATGTCTAGTGGATTGAATTCATATTACTCAAATGTGTAAAATTATTCAAAGGCTTATTTTGTTCAGCAACAGAATCTCAATCCTTAAACACTGTTAAAATTATGCAACTCCAAAAGTCTTGTTTGATGTTCTCTCTTTTGTAGGAAGTCTATCTCTAACAATTCAGTTTAAGGGATGGTAACTGAAGATAATTTCTGAAGTTGACTTTGTAAAATGGTCAATAATAAGCAATTTGTTACAGTAGTCATATTTTATATAATTACTGCAATATTACTTTGAAAGAATAAAAATCCACAAGTTAATGCTGTGGGTCTCACTCCCCCTTTCCAAGCTGCACTGAGGCCTGAGAAATGCTCATTAGGCCTTGGCCTTGAAAATTAGCACATGGGCTAAGCCCTTCCCAAGCTTATCAGAAACACTGTCTGCTCCCAGGAACTGCTAAAAAAACTAGGGTGTTTTCCTTTTTAACACCCTTGGAAAATTGTTATTGCCTGAATGGAATGGCATTCCTGTTCTCACACTTTCGCACAATGCGCCGACCCAAACCGTGGTCAGGATGTGATCTTGTTTTGAATAAAGCCTACTCTCTTTGGACCCTATAAACAGCGATGCAAAGTGAGACACTTTGAGCTCTCTTGGACTGCAGTGGGTTGAATCCAGCAACCCCCTCCTGAGGGGTACACCTCTCAGAGCCACCTCTCAGGACACCTCTCAGAGCTAGCAAACCCTCAGGTCTGCTGTACCTGCAGGTGTGAATCCTGGGCTGGTATCCTGACTCCTTGAGGCCTTCAGCCAGCTGGAGATGCAAAAGCATCCAAAGTGAATATTCCACTAACATCTGAGGGGAATTTCTCACAGGTATTTTGCTCACACTGACTCTTTCTGTCTAGATGCATAAACGTGTGCATATGCTATAGCTAGTCTGGAGAAATGCTGCTTTCTTAAACATTTAAATAACTTGGATATTGAAGTAAGTTGGACCTGTAAGTAAGCTTGTCACTTATGACTTAAATGCTGCGAAGGGTTGTCCTTTTCTAAGTTGCTAAGTATAACTTTGAAGTTATGTTAGGTTAAATGCTGTTAAGTGTTATTCCTCTGTTAAATAGTTTAAGTTATAAATTAAGTTTCAGGTATAAATTAAGCTAGACATAAATTAGGTTAGATATAAATTAAATGTTATTCATTTGTTAAATTGTTAGGTTTAAGATATAAGTTAACTTAAAGTACTGTTGCGTGCTCACTGTCCTTTTTCACAGGCACTTAAACACACACCCACACACATATACCCCTAGACAGCCCTTGGTTAATTTCTGTTTTGATTGTTTAAATTTTGTTTGGTTTTGCTGTTGCTTGTTTTTCAGTGGTGTGCCCTAACTGTCCTGTAAGTAGCAGAGTGAATCTTGTCAATGAACTTTGTTGTGCAGTCACTAAATAATAAATCTGCCATTTGCTGATTCCCCTGCCGATGATTTCTTAAGCAACTTCAAATACTCATTTGTAACAAATGCTGACTTGCAGTTGAAATTATATGAGCATTAAGGTACTATGTAAATGAGAAAAATGAAGCAGGCTCTGGTTTTCCCAAGGCAAAGAGCATGTTTGGTTTACTTTTGTAACCCATCTGAAACAACAGTAAGAAAATAGTTCAGGACAGAATTTTTTATACTCTCTGCAAGATAAGGAGGTAAGGAAACACAAAAAAAAAGTAAAACATATCTGAAGGTGAATTTAAAAAATAAATATGTGTCTACATCTTAGTTTTGATAATTGTTCAGTCTGTATACCACTGTTTGGATCAGGATTTATTTCCAATCACCTCTGTCATTTGGTTCCCAATGAAACACTAACTAGATGAGGTTATGGGGTAATTTCTAAATTATAAAATATATTTATGCTATTTTCTTGTTGACATATAAAGATCTAATCTTAAGAAAGGCCTTACCAGGCTGTTTGTTTTAGGGATAACTGGTTTTCAAATTTCTAAACACGAAAAAATTTAAGCACAAGCAAGGAAAAGAATGCATTTTAGAAAAAATTTTGAAGTTCCAAAATCATAATTATCAGAAAAGCAATCACATTTAAAATTTGATTTTTTAAATTATTTTTTCAGAAATATTATATTTTCAAAATAGAATTTTTTGCTTAGTAAGTTTGAAATCAGTTTACACATTGCTCTAAGTAAATTTGTGTCAATGAATTTTTTATGAGACAGTTTGCAAATCAACCATCAACTTCATTTTAAGATTAGACTACAGCTCTCCAATTCTTTGTATTTATGTTCAACCATCTTGAACTTCATTATTTAAGAATTCTCAATCACATGCAGGACAAATTGGGAATGACTGCTTTAGAATGTTTATGCAGCAGGTGTTTCTATTTAATATCAGTACTCATGCAGTCTTTTGAATAGTCAGGAACTTTAATGGCCTTCTGTAACATCTGCAAAAGAATATTTAATGTAACATATTGTTGCATTGTTTAGAAGTTAATCATCTGATAATACTAGTGATCGTATGGAATAACATCTGTTAACATCAATCACTATAATTTTAAGCACTTGAAAAGCTCATGAAAAATTGGAAATCCTTCAAAACAAAGTGGTTCTTGAAAATTTTTCTAATCAACAAAATTTTTAAAGAATGCAACAAGTAGCCCAGGTAGCACTGTTTATTTTTTATCTAATTAATATTTATGTCTGAAATATATATATGACTAGCATGAAGATCATACAGAAAGGAATAAAGTTTAACTGATGTGGAACATTTTAGATGCCAATAGAGAATCTTATTATTCAAAAGGCACAAGAAGGATTTTGATGCATATTAGAGTGCCTCTTAAGCTGTATGTCTCAGAGTAATCACAAAGGTGCCAGGCTATCTGCTGTACAGATACCCTTGGCTACAGACTTTGCATCAGTGAATAATACTGGGTGTAGTGGATCCTACTTGTTGTGCCATATGACCATTTTATAGGTTGCTCTTAGTCAAATGTTAGATCAATGTGAACAGATTTTGTATAACAAGCAATGAGATCTACATGAGAGAACGTAGGAGTCTTTCACATGTGTAAGAGAGAATATTCCAATTAATGTTTCTGGCCAATGGCCTCTGAGTAAAATGCTTAAATATAGATGCAGGAACCCTTCTCTCTGCAAGGTAAGATAATCTTCACAAAGAGACCAAAGTATCTGGGCTATCTTGCTGAGAAACATCTGCAACCAAGGCATGCCTACCTTGATCACTCTCTTTGTAGAGAGTGGTTTAAATCTCTGCATATATTAACCAAATATTTATGTGGGATCACAAGCTGCTTTTCAAAGTAAACAGAGAGCAAAATCATTGTATCTACCACAAACACTCTGTTCTGCTGTTGCCGTCAGCTCTCAATAGTGCCCAAATATATAGGGCAAAAAGTGCACAACCAGAGCTAGTTGGAAAAAATATCAGACTGAGAGATTTCAGCTATATGTGCAGTTTAATTTGGCCAGAACATTGTAATTAACACAATTGACTCCTCTGTTTTGCAATCTTGAAAAAATGTAAGCACTTGGGATTTGTTTCATATCTCATCCAAAAATGGTGTGCTTCTAACAACACAAAGCTTCCTGAAATCATAAAGGAAAATACATAGACTATTATTTTAGAAGCTACCACAGGTACCTAGCTGCAACAGGACTTAAATGATATTACATCTAATTTATGCATATGTGAGAGACAAAATTAGGTCTTGGGTTTCCTTGCTTTCCTCCTTGTGAGGGGCAATAGCCTCATTAATTCCTAGATAATTTTTTAGGTATTTCCAAGACAAAGTAAAAGTTGTATCAAATGTTGCAATTCACATGTGGTCTGAACTCAGAGACCTTAAGATTATTCCATTTACAAGGATATCAAATTTAATGTAACTTGAATCATGATCCCCCAGGGGCAGACCTGATTCTCTATTGCCCATATTCTGAACCTTATTGATACTGCCTTAAGTACTTACAGGATTTTGGTTTTGTTTTGTTTTTCTTTGTTTTGTTGTGGGTTGTTTTGGTTATGCTATTTGTAATGAAATTGAAAGTTAAATGTATAGAAAAAAGAGCATCTCTTTAATCTGCTCTTGGCCAGTAAGACACAGATCTGTTTTTTTGTTCTCCACTAGCTATAAGAAATAAGATTACAATAATTTAAATAAGACCATAATAGTTCTGTTCATTTATTCCTGGTTCTTCTATGGTCAGGTATTTTTAATCAGGAAAGCATAATGAATGTATATATTTCATACAGATTTTAGAAGATGAAAATATATTTCATTTGAATGAGAACATGATCTTAGGTGCTGGAATGACACAATTTCAGAAAAGCAGCTCTTTGCATGAGTGAATTGGATTTACTCATTTCTGTGTGCCCTGCATATGAGTATAAGGAGTGAAAGTGACAAAATGACAAAACCATGAGAATTCTCAGGGTCTGTTAAAGAGACTACATCAGTCTTCTCTCAGAATTCTCATTTTTAGCAGTAATGTTTCAGATAATACATTTGTGGCATCAAACAAACAACTTTGTTAAGGTTTCTCATTATGCAATACTTCTAGCTCAAAATAGAGGGTGGACTAAACCATGCACTTCAATAGCAATGAGAATTTCATTCCTTTATTCCTCTTCCTCTTTATTATTCCTCTTCCTCTTATTTAAGCTTATTTGAATGCATTGCCAAACTTTGAATAAGGTATTGAAATTCACATTCCCACTCAATTAGGTCTAGATAGTTTTACCTTGCTTTCCTTTATAAGTTTATGTTTCAAAAAACGTAAAACTCAGAGTGCTCATACTTCAGTTTTTAGACGTTCAGATGGGGAGAGAGGAGTAAAAAATTAATTACTAAATATTATTTGTTTGATTCCTTTGTAAGAACAAATTAAAACACACTTTTGGTTTTGTTCATTTTGTACACAGCTGTTTGAAATTGTGCAACATTGTATTAATTAGAACACAATTTGCCCAAACCTGCTGTTATTGCAACAATTCATTAAAAAGTCCAGGTGTAAAATATGAGGGATTTGATTGCTCAAGGGACTGGTAAGGGCATATGGAGTTTTTCTGCAATAAGTTGTTGGTGTGAATCCAATGTAGGCCAAGAGTTAGAAGCTTTTGAGTTACTCTCTAACGACTGTTCTGTAGCTCTGGAGATATGCCTAGGTACTTGCACTCTTATTCCCAAGTTTATAGCTCACAACATTTCTGAACACTATCCTAGTATTTACAGATAATGGGATGAGCAGTAAAAACAGAAATAAAGACTGATTTCTTTTCAGTGATCCATTTTTGAGATATATTGGGAAGCACTCAGAGATGATGCTCTAAACTTATTCTTTCAGTAGCAGAATGTGAAGGGGATTATTTTCTAATGCTTTTATTCTACCATCTTCAGCATTGCTTTCAGTACTAAACTGTGTTACACATCACCCTTATTCTCGCTGTCACTCCGCTTTAAGGCAGTAAAAAAATATTTCAAGGCACAAAACCTTACATCAAGAAAGGCCCAGTTTCTGCTTGTCATCAAGACTTTTATACTTTCGTTTCCCTTGTAAGGATTTTTTTTAAGGAGTAGGGTGAATTACCTCATTTTCCAATGGCCTGAGAGAATCTGGTCTTTAATTTAATTCTAGTTAATCTGGTCTTTAGTTTGGACGTTGATGAAGCCATGATATATAAGTGAAAGAAATCTGGGAGCAATGCACACAAAAACAAATGATGAACAGCAGGCAAGACCAATTATAAACTCATTTTGTTTCATGAAAAATATTTACACCTCTCTGGAGAATCCTTGAAAGGGTTTTTTACATCTAGTCTGCAGGTCTCTTTTTAAATTTTTCTAACTTACCAAACAAATGCTGTGGTTAGAAGTTCTGCCGCCATCTGATTGGGATTGGGCCATCGTTGCTGCTTTGATGTAACATGAGTTTCTGTGTGGCAGGTGGTCTTTCCTGCTGTTTTTAGTGCAGCCTAGGGAGGTCTGTCAGATGTAGCAGCTCTTCTTTATCTGCATGGAATTTGGGTAAATCACAATGGAACAGATGGAAAAATGCTCGCATACCACCACAGTCCCACCTCTTTAGTAGCAGCCTGTAAAATTCCACAAACCCTCCTGACTCCCCAAAAGAGAGAAAAGCCCAATGGGTGTGTTTCTGAACTGCTGGAGGATACTCACTTTGTTTATACACAAACATAAACATAAACCTGGGCACTAAGAAAAGCAAACAACCTGAATTACCACAGCTGCTCTGTACATATGTTTTACAGTTACATTCTAGATTTCTGCAGAAAAACATTAGGAAATTAATTTTTTTTCACTAATATCCTGTGCTAATTCAGAATTCATTATTTTGTCCTTTTTTGTTTTCTTCCTCTTTTTTTTCCTTTTTTTCATTCATTTTCCTTTTTGTCCTCTTATCCCCTTTATTTAACATTTTATACAATTCTCTATTAATTTTATAAGAAAATTACTTAGTAAAACCAAATATTATTAAGATTTTTTGCCTAATTTTTTTTTTTTTTTTTTTACTTCAATGAGCAGGTTGACAAACATTTGCAAAAAATCTTCCTTTTACAAGGTTTCAAAGATTTCCTTTGTTTTTTAAAAGATGACAAAAATTACAAACATACAACAAATACATAAATATTACTTACTAAAAATATGAAGAAAAATTAACTTAAGGAGAAAACCTCTAATGAAGTGAACTACTTTAGAACAAACATTCTTGATGCTGATGGTTCAGATTTTCAAAGAAAATATTTTCTTTTTCCATACCAAAACAGTGGATTATTTAAACTAGTAACATTCCTAGTACACTACGTACCGAATTTCCACTAAATACCTGCCTGTTCTGTGGGTGATAAACAGGGAAGTGACTTATTTCTTAAATATGGCATAGACACTGTTTTGCACTGGCCCTGACTGAATGCCAGGTGCCCACCAAAGCTGCTCTATCACTCTTCTCCTCAGCTGCACAGGGGAGAGAAAATATAAAGAAAGACTCATGGGGGGAGCTAAGGGTGGAGAAAGATCCCTCACCAATTATCATAACAGGCAAAACATTTGACTTGGAGAAATTAGTTTAATCTATTAAAAATCAAATCTGGGTATGGTAATGAGAATTAAAAACTAAATCTTAAAACACCTTCGTCCCACACATCCCCTTTTCTTGGGCTCAACTTCACTCCTGATTTCCTCTATTTCCTCTCCTACCAGCATCAGAGATGGATGTGCAATAAGTTTGTGGCTAGCTCATCAAGTATTATTTCTTCCACTCCCTTCACTCTTCCTCCCACTCCAGTGTGGGTCACTTCCAGGGCTTGCAGTCCTTGAGAAACAGGCTGCCCAGCACAGGTCCCCCATGGGGTTACAGGTCCTGCCAGAAGATCTGTTCCAGTGCAGATATCACACAGGGTGACAAGGGGACAGCTTCCTCACTGTGATCTTCACCCTGGGCTACAGGAGAATCTCTGCTCTGCCACTTGGATGTCCTCCTCCCCGTCTGCCTTCACTGATTTTGATGTCAGCAGAGTTGTTTCTCTCGTATTCTCGCTCCTTTCTCCCACTGCAATTGCTGCTGAGCATATTTTCTCCCTGATCTAAACATGTCCTCTAAACAGAGGTGCTACCACTGCTGCTGACGGGCTCAGCCCCGACCCAGGGGTGGATCTGTCCTGCAGCCAACTGGCATCAGCCCTGTCACAGAGGCAGGAAGCCTCTGACAGCTCCTTGCAGAAGCCGCCCTTATAGACCTCTAGCTACCAAAGCCATACAGACATATATATACATTTAAAATTGAATGTTTCTTCCAAACTGATTTTTTTCCCCATTTTTTCAAGATTCCTTTTCAACTCCCATTTGCCTATAAAATGACAATGAAAGGTCTCCGAAAACTGATCTCTCAGAGAAATGTCCGTCTATCAGTAGTATAATATATATAACAGTAGCATAATCATCAGATAAAATTCAGGAGAATATATCTCTTAAATGTATGATAACTGTAGATGGAAAAGATGATCAGTTCTACGGGAATTTAACTCAGCTAGCCATTGCCCATATTCTGCTGATTTTAATTTAACTTATGAAAGGGGTAAATGAAAATTCCTTGTATCAGAGCAGTGCAGTAATTATGTGCTCAGATGACTTGATATTGAGTAGCATGTAAAGGTATTTGTGCATTAATATTTGACTGAATGTTACATTAACCTCTAAGTTTATATGTCTATGTCATAATTCTGCCCATCTGCTTCACTCAGCAAAGTCACATGTTTTGCAAGCTGGTCAGACTACTTGTAAAAGCATAGGTCAGAATTAAATAATAAGGCAGACTTATTTATCTGCATTAATGCATAAACCAATTATGCATGATGTGTTTTGTTATAAGGGATGGACATTATATGGTATATCTTCAAGCTCCATCACACAGAGAAGATTTCTGCTGTTGTTAACTGATTCTTCTATCCACTTTTCCCAACAATTCTTTTAAAAAGGGAAGATTTTATTTATTTTGTCAAATTAATTGACAGGACACTAGATTTTTGTTACATGTATATATAGAATTAGCAGAATGACATCCTGATGCATTGTTTAAGTCTCATCATAGTAAGAATAACAACATTATGGAGAGAGAAATTTAGCTTCTATGCAAAGCTAGTGCAGCAATTAATTCTGTTTATCATATGTGCAGAAAACTTTTCAGTCGATATACTTGTTCTAGAACTGAAGTTTTTCATTTTCTGGTACCACAGGAAAACAAAACCCTTTGTCAGGTCCTTACAATGCAAAGTCCTTTCTAGAAAGTAAAAATCCCTGAAAGCATTTTCCCCCTCTGAAATGTTTTCCATTAATTAAAGGTAGCACAGAAAAAGCTCTGTGTAGTCTGAGTAAAGATAAAAAAGAAACAAACAAAAAGAGTACGTGTGAAAGAAATGGAAAAATAGAAGTATCTTAGCAATTTCCACTTTTTGGAAAGTTACTTTTGTCTCCTTTTTACACTACTTGCTTCTGCCAAGAAGAAAGGAAATGAGTGAAGGGGTGCCCCATCAAGCACCCTGTGTGTAAAAATATACTGTAAATTTCAGAGTTAATGCCAGTGAAAACACACACCTCAAAGAAAAGTAGAATTAATCAGCACTTTTTGTTTAGCAATTATGATTCTTCATTTCCATCCGAAAAACCACAACTGCTAAGTGCTGATGCAGGTTCGTATTTGAAGTGATTTCTAGTGTAATGTTTTCTGACATGTTTAAGACTAATACTAGCTTAGGTGGGTAAATAATAACAGCTTTCAAAGGAAATTAATATTTTAATTTAAGATCACCAGTCTGTGATGTCTTGCATGGCAACAATTGCATTTCTTCCCCTGCAGACCCCATGTATGCAAGTATGCCCAATATATTATCAGATTTTTTGTCACAATTTGAAGAAAAGCCTGTTAATAGAGTGTATGGGTCACTGTGAAAATCTGGTGATACTACTTAATTGATCTGGCCCTGAGTCAGGAAAATTTTAAGTATGTTTTTAGTTTTTAACTGTGCTTAACCCCGGCTGATTTCTGGTAATTACATATTTATTTTTAGATTGTTGTCTTGAACAAGGGTACTCCCAGATAAAAAAATCACTCTATTACAGTATTTCCATCTTTATTGTGGTTATGATTATTCTGTTTCTAAAGTGGTTTGAAATTTGGTGTAAATTTTGAAGCAAAATTTTAATATAGAATAAAAAAAGATAAATTATAATTTTATAGAGAAAATGGCCTGTATATTCATGTTGCAAAAACAAAAAGTGAATTTTCTGCTTTGCATAAGCACTTAAATTGCACTGGGAAGGAACACATTCTGTTAGAAATTCTCAAAATTAACCACCATGCACTTGAACATGACCTGTTCTACTACACTGAAAACTGTACTTCATGTTAAGTGATTAGTTTAACATTAGCTACCTCTGTGCACCAAAAATCAACTTTTTTTACCTTGTGATATTTTTGAGGCATCTTGCAGAGCCAAAATAGATTGAGAGCTGAAAGACTTTCTGAGCAAGACAGGTAGAAAGAGTTTTAAAAGAAGAACAAACATATCTTCTGCATCCTATTCTGTTGAATATAACTTCTTAAACATATTCCACCTCTGAACGTTGTTTTGAAAGTCTGTCTTTGAAAAAAAAAAAGTCAATTAGAACAGCAGCTACAGCTGAAGTAAACAGTCATCAGGGATGTAATGCCACTCTCTGTTCATCTAGCTTGAAAATACTGTTGTGTCTGCACTTCAGCATTTCAGTCTGATGCCTAATGACACTTGTTACCAGTTCCAGGGCTTCTAAAATATTGCTGAAAGCTGAAATCTTTCCTTTGTTTGAACTGCTAATTAGTTTTGTGTATATGGGATTTATGAAGTACTGAGTGTTTAAATCATATCTCAGGTTAAATCTGCCTGGAAATGTTCTGCATTACAAAATAGATAAATAAAAGCAGCACCCTAACAAACTCAGACTTTGTGAATTACATGCATGCACATCCTACAGATAAAATGAACCTGCAAATCTTTTACCAAACAGTTGCTGATTACCCCAGTCCTCTTGTTTTAATTGTATTTTCCTTGATTAAATCCTTTGTCCAACCATGAATGGAGTCTCAGTTCTCACCAAGAAATAATGAAAACAGCATGCAATGCCAGGGTTCCCCATTTCCCTGCCGGTTTTCCTGACAGAGAAAGGTTTGTACAAATCTCACACAGCTTCTGTCACCTGATATCTGAGTTCATTGTCTAAACAAGGGAGAAAAATTATCTACTTAACAATAAAGCTTATATTTTCATCTTCCTTAGATTTTGTAGACATTGTCTTATTAGGAATCCAGTCTGTCAGGAAAAGCAAAGTCTATGCAAAGAAATTTTTATTGGTTCTGTGTTATGTTACAGTGCTTTTATTAGACGGTGACATTCCTAAGACAGCACCTGCTGCGTGGATTTGGGCTGTTAGCCAGAAAAGAAATAAAAAAGAAATGTGTGGTTTAAATCCAAGTAGCAATGGGCTTGCACTACTGTAACAAATACCCACATGCCTGAACAGTTGGAAAGTTAGAGTGAATCACAGTTGTAAGCACTGGGGATAAATATATGTATAAGTGGCACTGTTATCACCATAACTTTCAGAGCAACAAAGATATAAAATGTCTCTTCTACATCTGTTCTCTTTTCCCCTGTGAATATAACTATTGAATGATATTTTCTACCCAATATGCATGGAAAAAGTGAACTTTTCTTTTCCTTTGTCTGTGGATTTGTTAGCACACTATGGCCCATTCTACTGCCAAAGCAACAGAATCTATAATGAGAAAAAAAATAAAATTCAGTTTTTCCCTGTAAATCTGGAACAGGTCTAGATTTAATGCTGTATGAATGTGTCTGGAGGCAGAATTATGTCTAGAAATATTTGTGGGCTTCCAGGGCTGCTAAAAGTCTTCCCCATGCATAAAAATTCACTTCCCAGAGCCAAAGGAGATCACAAACCCAAAGCAAATGTAGTTCTCAGACATGATACAAAAGATCATTTCTCATTTTTGAGTTCTGCATTTGATATTCTGGAAGTGAGATCTGGATATACGATCAAATCTGAAAAGTTAGCAATAAAAAAAAAGCTGAAGAAAAAAAGACACTAAACTAGAGAATGGAAAGCTTTTTTTTTGCGTTGTTATTTTTTCCCTACATTATTTATGGATGTAGATTTTTTTTCTGAATTTATAGTGTTTGTTGATACACCCTCAGTCCCCTGCAATATAGGGCAGAAGTTGTAGAATTCCTTTTCATTGATCACAAGCAGGTTATTTCAAAAGGAATATTAGACTGATCTGGTCCCTCATGCAGAGAGAACTTCTGCTTTAGAAACTAATGTCTAGCAGCAAGATTGTCATTGAAAAAGCGAGTAAGTAATGCTCTGTCATTTTCTGGCATTTATCACTTTCTCAAAAGAGCAATATTTCGGCCTTTCAGACATCTGTCTGTTTAAGGTCATGGCTGTTGATTTTATGGGATTAGTCCAGATGAGCATAACTCGTTCTGAAGCAAATATAAGTAATTCCTCAGACTTTTAATGGGAAATGGGTAAGATGCAGATCACATATTCTCTGTGTTATAGTCATACTCCTGTGGCAGATACAAGACAAAAGCAAAAATTTCATGGTTTGACTAATAGTACATATTGGAAGCCTATTATTATTGATGCAATTAGTTTAACATCTGTCTCAGTGGTTTGATCCTGTGCTTGGGTCAGGGCAATCCCACACACAAGTACAGGCAGGGAGGAGAATGGATCAAAATTAGCCCTGGGATGAAAGACATGGTATTTGTGGATGAAAAACTCGATATGACTCAGTAATGGGGATTTGCAGCTCAGAAAGCCAGCCACATCCTGGCCTGTGTCCAAAGCAGCATGGCCAACAGGTTGAGAGATTAATTCTGCTCTTCTGCTCTGCTCTGCTCTGGTGAGACCCTGCCTGAAGTGCTGCAAGCAACTCTGGGGCCTCCAAGACAAGAAGGATGGAGACCTGTTGGATTGAGTCCAGAGGAGAGCCACTGGCTTGATCACAGGACTAAAACACCTCTCCTATTAACACAGGATGAGAGAATTGGAGTGGTTGGGTTTTTTCCCTTATTTGCCAACAAAGATGGTGAACTTCCTATTCTCAGAACTTCCTATTCCTTGATTATTGTTTGTTTTTTTCCTTTCTAGATGAATTATCATTATTATTATTATAATTATTATATTACTATATAACATTATAAAATGTTGTTGGTAGTTTTAATTTATTTGTGAAAAATCCTGAAAAAATGTTGCATTACTAATTCAAATACTTAAAATGTTGAAAGAAAGTTCTGCTGACCCATTGCTGATATGGCCTTTATTTTTGATATAATCCTGTTAGGATCAATTCTTTTGTTAAGAGCAGCCATTCGTTCTCATCACTCAGTGTTGCTTGATGCATTTTCCTTGTCAGCTGTAGGGGGTTTGGAACTAACTAGATGATCTTTAGATCCTTTCCAACCCAAAAAAGCCTGCACCAATATGTAGTAATTCGCCCAGTATTTTTTTTGCCTCCATTTCCTCCCTAGACTGAGATTTTCTTTTTGACCACTTTACTGACAGATATTTACATTTTTACAAGTCACATCACCTTCAGTCACCCTTTTCACCCCAATTTCAAATGAGAAGCAAATATGTTCACTACTTTGGCAAAGAGACTGCCACTTCATGTGCTCATAAGCATATGCTTCTTTAAAAGGCAATACATTCACTGCAAACACGTATTTTTCCTGTTTGACGCATTCCCAGCCTTTATGCTGTTTAGTGCTGCATATTGTTAACCTCAAAAACAATGCATATTTATATGCAGATTGGAAGAAAATGAATGCTTAGAAATGTTGCATTCATCAACTCTCTTTGCATTTTGAGGCTTGTCTTTTTGTTCTGGTCTTTAAGACAAATTCTGCGTGCAGGGTTAAGTCGCAGATCTCAGGGTACAGCTCCGACGAGTTGATTGTCATGGAAAGGTTGGGAAGTGGTACTGGAGGTCCTGGAGGCAAGGGCTGCTATGACTCCTGGGGAGAATATGCTTTCAGGGCAGAACATGAGGTGCTGGTTTAAGTGTAAGCTCACAGCTGCTCTCAAACACCTCTAGAGAAATCATAAAAGCATGATATTTAGACAACACACAGTATTGATAAAGGTTAATTTCCCAGAGGACATCTGGGTCAAAAAAATCACTGTGTCCTAGGAGAAGCACAAAGAAATCTTGTTAGTATAAGAGAAGGGAGATTCCGTCAATATATAAGCTCTTCTGAATTAATTCTTCTGCAGTGGTGCTCAAAATTAAATAAATCTCATACCAGACCTGGACTGCTCTGAAATTTTGGTATTTTGAAGCATTTTTGAAGGCAATATTCTAATCTTGCTTCATGGAATGTGAATTTAAAATAAAAATTACATATATGTGTGGCTTTAGATGTGGGCAGGGAGTGTAGACCTGTTTTTTTGCTGTCAAGTGTAGAGGAATTCTATTGTCTCCATAAAGCACAACAGTCACACAGCATTTATAGAAATAAAAAAAACTGTGAACAAGTATCATGCATACATTCTTGTTCTGTTTCTTATCTCTTGTCCCCCTACAATAGTTTTTTTCTTTTTTGAATATGTAAAAAACTAAAGATTTAAAAGAGAGGGGTGTTTTTCTTAAATAGTGTTTTTCTTAAAGAAATGGTTCTCTTTCTCATTTTAAAAACTGCTCAGGATAAAATGTTGGATATCAGTCATAATTTTTTTTTTCTGCTGCAGATCAGGAGTAATTGAACTAATATTAATGAAAATGTCACAATAGCAATAGAAAAATGCAGCCTATGAAAGAAGCTTCTCATGTCACTCTCTTTCTCTGACTTCTCCCGCAGTCCTGTTCTGCAAAGAGGAGCAGGAGGCATCTGTGGAGAACATCTTCCAACAGCCATTATCCCTCCCTGTTCATCTCCAGTGATCTGTCACATGTCACATGTTCCATCCTTAAAGGCATATGGTGGGTATTAGAGATGATTGCTGCAGCATGCTGATCCTGGCCCTACATATCCTTGTTTGACACACTAGATTGTTGAATGACATTTACTTTGACAAAAAGAGTTGCATGTGCCTTTCATTTTCTGCCTTTTTTTTTTTTTTAACACATCAACCACTTTCCTAAATACAATAGAGAAACAGGGTTTCTCTTTGGTTTGTGCCAGATTTTCACACTATTGAAGAATGAGATTAATATTGTCTTTAAGATAAATGGAAAAGGTTGGGCAGGAGTCATCAAAACAACTGAATGGATTGCTTTTCTGTAAGGAGAATATGATTTCATCTGACCTCTTTAGTCTAGAATATTTAATAAATCAGTAATTATATTTTGGGCACAGTGACTTATATTACAGTGAACCATTTATATGCAGATGATAAGCACAGAGTAGGACAAAAATTAGGATAAGCCATACCACATGAATTGGGCAGAGAGGAATGAAATATGTGCATATGGGAAAATTTAATGTTTCAGATGAAGATCAGCTTTTATTTGGATTCAGTCTGTGTTCTGTTACTGGTTTGACACACACTCTAGGTCAGAAAAGGGGGTAAGAGCAGACATGATGTAACAATTACTTATTTAAGATTCTGACATTGATTTCTGTTTGGTTTTGTTTGCTATTTATTTAATCTATGTCGGTTAATAAAGAATAAAATATCTGATAAATTTCTGTAATTAAAAAACCACCCACAAGATAATTAGGGCTGAAAAGCTGTAGTGCCTTGATATCTCTCTCTGTAAAGAGAGATATATAGGTGTGTATGTATATATATACATATACATATGTATATATATATATGTACATATACATATACATATACATATGTATACACATATGTACACACATATATATACATACACATGTGTATGTATATATACCTATATTCACCCTAGAATGGCTCTTCTTCAATAACAAGGGCTAGTGGTAATCAGAATGATAAAATGTCTCTGGGGTTATAAAGTAAAGTTCTGTTTGTCAGGAATTTGTATAGAATATTTTTTCTTAATGTATTCAGCAATGTTTTTATCAGTCCAGTCCTAAATTGCATAGGCTCTGGAGTTTTGTTCCTTTTCTGTGGGTCATTAGAAAATCTTTTGCACTGTTTCATCACTGCAAAACATTAATATTCTTTACTCCAATTTGTTTCTCTCTTCTACCCGTTTTTCCCATGTTAAACAAATTTGTACAGAACTTTAGGACAGACTATAGCTCTCAAATTTCTTGGGGTCCATATAGTGCTAAGCTTCATACTGCTGCATCATTCTTTTCTTAATAATTCCAAAATACTCTTTATTATATTTTTCTTTACAGGTTGCAGAAAAGTGTAGAAAAATGAATGTCAGTTTCTATTAAAAGTATTAATTATTTATAGTTCAAATTTCCTCAACTCAGTATTGAATCTTTGTCAAAGGAGAAAAAGGGGGAAAACCCCCCTAGACTGGGTTTCTATACTTGCTCATGCAAATACCATTTTCTCATGCAATTCCATTTATTTCAGTCATTTTTGGTTGCATATTATAGGTCAGGTACAGTCTTTGATTTGTGTGCTTTATTTGAATGGTACTGATAGATATCACCAAAAAATCACTTGAGAATGCATGTGCGCATGTGGACAGACTTCAGTTTCACATTCAGTGCAACGTGTCCTGCACTGCCTTCCTCAGTGTTTGGGAGTTTTGGATCTTACAGGTGCATTCAGCTGACAGAACCCCAGCGCCTGTAGGTGTCATTCATCTGTCTGGAGCTCCTCCTACTCAGCAGAGTTCAAATGAGGCCTACAACTAAGACAGCAAGCTTTGCAGGATTAATGTTCCCATATACTGACAAGGTAACTGGGTTTGCACAAAGCACTGTTGCCCACTTTTAAAAATAATAGTGGACATTTCTGATTTTATTAAAATTTTTCCTCACTCTGACACCAGTATAAGAATAGAGTTAGTCTTGTCTCAATTAGGACTTCATAGACATTTTTCTTTTTTTTTTTTTTGTCACTAGAAGGGCATTTACCTCCTCCTTCTTTCCACCACATAACAAAGACATCTTTGTAGGTGAATTTTTAAGTTTTAGACAACATGCAATTCTGTTATGATAACTGCCTTGATAGCTAATGACTTAATTAGATAATCACATAATTGCAATAGCTAAAAGAAAACCTGTGCAAAATGGAAAAATTAATTGAAAATAATTTTTCCTGGAAAAGAAGGAGTAAATTTTAAATTTCATAGACTTAGCTTATCAGTGACACTAATTAGACCTTGCATTTTAATAATCTTCTATTAAAATGCTGCTGAGATATCAACCAAATGTTTTTTACTCTGTAGAGCCATTGTGTATGAACAGAAACATAATAATTTGAGAGGTGAGCACAGATTTCTATTTTCGGTCCTATTTTTCATATCACAAGAGCTGACTCCTAAAACCTTTGCAGAGCCTTAATTATTCGACTGTTAGATTTCAAATAGTCAGTTTTGATGGCAAAAGAGTTTTATATTTGGCCCATGCAAAACACATTCCAAATAGGTGCTTTGCCCCACATTTTCATTAGCTGTGACATAACCAAGGGCACTATCTGATAGTTAGTTAAGCAATTTATTATTTAGGATTACTCAATAGGTTCATTGTTATCAATGCATTAAGCACCTGAGTCATGGTTGTTGAGATGGATTTTTAATCTAATGATCTGATATATGTTTTTATAATATTTACTATATCATTGAAATGATCAGAAGGAAAAATTATATGGGACTAAAAGGAATTTTGAATATCTGAGGGATCATTTGTTTGGTTGACATTGATTTCAGAAAGTGACTTTCTGTAGTTCATCATGTGCCCTAAATATATGATCACGCCTTTGAATCATCTCATTGTTATAAATATCAGAGATGAAATAATGAATCACATAGATTTCTGGAGTTCTTCTCTGCCTTGTTTTTCTTTTATTTTTCTGTGTGGTCAATAGTGTTAGGTCTGCCTGTCTGCACTGGATTCCTCCAAATAATGTTTGAATTTCATAGATTCTGACAATTCAACCCAATCAAAAACTCCATATCCTCCAAGGGAAAAGCTAGTTCTCTATTGTGAAAATAGAAACCATCCTTCCCCAAGGCACCAACACTGCTTCAGATGTGTGTGAACTAACAGGCTGGATAGTAGCTGTGGCAGCACTGAGCAGAGTCAGGCTGTGAAATCTGTCTGGGAAAATGAATAAATATTAAGATGCTTAGTCAATGATGATATCTGAGGTTATATTGATATCTACAATGACTGCCATGCCGTATGTCACACAATCTGGACTTAATTTCTTGCTTGCTTTCTTCTGAGGGTTGCATCCATGCTCCTTTTGCTCTCATCCAAGAGCAGCAATATGCTAATAAGTAAAGAGACTTCTCTTGAAGCTATTATTAAAAAGGAATATAATTTACAATATATGTTACATATTTAAACAGAAGCTTACATTTTCCTTTACAGATGTGAATTTGCCAGCTCTACAGAAAGAAGCTGTTTTTTGAGGTCTTGTAGTGTAATCTTTATTTTCATGCTTACCTTACCAACATCTAAGAGCAGGCTTTTGAAAGGCTTAATTACATAAAAAAGGAAACTAAAAAAAAAAAAATCCCTCCTTAGTTATTATACTTAGTTATAATAAGCTCTAACTGTTCTTGAATGCAGTTAGTACCTGTACACATTTTTAAGAGGTATCGAGTCCTAGCAGAGCAAACCTATGGTTATATATTTCAACTTTTTTTTTTTGCTTTAACCCATCCCTAGCTGCTTCAGAAACACTAACATTAAAAAAAAATGGAAATCTGATATCAAAGGAAATAGTAATTCACATTATTTTAAATGTATATATTCAAGCCCAGGCTTTACAGTCCATGTGATTCAAGGATTCCAGCCTTTACTGTCTTGCTGAAGTACAGAAGGGAGTAATGGAAGACAATGGAAAATGTTTCGTCATTTGCCAAGCAAGTCCACACACCCTCAGAACTAGTGGCAATAAATCTTCTGTATCTCACAGGACTATAATAACTGTAATAATACATTAGGTTCTGCATGAGTATCCTGGTTTGAGGATTGATACTTCCCCAGAGATGGAATGTCCTCATGTTTATCAGGTACTTACAAATCACTCTAGATGTGAAGCTAAAATGAAGAACTGAAATCTAGCTACTAGCCTATAATTAAATACTGTTAAAAATATAAAAATTAAATAAAATAATGCTAAACATTTATTTTTCCCTTAGATTTAGTCTAAGAGATATCAGCTGCAGTTTATTGAAAATAAGAAAGTGAAATAATGCAACATGCACACAGAAATTACCACAGCAACAGTCAGAAGTGTTTTATAATGCTGATTGCAGTAAAAATAAAAATCTGGTACTATGGGTTATGGTCTGTTTTAAATAAATTGTAGCATAAATTAGTTTGACATATAGATGGACCTACAGTCTTTAAAATCAAGTACATAATTTTGAAATAAATTTATCATTTTGGTTTTGTGCTTTAAGATTTAATATTCTGCAGAAATGAGCCACTGCTATTTTCAAGTAATAAGAATGAGTCCGAGTCTACTTTAAGCTGCTGTTTGTTGCTCTTTTCTATTAATTTCATAGTAAACAATGATTTTTTGTTATGAAATTTTCCATCTTTCTATATCATTACAATTATAGAAAAAGCAAAACCATGTATTTGGCATGCATGTATGTTTGTGGGTAGCACTAATAAGTAATTACTTGTGAATCATCCAGTCTAGTATCTTGCATTGTTTTGTGCAACTTTTAAAATTTTTGCTGAATTACTTTCATAATTAGATTCAATCACAAGATAAAGCCCATAAATTATTCTGGATTAAATTACTTTACTTAAAAATAAGTGTTTGATTTTTTTGTCTTTGCAGTAAATCAAATGACTAATTTTGAACAAAAAGCATTCCAGAGAAATCAAAATAACTATTCATGTAGTTCAGACCCTAATTCTTAGTTTGGTCATACTCATTTTTAGAAAGTAATGGACCAATTCAGCTTTCTCTATTCCTGTTAACTGGCAACAAGTGTTGACAAAATATGAATATAAATACTTGCTCAAGACTTCAATATTTTTAGATTACAGTATGGTTATTTACATGTATTTTCTTCTTCTATATTGTAAAATTCTTGCAACGATTTTGTGGTGACTTTTAATTGGGAAAAGAAAAAAACCATGGTGATCATGGAAAGATTTTTCTATTTGTGTGCATTTAAAATTATTCAGAAAACTTTTACCCTTTTAAGTCCTCCTTGCAGATATAGTCTGACAGATAGGTAGACAGATGGACAAATAGAATTGGCAGATAGGGATCACAGTTTATTTTCCTAGTGAATAAGTTGATTACTTTAGGAAAGCTGACTATACAAACACAGGGAATGGAAGAAAACAGATGGTATGTGTTCCAATGCCTGGTGGCTGTTTGAGCATTAAACATTTGTCTGAACCAACTCCTTGTAAGTTAAGAATTTGTATTTTTTAATATCTTCCATTAAATAAAGGCCCAGTGAGTAGGGAAATAATGAAACAAGCTTGTAATGTCGTTTCGAAGATTTAAGCATTCTTTATGCTTTAAACCCAGTAAACTGTCATGGAAAAGTCTTTGTTTAAAAGGAGGAAAATAAAAATACCTAAAAGTAGAAATAGGAAAAGGTAAAACTCTTAAGAAAGCATGCAAAACCTCTTTCAAAACAGTTTATTCTTTCATGAAAATATTTTACCAGTAATTTCTGAGAAGATCTTCCATTCCTGGTGTCTCGATAGAAACATTAGCTTGCAAGTCTGCCTGCAGAGGACTGGTGGAGTGCAAGCTCCTAAGTTTTATATAACTGCTCTCCTAATAGCAGAATCAATGACATTACACAAACCTGGCTCACACCCATCACCTGCATTTACAATGGGTTGCTGTTCATTGCATATGTGGTTGTTGTTTTTAAGTCACTGAGGATTAAGAAAGAGAGAAAAATGTACTACAGTCCAAAGTCATGAAGGGGAAAGTGTGTTATAGCCACATACACTGTATATTTATTTACTTATGATGAGCCCCAGCCACGAGTCATCAGCTTACAGTTTCTCTTACAATCACCCTCATTGGCTATTCATGAACAGGTCATGAATAGCAGGATTATATCACTTTGTTTTTCCTTCCTTAATAGGAGCTATTAAAGAGTCACTTTTCAGATTGGTATTATTAACTGTTTGTTAGGCTATATTATATGAATAGTGCTTTCCTTATTCAGAAGAGGAGAACAGCATAGAGAACTGGAAATGGTTGAGAAGTAATATGAACATCAAATTATTTGTAAGACAGGAAATAATTGGTATACATTGGCAAATGTCGTTTGAATAAAAGAGCTGAATACTGGCCTATTGCAGGAAATAGTTCAGACTGTTATTCTGAAGAGATCTGCACCACTACTCTCCAAATTGCTCGTATTGCTTTTCAGATTGGTATATTTTAAGGCCAGAAAAGGGCATTTACATCTTAACCTAATGACTAACAGACTACAGGACAATCAATTTCACTAAGTGATCCAGAGTGACAACCACAATTTTGTAACATAGAAAGAGGCAACCAAACATCCCCAAACTTCATTTTAAGTGTTGAAACCCCCTCATTACATGCATAAAGGATTTACTGCAGTTCTGTCTAAGATGTCCCAAAGGTTTAATACCTTCTTCATTAAACATGTGTAGCATGATCTCAGTCTGAATTTGTATAGCTCTGTGTCATCACTTTTGGGGAGCATTTTAGTTAACTAAGGACTGTGAACAAGTAAAAAACCTTAAATAACACAGGACAAAAATTCTTTTACTATGGTAAACATCATGTCTTATCTTGACAATAAACAACAATTGTGGATTTTCTTGCTCTCACTTGTTCAAAAACTGAATTTCAGAGCCTCTTATCTAGATATGTGTCATTTGAATGATACAAAGTAAAATAAATTGTTTATTTGTTGTTTAGGGTTCCAATGTCACAATCACACTTACAAAAGATGCATAAGTAATATCAATTAATTTGTGCCAAGATGATTTTGCTAGAAATATTCAGATCTTTTTTCAAAGATCTTCAGAATCGAAGTAATATTTCCATTTCTTTTCCATGTGATCTTTCTATGTAAAATACAAGAGTCACACATGCCAATTCAAAAAGAGAAATTTTAATCTTCCTTTTTTTCTTCACAGTACAATTTTTGGAGTTTATTAATTATTCTTATCTTACTTCTGTTTCAGAACACTAAATGCATTATTAAAATGTCAGCATTTCTTTTCAAGCTGAAGATCAGGTGTTAGCTACACATACAGTACTCTCAAAATCTAAAATTTATCACTACTCGGAGAAAGAAGAAATAAGAGCTACACAAGTGAAAAGTTAGCAGAACATGATGGACTTCAGCAGTCATTGAATAAAAGGCTTAATACTTATTTTAATACTTCATTTTAATTAAATATGAAAACAACATTCAAATTGAAATAAACAATACATCAACCATTATCCAGATTATATCCAAGAAACCTCTCACAGAACAAATAGCATGGCTGTGTGTCTACCACAGAAAGCTAAAAGGCAAGAGGAAGAATGGTAGGATTTTATTATAGATGTGGTTTTTTTTTTTTGGTAGTTAACATGGATTTTAACAAAAAACCTCAGCTATTCCGTTGCTCAGTTTTTTTTGGGTTTACATATTATCATGTTGTTCAAGATTTGAAAATAAGAGAGGTTTACCTAAAATTAAGAGATCAAAAGTCTTTTGTTTTGTTTATTAATGTATGCTTGAAATATCAACATCTAAGTCACATTCAGTAGTAATCACGATATCTTTTGATAAGAAATGCTGGGAGGGAGCTCAACTGAACTCTAGTCAAAGCCCCTGCTCAAAGCAGTGGATATGAAATTACCACTTGCATCTAGCTTTATCTTGAGAGCTTCCAAGCATAAATACTGCTTAACTTTAATGAATGGTAACTACTTCCAATGCTTATTTGTCCTCAAAAAGAAAAAATTACTCTTAGAGACAGTTTTAACCATTCTTGTTTCAATTTAGGCCTATCTTTCATCTTGGTTTCACGTACCCTGGTATAGAGTCTGGTTCCATCTTCTCCATATCCTTCAAGTATTAAGTTCCCTCAAAGCTGCCTCTTCCACAGACTGAATATGCCCTGGACTCTCAGTCTCTCTTCACTGGATAAGTGCTCCTAACAAGCTCTTTCAGTCATCTTGGGAGGATTTGATGATCTTCTGTTTATTGACATCTTTCTCATAGTGAGGGACTTCAGATTGGATACATTATTTCTGGTGTTGCTCTTATCCTAGGAACTGACAGGTAGAGGTGACCAGAATGATGAATTATAAAAAAAGTGTGACAATGCGATTTTGCCTTTTGGAGGGGGAAGGGCGTTTGTATCTACAGGCATTAAACATTCGTCAGCAAATATCTCTATGATATTGTGGAGTGGACACAAATGTGTTTGAAAGAGTGTTATATGTATGTGCAATCAAATGGACTCAGGACTCTCCACAAGAGGGAACGACACAAAGCTTTAAGAATGTGGATGGACATTCTTTTTCCATAAGATGTCTGAAAAAACTTCAATAAGGATGATGCTTCTGCAGCCCAGACAGTAATCTAAGCAAGATTGCCAGCAGGACGATTTGCACAGCATGATCAATAGGAAACTGATATATATCACAAAGTTCAAAATCTGCTGGTTTATCTTTAAAACCATTGTTTAAAAAGTACAGAGTTCTTTTTCAAACTCTCTTCTTTTTTGTTATATTTTTGATTCCCTGAAGGCAGCAGGGTGGTTGTGTAAATAGTTCACCATATTAAAGAGGCGGGTACACATAGGCACATATAAATGTATAACATACTGTGTTTATATTTGCAATACTATTAGTAAGGTGACAAGTAATGTCATATTTCTATGAAAAAGAGGAATATGACTGGGAGGAAACACACCCAAAACAGAGTAACACACTAGTGCAAAGAGATTATTGTATCTTTCCGTGAAAATTTGCTTTCAAATCTGCACATATTTTAAAAAATATAGAATCTCAGCACTGAATTCAACACTTTTAACTTGTTAAGCATCTAAGACAATTTGTTTTTCCCTTGTCTCTTTAATTCAGACTCATGTACAGATTAATATTGCCCACAGAAGTAGCTGCAAGCGCAGAGTAACACAGGGACTGTTTCAAGAAAACAGAAATTGTGCCAGGGGGTGTTCATTCCAGGATTTGTTTGTGCACTTTGCCATTAGCATCTGCAGTTTGCATTTGTGAAGTTGCTTCAATTATATGATATTTCTATCAGAAAACTGGTTACTAATTTCTCCAATCTCCCATCAGAAGCACAATAGAAAGACTATCTATAAGAAGCTAAAAAGGTCTTGTCCAACTAGGTGGAGTCACCAACTCAGAACTGCACATGCACAGCTGCAAGTTCAGAGATAAACAGGTAAGAGGATTTTTTTCTTTTTGTATTTTTTCTTTCATTTTGGCTGTTTTAATAAAGAATAATACCTCAAATTTTAACTTGTACCTCAATCTATGGAATCTAGTCTTTTGAGATTTTTTGATGCATTTTTTTGTGTTTTTTAAAAAATTTATTACTTTAGAATAATCTTCTGCAATGGGGAAAAAGTTGCCATACTCACACAAGCATTAAACTAGTATCTTCTCAAGTATAAATCAAAATAGACTTGTCACTGCTTGTAAAGAAAGGACACAAGAATTTTTTTTGAAGATTTTATTGGTAGCATCAAAGCTAGGTTTTTTGACAATACTGAAGTTTCCTTGTTCTTATTAATTATACCTGTACTGTATGTCAGTCACTGTCAAATTTTCTTCTTTGAGAAGGCCTTCCAGCCCTGTGGTGGCATGAAAATGTACCTGTCTTTTCAACCACTCTCTGCCAGTACCTTGTAAATTGATATCTGTTTTAATAGCCTTGATGCAACAGTCTTTTGTGGTGAAGTTATGCCTTCCCTCCTAATTCTAATGAATAGACTCATTGTTGAAAATGTGATGGTTAAACATTTACTAATCTTGACTGTCTGCAGAGATGCAGAAACATGTTGGCTGGTCAGACGGGTGGCTCCTTTTCATGTGGCATTACAATACAGATAATTTTTGTGTGCTTCTGTTTTTGTGCCAGACTCAGTACACACCCATCCCAGTCTTTTTCCTGTGTTTTAGGGCTCTATGTGTGCATGCCTAGAAGGCTGATTGCTGAGCAAATTTAACATGATCTCAAGGGAAGAAAAAGGTGAATTTATTTAAAATAACTAGTGTGTAAGTATGGCAGAGTGGTTTTCTTCTGACTAAAAGGACTAATTTTAAACTACAGAAATGTCCTTAATCAAGAAGTAAGGTCACCTGAACCAATAAGATCCCATATTTGCATTTGGAGGCTATAGAAAAAAAAAAGTTTTGAAGCAAGTGAACTTTTTATTAAAATTGAGAATTGTAAAAAACTCAAATCAGTAAAATCAAACCCAAACCGCCATACCTTTTATTTTAGTGTGATTGTTTTGTTTCAGTTTTTCAAAACCTTTTCCTTTGTCTCTTTTCCCCTAATTGTTCTCATCCTTAAAATAAATCTACTACTCTTGATATGGGTTCATGTTATGTGTGGGATAGTAGAACCCTTAAACATTCTTTTATCCATGAAGTACAGCCATCCTGCGTGGAACCTGGCAGCTTTTTGGCAGCACCCAGCAGCTTGTCACAGTAACCACTGGCAAGAAGTGGTGAATCAAGCTGGGCATCTCCTGGATGGCTCTGAAAGTATTCATTTACAGAACATGTGGGATGCATTCAGTGTTCTAGTTTAACAAAATTTCTCTATGAAAAGCTATGTAAAATTTGTCTTTCTTCTGTGCTATTGTGTAATCATTTTCTGCCACGCCTACCTCTTCAGAAATGTATTATGCTTCTGGTTAGTTTTCAGCTACTCATGATAGGGAAGAATATTTTTTTTTTTTCCAACTACTTGGTAGGAATAAACAGGGCATTTCAGAAAAGCAGATTTCTGAGGTGATACCAGCTTTTTCTCAGGTGAGTTTTGGAACTCTCTGACCATCACCCACTTTCATTGAAGTAAATTAGTTTTGTAATACTTAATAGCTATTGATCTGACTTTTCATTGTGAGCTTGCTTGCATTTCAGTAAGTGGGGATAAGCTGTAGAAAAGTCAGTTCTCAGAGTGTGTGAATGATAGTCCTACTCTAGAATTCACTTTTTATATCTCTGCTTATATAGTATAGTATATAAAACATAGTGATGGTCCATCCTGAAATATAAACAAACCCAGATGGAAGAGCAGAAGACCCGACAAAGAAGGGCTTTAAATTATTTCTCATTCTGTCCTACCTGAATGCAACCAGGTCAGTCTAAATTTATCATTCTCACTTTCCCTCTGCAGCCTGAGGTGCATTCTGACCCTCCTGGTGTTACTGGGTTTGGGAACTGTTGGCACAAATGGTTTGTGGGTAGGCAGTAAAGAGGAAAACATCAATGATATGTCTATAGAGTGGAAGCTAAATGTGTTCCACAGCTGTTGTTTTCTCTGTAAGGTATAAGTAATCCTTAGAGGGTGAGACCTGTGAAATACAACAGCCATGGTCTGAATGGCCTGGTGCCACCAGAGCAATTTCCTTCAAATGATTCTATTCAGCGTTAACCAATAGCACATGAATCATCAGGCCAAATTCATTTCAGATGTACAACTCTCTTCATTCTATGCATTTGATCACTGGCTGAGATTAGGTGAAACACGTAGAGTAGCAGTGTACATTTCCAATAAAAAAACTGCATATGGGCTTTTGCTGGAGTGAATGACTGTAAATATTCAAGAGCAAAGAGAAGCAATGGAAATTTTGTGTCTGTGACTTTGAGTTGATACTACAAAAAAAGATTTCACCATAAAGTGGAACAGTTCAGATATTCAGTTCTCCGACAAAATGACATACATCCCCTATTAAGAACAGTCACATGAAAAGAAAATAAATACCATTTTAATTGTGCTTCTTTCTGCATATGTTTTCTAAGAGATTGTTCTGAAATGGCATTTTTATATGTAACAATCATGTCTTAAGTTTTCTTCTTTTTATCCTGTAGAAGTGAAATTGAGTGATTACTTTTCAATGCCTCTGCCAGTTTTTACAAGGCCTTAATCTCATTCAAGAGGTAATAGACTAAGGAATATATTGAATACACTGGGTAATTAACTGAAATTGAAGTCATTAAACAACTAGAATAAGTGGCAGTTCCTACAGGCAGAATTTGAAAAAATAATAGTAGCATGAATGATTATAAGGAACTATTTCAGAGGCATGAACAGGAGAGACAGAAGATTAAGAATGTGCTGTGGCTTTTTCTAAATTCTAAAGAACATATTTCCTGTGTGTATGTTCCAGGTCTGCACATGAATATTTTTTGCTAGCATAAGGAAAACTCGATCAATTCTGTGTGTAGGTAACTAAATTCTACTGATAATTATCTATCTGTTAAAATTACCTTTTGTTTATAGAGGTTCCACTGTAAGTGGTTAAGTTTCCAAAGCTGTCAAAATGTTTTTAAAATTACTTCTATTTTGAGATTAGGAGTTGGAATTTTATATTTGGATGCTGAGCACTATACGCTAGCCATCCCAAAGAACAAGAGAGCCAACAGTATCCTGTTTGACTTGTTGCTTGAATGGAAAAGGACTTTTCTGATTGTCTTTCTGTTACAGTCAGATACAATTGCTGTTGAAGATCTCAGGTTTCCAACATGGTATCAACAAACAAGGAAGGGATGTATGAGACCATCTAGTTTGAGGATTTTGTCTATACAAACCTGTAAATATATAACAGGAATTGGAAATCATAACATCATAGAATAGTTTGGGTAGGCAGGGACGTTAAAGATCATTTCATTCCAAACCCCCTTCCGTGGCCAGGGGTATTTCTCACAACTTTTCTGGGCAATCTCCTTCAGTGCCTTACCGCCTTGAAAATAAATAATTTCATGTTAATATCTAAAGAAACCCTGCTCTCCTTCAATTTGAAGCCACTACCCATGTTCTGTCAGTACATACCCTTATAAAAATTCCCCTTCTATCTTTCTTGTATGCCCCTTGAGGCACTGGAAGACTGCTAGAAGGTCCCCTTGGAACCTTTTCTTCTGAACAACCAGGCTGAGCAACCCCAGCTCTCTCAGCCCATCATAATAAATGTGCTCCAGCCACCTGATCACATTTGTTGCCTCCTTTGGACTCATTTCAACATTTCCTATTTTGGAGGCCCCAGAGCTGGATGCAATATGGGTTCTCATGAGAGCTGAGTAGACTATCAGAGTATCAAGATACATAAAATAGATGCCTAGACTTTATTCCTCTTGGCAGAAAAAATATTACTATGCCAAATCTTTTGCTCTTCTCGGTCAGGTAAGGTGGGGGGCAAACACTAGGATCACATAGTAAGATCCCTTTGAAATAGCACTCTTGAAATTCTCAAAATCCACTTCAAAAGTACACAAGGGCTGGAAAAGAACTTTTCCAGTTATGTTTCTGTTATAGTCAGATACACTTGCTGTTGAAGACCTCATGGTTTCCATAACTGGGACCTTCTAGAGCATCCCACAGCTCCTTTTGTCTACCTGAGGTCACTGTTCTTTCTGAAATGGCAGATGAAAGTGAATTTTAAATGTGCCTAAATTTCTACCCACACCACATGAATTTCCATTGGTGTTGTGTCAGAGAACACTTCTGTCCTGCAGAATATGCAGTGTCTGTCTCAGTCTACATCTAACCAATGTAAACTGCTATTACCCTTTCTAGTGGCTTGTCTGAGGTTACTCAAAGGGCAAATTAGGCGAGAAGAGATGAAGAAGTAGGAATTGATGAGACTGTAACTGTAAGGAGAACCTTTGAGTACCCACATCACCAATTCACTGGAGCAAGAACTATGACCATGCATCACTATAAAGCTGAAATTTAATTCTTTCTCTGTGTGACTGGAGTTTGTATATATCTAAAGTGATCAAGCTGATTGCAAGTTGCACGTGTTTCAGATTTTAAGTAACGATGCTTATCACAAGACTAGAGTTGGATTTAAAAAACAGGTCCTGCTTCCTATAAAACCCAGACTTTATAAACAATTACAGCAATACATAATTATATAGAGTAATTAAAATGGTGATTGCAATCTCTTATTTCCTCCCTACATTTTTCTTCTGTACTTTTCTTTTTTTTTTAATTACCCTTTTAACAATGAGGAATCCTTTGAGAAAGATTTCTGGAGGATATGAATGGCAGTAATTCTATTTGCTAAGGTTGACTAATATAATAGACAGTATTTTAAAATTAACTTTGATGAGTACTTCTGTCTACAGCTGTTAATCCCTTCTTAGGAGATTAATGCAACTCTCATGCAAAAATCTCTAGGCAGGGATAGATTTGATTCCTAAATAAATTAAAGCTAAATCTAAACAGAATTAGCACCTGATTTGAATATGAACATTTGGTAAATTTCTCATACCACACCAGCAAGGTATTTTGTGTTTAGATATGGCTCAGAGAATAGTAAAGTACTCTCTCTATTGCTGCCTGACTGTTTTTTCACATTGTGTGCTGGTGTGAACTAATAAAAATAAAAATAGCAGCTAATATTCTTAAAATGGAGGGCTGAGGATATGACGACAGGTTTACAAAGGTATTTGGGTTAAAACATATACAGATATGCTGCTAGCAGAATTTTTGAATGAAGTAAATAACAACTTTTTAAAAAATTACTGGTGTTCAGCGTCCAGCATAAAAGCTTAGTTTTCGAATACCTGAAATTGCAATTTGAAACTTTCTGTGTTCAAATCCTTTTGTGAAGCAGAATGATTCTTTACAGATTTACAGCCAAGTGAAGAATAGAACACTTTTTAAATCACTTGTAAATTTTTGAAGTATCACTGGAAAATATGGCACAGATACATACAGTGCTAAATTTTATAAGATGGACCTGATTTTTATTTTTTTGTAAATAGAGGATTTGTACCATTTATGCATGAAAGTACTGTGTGAGATTTAAGTTAATCACATTTTAGGGTATTACCTGATCTTTATGAAGTAAATCTCCTTCCTAAGTGCAGCAGAGCAGAACTGATTGGATCCATTACAGTAATTTGTTGCTTTCTCCAGAAGATACTAAACTTCATGAACTTTCCATAGATTACAGTAAGGAGAAATTCTCTCTGGACATAAAATGCACACTTGGCAACTGAGATAAGTTGAACATGGCTCCTGCTGGCTCAGTCAAAACAATATCCCTCTGGTTGAATTTTAAGCATTCCTCATGAACTGTGTTCAAAGTTTAATTCTTACTGAAGTTGAGCGAATTGCCCTCTTTTGTCCTATTATTTCAACTATAAGACAGCTTTGCTATTTCAAAACAATGGGTGTGCACTACTATTTTTGCAGAACAAATGTGATTTTAGTAAGAACTTTTATATCTTCTAATACACAGATTTTTTTTTCTTCAAGATCTTGCTTTACTGAAAAAAAATTAAATATCTATAACTGCTGACACTGAAAAATTACTGCCCCATCCCCCCCCACCCTCCCCCCTTTTTCCTTATATTGGTTTGAGAACTCATCTTTTTCTTATTTCTTATGAATTTACTTTAACTTTTCAGAAGGTACTCTGAAAGAAAATGGAAAATAATGAAAGTCAAAATGTGAAAAAAATATTCCAATGCATATGATACAAATTTACATTAGCTTCTTTAAAAAAAAGGTATCTGTTCCTATTTTCAAAGTATGTTAACTATAAAATTCTTTATTTTGTTGATTTTTTCTATAGAATTGAACTTTCAGAATTTATATATTTCTGATTTTTTCTTTTCCTAGCTTTATAAAAGTAAAACATGACTGAAATCTTATAAAATCAACTATAAAAATATACTCTATACTGTGTCTATTAAATTTGTTATTTTTGTTTATTTTTTTTAAATTTACTCATTTTTTCTGTAAGATTTTTTCCACCTTTAAAATAGAATTCAAATTATGCCACCGCAGTTGTCCTCTACTCCTTGCCAATAGTAGTGCACTGATCATGCATTGTTCATGAAAGTCTTTACTGTCATCTATGTTTCTTGTTTAAAGACAAGAAAAACTTAACACTAATTCAAAAAATAGAGGCAAGTGTGAAATGCTCTGAAATTTATTGAACATTGCTGCCTATTAAATTAGAGCTAGGTTTTTAGTGCATTATAATTTGTTTTGATTTTATCCATCAGACAGTGGCTAAAACTAGATTCTCCTTTAAAGTAATATTCTGCCCACTTTACATTCTGGGCTCTGCAGTTGACTTGTACTTTGACTAAAGCTTTATTTTTACTACTGATATATCTGGCTTTAGTGTGAGACTCTGTGGTGTGAGTGGTGGTGGCTTAGGCTGGATTGACTGACCATTAAATTTTCTTTGAAATTACTAAGTTTATAGTTGTTTAGAAATATGTCTGATCATGGTATTTATACTTTTCTGGCCTAGTTTTAGCATGCAGTAAAAAAGCTCAGAGAAACCAAGAGTGGCCAATAGCTTTTTATAGTCTGTTAACTGTAACAAATTTTATTAAAAAAAAAAAAAGGATTAGGAGCCAGAAATTAGTAGGAATATTATCATAAACTATTATCATACTTTATTTAATACCAAGATGAGCTGCATGATGCATAGCCTGTTAGTTCCATTCATGTATTTTTACAGACAACTTAATATAATTATTTGCTTCTAACCTGTGCTGGTTTTGGCTGTGGTAGAGTTCATTTTCTTCACAGTGGCTGGTATGGAGCAGTGTTTGGGATTTGTGCTGAGCACAAATAGGTTGATAATAGAGAAATGTTTTTGTCATTGCTGAGCAGGGCTTGCACACAGCCAAGGCCTTTCCTCCTTGGAAGCTGAAGATGCATGGGAGGTTGGGAAGGGACACAGCTGGCACAGGTGACCCAAAATGACCAAAGCGATATTCCAAAACATGTGACATCATGCTCAGCATGTAGAGTGCAGGGAAATAGGAGGAAAGAGAGAGACATCTGGAGTGATGGAGTTTGTCTTCCCAAGTCGCTGTTACATGTGACAGGGCCCTGCTCTCCTGGAGATAGGTGAGCACCTGCCTGCCATGGGAAGCAAGGAATTAATTCCTGGTTTTGCTTTGCTTGTTAACATGGCTTTTTCTTTCCCTATTAAACTGGTTTTACCTCAAACCATGCATTTTCTTGTTTTCATCCTTCTGACTCTGTCCCTGATCCTGCTGGTAGGGGGTGAGCGAGTGGCTGTGTGGGGCATGGCTGGGGTTAAACCATGATATAGTCCAATATATTACTGGTCAGAAAAATCTGGGGTTCAGTGGGGGAATGTAGCAGGAGGATTTCCTTTTTCACCCAAGAATTTATTTCTACTTTCAATCTGCTCCTCTTCATCCTCCAAAGGAAAAAAAAAGCATTCAAGCATTCTATTGCTCAGAATTCAGAAGGCACAATACTAATCTCTGTGAAAAAATCTCATCTGAAAATCTTCTAAGAAGGTTTGACTTTAACTCCAGCATCTGAAGAACATAAAATGAATGGCTGGTGACCTATTTTTTGCTCTTTAAAGCTTTATGAATTGTGCCCTAAATCTCAGAGTCATCTACAACATGCTTTCTAAGAGAATTTTAAAATACAGAATTGGAATGGAGTCAAGACTGTAGTGTCACATCATTCAAAAAGAAAATATTGTATTTTTTAAATTTCTGGCATAATAGTAATATCTTTTATTGGCTTTGAGATAAAGGGTCCAATGAAGATTTAATGTTCAAATGTCAAATGAAGAGTTTCTGAAATTCCCTAAGTTTCATCTCCACATTTTTATTTCATAGGCTGATGAAAAGTCATATGAAAACAGAAAAGGTTTTACAGATGATACAGAGATATTTTAACTCCAGACATAGCTACAGGCTATGAAGAGTAATGCAGTGTCCATGGTGTATCATGTACAGGGAAAGACAATAGAATATATAGAAAGTCTGAGTCTGTTTTATTAATTTCCTGATGGAATTTCAACAAACCAATGTGATTAACAGATTGAGATAGGCTTTCCCAATGCTTATCATCACTTTTAACAGTACATCAGTTAGCTAACTCAACTGTGACAAACAATCAAGTGTTGTTGCATTTAAGTAAGAAAAGTAAGAAAATGAAAGATTGTCTTTCTTTACAACTCTTTTCAGCTGTCCAACTCTATCATTCAAAGCTTTTAAACCCACCCTGTCCTTCAAAATGCAAATGTAATAGGACTTAAACAACTACTTGCAAGTGAGGACATGGTTAGTTTTTCAGCACATAGACACGCTTAAAATATTTTACTGAAAAAGAGCTTGTTATGTAGCCATGTCACATCAACCAGAGCACTATTGTAGAGCGTTAAAGAGATAAGAAAAATTACAGCTAAATGAGATATTTTAAAAAAGTCATGAAATAAATTATAAAACAACAGTAGGGTCCTTTTATATCTATTTTAAGGAAAATGGTTAATTTATCACTTGAATGTAAATATGCCTTCTCCATATGCCAAGAAATGTCAAATGAGTGTGATATAATTACTCTGACACTATCCAAGTATTATTCTATGCAATCTAAACACATATTGTGTTTTCATGAGATAGTGGTAGACAGAATTAAAAAAAAAAATTCTTCCTAGACTGAAATAGCCAATGTTGATAGATAATGTGTTATTATAAGTTGTGTTTGCCTTATGTGTAATTAAAATAAAAGAAAAAAAAACATTAGTAAAGAATGTAAGACTGACAGTTCAAAATGATAAATTTTCTCTTCTGGATCAGGTAGAAATTGATGTATAGGATGATTACATTCTTTAGTGCATTTTTTCCTCTGCTGTATCATTCCTCAGTTGTCCCAACATTATAGATCTACTTCAACTTTAAGACTACTGTAAAGGAGAAAGAGCATGAAAAGAAGTTAATTTTCCAAAAGTTGTTACATCCTCGATACTGAGGATATTAACAATGCAGGAAGTATGTATGATAGTGATAAAATCTGCAATGTAGGTAATTGCCACCTTCATCAACACGTTACATATCAAGTAAACAGGACCAAATAGTCCATATAATCTCCAGATTCTCTTACATACAGGTTTTTCAAATATTACTGGTGTGAGATGGGTTGCTAGCATTCCTCCCTAAAAATATGACTGAGCACTTTGGAAAGGCATATTTGTGTCTTATGATAGTGAGTCAACATGAAAAGGAAAATATATGGGCTTTTCACATTAGTTTTCTTTATCTGAATACTATCAAGATTTTTTGCCATTAGGACACCCCTTAATATTTCTTCCTATCTTGTTTTCAGACATACATTTAGAAAAAAGGAAATTAAAAGGTCTTAGGTCGTCCTACCAAAGGTAGTCTGAAAACTGAGTGTACCAGCACACACAAAATCATAGAATTGTAAAATGGTGTGGACTGGGAGGAATCTTAAACATGCTTTGCTTCCACTTATCCTGCCATGAGCAGGGACACCTTTCACTAAATCAGGTTTCTTAAAGCCTCGTCCAACCTAGCCTTGAAACTTTCAGGGATCTCCCACAACTTCTCCAGGCAACCCCTTCCTTATATGTCTGCCAGCAAATGTATGTTATGAATAGAGACTAAGGTATGAAATAAAAGGTACTAGATAGATACAAAACATGGTGGTGATGACAACACCTTTGTTCATTTCAAAATTGTGATGGACATGTTTCTCATGCATTAAGATTTCTTATTTGATGGATGTGCCATTCTGCAAGTTGGTGGTTAAACATTAACTTTAATGGAAAGAGACAACACACTGTGCCTCACTTTTATAAGAATTACCATTGCTGCCTATATCAGCACTTAAATTGGACTGGAGGAAGTGCCATATCCATCCATCATTGCCAAATGATAGATTTTCATCAGTTCTTAAATAAATTGAACTGCTTGGACAGTCTGCTGAGATAAATTTAATGCTCTTTGTGAAAAAGAATATTCTTGGCCCAGGCAGCTGAATATGAACAACTCAAGATGAGTTCATAGAACAGTAATACACTGCATAAGGAAAATCTTATACCAAATGACATTGTTCTATCCCTACAGGTTTTTAGTTGCTTATCATGTATCTCTTATATTAGCTAGGAATGTATTATTTTCCCATGGGTTTAAATTTGATTTGACTGATTTTGTAAAATCAACATTAAGAGAAAGTGTTAACAGGAAATTTTATGCTAGTTATCTTCTTAATGAATAGATGTTCATTCTTGAATCTGAAGTTAATATGGAAAGAATACCAAATAATAAATATAAATTTATGGTCTTAGAACTGAATAGAGTGAACAGGAAAGTGAGCAATGTTATGTCTCTGCTATGAATTTAATATAGTTAAATGAAAACCCACCTATACACATAAAACCAAGCTTGAACCAATTCCAAGACCTGAAATTAAGCACTGAATCCTCATGTAACTGTTGCAATAAACTGTTAAATATAGAAACAGAATTGTTTGGGATGGAAGGGATGATCTTAAAGATTATCTTGTTCCAACTCCCCTGCCATCAGCAGGAAAACCTTTTACTAGACCAGGTTACTCAGAGCCCCATCCATCCTGGCCTTAAGCCCTTCCAGGGATAGGGGTATCCACAACTTCTATGGGCAGCCTGTTCCAGTGTCTCACATCCTCACAGTAAAGAATTTCACCTTCAGTTGTCAACTTAAATGCATTTCATCCTTGTAAAAAGTCTGTTTCCAGTGGCTCCTCCTCATTTCAACAGTTCTATGTCTTCCTAGTGTGCTTCTGTATTTGAAATAGTTATTGGAATTCAATATCCCACTTAGGTTTAAAGGTGTTGTCCCAAAGTACCACCAATCCTAATCAGAAAAAGAACAAATGATGTGTGGCATACGTGGCAAGGTAGATGGTCTGTCTTTGGAACACCCAGAACAAGCTGTCAAGCTTAATTTATTCCATTATAACAATTTCTTAGACCAAGAGTTAACTCAGTGCTCAGACTTCAGGTAATGCAGAAGAGAGTATCCAGGATACAGTGACATAAAGGAGGAATAGGATACAGTGACATAAAGGAGGAATATCCTAAGGAGTTTCATAATTAGCTGTAAATGTGAGGAAGGACAAAAATAGAGAAATTATTTATTCTAAACATTTAAATATTAGATTATCCATCCAATGGAGCTGGGAAAGGAGGGTTTTCAAGGAAATATACCAAAGAGGGAAATAGTAATAGGTCCTTTGGTCAAAAGATCTGGGTTATTTTTCTACTTTGTTTCCAAAAATTTAAAAGCAAAATGCAACATTTTTTAAAATAATATATAATATATTACTATTGCCAGTTATTAACCTCAATATCTTTTTAGATGTGTAAATACTATTGAAAAAAACAAAAAAACCCCTCAAATTAAATTAAAGCATGGGCAAGAGGAGACAAGTCCCCTTCAAATACCAGAATTTTTGCCAACAAACTGTGCTTTATTAGGTGCTATCACTGAGATTTATTGGATAGATATGCAGAACTTCAGTATTTACACATGATAGTGTGACCTTGTTAATTTTAAAGCTGGAAAAGCTTTTCTAAAAAAAATCTTTCTTTTTAATTCCCTCCTCTTTTCTGGGATATACTTTTCTCATGTTGTGTCATATCCCACATTAAAGTCCTGGAAGGTTTAGAGTTTTACAAAAGAAAAGCAATTTAGTAACATAAGGAAGATATATATATATTTAAGACAATTCAATGAGGAATAAGTTCTGAAAATGAGTTTGAGTTATCTAAAAATGTCCTACTTTATTATTTCACATATATTTTCTGATAACTCAAACTCATTTTCAGAACCCATTCTTCATTGAGATATCAGTCTTCTCTAAGAGGTTTTGTGAAGAAAATCTTCCAAGCATGTTTCTTTATTGGTAAGTTTGCTAGTCTAAATTTCTGCATTAAAGACAATTATATTCCTGATAAAACTTGTCTGAACCAAGATTTCTTTTCAGTAAATATTGAGTATATCTTATTGAACAACAGTGGAGAAATAATGCTTTTACTGAAATACCAGATATGCCAGCATCATCCATAAAAAGTTCTGTCCTCATTAATTCTATACAAGTTAAAGAAATTATTTTATTGCGAAGTACAATCATAAAGCATGCAAATTTCATATAGTCTAACCAATTGGGAAAACATTTTCTTCCCCCTGAACATTAATTCCCATGTCTACCATTATTTCAATTTAAATAAAAAGTATTATTAGTACCAGCAGTTGAATAAAGAAGCTTACACCAAGCCTGTGGTCTACTAGATTCATGTAATATAGAATATCCATAGTCAAATCCACCTCCTGATATTGGCATCATTTGAAACACATCTTCAATGCTACCAGGCATCACTAATGTTTCACTGAATGTTGGCAAATGTTACTGTAACGGTTAAGACATAGGTGAACATATAATTTTAGCAATGGCATGCAGTCAGATTTATACCAGACTTTCCTGGAGTAAGAAATGCCTGTGAAGGCCACTTGATAGGAATTTTATTTATCATTTCTACAGATGTGATGCAGAAATGCAAAATTAAATGTGCTCAGGTACATGATAGTGATGACATTAAAAATGTGACAAAGCTTGTCAATTAACATCTGTACCAAACAAGTCCAAAATGGTTTCAATTATATGTCTGACTGTGGAGGAATTAGATAAGAACAACTAATTATTATAAATGTACACATTTTAATAAACATCTCAGAGTTTTTGTTTCTCAGTTCTTATCTGTTAGCAAAATCGATTTACATCTTCAAGTTACATCTATAAATTGTAATATATAGATTTCAATGCTTCTTTTTGAATCAAGCATCTGCAAAGAGTCAGCAGTTTACTCTTTGTTTACGATTATGGAAACTTTCATAATCCACTGATTATGGCATACATCAGCTAAGGAGCAAACTGAACTTCTAAGCAGCACATGTGTTAGTATCCCCAAAAGCAAGGCAGTGTGCCTATAAAGTGTAAGTCATGTGTGATGAGGGACTCTGCAACACCACACTGCTGTGAGCAGCTGACTGTTTACAAACACAGGGGCACAGCAACCAGTTATATATAGATTATATTGCAGTAGCCACGAGCATCTTTCAGAATGGAAGCTGAGTACACAAAGTTGAAAAGTTCATGAGTGACCTATAACAACAACAACAACACAGAAGGCCCTCAAAAATGCTCTGTGTGAGATAAGGAAATACCAGGAAGGACTTCAACATAAAATTAGAAAGATATATTAAAAAATCTTATGTATTTTCTGTCCCAGGAAGGCTTTTTTATGTTTTCATTCAAAATTATGATGAAAAGATTTCTATTTTTAAAAAAATTTCCAATGGGTCCATTTAATAATATACTGTGAAAATATTAACAAAAGTTGTTTATGAAGCACCTAAACATCATATGTTTTGTTTTAAATGTTACATATTTCTTGTGAAGTTTGTAAGATCATCTCTGTTCACTACTTTTTCATCATTCAGAGCTTTCCTTTGGACCCACTGATATGATGTGTCCTGAGAATGACAAGATATTGGGTTAAAATCTTGAAATATTTTTTTAAAAATTCATACTTTTAATTAAAATATACATATTTGTTGCACAGATTTGCAACTTTCTGATTTTTATTGTAAAAATACAAAATATCTGCTGACTTACCTTACAGTTCTAACTATTATTAAAACAAGTGAGAACAACCATTAATTTGATATTTCCTGCAATAAGTAGAGATTGAGGTCATTATAGGACAAGTTAACTAGTATTTTGAAAAATAATGCACATCTAATGTGTTTTAAATAAAGATGAAGCTTCCAAGTTAATGCGAAAGAAAATGACCAGTTTCGGTCACAGGCCAGAAATGCTTCAATTCACTTTGCAGATATTTTTGTTCTTGCTGAAGTAATTCTGGCTTTTGTATTATTTGGCATAATGTCAGACTATCCCTTTTAAAACCTTCCAGGGCATTTTACTTCTTTTACATTGGTTATGTAGACAGAGACATAAGAACTAATAAGCCAAGAAAACACCAGATACATGCTACAACTTGCATGTGTGTGTGTAGTATATGAAGTGGAGTATAGTTGAGAAAAAGCAACATTTTTATTTAAATGAATCACCTATTCTTCATTCAAAGGGGAAAATATAAAATTTCTTTACCAAATTACTTTTTGTCCTGTAAATAAGATCAAATCACATTATGCGATTTCATATATAGATAGACTGTAAGAGAAAACACACATACAAGTATTACACTCCTCTAACACACCTGATGCATTTAAAACCTCAGTAATAAAAAGGGAGCATTACTAGCTAAGAAATTAGAGATATAAAGACATGAAATATACTATTGTCATTTATAGTAGACATAATAAGCTATGGTTTGCTGCTTCCTTCCTTTCGTCCTGCTGTTTCAACCATGCTAAAGTCAGTATAAAAACCAATGTACATCCAAAATAGAAATGCAAAAAGAATGCTACGTATTTACATATATATACATAACACTCTTTAGGTTGTTTGTTTACTTTAGAGGCAGCACTTTTAATAAAAATAATAGAAATACAAAGACAAAACAACTATCTGTGACATCAGATCATAGCTGACATTCAATAGTTGATGGAACTAACATTACATTTTTCCATTAATTCCATTGGTTATTATATCACAAAATTAAAAATTGCATGTTTCTTTAATACTAATCACATGGATTTCTTTCTGTGAATTTTTTCTGTACCTTTAATGATTTGACATCTTAGATGTCTTCAATATCTGACGAAGTGGTAGAATTTAGAAAAGGCATGAAATATAGGAGTGGATTTTAAAAATAAATGAGAACATTTACCTTGTTTTGAGATGACATTTTTGCATTAAAAACAACTTAGCTCATCTTATGTGTGAATTGGTGTGTGTCAAGCAGTGAGAATAGCAGTGAGTGGCAGAATTTCTTTAAATAAATGCGTAACCTCTGAAGCTAACTCTGCTCCAGCATGTCTTTAGTGTGAAGTCAACTAAGTGTATACACCTATGTGCTTTTACAACCCAAACAAAATAAGTATGAATGCTTGTAAATAATTTACACTACTTTTTTCTGAGAGAACAATTTCATGGAGAGTTTCGCTGGAAATTCATTAGCAGGGCTGTACTGATATTTAAGTGTCTTATCTCAATTGTGCAGAGAAAGCTACAATTATGCCAGGAAATAGAGAAACACCTTGAAGTTAACAGTGGAATGCATAAATACAAATTGATGTTCATTTACTCTAGACAGTCTGTACATGCTGGGCATCATATCTTCATTTTTATAGCTTTATTTATAAATGAAGTTAGGTAGTGTTTTATGTAATCACATCTTCCAGGTAAGAATAAAGACTGCATAATTGGTGCCAGATTAAAAATTTATGTGGGGAACATCCATCAGTTCCAGCAAGGGATGAAAATGTGTTAAAATTATATGTACAGGGATATATATACGACCCTTTTCCTGTTTTTTCCCCTGTTCTTCTTTTTTTAATATTTGAATTTTAACCATGGGCCTATTTAGGCATTTTTCTTACACAGTACAAATAAAATAATACTTAAAATTCCTCCCCCATGCCATATGCATATACTTATATTTGCTTTGAGACTGACAGCCTTGGTAGATTTTGCACATATCTTCTACATTCTGAAACATAAACCTTTCTTGGAAGAGAAATTACAAAATTTTTGACATGGTTTAACTTTTCTGTGCATTCCCTTCTCAAAGCAGTTTGCAGGGGCAGCTGAAGCAGCCTGAAATCAGGCCGCTCAGAAGCTGCAGCCCATTGCCTCCATAGGGAATCCCACCTTTTCCAGAGCACTTCAGTTTCTGCTTTTCAACATTAAAGCTATTAAAAACATCAATTATGCAACAGGTGAGCTGAAAAAACTCTCCTAATAAATCAATGTAGGATTTAATTTCATTCCAGCTCTAATCAACAACTCTCAACAAGATCTTTCAATGTGAGGTACTACTTAGAGCAAACCAATGAATTTCTCAAAACTCAGCTTCATATCATTTCTAGGAGTTTCTTTGGATCTTTTTCAAATAAGGATAGAACAAACACAGGATGATTACATTCATAACATCTATTAAAACATTTCCAAAAAGAGGGGAAAGCAAAAAACCTGAATTATAAGTGATTTCAGAGTACCATGGATGAAAAAAGAAAGGGAATTTAAGGAGACATCAAGATCCTGCAGTGCCACATATTCTGAAAAATACCAAAAGTGTCCAGAGGTTATACTGTGAAAAATCTGGTAAATACAAGTCTCTGTAATCCAACCTTGTCAAAATCTTTTCTCCAAATGCTGTGATCAGCTCCTACTGAAAATAAAGCTGAGATAGGATTGGTGCTTTATATGTTATAGGATGTTGATAAGACTGAATCAAATAATGAGTCTGTCAACAAAGACAGGATTTTAATGATTTTCCATATATCATATGTGACTGGAGGAAAAATTTATAAAAACATTTTTATGTTAAAGGACTCAGAAAAGCAGGCATTTCAAGAACAGCTCAGCAGACGATATTCCATCTAGATTTCTGTATCCAAATGTCTTTCATTTTCTAAATGCATACTCTTCAGAATTACCCAGAATTTAGAAAAACAACATTAATAATGTAACGTAAATATGTGCCTTTCTGATTTTGGCTCTGCCTAAAATATTTCAAAGACTGTGAGTGAAAGAGCAAGTCAGGGCGCAATGAACATTGCCCTTTGCTTTAACACTGCAATGAATTCATTGTGTTCAGATTAGTTGTGTGTGGCTCCTGCTGAAACCTGTGAGAAATTACATTGTTCTTTTCTTCTGGGGACCCTAACTGGTTTTAGGTTACAGGTTACTTAGTGCAAGTCAAGAGGAGATGGTGGGTGGGCTTGTTTCTGTTGTGGGCAGGGGTACCCTCCAGTGTCTAGTGAACCACAGCAGGCTCTTATATGCCTCTTTGCCTTGTTTTCTCTAAGGCAAATGTCTCCAAGAGAAGGTCAGTCATAAGTTTGGACAAAAATCCAGCATGGCCAGAACTGTTCCTGGCCTTCTTTAATTGAGTAGCATAGGCATAGCCTGTTAGTTTTAATTGTCTTCCCCTGCCATTCCTACCCCCTGAAATTGGAAACACAGATGGAAAAGCAGTGAGTGTACAAAATAATTTGCATCTCATTTGCCTATTACTAGATGATTAAGCAAAGCAGCATGTAGAAAGTTCTTTGGAAGAAGGAAAAAAGAGCCTGAAGTGGAAGAGTGGAGCCAATGAAGCCCCTGTTGTTCGACAGAAAATTTCTTTGTGACCCCCAAGAAATTTCACATTTGTAAAATTATATCAGTACTTAACCTTTTAATCCTGAAGAGCAGAAGGCAGGGAAAAGAGGAGAAAAGAAGAGAGAAACAGTAATTTCTCTGAGCCTGTCAGTATTTTTCTGGGTCTTCCATTTGCGAAGACTCTATGATACCACTTAAAAATGCAAACATCTCTCAGTGATGTGTGTGCTGGGAAGGTGCAAGAGAAAACTGAGGCTGAAGAATAGATTCAGGACATTATAGGAAACACAGAGCAAATGAAATAAAAATATCAAGATTTTTCCAGGTGCCTCTAATACCATTAAAATTCAAATAGGGACTGAACGTTCACTCTATTTGGAACCTGGTGCAATTTCCTGTGTCCTCTCTCCTACGATGTATTTTGCTTTTTGACCCAAAAATGTTAGAGATTTGCAAGCTGGGGATAAGTTCATGAAGGTATTTGTCAAGATTTGATAACTGTATGTCAGTTGAGATTACATTACAAGAGCATTGCAGACCAGAAAAGCTGAGAAATGAATGTCTTTATATTTTGAAAATATATGGTACATCAAATTTATATTATATGAATATACAGAATATTGTTGTGTAGCTATTAATCTCCAAATTATTTAACTCGAGTTGGGATATTTCCAATCAAGACAGTATTTGTAACAAGTAGGAAAAAAATACAGGACAATCTCAGGCCATGTGTTATGCAAGAGGACATACTAAACACTGCCCTTAAATGCTACTGCCTTCTGGCTTTCAAATCTGTGAATCATCAATCTGAGATTCTTTTTAATTGACTCAGCTCATTGCAAGGGAGAACGTGGGAGTTCAGTCTGTACTATCTGAATACTGACACAGTGCAGAAGCTATCAATAATGTTCATAGTTTACACACTTCACTATTGTGCTTCCTAGCCTTAATTTAATGAACTCTGAGTTGCTATGGATTCAGAAGATAAACATACAGATTTTTCAATATGAACTGAAAATATGACATTCATATGTCACGGCTTGTAATACACAGAATGAAAATTTATGGTCTTTCAGCTAGACAAGGATTATCAGAGTCAGATAATCCCAGAAATCTAAGATGTGGGCAGGTGGAATAGGAATTAAGAGGGGAGTTTCTGTGGTTCACCTATCTTCGCTCAGTAAAAATTTATTTTCATGATTAAAATTCCATATAGAGTATATGAATGGGTGGAATATCAAACTTTAAATCACTTTCTAAAGGAGCTAAAGAATTCAGTACTTAGACTGTAATTTGTAAAATGGTTATTCAATGTCTTTGGAGCAGAAAATAAGGAGGATGTGTTTAGACTGATGTGTATGATTTTTCTTATCCACATATGGATAAGACTGCTAAGCATTTTATTTTACATTGAAATATCCCATCCCATATTATTTCTCAGGCAAGTCCAGTACTCTTATTCAGTAGAGAGTAGGTCAGCATAGAGATTTACATATTTTTTCAGTAGCTTACTGTGGGTGTATTTCATTACTTTTCAGGGAATATTTATTGAAATGCCAGAGCAGGTGCCTTAAAATACCTCATATTTTGTACAAAACCCCTCACCCATAAAAACCCTGCTATGCATGTTAAATCTTAATAGCTGGAATATATGATATTAACATACCACAAGCTACATTGCAGCAACATTATGAAACTGAAATTTATACCTAGAAAAAGTCAGGGTATTCAGTGTAAGTGATTTAATTTGAGCTTCACATCTTTTCGCACTGTCTGAGAGACATGACAGTGTGAAATCAATTTGTAATGTTGAATATTTGAAGGCTGAGACCACAGTGTAAATGAAAGCAGGCAAAGAAAGCATAGGCATTACCAACTGATTGCTAACTAGAAGGAATGAGGGGGAATTAAAAGCATATCTTTTTCTAACTGTCTTTATGGATGAATATAAGCCAAACTAATTAAAGGGTCAAGACTACCAGGAACAGGGAACACCTAGCACAATTATCCTCTTCTATTTATACTGTTGATAGTTTCCACTGACCCTGAAAGTACAGTTGCCTAGAGAGAGGAGGTTACTTATTTTCTTGGCATTACTTTTATTCAAAGCTTTTATACTCTGGACAAAACCAGTAAAAGGAGTAAAATCCTTAATTGTTGGGACTGTGTGTGCTTGCAGGTGGTGAGCTAGGAGTTATCATTGACTATAAGAACAGTTATAAGATCAATTAAAACAAGTGCAACTACAGCACTTGTTCAGTAAAGTTTACTAATTCAGTAAAGGTAATTACTGAGACATGTAGAAAGCTTTCCATGGAACTCCTTTTTTCTGCCTCATCCCTCCTAACTCTTCATCAAAGACAGAGTAAATTCCATATAATTCTATATGTTGCTGAGATACAATCAATGGATTGCGAGTTATTCAACAAAGGCACATGCTTCCAAGATGTACACATCTTAAGCAGGTCTATAATAACCACTTTTATTTCTTAGAAAAATGGGCAGTAGTAAGATGTGGGAATGGTCTGTTTTGATCTGGGCAGTGTTAAGGGAAAACACAAACAGGAACAGTTCAATACATGACAGACAAATAAATTGTAGGCTTAGTGTTAGACACCATTTCATAAGGCTGAAGTTTAAGGAGTTTTAAGTAGTCTTCCTAGAATAGCAGCAGCAATTTCATCTGTTGAACAATATTCAAAAATATTTGTAAAACTTTAATGAATGATCAGTTGAGGAGCTTTCAGTGATATGGGCAAAGTCTTTGGTTCTCTTTTGATTTTAAATCTGATTAGTGAATCTTTTTCAGGACTATTTATTTAAACTATCAGCTAAAATCTCAGTCTTGATTTAAATAATAAAGGTACAAGGCACATGAAGCTGTCAAGAAATTTATGTTTCTTGCTAACAATACCTTTGCCCAACTACCTTGTCTTTTGGATAATCAGTTGAGATATATCCACTTGCAATGCCTCAACAACATTGTCACGGTCCTTTCAAATCTATTTTTACATTGTACATTTCTTTTAAAAATCCATTATTTTTACTCATTTCCAATCACTTTCAGTCATCAGTACTTAAGACCTTGATTTGTCTTCTATATATGCAAATACATGGATTCTTTCCTAATCTCCACAGATTTCAGTATCCCAACTCCCTTTCTACAAGGAGGCTAGAATCAAATTCGAAGTCAAGAAAAAAAAAAAGGCATTGCAAATATCTGGAAGAGACTAGGTGTGTGACCTTCAACAGATGAAGACAACACACTATGCTTTGGATTAGCCCTTTCTCTTTCTTTCTTCATCCAAACTGGTTGCCCGATCACTCTTTAAAGTGAGTTCAGTTAAACTATTTAACTGAATCAGGATCTACTTCTAGTAGTGATTTATGCTTCAGCACCATGTGGTTTTTTATGACTGAGTTATTGCCCCTGATGGGAATTGAGCAGGTTTTTACAATGGAAATAGTGACAGACAGACCCTTAACTATTGTAATGTTAGTAGTGAGACTGTGAAAATACAAAGTTCTTGAGGGAATTGCAATTACATGATATAGATATATATATATATTTTCCTGATTAGAACCTGCCATCAGTGTTTTAATGGGAAAGTCTGGGAATATATAAATCCTTTTGCCAAGAGGCTTCCAAGTAGTCTGGATTATTGAGACCAATTGTGATATTCATGGCTGTAGATGCCTCAAGTGTTAATATAAATTGGGTCTTTGGAGTAATGCATTATTGACTGACAAAAGGGGCAAATGGCTGGGTCCAGAACCAAATGTAAAAGTCAATTAAAGTTTAAAGAAAGAATGACCAAAGTTGCATCAAGTTTCAAAGATGTCAAAAATGAGGCCTGCATCTCAAGACAAAGCTTGTTCATGTTAGAGAAAAAACCAACTTCAGGATTCAGAGCTAAGAAACTCAGATTTATATGGATCTAATTAATTATATTATTAACCTAATTAATATATATAATTATTACTGATTTAAAATTAGTTAGCGCAATTACCTTGACTTCTAGAAACTTCAAAAGTTATCTGAATTCAGGTGACTAGATGCATTTTTGTAGGAGGACCCTAAAGAATAACTAAAGAATAACTAATATTCCTGGTTCAGAGTACAAGCCACAGAATTTTTGAAACCTTTATATGACTTTTAAAGAGACAATAATAGAAACCTTTATGAAAACCAGAATAATGTTCATTCAGACATAGGAATATTAAGGAACATATTATTTCTTGTAGGTATCAGAGGAGGCCTATAGATTTCTATAAGAATATAGAAATCCTTAGTTATTTAGTCACTTTCTTATAGATAGACTTAATATGTGTTAGAACTTCCCAAATAATGCACTTTTTCCTTCCAAACTAGGCAGTGAGGGTAGTGGAGCTGGAGAAAGTCACTTGTGCTCTGATACATCTGGGTCCTGGCACAGGACTTCCATCTCCTGGTGCAGGCTGCTCTGTACTTTTCAGCCAATACCTCTGCACAACTACAGAATACAAACGCCTTCTTTCAAGTCACATACAGAAATTTTATTCTTAGTTTTCAATGGCCTTAGGACACCATAGAACCTGCCTGCCTTAACTAGCCTCACAGGATCCTTACCCCTGCACACCTTCTACCCTGGATCTGGATCTCCATATCAGCTCAGGACTGGACACCCAGGGTAGCCTGAGCAGTGTCATAGGTCAGCCTGAGTCTAGTCCTCCTTCTGCTGCTGTAGATTACTGGCAGGTTTTCCTGGATTATACTAGCTTTGCTGCCTGTAGTTCCACCTATCTTGCAGTGATCCTTGGGTCCTTTTCTTGTCTTGACTTGTGGAACAGCCTCTCTCTTACTCCTCTGCATCAGCAGCTTTTATTTTCTTTCCTTTTCCCCCCTCTTCTTTTTCTTCATATTTATATCATAGCTGATCCAGCTTGGAGCTGAGCACTTATTTTTCACTTAACAATGTGAAGTCTTCAGGCTACAGTTTAATGGGAGGCCAAAGGGCTGCTAATAATACTAGAAGTCAGTAGTTCAGAAGTCAAGTGTTTTTAGGCTGCCATCTGGGTTTCAGAGAGTAAGAAAATTCATGAAATTCTACCTACTTTCTCTCTTCACCTTTACAGGTCAGTCTGCAATGTTATAATAATAGTACTACTTACTTTTGACCTAAGCTCCTTCAACTGAGGGATATAACTTAGTTCATTTCTCTAGAGAGGCTTAGATTTGAAGGTGATTTGCTTAAAGTCATAGATCAACAGAACTGAAAAGGAAGTTGTTAGGCTCAGTACAGCCCACATTATGCAATCCCCAGTTTGTGCTCAAATTTCCAACTATTATCCAGTGTTCATTCAGAACATCTACTGGAAATCTTTTGTCTTTCCTGCTCAGCCTACATCCATACTTGAGGGAAAGAAGAAAATTCTTTCAGAGGACAGGTCTGGGGGCTCAGGTTTCTTAATTTTGGCAAAATATGAAGCATTTTCTCTGATCTCAGAAACATTAAAGCTGTAAATTCTAGAATGCTCCTCAATAATCAAGAGTACAAGACCTATACAAGTCCACTTTGTCGGGTAGCTCAGAAAGGGGCTTTAGAATTACTCCTCATAAAGAGAGGAGTGTACAGCAGTCAGGGGACAGCCTTGAGACCTGTTCATTAATGTTTGTGTTATCCTTGGAGAAAAGGCTGCAAAGGCAGAGATGCTACTACTCTGACTATATCTAATTGGCAAAGGTCCACCTGGGGGAAAATATTAGCAAAACGAAAGGAAGAGGCAAACTGAAAACGTGTCCTTCCACCTCTTCCTGTTTCTGCTGTGAGGTCTCAAATAGCAAGATGAACAGAATTCATTGAATTAGTTTCAGTAATTCTTGCGATTATTTATTTTTAATCTCAGAATAGTGATTCATTTCAGTTACTTTCTTAACAAAGCAAGTATGCACTGAAATTAAACATGGAGCCCAACATTTATGCCCAGCATGGAAAGAGAGGGATTGGTTATCGATTGAACGACAGATTCTCTTTATAGATTTCTCTCTTTGTCTTGTCCTGAATTCTTGAATCATAATCATATAATTGGTTAGGTCAGACCTTTAAATTCATCAAGTGCAACCATTAACCCAACACTGCCAAATCCACCACTAAGCCATGTCCCCATGCGCTATGCCTGAATGTCTTTTATGGGAAGCATCACCTTCAGGGATGGTGGCCCCACCACTTTCCAGGGAAGCCCTTTCCAATGCTTGACAACCCTTACAGTGAAGAAATTTTTCCCAATATACAATCTAAATGTCCTCAAGTTCAACTTTGATACCTTTTCCCCTCATCCTAATACTTGTTTCCTAGGAAAAGAAACTGACCCCCACATCATTAAAATCTCCTTTCAGATAGCTGTAGAGAGCTGTAAGTTCTCTCCTAAGTCTTCTTCCAGCTCAACTCCATCTCCCTCAGATGTTAATTACAAGACTTGTTCTTTAGACTCCTCACTAGCTTCATTGCCCCTCCTGGACACAGTCCAGCACCCCAATGTCTTCCTTGTAAGGAGAGCCCCCAAAATGATCATATTATTCAAGGTGTGACCTTACCAATGCTGAGTTCAGGGGGTCAATCACTCTTGCTGACCACATAATTTCTGATACAAACACAAGACCATTGGCCTTCTTGGCCACCTGGACACACTTTTCCATTTTGGGGTCAGGTGATCCAGCTATTGAAGGAATCATAAAATTTGCTGTTGTTACCATACCCTTTTCTGCTAAAACTGTAAATTCAGGGGAAATATTAAAATAAACTCTAAATATATTGAAGTAAATTAATTTCCAACTTTTGAATGTCAAATTTGAAATGAGGGAAGGAAAAAACTAGAGAAGGGTGGCATCAGGGTTCTTTCCATTCTTTTTATGTTCAAAAGTTCACCGGCTTAAAATCTTCCTTTGCAGGTATGAGACCTGCTTGACATGCTGTTATTATAAAAAATTTGTAGCTGAAGAGACTGTTACCTAGGGAAATTTACATATGCAAATTAGCATAAGTTGAACATGTCATTGCTGGAGTTTACTGCTTTCTTTGGTAGTTATTTCAGTGTAACAGTTATCTGTGTACCAATTTACACAATTTTCTCTGCGGTTCTCATTTTATGAAGGTTTATTAATTTACTAACTAATCACTCTGAGTCCCATGGTACTTTGATCATATGGAGTTAGCTGGATCCCATAAAATATTATGCCTATAATTTTATTTTTAAGTAGAGCTCTTATTTAAAATACCTGAAGACTAAATTAAAAGTCAGGTTTATATTTTCTGTTTGGGGAAGATTATATAGCTGTGACACATAAAGCATTTTAAAAATTATTATCAAATGAAATGAAATTAAATTCATTTGAATGAGTTAAATAAATCAGTTTCACAATGGTACTATGCAGACATGTTTTAATGGTCCCATATATTTCTATATAAGTTAGTTTGGGTTATTTTTTAATTCTTGGGGGATTTGGTTTGGCTTGGTTTAGTTCGGTTTGGTTTTGTTTTGTTTTGCTTTGTTTGTTTTGGGGGGTTGTTTTCTTGATTTTTGATTTTTTTTGGCTGTTGTGTTTGGTTTTGGTGGTTTTTTTTTTTTTTTTTTTTTTTTTGGGGGGGGGGGGTTTAAGTTAAATCTCTAATAACTATTATAAGAATGGCAATTCCTCTAGATTTTTACCAGAGTTTAAATCAAAGGTAATATAGATAAAGTAAAGCAAGAAGCCAATCTTGGATTAAGATGGGAATTGTCTTTCTTCCAGGTATAAATAAGTCATGTCTTTCTGTGTGTGTTTCTCCATTCTTTCAGAGATTGAAGCATTCTCAGTCAGGGATTTTCTTATCCCACTAAAACCACCTCAGGACATGTGAAAGACAACATCAATAAACATCCTATGGAGTCAGACTATGAACCATAGCATTGGTAACTGCGGTAGGAATTTTAGAGTCTGACTTGAACAAATGACAAGAGAAATTGTTCGTTGGTCCAAATGATCTTTTAGTGAAAAGGAAATAAATCACTGGAGTGAAATTCAGAGCAGGCAAGCTTTAATAGCTGTTTCAGGAGCTAACCACAATTTAAACAACTCATTCTATTGAATTTATCTCCCTGGTCATCAAAATGTGCTTATAAGCAAAATCATTATTGTGCTGCATAAACTTTACTGTGGGGAAGAATAAGGAGCTATCCCACACGATATGAAGCAATGTGTGTATACTGAAGCAATAGGGACGTTCTCAAAGGATTTCCAGCATTGCTGCATGCCACATGCAATTCCCTCTAAAATGAACTTTCTTAAGATATAATTTCTTCCTGACAACAATGAATTCAGTGTGTATGGAAGGTAGATTCAAATCATTGCCCAATGAATTGTCTGAAATTGTCAACTGAATATATTGCGGTTGTTACGACATGTGAACATGTATTGATAAATTCTTACGTGGTACAAGTCCTTCAGTTTCACAATGGTTTTTTATGAGAATATTATAATAATGATAGAAAAAGTGTGATAAAATTGAGTTAATTTCTGCCCGCCCATTGAAAGAAAAAGCAAAACTTTAAAAATGAGTAAACTGGCCTTAAACAGCTAGGGAAGAGGATTGTCTGGAAGAAGATGACTTCCTTTCACATCCCATGGCGCCAAAAGGCTACATTAGATTCACATTGAAGCCATTTGAGTCAATTGCATTTCCAGACTTTAACATCCCATGGAATTGCTTTGTCATTGTGACAACCAAGAGAAAATAGGATAGGAAAAGGGAGGAAATTGCAAAGCTGAGAGGAAATTAGATCAACTTTGCTTGTCAGAACTATAACTCGTTGCACCCTGGATCAATTACCAACATTAACTGGGGTTGCTTCTCAACAGATTAAGCTGGATTCTTTGGAGGTGAAGCAGGAGTTGGAAACCAGGGCTACACTAACTGATCCAGCTCCCAAGCTATCAAGTCTTTCTTTCTATCTTTCTGTTATTCAGTGAATACTTTACAGAATAATAATAAAAAAAATAAGTCTTCTTGAAAGGAAACAGAGAGACTTATGCATTGGGACAGGTAATAATCAGGAAATGTGCACACAGCTCTGAGAGATGAGAGATATATTCAATAGAAAATGCTTGACTACTGGCTACAAAACTTTCTTTCTTCCTAGACTTTTTGAGTCAGTCAGAGAAAACCTGTCATATATACCTTCCAAGTTAAGCTTCCTGGAAGTACTCAGTAAACCTAAATATATCTTCATTGAAATAGTGTTTTCCAAAATGCCTGATAATTCTGGTGCTAAATTGCTTAGGCTTATAAAGACTTAGGTAATTTAAACATAGCAGTGATTAGAAATGTAAACTCCTAGGAAGGAACCTTATAAGGTTATTTGGTAATTGAGTGGGGGATTTCAAGCATTTCTTCAATCTAAATATGGACTTAGTTGCTTAAGAGATGGTTAGGACCTCTTTGTCCATCTAATCTTTTCTCACTGCTGCACTGCCATCAATAAGACACATTCACAACAGTATGTAACTGTATGTAACTGTCCTTAATTTCAGTAATGTGAAGTGAAGGAATTAAGCATTTTCAATAGGAGGAACATTCTCAAGCGCTGTTATGACATTTGCAGTACAAATGCAGTGTGTACTTTAAAATATTCTGAAAGCAACTGGAGAGGGTGTTTTTAAGATTTTGGCTTGATTTATATTCTTCTGTTATTATTTTACATGAATTTCTCCTTCAAGCAAGTAATATTTTACTTTTTTCTCTAATTTCAATGAATTCTAATTTCATATATCTAATTTCAGCGATGTTTCAAGTCTTTCTGTATACTTGTTCTTATAAACACATTAGAAGATTGATGTTTTCCAAAATATTTGATGCATATTATTCAAAGTAGAATTTACTGCTGTTATGCTCCCTAACTTTTTCCATTTAATTTGTACAGACTTTCTTGAGAACAAGTTGTAACTGTTTTAATTTTTAAGAGAATGGTTTCTAGTATTTCTTGTATGAATATTGATGAAAATAACTTTTAATTAAAAAATACAAGTGGTCCCTTTAGAAGGCCATACACCATTATTTAATCATACCTACAAAAAAAACCCCCAAAACACCATGTGAATTATACATCCCATGAAAATTAGCTAGCAAAGATTGAATGTCATATATTTTCAATCATTAGGCAACACATAAAAACTCAAAGTTCAGTAATGACAACTGTAAAAATGTCAATAGAATTTCTGATTTTTTATTATTTAATGAGGAAAAAATGCAAATGTCCTTAGATCACCGGTATTTTGCATATTATTTTTGCTATTATATGATGTATTTTTGTCTGGCAACAGATGTGTAAGATGATGCTTTTTTGGTGTTAAAAAAACAAGTGAAATCATCTTTAATTTTTGCCTAACACGACATTGGCTACGAAATAGGTTTTAGTAAAGGCTTGTGTTGTTTTTCCTTATAGTTCTGTTTTTATTATGTGCTTTCCAAAACTCCAGCAATGGGCTTACTCTTCTTCCTGTAGAACTATGTCAGCCCAGATTAAGAACACCAGAAAGATTAGATTTAGATATTTCCTTCTCCCTTGCCATCCTGTTGTTCTCCAGTGAACAGGATCAAAACTGATTCTGCAAAAATGATGGGAAAGTTCAAACATTTTCAGAAAGCACTTAGGGCAGCCTACTCTATTGAGAGATTTTCACTGGATGTCATATAAATAGTCTCCTGCAATCAGAACTGAACTTGGCCGTTAGTTCTACTGCAGCAAAAAAAAAAAGACTAATGTCATAAAACATCAGAGAAAGTGAATGACAGATCACAGCTGAGAATTTTTTAATCTGATAAAATAGCTGCCCAAATGAATGGGAGGAAATATATGTACTGTTATTCATTTTCAAACAGAAAATAAAATTCTAGTGATGCCAGTTATATGGTAACATGACATTTTACAAGAGTGGGTATTTGCTCAAGTAGATTTTATTAGTTGCCACTAAAAATTTCAGATTTTGTTTTTAATTTAAGTGTGGTCTGGATAATACAGAGTACAGAAAGGGAAAAAAATTAAAACTTGGGACTGTGAGCCAGTACCAGCTTTCATTATATTCATTTGTTTTTTCTTGGTTTTCTCCCTCACCTTATTTTCTTTCCTAGATTGCAGATTTCTTATGCTGAAGAATAAGTCATGGGCTTGCATGACATCCTTTAGTGTCTCTCCAGGTGCTCACAAAACAATTACATACAGATCAACGCTCTTTATTTCTTGTTGCCCTAATAGTAATAATAATTATAATGATGACATTAAGCCAAAGAGTGAGGCACATGATGTTAGATCTTACTGACTTATTTCAATTAGCAAGTCAAGCATAAATTTGAAATATTGCCAAGACAGGGACAGGGAAAATGCAAAACCAAAGTTTTCTTTCTTAGGCGGGATTAGATCGAGACGATAATGAAGCTGCCAAAGTAATCTGAGTGCTGCAGTCAGAAGAGGTGATGCCCTTCCTGGCTGACTGATTTTCTATTGGTAGCCTGTCATAATTTATAAAACATAATCCATACAGCTATGAGAACAAAAGAAGGTCTGGAGGGGCCAAAATAGATAAGAGAACACAGGAAGACCTTTGCTAAGTATGAATACTGTTGTGGGGTCATTCAACACCACTGGGTTTTGGACGTCTCAAATTCTTTCATAACTTAAGCAAGTCTGATCTATTTAAGGAGGAAGCAGGGCACTAATAAGGTTGTACTAACAACAATGGTTAAGTATAGTCAGTTATATCTCGAAATGCCACATCTGCAAAACCATGGAACAAGTGTATTTTTTTTTTTTCTGATAAAATAGCCAAGTACACAAGAGCATTTCAGATTTTTTTCTGTTTTTTTATCCTGGTTTTCTCATACACATTAGTATACTATTCTGTCCTGGGGATTTAAGGTGAAGTAAATAAGTGGAGTGAGATGCTCTCGCCTTTTCTTTCTAAGTACATATGTGATAGAACATAAAATACTTTGAGATATGACTTTTCTTTTAGAAGATTTTGGTCATGGAAATGGTTTCTGTTTTACATGGGTAGTAAAAATATCATAGGGGAAAAAAAATACAAACACACAAATAGGTTTTTTCTTAGATGCACTGTAAATTTTTTCTAATGCTAGAGAAATTTTTGTGATGTCAGCTGAAATCAGTGAGGCTGAAAGCATAATTTCCCTTGTACTCAGCTGTACTACCACTAACCTGGCAAGCCTGAATTGCACACCTAGTCCTCATGTGACTCATATTTTCTGTTTTTATATATGGTTTTTATCTGGTTGGCAGAGAAACGTGTTGCTGAATGGATAACAAATAATCAATATTATGACTTGTGCATTTCTTTGTGGGAGAAATCAGTTTGTAGGAGGAGAGGAGGGGAAAATTTTGTTATAATTTTTTGCCTCTATTAATTTAATATATTCCAGACATTTTGCTATGCAAAGGCAAAATAACACATTGAAAAAAAAAACTATAAAACTTGTGTTCCTGGAGTTTTGTTTCTATGGTCTTAGATTTATGTCTGATTTGCTCTATATTTATGGTCAAATTCATAATATTTAAAGCAGTATAATATTGAAAGATGAGATAATGTACAATGGGTCTTTGGCTTAGAACTATATTAAAACAATAACTTACAGTTACCAGCAAGACTCTCCCTAGGAAAAATTCTTAACCCAAGTAATATATGGTTTTTTACTTCATAGGATCTAACTGTTTGGGGTTTTTTGTGTGTTTTTTGGTGGTTTTTTGTTTGTTTGTTTGTTTCCTTTGTTCTGTTTTTTTTTTTTTTTTGTTTTTTGGGGTTTTTTTTTTCAATTAATATCTCTTATGACCTTGAAAATAAGCCATAAGTAATTCTCAATCTGGACATTCAACAGCTGGTAAAAAATGTGTGCTTATTACACACCTGTCAGATAATCTGTCACCTAGAATCTTCTAAATTTATAATAAAATATTGGTGTTCTATACGTGTCTGATATGAATAGACTGTGACATCTTAGACAGATCCCTTCACAATTTGCGCTTTGTTTTCACAGCAAACCTTTGCATTTGGTCTCTAATTAAAGAGGATTCCTGATATGGGGATCGCCAACTACTTCCCTTCTGTAGAACCTAACAAACCCAAAGACATAAGAAAGAATTAACTGGGACTGGATATCCTGGATGAACCGAGAAACATCTCAGTTCTAAGTAGATGTATGTTTGGCCATATTTGGTCATGTGTACATTAGGTATACGTTTTATCTTGATTGTTCTCAAGAGTTTACAAGACAGCTATTACTTCTATTTCAGTTTTATTCTGCTCCATGATTTACAGAGAAGTAAAAAGCCAATCTTGTAGAGCTTTTTCAATGCTGCTAGATGGTGAGAATATAGGTATCTACTGATCATTTCCTTAACTGTTTGCTTTTTAAATGTTTTATCTGGATATTGACACAGGGACACTGAAAGGGTCATCTGAGAAACAGGAACAGTATAAAAAGGCACATTGTTTAGAAGGATATAGGAACAAAAATTGGTTACACCTATTTATATAGACCTCCAGTTTTTAACTGGACATCCTCAGCATAGTGAAGGAATTCCAGGATGTCTACATGAAACTATGGAACTTGCTAAAAGGGATCTTTCAGTTGTGGAAAACCTATCAAATATCCACTAAAATCAGCTTGAATCTACTGTACCAAATAAAACAAACTTTCTTTTTGTGTTCTTCAGCTTTTTTTTTTTGAAATTCAAGTTCACAGAGGCAAGTCAGGAGTCAACATTAAAAACAGCAATAATAAAATAAACCCAAGTAGTTTATAGAAGGTTTACATCTTAAATACACGTTTGGAAGACAGGAAAAAGCTAGGCCAAGGATTTGCTTCTATCAGGAAGAGTTCGAATGAAGCCATTGATCAGTGACTGTGTCATAGAAGAAAAACGTAGATGTGTACAGAATTTTTTCAAAACTGTCATACTAAGTTGAATTATATTTTTCAATGACTTTTTTTTTTTTCCAAAGAAAGTGACAAATTGTATGCTGTGCTGTAGGATTTAAGAAATCTTTGCACAGGAGGAGCTGTGGACTCATGCTTCCAAGGCACATTTGAGTCTTCTTTGCATACAAATACATGAGAGAGAAACTGACACCCATTTTCTTTGTGTTTTCTATTCAGTCCCATCATAATGAGAAACATTGGCTTCATAATGCCCTGTCATAAAGAACTTGGAAAGATTTTTTGGCTTTACCACAACTTTGTCTAAGAATGAGTACAGAGAGTGGAAAGGCAGGTGACACCAGAACACCCTCTAATTCAGCGATAATATTCTCTTTCCACATTGTTTTCTTTCCTATGTTGTCAAGGTAAGGCTTTACCAGGAGATTTTTTTTTACTCAGTCATTTATCTTTTCTATGCAGCAAGACAGTTGAGTGACAGCATTATTTAGACGTGTGACAAGATGGCATGTGGTATTACCAGTGTCTTGCTAACACAGAAGTAGTCCATAATGTCTTGCAATTTCTTCCACAAGGCTGTGCAGTGTACTGAGTAAGAGAATATGAAGAAAAAGGAAAACAGAAAGTTTCATTTGGCTCAGGAAAGGCAAGTTTTTAAGCAAAGAAAAAAGTTCCTTAAATTCTCAGGAAAAAAAAAAAGGAGAAAAACACTCACTCTCAGTAAGACAGCAGTCAAATTTATTTTTGAGATAGTAGATAGAACTTCATACATATTTTGATTTTAGTGTAAACTAAACTATCTCTTCATTAACACAGTTAATGCATATATAACACGTATGTAATGCATCTGTGGCCATGCATACACACTTATTGGCTCTTTATTTCTCTCTTCCTTCCTATTAGAGTGGACTGGCACTGCAGGAATTTGCTCAATAAAATGTTAAGAATAGTAGATATAAGCACTGCAATCTCTTTCCTGGCTCTTCTCAATATTTAAGTATTGTCTTTGCAGTATCTTCTTCATGATATTTAACTTCACCTGTTATTTAATACTCAGCTTTGATGTTTCACCTCAGTATTAATTGTGCTTTTTTCAGCACAACTTTCAGTTAATGAAAAAATCTCAGCAGAAAACTTTTCTTTTTACATTTTACATTTTTCAGCAATGATTTGATAAAACCTTTTGTCCTTTTTTAAAAATTTTCTATAAGTCTTACTGGATGATGACCCCCCCCCCTTTTTACTGGGTATGTCATTTGCAAAGCTTCTATCTGCAAAAAAAAAAAATCTAAATGATGAGATATTTTCCCTCTATAAGCTTTGATCGGCAGACCTGGTAGGTTCCTTCTGTTTATCTTAAGAGCTCAAACAGGAACATGTGCTTCTCATTTGCAATAACATAGAGTAGTAAGAGTGCTCATTTCTACAAATAAAAGGCAAAAAAAAAAAGTATTTAAAACTGGGACACTGAAAATTCAAATCGTTGTAGGAGGTTTACTGAATCACAAAGGAGGGAAAAGATGTAACAGAGGATTTAGAATCGGATCAATTGATTAAATGTATGGCAAACAGGATTCTGCTGTGAAGAAATGTTGGCTTGTTAATCTCTCTTGCTATCAGAATGATGAGGAGACTGAGGAAAGGCCAGGTGTGCTTTAATTCCCAGCCTCCTCAGGGAAATGCTCTCAACGTGTTTATTAAGCTGTGTGGGTAACAGCATTTAATAAACTGTTTTCAAACATTAAAGCTGTTTGCTTATCTGAGACTGAAAGGAGGAGAGATAAGTAGTCTTTCCTCTCATTTTAATGGCTTTATGGAAGGAAATTCTTATGATAGGGGTTGGAACAGGGACACTGCTGAAATGTGCCACTGTTCATCAAACCCAGGTTGGGGTCTATGGGCTGTGGTTACCACACTCACAGTCCTGGAATATTGTTGCAATAATTAGGAACAAATTTCATTCCACAGAAAGTATGGGACAGGGTAAGCTGTCTATGTCTTATTACTTCCAATGTGCCCCTTTCACTTGCAGCCTTTGGTCTCTGTGCCAGGACTTCCAATGAGGTGCTACTTATGCTTTCTGGTTTTCCAGTGCATTTCTCGTGTGATGTGAGCACTGCCTTGCTGGTAGTTGGGATCAGCAGCTGTGGCATTCATTTATTTCCTGCAAACTAACAAATAGTTACTAACTGCTAGCTGGCACCATCTGGACTGACTTTAGATCAGTGCTATAAAGAAGGTTACCCATTCTACAGTGACATTTCCAAATTCTTCAGGATAAGGAAGAGGTCAGGATAGAAAGTTAAAAATTATCAGATGTTGTGCAATAAGTAAGTAGTAACATAACACCACTCACTTGTGATGATGACATTAATACGGGGATTCAGTATTTGAGCTGAGTTTTAGTCTTATGTGAAAACTAATTTGGCCACTGGGATAAGTTGTCACAGCTGCACTGAGATCACTGGAGGTTTGAAGCCGGGAGCAAAAGAGAATCCACTTCTTTTCTGTGGTCACTTTGGTCTTAGGTCATAACACATGCTTTCTAAAACTAATAACATCTGGCAGACTAAGCATGTTAATGGCCACAGTTTTGGTGGAGTTCTTGTGCATACAATTAGCTGAATAGTAGCTCAGCTGAATATGGACATGGGAACACCACAGGCACACCAGGATCAGCTAAGCTGAGCAGATTTGCATGCCCAAGTATTTGCATTATAGTTCTCCTAATGTCCATCTACCCAAATCCCTCAGGAGATTCAGTAAAAGAGGGAAGCCTGTTTGCACAGCTGAAGGTATTTACTTTGCTTGGGGAAACAACTCTTTTGTTTTTCCCTTCACTGCTACAGGAAGGTCTTCTAAGCAGTTTAAAATAATTTCAAGAAGAGAACCAGATTTTTTTAATTACTCCTTCTTTTCAGTGTATCAGACTATCTGATTTAAACTAGATTCAATCCTACATCATTCTCAATTTATTTATTTATGTTTTGTTAGTGCCATCTCAAAGAGATTCTGGATAGCTAGTATTTGACATGAATATGATTTGATGGGTTGATATAAATACTGAAAGGCTTGTAAACTCAAACAGGCCATATGTTTCACATATTGGACCACATACCCAGCCCTCATACATGAGTGTGCCATGGGCAAGTATTAATTCTGTCCTGCTCTGGTGAGGATAGCTCCAGGTAAATGTACTAAGTTCTTTATCTGTATTTTTCTGAAGTGTTAAAGCATCTTGTTCATAAATTAGAAAAAAAAAATTCATGAGAGAAGTAGAAGGAATAATAATAATTTACTAATGCTTCTATAGTCACTTCACTATGACACAAAAGATTGCCATCACTTTTAATTAATACATGAATAGGAATTCCACATTCTTTCTGTGCTTGCAGTAAATGCAAACTTGAGAGGATTTCTTTCAGAATTGATTTTTAGTTGAACACTGTAAGGAAGACAATCGCAGAAATCTGTTAAATTTTCTAAACTGAAGATTATTTCCTTTTGGCAAGAGAAATAAAGCCATTGTCAATAAACATTGTTTCCTGCTGTATTGAAAATATTCTTACTGTGTGTCTTCTTGATGTCTGAGTATTTTATGAAGAAATTTACTGTAATCTGTCAGGTATCATTTTTAATATTGACACAGGATTTTCTCATATGAAATATATCTGTTATCTTTCTTCAACTATTTAGAAGCGAAGTGCTTTGTCTGAACTAATACAATAGAATCTGCATCCTCAGGTGCTGATTCATTCTAGTTAGTATAGACAACGTCTGAAGTGGACAAAGTATATTTTAGGTTATGTATTTCTCAGTTTTCTCTACTTCTATGTTTAATAATTTTAAATCGAGTAGAACTAGTATTAAGGGGTTCCTCAGAGATTTTGTGAATCAACCCTGGTAGGCAACTAAAACCAGCATAGCATCTTGTTCAACCTTGTTCAATCTTGTTTTACTCTTCTGATACTCCCCTCCATCCAACCCTTAGCTGGACGGAGGAGAGTATCAGAAGAGTAAAAGCGAAAAACATATGTTAAGAAAAATGATTTAAAAAATTATTTTCAAACTGTCAAGTGGAAAGTTTCAAATTTTGAGAATTTTTTTTTATTCTGGATACTCAAGTCAAAACCAAAATTTTGCATAAGATTCAGATACTTATAGCAAATTAAGCAAAAAAACTTTGGTTAAAAAGAATCCTTTTCCCTAAAACAATTTATTGTTGTACTTCTTTTAACCTTGGATTAATTCATCCTTAGACAATACACTCTATAGATATATTTGGGACATTACAATGCAAATATGGATCCTCCAGTTTCTAACACATAATTGCATTTTATTTAGATACAGCTAGATTTTGTGGTTCAGGCACTTTGTGATGTCCCTTGGTGCCTAGATCCATGAATAATTCAAATTATTCAAGCTGCATATGCAGTCATAATGTGCTTCAGCTAGGCAAACCAGGTGATGGAAACCGTGGCAGGTTGTAATATGGGCAAAAAAGCACAGATCCTGCAGGAGCTGGGAAGTTCCCATGATGCTTTAAGTTTTTCCTATTTTACCTTATTTTTCTCTCCTAAGAGAAACCAATAAGAATGGAGGAAGGAACCACTACTTCCTTGTGCTTTACATTGTGCATTCTCCCTTATTATTGGAAAACTGAAAGGATTCTTTATTGATCAGTAATGGTTTATCCACGCTTTTGTAGGAATCATATAGCACAAGATTGACTGGATTTTTTAAACAATATTATAACTTATTTTAATATTTCCCACAATTTGTTTTACATGAATGTGGAACTTTGTGTGGCAGCACAGCTTGCACATAAAGTAGAAGATCTGGAAGAGCTGGTGGAATGAGTTTATATTTCTTTTTTATTTTATTTTATTTTATTTTATTTTATTTTATTCAAATTGTGATCAAATAATAGTAAAATATACTCATTAGTCTTTGTTCTATTTTTATTTTCCAACAAAAACCACTGAAATATTTTTCTTTGAGATGTTAACAAGTTACCAAAGAAAACAAAACTAAACATTATACAGAAGTAAAAGTAGAGAAAGAAATTACTGAAATGTCTCTCACAGAAGCTGCATCTATAATGTGTTAGTAAACTGTTTCTTTTCATAGCATGCCCTACAGAAAGAAATATACCCCCCAGAAAAAAAATCTTGCAGAAGCATCCATTATTTTGAAGCAGCGTTGCTTGCCTCCCTCCCTTGCAGACTTCCTCAGCAGCATATTAAATGTCACATGGTAGATAATGAATTACCTGTGAACTTGATCTTCATACTGTTTTATAGCTCTTTTCTCCTTTCCCTCCTTTTCCTTTTCCTTTTCCTTTTCTTTTTCCTTTTCCTTTTCCTTTTCCTTTTCCTTTTCCTTTTCCTTTTCCTTTTCCTTTCCCTTTCCCCTTCCCTTCCCCTTTCCCTTTCCCTTTCTCTTTCCCTTTCCCTTTCCCTTTCCCTTTCCCTTTCCCTTCCTCTTTTGAAGAAATGAATGGAGAATTTCACTGCTAGAACTGTGTTATAATATGAGTGGCTAGTCTATCTGATTCCTATAATATGTATTAATGGGGATAAACATATTTTTTCTTAGAATTATAAAGACAAAATGACACAAAACCCCATGGCTGATCTTCTATTAGCAGAGCTGTTAGCCGTGTTCTGTAGCAATATCATTACTGTCAGGAGTGAAAGAGTAATTCAGATTCCTCAGAAGTCTCTTTCCACCTGGGGGAAGAATGTTCTCTTGTAACAAGATATTGCCCTTCAGCCTTGAATTTCCCTGGGAATTGCAGGTGCTGGAATTCATAAAGTTAGAGGGTTTTTAGGAAATGGTTAAAAAAGAATAGGCCTCAGACAGAAGTTTTGATAGCATTGCAAATACAGCAAAAAAGTTTTCTAAGCAGTAGAGCGTACGTGACAAATAACAATAGGCCTCTCTAGAACTGGCTTATGGATGGCAACAAGGTTATTTAATGTATATCTTTAGAAGGTTAGCATGAATAGAGCTCTGTTCTTTGTCTCTTATGAACCAGTCTCTGTTTTAAATACCATTAAGTGTGTTTTATAAGATTGGGTAGAATGCTTGTCAATATGTGTTGTTCTAGGTATGACTCGCTGAAATCTAGGCTGAGAGGGTTTTATGCTGTGCTGTAATGCCACACCTCCTTGGCATTCCCTGTGGATCAGCGAGCTGTTAACATCCTGTCTCCATTGTCTAACAATGTCCTGAGACTGAAGTGCTGGAAATAAAAAAGAAGCTCATGTCCCTGGTGCGGTTTGTCCTGTTGTCCATAGCTGGACGTAGTTGTCGCGGCCAATGGTTTCCTCGGTAAGCGTTGAGCATTTGACATAATTTGACACATTTCCACAGCAGGTATTCTCTCTGACATATTCTAATAGTTATAGGAATGTGATATATTCTGTCCCATCAATATCTTTATTGTTTATGCAATCGTAGTTTTTTAATATGAATGTAAGTCCTTATATATATACATATATGTTAAGGGTAAATACTGCTGTCATGGAATAAGTTTTTTTGAGTATTGGATACATGAATTTTTGTCTTCTAGATTCCTTCTTCCTTTTCCTTTGTCCCCTTGACATTTTAATAGTGATTGTGCTGGTTTTGGCTGTCTTAAAGTTAATTTTCTTCATAGTAGCTAGTATGGACTGTGGTTTGGATTTGTGTTGAAAACAGCGTTGACAACACAGGGGTATTTTAGTCACTGCTGAGCAGCACTCACACAGCACCAAGGCCTTTCCTGCTTCTCACAACATCTTACCAGGGAGGGTGAAGCAGAGGGAAGGGGGGAATGTTCACGGCAATGATGTTTGTCTTCCAAAACCACCATTACATGTGATGGAGTCCTGCTTTGCTAGGGATGGCTGAACACCTGACAATGGGGAGAGGTGAAGGAATTCTTGTTTTGCTTTGTTTACTGCGTTGTTACTTTGCTCATGTTGTCTTTGCTTTACTTATCAAATTGTCTTTATCTCAAGCCATGAGTTTTCTAACTTTTACTCTTCTGATTCTCTTTTCCATGCCATCTGGACAGAGACAGAGGCAGCAGCTCTGGTGCTTATTGGCCAACTGGGGTTAAACCATGATATTTATCTTGTGTCACATTTCTTTTGTACCACTGTCCTGTAGCCTTTATGGTCACTGTGTTCTAAATTTCTACTGCGGTTTCTTTTGTGCATTTTACTACATTAAACCTCATTCTCCACCCATTTAATGAAGAATCCATATTTTTCCTATGATCTCAAAAATTAACTGTGATTTCTCACCAAGCCTGTTTTCATTCAGATTTTATTCTCTTCTTCAAAGTGTTTTTCCCCAATATTAGAATTTTTTTTCATGGGAATTTTTAATATTCATGGGTACATTCAAATTATGTCTAATGAAACATCCTTCCCAATTAAAATGTCAAAAGAACACCTGATGAACTTACTTAGCTCTCCATTATGGAGACAGTTGTCATTAAGCTTTCTGTTCTCTACATTCCATTACTCTTTTAACCACTCCACCATTTTAGAGGAGATTTTTGAGTACTTATGGAGCTTTATGTGAAAAACAAAACACAAACAAAAAATTCTTGATCAGCTAGATGGAAAAAAAAATCAGATTTCCAGCCTCTTTTTTCAAATTGCTTTTCTTACCAATGTTTGCAAATTGATAGTTTTCTCTTCTAGAGATATTTGAGTCCTGTACCTCAGAAATTGTTCTGGATTTCACATGGCTTTTTTTTTTTTTTTTTTTTATTATTCATTGATGCTTCCTTTTATGCATGAGACAAAGTAACTCATTCTGGTTATGCAGACACCTATGTGATTTGGAAGACACTGATAAGCTTTTATTTATAAGTACTTAGAAAGAGTTGGACTACTTAGAATTCAAGACTTTTTAGACTGCAAACCATTATAATACCATTCCCATATAATCTTCTATCTGCTTCTAAGAGGATATAACCACCTGTTATGAAATTTCCAAGGGTGAAAGATCTTATAATGAGTGAAAAAAAAAATCATATTTCCTCACTGCACAGCTGTTAAAATTCCTAAAATGTTACTTTACCCCAGTCTATCTTAATCTAGTTTTATCTGAATTTTCCAGTCCCAAGAAATCAAGACCAGGTGGCAGATATATGACCAAAGATACTTTGAGTTCTGTCATGTAATTAGAGATATTTTAATGCACATTTTAAAAGATTATTTACAGCAACATAGAACACAGTTTAGCAGTGTTTGTTATTTACAGCTTCAGAAGCTGATCAAGTTTTAAGATTTCTTTCAGAAAGTTACATTACTTCATCCTTCCAAGATGTCAAAATAAATTTGAATCTGAAAGTTTTTCTTTCATGCAGAAAAAAAAGCTAGGTTATTAAAAGGTCATAATCTGTTCTAATTTTTTATATTGGGTTTGCATGGCCAAGCTTTGGTAGTGGAAGTTGGCTACAGGGTTGGCTTCTGGAAGAAGTTGCTGGAACCTTCTTCCATGTCCAGCAGAGCCTAATGGCTCAAAAAACAGACTTGCCAGGGGCCAGGGCTGGGCCAATTAGAAATTGTGGAAAAACCTCTGTGATAACAGACTTAAGAAGAAAATTAAGTCAGTATGCAGATTTAATTGTGGCCAGAGAAGAGTGGGGTGAGAACATGTGAGAAGAACAATTCTGCAGACACCAAGGCCAGTCCAGGAGGGGCAGGAGGTGCTCCAGGAGCTGGGATTCCCCTGCAGCCCATGGTGCAGACCACGGTGAGCCAGCTGTGCCCCACAGCCCTGGGGTCCATGGGGATGCAGAGATCACCTGCAGCCCGGGGAGGAGCCCAGGCTGGAGCAGGTGGGTGCCTGAGAGGAGCAGGGGAAGGATTCCTTCCTCAGTAGCAGGAGAAACCACAGGTGATGACCTATTCCCTATTCCCTGTCTCTCCGCACTGCTGGGAGAGGAGGTAGAGATGGGAAGGAGAGACGGGTGAGGGGGAAGATGTTTTAATGTCTTATTTTACTTCTCACTATCCTGCTCTGATTTTGTTAGCGATAAATTCAATTAATATATTTAATTTGAGCTTGTTTTCCTATGACAGTATTTGATGAGTGATTTTTCTCTTTTTCTTAATTTATAGACCTAGTCTGGGAAAAGGGAGGCTCAGGGGAGACCTTGTTACTCCCTGAGTCTACCTGGAAGGAGGGTGTAGTGAGGTGCAGGTTGCTTCTTCTCCCAAGTAATAGGACAAGAGAAAATGGCCTCAGGTTATGCCAGGGGAGGTTTAGATTGGAATCAGGTAAAATTTCTTCTCTGAGTGATCAGGCATTGGAACAGGTTGCTTAGGGAAGCAGTGGAGTCATCATACCTGGAAGTGCTTAAAGATCTCGAGCATGTGGCCCTTAGGGACAAGGCTGGATCTGGCAGTGTTAGGTTCAGGGTTGGACTTGATGTGTTTAGGGAGCTTTTCCAACCTTAATGGTTCTATGATTCTTTCCATCTGTACTATGGATGGCTTTTTATTAGCTTTGTTAATCTAGTAAAAACTTAGAGTCATATATTTAATACTGCTCTGCTGTCATTACCAGCTTTATGAATATTTTAAAAACTTCTACTTAGTTTTAAGTCATATAACTGATTATAAATAAAAAAATGTTTCATTTTTTACATCTCTCAATTTGATGATTAGCAAACACTATATTGTAATTGTGTGAATTAGATATAATATTAAACATTTCAGTTGTCTAAATATGTTTGTATACAAATCACATATAATAAGTAGCAAGGCATGAATCAAGAAAGGATTGAAAAGGGAATTCTGAGACTAATGATAATAATGATATTAATAAGCACACAATTTCCTGCATTTCTTTTTTCTAAATTGTAAACATGATCTTAAAAAGTTCTAGATTTGAAATTTGAAAAATGCTTTCATGTTATTGAAGACTTGATGAAAATGACAAGAAAATGAGGAAGAGAATATTAAAAAAAAAAAAATACCATAGAAGCATAGAGTAAAAAACCCCCAGAGAAATTATATACAAAAAAAGGGAAATATTAACAGTCAATATTAAATTAACACAGTAGTGAAACAGTGATCTTTTTTTAAAAGAAACATCTCTGATTCTTGCACATGAGAGCCATGTCAAAACATCTTTTTTTTTCAGAGAATGGTTATTCTTTTGAAGTTCAAACCTCTGAAAATTTATTTTGTTTTGATGTTTTGTTGTTGTTGTTTTTGTTTTTTTGTTCTTTTGTGTGTTTGTTTTTCCATCATGGGGAAACCCATGATGTCTGTGAGTTGATTTGAAAGGCTCTTTAAATCTTGTGCTCTGTTTTGGAAGGTCGAGCTTTGAGAAGCAAGTTGTGGCAGCTCTTTGTAGAGTGAGTCTGCTCAATGGAGCAGTGCTCACGTTGTGACTGGCACAGGTGGCAGTGTTTGGGGTTGAAGTGTCCTGTTGAACATGACAGCTTTGCAGAATTCATTAAGCTACTGGGATAGAGTGCATGGACTGTGGAATAAGAAGATAATTTTGTTCTTAGAAAGAACATAAGGGACTTGAAAATCTGAATCTGTAAAATAGAAAAATAACAAAATAATAATGTCAATTAATTGTGTCTATTAATACTAAAAATAGAAAATTGATGATCTGTTAATGGACTACATAAGTAAACTCATGTATAATGGAATATTCAAAGCCAAAGAGGTTATAGGACAAAGAGGTTTTTATCTCCTACAAGTCATAAAAAGCCAGAAAAAAAGCATGATTATTTCCCACTTGGCTAAATAAAGAAAGTCCAGAGACATTAAGGCTGTTCATGTTCATAATATTTTCATTAGCAGCAGGGAATTTGTTTCATTTGATTTCTCAAAAAATGCAATTTAAGACCATTTCTTTTATGTACATGTCACACGCTGACTTCAAAGGGAAAGGAACAAAGAGATCCAGACATGTACTCTTCTTTAAATTTTGTTCATTTCGCTGCTTCTTCTCCTCTGGCCACAGATATTTTTATACATAGTCATTTTATTTCCTATATTTTTGTTATCTGATAGTTCATTATTTATTTTTTATATAGCTTTTTGGGGTCAGTATCAAATATATAATTTTAAGTGTACAGGCATTAAAGGTTAGAAACCATTTCAAACATCCAAGATGGGATATGGCTGCATGTTATGAAAGTATGTAAAAGCCATAGAGTAGCCATTTCCTTTGAGTTTTGTCAGAGAATGAGTCCCTGAGCCAAGCAAATGTCCAGAGTTCAAGAGATTAATTAGCCCTGGTGACTTAGAGGTGGATCAGACAGTAAGTACCATACTGGAGTTAATTATGTACAGCCTGGCTTAGGTGAGCTCATCAGCTTGAAGGAGATGGAAGGTCCCCTTGAAAGCCGCTGAATTGTACTGAACATAAGCAAATACAGCTATTTCAGGGAAGTTCTACTCCTGGATCTAGTTGAGCCCAGGCCTCCCAAAAATCACTCTCCTTAAGAACTAAAATGAGCAAAGGTCTGCTGAGTAGGAGCCAATATGAGCGATGAGGAAGAGAACAACATCAAAACAGAATGGTTGCTTTGTTTCCTGTTGCCTGTTATTTACAGATTAAAAAGCTCCAGAAGGGGATTGTGGCCAGAAAACACAGTGGTTTGAGTTGTTTTTGTTGAACTGGAAAATAAGCAAATAGTTCACAAAATGCTGAACCTGAAGAGGAATTTAAGATTTCTTCTGTATTTACATCCAGATGCCTGTTTAGTCTAGTTTCTAAAAGGGTAATATCAAAAACCTAAATTGGGCATAATAATATGTTTAGGGTTGTAAAATTGCAAAAATATTTGGATAGATGCATGCAAAGAAACTTGCATAAAATAATCAAGCAAGACCAAAGAAAATGTAGACTAGTAAATGAGAATACAAAAAAGTGTATATTGGAAATATTATGATGCCTCTCATCCAGAGACGATGGTAAATAAGATATACAGTAGTTTAAAAGGAAAAATATTCCCATGTCAAGAATATTTTTAAGGAATATTTAATTATAAAGCAAATGTCTACAAGAGATTTAAGAGATTTCAGTCTGATCAAATAGTATTTTTAACAACATGATCCTATTTTCAAACCAGGACACTTTCTCATATTTTACCCCTTTCTACACTTCCAACAGGTGTGCATAAGTTGTTTACTATCATTGTTGTTGTTATCAAAATTATTATTATTGAAATATTGCTTTGTAGACAGTGGCTCTTCCTGCATCTGTTTTTTTCCTTAATAGTAGTAAACTATTTTCAGTGACAGTTTTTGCAAGAGTTGAGATATTTCTTATTACATACACACACTAGAGCTTCACAGCCCAAAGAAAGAAAGACTTTTTAGAGCACAGTAAGTACTTTCAAGGGGTGTTGAGTCAATTATTTAATTCCCCTAGAAGTGTTGAATTGGGATAAGATTTTCTCATTTAATAACTTTCATCAATGTTAAGGATGACTAACATTGCTACATCCCCAGTTTCAAGGGCGATTTTTAACAGAATGTATATTTCTGAGACTATTTATAAATAGATATAGATAAATCAGAGTATATATAGCTACACAGAACTTCAGGAGAATCAGATAGCTGTTTGAATTGTTGTATAAGAAGAAAAGAAATAATAAGAAAGGTAGGATTTTTGTGTTGGTTTTACGATTTTTTTGGGGTGTGTGTGTTTTTATATCATCCCACCAGTTGCTAATCTGAGCATTTGTGGCTATTGGAGCATTCAACTTAATGATTGAATGACAGACAGGGTGTTACAGAATAATTTTGAAACAAAACAGAGTTTGATTTAAAGGCCCTAGTGAAGGTATACTTTAATGTTAGCATACTAATAAAGACATTTTAAAAATCGAGAAGACAGGCAAGATCCAGGAACAAACTATTTTTTCTTCCAGAAGTATACAATTTCTTGATCAAGGTAAGATGTACTTTATAGATGTTCATTGGTTATGCTGTAGTTGAAATCTCCAGATTGTGAATTAGCTCTCTGCTTCCAGAGCTATAGGCCCAGCAAGGGAAAGGAGCTGTCATGGCTGGAACACTTTTACTCTTTCCAGAAAGTGGAATAAAAAAAGCCAGTAATTGCCAGTTTGTCTTGATATATTTTAGGCAGCTATCCATGAACTGAATTGTCATTCAAAATAACAATATTTGCTAATTTTAGAGGTCTATAGTTTTAAAAGATGAGCAATTTCTACGGAAAAGGATACCAGGACCTGAAATAGAAATGCTTTTAGTATTGCCAGCTCTTTCTTGATTTTTTTCACCCAGTTAATTCAGTGACATTAAGTCACATCTATGGAACTCCTTTACTTTATTCCTTTTTGTTAAATCTTGCTCCAAACTTAGCAATTATGTGAAAACAGCCATGAGCACGTTGCTTATAGAGCTGGATTTACCAGAGAGGCTCCTGAGGGTTTTCCATCATCTTGCCCTCCAGATCCCATTAAAGAGGAGCTGCAGAGCATATGTCCCTCAAACCTTCCCAGAATGTGTCTGGGGTTGTATCCTTTGATTTCAAGGCTCCTGTCAATGTTATCATAAGAAACCAGGTAAATAGAGCTCGAGATTCTTGTCTTTTGGCAAAGCTTTTAGATCTCTCTGGTGCTCTATATTTAGTGTGGGGGTGAAAAGTAAGGAAAGGAAAGCCAGAGCATGAGAAGCCTTACCAGCTGTTCCAGGGGGTGGAGGTGGGGAGAGCTGGGTTTGTGTGAGGTTCTGAATCCTTTGCTGACCCCACAGGCAATTAGCTTACAATAACTACTCAGGCACTTTCTTAGTTTCTCTCTGCTGGACAATGTTGCTGCCTTCTCAACAAGCCCACAGACCATGTGTTCTAATTAGCTAATTACTACTATATTTCTATCTTATCCTGTTCCACAAATGATATTAGAAAGTAGATAATGCCACAAATCTTCAAACCAACTTTCACATTAAAATGGTATGTTCAAATACTGCTTTGGTCTTCGTAAAAGAACAAAGGCCCCTTATTTATTCCTATATTTTTTCTGACAAGTACCTCATTATGCAGAGACATTTTCTTTTTTTAGAAACTGAAATTCCTAAATCTCCAGGGCAAGGTGGATCGGGGTAATGAGGAGGGGGGCTCAGCCACTATTTTCTCCCTATTTCATTCCTCAGGTTGTCCTCAGTTTAGACAGTTCTCAGGAATCTATTTTGGACGCTGCTATGCAAAAATTTTTGAATTTGGATTTGTGTTTATTTTTGATGTATTGTAGTCCCAGTTTTCATACTGTGGACTGGCATATTGTTTAGTTTCAGCTACAGAATGCTTAAGGTTTTGGTGTTTCTTTTAATGGGACATTTTGACACATGGTAACCAATGTAAAATTCTGTATTTCAGATAATTTATTTATACTCAAGCAGTAGAGAAAATGAAACATTTTTTTTGTCATTCAGGATCTTCTACATGCATTTATTTTGTTTCTATACCTATCTTTTAATGTTTAAACAATTCTTCCTCCCTGATTTCAGCTAAATATATATTGGCACATTACTCCTTTTTACTTCAGGAACTACTCTGATTAAGATCAGTTCATGCTAGTGAAGGATAAATCTCAAAAGGTTCAAATCAGATCAATCATGCATTTTTGAATGCTTACACAAATATTAGCTATTCAAAAATAAAACCTGACTGGCAGTTTCAGAAGTAAAAATTTTCTCATGGGAATATTTGGTATTTCAAACTCTATTCGCAGCCAAAAATGCTGTAAATTCTCACTTGTAGTTAACTTTTACTTGCAATCCCTGGTATGTTAAACCCTGGCATTTAAGAAATTCTAAAAAGGAAGTTGACAAAAAATTGCTTACATATGTGAAAGCTCTCTTCGAAATAGAAGTAGCTGTTCTAAGTTTTGTGGGTTTTTATCTTTGTTGTTGTTTTTTTCCCCATGGTGATTTTTTTTCCAGGAACAATTTTGCTTCCAATTCTACTTTACTGGTTTTCTATCCTGTTGTCTTTACAATCAACTTGGTCTACTGAACACACCCTGACAGAGATTCCTGGTCTACAGTAGAATTAATTCTTACTCTTTTTTTAAGAAATATGCAACTATTTTTGGTGATTAAAAATATTGGAATTACATCAGTTCAGAAACATAATTTTAAAATTTTGAATTTGATTTTACTTCATTCAAACAATACAGATTAAGGATATAACTACAGCAAACCAAAATATCTAGACTGTCTACATATGAATCAAAAAGGCAGCCTTTTTTGATCTCATGCAACATGTTTTCTGTGAATGTATTTGCTCTGAAAAACTCAGAGATCCTATTCTCTAGACACATAAAGAGGTTTCATCTTTGATCAGAATATGATTAAAAGACTTGCATAGCCTGTTTAATTAACTTCTTTCACCATTGGCCACGACTTCAATCATTTACAGCAGCTTCAATTTCACAGGTGTGCTCGTGTGTTTGTTTGTTTGTTTTTCACCCAATATAAACCAGCAACACACAGTCTTCCTGGCTAATTAGCATTCTGCCATCTCATCAGATTATCATCCTTCTGGGGAGGAGAGGCTGAGGGGCTGTTTGGGAAGGAAGGGCAGCGAGAAGGAACACTGCCGCCTGCTGAGGTGCCTCTCCCCAGCCCAGCCCCAAACTCTGCTCTCAGAGTGACAACCTGAAGCTGCTGACGCCCAGAGCCGCTGCATCGCCCCTGCCCCGGCAGTGCAACCACACACAGAACTGTCAGAGGTCCCCAAGTTATTCCTATTTACGTTATGAAAATTCATGAACAGCAGCAAACTCCTTGCTTTCCCTTTTGCTGGGCTTTTGTTGCTGGTTGGGTGGTTCACCTAAATATGTGCGGCAAAGCTGAAAGGAAAAGGCATATGTAGCGATAACTTCTCAGTGCTACTTCCTTTAGAAGATATGGCATGCAAGTGTGAGAAATTTTCTTGGCACTTACACCCAAAGACATGTGTCTGACCAATATGTTAGCAGGCATCAGGCCATTTGGCAGATCAACATGAGCATACTTAGCCAAAAAAATATGTTCATCGACTATATTTTGAAGGCATAATATTCACCTGGGGAGTTAAAAATGGAGCTCAGGCAATGAGAGTTTCCAGACCCATGATAAAGATAGATAAATAACTCAAAGACCAGTTATTTAAAAGATGCAGTTTCAAATACATTTCAAGCCAAAATGATATTTTTGCTGCCTAATTTGACTTGGACTCTTGAAAGTGGATCTTTGAGGAATATATTATCTCTTCTAATTCTGATATTTTCTTATGCTTTCTAATAAAAAAACCCACAAGCAACATCATTCTGTATGTAGCCTGCTTGCAAATAGAATTTAGAGTTAGTTTAGGTAAATATTCAATAATATGAAAAAAATCAGATTGACATACTCAAAAAAATTTGACCAAAATGCCTCTTCTGTAGAGCATGTGACAATGTGTTTCATTTTTTGTTTGGAAGACCAAGTCTTCAAAGTAAATGATACAATGCTCACTGACTTAAAAAAGTTCTAGTGGAAGCACAGGGTACCAATGCCACATAGATTTTGGTTTCTGTAATAAATAAACAATTTCTCACATTTCCATATGCATCTTTGAATAGTGTTTTGGCTAAAAACTTGAATTGTTTTGTCTGATATTACACTGTACTCTCTCTGGGAAAGCTCTTCATCATCCTTACTTAGTATTGTCTCTCTATAGCAAATGAATTCTTTCTTTTTTTGTCACTCATGATGTTGTTGTGTATCTAACTATCTGATTTCATTATCCTAATTTATTTTTTACAGTGTTGTTTTCTTTATGGAAACTCCATGTATAACTTCCACTTTTGTATTTTTTAATATATAATACAATGTCTGAGCTCAGTAATAACTTCACAGAATTTAAAGTTTGTTTGCTATGATTGACAAGGCTGTGACTTGCTGTTAAGATTCTCTTTTTGTCTAGGGAATTTATATATTTCTGTATATGTTTGCTTTTAGAATGATTGCGTCATTTGAATGAACGTGATAAATTCAATAACTGTGAGGATGTATTGAGAGTTCAGCAGACATGCATACATTTTCATAGATGAGGTAAACCATATCCATTTCATTACTGGAATATTGTAAAGAAAAGAAAAACAAAACAGAGAAAAGAATACAAAGACAACACAAAGTCCCTTAATGTTAGACAACTTTTATAGTACTTTGAGGAGCTGCAATTGATTACTGAAAAAAATTCTTTAATTCTGACAGGGCATGGCTTTGTGTATTACAATTACTGTCACTGGGTGAAGTTGACTCAGTCATTCTTGATCATATAACAAAATTGAGAGAGATCATGATTTAACTTTAAAGTCTGAACATGCTAATGCATCATTTCCCATCTTCAAGAGAAGCAACAATCATTGCTACATATGTGAATAGTATTCACTTTGTCTTCTGAGAGCAGCACTCATAGCAGCCATCTGGGTCATTCGTGGATTAAAATGGCAAGAGTGGATCACAGCAGTGCTCATTTTGAAAGTATCAGATCTCAGAAAACTGGAAATATGTACTGTAACAACTGAGGGATTTTAGCTCTTCCACAGGATGTATGAGTCACAAACTGCAGCAGAGCAAGTGAGGCTCTGTAGCAGGCTCCGGCGTGGCAAGGCAGTGCTGTCTCACTCCCTGACTGTCTCAGGACCTGCTGTGGAACACTGGCTCTGCCAGGGACCATTGAATGAGCTCTGAGGAAGCTGGGCTTTTCTCACACAGTAAAGTGATGCCCCACTGAAAGATAATTGTTTGGATCAGGGAAGCAGCACAAACACACCAGTTAATTAGCTCTGCTCTCAGTTTACACAGCTGCATTGCTCCAGGTTGAGTATGATGATGTGCTGTGCGGCGTAGGTGTGCTCTTGAGATTCTCCTTAGAAGACACCTTACCCTGACTTCCTCTTTCAAGAGAATCACCTCAGGAATTCTTCAAAAACTTTACAGTTATCAGTACTTTCAAAAAACAACTGGAGCAGTTGTTGCAGGCTGACAACCCTCACTGCTATGCACAGATTAATAGTTACCATCATATCAAAAAGAAAACTGGGAGAATGTAATTTCAGTACCTACCCAGCTCATATTAGAACATATTAAATGGAGAAATTTCAGAAATGGGAACTAACTATAACTTCTGACTACTTGTGGATAGTGCTTACTTGCTTTCCATCGTTGAAATTTTTTCAAGTTTTATGAAAAAGTTCATTTACACCAGCACAGATTTCCCAAGCAGGCTCTGCCTTCTTCCAGGTAAATGCCATTACCATTCAGGCAGAAGGCAAAACTAGAGACGAGAATGGGAGACAACCCAGTCATATTTTTTCCAGGATGTTAAACAAAATAAATCCTTATCAAATTTTGTTTTTGTTAACTGTAAACTTTATCACAATGGATGCAGTAATATTCAACTGAATTAGTCTTACAAAATCCCATGTAAGTTCTTTTGTTATTCACATGAGATCCATGAGGCAGTTCCAGGTCCTGCTGTGGTCAAATCTATGTTAAACACCTAAACCTAGTCATCAGAACAAAAAAAGTCATATGCTGTTTAAATGCCTGACATTTGCACTGAAACTCTTCAGACATTTCCATGCAAAATTTAAAAAATTGGGGATCTCAGTTTTCACTTTGTTTATCTGTGAAACTGTCCCTGCTTTTTTTATGTTCTCCCCAGTGTGATTGCTTAAAAGTTCCTAGAGGCACACAGCTTTACAATTACTTCCTACAGCAATTTAATGATATTAGGTGCTTAGAGCAAGAAAGTGTTCTCAGTGTGCCCTCTGCATTGGTGCCATCAAACTTTCTTGTGAAACCAAACTAGGCTTTTATAGGAAGAGGAGGAGGGAGAAGAAGAAGCCTGGGGATAGATAAATCATAAATTATGTATGGAATCAGTCTGAATTTTGGAAAAAAAATGGGGCTGGAGAATGGACAAAACCTACGTGACATTTCAAGGTCTTTTTCTGTCTTTTCCTCTATGACACTCTTATAAAAGTGACTCATTTTCATGAAGAGTATGTGCACAAGGAGTGTGAGGACTTGAGGTTCTCCATAAATTCCAGCTGCAGAAGAAGAGCCCAGCTGCTTGTTCTTGGCCTGGTTTGTATTCTCTCCTTTTTGTTTATATTTCCAGGGGCCTTCCTAGTAGGAATGTCTAGGTCTTCTTCCCAGCCTTTCATGCCCATCACATCCCCCTTCATCCCACCCACTTCCCTCTATGGCAGGAAAAAGAATATATTTTATGCTTCATTGTCATAACTTCAGAGCACTTTTTATTGTCCACACTGATTTCATTAAAGGTCTAACTTATTGATTTATCAGCTCATGTCTTCTTTCAAAAATAGAGAATTCTCTGAGCTAAAAGTTTATTTTCTGAAAAGACTGTATTTATTTACAGTAGAAGCATCTTTTTTAGAATCACAGTTTTTCGGTAAAAATAAATTTGGTAAAAATAAAAAGTTTTTTTTTTTTAACTATAAAATACCTGCCAGTCAAGTATTGGGACAGAATTCTTAAATTTTCATTCAAGTTTCAGGACAAATTTATCATGACATGTGATGGAATGCTGTTTTCTAATAAAATAGCTACTTTTTCACCTGGGAAAGATGTGCTTCTTGATTCTAAATAAAATTCTATATGGTTGGTCCAAGAAAGAAATACAGTACCAGAATTCATGTAGTGGAAAAGCTGCTAACAGTATTCAAATAATTTAGCTTTGCAGACCCAAGAGGATCACTTTTCAACATCAAGGAGCCCAGTATAAGCTATGTTGTATAGAGCAGTAATTAGACAAGAGCGTAGAATCCCCTGATGTAAAACATATTGGAATCTTAGCCTCTAAATATAGCAACAGTTTCCAAATGTTTGGCTAAGGACTAACGTTAGCAGCGTGGTTTTCTCCCCCCTGTCCCTTTTCCTTGCCAAGTAAACATTCTTATCTATGGCAACATTCAGAATTTAACCAAACTTGCTTATTTTGTACTACAACTATTTTCATTTATAGTAATAGAAGAGAAGGTACCAGTACTGCAGCTAGTATAAATCAGCACAGCTTTCTTCCTTCGGTGGTTTTGGTGGAACTTGTGGTGGATTAACCCTGGTTGGCTGCCAGATCCTCAGTCAGCCACTCCATCACTCCCTGTCCTCAACAGGACAGGGGGAGAAAAACAGGATGGAAAAGCTTGTGGTTGAGATAAAGGCAGGGATATCACTTAGCAGTTACTAGCATGGGCAGAACAGACTCAACTTGGGAAATAATAATTTATTGTCATTTAAGTGGTGTAGGATGGTGAGAAAGAAAACCAAAAACACCTCTTCCCCCATCCCCCTTTCTTCCCAGGCTCTACTTCAGTCTTTCATTCCTGACTCTTTCGTTCTTTCCTCAAAAAATGTCCTAGGAGTATGGGAATGGTGGGTTGTAGTCAATTCATATCACAGTCTAGTCTCTGATTCTTCTTTGTCCTACTCCAACATGTGTTTCATGTATTCCAACAACTGTTCCGTGAGGAACAGTCCCTTAAGAACAGACTTCTTCTGCATGGATTTCTCTCCCTGGGGTATAGTTCCAGCAGAAAACCTTCTCTTGTGTGGGCTCGCCATACGCTACAAGGAAACAACCTGCCCCACTATAGTCTGGGAACTGCAGGGGAATTTCTGCTCCAGCACCTGCAGCATGTTTTATCTTCCTTGTTCTCTGATCTGGATGTCTGAAGGGTTTTTTCTCTCACATTTTCATTGCTCCTGTCTCTCAGAATGGCTGCACAGTGTTTTCTACACTTTTTAACCACTTTTTCACAGAGGCACCACCAGATCATCGGACAGGCTCAGCTGTTCCCTGCAGCAGGTCCAGTGGAGCCAGCTGGGACAGGCTGTGTGTGGCAAAAGGCAGAACCTGGCCCTTCGCACAGTGGCCACCCCTGCAGACCCCTGCTCTAATATCTTGGTACATCAAACAAATACAGAAGCATCCTTGAGAACATCAGCTAAGAGTTTTGAACAAAATGTATTTTTATCAAGGAAGAGCTTCTTCACATCCCATTAAGTGTTAAAATTCCATTCATTTAGGCAGGTAAGGTTCAATTTTTACTCTCACTAATGTGAAAATAAGAGTTCAGCTCCAAATTGCCACTTCTTTAATCTCCCTTATTTTCTTCTCTGCTACTTTTTAGTTGTAAACTTGGTGTACCTTCTTCCTCATCTTGTGCAGGTGAAACCTATGCAGGCACGGGCATAAGAAGAAAAAGAAAATGCTGTGAATACCTAATTCATTAGCTATAAAAGTAAGAAACATTGCATGCAGACAAAAGCTCTTTGGAGCTTCTGATAGCTGCCCTAGCACTGCCTTCCAGTTGCAAATACAGGATATTTCACATGATAGGGTGAGTCATCCATTTCAGTGGCACTTCCAGAACTTGTAGAGATTTATTCAAGAGGAAAGTACCAAAATCAATAAACTTCTTTTTGTTTCTAAAATAAAATGCACTTTTCTGATTTTAGCTTTGTCATCATTGCCTCTGCTGTGAGACAGATGTTAACTCTTCCAAAAAAAGGTTTGAATTTTAAACATTTTCTAATGTCTGTGCCTAAACAGAAGAGCCTAGAGTTAATGGGTCTAGACTTAAGCACATACATTAATATTTGGATTGATACAAGTGATCATATCTGGGATTTCTTTTTTTCTTTCAGTTACAGATACATAGCAATTTCAGGGGAAACTCTTTTCTCACTTACTTTGATGGTCTTTGCACTTAATTTCCTATGACTTCCCTTTGTTACACCAGATTTATTTTAACGTACCTAAAAGCAGCCTTTGATTCTTAGAAATTGACACAGAAATAAAAGCAAACAAAATTGAGTTGCCAGTCCACAAAGATCCTGCCAAATATTCATTGAAGAGTTAATTTTTCTAATCTTATTTTTTTCTAGAAAAGGGAATAGGTAGTAATGGGAAATATGGCATTGCTGTTCATAAAGACAAACATTTTGACAACATGAAGATTAACATTAATTTTCCTTGCAGAAACAGACTCACTTATAGACTCTTGGAGTTCTCTGGATACATTTAGGTAGTATAAAAATTAAAGAAAGGTAAATGAAACTACCATTTCAGTGAGAAGGTATTGAGGTTCTGGCAGAATTTATAAAAATATGTTTGAAACTTCCAATTTTTCTACAGCATTACAGATAAATAACCACTTAATGGGAAAAGGGATTCTGACAAAAGTTGGTAACTAAGACCAAATCAGCAGTATCAATACATTTACTTCATGAAAAAGCAGAAGGAAATTTGGTATTTTTTTTCTATTTTCAGATTTCAATGGTCTTAATATTGCTTTGGTTTAGGGTTTCTTTTGGGTTTGGTTATGTGTGTGTGTGTCTGTGTCTGTGTGTGTGTCTCTGTGTCTGTGTGGATGCTTGCAAAGATAATTGCCTTTCCCCATACCATTTATTTTAAATGAGCCCCTCAAAATGGAACATAAATGCTGTAAAATCACAAAGGTAATTACTCTCATTTACTTATAAAGGAATACTGAACAGAAATAAACAAACAGGACACCGGTTAATTTAGGGCTTAAATGAAGCTTGATAAATTATTTGAAACTCTCCTTAATATCACAAATCTGGGGTGCAGACTTGGGTGTCACTTCTATAAAAATTATCCAAAATAGCATCTTGAGACAGCAGATACGTTTTCTAAACACTTCTAGTTCCACTCCTGTTGGAATTTGAAAGCCGTAGTGCATACTGAGAGCCTCCACACCTGAGAAGCCACCCACTTGGAGTCAGGTTGTACATCCCTATTAAAATACAAGTTCAACTCCTACAGAAAAGGATCAGCTACGTCATATAGTGAGCTGTTGCTGCAGCTATATTACTGCTTCTGTAAGAAGCTTTTTATACTTCTTGGAGAGTTATGTGTGCTTATTTGAAGGTTCTCAGAGTATAACCATGGAGTGTAAAACAGCCCAGGAAGGGAGCTGCACAACCTCCTATACCAGCGCTGAGGTGGCAGTACAGAGGTCAGGGACAAGGAAATTGCAGGAAAGCCCTTGAGATTGCCAGCATAGGTTTGTGCTGCTAAACTAAGCAGCAGCAGGGAATGCCTCCAGACACTCAATCACTGCGTATTAGCAGAAGAGCTGAAAGCCTGTTTTGCATATAACACTCCCAAACAACGTCCAGGTACAAATCAGGATTTACTACAAGGGAGTGAGCAGTGCCAGTAGGTAAAACACATTCAGACAAAATGTATTGATGACAAGGAGAATTTGATAGCACAGATGTGGAGCATTGCTCCTGGCTGGTCTCAAGGACAAAGAATGATGAACTAAATCTACTAGTACAGCCATAGATCACTTTAAAACAATTAAGTAATTACATAATAAATTCCATGTATAAAGGGAATTTATGCATTTCCTTACATTTTCTTTAAAGTTACTGGGTCAATGGAAGCTAGATTTGTAGATTTGGAGCCAATTTCAACTATCTACACCTTGTCATTCTCCACTACCTTTACTGTATGATTAGCATTGTGCTTCCCAGAGAAATGGGTAAAGTATTTTAAATGTTCTAGCTTTATAGCAAGAGTTACATAAATTGTATAATCCAATATATCTGCATAAAATAAGTATATATAGGGAGGTATAATTCTGTATATATTCATGTACATCAAATATAAAGTAGTATTTATAAACACATAAATACATAATTCCATAGCTATGTGAAATTTGCCTCAAGAAATTAACCATTGGTTCTTGGATCTTCTCTCAGATCCAGTCTACAACCACTGTATTATGGAGGTTGTAGAGGAAATATTTCGTTCTATTAATTCTTGAAAGTAGTAGCTACAACATGCTGATAACGTCTATACTCTTTTTCAAAGAAGGAGCTTTAATTGCTCTCAGTATACTAAGGACCCAACATTCACATCTCTGAGGTGTGTTCTTTTCAGTGTTGTTTTCTAAGATACAGCAGAGGAAGGTAGAGAGCTCTCATCATAACAGTGTACTGCTGGGAAGGGAAAGGATCTGTTCCCAGATCTCAACATTGAGTAATCACTTTCCATGCTCAAGAACCATAAAAGCCTTTATACAGCCTTTCCTTTATACCCATCCCTCTGTTGTCTTGTACTTTTCCTTTATAATTCAGCATGCCTTCCTGTGAGTTACTTTCCCCTATGGAGGAGAGTTCAATGAGTGCTAATTCTCCAAAGCTTTTTTAATATGTGTGTGCTGGGCTGTCAGGGATCCCCAGAGTGCACAGTGTACCTGGTTAGTGCCTTTCCATCTCCCTGCCTTGGCACATTGCATTGAAATCACAGTGCACCAGCTGCAGGCTCCTGCAGAGTGCTTTGTTAAGAAGTTGAGGGCTGCTCTGCGCCGATTCCTCTGACAGCTCTGCCTCACAGGGCCAGATTTACCATTGCTTCCCTTGCTTTTGTGCTGCTCAGTGAAGAGGGCGGGCAGATTTCTAAATGTGCATACATTATGCATAAAATTTTGTTTAGCTCAGGATATTGAGAGGAAAGGCACTAATTCTTATGGGGAGAATTTGACTCTGATGTCAGAGCTCATCCTCTGCTAGTGTTCATTTCTAACTCCAAAGCCTCTCTTACCAGCCCTGTCCAGAGACCTATGACATTTCCTTTGCTTTCTGTGTAGTGTGTTTGAAAATTGCTGTGGATGACAGCTCTCAATAAACATTCTCCTCTCAGAACTGCAGCAAAGGACATAATAATAAGATATTTCCTCACATCAGAACAATTAATTCAAGAACCTATTGCATGCTATCTTACATCCTTGTCTCATCCTTTAACAATATTTCAAACTTATTCCAGTGTTTATTTGCATTGTTTTGGCACATGAGGCTTCTATAAAATCAGAGTACAGAGACAAATAAAAGACAGGAGTTTGCTATATGGGATCATTAGCTCTGTAGCAAGAGCCCACAGCTTTTGCAGGACCCTTTTACATTGGCTATATTGGTGAACTATCTCTAAACACCAAGTCAGAGCCACAGTTCTTTAGAACAGGCTTAATTTCTGTTCCTTCTTCATCCATACTTACTTGGAAGATAAAACATTCATAAAGTTCATGTTGATGACAATGGAATTCTAAAACATGAAAAATATGAAAAGAAAGTAAAAAGGTCATGCACAACAGAAATGTGAACCAAAAAACCATAAAATAGTATGGAACATAGAACAAAAAGATTTAATTTCTCCTGCAGGTAAACAACAGGAAGACTTAATTACTGCTTCAAGAGGATCTGATTTCATGCTCCCAATTAATTTCATCCTGTCAGGACAGTTATTTCACAGCTATTCTGGACCTGCGCTGACACATATGACATGATCCAGGTCTCATGTCTGATCTCCTGCACTGTTCAGGCTCATGATTAAAAAGAAAAAAAAAAAAACACCACTAACAAATTGTCTTTAATTTCCCAGTAGAAAATTATAGCAGAATATCTGTGTTTTAATTGATTAGTTTAACCTCTACCCAAGGAAGATCCAGCTACTGTAAAACAAATATTCAGACATTTGTTTCAGAAATATTATAGTTGAAGTAGAAAAGTTTTGACAGGGAATATTCTGGAGTAAAGATGCATATTAAGTCCATATAACATTTTAAGTCCATATAACATTTAGGAATATTAATAAAGAAAAAGTTCAATCAATTAAATTATATTCTGTATATTTCTGCAGGACAGTCAGCATAGTGGGAAAAGCTCAGTTGAGCATCAAAGGTTTCATAAACAGAAAAGGCCCCACACATGACCATGTTGATCTAAAAAAGCATCAACTATAGTGAAATTTTGTTTATCATGAAATTTTCATATTTTGGATCAAAACAGATGTATTCCCTGTAGTCACTAATGCTGACAATAACATCCTGTTGCTTATGAATGCATGTTGCACCGTTTGCAATTACTGTTCAAACCATGGAATTATCAAGGGAGTTCCTATTATGTGTAGAAAGCTCAGCAATCTTGTTTTCTAAAACAGTAGCTGATTGAGCTTTTATGTGCTCTACTTCTGTAAAATTATATCTAAATCATATTTTATTTTGCTTTCCATTTCAATACCTTTTTTATTATATAAGGGACCAGAATGTACTCTTCTGAGGCAGAAACTAAGGCTAGTATTTAAACAGGGATGAGAGTAGGGATGTTAATCAGACCTGTTAATTAGTATTTACCATTTCATCACAGACTCAGGTATTGATTCAAACACATGTAGCAAGTTCAGAACTTCCTTGGAGTTTAGGGGGAAGTTTGCTTATCTGTATGTTTTATTATTACGGTGATTTTCACTCCATTCTCTTCTATAATGTAAAGTAACAGAGTAATGTACTACTTCACAGGTTTCAGCTCCTCATTTTCCACCAGTACATCTCATTCCATTCCTATGACATCTAGACATGCTAGATATATCTACAGTTCTTACAGGATGCAGGAGACCCCCTTTCCGTCTATTCTCTAACTGCACACATTTAAGTTTATTGCTTAAATGCACCTGTTTAGCAATCAGATCTACCAGAAATAGTGAAACCCTTTCTTCTTAATTTTCACAAAGTCTTCATTTTTTAAACTTTCATGGTGGGTGAAAGTGATAGAGTCAATTTTGATATTAAGTAATGTTTCTTAAAATGTGTCTTAAAAAGACTAAAAAAAGGTTTTTCTTCCTCTAGTACAGGAAAATTACAGATCTAAAGACAGAACATGGAACATGGAAATTTCTTATGTCCATATTTTTTTTATCTTTTCCCCTATATTTCTTTTCGACCACTCTTTCTGCTAGTGCTGCTAAACACTAGTTTCAAATAAAAAAAAATATGGATACAGCTGTAGACTTGATGGTTCATTGACATCTTTGAAGGTTTTTGTGTTATGGTAATCAGTTTCTATTTAGATATTGTTTGCCTTGCAACAACATTGTTCCCGATATTGTATTATTCCCATCTTCTATTCAGGTGTATTTCAAATAAAGGTACCCTATGTTTTCTTTTGTGATCTGTTGCTGATTTCCACATCTCTGTGCACCTACAAATAGTTTGGAAGTGATTACATGCAAAATATAATTGAGCTGTAAGTCATTTCAGTTGAGACTGATTATGTTTATACAAGAGAAGAAAAAAATTATTGCAATAACAGTCACATATTTCACCAGAAGAAAAGTTGCCTTTTATGTTTGACAGACTCACATCTTGACATTTTTACACTCTTCTATGTTCTAAATAGAGTATTGGATATAAATCACTTTTATTATAACATGCATTATTTTTTTATAATAAACTTTTAACCACTTTATTGTGTTACCTAAAGAAAACCTGTGCATTTTGGATAACAGCAATAGTTTCTCTCCTGAAAAGTAATGATTTTCATAAAAGACAAGGAATACTCCAAGAAAGCCTTACAGTACCCATTGATTGATGTTATTCCCACTCAGAGGAATTTGTTACACACAACTGCTTAATTCTGTCCTTTCTCTGAAGATGTCCTATGGTTTCCTCTCAGCAGTCCAAAGTAATTTCTGTTGTATGAAGAGCAAATAACTACACAAACAATCAGACACGCGTAGAACAAAAGAAGACAACTGAGCAACACCACATCCCTTTGATTCTCACAATATCAAACACCAAAGTAACTTTTCCATGACTAATAGACTCTATGGAGACCACTTAATCTCTCTGTCAGTTAGACTTTGGAGGCCCCACATGACAGATTTTGCTACCAACACTTCACACAGGATTGATAATTCTAATAGTGCTTTGGTGATATGAAAGATAACAGAACTCTCTTAAACCATCCACCATGGGATTGTGGGATGAGCATTCAAACAATGAGATGAGCTAGCAGCAGAGGGATTTGTTGTTTCTATGCAATTAAGTTTGTAAGAGTTCTTCTCAAGCTGCTAATTTAAAATACAAATTTCAACAGACTTCATGCCTCTCCCTCTTGGAGACTTCAGGATACAGGTTCCCTTTTTGGAATAGCTTTTACCAGATAGCACTGGTCTTCTTTATCTGCTATTTGTAGAATGGATTAGAAAACACTGGTACCATTTATTGTCTTTAAGAGTTTATCCAAATAAGCCCGAGGAAGAACAAAAGTCTACATTTGTCTAAAAGTATTGCTCTATCATCATAACATCTGTCCTGATGCTTTACTGATGCATTAGGATAGTAAGTGGTGTCATCAATGACAAGTGTCACTTAAAATTTCTTCTGAATCTTATTTTGAATTGAGAGTGAGATCCTTTGACAGATAGTATAGAGGAAGGGCATTGATTATATTCTGACCATTAAAAAAACCCCAAAAGCTACAGACTTTGACTTCAGGGGTTTTCAGGTCAAGACCCTTTATGACATTCATATTTAATATTCTAAAAAAAATCATAAACATGTATACAAATACACATGGGCAGTTATCCTCAGCAGCTTCAGAGCACCTATTTTTCTTAACACATAGATAAAAAAATCCTTAATTGAACTCCCACAACTTCTTCAACTCCTTTCAGATATTATTGAATTCTTACCAGCAACTCTCTCAACTTTGAGTAATCAAGTTAACATTTCTTCCATTATTCAGGACTCTTTCTGTGTCTCCTGCCATCCAACATAACCTAATTATAAATCCTATTATCTTGGTGTTTGTAGGTAGGTCAACAACTTTTGCAGAGATGCCTGTTAATCTTGAGAAGCAATCCCATTTTATTCATATATCTTCATTCTTTTCTCAAAGATTCATTTAACACTTGTTAGAATTAATTTAAATTCCATAAAACTGTTAAGGTAAAAGCCTCTATGGATCTCTAATTTGACCTTCTACATTACTTTGGCCAAACATTTTCACTGTGACTTCAGAAAAATGACAATTTATAGTTTTATAGATGATTTTAAGTATGACTTAAATGTTTATTGTGACTTTTTATTGATAAAAACCACAAAGCCAGCTTCTGGGTATTATAAACCCAAAACATTTTTATAAGTAATCATTATTAATCATTGCTATGAATACTACATGGGATTTTCAATTATTCAACAGAGTTATGGATGCAGAACTTAACTAAATGATTGAAAGAAGCTTGGTCAGTGAATCCAGGCAATTATTCCAGTGTTCCATCAATATTATTATGTGAATAGGAAAATATTATATGTTACCTAAAAAAGCAAACATATGAGTTGTTTCCCTTGATGAAAAAAACCCCCAGTTTTTCTTTCCTAACTGCAGTGCTCCCAAACTCTATTCCACCATATAAAAAGAAATTATTTAGTCTGGAAATTAAGCAGTTAGTAAGTCTGTTTCTCTCTAGTACATGATTTAGCTGCAGGTTAAGTCACATAAGTATCTCTGCTCACATGTTAGCTAAATAAGAGCTAATGAATAAACTCCAAATATCTTTGGCAGAAATTCAGCTTATCCTACAGTTTGTCAGCAGAAAAAGTATTTTAGGCTGCACTGATTATATTGGTTTTCTTTTTGTTAACTGTAGTGGTAGGTCTGTCACCTCCCTCACAAGTAGACACCCCTAGGCCTTAGGCATACATTAGGCACCTAATCTCAGTTGTCTCCAAAAAATTCAACCCGTCTGGATGTAGTCCTTTGTGTTTTAGTGTAGTCCCTCCTGTGACTGCAATGGAAAACATTAAAAAAAAAAAAAAGTAATGCTGTTAGGACTCTTCTTGTTATGAAGAAAAAAGAAAAAGGAAAAGAGAAATAAGATCATTAAGAGTATGCAGTAGTTAATACACATAATGAAAACGGATAGGAAAGCCCTCAGTGTTGTGAATTTCAATAAAAGATATATCTGCCCTTGAATACAAAAGAAGCCACCACAGTCATGAAGAAAGATGTTTTAAGACAATATTTTTCCATCATTATCTGAGCATATAAGGATAACATACAGGAAACAGACACTTCTTCCAGTTTAGATACTCTTTACCAAGTCTTAAGTTTCTGTTCTGCAGTATGTAAAAAGACACATTGTCTCCAAATGTGCAGTATCAGTCATTTTAAAGAATTCCACAATCCATGTAAACTATAAGTGCATTTAGGCTAAGATGCATTCCTTTACTTTTAAAAGTAATAAATCTAGGCCAGCTATAAAATAAACCAAAGGCAAGACTATTTTACACGCTGGATATTCCTTAAGAATGAGGAAAAAAGTAATGTTCCAAGCAAATACAGTGTTTCAATTTAAAATTTACAAGTCAATTTTCCAAAACGTCCTATTACTCAAATATTTTACATATAACCATTCAGTATATGAATTTTTAATATTCAAGTGAAATAGATAAACATCTTTGTGCATATTTAGCTACTGACCCTGTAATAAAGTATCAAGCATATAAAAAAGCTGAGTAAAAGCTGCAGGCCCCAGTTTTCCTAAAGCCTTTGCATGACTTTTCTTAAAGTCATGCTTGAATTTAGAAACAAAGAAACAAGAATGTCAGATCTGCATGTGTCACATCTTAATTACTTTAGATATTGTTTAAATGCTCTTTGAGCCTTTCTCATGGTTTAGGCAGAAACAACAACCACACACAGAAAAAATAGAAACAAGGATTCTACTGTCACCTCAGACATCACAGTGTGTCTTTCATATTTATATTGGTAGACCTTCAATACTTGTTGCATTGTGGTAGTAAGTTCCCATTAAATCACATTATTGGACTTGAGGAAGAGAAGAAAAGCAACACAGCATGAAGAAACTGATTTACAGAATTAGTTTTAAAATCCAATGTGAATTAGAAATAATCTGTTCATATTCTGGATATTTAGAGGACATTTTAAGAGAAAATTATGTCTGAACCTTCTCAGCTAAGACAATTGCTGATCTACAACTTCAAGCTAAATTAAAACTAGGCTGAATCAAAGGGCTTGCCATTACTTAGTACCAATAAAATGTATAGGACTCTTTCTCTGCTGCATACTTCACCTCCCCACTTAAACTTTTCTTAGTAGTCTCTTCAGGAGAGCCCCACAGAATCTGACAACTCTGGGGTAACCTGTGAGTTTGTCTTCTAGTTCAATGGTCCCCATGTAGACAGTAAGTGAGATCTAGGATTGGGAGAGGGATTATGTCAATGGAAACAGACATTTCTAGGATGAAATTTATACATACCTATGACATGTAAAGTAGACTGTTCTGTTCACCTGGGATTCTTTTCTAGGCACCTGAACCCCTAACAGAAAAGTTTCTGATAATTTCCATCAACTACATGAGAGGTTATTCAAATCTTTGCTGGCAATGGCACATTAATGGGTAAGGCAAAAGAAAGGGTAAATACATGGTAGTCTAAGATGACCAGAGAAAAAGGTTGCTAGCCTGATTCAGTCCCTAAAGTACGTGAACAGGAACTTAAAATAGTGTTCTCTCAGTGGCACATACACCCCAGGTACCAAAAAATCTTGACTTCAGATATTTACTGCTTCCTGTAATTCAGAAGGAACGGAGGGTGTTGCTTGGGTTTTTGTTGTTTGAGGTTTTGGGTTTTTTATTTGGTTGATTAATTGGTTGGGTTTATTTAGTTGGGTGAGGGTGGACTTTTTTCCTGCTCATATTGTGATTTTACTTCTTCCAGAAATTGACTTTAAAATAATTACATTTATTAATTAGAACTGGTAACTACAGAATAATATTTTTTGATTGTTGTTTTTTTTTCTTAAAGCTTCAAGTTTGAATTAACTGGTAAATAATTTTATATTATGCATGACTCTGTGGCTAGTTAAAGAGAGAAATAAATTGGAGGGGAAAAAAATTCAAAAAAAGACAGAAAAAACTTATATACACATGTATAGTGATGCACGATTCAGACTGAAGAGAATAATCAGCTGCTCCCTGCAATGGTAAGAAAAGCCTTGACAGCTGTGAACCAATTATGGCCTCTAAAACCTTCACTGAGACCTAATCAAGAAAAGTGTTTGTTACTGTGTCCCAAGCATTGCAAAGTAAACAAGATGACTGAATGCCTTGGAGGCAAGTAGGAAGTTTCTTAGGCATAAAACCTCAGAACTGTCTTTGGGTATGTTTGTATTTCTTTCAGAAGATGTAGAATTTTCTGAAATAATAAATTAAGTATATTCCCCAAAGATATTTCCTGAAGAAATAATTCTGACATAAATTTTTCAGCTCCCTATCTTTCTGTTACTGAACTCTTAATTCTTTTCTCCATGGAAAACTTTCATCATGCCCCACTCTACCCATGTGAGCCTACCCCACCCCTTCCAAATTCCTAAGTGAAACCATACCCAGAGCCAGAAGTATTCCTAGCACTTGTCTAGAATACTTAAACTTATGGAGGAAAAGGCTCTCATTGATCAAACCTGACTAGTTCATTGCTGCAAATGTTTGCAGTGAGCTTCATTTAAAACTTGGATTAAGCAGCTGCTGCATTGGCCCCAAATATCCTATCCAAAAGGGGTGAGATCAGGGATTCTGTGAGCATGGGAAGCTAGAGAGGGCTGGGAGTTTTGAATTCACTGTATGTGAAGAACAAAAGTGCCTCAAATCTTGGTGCAGGGGTTATTTTCTGATGGTAAAATATAGGTACATAAGAAAAAAGTAAGTGACTAATTCACAGTACTGAGCCCAGGTCCCTGACTAAAAGCTCATGTGAGATTTAGTTCACAAGAAGCCCTTGTACTGTCTTCCCTCTGTGGACATGGCATGTGTGTTTGATTCTTATAGAGTTCTTATACAATTCAAATTTATCACTTCAGGGCAGTAAATTAAGTATATCTTAGCCCCTATGGCTTATTAAATACTTTTTTGGCACAACTAAGCAAAGCAACGTTGGAATGAGAGAAGGAAAAAAAACCCCACAAATAAATAAATATTGCAATAAACTAAAATAAATTATCAAAAATACCCCGTTGTTTGTGAGAAATTTGGGTAGTTTTTTTTTTTTAAAGAAGATTGCACCATTTTTTGATTCAAAGTGAAAGCAGAAGTCTGTATGATTGTGGTAGTTGTCTTTAAAATGTTTGACAAGAGTGTGTTCTTTTCTCTGTCTAGCCCCCACTTCTAAGTTTCAAGATCAGTCAAATTCAAAAATTAAAAAGAAAACTCTAGACAGAACATTTGAGTCTGATCAGATTTTGATAGGGAACCACAAATCATACCCAAATTCATTCCAGTCTGGGCCTGGCTTTCATTCAAAGACTACAAAAGCCTCAGTAATTCTCCTGATAAATCTAGGCTCTGGGCAGGAGATGCAATAATAAAGCTCTAGGCCAGGTTGTGGTTCTTCCTGAATTTGTAACAGAAGGGCTACAAATTCTAGAAATCAAATACCTCAAATACCTTACCGTATTTCTCATTTGTCCTTGGAAATGATCTCACTTGCTGTTTGTGTTGTGTGGGTATTAAAACTTTTCAAAATTTAAATAGAAGAATAATAAATTCATGTGTGTTTATCAGCTTCAAGATCTCCTGAGCTGCTTTACTATTACAAATGCTTGGCACATACATAGGACAGCTCTATAAACATTCCCGTCCAGCAAGATGATGAGAAAGATGGTTTGACACTAAGTGCTACTAAGGAAGTTGCCCAAAGCTGGGAATGCCAGAAATAGAGCCAAGATAATCCAGAGGGCCAGCAACTTTAATCAAATGCATTTTGAGGCGTGCCCTGAGCCACCCATTCCCCACTCATAGAGACGAGGGATCTGTTTGGATGCTCCATGGTGATCCAGCTCCTGATTGTCATTACCATGAAAACATTGAGGAGGGGTGAAGGGAATGCTAAAGAAAGTGGAATACTGCAATATACCTAGGTGTGCCACTGGGGATAGAAGCATCCAGAGGAAGTTGAATCTGCCATCATTGGGCCCCATGAAATTTTATGAAAGCTCTTACTTCACTCCTGTTTTAAGTATCTCTGTAGATCCAGTTTGCAAGGCAATATTAATTGACGCAGCTTAAATTAGAAAAATGTGTTTTGCATGGATTTAGAAGATAGAAATCTCATTTCTGTGTTACTGTATCAGTCAAAAATGTGTTTGAAGAAGATAGTGAGTACTCATTCAGCAAGGATCAACACCTGATTCCAAAGAGATCAAATATGTGGATTTTATGAAATTTGCTGACAGTTCATGTAGATCATGGCATCTGTCTTGTTTTCTCGTTCCATAACTTCTATAGGAGTACTTTTTGCACCTTACTAAAAAGCATATAGTTGCCAGAATATTTCACTAGACATTCCTAGCCATAATCCAAGCAAATATTTCATTTTAACCACACTAGAAGAAACAGAAATGGCCACATGGGTCTAGAAAAATGGGAATTATGGTTTCGGACATGCTCTTTGTATTCTGAACACAGAGGGGGAGAGGAGAATGTTTTTTTGAACCTGTGTTTGTGGATTTCTTAGTCTTGAAATTTCACCTCCTGAGGCTCAGTGGAGCAATGCTTGATTCCTTTAAAAGTGCATGATGAATAGGATCTTCCATTCTTTGTGCCCCTATACTAGCTTGAATCAAATGTGAAATACTTCAAATTTGTTCTGTGAATATTTTCATTGTATTCTCCATGTTTACCTTACTGGAGCTAATCAAAAACGTTCTCACCAGTCCTTGCTTTAGCAGATGCTCTGAGGATGAGTGATTGTTGTAGATATTTCACCTCTTAAATTTCCTCTCTTGCAACAAGTTTGCAACTGGCTTGAATTATAATGGTTTGTAGTATATTGTTAAAAATCTTGGTTTTGAATATATTAGCATGGACAGGTGACAATGTAATTTGGTTCAGATTAACATGATTTAAAGTAACAATAACCCATACCTGCAAAATGTATATACATTGCACAAAGGGAAAACAATAAACAAGTAAAGGCTAACCAATCTCTGCAATACATGTGTGATGGAATACCATTTTCTAACTGGTTCAGTTTTACAATTCCTCTGAAGCTTCTCTCTCAAGTGCTGATGTCAAGAGGCACTGATGGATTGTTCAGAAGAAATATCTGCTGTTGTGCAATTTAAAACATGCCTTATTTAAAATATATCACAGAATCAAAAATCTTCATGTTTCAATAATAAATATTATATTTTTCTCATACTTTGTCTGTTGCCTTAGGTTAAAACAGCAATGCTAAATATTTTATTTGTGCTCAAAGCATTTTTTCTCTAAAAACTAGTTTCAACTTTAAAAATGTTTTAATTCTCTGATTTATTTGTTTTGTAAGCATTAATATTTTTCCTCCCTAACACAGATATAGGCTGGCATGATGGCTGTTTCCTTGTAAGAGTTCTAAGAATTTTAATTTTTCTAGCATCTTAGCAAGTCAGTGGGGTTTTTTTTCAAGCTCATCTGTTGATTATTATGATCTATTTTTGATGTGTGCCCATTACAATAGAAACACTGGTCTGAGTTAGGTGCCTGTGGTTCTTTACTTTACAAAGAACTTACTTTGCAAATACAATGAAAAAGTTAGAGTATTCCCAATAGAGTGATGAAACCAACAACAATGGGCTCCTGAAGGTCAAACTTAAGTGCTTTGTTAATTGATTTGATACAGAGGATTGATGGCTTAATTTTCTTGATTTTTCTCTCTCATTTCTAAACAGTGGAGGGAAAAAGCTCATTTAGAAATAAAATGATTCATTTATTATTCATGGTAACCAGTGTGATTGTCCTTGTGCCAGACATCTTGATATATTCCTGTTGATTTGAGAATTTTACTTTTATTTTTTGTGCTAAAGAAGTGTTATGCACATGTTTTGAATGAACCTCTTACAACCTAGTGAGGTACACATAAGTTTGGATTTAGATTATAAAACTATATTAAGCAACCACAACATTCTACATTGTTTTCAATATGCTACTAGATGCAAGAAAGATAACAATTATCTGCTCTTCTCCATAGAAAACTTTTAGTTATTCTCTAACAAAATTCCTGTTGAACTATTTACTGTATATTTTCAGAAGCCAAAAATTATTGTGCAAAATTATTTTATATTTATCAAATCTCCAAAACACTTCCCTTGTTTTTTCTTTTGTTTTCTATTTCTGCCATGTGTAGCAGGTAAAAAGAGAACTTTCTCTATTGTGCTTTTCATAAATTTTCAAAATTTTCCTAGAAGCACATGACTTTTTTGATCTGCATTTGAGAAAAAAAAAAGTAAAAAAAGTAATGAATCAAGAGGAAGTTTGATTTCATATCATAAAAGAGAAAGAAATTTTTTATCACTTTTTTAAAGTATCATCTGGTCCAGATTAGGTAGCATGAACAAAAGAGAAAAATTGTGAAGGATTGGTTTTGGTTTTTTTTAATTATTATTATTTTGTTTGAGTTTGTTTTATTTTTACATAATTATAATTTCTTAGAGATGTATTCAATAGTTAGATGCTTGTTCTCCCTATTCAACATTCAATCTCTCTAGAATCACAATCAAATCATAACCTATATCTGTAAGAGGTCGACAGAATAGGAAGTTATTTGGATGGTACGATGGATATTCAGGAAGGAGAAAAACAATTCTCTTCTGCTTACTTGTCTCCAGAACAAAGAGTTTGTGGAGGGATGAAGGAAAGAGAAGATATAGACTAGCTGGTAAGAATGAGGATGCAAGTAGCTAATATAACTTATTACAGCATAAAATTGGCCCAAAGGACATTCTAAGCCAAGAGCAAATTATTTTTTAAGCCAAGAGGAAGGAGAAAGTGATTTTCCCTAATATTAAGAATACTGAGATGTGAATTTATATGGCATTTTCTCTTGGCAGTGATTTCTGCCAATAGTAAATTTGGGCTTTGAGTATTACTAAGACTCTGATTCAGCACTCAGACAATAAAAGAATGAGATAAGAGACAAGTTTTATTGTAAATAAAGTTTAAGAGATTCTTCTGTCTTTTCTAAATTCCACTTTGTTCTTTTCATGAGCTTAGTAGAATTAAAACTTTGAAAGTAAAAAAGATAAATCAGAAACTTCTGTGACTAGAGTATCTTGCAGCAACGAAGTGATCAGTAAATTCATAACTTTGTATTTTCTTCATCCACTAGAGATACCTTTACTAACGTGGGATTATTTCCATTAACTTGACTTATATAGAGGAATCTAGTCTAAACTAGTCATCTAGGCTTGCTCTCTCTAGTCAAGGAATAAATAGCATTGGAAAGTGGTTTATCTGACTGCAAACTCACAATAGAAAAAGGATCCCTTGTTGGAAATGCCGCTGACTCTGAAATAGAAGCAATTTGAAAGTGGTGACCAATTTTTAATATTAATGGTAGTAGTTGTAGCAGCAGAGACAGACTTAGTATGGAAACAATCATGACAATAGTAGTCAGTAACAGGAATAAGGGGTAAAAATGATTGCAGTACTCATAGTAATAGCACTGGCAGTCAGTAATTTTGCAGCAAAAGTATCCTAATAATCACAGTAGTTTTGACTATTTCATAATATTGAATTTTCAGACGTTTGAGCATAGTTGTTAAGGGTAGACATGACCAAATCTCATTTCATAAGCATCTACGGTAGCAAACAAACAAAATATTAATTTCACAGTCAGTACAAGGAGTTATTTTTTTTCAGAGGAACACTATATTTTTATATAAGGGAAACATGATCCATTTCCCTGCCTGCACATCTGCCAATCTGTTGTATGAAAGAAAAAACCCAAACCAATCTAAACCAAACAAAACCAAAAAAGAAAGAAAGAAACAAAACAAAACAAGAAAAAGAACACTTCAAGTATCTTGCTTAGATTCAACACCTTTTTTTTTCCAATTCAAATATATTGCTAATTAAAGATTAATTTATTTAAGCAAAACAGCTTCAAGAATGAAAATATGGGTTGCAGTTATGAAATCATAAATGGTAACAGATGTAGGCTAACATGTGCTTAGCATTCTAAACAACTTTTCCTCTTTTAAACTATACTTTCCACCTCTTCAGTAGCCCCTCTCTTTCCAGCACTCCCTGCTACACATACAGGTTAAGCATCAAAGTGATTCTATCCAGTGAGCCACTGAAAATTCAGAGTGGAGCATTGCCACACCTGCCAGCCTTGAAGGGGAACAGTGAGAGAGCTGGCAGTGTGTTACACGTCTCAGGCTGCATGGTGAGGAATAGCTGGACTTTGGCTGTTGCCACAAAAAATCAAAACCTGAAATATAGAATAGAAATGCCCATAATGTTGTTCTGTAGTAAGGCTGAAATTTCATATAAACAGAATGCTTTTCAAGCGAGAGATTTTATTTAAAAAAAACAGGAGATACCTTATTTGAGAAGATATTTAAAGACTGAAATCTGTTTATTGAAACCTTGTCAGTTTTAAAGTTAAAAAACATAGCACAAGATGTTGCATTTGCATATGTTCTGTATTGGATAACTTTCTAAATACAGGGCTTTTTTCATATGAAAATAGTGTTTACGATCTTTATAAACCCTAGCTTGAGTTCAAGTTACATGAAAATACATGAATCTGACTAGATTCTAATGCATTCTAATGTGGATGCAGATGTGGTCCTCTTAGCAAAGTACTTTCCCATTTTTTTCCTTCACACATAATGGGCCTGTAAGAATCAAAAGTCCTGAAGTTGAAGCTAATTTTAAGACATAATTATTAACTTTTTATAAATCCATTTTATAATTGCTGTCTTGTGTGAGTCTAAGGAAAAATTTGAGTATTACTAAGACTCTGATTTAGCAATAATAAAAATATTATAATCTTTGATTATAATATTTTTAAAATATGACATTAAATATATTCTGCCTTTTAATGAATGCCTCAATTTTAGCAGCAAACCTTTTAAAATTAGTTTTTACCTACTTTTTAAATCCTGTAGATTAAGGAAGATAAAAGAAAGGAAAGATGTTTATAAGTTTTGAGGGAGGCATATTTGCAGGTTGTGCAGTTTTATCCAAATAACTATCAAAAACTAAGAAAGGTTAGATATTTATTTTGATGGATGCTTCATAGATAAAACCCAAGATTTTGCAGAAAGTAGAAATAATATATTAGAAGGGGTTAGTAGAACTTGCAAAGATTTCTCAGCATAGGAAATCAATATTCTTCAGGGACAGATGTACTGTAAGTCTGTCCCATTATCACTCACATCTAGAGTGTGTTTGCAAAAGATGTGTATTTCAACATACCTTGAATGTTACCTGAAGTTGTCACATACAGATGAATAGTTCTCTTCATCAAGAGCTGATACCCCTTTGGACACATGGCATTTTGTTTTCTAACACATGACATATCAAACACAGCTTACTGCTGAGTTCATTCTCAAGCTTCCCTCACAGTACACAGAACTAAGTTAAAAACAAAAATAAAGCAAACTTACAAAATATATTTCTTTGCGAAATATTGGAAGGAGCGTTCAATCAGAAGAGTGTTTAAAAGAAAAATTGTATGTGAGATGTAACTTATTCAAATAGGATTAATGTCATTATGACCTTTAATAAATACTTGGATTCCACTTGTTTATTTATTTCTGTGTTCCTTAAACACTGTCCTTTTTTAGCCGCAAAATATTGTATCAAGTCACACATAAGCACGTACGTTAAAATGAGTGACCTTGCTAAATTTAGTAATTTATATTTTCCCTTAATAGCATTCTTGTTATATCTATCATAAAATACAAAATTCTCTTTCCTGTTTTGTTTCTATTAAATTTTGTTTAATACATCAGGTATTTAAAGCCTAGTATTTCATATGTAGATGATTGGGATGAAAAATAAAACAAAACTGGAAACTGGTTTCATGTTAAAAAAAAAACCCCACATATATTGCATGACAGAGCTGAAAATGTAAGAGGTTAACCTTTGAACATAATTCCACACACACTCACATATACATTCCCACACAATCACAGACGAGCCATAAATAAAACCGTCTCAAATTACCTAGAAATAAAAGAGCCTTTCACGGATCACTTGATTGTCCCACACTGTGTTATATAGTTTGGAGTAATAGTTGTTTCACATCACAAAGCCATCAGGTGTTCCAAGACAAACGAAATATAAAAGCCGTGTTTGGAGGAGGAGGAAGGTTGTCAAAGTCTGAATGTACCTATTGAATCTCAGTAATTGCCACTTAGTGTTTGATTTAATGAAAGCCACTGAATAAAGGCAACCATTTTCTTTGTCATGGTTTGTGTTCCCATTTGTATATACCCTTCTCTGTCTCCCAAAGTCAAAGCCACAGTCCTCCACTTCCATCAAAGAATCACTTCCCTCCCTTTTGCATTCATCCTCATCTGCATGTTTCCCACACACTAAACAGCTGTTTTAAAAAGTTAGTTTTCAATTATTTTCTCTGAAGCTAACAAGCTTGCTTTGACTGAGCCCTTAGACACACTGAAAAGACACAACCACAAATGCACTCAAATCTGTGTTCCTGCCTGTGTGTTCTAGCAGAAATATTTGGCCTTCACTATAGAGCTTTTTGTCATCCAAGTTCCTTGCAGACAGACCATTTGGTTATCACAGAAGAAATTGTTTACAAATTCTATTTTTCTCTTTTCTGTCTTGCTAAAATAAATTCTGACAAATCTAACAAACTGTGTCAATCAAAGGATGGGAGGGTATTGGTCCTATCAGAATCAACTGTTCAAATTGCTTAAATCTTACTCTAATGGTGGTATTTGTAAAAAGTCCAAAGGAGAAAATTTTAAGAAAACTTTTCAGATGATATTTTACTGCTTACTGCTATGAAGTCTGTATGGTTAAGGTTTATTTAGGGGAAAAAATGTCCTCCTATTGTTTCTAGGGGTTTTTTTAGAATTTAGAATCTTTTTAACTCAGTTAATTTCTATCCTGATCATTATATTAAATTTAAATTGAAAGATTCTTAAAAAAATTAGATTTGGATATTGGATATGAAATAGGCTTGATGAATCATCATGAGAAAGACCTTTAAGTCTCTTTCTTAACTGGAGTTTCTTTACTGTTGAAAATTCCTGATCAGAATTTAGGATTTAATTAGGGTTTATTACAAAAATCTTTGGTGTCCCAAAGATGGGGTACAAATTTTGACATATAGAGGACACAAAATTCTTCATTGTTTTATTCTCATTGAGAAACAAAAGAAAAATAAGGAATGAATTTTGGAAGAGGCAAAATGGGCAAGGCAGCAGAATTAAGCAAATAATATCGTATGTGTATGCATAATAAAAAATATATATGCATGTGGGGATATGTGTGTATATATATATATATATATATATGTACATATACATGTATATATATATAAATATATATAAAATTATGTATTTTGGATGATGTTGACATGGAAGTGTTCTTGCTTTACCAGCACACTGGTAATTATGGATCTGACACTCAGAGTAGTTAAATCCTACCTGTGTTTTCTCTGAGGTTCCAGAATGTAATTTAATACTTTCCTTATAAAACAAGGGATTAGACTCACCATGATACTTAAACCTTGTCTGTATGGAAAAAAGTTGTCTGGCATCACAATTTCACTATAAAGGCCCTGTCAGAACAATTGTTCTGAAATAAAGATGTATGTCTTTGCAAATAAAGCATTCACAGGAGACCTGTTCTAGTCTATACAAGGAGAAAAGACTTTGGGTTCCTAAAAGAATTTCTACATCTGAAAATACAGTAATACTCTAAAGTCAATAGGTGCTTCTGTGAGAGCAAAGCCCAACCCAAATCATATCAGAACACCCAATGAACTTATTGTGAATAGATAGAAATACCACACAGCCAAAATTGCATCAGCTTTTGAATGTCTATGTTCATTTCTACTGTACAGGCATAATAAAACTTATCCTTCTGTCTTCAGTTCTATTTCTTAAATTCAGCTTTGAAAAAAAAAAATTACAAATGTTTTCAGTGAAATTGGAATGGATTTTTAATTGTTTCTGAGTTCTGTTGAATCTTTTCAGTCTGCTTTTTTTTTCCTCTGTCCAGGTTCCATTTGATTGAAAACCAGTATTTGATCCAGCTTTCTCCTTCTAGTCTGTTTATTTAAAATTACAAGAATGAGCTATAAGCTTGGAAGAGACTTGACAGAAGAGATAGGTATTTCTACACTTATTTTAACCACTTGGTTGCTTCTAAACCCTCCATGTAAGTCCAGGTAGAGTGATGGTGATGCAGATCCAGAGCCAGAGCTCTGGCTGTGCTGCTGAGCAAACACCATCTGTGTCAGAGCGTGTGCCAAAAGCATCCATGTGGAATATGTCTGCTGGCAAGTATATCCTGTACTGCATGTCCTGGTAAGCCACATCTGCGGCAAAGCTGCTTTTTTTTTTTGCTTTTTTTTTTGCTTTTTTTTTTATCCTTTCTTTTTTCCCCCAGGAAAAGTGGGAAATGTCCAAGCTAAACGAGATTGCTTTGCTGAAAAAATCATAAGTGTTCAAAAGCAGGAAATTCTAACGGCTCCTCCCAATTATCTGGACATTTCAAAGCAACAGTATCTTACCAATGTTTCAGGACATCTAGCAGCAGGAAAGTGGCATTTACAACTCAGTTATTCACACATACATTTAGTAAAACAGCCATGAAATGCTGACAGGGTGCCAATGTTCCTTTCAGACACAAACATCTCTACTCAAATGGCTAAAATTTACTTACCAAAATGACCTCAGTATTATGTAGAATTTCATATAGAAAACAATAAAATTGGAAGGAAAATCTGAGTTTCACAGTGGTATGTAGTTTATACCAAGACCCTCATTACATGTGTGCAATTATACTTTTATTCATCCAGCTAAATTAATGCGCTGAAACCCATCATTTTGCTTTTCAGAGCCATTCATGTTCATTGCTTCCTGTTTGTCATTAAACTAGAGTGCCAGGGCAGGATCTTATTTTAACATATGTGAAATAAATACTGTTAGAATTTTTTTGTCATATTAGAATGCATTTTGGTAATGCCGGTTTAGGGTGGAAGATATCCACATAGGATGTGGAAGGATATGAAGTATGACACAGTCATACATATGAAGATATCAACATGAAGAATCACAACTTCTGGGACAGCAAATCTGAATTATATGTGCATTTCAGTGGTTTTATTCCCTTTTTATCCCCCCCTTCTTTTTTGTGTGTGTATTGTGTGTATTGCATCTCTCTCTGACCTTTTAGGAAACTTATTTGTCTGTAATACAGGAGACAATGTAGTAAACTTTTCATATGCTTGGACAAAAAAAAAAAAAAACTTCTATACTTATCCAAAATTTTTATTCTCATTCCTTTTTTCTTCTCCATAATCTAAAATCTACAACCTGCATATTTTAAAATTGAAGTAAATGTTAGCAATTTGTGTGACAAAAACCAGACAACTTCACAGATTTCTGTTTTTGAAAGCAAGAAAATTCTGTAGTGTTTTGGTGGGGCAGGGGGGAGTATTTGGTGTGATTTTATTTGAGTTGTTTTTTTTTTTTTAAAAGAGGTAATTGAGCAACACATGCTGTCTATATGCCCACGCAATATGACAACCTAATTGAGTGGTTGGAAGGCTAAAGAAAGCAGGGTGGGAGGGAAATCCAGGTGAGCAATTCAGAACAGCTCATTTCACTATTGGGCTGCTAAAAACCAAAGCAAATAGACATGGAGGGAAAGGAAAAATAGGTGTATAAAAATAATCTTAGAAAATTTAACTGAGAATAACAGAAGAAAAATGCTTGGTTTTAGTAGAGATTATAGATTTAACATTATGGTTTTTTTTTTTTTTTTATGTTAATGTTCATTAGCAACTGAAAGAGACTACCAGAAGAAGAGAGTAGAATAGATCAAGATTCTTTTTTAGGTAGGTGGAACAGGGGAATACCTATTTTTTTCATGTGAAATCTAAGTTTCCTAGGGTAGACAAGTAAGAAAAATTCTTACAGACTGAGCAGAATCTTTGATTTGAAAATCACAGCTGCAATCACTGAAAGATTCTGCAAGCATCTCCCTTTTTTCATCCCAGTTAGACAAAGTGGAATGTTTGAGTGATAAAACAGATATTTTATTAGATTCATGAAAGAAGAGGAGTTACAAGAGAATGTTGTGTTACAAGTATAAAACATATCTGAATTTTTTTTCTCTGTGTCTTGTCCTAGTATTATTAGCTTTATATATACTTTGTGAAAAATACAATTGAAACCTAAATCTTTCATTTTTATAATAGTATGCTGACAGATCTTACAGTGCCCCATAACATTATCATGTCTATTTCTGTAGCAATGGTATGGAGGAAAGATTGTAGAAATCTGTTATAAACTAAGCTGTTTAAAGTTTTATTATCCTTTATATAAAGCTCAACACTGTGCAACAGGTAAACTATAGTTACTCACAAAGACTTATAGTTTAATTTTTTGCCTATTTATTTTTAAATTTATATTTTAGTTCTGAAAATTTCCTTATAATTTAACATTCTCAAAAGTAGAGGTCTCATACAGCATTAGAAACATATACATACATATACAGATATATAAATTTTATATATATATATATATACACACAGGTATTAAGTGTGTATATATATATATATATATATATATATATATATGCACACAATTTATATATGCGTGTTTAGTTCTACAAAGACTCTTTCCATTCTTCTCTTACCATGGATTTTGGATTAAATTCAAGAGAATGAATGAGACAAAATATATTACTTTACTAGGAAAATCAACATTGTTTTTTGACACAATGCAAGATACTGAGGGCAAAATTTTATTTTGATTATATTAAGAAAGAAGAACGCTATCTGGCTTCAAATACAATAAATTTACCTGAAAAGTATTTTTTTGTTTAGAGGATAGCACACAAGAAATATCAAAGTAGATACAACTAATGATTTGCATATATTTAGAATAATCTCATTCTTTATAATCGCTTTTGTCACTTTTTGCTTTGTCATTAGCTTTTGATATTTCATAGCTTGTCACATTATCTCAGCATTCTTTATTAACAGTGGTTGTTCTTAATGTTAAGTAAAGCAAAGCCAAAACAAATTTAGTTCTAAACTGCAATTGATTGTTTTTTTGGAGAGTGAAAATAAATTGCAGCCATGCTCTAAGGCTGTGCCAAGTATAAATACTTGTTCGTAGGTCCTCTGGGATCAAAGAAATTCAAATGCAAAGCGAAGCACTGAAGCCTGAATGGGAGGGGAAACGACACTTCTTGTGGCAGTGCAGTTGTCTGGAGCAGGCAACACTAGAAATATTAATCAGAAGAGATGTATAACCCAGCTTCTTCTCCTTTAATGTGTACATTCAGCTAGGAATGTTTGCAAAGTATTTTTAAGGCAAAAAATATTTTTACATAGAAACAAAAGGAAATCTCTTGGGCCTGAGTATCTAAATCCATAAAACACAACCTGCAGCCCTCCATGCCTGCTGTAAACCAGGGCAGCAACTGGAACCAAAGATACACTTATGCTTAATGTTTTCTTTTGAATGATCATGCCTACATTTCTGCTCTGGGCATCCAGAACTGAAAGCCAACATAGATTAATAAATATTTATATTTTGGAAGTGTTTTCTCTAAATAGAACTATTTTCCTTCTTCCTCCAATATTTTATCGCATTGTTGGACAAATATCTCCAGGTTATAAGGTTTATTTTACATTATTCAGCTCCAGGTTATAAGATTTATTTTTAATTGTTCTACTTCCACTGTGGAGTATGTCATAATTTCTTTTCCTCCTGATAACTGTATTTCCAGGGAAACTGTTTAGGCTGCCTAAGACACAGCTGTTAACAATGGATGTTCTAGCAGAGTAGCCCTTACCTGCTGCTGTTCAGCTGTGTGTCTGAGCCAAAGGTCTAACATGTCTTAGGGTACAGTCTGAGCCCCGACAATATCGTTAGTCCAGGTACAAAATTGTTTCCAGCTATTTCATGCCCTTTGAGGTGAAATTCCTACTACACACCAGGCACCTCACTAGTAATGACACTGACCTCTTAAAAAAAATCCATCTCTGTGTGGATTTCAAGTTGCTTTATATAACATTGTTCCATTTAACCCAGGAAAGCGGAGACATTCTCAAATGCTGTGGCTTCTATGCCTCAGTGTCTTATCACCCAAGAAAGTAATGATCAAACTTGGGAAAATTGTATGACTGGCTTCCTAGAACAGTTTTGTTTTCAGGAAAAGCCTTGGAACATGGAGACGTGTTCATCCTTCCCTAAAGTAAACCCAATGCCCAAAGCATCAGGCAATGCTTACTTTAATGCTTTCTTTGAATATGCTAATATTTTCTGACACATCAAAATATCCTATACTGGCCCACTCAATAGCCATTTCACTCTACTGCTTTTTCCCAGCTTTGGCATGTATTCTTTGACTCTCTGTGCACAAATAATATAGAATATTTTGTGCTGGAAGGTTCCAGCACCATACAATAGAAAATAATTGCAAAAACATTGGTGAGGCATTAATTGTTTAGTACAAGAAAAAGATTTCCCATCACATGTCTTTTTGCTAAGCACTTTTCCAATCTAAATTACTTGTAGTAGTAAAAATCATAAATTTTGTGAAGACCAGCTCTTGAATATAGCTCTAAAGTACAGATTGGCTATAATAGACAGCTTGGCAATTTTTCTCTGTACATGACACAGAAAGAGGTGACAGTAAGCATCTATGAAAATTCCTCATACAACATCAACACAATTTCATCCCAGTCATAATAATAAAGCCTGCCGTATGGAATGTTGTTCCAGTGTATCTTTTAATTTTCTATTCAACATTTAAATTGCATAACCTATTTTTTAATTTTAAAAATAATTTTAAAAACTTGGGAGTCTCCGTTTCATTAGACAGTACTTAAAATCTCATTTTTCTGACTACTCGTTCTTTCTGAATATCTCTATCTCTGTGAGTTTCCTTACAAATGATACAATCTGCTCAACCCAGAAACATGCTCAGGTCATGAGTGAAATAAAGCTCTGCCTTTTACTTGTCCGCATGAATACATTCATGCTTGTACTGTGTTTCAATTTGCAGTTGTCTTTGTCATCAGAAATTTTTTCTATTATATAAACAAAGAATAGGAAAGACACTGTGCTGTAACAAGAACTTTCGAAGTATGAATTTGAGATCACTGCGCTCATAAATGGCAAAACCTTGAGAGAATTATGCAGGGTCTCCCAGTAGAGCATTAACACACTTATAATACAATCCCACACTACAGGTATCTGAATGTGCCATGTATATTACAGGAAAGAAAAGCGGACTATTTTATAAATGTGCTTTAAAGAAGTTTAAAAAAATTGAAACCATGTCTTTATCCTCCACCTGTGAAACCAGGTGCTTTATTTATTGCAAGAAACTGAAAGAGGCATATATTATACTAATAACACTTTAAAATGTCTAAAGTGTCTTAAAAAGATCTTTCTGTGTATTTGGAGACCAAACTTGTGAATACCAGAATTTTATGCAGGGATAATGTCCCCATCAGGAATAAGTATTAAAACTTTCCACAGAATAAAGAAATTGTTCTCAAGCTTATTGATTTATAACGGGCTGAGCAATAAAATCTAAAAGTGATTCAGGATTGTGCTGACTTTTCTGTCCTTTTAGAGACATGTTAGCATGCCACACTTGTTAAATAAAATGTGAATCCTTTCTGGAGCAGAAGTACTCAGTACAGACTGTAATGTGTACCAATGGTGATGAAGTTTTTGTGGGTTTATGTATGTGATAACTTAACATTTATGTATTTTAGCACAGATAAACTGCCCATATTTTGCTGCACACTTGTAGTCATTTCCTGTCATCTTAGTACTCACATATGCTTCTCTCATGTCTTTGTGATATACACCATTAGTCTGACTTTTTAATTCGTCAATTCAGACACAATAATTCTATAATTCCCAATGAAAATTATGATCTTTATTTATGCCCTCCATCTCTGTGATAATGAAGTTGTTGCAAAAAAACAACCCAAAACCAAAACAAACAAATACCCAAAACAACAAAAACCATCCAAACAAAAGCAAACAGAAAAATTTTAAAAAACCTTGCAATAGTGTTAAAATAGTAAGAAAAAACCCAGATCTTTAATGAAAGCTTTCAGGTGCCGCCATGGTTATGGGCACACCTGGCATCAGATTTCTACAATTTTTATAAATTTGAAAAATTAGTATATTTAAAAATACTGTCCAATTAGAAAAGCAGTTGGTTAGGTAATTTCCCCCTGGGTTCTGTCCCAATGGAATCTCTCTCTTGATCTTTTACCCCTACATTTGTTATGTCTACAATCTATGATGCAAATCAAATTGTCCTTGCTAGACTAAAAGCAAGACTAAATGGGATTCCAAGAAGGCAACATAACATGTAAGAAAACTATTTAAGAAAGTGCAACTACTATGCTAAAGTGACAAAGTGCTAGAAACTATGCAGCGATATATTAAAATCTATAAAGCTACAGATATATAAAAAGCAAGTATCTTTAGGCATCAATGTCACTGAATTTATATTCAAGATTTTCACTCAGCATGGCTTTCCAAGGAATGGAGATTAGCCTGCTCCTCATCCTTTCCATGTGTTTTAAATTATTATATAAAGTGGCTTTGAGTAGTATGTTTGCTAGCACATGCACCATGAAGTGAAGAACAGAGATATGTTTTGTCAGTGATAAATATTTTACAATTCTGTAACATTCCAGTATTTCATAATGAATCCTGTAATTATATTCTAAAAAAGCAAGAAGATGGCATAGTTGGCTGACTAAGGCCTTTGAAACAATCAGTGGAAAATGTCTTGGGTTTGTAGCCACACAATAGGGTAGTATCAACAGTTATATGGCATATATCTACATTTGTTTATAGGAAGATGTTTCTTTCATTTTAGTCATTGTGGTTTTGTCTTCCAGAGACTTCAATTCTTCAAGCTCTTCCAGAGCTTCAGTTCTTTTTGTTTTATGTGTGACATGGTGATTCAGAAAATAGACTTGAGATGTAACAGAATTCTATTTGAGTGTACTTTAAGGTCTCAACTTCTCTGTGAGGAAGAGGACAGGGACAGACTTCTGTGTGGTTTTTATGTTAATGGTCAAACTTAATAACTCGGCAGTGTGATCAAAACAAACAGAATTTTTTTTGACATATACAAGAGTCTTTACCAATACCTTGAAGTAGTGTCCAGAATATACTCGGGAACACTAGCAGATTTGGAACAGCATAAGGAATTGACCATCTAGACAAAATTAAATAAGGATATTTTTTTTTTCTCTTTGTCCCTAAAATCATTTTGAAAGTGCAAATAAGTGCAAGCACAGGGAGACTACATACCTTGCCTATTGAAATTTTTGATGAGGGAATCTGTGAAGATTTTACACTGAGGATCTTCTGTGCCATACTACCAAAAGATAGGCGAACAATATTTTCAGGCTTGCACGTACAGCCAAAGTCCTACAGAGACCTCAGGAAATCTTCAGAGTTGACAGGATGAGTTCCTCTGATCAGGTCATATGTGATTACCTTAGGATTTTTATTCCATTCCTCAAAACTTTCTTGCACCTATTCAGGTGCATAAATCATATAAGCTGACTTTAACATATATGCTGAATTGAAGAGGATTTTCTTTCTTTTTTTCACCATTACCACCTCAACCGCCTACTTTCCTAGAAAGGTTTTTTTTTCAGGAAACAGAAAGAAGTTAGTCTAATCAACAAGTCCAGAATCAAGCAAGTCTAGCATTTATCACAGCATGACTGCGATATCACACATGACTGTGACAACGATGTTAGCAAACTTGAACTCCCAGATCATTATCTCCTCATTAAATCCCATCTTAGGGTGGTGAGCAAATTGGTATATATTATATATAAATTGGTAAGAATAGCATTAGGCCCCATTTTCTTGATCAGAAATTACTGTGTAACGCCATAATGAGACTGGAAATAGCTGTTTTGCTGGCCGGTTCCTAAGCAGAACAATGAAATAGTATCAAAAGTTTCTTTACAGTTGGCATACAATTAGTTTAACAAATGAAATTATCTGCATTAGTACTGCACAATTTCACAGTTTCACAGTTTTTTCTGAACAGAACCTGGGCATCTTCATCAAAGAGGGGCAAAATGCCACTGATTGTAGGGAACAGAACCTTTTTGAATGGTGTGACCTTTTCTGTATCTGCAGCTTGTTGAAACTCTTCCCACCTCTTTTACCCACCCTATGTAATTATTGACTTGAAGGTTTGGTCATTACTTATTTGTCTGTAAGATAAGCAGCTTTCCCGTTTACCTTTTTTTTTTGTTGTTTTGTTTTGTTTTACACAAGCTTTTATAACACAAAATACACAGCATGCATAAAAGATAATACTGATTTGGAAGTCACACCTTTTTATCAAATCAAGTTTGATGATCGCATTTGACATAGGTAAAACCTCTTGTGAGTTCCTTCATAGTCACCTACTCTTGTTAGCAATTTTTTATTTGATTTACTAATCTATGTATAGTGAACTGGATGCTACCTCTAGTCCCCCAACTTTGCTGCTCATTGGTTGTATTATCTGCTATGGTTCCACAGAAAAATATGATGGAGGTCCACCTGAATGTGTCTGATAGCTACAGTATACGGGACTAACATCAACACTCCCTTTACTCCATTCCTCTCCAGGTGCATATATTTGATGAGGGGGGCAGGGTTGTTTTGTTCCTTTTTTTTTTTCTCAGAGAAAGTAATTTGAGAACATGACATGAAATAAAATACCATAAACCTTATTGCTCTTTATGTATCTTACCTGTAGTTTCATTGGTTTGTGTGAAGCTGTGGTCAATTCCATAACTCTCTGTGCTTCACGCCAGGTCCAGCCATAGTGAAATATTGTTAAATACACAGTCCACTGGCTAAAACTTCTGTTTGTGAGTGTATTTCTTGGATGGCCAATGATTAATATATTGGAACCCTTTCTTTAAGATGGTCTCAAGAAGAGTCATTACATTTTCTCCATCAAAGACTGCTTCTACCAACCAGAAAGAAATGCCTCTAGAAGAGGCTTGCTGTGAGCCCAGAGGTTAACTATGGAGCAGGAAAAAATTTCGGCCATCTGCTTAACTGTTAGATAAATACATTGAACATTAATGATCCATACAACATCTTGACTGTAGAGATTGTGGCAAATAAATTATATAAGCTACCAGATCAATGAGGCAAGAACTCTGTGAAGAGTGTAGACAAAAGGTAGATTCAGTGTCCTAGAAGTCCCTTCCTCTACAGTAAAGCAAGTTCTATCCTTGTATTGCAGATATAAAGGCTAAGAGGGAACATTATCAATATGGGATGTCTGTAACTGAGAATAAATGCAATGAACAAAACCTAGGCTTCATAGAAACCTTGAAAACTGAGTGTGGGAACATCAGAGAGGGTAAAGAGGAGGGGCTGGGGCAATCATATTAAAGAGCAAGACTAGATTTATACATATTCTTATATTTTCTTATTAAGAGGTATGTGAGAGGAGCAGGAGAGAAACCAAATGCAGCTTTGGTCCTTCCTAACCACCATGCAAGCACCTAATGTTTACCATAAAGATGCTGGGTACATGTGAGACTGGATTTTAGCTTGGAATTAGAATTCAAGCTCGAGCTGAGGAGGCTAAATGAATCCAAGTACTTTAAGTTCACAATTTAATTTTTTCCCCTTTTCTTTCTTTTTTTACTAAAAAATACTTAACCACCAAAAGGAAAACTACCTCTACACTTGATTTAATATATTCTTTTCTCTCTCATTCTCCATCCAGGAAGGAGGAGGAGCAGAAAGACACCAGCACGCATGGAATGGAAGATGAATGCAATTATAATGCATGATGTAGGAGGAATAAAATTATGGGGAAATTATCTTTAGCAGTTCACTGATAACTACCTTCATAGTTTATAAAAGAGTCACTGAAAATATATATGTAAATTAACTGAATTTTCTATTGGAGTTTTCCTTTGCTGTCTAGATTGTGAACCTTAGTGAAATTTTGTAAATTAAGGAAAATGATAAAGTAAAAGCCAATATGTTTTATTTTAAATTATTTCTGATGCCAGCCAGATGCAATTATTTTAAAAAATATACATGTGATGATGAGCTACTTAATCTCGTCCTGAAAGAAAATTCATTTTGGGAATACTACAATTTAGAGTGGTGAATGAAAAGCTAAACACTTTCAATCTGGATTTTAACCTTTCCCCTTTCTCCTTGCCTCTTTCTTTCAAGAGACCATTCCATTCAACTTCTGTATGGTAGAAAGAGAACTCAGCTAATCATCAGTATTAACTTACTGATTATGGCTTGGAAATCATGTAATTTCACAATGTTTTATGTGCATGCAGAATCATTTTCTACTGCATTATTAGATATCAGAGTTTAGATAAGATGTTTATTTCATGTACTGTTCAAGACAAATATGGAGAGCACAGAAATTTCTCAGTTGTTTTATATTTATTTCTTTTTTTTACACAAGTATTATTTCAGCTATTTCACAGAGGGATTAACATTTATGGATAATCATTTGTGTACATGTACATGAAAGAGAAGGACAAAAGATCTGATATTTTTATTACAATCTAAACTTCAAAAATAGTGATCATAAAGAATGTCCAGTTAAAAGTTTTTGAGCTCTGATTCAATTATGCTGATATAAACCAGGAGAAAGCCTTTCAAAAACAAAGACAATTATTTAATAATAAAATCCATCAGTTCTGAATCCATGAGATCTGCAGCTTTGAGTTCTCTTGATTTTTGATCAAACTGTTTGGGAAGCAAAAATTTTCACTCTTTATTTTACCCAGTTCTTTTGGTTGGTTGGTTGGTTGGTTGGTTGGTTGGTGCTTTTTAGCTCTGTATTTCAATTTCATTCCATGTATGCAACTGCTATGTTATTTTGGGAAAAGATTTTCTTTAGACCTAGATTCCTGGCTGACAGCTGCATATGTTACTGGTGACAAAAAGTTTCTTCTTTTTGGGCTCTTTCTTACTTGTTATGCTCTAATTCCTGTTAAACACTAAACTGATACACACCATTAATTCCCCACTGGTAAGAAAAGTGACATCTTCTGTCAGAGGGTATAGCTGGCCATTTGTTACTGCTTTGGATTGGCTGGGTATCTCCATGTCTTGAAACAAAAGTTTGCATCTATGCATAGAGACAAGAGATGGGACTGGAGGTAAAGGTTTTTCACATTGCTTGCTGTTCTCATTCTTCCCATATTTCTCCCCTGTTCATCACTGGGAGTGGCAATCTGACTCAGACTTGAGCAGCAGCTATTTCTAGAGTACACAGACTTCTTGGACAAAAATATTGTTTTCACTACACAGCTTTTCCTTTTCTAGGTGATCTCTATTAATTTCAGCAGCCCCAGTGGTCCCCTTGGCAAACTGAATGAAAGTAGGCTCTGATCAGATGACAATATGCAAAATCGAAGTCTGAATTTCCCTCACTTTCCTTCTGAACTTGTTTTGGTTAGCATGCAGTAGTGGATATGTTTGGCCTGTCTAGAACCATTATTCTTTCACAAAAAAACTATTCTGAAAGGTATTTTGAGATCACAGTTCATGTATCAATGAGCTTTATTGTTTTCCTTGAAGATATTCTTAGTCAGGATGTAAATATAAAAAGTCGGATGAAATAATAAACACTAGTAAGGTTTTCTCTGATTCTGTTTCGTCATCATATTGAAGGTTTTTAGTATCAGGTCAGAAGATTTTTTTCCTTTAAAGTTTCTCTCCAATACTTCCTGATTTGTTTCCTATATCACAAAATTTTGCAACTCAGATGCATTGTGTTTGGTTCTTTCCCTTTTGGAAATAAATTAAAAACATTATTAAATAATGTACTAATTAGTTATCACCCCAGAGAGGTTTTATCAATAGTTTATTTTGGATAGCCATCTATCAATTCAGGGGTTTTTTTAAGCAAAAGAGAATTTAAACTACCATAGTGTTACATACAAGAATTTCTCTAGACATTTACTTGAGGTTTAATCTCAACATGGAGGCAAGTCTTTCAATTGCATCTCATCCACAAAAATTCCACAAGACAAGCATAGGTAGTGCCAAGGATTTTTCAATACTAAACATAGTGAATAACCTGCAACACAGCTACAACCTGCAATACAGGCACAGCTGCAAATGTTTGTGTTAATAAACCATCAAAGATGGGTTCCACCCCTTTTTGAAGGGAAACTTCAGAAGACTCATCTTGCATTTTTGTCTGCATCTGATTCTTAATGTGATGTACAGAATATAGATAACGCTCACTGAAAGGGAGAAAGGTGAAGGTGATCTAAAACCTATACTAGACTAATTAAATGGGAAACTTAGCAGCAGTAACAAAACAGAGTAACAAAAGCCAAATCAAATTTTCTGCCTTTGTAATCAGTGAGTTGTGTTTCAAAGAACTGAAGATCTCTCAGAATTCAAGAAAAATTGATAAGGTATATCCCGTTTTGTCCCATAAAACTCTTTATTGAAAGTAAGAATCCCACTCTTTATGGAAAGTAAGAACACCCTGCAACCTGTAAGAGAAAAAGGAGTGATAACAAATGCTTCCTTGAAAGTCTGTCTTGAGAAAAAAAAAATTGTAAATTAATCCGAAACAGAGCATCTCTACTAAAATCTTCAGCAATATGTTCAAGAAAAAAGAAGAATGCATGAAACTCTGGAGCTAGGTGCCTATTTCTGCACTTTTTGAATAATTTGTATTTTAAATACTCAGACTAATATATATATATATATTTGTAAATAGTATATGTTATATCTGTTTTACCTATAATTTCACATTTTGACTGGAAGAACTTAGCTCCACAGTTCTGTCTTCTGGCAACTCTAAGCAAACTGTAGTATATCACAAATAGTTAAATCTTGAGACAAGCGATAAGCAGATTGCAATGAAGTAATTCAGCTTATGAGATGGTGGAGTTTCTTCCTGCATTCTTTTCTGTGTAGCAAATTGTCCTGATTTATGTTTGTAGATAGGCAAGGAAAATACACATTACTCATTCTTGATTTAAAACGCGGCTTGTAAAAGGCTAAGAGATAAGTAGCTTTGTCTCTCCAGTGAAAGGAGTCATCTCATACAAAACTTAACAAGTTCAACTCTGTGCTATCTCCAGATAGCTTCCCTTCTGACTGTAGAACATACCTGTTCATTACATAATCTTCAAATATAAAATATCACATATTTAAGAGGATTTGAGTAAAGAACATATTTCCAGAATTTACTTCTGATTGTTTGAATATCCCGATTCTTTTTCAATACTTTCCAGCTTCTAGAGAATAAGATCTTACCTCCTAATTCTCACATAATCACAGAATCAATTATGTTGGAATAAACCTCTGAGATCATTGAGTTCCACCTATGATCAAACACCACCATTTCAACTAGACCATGGTACCCAGTGCCACATCCAGTCTTTCCTTAAACACCTCCAGGGACCAGGACTCCACCACTTCCTTGAGCAGTATATTCCAATGCACAATCATACTTCTGTGAAGAAATTCCTCATATTATCCAACCTAAACCTTCCTTGATGCAGCTTGACACTGTGTCCTCTTGTCCTGTAGCTGGGACCTGGGAGAAGAGATCAACCCCCACTTGGCTACAGACACCTTCAGGTATTTGTAGAGAGTGATAAGGTCACGCCTGAGACTCCTTTTCCCCAGGTTAAACATCTCCAGTTCCCTCAGCTGCTCCTCCTCAGAATTGTGTTTCAGACCCTTCACCAGCTTCATCGCCCTTCTCTGGACACATTCCAGCACCTCAATATCTTTCCTGAACTCAGGGGCCCAGAACTGGAAAAGTATAGCCCCCAAAAAAATACCAGATCCCAACTTCTGTTTGCAGTCTTAATTTCATAGATCTTCTGGAAGAACTTCTAGCTACTGAAGTTGATGCCAAAGTCGCCAATGACATCCTGGCCTAGGATTGTCACACTAGTTCCTAGTGGTCACGTTCTGCCTAACTCTTCATCCAGTGCTGCAGGGGAAGTAGTAAGGCAGAGAAGCTGCTAACTTGTCTCTCTCACAGCCCCTCTAGCAATCTTCAATAGTGTCTAGCACCAAGTTACTTAATCAAGCCTCAAGGATTTTTTGGGGTGAAGTTTTGCCAAGTGCATTACAGTATATTGCATTTGAAAGAGATTTTACTCCTATAGAGTAGAAGCTGTTTGGTGTCAAGAAGTAGAAGAAAAAGAAACCTCAGGTATATCCATGCGTGTTAGCAAAATGAACTGTATCAAAACCCACTCTTTGGTCTTTTGACCAAATAGAAAGATCTAGCTATGCCATGCTATTAAGTTCTTGCCTTTGAAATCAGCCTTTTAAGATATGCTTAGTAGGAATTGTTGATGATTTATGTAGACAACCAAGATGCACCCAAAACCTGTCTTGAAGTTTTCTAGCCAGGGCAAAGAGGTGCCATGAGCTGATTTAACTTAGTGATTTAATGATAAAAATGACACAGCTTCACTGGCAGCAGACAGGATTGTATCTGTCTAATCTACAAATACAAACTGAGCACTAAAAATTTTAAGGGAATTTAAAAATTTCTTTAAAGGTAGGAGATGAAGTCATGAGTAAGTGAATTATCTACAGATAGAATTTAAAAAAAAATAAAACATTCTCTACAATTCTGATCACAAGATGCCTTTTCAACCATGACTTTTACTTAATTTAAAGGGATTCTGGTAATAATCTGAGTTGTGCTTATTTGTATTTGAAGAAAGGAAAAGTGACAGAGAAAGAAGTTTTAGTTTGTGTGTGAGGGGGTAACATATTGATAGATTAATTATGATTTATCTTGTTGCAGTGTTAGAGTTGTAATCAAATATATCTGATCAAGTATAAAGCCAGATAATGTAGTATATGATCTACTGTCTGTGGCAGATTTTATTCTTAAAGAACACATGAGGGTTGTGGGACAAGCTATTGTGTATTTGTTTCTAGCTTTTAAGTTTTCAGCAGTGCATTTTTCTGACATGCATAAGTGATATAAGACTTTTACAGTGCAACAAAAAAGATATAAATTTAAAAAATGAGGGGGAGATTTTATTTTATTTATGAATATTAGCAGGACTATATTTTCTGAATTGTTTTTAAGAAAACAGGAAATCTATACATAATGCTTTATGTGTTTCTCTCTCTATGTCTATAGACTGACCAGATGTGAATTTACAGGTATATTCATGATCCAGAGACAAAAATATTTGTAGAATCATTGATGAAAAACCATTTCGTAAGTCTTGGGTTTTAATAGCTATTTAGACATCATGATCAGTGGAATGTGTTGCTAAAAACACTCCAGTATGTTCAGGGTCTAAGTATTCATTTTGAAAGGGATAAAAAGGTTGAAATTCTTCTGTGGTGGTTTGTTAGTTAGAATTTGTTTTTTTGATTTGTGATTTTTTGCTATTCTTTTTGGGTTTTTGTTATTTTTGTTGGTTTTTTTTTTTTTTTTTTCTGTCCGGAAAGGAATAATTTCTGTGAATAACACTATCCTGTAAAATGTCACTTATGTGAGTTTAAAGAAAATTATTTACCAAAATATCTTAAGCTAACTATTTCCTCATGTTCCTAAACTCTACTGGCTGTACTAATTCAAGCAATGTCAGAAGGTGTAACAACCTTCCTACTTGTACCATCCAGAGATTTTGAGCATTTTGAATGTCTTTTCAAGACTTATAGCGGGCTTGATTTGTCAGTAACAGTGTTAGTCTGTTTGGAACACAGCAGAATGTCTAAAGAACTTCTTTTGCAGAGGTCAGTGTATTGTCTCAACCCTACACTCAGTGTGTTGGCACCATGTAGAGGAACATCCTGATCCTGCACTAGTTTTCTGAATGCCACTAATGACACAGGATTTATTCATGTAATGTTCATTACATCTTTGATCCTTTAGCAACAAGAGTCATTTCCTTAAATATCTCCTACTGGTTTATGAAAGCTCTCAAACACTTTTGCTTTCTCCCTGTGACAGGGAAGGCTGCAGCTTTGGAGGGAAAAAGATTTGCTTAAAGTCTCCATGAGGTTTGACCTGGTTCAGCAGCCAAACACCCACCTATGCCTTGATCAATCCCCTCTCCCTTGGGATGGGCAGAAAATAGAAAGAAGGCAGAAACTACGCATAGTAGAAAATAAAAAAGATGAATTTATTCACTACCTGTAGTCAGGCAGATGTCCATCCACTTCCTAGAGACCGAGGCCCCAACGTGAGTAACAGTTTCTTGAGAAGACAAACACCACAACCATGAATGCTCCTCTTTCCCTCTCTTTTCTCTAAGCTTTTCTTGCTGAGCATGACATCACACAGCATGAAATCTCCCTTTGTTCTCTCTGGGTCAGCTAGCCCACCCCCACCTATTTACCTACAAATATAGTTCCTTCAGGCTATTTGTAGAAAAACTATTACAGTTCTCACTTTTGTGGATTTAGAAGAGGTAAAATTTATTCATTAATTATTTTATTCCAATTGATTTGTGTTTTTCTTTATCTTCCACTTGTCCATTTCTCTGACTACCACATACTCCTTCCTTCTTCTGGCTCCTTTTCAAACCCTGAATACTTTTAAGGAGTCTCTAAAGGAGTGAGAAATACAGATAGTGGCTTCTCTTTGAAGGAGAAAGCAAAGCACATATTTTAACGGAGATTGACTTGGAAACATGCAGAATTGCTGCTAACACCTGTCAGGAATGTAATGTTCAGCACCACCACATCTCAGCCTATAAAAAAAAGACTTCTTTTTTGTGTGTGTGAATTGAATTGCCAAAGAAAAGCAAAGCAAAACAAATAACCCCTAAAGAAAAAATAAAATCCTTTAGGACTTGCAAAATTTGGGAGGTCAGTAATGAAAACTGTAAAGTACAGAAGTCAAAATCTGACATACTTAACAATAAGATTGTCTGTGCAACCTTTAATATGACTCCTATGTACACTTTTTTTACAGAATTGGGTGTTTATCTGTAAAACTGAGAAAGCTGCCTGTCACAGTACAGTTGGCTGTATTGGTTTGTCTTTACTATTCAAACTGGATGGTGCCTTTTTTCTGCATGATTTTAAACACATTCTGCAGACAGGATTATTTATTTTTTACAGTACATAAGCACTTTTGCATAAATTAATTTTCCTCTACTATATTCTCTTTATTCAAATGAATTGAGGGATAGCATATTTTGACATCCTATTTCATGTATGAGGGTTGTCAATTTTGCTGTCCTTGAGTCTCTCTTAGTACCAGATATGTTCAAAAGACACATCTCCACAATTTAATTTGCATGAATGTAGAATATATGAAACCCAGAAACAACAAATATATGTCTAAGGCTTTAAAAGTTTTGATGTTATAAATGGGACATTTTAATAGCTTGATAAAGGAATTCATTTGCAGAAGCAGGAATTCTCATGCTTTATCCAAATATTTTATTTACTTTACTGGTCACTGTGTGCTGTTTTCCAAATTGTTATATGCAAGATCCAAATCCTATAGCAGGAGTCTTATTTTCTATATGAACTGGCTCAGTTAAGTCTGATATACAAAAAAATATTTGCAAATGGTAACTATTTAGTCCACTTTCCCTCTCAAGCAACTTTCATCCATTACATTTCTCTCTACACTGCCATATGTGATGGAGATCTGCTCTGCCTGGCAGTGTGCCCTTTCTGTCATTGATCCTTCTTTTCTGGTCCCTTGCAGTCACTGACATATCAGGTTATGCAACTGGTTCTGGCAGAGCTTGAAAGGAAAATTAAAAACTCTTACCAGAACATCTGCATATAATTGAAAAAAAAAAAAAAACAGGAAAATTTTGGAGAACTCAAGTCCTTCTTGAAGTCTGGAATAAGAGGAGCAAGCTTCAAGATATGTATAGAGCAACACTAATGCCAGTTTAATAGATGAGCTGAGAGGAAAATGCAGTTGGCAGTTGTAGAGCAGAGGAGGCAGAGAGGAAGAAAATCTCTGGTCACTGTGAGACAGAGAGTTATTTATGTTGTATGGTTGGCTCTTGGCACAGGAGTGTCTTACTTCATTCTCCTAGGAGAAAGTGACTGAGCATTGATGGCACAGTGTGGCTGCCTATGAGCTGGAGCCAGATTAACCCCTGTACTGATGTCCCTCTTATTTTAGGGGGAAATCCTAACTGTACATCTATTAGAGATGAAGAAGATATTTGATATTGTTCTAAAAATTACATGATTTTTGCTAGTTTCTGAATCATAATAACAAACCTTGAAATATGCCTGAAATTTTCCCAAATCATAAAGCAGAAAAAAGTCAAGCTCATTTAAACTATGGGACATCAAACACTGCTTTTTATGTCTCAAATTTTTCAAATCCAAAGCTATATATGATCAGATTCTCCTCTCCAACAACATATGTGCACGGCCAAAACAACCCAAATTACATCACCAAAGTATTTGGAATGCTCTGTAGAAGGTAACAAGGATGTATTTCTTTCCTATATGTGTCACAATGATGCTTCCATTGTGATTCAGCTCAGATCTTTGCTCAGACTCCCAGCTCTCTAGAAGAGTTAAGTGATTTAGGATTTTTCTGAAAAGTATCCACTATACCAAATGCTCTGCTAGCTCCTTTAATTTGTCCTATCTCAGCTGCCACAAATTCCCCTTACAAAGCTGTAAACTTGGTGGTTTGAGACTTTTTTATTCTAATTTTTTGGCTCAATCTTACTTTTTTCAAACCATGAAATGAAATGTTCAAGTTTGCAAATTTGCTGCCAATTTGGAATGAATAAGTTACAAACAGATAGTGCCTTTCTCATTGTTTTGTCATTTCTCTATGACTACTACTGCTATTGTTATTTATATATGTACTCCTATTTATGTTTCAAAACATATTGTTAATTATTATCCACGTTTGTCTCCAAGAATTCAATGAGTTATTTGATGCATCAAGACTGAACAGACTGCATGAGATAACCTTAGCTTTGGTTATAGATTTCTTAGTTCCCTGGTATGACAGGCTTCTGCCACCAAACTGAAAACCTGAAGAGCAGCACATATCCTATTGCTTCCTTTTAGGCACCAAGACACAAAACAATGGCTTACACATAAAAGAGCACAGAATAAGTTTTGTGCCCTGATACCATTACAGATTTCTGAAGTGACATGCAATCCATATAAACATTCCTTTTATAGCTTTTCATGAGTTCAGTGTAGGTTTTCTGTCACTCTGAAAAGAACAAGTGTGGGCAGGTGCTGTGCACTTTTCTTTTCATGGCTCTGCAGATGCTTTAAAGCTTTCCTTTAATGGAACTGCACAACAGTATGGAGTAGTGCTGTGAACACCTGGCGAGTAATTAAAGCCACGAGGTTCTGTTCTTGACATAAACCAGTCTCATGCTAAGCCCTGCAGAACAGAAAGCCCACATGCTGCATTATTGCCTGCACAGTCTCTTCCAACGACAGTGCAATCACAGCCCCTCAGACAGACCGGCGTTTTTCATCTCAGTGAGTGATGGGAAAGCTCACCCTCGTCTTAGGGTTTGTCATGTTTGTATATTCATCCAAGAAGGCCATGAACTGTGGATAGAGGTCTCTTGATTCTGTTTTTAGACAGATTTTAGGCTCATTACTAGCAAATATAACTCAAATTCTTCACATTCCATTCTATATCGCTGGTAGTTAAAGTCTTTACCTTACAGTTAGTAATGAATCAAACAATAATTTTATATAAGAAAGGGCGCTGGTTATCTTAACACCTACTTCCATGACAGTAATGTTTCTCCTAATGTACTCGGATGGCACAATCACCATTACATATCTTGTTAATACATTTATTGAACTTGCTTTTTTGATAAATAGATATGCATTATTAGTTCATTTTAGGGATAAGAGATGAACATTCTAAAAAGCATATGCAGAATAATAATAATAATTTTTTATTTGACTAAACTGCATTTTGAAATTCAGACACATAAAAATATTTTCTTTATGAAGAAATTTTCAAGACAGGAGTGGTTTTGGTATATTCCTAAGATCTTTATTTTTTTTTTTAAATAAGCTTTATTGCTCTTTGGCACTGTGAGTGTTAGTAATGAAAATTAAATTATGCTTGACAAAATACATAGATAAATTGCTTTTAATGACCCCTTGCATTTAAAATTTTACACTTTGTTGATATAACTGTGTTGGTTTGCTTATCTGCTAATATGCAGCATTAAGCAATTTCCTTTGTTTATTTCTGTCATTAGTGAGTTAGCAACAGTGCCTCATAATGCTGTATAAGACAAAAACATTGGTGCACAGATCTGATTCTCTTTCAAGCAAATGTTCTAGAACAGTGTAAAGTGGCTTATTGTTTGCTTTGCTTGTTGGCTTCAAAGAATTTTGGAAATCCAGCTAGTCATATCATAATTACAATTTGAAGATATTTTGGTAGATAATATTATGCAAAGATATAAAGGATTTGCAACCTTTCTTAAAAGGAAAATATATTTTTCTGTCATTTTCAGAAATTTAAGCAGGGAAGCTTAGTCTTCCAGAATTTATCAATATGAGAATCTGAGGAGGATTTAAGAAATATGCATCTGATAAGCTTAAGATAAGAGCTCATCTATTTGACTGTGTTACTTCTTTTAATTTCTGGGTAACTGAATAGGTGTTAAAAAAAAAAAGAAAAGCAACAAAAGTTCCTGTGTACTCTCAAGTTCACAGGAACTTTATTACCATGCAGATTTACTCAGTCTCAGTCAGAACCACTGCTGATCTCTCTGAAATGTTACAGGTCCACTTATCACCAGTTCCCAGGTGACCGATCTGCAATTTATTCATATCAGAAACCGTTTTTCCTCTGGCCACTCTAATGTGGGCTGTATATCATCAGGCAATGACAAGAACAGAGGGATTGATCTCTCCTGGCCTAATAAGCTTATTTTTATCTTCAACTTTGCCTTTGTAGTAGAGGAGATATTATAAGCTGTCTGACACTTATTTGGAGATGTATACACAGAAGAAACTCCCAGCAGCTTCAGGGAGTGAGTTATGCGTGCTCAAGCAAAATTGATGAAAACACTTCATAATAATCTTTACAAAACCCCAAACTTTTAATAGGAGAAATTTTCTGTTCCTAACCCAGAAACTTCCAACAAATGTTCTTCTCCACACATGAGGTACTCAGGTAAATTGGCACACGCTGACCTGGATTCAGGGACAATGGCTGTAATCTGTCTGCAAAAAGCCCAGTAAGCTGTACAGAGGCTTCATGTCAATCAGAGAAAGAAATGGAAGTTAAACAAGCACTGCTAGATTTTTGTGCCTTTTTTTTTCCCCATCTCTGTTTGTTTAACCAGCAGGGTGTCACCAGGTGGATGTTAGTGTTCGTGTACAAGGCTTTCACAGAGATTGATGTTCACAGCAACAGCTGAGTTCATTTACAATGCCGTTCTCTGAAAGCCTTGCTGAATAGATTCCTAAAGACAGTGATTTACTGTCTGTCTTTTTCTCTTTTATTATATTCCACCACCGGTGATGCCTATTCTTATTTGATGACTTCAGTATCCTTGCTCAAAGGTGCTCATACATTTTCAAATTCTGTTACTGTTAGAAAAGGGAGAGAAGGAAGAAGAATGATTGAGCTGTCTTTGAATAGTTGCTGGGCTCTTGCTGTCCTGTAACTATTGTAACATCCTGCATTGTCTCAGGGTTACTGGGAGGTGTGAACAGCAAAACACTTGAAAGAAAAGAATGCAGCTTCTGGAGAGGTCCTTCTACCATGTAGTCTTTACTATCTCCTTCCCTGTTTAATAAGGTTAAGTATAACATGACAAGTGAGGATCAACACTGGATGGAATTTAAATCACTGAAGAGTTAAAAAGTTTCAACACTTATTAGGAACTTAAAATTGTTTGTCCCAAGATAATGTCCTAGCAGCCTTTATTTCTGAACATTTTATTATCTTTAGCCCTAGATATGATGTATATTCCTTCATTCAGTTTGCAGATGGCGGATGAAACTGGCAGAGTTGAGCAAAATTTTCTATTTGCAACATTCAGCATTTAAATTCTTAAACCTTGGAACAACAAACAAGCAAACAAACAAACAAACAAAACCCCACAAAATCCCAACAAAAAGCCTTCCATTAAACTACAGGTTTGGTTTTTTTTTGTTTTTTCCTGGTAATTTTCCCATTGATGAGATGGCTGGTGGATTTGATGCTAAGATAGGGGATCAAAAAGAAACAAGAAAATAAAGATAATTAATAAATAAAGATATTTGAAATGGTCCAGCTTCTGGATCTCTAAGGGTCTCTTATGAAAGTAAACATATATTCACCAAGGAACTGAACCAAAATCTGTTGAAATCACCAAGACTTTTTCTACTGGATTTTGGAGAAGGCTTTGAAAAGCTCTCAATTTAGCAGCAATGCCATGACCCCATTAAATATCTAAATTACAAAGTACTTCCTAAGAGTGTACATACTAATTTCAGTGATAAAAATTAGAATCTTGTTCGCATCTTTGTTTCAACTTCTTGTATTTTAATTTCATTCATTGACATGTTATAAAATTTAAAGTAAAGATATATAGTGGAAGAGAGATACAGGAAAAATGTAGAGCACCCTGCTGATTATAGGTTAGAAAGCTCCACCCTCTAACTGAGATTTGCCAAATGCAATGCATATTATGTCATTTTTGCCTGTATTCCAGAAGGAGAAATATGCTCATTTTAGTTTTTTCAGATAGAAATTGCAGTGAGCTGTTGTGAGAAACTTTTGCAAGTATCAAGAATCTGCATGAATTTCCCAACAAAGTGAACTAAAATCTTCACTTTAGGTGGATGTGCTACTTAATTGAACTTCCTTCCTTTTTAAAACATGAAGAAAAATGTACAGAAAAGGTGGGAGACATCTCTGTATCAAAAGATGATGCTGATAAGAAGAGAATCCTCAAAATCTAATGATCTGTGTCAGAACTCTACTCTGTGTGAGCCTTTATTTTACTACCACCTCCAGTTTTAGCTTTCTATGAAAGTAGAAATATGAAGAGAAAGGATACAGTCTTGGCACTGTGTAATTTCCCTGACTTTCTTTTTAGGGTAACTTGCATGCTTTTCTTTTTTTTTCCCTTTGCATTCAAGAGCTTGGCTTCCTTTTTCTCCTTCCCAACTCAAGCTGAGGCATGGATATTAATAACAGGATGAAGTCTGCATTGCTTCTGCTTGTGCATACATAGAAGAGGTTAGTCTTATAAGCAGCTGTCACCTTTATCTGTTGTCAATGCCTCCTCCAGAAAAAAATATAACCCTAAGGTTATTAAAGACAAAATCAACTAATTTCACATCATAAACAGTAAAAAAATATATGAGAAAAGAACACCGTACTTAGCAGTTTCAAAAAAATTCAGTCTTCTAATCCTGGTAAAACAGATGCATATCCTAAATAGTCAGAAAATCAAATATTGTTCCTGTTAATGTTTTGTTAAGCAATTTTGACAACAACACACAGTTGGCCAACTCACAAATAAAGCATGCCTTGTCCTTTGAATTGTGGATGGTTTGTACTATGCTAAGAATGACAACAACTACAGAATTTGCATGTATCTGCCAACAGAACAGATGGCTTTGTAGGTGGAGGACAATGGAGAAGAAAGGAAAAGAAAGGAAATGCTCAAATGAAATCCAAAATAAAATGAAATCTTAACCAGATCCTGATATGCAGTATAGTAAAGAACTTGATTTGAAAATATTGCAGTAGCAGGGGAAGTAAGGAGATTGTAATGAATTTGAGTTGATTTTTGAGAAAATATTGGAAATGGATGGCCATGTTTCTACCACCATAAAGTATGAATATTCTCTAGTCTCTCCTCCATACAACTGCTCAGAGTTATATTGGTGTAGCTCATTCCATCCTAGTGTCTGTGCTGCAGTCCAGGTTTTGACCATGCGGGCGTATGAAGATACAATATGGAAAGTTATGTTGTAGAAACTGGTCTTATAATGTAATGACAAAGTGATCAAAAATGATTGAAACAGTCATGATTTTGAATAGCTAAAAAAACTAGGGCATATTCTTAGTCCCATTTCTTTTATCCTTATACTTCAGTGGCCACCTATTCAATCAATGGCCCAGAGCACATGTACACTGGTACTGACATTTTCCTACAGCAGAAACAGTTTTTCTCTTACATCTCTGATAGACACTTTGCAATATGCTGAGCAAAAATATATCTGTGTCCCATGCATTTCACAGTCCATGAAACAAACAGATTTCTGTGCGTAAATGAAGAACAAGACACAGGGAAGTATATGATGTGATATGATACTGAGTAGCAGTAGTAGAAGACAGATACCAGTAGCTGAAATGCTACCTTTTAATTTTTTTTATTTTATTTTATTTTTAAACTACTGGAACAAAAAGGAATTTCAAAAGAAAGATTTTAGTGGTAGAATTAAATAGATCTGCAGAAATCCAGAGTGACCTCTCCCCATGTCTGATAGACAGAATTGGAATAAGTGAACAAAGATCAATGAATTGAATATAGAAGTATAGACAATTAGAACTGTGACTTGACCTCAATACTAAACAAAAGACAAAAAGAAAGGTGAATATGAGCTAAGAAATACTATGAAAAAAGCTGTGGCAAGAAAGTGAAAAAAGGAAGCCACATTCTTATTTATCCACTAAGCACAAAACTGATTGACAGAATTTCCCTTTAGTTCAAAATACTGTTAACAAATGACAGTAGGTCAAACCATATGCTTTTAAAACCAAGTTTTTAAATAGGGTGATTTGCCCTTTTGTGACAAAATCATAACTAATTTTATTTGGGACAAATTCTACATGCTTGATGACTTCTGAACTTCTTATCCATCACTGAATCAAGTCCATATTTGGTCCAAAATATTTTACTGTTATTAGTATTTATTGTAAGTTATATTTTTCCCCTTGTTTTATTGCCTCCTGTAAGTACCTGTAGGTCCAGTTTGTTCCCCTTGGCAGCATTCTTTAAAGTCTAGTCACTCTGTATGCCCACACTATCTCATCTCATCTCATTTCACCTTGCCAGGCACTTCTATGTGACTGCAAAGGGTTTTTATTGAAGAGGGAGGATTTCACACTGAAGATTGCTTCTTGTGAATTCATCCATGAAGTGTTTTTTTCCTTGTATAGCTATATATTCACATTCAAATTAGTCATTTTTCTGGGGCACCAGAAAACAGCACAGAAGCTAAAAATAAATTCCCATTGTCCCAGACTGTCCCAGGTACTGGGACTTACTAGGACAGATTTAATTTTCTTCATTTTCCATTTTTTATTGTATTTGTTTTTTCTTTTTTTGTTTCTTAGCATCTTTGCTTTCAGCTCTTTAGTTTTATTTTAGGCTGGAAAATTTATATGTGAGACCCTTCAACCAGAAGAAATTGTTCTTTCAAATTTTGTTGAAGATTTTGACTATTTTTGTGTACATTTCTGTCTCCAATCAGATGTGAATTACAACAACTTGCCATTATTTTTCAGGCTCTGTTTCCAGCCTTCATGGTGGCTATCTTTGAGGTAAACAACTTTTTCAAATATCCTTCAAGAAATGGTCCTTAAAGAGAAAAGACAAGAGAGAGAAATTGTCTAAATTAGCTCTCATATTACTGAACAAATGTGTTGTTTCTGTTCCTCATCAAACTCCTCGTGAGTTACAGCACTGGTCAGAAAAATCAGATCAAAGCCATAAGAGCTGCCAAAGTACAAGGTGACATCACAGTCTTTTGTGTCAAGACCAAAGAGAAGGAGTGAGATGAACTTAGGAAGAGATCAAAGAGCTGAAAAGAAGCACCTTCTATGTCTCAGGTTTATACTATATTACCAAAGAGGCTTTCAGCTTATTCTTTGAAATCAAGTAAAGAATGGTTAAATGCTGACAGTCAAGGAAAGTTATGCATACTTCTTCCACTAACAGAAAGTGTGTTCAATACAGAAAGGAATCAGATGATATCCACAATAAAATAAGATGATATCCACAATAAAATATGAATTTAAAGGTTTCTATACTTAGGCAAAAAAATAGTGGATTTGTAGTGCTACAGATAAAAATTTAAAACCCCAATATCTGCCACTTCTCTTTCCAGTAAAAACCTAAAGTGTCCCTTAATGATTAAAAAAAAATTCTCTGTGTTGAAGCATTACTGTTGAAAAGAACTCTGCATGGTGAGATCATGTTCAGACATATGTGCATCGATGTTCATGTAATATTTTCCTTTAATTTGGATCTTGCAGAAAGATATTATTGCCAAAGATATTTTAAATCTGAAAACTGTTCAGCCATCTGAACTTGATTACTGGACAAAATAAATAATTGGAAATATAAGAATATTATCATATTGATGTGAAAATAAAATTCCTACTGAAGGTATTTTTAACATTTCTTTGGTTTCATATTGTGCTTATTTTTTACATTTAAAACAAAAAAGACACTGAATTAAATATTAAGAGATGTAACCAGAAGTGTTTGTAGAATAATTTGGAGACTGTAAACATGGTTAGTCACAATCTGATCTCTATTACTTATGTGAAATATTGGAAAATTTCAGTGAAGCTGAATTAGTAGTAGAATCTGTCTCATGGATTTCTTTTAGGATTGCTTTCAAAGATCAAAAAACCATAACAATTACATTTTTTAAATTCATTGTCTCCTCCCAGTTAGATAAGGTGAATAAGATCATTCCTATATCTTCAATTTTCAGATCCTATGGCATAGGATCCATCTACCATTTTCCATCTACCTTTGTTGCCATAAAACAATGGATATCCTGCATGCTTACCACTGGCCACATGATATCCCCAAGAGGCCCCTGTAAGTATTTGAGCATATATTCATGGTTAGAGTACCAGAAGCATGATGTGCTTACACCAGTGACTCAAGCAACAAAAATGTACTTGAGCCTGAATCAAAAGATAATACCTCTTGCCTATTTGTTGACTTTTATTCCTGATATATTGAAAAGCAATCTTGAAGCTGCTTCAGGTCACTACAAATTTTTTTGATTGATTTTGGATTTAGCACTTCTATTTATGCATATATACATATATATGTGTGTTCATATCTGTATATATCAATTAAGACTGTATTTATCATATTATTAATATGCTTCCATACATTTTACCCATTATAGCTCCTCCTCTCTCTCTGTGATTCTAAACATATACTGACGTATATTTTACATATTACATGTTTTCATTCTTTTTTCTGGGCACTTGCACAAACTTCAAGACAGTTAAAAGTATAGTTTGTTTAATGAAAATAATCTTATATTTGAAAAAGCACTCATTTGAAAATACATCCATTGTCTACCAGAGTTTCAAGTATGTATCTTTATTTTCTTTAAGGTCTCATTCTCTTTAAAGGTCAAGCGTTAAATGGTTAATGGTATTGATTTATAGCTAATAGTCACTTCATTTCTGTTATGGGAACTTGGAGGACTGGTTTGGTCTCCTAGCTGTGATAAAATGTAGGTTAAGTATGTAATTTATTATTTGTTCCTCTGTGATTAATTGATAATTTACAATGCTGATTACTTAATCATCCAAAATATTAACCAGCAGCCAGCTAAAAATAGCACTGGGTTAAATGGTTTTAATATCAATGATCAAGTGGTCACTGAAAGGAAGAAATCCTCTCAATTAAAGAGCTGACTTTAGATTTTGCTGTCAAATGCTTCCTGTTAACCTCACCTTCCTACTTGCTGCTGAAAACTCAGAACTGATCTGGCATTTCACCAAAATCAGCCCTTTAAAATGCTGGAATCAGGACCTTAGTTCAGCAAATGCCTGTATTGTTTCAAAATCCGTGGGAAAATCCACATGGCCTGGAAAATGTTTTGTTACACTGGCAAAAGATCTCCTGTATGCAAACAAATAAGACTGCAGTTCTCTGTGTACTGGTCAATCAATGCAATAATTCAAAATAATACTGCAATGATAGCCAAACTTACTGTCTGCTATGTAAGGGAATTAATTATCATTCAAATATATGTCCAAAAAGTTCCACTTGTATCATCTATAGTATCCTTGGTGAAAAAAATTCCTGCTTTTGTCAACACAAAACTGTGTATTGACTTTCTACTTAGAGAGTATTGGGAAAATTCTCCTTATTGTGGGGTGAGCATAACTCAGAAAAGTGTTTTGCTCATTTGCTCTGTGGATTGAAGATTTAATGTTCTTTAATGATCAATGAATTTCTGCTATGATAATTGGTTTTTTTATGTTTATTAAAAATAGCATTCAATTTCTGTTTATCTCTGTTTACTGAACAAAGAAAATTTTTAAAATTATATTACTGATGCAGTTTTTGCAATGGCATTTTACTGAGTTAATAAGCATGTCCTGAACTTGCTTAATTATTGTATTGTGAAACACAACAAAACTTATGATCACATGTTCTGTGCCTTAGCTGATTGTAGTGTATTGTGTACATCAACCTGCAGTAATATAATGCACTGTGTAAATGCACCTTAAGAAAAGGTAAGTACTCTTAAGAAAGGAGCAGAGTGGGCAGTCAGACTGCAGTAAGCTGATACATTGTGTTTCACTTTGGTTTTCCTAATGAGGTTAGCTCACCTGGCTGGAACATGGTGCTAATTCTGCCAAGGTTGTGGTTTACATCCCCACACAGGCCATTCACTAAAGAGCTGGACTCAGTGATCCTTGTGGGTCACTTCCAGATCAGAATATTCTGTGATTCTGTGATAGTCCAAAGTGACAATGACACCGGATGGATCTGGTCAGTCCAGAGCTTCAGTAAAAGCCTGATAATGCAGAGGTGAAATTGCTGAGTAATGCAGCAAACCTCTATAAATCCTCATCCTGAGTAGCTATACTGTTTCAATCAAACCCAGTCATGTAATAGTTAATAACACTGCTGGGTGAAAGCTTGACTAACACTTGTTTCTACTCTTCAATCACAAATGATTGCTACTCATTCAATGTCATCAGCAACTAAATGTAAAAAAAAAACAAAAACAAAACCCCAGAGTTTTAGAACCTTTATTTATACTTTAAATAACTCAAGCTTGGAAACTATTTCTGCACTTTATGAAATCAAATACTACGTTCATTATGTTAAAATGCTAAAAAATCAGTTTGATACCCTCACCCAAGCTAACTAGCTATTGCAGTCCATACTACATTACTTATCTTCATGTCTTCAATTTGGAAATGTCCTCAGTCAAGCACTTAATCAGCATTTCTTCATGACCATTTTGCTTGGTTTGTGAGGAAAACTTAAAACCTGGAAAAAACCACCCTACATCAGGCCAAAGGCAAGTTCATAACACCATATTTATTGAATAGATCCATGAAAAGATGTCTCTTTCTCAAATATTTGGAGAGATAACTTGGCCATTCATCTTCATAAGTAAATTCTGATTCATTTTTTAGCATCTCCTAAATCATAGGAAATGTTTATTTAGTGTTAGGAAATAAAGTTTCAGCACACTGTAATACTGCAGGTAGAACAATAGCTATTCTTTAATATTGAAGAAATCCAGTCATGGAATAAAAAGATGCTACCTCAGAAAGCATCAAAACACATGACATTATTTCTCTTTGGGACTGATATTTAAGATTGCATACCCTATATGGTAATATTTTATCACCTGTCCAACTACTTTTTGAGTTTTTCCACTTGGAGAGGTGCATTTATGCACAAAAGCTATTCAGTTGCTCGCACTAGTTTTGTTACAAATATTAAACAAAATATTTTTTTCTTAAGTTGTGCTAAGTTCCTGGCCATGCATAAAGATGTAGGAGACAAGATCATACCCAAACCACAACTAAACTGAATATAATTAATAGTAACATGAACTATAGCTGTATGAAAAGACCTAAAGAACTCTGTAGAAAACCTACCTTAAATAGACTTTGAACATAATTTCCTACTGAAATATTGTCAACATTATGTACAGATGCAAGTGTATATGAATAGTGTATTTGTCAGAGCCCGTGGAAAACTTACTACTTCTGAATATTGTCCTACAATGCTCAACTCATTTCTGTAATTAGCTTGATTTCCATGGAACTCTGAATAATTTATAAGCAATTTAAAAAGAAGCAAATAAAAGGTCATGTATTGCTAAAACAACATTTTATTAAGGTTTTTCTAAATATTACCATGATACTGTTTATCCATATGGAAAAATTTAAAAAAAGTACCCAAAAAAACAAACATTTGGTTCATTATGATACTAGTTCATTTTTTCTCTTATTGCTTTGAAACACTAATGGTAAAAGATGCTGAAAATAATTAATGGTGTATATACAAACCAAAATATGACATGAATGTCAACATTGACTTTTGGGTTTGATCTGCTGGTGACCGTCTGTCCATTTTTGTGCTTGGAGAATTAGGGGACTTAACTGCAGCAGTAGATAAATTCTGTATCCTGTTGGCTTACTGCTTTCATTAAATCTGTGATTAAGTGATTAAATATATATTCAGGTACACAGAACTCACTCACTCTGTTCTTCATTGTTTTGTTTTTGTATAACTTCCAACTTGCTTTCCACCCCCATATGTCACTAGAACTGCTTTGTAAACTCCTACAATCTTGAATTTATTTATTTTTTTTTCCCAGGGGGAAGTTTGAGCTAAGAGAGGCTTTTCGACCACATTGTCTTTGTCTTCTGGTCCATCAGTCTGCTACAGCTTTTGGTTTCAGTGGAAAAATGTGGAAAAAAAGTTGGTTGCATTATGATTATAATGCATTATATGATTATAATGAATTACATCAATTAATAAGAAGAGAAATAAAAGTCCTTATCATTTTCAAATGCTTCTGCATGATGTGTTGGCTGATTATATGATAATGTCTGAGATCAGAGAGGCACAAAGACTCATTTGTTACAGCTCTGTTATTATCCACTAAATGACATTGTGGTCTGAGTATACTTTGAAATTAAATGATGGTATGATCAGTTGCTGGAACATAGGCAGACATGACACTGATTCCACAGAAGATTGTAGAAAAGATCATTTTCATAAAATGAAATAGGATTACTTGCCATTACCCTTTTCAAATTGAGGAGAGCAAGTAAGGGGTGTAATAGCTCAGGATTCTAAACTGCAGTAGTCAGTGAGGTGCAGATGGCCTTCTGTCTTCTACAAACTGTAACATCTGCCTGCAGACAGCTCTGGATATGGACTGGAGGCCTCTTCTGATTCTTTCAGATAATGATATCTAAATAATACTCTCATAAAATAATAAATGAAATTCAATATTAAACAATCTTCCACTCATGTGTATCTTCAAGTTCTGTTAATTCTCCATCAGAGGAAATTTTCTCTAAATAATAAAAATAAAAATAAAATAATTGGCATCATAATTGGCTAATAAAATCAATAATTGGTATTTGGAATATACTGAGATTAAAATGGGGTTTAAAAATCATATATGGAACAAAACAGTTTGGGTTGGAAGTGACCTAAAACAATCATCTAATCCACCATGGCCAGAAACACATCCCACTACACCAGGTTGCCCAAAACTCCATCCAACCTGGCCTTGAGCACTTCCAGGGATGGGGCATCCATAACTTCTTGCAACCTGTTCCAGTGTCTCACCACACTCACAGTAAAAAAGAAGACATTTGTATTCAAAATATACTCAGAAAGTAGATAGGTACAATTGGCATAATGATGATCAATATCATGTTACAGAGTTTAAGGACTAATTGTTTGAATATACTCAATAACAATAATAATAAAAATAATAATTATTGAACTCTCATTCTTTTATTACCTTTGTGAAGTAAGTGTTTCATCTTGACTATAAGTTTTTCAAGTTGGACATAAAAATAGAAAACAAAATAAAAATTAAAAGAAAAAAAAGAAAGAAATTAGATTAATCATTTTAAAAGAATAGAAGAGCTCCCTTGGCCTACTCTGAGTAACTAATGTGGCATGTAAGATATAGAAAAGGTTTTAACCAGGAAAAATGTTGAGTTGTTGAGACTATGATGCTCAAAAGAATTACAGAAAAGTTGCATTTGTAAAGTAGAGAGGTGATGAATTGATAGCAAAACAAAGCCAAATCTCAAGAAAATGGAAAGCTAAAAGAAGCAGAAAAAGCAATATTCATATTCAACTGAAGTGCAGCAGAAAGGGGCCTGCAAAATGAGAGGCTTAGCTCTTGGTCACCTGCTGTGAGGATCTGACCCAGGGGATCACTGATTCTAGACGAGATCAAGTAGACAGTTTAGTTATTAAACTAAACTGGTGTTACACATGCCCTGTGAAAAAAAATCTGTCTTGACAGGTGGGTTATATTTTTGTCTCTCTTCATTTTGAGGGATGATATCTGAACTTCTAGATAAGGACCTTAGAAAGCCCCATAATTTTCAATTTCTAGAGGAAAATAAATGGATATGTTCAACAAAAACAAAAGGAAATTAAAAAGTAGTGATGATCCACTGGGCTGAATGCTAGAGGAGAGACAATTTAACTGCTGCTACCACTCAGTAAAAGCAAGAATAATCCTTAATGCAGAAACATTAGAGCATCAGAGTGAAACATTCTGCAAAGCATATAACATTCATTTGGCACAGGGATTCATGCCCCATGCAGAAAAGAGCCTGAGCAAGCAACAGACCATAAAAAGTGATCAAGAATCTATATTGACATCTAAAGTACCAAAATACAAATATTCAGAAAGTAGGAAGAAATATGCTCAGATACTACAGATCACTGAACAGAACAGCTTCTGGATTGCATCACTACAGAGCAATGTGCAAAACTCAAGTAAATCCTGTGACTAATGAACTCATGCCTAAATCCAAAAATGAACAACAGTGTAATCAACGTGACAACAATGAGTCAACAGGAGTGAAAGCTTTCCACACCGGTATGCCAAATAACAGATGATTCAGAAAAAGAATTTTTTTTTTTAAACTGAAATAAATTATGTAATACTTATATCTTCTTATATTTCTATATTAATTTGCTGCTTCTTTTAAAATCAATTAGGAATTGCCATCCCTCACCTTAAGATGCGAGAAAAGAATATCTGAGTTTTAGTGATTTTCCATTGCAGTATAAACTGGAATTCAACAATGAACTGTCTCCCTCAGAGTTTTTCCCTGATCTCTTGGCAAGCCACTTAATCCTTCAAAACCACAGTAAAATGAGAATAATAGAACTTCTATGATCTGTTTGTAGTTTTTTGATAACAGATCAGTTATACACATACATGCATGAAAATAGTTAGACTTAATGTTCTGAAAAACTAGCCTGCAACCATGGTACCTGACATGTAAGGCAAAATTAATGTAGTTACAGGGGAAATATTCGATATTTGGCAGCACAGAAGGGCATTCTGGGAGCACATCTGCATATGTTGCACATTTGCATGTGTTTAAGAGAAACTGGCATTAAAGAGTAAACTCTACCTTTGACTAGAGATAAGGTTGAAGTTTTCAACCTACATAGAAATTTAGGCTGGGTCAGCCTAAATGTTTCTAATGTGAGTATGTTATTAACCAAAAGCAAAGGCTTTTAGTATTATGCTAAAAACTCAAACCCAAAATCAGAAATAAGAAACCTATTGCAAGCATGGCCTGTAATTGGGGATGTAAAAAGCAGTTGAAACTCAGGTGAGCTGAGCATCTTTTAACTTCAGCATGTGATGCACCCTTGCACAGGAGCTGAAATAACAAACTGTGTAGGCAGGTCTGTGGGAGTTGTTTTCACTGTCTTTTGGTGGCAGGCATGGGAAGAGGGACAGGTGCGTGGACTGAGGAGAAGCTTGAAAAAGCAATTTATAGTGCCCTATCACATCAACTTAATTCAGATCTCAGTACCAACAAAACTTAAAAATATGAGCGAAGAAAGGCTATTGTGAGAGGAGAAAAGTAACCATCTGTCATTGCTGTGGCTTTCTGGAGATGGAGATTATAAATGGGGTTAGTTCCATTGTTGAAATTAGGTGTTCTTTTCTATTAACTTTCTAATTAGTGCTTTTCTCTACCAGTAAAATCAATATTGTTTAACAAACTGCTTGGATCTTCCTGACAAAGAGGAAAATTAGTTTGATGGGAGCCTGAATTTTAATATCATTGCCCAAAATGCAGAGAATTTTGCCAGAGCTTTGAGCCAGGACTTTTTGTGGTGACATTTAATTTCAGCCCAGACCTCATTCTTGTCTATCAAGTCAGAAAGGAACAAAGTCTTATCTGAATACCACTGCAATAGGAAAAATCACAGAGTGCCAAAATGTGCATAACAACATCTGTATTTGTTTGGTCATGCCCCACCCTGCAGATCCTCATGAATCTTCACTTCCTCCACACTGATGAAGCACTTGGAGTGAATTTGGTGGAATAATACAGCTGAAAAGACTAGGGAGGTCAGGCTGACTGTGTGAGCCTTGAGTGTGCTGCTGGGCATAGTTAGCAGTCTGAGGAGAATCAGGGAAAGCAAACTTTCTGCAAAGGTATTTGGAGTGACATTGAATTTTCTCTGAACTGCTTTGTTTCTGAGCACTTAACAAGTATAAGAGATCCATCTATTCAGTGAGCTTTTCAATCAGTAAAATAAACAACTCAGGAGCACTGGAAATCAAATTTGCATTCTTTGATAAGTACCAAGAAAAAGTGCTGCAATTTATTGATGATCTGGTTAAAAGCCTTTCTCTCTGTCCCTGGTACATAATAGAGACACATACTTAAAAAACACTGTCTGGGAACCTTATTTCAAAATGAGCAAGATAGCTGTTGGCAACATAAAATACCTTTTCTTGTATAGAGATTCACTGCTTCCATTCATTCCAGGGGCAATATAAAAGAAACCAAGAGCACCATCTTCTAGAAAAGGAGGAGTCCAGAAAATTGTCACACTGCTTGATGTATTTCTCCTCTCACCTCAGGACTATCTACTACATAATTGGTAATAAATTGTTGTTACTTCTTGCTATGGCAAATGTCTTTGTGACTTTTATATAGTTGGATAGACAGAGGTATAGAGAGAATAAAAAAACCCAACAAGCATAGTGCTTAAGTACTATCAATAAAAAGAGAATATTGGTGACAAAAATCTTCTAAAAGCTAAAAAAAAAGGCAGAAAAAAAAACTTGGAATAAAAACTGTGTCTATGAATCTGTGTTCATTTTCTGTCCTTTTGTTAAAAAGGGAAAATAGATCCAGAAAAATGGACTGAGAATTTTCTCATCTTTCCTCAGGAACCTGGAATTTTATCGTTTGTATACCTACAAACCCACACCTTGCTCAGGTCTCTGATACAAGCTCTTAATTATTCTATTAAAAATAAAGTACTTTGTGCACAGGAATCCCAATACAATTTCTTGATTGCTTTTTTTTTTATTTGCCTGTTATTTCTTTCTCAGGGAGGTTCCCTGGACACAGTCCAATTAACTTAAAGAAAAAAAAATTAGATCAATTTTTTTTTCTTTTGTCTTAATGTGGGGTTTAGATATGTACTGAAATGTTCTCATAGCAAAAAGGCAATAGCTTTTGCAGCAATATATTCCTTCTATTCATGGCACATCTTATTTTACCGTGGCATGAGAGTAAGAAGAGAATTTGCTAGTTTTCAGATATTGTTAAGGACGAAAAACAGTTTAGGAAACTTATATTTAAAATCTAGTAAAGGTACAGGTTTATCTTTCAGGACTAATTTTTTCTAGCCCTGATTCTACTTCTGTTCTAAAGGTCAAAGTAAAACTAAAACACTGTTCTTATCTAGATTTTGTGGAAATCATAGAGAGTGGTTACTATAGTTTTGCTGGAGAGCACATAAGGGTTTTCATTACTATGTATTTGCCAAAAAAACCTCAAAGAATTTTATGATATTTGAATCCATGATGTATCATACTGCATAGAATTTATTCCAAGGAACCACCTTCACATCAGCTATGGTCATCTTTAAAAAGAAAACCCCAAAATTTGGATGTAGTTTTCCATTTTTTATCAATGTACTCTAATAGTTAAACTGTGGGTGAATCATGAAATTTTTTTCAAATTGTTTTCATATAAAACATGTCTATTGTAGAAGTGCATCTGTGGTAATTTTTACATGAAGTGTGCATTATATCTCCATATAGATACAGACATGTAGATAATACCTATTCTAAAAAGTCAGTGATAAGAAACTGATGTTGTTCACATTTTTCTCAGTGAGGGACTCCACTAAATACAGTATAAAGTAGATAAGATTTTAATAGCTTTCTCCTTTCTTCCTTTCTTTGGACCACTAGAAAATGCTGCCTGTGAAATAAATTTGCCTCTTTGACATAATGTTGAATGCAATTATTTTCTTTTATGGAACAGTTCCTGCTAGGAATGCAAATAGCAAAAATATAACCCAGTTTGACCAGAATCATCTAGCTTGTGTAAAAAACCAGGATCATTCAAATTCATTTTGCAGTCAGTAAAGTTCCCTCTGGCTTCAATACCTATATACCTAGGGTTTAAAATTCAGCACAAATATCATATGAGGGAACCTTGTAATTTTTCTTTTTTCATCTTTCTTTGGTTTTTTAAATAATATAAATTATAGTCTTTTGTATTTCTTAACAACTTAGTCCTGTTCCAGTACTGTATATGAGTGGAATTTTCAAAAGGGCTCAGATTTGTGTAATGCAGTTTCTGCTGAAGTCTTTGATAGTTTTGTCAGTAACCCACTGGCGCTATAGGAACTAATGGGATTTTAAGAAATCCACAAAACCCTCCTCCCCTCACCCCCATTCCCCCACTAAATGTTAGGGTTACCTTCTTTCTGAAAAAAAAAGATCAATTTACTATTTTTTGTATTACTACTGAACTATTATTTACCTAATAAATCAAAGATCTCTCTTTTAGTTTTGCAGCTTATTTAGTTTTCTACTGTTGAAAAACATTATAGGTTTATATCTACAAGAAAAACAGGTTTATAAAAAATATGTGGATCAGTAAATGATCACTAGTAACCAAGCATAAACAGCATTAGATTAAATTTTAACTGTTGACTGTATTCAGGAGACTTTTATCATTGACTTAGTCTCTTTGGAAAACTTTTTGTTGCTCAGACAATAAACAGAGTGAGTGACACAGTCATTTCTTGATTTTATTCCATTTTCCTAGACTTCCATGAATTGTCATAGTTTTGCAGCTCTCAGTATTTCCCAATATGTCAGCATTTCACAATGAGCAGTTGTAGAACTTGATGGGTTTATGTTGACAGTCCTTTCAAATAAAGCAAGAATCATGTAAACAAATTCTCTGCCTGTGGCAAAGCTCAACTGTTAGCCAGGGAGCAATGTGAACTGCAGAAGAACCAGGCTTTAGAGAAAATTAGTGGTCTGTTGTTGTTTTGCAATGCTGCCAAAAACCCCTTTGCTGAAGGGTCACATTGGGGAAATAATGCCAATTAGCAGTTCTGCAGAGTACCTTTTTCATAGTTCCATACATGTCAATGTAATATACAGAAGCCAGTGAGAAGTGGGGGAAGTGGGGCAAAGTCATGTTTTCTTGCTTTTTTTCTTTTCTTTTTTTCTTTCTTTTTCTTTTTCTTTTTCTTTTTCTGTTTTTTGGGCGTTTTTTTGTTTTTGTTTTTTTTTGGGGGGGGGGGGCATAAAAATGCAAAGGAACCATTATAATTTAAGGTTCTACCACAGCTGAGTGACCATGTGGTACTCTTACAGTACTTGAACCACTCATTCAGTTTTTCTGATCAGGAAGATGAGGAGAAAGGGGGAAGAGTGCCAGAAAATGTCTTCTTATCTTAAATATGTTCTGATGAGAAATCCTGCTGGAAATTGCTGCTTGCTAAATTTGCCTTTCTACTGCTTCTTCCTGTGGATGTATACCAGAAAGAAAAATGGTTATTTTTTTGGTTATTTTTTTTTTTTTTTTGGACTTGAAAAGCAAAAATAGAAAATAGCTTGTTCAAACACTTTTTTTTTTTTAAATTAAACCTCTGAGATTATTCAATATAATCAGGTTTTGGTGGTTGGAGTTTTTTAAATTTCATTAAGGCATCATCCTGATTTTGCTCAGACTGACTCCTCTGTCCTTGATGAAAAGTTCAGTAATAGCACAACCTAAAAGTCTAGAGCCTTAAAAAAAATATATGTAGTAGTCATGTTAAAGGTCTGATACCTACTTCTGGTTCAAAGCTTAGAGCACTTTATACTGGTTCAAGTGTTACTCAAGTACACACAGCAGAAAGCAAGTTGGGTCAAAGACTCTCCCTTCTGTTATTAAGCACTGAGAAGTAACATCTAATTCAGGTAAAACAACTGGTTTCTATTAGCTGAATATTCAGGGGATCTCTCTTCCAAAAATTGTATTTGTATACTTTTATATTCAATTCTGTACACAGAAAAAGGATAGGTAGTGTTCCCAAATCCAGATTCTACACCACTCTGAGTCGTCTCTATGAATCTCTTAGTAAATTGATTGAGATAATTAACTTCTGTCAATGTTAAACTTGTATGCATTTTCATTTTCTCCCTGATCATTTGGGCAGATCTGACATAGAAATACATTTCAGGTAGCTCTGGGCCAGGTGCTGTTTACCATTCAAAGAACAGTAAAAATGAAATAAAGGTGAAAAGCTGTGAAACCACACTCTGAAAGCAATTCTACAGGCTGAGTCCAATTAATCAGAGTGCTTTTATCTGTGTAACTCCCTGAGAAGCCAGAAGACATTGCCATCTCATTGAGGACCTTTTCTTTTGTCATCTGCATATCCAGTTGTGCACACTAGTACTTAGGCATCAGGCTGAATCTTTCTGTGCCCTTTTTATATTGAAATACATAGATGTATTTTCTATGACTTTTTATTTTAACTAAGATAAGTCATCCTTTTTACTTATAATTATGTCTGGAAAAATATCTTAGTGAACTTATGGTAGAAAAATAAAGTAAAAATACTTTAAAAGATTCAATTAAGTTTCATTATTAATTAATGCATTGAAATTTAAAATTAGGTGATTATTCCATAGAGGTAAGCATAAAAATAAATATCCAGAGAGACTTTGCAATAACCAAATAATTGATGGATCAATTAATCATTCTGCATACATTTAATTAAATCAGAAGTAACAGAGAACAAGCAGAGCCTTTATATAAATGGATCTAGAATTCTAGTAATTTAAAATAACTAGCTGTTCTTTTGTTAGATAAGCTCTTTGCTATAGATACAAACATGCTATTTTTCTCTGTTTTGATAAATCAACAGGAGAATTCAGGTCTAAACACATATCCTGTTAGAGAGAGATGACTTTAGCTGATTTTCCTCTTATACTATTTCTTTTTAATGAGAAATATGTGAGCCTTGGGTTATATTATTATGGTGTAATAATCAATAATTACTTGCAAAGAACCTGCTTTAAGATGTTCATCTGGCTAAATTTCTCTCTACTAATACAGTTGCAAGTAGGTAGATGTTCCAAGAACGGCACTGAATTGGCTTCATTTGGTTCAGAATTGTTATCCAGATGCCTACCTAGAAGACTTGGCTAGTTTCTTTTTCTTCCCTGCTCGTTTCTTTTTCTTCCCTCCTCTTCCTTGTGTCCCCTTCCCTCATCTTGCTTTCTGATGGCTTGCTAGCATTGTAATAACTTTTCATAAGTAGCTTAGAATTTCCTAGTAAAATTTAGGATAATTCTAATATCCAATGTGTTCATCACTACTTTATCAACTTATGAGGAATTTCTACCTATCCAATTTGCAAAGTGTCATATATTGGAACTATTTACCAGTAGCTATTTTAGTGAACTATTAACAATTCTGCGGCATGAATGGTTTAACAACTCCTGTCTCTATTCCTCAATATTGGTTCCTACCACTCTCTCTGTGAGGCAGTTCTATATATTGCACCACTCCAACCTGTACATATGAAAATTTCTTTTTTCTATAAATAGTTTCACACAGGTATTATTTGATTCTTTGTCAGTCAGATTTATTATACTGAAAATATATTTTATTACAAGTTTTCTCTCTGAAGGAGATTGCACTTTTTTCTGCCCCTGCTATTTTCTCCCCTTCCTGCTGTTCATTTCCTGCCTGTGATTCAGGAATCTTATTCACAAAATCACTTTCCATGGTAGAGAACTACTGCCGTTAGAGAAGTCCCACAAGATGTTGCATTGACATTTGTTTTTTTCAGGCCCATTCTGAGAAAATTTGTTCAGATTTTGAATTATTCATTCAAGTGGCTAGTCTTTTTAAAAAAAAATCATCCTAAATGGTCATATTTCCTGTTGTTTTGACAACATATCAGATAAACACTCTTGAATTTTAAGAGAAGGCGTGGGAATCAATACTGGCACATAAGTATATAGTATAGCATGGCCCCTAAATTGAAATATCAAGCCTTAGGGCAGGATACAGACAAGGCATTCCATTCATAAGGAGAAACAGAGGCAGTTACTGAGTTCAGTCTGGGTTCCCTTGTGAAGCTTTGTACCTATTCATGTAATCTCTACATACATGCTATGTTATATTTTTATTATGCCAAGATAACAAAAAGCACTCTAAATAAAAAGAATATGCTTCCACAGTGAAGAAAATATTTTATGAAAAAACAGATTTTTTAAGCATAATGAAAAGAAGTTATTTGTTAACACAAACAATTTATTTTTCTCTTTTTTTTGGTTACAGGTTCAGAATTCATAACACTCCAAGAATTCCATCAAGATCACAGATGATTTCCAAAGATACATCCTTTAAGTTAGTTTTGCCCATCTGGAAGGCCTGTAGCTGGCATTGTTGCTTGGAATTTCTTTAGGGTTTTTTATAGATTGGGAGATCTTCAAAGAAGATTTTGAGAGTTAAAAACTTTATTTGAAAATTATCTATTTTTTAGTAAATGTTTTAATTTAAAAATGAAAATGTCACAGAGCATACAAGCCTTTCCTTCTAAATTTGAAATGAAACTAAAACATGCTGAGCATTTTAAATCACGTATGTAATACTTACATTGACTTCCTTCTCCCAAAAAGTAAATAATGTAATACTTACATTGACTTCCTTCTCCCAAAAAGTAAATATTTGAATTTTCAATTTTTATGTCTTCTGTCATTCTTGTTCTTGTTTCTTTGTCTCAGTTGTGCCTGCTGAAACCAAGTCTTATGGCCTATATCCATACCTTTCCTTAGAAGTAGAAGTTTAAGCTACTAATATATAAATAAAATTCCCATCATGATGATCTGTTTTTTGGAAAGCTTCAGAGTCAGAGGTGAAACTCAGAGTTCTGAAACTCAGAACATGTATTTCAGATATCTATTCTGAAATAAATCTTCTTTTTCTGAAAGGAAGTGTGATCCAATAGGTGGTGATAAAATTTGACATTCCATTTCAACAGCATATTGGAGCAGAAATATTTTGGTAATGCACTTTATTTACACATTTAGTTTTAATTCACAGGTCTAGGTGTGTTTCACAACATCGTTGATCACTTCCTTCATATTTTTCTCCTCCTGACACATAAGGGCTGTTAATTTGGAAAAAATAAAAACAAGATCAGTCAACAAATATAAATCAAAGAACAAAATGCAAATCTGCAGATGAAAAACAGAGATTTTCTTATATTCTGTCTGAAAAGGTACAAACCAGCCACTAGAAGGTATCTGAGATTTGCCTCTTTAAGACCAACTTCAGAGAACTTTTCCTATTATTCATTACAAAAATAACCACCCACCAAAAGGACAAATTTTTAAATTTGGAAGAAATACTTGCAATAGTCCTTCAATATTCAGTATATATTATACATTGTTTGTACAATTATTGCTTTGAACACCATTTAACATCTGTTCTTGCTAATTTGCTGTCCATTTCTGAACCTTTGCTTCTGAGATTTATTGAAGATTTGGCTGCTTAAAAATTACTTAGTGTTTCTTACTTGGAAAGCTAAGAGTCTCTGGAATGTTCCTAAATTAATAAAAATATAGTTGCAGGGAAAGCCTGTAGGTAAATACTGAGAGACGAGATCTGCAGAAGCAAGTAAAAATTGAATATTGAGATGACAAGAGATTAGTTAGCTACAGTTTAGAAAAGCAAGGCCCACTGGTTAATAGTTTATCTCTAAAGTAGTGACCAGAGAGCCACAGTAAATTTACTTAGATAAACAGACAATCACACAACATAAGCTCAACTCTGTATGCTGTGGGATAGGACATTCTTTTATTAAGTCTGTTTGTGAGATGTGTTAAATTAAGCTTGAAATTGCATGAGAAGTTTGGCTGAGAGAAATTTTGAAGTTTTCAGGAAACAAGATGATGGTAGAATATACTGCAGCTTGACATGCCAAATGGTTTGGATCAGCACAATTTTACCACGCGTGTAGCAATCTGAGATTTATTCAAAAAACAAAAAGATTTTAATTCCATCCACCTTTGTGCTGTTTTACCACTCTGAATGCTAATGTCTAAGATAGAATTGAGCTATTTAACTTATTTTATAAAAGTTCTTGGTATGTTCCCATTCTTTTTTGCTCCTGGGATAAGTTGTTTGTAAGGCATGTTTGACCGTGAGATGGAGAGGCTCTGTTGGTCTTCTCTGTCCAACTGCTTGTGATTGCAAGGCAGTGACAGTGCTTCTGAGATCCTGGGTGCAGCAGAATTTACGATTGGCAAATTCTACATACCCAGGAATTCTAGACCACTGAAAATACCACACACACTGAATAGAATGTGATTTAACAATAGACGTGGTAAGGATGCAAATGGGATCTTTGGCACACCTGGAAATATTGAAAAACAGTAGGGAAGGATGGGCTGCTGCACAGGTATTTAAAGTATTTATGTATTGTAGCCTAGATTTTCATTACTGACTGACTGAGGAATGACTTCTATGGTATGCTCACATTAAAGAAAAGAAAAAGAAAAGAATAGAGCTTTTTGAAAATTTTATTTCATTGGCTAAACAAACAAAAAGAATGTATTTTTAAATCAACTAGTTATCTAATTTTCCAGTTTTCCAAGTAACTTAAAAATGGATAAATTAATATAATTCCACTGCTCGATGATTTTTTACCTTTGAAAAAGAATTTTGGATATATGTTTTTATTGAAATAATATTTTCAAGAACAACCCTAAAAGAAATACTTTTTTAAAAAGCCAAATGAATCTTTAACCTTTAAGCATGTGCAAGCATAACATACTGGAAAAAAAATAATACACTTTAATGTGAAATCTTTCATCAATTCCCTTACATCTCTTCAAGAAAATTATTCCCAAAGACCCAGCCTAAGAGAAACAATTTCTGTCTGAAATTTAGAGATGTTGACAAGCATGGAAATTACTATGATTTTTAAAGGAAAGACACTGTCTATTTCCTGTGTTTGAGAATGAAAAATAACCATTGTTCTGATGTGAACAGAACACAAAGCAAAGTGATTAATACCCAGTGTATTCTTGTTCCAATGCGTATCTTGCCTATCTGTGTATCTTCTGTTAACATCTTCCTCCTCAGTTTTAAGTTTAGGAGTATTATAACAATTCAGGTAATATTTCAAGAGGCTGTGAAGATATATTAAAAATCTTCAATTTATTAAGGTTTTCAGATACCTGTCCAAGTAAAGACCAAGTCCCTGGACCTTCACTTCAGTGTTTTGATACAGATCTTTTCCTTGCTTAATGGCAACAGGTGGCCTGTCTAGAAGTGCTGGCCAGATACCAAAACCTAAGACTGTAGGAAAATTGCAGATGAATTTTAACAGAGAAGGAGCAGAGAGTGTTGTAACAAAATATTTACCACATTTATGGCATGTATGGAATCAAAATCTGAACTATTGGGTCTTGAATTTGGGCTATTCAGTACTGTTAAGAGGATTTAGATTTATTTTGTTTTTAAAATTAAAAGAAAGGTAATTCATGGAAGTATCTGTGCTCATCTTGTCCTTTTGACTATTAGCCCTACAGCTAAGAGAACTCTCTAAAGCTATGAAAGAGAACCCCTTTGATTTCTCCCTTAACAATCTGAAAAAAAAATTAGTCCTTGTTGCTATGGTAGGAAAAGCCAGACTATCTTTTTTTTCTCTTTTCTTGTTTCTCCTGTTATTTCCTCTTCTTGACAATGCTTTTCAAGGAAATGTGTTGTGAATAAGCATTTATCAAATTATTAAATACTTTCCAAAAATAATGGGGTTATCTTTAAAGACTACCTGTGAGGATTCTGGCTTCATTACTTTAAAATAGACTGAGAGGAAGAAAATGAAGCAGTTAGTGCCTGATTTCCTTTTACAATTCTTATAATCATTGTCTTTATGAACCTACATCTCTTTTTTAACTTGATCCGATGTTTTCATAGATTTCTTTCTAGTCTGATTCTCTGCAAAATGGAGAGTCCATGAAGTTTCTTCATATACTTAACACCCATAAAAAATATTTCTGACTTGTTATTTCAAAATTCATATTAACTTCTTAAGCCAAAATTTAGTCACAAATACGTTTATACAATCTCTTGCAAACTTCTCAAATATGAATGTATATTAGTGTATGTGTTGTCTTTCTGTGACTTAAGTGAACAAAGTCTTTTCATGTTTACAAGTCATGAAGCGTGACAAAATCATCTAAAGAAAATAATTTTATATTTTTTGAAAAATATATTAGCTGAATTTTACAGTAAAATCTCATAGAAGAGTTAATGAAACAATTTGATTTCATGTATGAATAAATAGTGTCTAAAACAATTAATCTTGTATTTTTTATTAACTAGGAAACCTGGGCTATTTTTTTTCTGACATATTTTTTCAAGATAAATAATGTATTTCAACATATTGATTAAATCAGAATTCTGACCAGTCGTAAGTTTATAGATTTTATTTCATCTTGAACTACATGGCTCATTCTCATGTATTAGATCACAACTTATTGGAAAGTGGAACTTCAGGTGACGGTGCACTGAACTGAATCCAGAGTAAAGTGTTAAACTTTGACATTTTACCCTTGAAAGCACTAGTTGAAAGAAAATTAAAATTCTTCTGCTGGGAGTTGATTATTTTACACTACTTGGGAGCTAATTACTAAGGGCATGTCTGACCCAGGCCAGTCTCTTTCCAGACCACTTGATATAAACTGCTGAGTGTGGATTTAAAAAAAAAATCAATAAGAAGGCTTCATACAGACCAGTTTTCTAGTTCTACTTTTTTTGATTAAGAAACACAAGGTAATAAACAGCAGGGCTGCTAAAATCATTGTTTTGCTTTGTGACAGTCTTTAGTCAAGTGAATGTGCACGTACGAACACACCCACACATCTATAGTTTCTCTCTACTGATATTGAGTGTTTGTATCTTCTTATCATTTCTTATCAGGTTTAGCCAAATTTATTCTCTGTTTTTTTACAAATGCAGTTCCAATAAATGGCTTATGACGAGACTTTCCAAATACTAAAACTATATGTATAATAAAAAGTACACATTATAAAGCTCAGTTGAAAAAATTTTGATTTTGCATTATACAACTCAAGAACTGCAGCATAAATCTGGAGCTAAACTGCATGATAATCCAATCCTAGTCTGCATTCAATCTGTCTCTCTTCCTACCAGATGCAGACACTACTCCAGTGCCAACCACAGACCTTGAGTAAAACACCAAGCACTGAGGAAAAAATTTAAAAGGTGATAGAAGGAAAGATAGTTATCAGAAATTTGAATTATATTGCCTATCATCGATGATAAAAATGAGAATATATGGTGCACAAATTAGGTTTTAAGAAGAAAATCATCGTACTTTTGAATAAGAAATATTCACATATTTTTACACTATAATAGTGTCTAGATGCAAGAAACTAGTAAACAACTTTTGTAAGTACAAAAAGGAGAGATGTTTTTTGTACCTCCTCAAGTGCCTTCTAGCTTGCCAGTTACTATGCAGCACCCTCCTAAACAGAAGGGGTATTGGAAAGAGCATCCTTAGGAGTTTGACACTAACATTAAATTATTAGGGTGTCACTTTGCCAATAACAGTTTTCAAAAGTTCAGTAACCCAGGGCACAGGCTTCCTTTCTACAATGTACAACAGCATTGTCCTGAGCTTTAAGTTGGATCTACAACCTGAATTATGGGAAATCAGTTAAAAAGAGCTGTATCTGTTTGATCAGATTGTAAATTGTCAATATTTTGCTTGTTTTTTTCTGTGAATGAGCAAGTGTGTGTTCTCTACAATGCATTCAGGAAGAGTGAAACACAAACCTTGATTCCATTCATGTACTCAGTCATTGAATATGCACTTTCCACCTTTCCCTTCTGACATCCTCAATGTGTTCAGATTTTCAGACAAGTTTAAGTACACACTGTGAGTCTCGATAGTAATTTACATCATTTTGTAATAAGATTAAAAAAAAAAAAAAAAGTGAGGATAGCTGTGATCACAAAACTTGTAATGGAGGTCGTATCACCCAGCTTTAAATGTTTATAGAGTGGTGGTTTATGAACAAGCACAGATTTTTATCCAGCATTCCCTGCAATATCTAAAAGCAGAGGTAAAATTGTTGCAAATAGCTATATTTTTAATAAATATTGATTCTAATTCCTAATGAGGGATACCTGTACTTGCAGTGAATAAAACAGGATTTCCTTATAAAAATTAATATATTTTAAATTTAATAAAATTTATTGCTTGCATTTGGAAGATACTATGCTGATGGTCCTCATGATCTGTCTGGCCCTTTACTCAGTTTTTCTGTACTTGGTGCAACATATACTTGAGACAAGAGAATAAGCTGGAGGAAATGCAGTTTTAGGATTCTGCTAGTTGGTGATTGTAGTTGAAAGAAAATTTTAACAATCAAAATAGGTTTCCTCACTTTCTTCATAAGTCCCTTTTTGTTTTAAAATTCTTTGAATTAGAAAGATTATAGCCATAATGATGATCAAACTAGAAAAGTAAGATCATAATGAAATTTAAAAAAATCAAAAATCATAATTCTTATGACAAATGAGCAAAAAAGACAGTTTTTTGTTAAAACAAGGAGAACTAGTATTTCTGAGTATGTCTGATATGAAGATTAAAATAACCAAAAGATCAGATAACAGAAGTATCTATACTTAATTTAAGCAAGTGTATTTTCCAAACATTATGCATTGTATCTCCATTCACATCAAATTCAGTGGTACTTGTGCAATTTTAAACTTCATACCTGACTTTCTCCTAGAGGCAATATATCACTACGTTTGAAAGTTTCTAATGTAGAATTATAAAATACCTGGTTTGTAACTTTTTAATTTATAATCTCTGTAATGTCTCTCACTAGTCTATTGATATACACTGGCATGTAAGCAAATGCTTTAGCATAACTGTGAGCTACATATTGTATTTTACTTGTTTCTTCTACAGATTACAATTATTATGCTTATCTGTAAAGCATCTTTTTATGCAAGTTTTATAGCAAGGATTGCATAAAATTGTTTTCTTTTCTAACAGGGGACAGGACTTGGTGCCAAGGAGGTTCCTGGCAGTCATATATCCATATAATGGTATTAGAATTCTTTATGCAGGGTGAGCACTGCATGTGAGCTACGATTTACCATAGTTTACACATCACACAAACTGTGCTATTACTTAATCATTTCAGATTACTTCACTGTCCTAGTGAGCCACCTCTGTGTATACAACCCATAATTTCATGTACTGGCCATAAACTGGCTTCTCATTTGATATAATGAAGATTCTCTGGATATGGGTGAAGCATATCTGTGGGGTACAAGCAACTCTCATAGATCATACATTAGTTAAGATAAAGGGAATATTTCTAAGCTCAGGTGAATATGAAATCAGAATTTTAGCATGTAACCAACAGGAAGAAAATGTTGGTACTGTGCAATTACAAAGGGAATTTCTTTAATAGGGAAACAGATATATTAGCATGAAGAACCTTGAAAGAGAAGAAAGGAACTTTATGTTTTGCTGACTCTCAAAGCTAACAATATAGTGGGAGCTGATCTATACTAGACATCCTTTTAAAGCTGGCAGGAAAATGAACCCATGCTTTAAATTGCCAAAACATAAGATAGAGGGGAGACAGCTTTCCTCCACTTTGTAATACATTCTCCTTGATGTGTTGCAGGAAAAAAATAAAAAAATAAAAAACCTTAGGTCACATTGTATATCTTTTAGTAATTCAAGGACTCTTAGTTGAGAGTTACCAATCTGCTTCAAAAATTTCGAGTGAAAAATTTTGACCCACGGTACAGTGAGTCTCAATGTCTTAACAGAGTATTCATCAGCACCATATTCTGTGTTGTCTGATGAGCTAACTTTCATGTTTTCATTTTCCTTAAAGAAGGCCAAGTTGCAGTGATGCAGTGCATATGCTGAATATAAAAGCCTATCCTCAAAAGGACTGTAAGATACTGGGGGTTTGCACTCAATACCAACAGGCATGAGAAGACTAACTAGCTAATAGCAATGCCAGAAGTATTAGTGAATAGTTGGAGGTCTGGGCAGGATGGTGACTGGAGTTACTGGTGTCTTGGACAAGAGCAGACTCTATAAATGGGTTCAAGTGCTCCAATACTTTCTACTATTCAATGCCACTTAAAGGGTGCATTATGCCTAAACAAACAAAATGAGTGATATCACTCCTGTCTCCACTGACCCACATAACAAAATGTACACTGACAGTGTTCCAATCAATTACTTTTCTAACCCAGCTGGTTCTTCTATTCTCAATCAATGAGATCACAGATGAAGAACTGATTCCCCATTTCCTTCATCTGAATTAATATGGATTTGCTCATGAACTTAACACAATTATTGCTGTAACGACCTAGTAAAGAAAAAGGTGTTTCTTGACTTAGAAGGCGGGTGACAGAGTGCTAAAGGAACTATCCCTTTTCAAGTGAAGACAGCAGAAACCATTCTATTTATTTTATTTAACACATCACTAGGCATTTGTCTGAGATAAAGACTGAAGATACAGATTCTTGTGAAGGTCTCAAATTTCAGACAACTAAGGATTTTTTGTGCATAATGAAGACAGAGCACTGTCGGAAAATAAAGAAAAGGTTAAGGCTAATAATTATGGTATCAAGAAAGAAAAAAATAGATATTAAAAAGATGTTGACAAGGTTATGTCTTTATAGTAACCTTCCCATATCCTTTACTGAGCTCAAAAAGTGTTCACATTTTCCCCCTTACAGTCGGGACCATTAAAAGAGCATTTTCCTTGGAACCAGCAGGAGCCCAAGGCTGCCTTTAAAACCTAGGGTAAAGTTTAGGGTTGCGCCTAGGATTAGAATTTTGAAAGTCACAAAGCCCAGAGCTCCAGGAACACTGCAGCTGCAAAAGCCGTCCAAAGGTGAATGCAAAACTGCCACAACATGGCTGCTTCCACACCTTCTTCCTCCGAACAAGCCGAAGCCCAAGGCTGACTTGACTGCCAAGGGTTAGTGTTAGGGTTGCACCTAGCGCTAGGGTTTTGAAAACCACAAAGCCCAGAGCTCCAGTCACACTGCAAACCCAAAAGCCAACCCAAGGGGAATGCCACAACATGGCTTCCTGCACAGCTTTTTCCTTGGAACCAGTCTTAGCCCTAAACTGCTTTTACGGCCCAGGGATAGGGTTAGGGTTGTGCCTAGGGTTAGGATTTTGAAAACCACAAAGCCCAGAGCTCCAGGCACACTGCAGCCACAAAAGCCATGCCAAGGGGAATGCAAAATGGCCACAACATGGCTGCTTCCACAGCTTTTTCCTCAGAACCTGTCTTGAATTTCCTGGCAGTAAATTTCAGTAGTAAACATATTTTTGTAAGGCTCAGCTAACATCCAACATTAGGGATGTGGAGCCACATTGACGGATTTCAATATGCCTGACCTGGTTTTCAGAAATGCTGAGCATCATCAACTCTCAATGTCATCAGTGTTTGTAAACAGCTGAATAGCAACTATATAAGTACCCAGGTTGAATTGAACTGCATTGAGGAAACAAATGCCACACAGCTGCTCGTACAGGCTTCTCACAGTTGTATGGGGGCTAGAGAATTGGAGAAGAAATATGAGAATATCCATGGGTTGAGATAAGGTCTTTTTAATAATTGGAATTTAGAGATCATCACCACCACCACAATAGCAATATTGATGAGGAAATAAAGCCATAGAAAAACAGACAATGCAAATGTAAACAATTCCTCACCTCTAACAGACTGATTTCCAGACATTCCTGAGCAGTAGCTCCATGGAAAACCTCCCCTTAGTTTTATTGGTGAGTATGACTTATGATCTGGAATATGCCTTTGTCCATTTGGGATCAGCTATCCTTGTTGTGTCCCCTTTCAAAATTTTATACACTCAAAGCCCCTGTGCTGGTGGGATGGGGAGCAGAAAAGGCCTTGAGCCTCTGTAAGCACTGCCCAGCAGTAACTAAAAAGTCCCCGTGTTACCAACATTGTTTTGCACAAATCCAAAATGTAGGCCCATACTAGCTACTATGAGGAAAATTAAGACTACCTCATCCAAAATCAGCACAACTTAATACCCCAAAAAAATCCCAGTCTCCACCCCAAGCAATGCTTTAAGTGCTTATACAAACACTGTGTCCTTAGCAACAATTCTCTGAAAAGTATGGAAGGTTCTCTTTTATTTAAGCATTTTTCTACTTCTGCAAGCCTCCAGTAAGTTTAAAGTGAAATGTTCCTTTCTCAGTGAGAAGGTGGCTAACTAAATGTAAACAAAAGAACAAAAGAAAAGCTGCGTCCTAGTAGTGAAAATAAAATAAGAAATTTGAACACTATTTGTTACATTCAGTGGTTAAGAGCCTAACCATTGAGGATAACATTATAATAGCACTGAGACAGAATCTAAAATACTGTACGCAATTTGGTAAGTATTACATACTTTCAACATGGAAATTACATCAGCAATAACCACTTCTAATTAGACTTTCTTTAAAACATGGATGGAAATTGGATTTTGGCTCTGCTCATCAGTCTTGAAAACAAGAAATCCATAAATGTAGTCAGACAACATTTAGAAAGACATAAAATAACGTGAATCAACTCAATGATATTCCACTGTGGGCTGTTTTTGCTATCCATTTTAAGCCAAAATAATGTCATCATAATTCTGCTTATAAGTTTGCCTTTATAAAGGCTTTAGAATATCCTATGCAATTCATTAAATAGATTTTCATTTTTTTTTTAACAGAAACAGATATGGAAGTCAGAAGACATTCACAGGGTACAAAGCAATTGCACATATTTAAGTGTGAAAACTCAAAAACACTACAGTAGCCACGTGGTATGGTAGAAGTCATCAAACAAATATAAAGTTTTCCCTGGCACTGTTTTAAAACTGCATCCCAAATTCTAATCAGTACAAACATATTGGGATTATCTGCAAAATGGTAGTTATGTAGGCATAGGAAGTTATTTCTATTTTTGTTATGCTTCAAAAAAATCTTTGTTTCACATGACCTAAATTTCAGGCTTCAACTTATAAGTATCCATTAAGGCTCTTAGAAATTACCTAAATTAATAGTTATAGATTCCAGAGAACCATCTTCTCCATTTGAAAAGCAAAATGCTTCTTTTCTGATGCCTAAATATACCAGACTTTTAGCTGAAAAAGAGAGACAAATATCGGTATAGCAAAGAAAAATAACTAGTAATCAGATGAAGTGGGCAAATGGATGAATTCCAGTTTTACATATTTATATTTAATTTTTTTATATTTATAGCATGTGTGTTTTTTAAACTGTGCCCAAAGCTTATGAATGAGGAAAAGACACTGTCTACATAAGAACGGGTTTCCAAAGCAAAGAAACTGAACTCATCCACGTGTAAATCACAGCACAAAAATTACCTTCTTTGCCCAGACATTTCTAGTACAACACCTGATGACAAAGAAAATACTCCCCAGGAACACTTGCCCAAGACAAAAAAAACTAGGTATTTCTGCTAGTCACTGAAATCTGAGTAACTGTTCAACTGCCTGCACTGTGTTTGGGTCAGTCACCAGGATGAGCATGAGAAAGACTTCAGATAGAAGGAATAAGTAAAATGAAGGTAAAGGATTGGCGTTTCAATGATGTTGCAGCTCATCTGTGCTTCAGAACTGGAATGTTAGGGAGGTGAAAGACTTCTTTAGGCACTTCACCTGTCTTAAGTGTAGACATAGATCAGGTAGTCTTTCTGCTGTGGTCCATAACCAAATACAGGGTAGGTGTAATCCTAACAGATAGCCATGGGATGTTACTGTGCTTATTCCAAGCACATGCTGGAAAAAGGAATGTCACACTCAAGAATTTCTAGGCGTGGTTAGTAACTTGCTTTAGAAGGAGTTCAAAATATTTATAAGACACACAGCTTATCTGTGGTGGTAAGAAATGGCCTCAATGGTCTGCCTTAAAGCACTTCACAGAGCAGAAAATGCTTAGCATGATAAAAGAAATGTTATATGTGATTTAATATACCACTGCCGTAGAAACTTCGCAGATAATTTCAGGTGATTTTTTAAAATTTTCTTCTGACCTTATAACAGTTAGCACAATCATCTAATCAGTCAGTTTTTAAAACTAAGCTAGACTTTTCATCTGGGTCAGCTCTTTGAACTCACATTCTGTTTTGTTGTGATTGTATTTGTAGTGTTTCTCTGATCTGTGCTTATTATCCACCATCTCAGCAGCTGAATAAGCATTTTGCAAGTCTAGGTAACAGTTTCATATCAGATAATAATTTTTACTGAGTGCTCATTTCAGTCAAATAATCATTTAAAATTCGTTAATGATTGTCTTCTATCTTTTTATAGAGAGCACAGCACAGAGTGAATTTGAAATATGTAAATATCAGATAAGAAGGTTTAAACGTAAGATGAGATTTGTCCACAAGAATCAAGGAAACCACAAAGCCACAATCAGCGTCATGTAAAAGGTACAAGTTAACATTTAGCTCTATAATTACTTTACAATTTAGAGGCCTCACATATATGCAGAAAATATCCTTTTGTAATGTGGTTGAAATTATATTTCTGAAAACAGATGCTTTCTCCTGCCATCTGTCATAAGCCCGTTTGTACCCCAGCCTTCTTACTTGTTTAGAAGCCAAAATAAATAAAACAAAAATATGTCCTGAAAAGCACTGGTAAAATAATGTCAGTTCATTAATTTTCATACCACGTCACTTTCTTGTGTTAATACGTAGCATATTTTTCTCTCTTTTGCTGTGAACAATAAACTTATCATAATTTTATTTATTAGCATTTTTTTGAAAGTTAAAAATAAAAGTTTTCTAGTCCATTCTAGTGAGACTTACCAGACTGAGGATCCCCTCAGCAAAAGGCTGTGAAAATGTTGTGGTCACTTTCTAGCCTTGTGAACCCAACCAAACGTGCAATCAAGGAAGTCTTGAGAAGCAAATATCCTGGGCATGGCCTTTGCAGTAAAAGCCAGGAAAAAGGCTGCTCTGGGAAAAAGGTAGAGCCGTAAAATCTGTGCACTTGCTCTAAATATTGGTGTTAAAGTCAGAAATCTTTCATTTACTATTAGATTTTTTACTGCAAAGTATTTTAAAATCTATTAGTTCATATGAAGTGCCCTGATCAGATACTTATAAATAGGTAACGGTAAAAAAACTCTACATAGTCACCAGATTTATATATATATTTATATTTATATGTACATGCACATTATCCCTAGATCTATCTCAGTCTATCACAGCTCCAATGACTCCATGTGTATTGAATGGGTTTGACCAATATTGGTTGATAGTTCACTTTATTAAACCAGATTTTACATACTGGATAGCAGATTTAAGAAGCTTTGATGTGTAACAGATCACAGTTGGGGATTTGTCAGCTCTGCAGTAATGTGGGATTTTTTTCTTTTTTCTTCTGCATCCTTTGCTTTTTTACAATGTTATCTTACTTGAGATGCAGGCAAAAGGAGCAATAAAAGGGATAATAATAAACTTGTGCCTCAACTAGAGATAAACAGACATTTCAAAGAGAAAATAAGAGAATTTGCTCATGAGTTAAATGTTTCAGAACACTGAGATTAATATAAAGTTTATTTTTGTCCTTCCAATTTCTGTCTGCAGACTGATGAGAATGGAACTGTAATGTGTTCTGATTTAGCAGTTATTTTATGGTTAGGACCTTAGTGCATTCGAGTCTTTTTATGACCAGGGAACCACTGTGTGCCTTAGTCTTCACCTTGTAATAAAGAAAAATAATTGCTCTAAGAGAAGACAGTAAGAAGCCTATCAGAGCTTCAAAATATAGAGGCTAGAAAATATTTTATTTCTTTCCAAACTGCTGTCTTCCCACTGAAGTTCACAGCAACTGACAAAAAGGTACCATACAATCCTGTGGGTCTGTGAAAATATTGGTAGGTTGCTAATATTGGTAAAACATTTTAGAATGTTATTACTGAATGGTGGCATTAAATCTCTTACCGTTTAGCTATAGTTTATATGTTTCATTATTTTTCCTTCACACATGTTTATTTTGGACTCAGAAGCATATATTCAAATCACTTTCTCAAGGGCAGTTTAGCTCCACAGTAAGACAGATAGTACAATTAAAAATTATTTTCTTTGAGAAACTTATACAATGGAAGTCTTTAGTGCCTCTTTACGGCATATCATAAAGTTGGTTTTGTGCAAGCTTGAAAAGTAATATTGTGTAAATAGTAAGGATTAAACAAGAAAAACAATGCCTGCAACTTTCACATATAAATTCCAAATTAAGGTTTTCTCAATAAAAGCAGATTAAATGTAGAAAGCTTAAATACAGATTGCCAGCACAACAACCATTGCAGACTCCTCTACAAGGCATCATGCCAACTGAAGAAATAAAAGAATTGAAAGCATTTGTATACTTGTTATAAAAAAAATTGTATCATTTTTGGACAGTTAGTGGTCAATAGAAATAAAAATATTTACAGTGTCATTCTCAGAAACTTGAATCCAAATTTGGGGCAACAGGACTAAGCAACTGTTTAGAACAAATATCTTAATCATAGTCTGTAAAGATCTATGACAAATGATCTGATAAATCATTCTCTGCTTTGACTTCAGGACACTAAACATCATCAAGATTTTGGCATAACTTAGAATCCAAAACATTTAATATTAATATGACCAGATTACCAAGACTGACACTTTTATTAATTTACTGATTCTCCTATAGTCAGTGAGATAGAATAGACAGAAGAATAGGCATTCTTTCTTAACAACATGAAACCATGTTCTGCTTTGGTCAGATATATAAGATATACATAGGAAAAACATGTTCATAAGTACTCTAATACAGCATCTAAGCTGTCAGACTTTGTTCTTAAAATACACAAAACCAGAAAAAAACTTCTTTTAAAAATCTTTGCATTATACTCTAAATTATATTAGCTTAATTCATTCTTCTCTACATAAGAATACTGATAAGAGCATTTAGTGATTCTGGTATGAAACTCAGAAAAATCTAGTTTTGCTCATATTCCCTCTTTGTGTGGAAAAGTTTCTTTCTCAAATCAGTGACTTTAGTCACTCATTGGCATGCATGGATCCATCCTGGCAATAAAATCTCTGCAAGTATGTGTGAGTGTTTGCATGTGAGACTACATATGCATATTATTATATATGCTATATATGAACACATATACTTTTGTGTGGATACACATTTATATACACACATATATCCATGCTTCATCATTTTCGTTAAAAAAGACGAAATATAGTCTTCTGTTTTCAAAATCTTTCAACAGTTTATAAGATATACCATTGAAATTTCAAAATAACAATTATTGGATCAATTTTTTTGGCAAGAAGCACAGAATGTGAATAAAGGACATTTACCGTTATATATCTAGAGTTCTCTGTTTTCTTATATATTTTCATTTTATGTTTTTAATGTTTAATTAACCTTAAAATATTTACGTTCCAAGGATGTAATAGGAAAAAACAATTTTAAATTTTACCTACATCATCCACTTGTAAGGGTGGAGGGAGAGTGAAAGAAAAACAAAATAGCAGTCTGTTATGGGTGGGTATATTTTAATGACAAAATGATGACAGAAGAATTATGGGAAGCTTGGAATCTTATTAAATAGGATCCAGCTGAATTTATTGGACAGAAAGAAGGAGAACAATGTCCAAATAAAATAAAAAGGATTTATGATCAAAAATTGATTCAATTTTTCTAGAAATATTTGGGTTTCTTAAAATAAAAATATTCATATATGTATCTGTATTTTTTTAGATAGAGTAGATATGTAAGGTAGAGAAAAATATCCCAAAAAATTCTAAGCTATTTTCTCTCTATCTAACCCCACTTGGCTGAGTATAAAACAATATTCATACGAATATTGTGAGAAAAATGTTCTCCTATAATATACAATGCTTTCAGGATGGAGAAATGACATAAAGACTGCAGAAAATATAATTTCTATTCCCAGCTTGGACTGATTACTGAATCAAAGCAATTCAGAAAAGTATACCTTCATAGGTATTGCCATAAACAAGTTTACATGAAAGCTGGCCATTCCCTAGGCACTTAAGGGAAGATATGTTGACACTCAATGAGATTTAACTGGTATATAGTCAGAAAGACAGCATATGAAGAGTGTATAAAGAGCATATAAATAGTTACAGTAGTTGCAGTAAATTAAAACAGGATAGACATTCCTGTACCAAAACAAGGGTGACAAAATTGCTTCTCAATATTAAAAAAAAAAAAAAAAAAGAAGTGGGAATTTATTAATTTGAGAAGGATGAAGGAGCTGGATCATCCTGTGTGTGCCCATGCTGTAGCTGCTGGGTAAGTACAGCCAGCTACAGAGGGAAGGATTTTCAGAGTCCTGGAGAGCAGATCCACCAGCCAACACTACCTGAGCATATGTAGGTGCAGGGTTGCAGTCCTGACTCCCTTATTCATGCATTTAGTGTGCACACTAATATTCATGGAACTTAATACATTTTAAGAGAAAAAAAATCTGAGTTTTACGCAATAATAGAATCATGACTTGAGCCCTTTGTAAGGAGAAGAAGTTGACAAATCCTGATGGGAAAATAGAGACATCATTACAATCTTATAATTTTAATTCTCCCAGCTATATCCTACATTTTTACATATTCATTTCTTAACAATCATACCTTTATAGCTAGGAATTCTTTTTTTAAAAGGGCTGTATCATGAAATATTTGACCCGTGCTATTTTCTCTAGTGTTAGAAGCAGATTTTATGTACAACATATTGCAGAAGGATAGAAGAGTGACCTGAAGCAAGTTTGAAATTCAGAATTCTGTCTTAAATTACCTACCTGAGCCTGTGTACAGCAGTGTGTGATTTTCTGTGTGTATGGCCATGTTCTCATGTCTATATCTCTGTGCATATCAGGTTTCAGCTTGTTGTGTTTGTACTCTGACCTAACAAGCAAGATCCAGCCTTATTGCATGTCTATCATGCCCAAGCCAGTTAAGCTCCATCTCAGGTGATCTTATTGTCTCAGGAACAGCACTTGTCTACCATGGCTGAACAGCATCTGGCTGGTGTAATGTGGGCACACACCTATGCACACATTTTTATAGACACTAGAAACTCAATTCTCTTCTCGTCATATAAGTCTAAAAAAATTACCCTCAAAAAAAGATTTGTTGGGATTTCTTCCACTTGTTTTTATGGTGAACTGTACATCATAAACTTACTTTTTTTGTCACAGACAAGAAGCTCCTTGGACATTATAAATGTATTGCTGAGTGGCTTAGACTTTGCTGTTTCCTCTTGGTAGTATCCAGAGAGTATTTAGAAGTCTTGTTTTTTTCAGGTGAACTTTTACTTTGTATTATTTAATTCCATCCTCTTTCTACTGTCATTTATATACTGTAATATTCTACAAGTGTTAGTCAGAAAGCAGTACGATCTTTGAAAGTCCATTTAGTAATTATGTCACACTCATTAGTACCTCCAAGTGACTGTTATTCAATTACCTTTTCTCTAATTACTTAAATGCTCTGTGTTCACTGATATGGATTAAATCCTCTGATAGGCTAGCATCTGAAAAACTTTTTTTATCAATATTTTATATGTCATTCATAGATGTAGCCAGTTAAGCTTAGCTAGCAGCTAAATGTCCACACAACAGCTCATACACCCTTCCTCCTCAACAGGACATGGGGAGAAAAAAGGATTAGAAAGCTGGGTCGAGATAAAGACAAGGATATTGATGCCATTCACAGGTTAAACACAGTCACTGGGTAAAAAATTAATTTAATTTATTACCAAGTTAGGTAGTAAGAAACAAGTAGATAAACTTTAAATCAACATATTTTCCCAATTTTTCTCAGGTCCTTCTCCTCACACTGACCTCACCACCCTGAGCAGCACAGTGAGGATCTGCACTTGGTGTGTGTGTTACAGTCTGTACATTGCAGCTCCTTTCTGCCTCTCTTTCCTCATAGCCTGTTCTGAGCTTTTGCATTGGCTTTCCACCAGATATTGTTCCTTCATGAAAACCCAACTGCTCCAGCATGAATCCTCCCCAGGCTGCAGTAGATACCTACTCCACTATGAAGTTTTTTCATTCTCCTTCCCTGACCTCTGTTTTTTCCTTATTGTTTGTCATACTCTTTGTATCCTCCTCTCTCTTTTCTGAAACACGTTTCCCCAGAGATGTCACCACATGTCTCCTGTTGTAGGAGAGAAATGGAATTGGCTGTGTCTGGCACAGGCCAGACACTGAGCCCTTCCCACAGAGGCCACCCCTGCAGGCCCGTCCTCTCCTGCCTCTGCCTCTCTGCTACCAAAACCTCGCCAACTGCACCCAATGTGTTAGTTTTAAGCTTTCAGAAATACAATTTCAATACTTAGGATATAACATTAATTTTATTTCAACTATGTGCTCCTTTTAGGACATTTTTTGCATATCAGATAATGAGGTCTTGGATGAAAAAGGGAGGAGTTTTACCAGTACTTTGTGAGAGGTATTCCTCATACCTATGGATTCTGTGGCCAAGAGGTGACTAAATTCCCATGTTCTAGTATACTATATAATGCAGACTGCATAGTTCCAGCCCTTGTAATTTATCCTGTTCTGGTCCTAATAAAATATATTTGACTAAAACATATGTGTTTAATCTTAACCTCCATAGCGATTGCCTTCAGTTTGAGGTGACTGTAAGGAATGACAAATTCCCTTCAGTGATATCCAGACATGTGAGAAATCATAGGTAGTAGTTGCACTGTATATTTGAAGGCATTCCATGAAACTTCATGCAAAATGCTTGTGCTGTATACATAAATAAATAAAAGAAATTTTTCTAAAATAAGTAAAAGCTCATAGAAATATAAAAATAAAAAACAACCCACCAAGCACAACCAGGAAAACTTTAACAATGTCTGAAAGATAAACAAATGATAAAAATTTTGCATGATGTGGGAAAAAGAACAAAGAAACTAGTTTGTTTTCCTCACAGAAAATTCCCCATGCATTCTTTGTAAGTAAAACTTGATGCATTGAATAAATACTAGATTCTTTTATGCTTTTTTCTTTTTATTCTTGTAAACAACTTCCGGACAAAAGAAATGACTTAGGAAAAAACCAAAAAAACAAACAAACCAGTTATCCATCCAGCCACATAGTCTTAATTTAAAGATTTAAAAAAATATAGAGAATACAAGGTTTTTCTAGTTTTGAAAATTCACTGTACTCAGATCTGTATGTCATATCATCACCTATTTTTTTTCTACACAATGCATTCTATGTTCAAAACATAATCTATTCCAGTAAAATAAAGAGCAGTTTTCTATTGACATCCTTGACAAAAATCTTCCAGCTCAGCAAACAAATAGGACAGTAGCACTACTACTCAAGTAAACTCATGCAAGGGAGTTATGATGATTTACCAAAGCTCTGACATCCTACTGACAATGTCTGTGAGTTATATTCAGCCTCAGTGGCACTGTTCAGTCTGAAGTTAAATCCTGGGATAGCTGTCTACCAGGCTGTAGTCAGGAATCTGAAGAGCTACTGCATGAAGAACCAGTGTGAAATGGCTGTTGTCAGGTATGTAGATTTCCCTCAGAATAATCTCAGGTGTCAAGACTGGATAGTGAATATTCAGGCTTCTTAGTGAAGTTGCAATAAATCTGTACCTGGATCAGCTGATCAGATAGAACACAAATTGAGTAATTCCATAGTTATCAAATGAAGTATTTGCATAAAGGACAGCAAATTCATCCCCAAGTGCTTTTGCAAACTACTGTGCTGTATTTCCTAACATTACTAGAAACATTTTGTGTCACCCTCCAATAGCAGGACCAGCTCAAAAGATGAGCAATCAAATGTAGTTTAACTGCAGGTTAAAAAGGCAAAATTCAATAAAGACAAAGGGCAAAGCTGTTAGCAGAAATTTATTGATGTCCTTCATTGCCTTGTCCAAGCTTTGCTCTTTATTGCTCTACCTCTACTCTTGCAGGAAGGAATAACTCAAGTCCACATATAGAAAATAAGCAGAGCACTTACTGCCCAAATCTCTCTATTTCCCTCATATCATCAGTTGCTTTTTGGAACATGTTGTTTTTGTCAAGTGAGGCTGTGGTTTAAGTCCAGAGGCTTTCCTGTAAGTGAAGAAGGCACAGCCAAAGCCACCAGCAGTCTGATTCAACTTTCAACAGGCCAGACAGAGTTAATCCTCAGGAATTGTTACCCACTATAGGAAGATGAGAGCCCAGGCAAGGGAGTTTGTGTGAACTTGCACCATTGAACAGACAGATACAATGAAATGCAGCCTGCTCTCTCATTGATGTTACAGAGTATTGCTCTGAGTAATGACTGCAAAGAGCTAACCACAAAGACAAAGGGTAAAAGGAAACAAGAAAATGAGGGGATCAATAAAAATCAGAGATGGACAAACACTGTTTTTTTGTGACAAGGATTAAAAAAATATATGCATAATAATGAGCGAGAAACATGGCTGCTACAGGAATCACTCTTACAAGCCAAGCTATTCCATAGGATCACAAGATCTATTTGCTTTGTTTTGGTTTTCTTTTTTTTTTTTTTCCCCTAGAGGTTCTGGTCATTTATATGGTTCTGTTTTGATTATCATTAAAATGAAAGGGAGACATTCTTTTTACTGCAATAAAACATTCCTACTGGGAATTTGCCCTCAAAGGAAAGATGCAATACTCTGTTCAAACACAAGGTCTAGGCACTAAAATGTACATTTCTTTAATTCACCCTGCAGTTTGATAAGAATGCAAAAGTTGAGGGATTTTTAAAGAAGCCTAAAAGTACCTCAATGATTTTTAACATAATTTTGTTTCAACTACCTCAGCATCTTTTGACAATCTTCACATAGAAGATGAGGAAAATTTGAAATGGCTCTAGGACTTCACTTATTTATGCTTTGTTACTTTTAATTGCTTGTGTATATTTTCTCTTTTTTGTGAATTTTTTTTTTCTTGGGTGTGGAAATAGGATTATTGAGGTGGAGATAAGAAGGGAAGGAAGAACAACTTTCTCCATTAGATTTATGCAAAGAAGTAAGGCCAATGTTATAGGATGGGGAGAAATTTTAAAAGACATTTGTATTACTGCATTATCAAAAATATTTAAACATATAGTAAATTACATACTTATCCTCTGCACACATTGCATATGTTAATGCCTGGCAATTATGAGATAGATGCATTATTTAATCTAAAAGGGTTTACTGAAAAATTTTGAAAAGATTCATCATGCTTTGTTAATTTGCAGTGACTCTTCCTTATTTGGTATGATTTATTTACAGAAAATAATTTCATAAGTAGAAACATCATTATGAAGACAAGGGAATGGTGATTTTACTGACAATTCAGATTGAGTTAATCTATGTATGTATTCCTGTATTTTTTTATTATTATTTATTATCTGGCATAAATTTAATTGTCAAATTTTCTTTTCAGGCTGCTTTAAGATTCTGTTCCTCAGAGTGACCATGATGTCTCCAGCGATCATTTTACTCTATTCTCTTAATTTTTAAAGCTTTTGATACTTTGTGTCCTGCCAATACCCAACAGGGGAAATTCTGAGGATGTTTTCCACCTTCCTTTACATGCACATATCTGACTTTTTGAAAATGTTTGTGTTTAATAGGAGTGCAAAGTCTTCTGTCTCTGGGTGATGGATTCTGTATGCACATGTGTCAAATGGTTTTTTCATTTGAAACCACTGATGCAGTTATATATGAACCCGATAAGTGATGTACCTGAGCATAAATTCTCTCTTGTTAAAGATAGTTGAGAGAAAGGTGAAAATGGATCAAAGAAATAGATGTTCTCTGCGTTTCATGAAGCTTCAGAGACTTTTAAGGAATCTGGTCTTTTAACTAGACATAGAATCAAAAATGCAAATCCTAACAAATATTATCAGATTCTCTGAAGTTAGGACAGGGAAACAATATTTTTGATTATTAATTTGAACAGGAACTCAAAAGGGGTGGGTTTTAATGATTTATTTTTACATTATTTATATTGTTGCTGTTTCCTTTTTTATTTTATTTCTTACTTGAAGATGAAGGTGGAACCACCTGATTTATCTGATGTAAATCCAAAGTGTCTGAATTAATACAGATGTTTGGAATTAGAACTCAACTTTATCCTTTCTACATTTTTTTTTCTCTCATTTTCAAAAAAAGGTAGTTTATTTATTGAAAGACAAAGTTCCAATGGATCATTTCTTGGGCAGAGATTTATCAGATCCAACATGAACTTTCATGTATATCTTTTTCAACCCATCAGAAAAGACAGTTGGAACATTCAGGTGTTTGAAACCTAGTTCTCTGTTCCTAGTTTCCCTAAAAAGTCAGGAGTTTGAAGATGAATGTCATTTCATGATGGAGAATCTTAGATAAAAGAGGCTTCTTTGTCTATTCCAGTGAATTAAATATTGGAAAAATTAGATCTTGCTTAATGACTTAAGAGTTGGAAAATTTAATCCTGGATGAAATTGCTGGATGGACAAAAAGCATTTTTCACCACAGTGCACTGAGATTTTCCAAGGAAAGGGAAAGAAAAAGGAAAACAGAAGGCAAAAGAGAAGGAAAAAGGGAAAGGAAAAGGGAAGGGGAAAGTAGAAAGGGAGGAATAAAAAAAATTAGAAAAAAGAAGATGAAAGGGGAAAATGAATAGAAAGTAAGGAAAGTGAAAGGAACCAAAGGTTTTAATTTTGTTTTTATTGAGTAGCAAACTTATTATAGCTCAAGAAAAAAAGTCCTAAATAAAGGAACATTCATATAACCACATTACACTTAGTACCAATATGCAGCATCAGTCATTTGAAGACAGATGAATTAGAGGGAAATTTTCAAAAATTAGATTTTTTTTAAATCTAATTTAAAAAAATAGAGGGATTTTTAAGAAATCTCCATGAAAATTCTTCTTCTCCTAGTGAGGTCAGAAGGAGAGGACAGGCGTTTGAGGGCAAAGGGCAAAAATAAGTTCATCTTAATGTCTTCCTTCCTCCTTCAAACCTGAGAAAAAAGCTTTGATTGTGAGAAAGAATAAGGATAAACAAAACAACCTGGATCTACTTTGGTTTTGAAGTGAAATATAGACTTCAGCACTTCACATTTCCTTATAACCTCGGATCTCATTGTCAGCAGCATAAGATATTCTGTACATCTTTCTTGCAGTCTGCCCTTACCTTCACCTCAGATAAAACCCCTTTCATGGTACTATCAATGGGGTTTTGTGAAGCTCCTAACTTCCAAACCCCTTTAAGACAGAATGTTGTGGTGTACAGGATCTGTCAAACAGATTAGTGAAGAGACATAGAGTGGGTGCATTTGGGAAAGATTGGTCTTTGAGAACACAGAGCAACTGTGAGCATGTTCAGTTCTTTGTCCAAGGTGCTTGACTTTTCAAAGTCTGAGAAAAGTTTCCTTGAGAGATATGAATTTTACATGAGCTACCCTAATGTCACTGTATTTGCTTCTTTGACAGTGTCACGTTTTAGCTCTTTAGTTCTATTTTCAAGAAGTGATTTAATCACTAAAATATAGGAGAGATCTGTTTTCCTGTGTGTTAGGTATGGCTCAATAATGGTTCATTTCTTAAAACTGAGTGCCAGCTTTGATTCAGACATGATCCCTAGTGTATCAAGATAGTGTTTAGATGCAGTGCATTCTTTGTAATGTGCTTTTACTCACTGTTCAGCTTATGTCAGGAACAAAAGATATGAAAGATACTGGCCCCAGCTGTCTTCTGTTCTAGCTTTAGCTATAATTTGCTAAATCAGCTTGGAGAAAATATTGTACTATCTAGTAAAATTTTAATATGTAGCAGACCAACTAAGAACATGATGCGTGAGCATGCAGGTGATGTAGATCAGCAAATTTTGCTGCTGCAGTTCTTCTGAAAATATGCTCAATAAATACAGCTTTTCTCTATTTTTTTTTGCGTTTCGGACTTTTATTATATAGAAGTATTAAAAAATAGCCATTTCTCCTTCATATCAGCATGCATTTCAGATCCAATTACAAAATATTTTGTATTTTGTTCTGGACTACTTATTTTTCTGGCTTTTTAAAATTTATGTCAATAGTTTGCCTGGTAAACAGCTAATTGATGTTCCTATATATTGTCAAATCAAAAGAAAGAATGGCTCTCCTGTCCTGATTTTATGATTTCTCTCTCTGATCTTCCAAAGTAAGCCAGCTCAGTTTGTAAAATAGTCTAGGTGATGAGTGTTTTCTTCCCCTTTTTCTAATAAGTTCCTAGGACATAATGTGCTGATGTTTGAGAAGAGAAAGAATTCATGACAGAAATCAGATAGCAGAAACTAGATTGAAGAGATCTCCACAAATAATAGGTTTATGTGGCTACCACCTCTCATCCTGGCATTAAATCTTTAAGTGCTTTATTTTAGTATTGCTCTGGTAGTAAGAGCTTGAACTTCAGTCCTTCCCCTGGGTAATGGTTCTAAGAGTCCAACTAATGAATAATTCATGCATATTCTTTTTTCCTCTCTCCCCTAAATACTTGGTAATTCCATGAAAACAGAATAAAATAAAGCAGGGGAAAATGAAAATTGCCTACTTTATGAAATTATATCACATTTAATATTTTCCCATGGAAGTGAAATCAAATCCTCTTGTACTGAAGGAATTTTCACTCCTTGGGGCAAGAAATATATGAAATAATGAATATTGGACATCACATTTCCATTGTGTTTGGCACTTACCCTGTGAACAGACAGATGTCTCTGTATTCCATTTGGGGAATAAGAACCTTCTTATAGCAATGAACAACATACAATAGTCTTCAAAGCAGTTGAGCTTGATGCATCCTTTTCTGACTTTACTCCTTTAACTCTTGTTTGAATCCTACTGAATTACTATGCTGCCTTTCCTGTCTCCATCTCCCATATGATTAATTCATTCTAGACAAGCTAAGAAGGAAGCATCTCAGTCAAAAACACAGATGATGGGAATTTAAGAAACTGGGTGCTGCAATAATGACTTGAAGTACTTTGTTCTTTTCAGAATGTACTTCTCAAATCCTTTGTGACTTCATTTGGACAAAATAGTCCTTCCCTACTTTTCAGGAAAAATATCTGCAAGATATCCTCATCCACCCTGCTAGAGTGCATCTTATATCACATCTACCTGGAAGGACAATATTAAACCAAATAGAACGTTGGATTTTTGGACAGGGAACTTACTTGCTAATACATTGAAAAGGCATCTAGCACCCATTCAGTTCATCAGATTTCAGAAGCTTAACAAGGAATGCAAAATAAAGAAGTGGGTTTCCCAACCTGGGACATTAGACATCAGCAATTCTTCAAATAAGGTGATGAAGAATTTAACTGGCATGCACTTTCTAAAGAGGAAATTATGTTTCTTTATAAATGGATTTAGGTAGTTACAGTGTATTAGTAAAAATATCCATGGCTTATATGGTGTCACTCTTATTGCTACTGTTGCTACTTATGCTCCTATCACTGTTCTAGAGCGACTAGTACTGGTATTGATAGTGGTATTATTACTGCTACTATTATTGGAATTTCTATTATCTCTCCTTCCAGTCATGAACACAGACTTTATTGTTCTATTTTCTTTTTCTAGTTTAAGGCTCAGACTTCTTTTTGTTTGTATCTTGCATACAGTGTCATAATTTCACTTGTTTCCAGTCTATGAAGCCATGAGAATTGCCAAATTTGGCATACAATCTTTCAATCTCTAAGAATAGAGAAGGAAGTCTTCTAAGGAAGTCTTCTAAATAACTGCCTCTCCCTCTCTTTCTCATGCACGTGTTCATTCATACGTACAAATATAACTGGAAATGAAAATGACACTCAAAGAATCTTTAGGTGGCTACAGAAAACAAGGAATGAAAGGAAATGTTAGTCAAGGGTGAAGAGAACCATATGTCTTCAAAAGCCTTGGCACAATGGGGAACCACCTAAATAGTTTTCTCAATGCACCCTGTAGTGCCTAGGTGTTGATGGACATATGGTACATTTCACCCTGAACTGTGAATTTCCTGAAACAGCTGTAATGCTCTTTAAATGTTTTTCTCGATAATGACACATTCACAGCATACATTATATAACCATTCCTCCCTGACCCTTCAGGTGGCCCATGTACTTTATCAGTCTATAGAAAACAGGATATTAGTGGATCATTTATCTTCTGGTTGCATAAATATGTCTTATTCATTGACATATTCTACAGAGGCTTAAAGTTTTCGGTGACTGCACCACGAGAAGGCCAGCAAGGTATTCAAGATTGCTGTCCTCTGGTAAGATCACAAACAAGCTCAAGATACAGACACATAAATAACAAAGATAAGCATGAGAGTAGCTCTTTGCTTTAATAATTTTATAGTTCATTTCCTTACTCTTATTTTTGCAAGACAAATTGGGAAAAATGCATGGGTGGAATAATGGAAAAATCAAGATGGACACAATTTTTAACAAAATATGGAAAAATCAAGATGGACACAATTTTTAACATGTAATGAGATAATATGATACTGGTATATCTATGTTATGCTCCCCATAGATTTAATTCCTCTGGGCAGCCCATCCTGTGACTCATCCTTTATACATGACACAGAATCATTCATTTTTCATTTCACTGCTGACTGGTAAAATATAATTTCTTTATTTTTATGATCAGTTACTGGCAGTGTGCGATCTAACTTATAAATCCGCTTGGGTAAATAGATTGGTTTATTTAGGAGAGAAATTATATTATCTGTAAGAAACTCTCTTTCTTGTTATTATAAAAAACCCAACAGATGCAAAATTTTCAGATTTAAAAACTTTTAAAAAATAATCATTTGATCTAATAATACTGATTTTGTTACATCAGAAACAAGTGTTCAAATAGAACAGTTTTCTTACAGCTCTGTAGGGGGATTACTGACTGATGAAGCACTTTAGGTTAATAAATTTTAAAAACTGTTGTTTCTTTTTTATTGTTACTGCCCTTTCCTTTTTTATCACCTCTTTTATATTAAATGGACAGCATCTTTTACAAGTCATCCATCTCTTCATCCCTTCTGTGAAGCAACGCACAGCACAGCCAGAATTTGTGTGTGAGAAAACCAATCAGGCAGCTGAATGGATTAGGGAGTGGTACCATAGCTTTACATTAACTTCATCTTTCCTGAAACTTTAGTTAACATTTTCAAGCACAGCAACTAAAAATATGCATGAAAAAAGTAAATAACTAGTTTTCCCACCATGTATTTTATAGAAGTTTTATAGACTTCATTATCTAATCACTGATTCCAAGGTTACATGCCAGATTATCATGTTAAAGGGCTCTCATATGTAGAATCAAACTATTCCTTTATTAAAATAACTGTTTCCAGAAATACTGGGGTCAATGAAAATACATATAAATTTTCTATTGTTTTACTCCCAAAAGTAAAGACTCCTGAATAATGAAAACCTATTTGGTTGCTGGATTTTTTGTTTGGATTTTTAGTTTCCCTGCAGAGATTATATTTTAGGGTTTTTGTATGAGCCTGAGTTATACTCAATGTGCTGCTCTGAAAATGGATGTTGCTGTTTTCCCCAGATTTTTAAATTAATATAATCCAGTCTCTTTCATAGGCCTTACTCATGCAAATACTAATTTCTTGTTCAGAGAGTACTTCTACCCACCCAAATTTCAAATAAATCATATCCTGTCAGATGGTGCATCACTTCTGTCCCAACTCTCTATTTTCACATGACAGTGGCAAAGCAGATCCTCCCCCTCATTTAATTTTACCTTTATATTCTGTCCTCCTGATTCTTCTGGCATGCTTCAGCATTTTCTTGATGCCTGGGTAGTGAAGTTGCAAGGTCCTCCCACCTTTTCAGGAGGAGGAACTGCACTGAGGAGGAATAAGTGATGGAGGGAACAGAATAAAATACAGCAGAGTTTTCCTGAAGCAGAACTGACAGTTCTTGTCTTCCAGAGGAATGCAAATGTGGCAGGCAGCTGGTTAAACAAGTTTCCTTTCCCCCTCTCAAGAATAAAATTTGTGAAAATACTGGAATTATTGCTTTTGTATGAAAATAATAAAAAAATATACTTGCCTAATCTCATTGAAAACAGAAAATACAAGCTATATTCCTACAAGGAGATGTGTTTGTCTTCTGCAGAGTCATCAGTGTAAAGAATCTGATGACTACAAAGTGGTTAGATTTATATCCAATAGGATATATTTAAATTATTAAAAAAATTCCTATCTTTCATTGTTTCAGAAAGCAAAGAACTGGAAATGTTATAAAAGAAAGTCATGATCCTTAAGTGATCTGATTTTCAAATACCAAATTCAAGATTTTGTAATATTTATGGTTTAAAATGATGCTAATAATACAAAATCATATTATTATTACTCAAACAAAAGTAAAAATCACAAGTAAGAATCACTCTGACAAATTTTTTACATTGAATCATTTCAGGCTCTTCATGCTGGCACAGAAGAACACATTTAACAAGACAATAGTGAGCTACTTTCTCTGGTTTGGACATAAAAAACATTACAGAGAGGGCTGAATCTCACTGTATTACACCCTGAGTCTCATTAGTAACTTAAATTTGTACTTATAGTTTAATAGAAATGGGCTTGTTAATTTCAAACTCAAATGTTCTGGAAAACATGCTTCAAGCTCAGGTTGTTTGATTTTCAATATCTTTAAATGGCTTGGATTGTATTGTCTGCTTCCATATTTTATATATAAAATCTGCAATCAACATAAAAAACTGGCAACAAAAACTTAACATTTCCTTTCTCTCCACTTGTCCACAATTTGCCAACTTTCCAGCACAGCACTTCCTAATTGTGTACTCAAACACCAGCTGTCCCACATAAATGTATTGATGGAAATGAAAACTTCTGGAATTTAGCAGCAAACAAATACTGAAATGCAAGATTTATGAACACAAGTTAATTTTTGACATTGTTAATGTTAGAAAGTAGCTCCATCTAAACTTCCTGTTTTACTCCAAAGAGCTAACCTAAGACCCCAATTGCTGCACACATGTGCAAATTAAAACCACTATTAAAAACCACTATTAGGTTCTACACCGCAACAGGTTCAACTACACCTATCCACAAATTCTTTTTCAGATTTACATGCTATGTAAAAATCAGCCTTGGAAGATATTGAATTTTAAAGATTGTTGTAGATCATGCGAAGACTTTCCCCCCATCCCCCCAGGAAATATTAAGATTTACTGTAGATAGTAATAGTGTAATAGAAATACAACTTGCAGATTCACAAAGGTCTCACAAGGTGCTGATTTTACAGATCCTTATGCTTTAGAAAGCAATAATTTTTAGTCAAAATAATCGCAGTTGTGAAAAGAGAGAACAAAAAGACAAACCTGTAACTGATTTGATGGCAAATATGTCCTCTCATTACCAGAAATACATCCGCTTGTGGGAAAAGATTGCTTGTTCCTTTGTAAACAGAAAGACAATGGAGAGCAGCATTATTGTCCCATAAAACCAAATCTAGAAAACATAGAGACCCATAACTCATTCTATTGAAGTAACATTGGTCAGGAAATGGTTAAATTCTTTAAAGGTTCACACCTAGATTCACAAACTCTTTTTAAAAATATTTTAAAAAAACTTAATATATTTTATAGCTTCACTCTTGTATACATTTTTCCAATGCAAAATGGAAAATGAACTCTGTGCAAACATGAATTTAAATATTCTAGATCAGCAGCTACTAGCAAATAATATTCTTTGATATTGGCCTATGTAAAACTCAGTGCATTATACAGCTCCTGCAGATACTTGCTCAAGAAATAAAATGTCTAAAATGTAAGTGAGAAACTCAGATATGCTTCTGCATTCTTTGCTGGCAAGAAACTGGTTATTTTTTCATGAAAGAACTTCGAAATTTTGGAAGATATTTATTCATCCCCATTTCATTGCTAAAATCAGAAAAATTTAACTAGCTTTTCATCGACTTGGAAATGCACATATTTTTACACCTATTAGAAAAATTTTGACAAAGCATCAAAATTAATGAAAAAATAGATACATCTAGGTGCTAAAAATGGAGTATCCACAAATTCCTAGTGCCATCTATTTGTGGTTGCTTGGAATTGCAAGTCATTATAATTTGCATAACATTAAATAATTCAATGCTTGAGTTATGGCAACCTACCAGAGGAGAGACTTAAAAAGGAAATAGAGTATTACTGGAATCACTTGCAAGACACTAATTATGGAAGAATATCTTCAGTGGGAGATGTGAGTATGTTTGGAGGCGTTCTTGTCTATTTTTCTAAATTGAGAGTATATTCTCTATTTTCAATAAAATATATTAAGAAAGAACTTAATAATCCCTAACCATGCCAAATAGTACTTTTTGCACTCTCCGGTTGAGGACTCAGATACCTAAAAGCTCTTCACAGGAACACAGATTGTCCATTCCTTTGAACACAGCCCAGCCCTGTATTTGAGTAAGGTCCTGTGAGCACATTGGCAGAGGTGAATGGCTTCTGGCAGGACCTCTAAAGAGTTGCACTTCTGAACATGAAACTGCTTAACTTTTACAGGCAGCTGTTTAGGCAAGCACTGGGCTGTATTTGAAATCTGTCTGGACCTGATGTATTCACGTTAGGGTTACAGGAGAAGAACTTCTCTCTGAACCTTGACTTACAGCTTGGAGACATCTCTTCAGTGTCCAAACTCTGTCACTAGCGTGAATAAGGTCACTTTCATGTGACAGCCCAAATAACTTACTCATGCAGAAAGCAGGAAGCTCATGGTTAGCTTGGCTGGGCTTGCATTCCCAGATGTCCTCCCAGGAGTCTATTTTTCCCGCTCAATGTGATTTGTTCTCACCATCGGAGGTGGGTGTTCATCTACTGCTCTCACTGAGGATGAAAGGCAATAAATCAAGATTGGGGAACTCAAGAGAGACCGTGACTAGTACTGTTGGGCAATTGGCTACAAGATGAGATTCTTTGTGTGCAGTTTTCTTTTTAGGAGTCTTTCTTCTTTTTGCAAGAATCTGCCCTACTCTCAAGATGGTTCAGCTCCTATGGATGCACAGGTCCTCCCTGCCCTGGGCAAGTGCTTTGGCCAAGAGTGTATTCAGTGTCAAAGCTAGTAACAATACTGAGCACCAGCATAGGTTAGAAGCACAGAAGCTGATGCCTGTGAGGTGTATGGTGACAAAATATCTTAGGGCACTGAAGAATTGGGGACCTAATTCTCACATGTATAAGTGCTTCCTTGGTAACAGGCCTTCACCCCTAATGAACCATTCTGAAGATGTTCCCTAAGTGCACATTTTCAACAGTGTAAATATACAGTCCAGGGTTATTAATTCTTCTCATCAGGAAATAATACAGAATTCACAGCAAATGAATGGTGAAAAGCATTTTTTTGCATAGTCTCAAACACTGCCTTTTCATTATTCTATTTTCATTATGCCTGATTTTTTGAGAGATAACCCTTTTATAAAATGTAAATAATTTTTAAAGCAGAAATTTCAGCTTTGAAACCAGCTGTCATAAGTAATGGCTGGTCAATTAAAACAATGGATTAATGTTCTGTTTCAAAATAAATAAAACACTAAGAAATGCATCATATTAATGAAACAGACCAATTTAGGCAGAAATTACCCAGAAGTTACACTTCTTCCTTAATATAGAGATGACTTTTCCTTTTTTTTTTTTTTAATAGATACAGAAAAAAAGTTTTGCCTGCTTTTTAGCCTGTGAGGAGAGATTAAAATAATAATTTCCTGACGTAGTAATAACACTGGACATTGTATTTACTGACATATGCCACATCTTCATGCTCCCAGTTTCTCAAAATCAAGGTTCTTATTCTGTGCTCAACCCATTTTCACTCTTCTCACTGGTTTTATTTTCCAAATCTCAAAAGGTGCTTTAGGGAGAATTTCTCCCCCAAAAAATCAGTATTCTGAGATAGACAAAGCACAACAGCCACTGAAACGAGCACGTGCCTGTGTCCCCAGCTTCTGTGTTTTGCTGAGAAATATCAGCATCTCTGGTTTTAGGGAGGTAGATATGGGGGTAGAGGGCCATACTGTAATCCCTCTGCTGAGGTAAACTTATATTTAAATGGATTTTTTCCCCAACAAGAGTGCTTTAAGGGTGATAAAAGGAAAAGGTTGGATGTGCAAAACCAGGGACCGTAGCCAAGGACTGCTGAGGCAGAACGTTGCAATTCTTGGGAGGCTGCTGTCTGTAGAAGCTCTGCCACTTCTGCAATTTTGTCATCAAAATCTCATCATGCTGTTGCCCCGGGAAACTTCTTGCTTTGCCTAAGGACATCCCTAGTGCCTAAAAGCACACAAGCCAGATTTCAAACTGGCGCTGTTCCCATTTCTGTCACCTCTGTTGCATCTCAGCATCATCATCACTTCGAAATGGCTCAGAAATTACTAGCAGTGAACACTATAGTGGCTGGGTCTCTTCTGCCTAAAAAGTATGTCCTGCAAAAAGTATTATTGCCTGGTCATCTAATAAAATTTGGCTTAATTCCATCTGGTTAATTCATGTTAGCTGAATCTGATCTAAACAACTTCCTACTGTAAACGAAAAGTAGGAGATGTGAGTGACAGTCTTTATAGTTCTTAAGGTGAAAATGTTTTCAATTAAGTAGTATTTGCCTTAGGAAAATGTCACAGATTTCCTCCTGCCCTTTAGATTACTATTGTTTGTTGAAGGCAGCTTTTGCAAGACTGTGTAAAATGCTTATTTGTTTGGCAATATTTGCGCAATGTTGTGAGTCAGAAATGTTACGTCTTTGATGCAGAAAGACAAATTTTTGAGCAGAGAAAAAATGTAAAAAGAGCTTGAAACACATTATGGTCTTTTTTTTAACCTTCCTTTTTCTCTTGTGCCTACTCCTAAAACAATTTTCAAAGTACTTCACTGTATTTCAGAGAGCCAGTTACAATCTCCATCATGCAAATTGTCCAAGCAGTCATTTAACAGCAACATTTTTGTGCTTGTCAGACTGAAGGACACAGAAAATGTGCAATTTCCCCATCCCATGGAAGATATTGAAGGGGGTGGGGAATTCACCCAACTGTTAAAATCTTAGCAGATTCCAAATGAGTTATGTTTCTCTTTTTTTATCTCCCTCTTTTATTTTTTTTCAATACAGAACTTCTTCATCAAAGATCTCTAACTATAGCCATAATTGCTGTGCTCCTAGTTAGCAAACAAACACAATTCTTGCAATGCAGAAGCTCATAGTTGCTACTGTCTCTGAATTTAAAAGGGGTTGAAAAAAAAATCGTTTTGTATTTCCTGTCTTTTACTGATAATTTAGAGATAGTACTGTGAAAATTATGTTGTAACTAGGGGTAACTTCACAGAGCTATGCTGAGAAGACAACCTTCAAAATAGACATGCTTTATTCTGAAAATATTTTAATTTTTGAGAGTTATCAAAAGAAAAATGTGGAGTCTTTTTTTGGAAACAGTGGCGAAAATTCACTATTGTTACCAAAAAAGAAGACTGGTACTACTCTTGTGGGATAAATTGGTAAGGCCGTTTTACTTTTTTTAAATTTTTTTTTAATATATGATGCATTATTGCAAAGATAAAGTGTGTGTATATTGAAATAAAAGCCACATGGTGAATATAATTTCATTCTGACTAAACATTTGTATTGGAATATGAATCCCAATATTACCAGGTAGATTGTGCCTGGGCTCGTCTGACCCTTGCTGCTGGACAAAGCCGGCAACTGTGGTGTTTCACCTCAGAGACATTTTTGGCTGGCTGGAGGTTACAACTGGGCACTGAAACAAACCCAGGCTTGTAGAAACTCAGTTTACCTCAAGTGGAAGGGCTTCAGGTGAGGGTGAAGAGGAAAAGGAGATGGATTCTGTCGGAGGGTTTATATCCAGAGTTTTATTCCATGGTCCACAGACATCTGAATCTTGGTAACAGCTCCAACAGAATGGCGAGCACATGGTCCTGGTTCAATTAAAGCCCAGGGACAGGGGGAGGGAAAGGGACAGTGAGCACCAACCAGGTGGGAGGAGGAGGGTCTCAGGGGACAAGGGACACATAGACGGGCCAATGACCCCAGGACTGAGGGGCATCCTTTGAACGTGACCAACCACACGAGGCCTTGCTGGAATGTTAAGACTGACTGACAGAACTCACTCAGCAAGGGGGCGAGGAGGAAAGGAGAGTGGTATTACCACACCTGGGAAGGGACTGGGAAGTAAACCAGGGAATGAGCTCACACTGCAACACATTTGTGCTAGTGTTCCCTTCTTCTGGCCTGGGCCTAGCATTGCAAGCACAGGTACACCAGGGAGCTCCCCTGGGTGATTTGCTGCCCCATGACTGTGTGCTCTGGGATTTTCTGCCTCACAGGGCGTCCCGAGGCTGCACACTGCAAAGTTCCAGCTGCAACCCTGTCAGCGTAGCAGAGTGAGCTTTCACCTGACTCTGTCTGCTATCAAACACAGAGTGGAAATCTGTTGAAGCAAAGGGTTTGACCAACGCAAATTTCTCAGGCAGGACTGAGCTTCCTGCCACAAAAACTATGTGAATTCTGGCATTCTAACACTCGTGTTTTTTCTAATTGCATTATAGTGACACTGACATCTCTCTGTTCTTGCTAAAAGTCCTTATTATCATCCATATTTCCCCATCATACTGAATCCCAGGATGAGACTTCCACAGTCACTAGTTTAATCAATCAATAATTTTGATAATTCTGTTTTTAACTTCAGTTTTTTGTAAAAATTTCATTTGGGATGTGAGTTTCTACCATCTGAAGGGAGATGGGAAAATGACATGGTGAATAATCTAATTAGTAAATGTCCATAATATTGTGGGATGACATTAAAGACCCTGTTTGGAAGATCATGCTTAGAGAAAATAAATGGTTTAATTCCCTTATTTTTAACTTTCTATTTGGACATTTTAAATCAAGCTACTCCACTTGCTAGAAATGATTTTTTTTTTTTTTAATGCAGCATGAGGTAACACATTTTAAAGAAGAAATTGACTATGGTGACTGGAAGGATGAGATAGCAGTTCTGTCCTCATTTACTTGGCTATGGCAAAATTCCCAGAGGCCATTCCATACAGGTATTTATTGTACACAACATATAGAGTACAAATAGAAAACTGCAGCTTAAGAAAAATGAGTGTCAGAAGCTTAGAAATAAAGCTAAAGCTGCTGTTGGAAGGAAGATAAATCAAAAGAACAGTTTGGTTTCTTCTATTTAAAAATAAAATAAAAATGAAAATCAATAAACAAATGGCAATAGCAGTTGATATGCTGAATAAGCAAGTGAAGAGCTACAAATACACAGTAGATTTTCTGCTTATCTTCATCCTCAATTTATTGCACTGCATGATGCACTACAGAAAAAAGTGACCAAATTCATTTTTTGACTATATGCCAAGCTATGTAGCAATACAAATCCATTCACTGGCTGACAATTTACCTCATTCCTAAGATGCAATTCCCCAGTATTGCTTCAGTTTTCCTACCCTCTTTGGGGCACATAATTTTTTCACATTTATGCAGCTATTTCTTGAGGTAGGCTAGAGGGCAAAGTGTGGTCAAGATAGCAGACCCATATTAATTTGTTTCTTGACCAAAATCATAATTCTGAAGGCAAGACCACTATAAATAATTCCTTGAAGCATATATATATATTTTTTTGTGAAATCTCCACCAAATCACAGCTGTGTAAAATATGCCTGGATATTTTCCCAAGGATACCATGTATTAATCCATTACAGCAGCAAGAGGATCACAGGATCACACTGTGTGAGTTATTCAAGCTTTTTTCTGAAGGCAAATGAGATTCAGCAATTTGGTGAAGTATGTCACAGTGGAAGTGTATTGCAAAGCCCACACACAGTAAATATACAGTGACTAGAAGGCAAATATTTCTTGTTTGTTGTAATACTATGTTATGCATGAAGGAGTTGACTTGTGAAAAGCCTTGTAATAAGTATTGGTATCTGGAGGTGGAGTAGAAAGTAAAACTATCTGAGATGCAAGAAGCTGAATTAATTCAAGAATATTTTTGCTTTGATGGGGAACAGATATAACTGTCAATACGTAAATGACTCAGATATTCCTTTACTTTGACCTGCATTAAGGTCAAAGCCTACATAAAATATGCTTAAAATTGCCTGAAAATTTAAAAATAACAGTAGGTTATTTTCAAATTTCAAGTCCTTGGGTTTTTTTCCATAGGATCAGAGACTTTCTTCTTCCTTCTTCTTTCTTCTGCACATTCAATTCCTCAGTACAGTGAAAATCTTAAAACCAGGAATATGAACCAATACAAACTGCTTATTTAGACCTCCAATAGCATGACAGTGTTTATTTTTAGCATTTTAAAAAAGTGAGTTTGAAAACTTAAAATAAGGACCAATACTGGTGCTTTTTTTCATATTTATTCAATTTCTGATAATAAACTCTGGTTTCCCAGAGCTGTTATACTACTGCTTGAGGAGGAGGGAAAGGCAGAGACAATGTGAGATGCACTGACTTCAATCTCCATTCCCCATCCCCCTGCACTAACTGGGGGGAGAAGGTAGGGAAAATCTGGTATGAAATTGAGCCTGACAAGAAGGGATGGGCAGAAGAGAAGGTGTTTCAAGATGTACTTTTATTTCTCACTAACCTACACTGATTTTATTGGTAATTCAAATTAATTTCCCCAAGTCAAGTGTGTTTTGCCCCTGATGGTAATTTGTGTGAGGCCTCTTTACCTGTTGCTTTGTCAATCCATGAGCCTTTCACAAAATTTTTCTCTCTCCTTGCAGCTGACTGATGGAGTGATGGAGAGATTTTGGTGTGTAACAAGACAGGTCAAATCACCAAAGTGATTCAGACTATTATATGACTATTTTTTTGTGCTCTCTAAGTTTTAGTGGCAGATGCTTGGGAAGTGGTACCAAAAAGTTCCATGTCCCTAGTTATTTTGACTACCCACCATACCATATTTTTAGAGATAAAATTTATCTGGTTACCTATTCATATCTGGCCCTCGATTCTCATGACACTATTCAAGCATTCAGGTATGCTAAAATGCAATGTACTCTGTCTGTGTCTCTCCTAATGTAGTGAGATAATGGTTTATCTACCTTGATGAATGCTCAAACAGAGACTGTTTTCTATTATACTTTCAAGACTTCTGGTGATAGCAAGTGATGAATAATGAAACAGTCTTTCCTTCAGTAATGGCTTTATATAACAAAATCACTTGATAAAGCAAAGAATTTCAGAAGGTGATGGGAGCTCTTAGATTTAAAATGAAAACTCCAGACATGAATATCTCAAGTACATAAATGCTTCATTGCTCTGACAGGGCAGAATGGCTAGTAATTGACTGTCTTAGTAGGATGCAGTATTGAAAGATGATTACATAAGCAGAAAGAGCCATTTGCAGGAAGGCTACACATTGTAATAACAGAATAAGGGTTTTTAACAGGACAGTTTCTGGAGTGTTAATAACAGAGATGAAAAGCTGGTGATTCTTCCAAGCATGCAAATCACTGAAAGTTTCACATATGTATAGAAGTCAGAGAACTGTCCAAGAAAAACCCATTCCAGATTTTTCTATAGAATTGGGACTGCAGTGAATTTTTAGATTGAAAATAATGCTTCAATTATGTTTCAAAAATGAAAAAATCTTTATAATCTTGGAATAAGTCTTTTGATGTGTTCTTCTCTGTTCTTTTCCCTTCTTTTTCATTCTATGGAGAAAATAAGTGCTCTGAATTAAATTTTATGGAATTTCCAGAAAGCAAGTTTCAGCCTTGGAGCAAACCCTGATGAATGATTCAAACACAAAACCATTCTGATACCTGCATTTGAATTGCTAATAATAACAAAATTTGCTGCTCATGCTGCCACTGCTGTTGCTCACTCTGCCAGTCCAGATGTCTGCTACCCATCCCTCTGCATGCAAATAAAATTGCTATCTCTTAGAAAAACTTTTTAATCTTGTATGACCATGGCTTTTAACATCCACAATCCATCTCACATCTGATGTAAACTCTGTGTAAGACACAGAGTAGTTGTTATACTAGGAATGATTCGGATTTGTAACATGAACAGAGATTCGGTCACTATCTGCTTTAGCATAAGGCTACGTTGTGTTTTGTATTTTTTTAGAAACTTTTCAGTACTTGAAAATGTAATGTCAAAGGTGGTATGAATCAATAAGACACTTTTAAACCCTCTCTCCAGCTCTACCCCCCCTTTATGTGGTAATGTTCAGATTGGGAACCATTCTCAGCAATAGCATCATACTGCACTGCTATGACTCTGTTTTTTAAACTCTATCTTGTAGTCTGTTTATCTACCTAAGATTTCTCTGACAGTCAGTCTCTGTCTGTCATTAGCTTACATATGTGTTTTTTTTTTAAATAAAGACTACAAGACTACACTATTTGAACTGCTAAATGGAGCATACATAGGGTGTTAGCATGATAGTACAGGCAAATAACTGCAAAAGTATTTTCTTCAGAAATCTCATAGAACAGTAAGCCAAGAAAAGGCTCTCAATTTTATTATTTTACTTGATAATGGACAAAGTACTTTGATAATATATAAACAGCACAAGAGAAATCTTACTCACCCAAGTCTTCACAGTCCATAAGTAGCATAATCAAGGATACATTCTTTGTTCCATTGTCGTGACTGGAAAACAAAACAGAACAAAGAAAAATCTTCTTAATTTTAAAGGGATTAGGATTTCACAATCTGGGACTTGTCCCCCTCTCTTTCAGACTGTCAGCTAAATCTAGTAGTCACGACATTCTAAGTACTTTGTCACATCTGCAAAGTAGTTGTCTTTTCAAAAATTAAGCAAATCTCTAGACTAAAAGAAGGTTCCTATTCAGTGTCTCCTGAAGGTAATGGAGCATTATGTAACTCTGAAAGCCTCCTCAGAGACCAGAGTTGTGCTGCTGCTTGCAGTCAGTACCACTTACACACTCTTGATACACTGCACTATGAGTGAGACCCACGCCTTCCACTGGGGCAACTTGCATGGACAACAAAGTGTCCTGAATTTCTGCTTTTTCCTAAAGAGAGATCTCCTGTCTCTCTCTGTGACTGATAGGTACATTTCTAGTACAAAGACCAGACAGATGATCATAGGAATTATTCCTAGTGAAGTAAATGGGGTAATATAATTTTCTTAGGTAAAAGAGAAAAAAGAGAGCTCTTCCTCCTTGCATGCTGGCAACAGAGATGGACAAACTAAGATCAGCACTGGCTTATAATTTGCATTTACTCATTTTTCCCTTAACTGTTAAAAGTAGTCTTGTAGTTTACTCTCCCTCAGAAAAAGATTGATGGATGCTTTGTTTTGATTTAAAGTCTCATTGCACAGTTGGGAACTTCTTGCATCACTGTAGTGATTCTCAGAGCATGGCTGGTGTGATTAGGGGAAAAGGATTTGGCTATTGCAATGGATTGGACTCTGAAAAGTCTGCACAACTTTTGAATATTATAGTTGAATCAGTGAGTTTACTACAAGGAGAGCACCTGAGTCATGAATCAGAAAACCTCAGATGAAGTTTGGTTCCCTTTTCTGCCTGTCAATCAGACCTCTTGAGGTGACTTGTTGAGTCCACTGAATATTTGACAACAATACAAAATTGATACATGACTTTGTCACTCACAAGAACTCTAGGACCACATAAACTCTCCACAGCATAGCAAATTTCTGTAGTAACATTTTTATCTGTTGTGTTCTAATGTACTCTCTCTAGAGACCACTGTCAAAAATGAAAATATTATCAGATAATGTTTCTAGGAGTCACATCGTTGTAGATTTCCTGGAAGTACCAAAGGATTTAAATAGCTTTGCTGTGTGACTACTATGTCCTACATAGTCTTACCCTACTCATATTCCTGGCCATTAAAAACATCACTTGATGGGACATCATTTTATGTCCTTGTTATTTTGAATCTTGTTAGATTGTGAGTTGGCAGCCTGGTTAACAGTCTATATGTGATTTTTCTTCTTTTCATAAATAATATTTTATAGTAATTAACCCATTTTCCCCAGCTCAGCTCAGCTTGCTTTTTTTTTTTTTTTTTAGGAAAATAATTACTTTATTCACTCTGAGACAATTTCAGTGTGTTTCATATCAAGTTACAGATAATATTTGGCATGCACAGATCTGATGATAAAAACACATGAATGTTTTTAATATTTAGGGAACAGAGGCATTGATTTTAGAACAAAGCATCATGGAACATCTACTACTGACACAAACAACAGTTTAGTTAGGATAGGATCTGAAGGGTGGTTTTGATCCAGATTCAGTTGTATTAGCAAAAGTATAACAATCCATGGTAAATTACTACTTTAGGAACTCAAAGTACATAGCCATCACAACCTTCAGCATGTGCCAACATGCATCAGTGAGATGTTTTGAGAGGCAAGGGACAATATGTCCCGATGCTGTGCTTTCTCTATATATAACATGTAATAAAAGAAGCTTTCCTTTTTCCACTGCCCAAGACTGACTCCCCATCTATCAATGAACAAGTCCTGCTAAACAAACAATAGAATGTGAAAAAAAAAGCTATAGCACCTTAAAATTCTTTATGTTTCTATTATCAAGCAGTCATTGTTAGAAATAAAAATCATCTATCACAAAAATATCTTTTATAAGCTCGCTCAGCTGAAATGAGGTTACAGTTCATATTCAAGTTGTTGATAGAATAGTCTAAACTGTTCTACAGTGCCACTTCAAAAAGTAACTTTAAAACAATGGAATCAAGTGTTATCATGGCTCATTGTTTCTGGGGAGACTATGGCCTGATGCAATGAAGCAAATGCAAAATCTCCCATCGACGTTGTTAAGGTTTTGATAATTCACTAAGGACAGAAGCTCAACCTAAATTCCTGTCTTGAAGTAAGCCTTATTGAACATGAAGGAAGAAAAAGAAATTATTAGGCACTTCTATGTCATATCTAATTAAGAGGAATTAGTCTTTCATAAATTAATAACTCTTTGTTTACATGTCTATGAACTTAAACAGGATTAACGATCAACCTGGGCACTTATTCAGAAACAGAGGTCAGGTGTCATCTCAAATTGCTTGCTTCATTTTCTCTCTTTATTGTAATTTAACAAGGAATGGGCTGAATTTGAAAAATCTTAGACTACATTCCAAACTTAAATGCTGAATACTTATTTATATTGTCACTCAACCCAATTTTGGGAAACTGGCTTGATTGTGAAATACCTGTTGCTTTACAGATTGTGACAGAAGAGAACTACTTCTCTCATGACTTTTGAGGAGAAAACAAAAGACAGACCTAGCTGCATAAACATCAAGTACAGTTATAATAATTGGTGATGTTGAGCTTCGTGGTTTTTTTTTTTTAGTTCGTTCCCAAGTCGCAGTTAAGGGATCAATTTGGAAAAAAAAAAAAGTAAATAATTAGGTATTTTTTAATAAAATATTGTTGGAGTAAAATACCTGCAGTATTAAGACCTTTTGCTGAAGGGTACTTTTTCATGGGTATGTGTTTCATGATCTTTGTTTCCTAAGTTCTTTGACTGGAGGCATTGTATAATTACATACCCACAATGCGGAGATTGAAGGTCAATGTCAGATTGTCATCCTTAAGGTAGCAGATAAATTTTCTCAAGAATACTTTGCATTTTTTCAGGTTATGTCTGGCAGTGACAAGTGAGCTCAGGATCACAATATAAGTGTGTTGGATGTACATATATTATGCAGCTGATCTGCAGGTACACAGCAAGTCCATCACCTGAAAGCTATTCTGTTCTTGTACAGTGACTTTATGCTACATGCACTGTGAAATCAGATATACCAGAGCTGTTCTGCCCAAGCCTTTGCAGTCTCCAGTAAGCTTGTAAACCTGCACTGTGCAAATGTAGAATTCTCCTGTTTTGCAAATATGACACAAATATATGGTTACATAGGATCTCTTCAGAAAATTCTTCAGAAAATCCAGTCATTGAACTTAAAAGTTTTGACATTTTTTACTGTCCATTATCATTGGATTGCCAAGGATATGAGTTTCCTGAGGGATGGCATGTGCACACTTAAAATTTGAGATTAAGTATTTCTGTGTGAATAACATTTTTTCTTCCAATTTGTTAAAATGCAGGGTAAACTTAACCTTTTTAAATTTTGTACTTGTTTTCTGCCATGAAACTGTACTGTTGCAACACTGCTAATGGACTTCAGTTCTGAAATTTAGTGCTCTATTCTTTTCCAGTGTCCCTTCTGTTTGGAGTAAAAATTGCCATTTAGGACATATACTCTGGTATTTTTCCAATATGAACATTAACATGAGGTATTCAAACACTTTCAATTAAGAGATAAATGTGTTTTGAATCTAATTTCTTGGGCTGCTTCACTAAGACATTGTTCCATTTACCTCCCTTCACAGGAAAAAATATTTCTTTAAAACAAGCCCTTTCTGTTAAATGTCTATGGCACTCTGCTTGGCAGCTGTAGACACAATTTGGGTCACTGTGTTGGAATTTGAGTATATATGTGTATATTCTGAGCCACCTCTGACACTATTATGTCATGAATTGAATGCACAAGTGAATAGATGATGATGGTGATTTATTCTGATAAAAGAGACAGAATGACCTGAAGGTAATTCTTTACACTAAGGACACAATATATAATTAAGAACATTTATGAGCTTAAGACCTTTTCCTACACTGCTTTCTGTATTTTCTCAAAACTCTACCCTTCATGACCTCTCTCTTAATTGAAAAAATGGGAAGTCCCCATAGATGTTGGTTAAACTAACTCACCAGTGCAGAAGACATGCAGACAGTATATAGCAGAGAAAGAATGGAATTACTGTGAGACAGCCTCAGCTGGTATAAATCAGTGTTGCTGTGATGATTTGCACCATCTGAGGAGGTGGACCAATATTACTTTTATGTTTCCTAAGGAACACCAAAATATAAATACAGCTCAAAAATTCACTTTTCTGTTTAGAAGTTTATAAACTTAAATACAGCATGCCATAGGTAATGAGGGACATAAACAAGTAAAACTGATGAAGGAAGAAAGATTTTTAAGAAGGTAGAGATAAGAGCACATTTCCTCAATTCATGTGTAGCCGTTGACCTTACCTGATCTAATGAAACAAAAATGGAGTTGAGCTAGATGATCTTTAAAAGGTTCCTTTCAAAACAAACTCCATGATGCTATAGGCTGAGAAGAACGAGGACGATAAGATCCATACCTGAGTTTCTTTGAAGTTTCAGAATCAATGTAGTTCTACAAATATAATTACTGTTCCCAGTAATCATGGTATTTCATTTGGTTTCTTGCCCAAACCAAGTTTGAGATACTTTTAATAACTCAGTAACCAGATCTCTGATGTTTTGAGGTTTTGATGCCATCACATTTTGATTCCCCTAGTACTATTCTAGGAATAATTGAAAAAAAATCAGATAAATTTAAAATGAAACTTCTGTTTTCTAGACAGTGGTTAGAAGAAAACTTAAGCACAACATCAGGGTTTTACATTTCTGTGTCTAACACAATGAGATTATAAATTTGTGAATAATTTTTAATTCATTAGGCAGGAGGGATTTTTAAGTTTAGGAAAGATACAGATACAGTGCAGATTTCCTTCTTTTGCCTTTTACAATTTATCACTGAACTTCAGTGAACTGCTTTGGGGTGAAAGGACTGAATGGAGGTCATTTAGGGCCACATTTGATGAAAGGCAGAAGATTGTGATCAAGAGCATATGGGATTACATTTGGAAGAGAGGTTGACATTTTTATGGAATAATGATGATTAGCAAAACTGGGCATCTCAAAATTGTCTGAGAACTGTTCTGCAGCTAAGACTTCTTGGTGTTCACAGATTTATAATCTATGGACAGAAAAAAAGCAGAAACTTTCATGCCTAAGGTATCTTATTTCGAGAAATCTTTGCCATACACTTATAAAATGAGCACATCTTATGAGCAGAAGTGAAACAGGCTTCTTAGTCATTTTTATTCTTCACACTGTTCTGTGAACAACCTGAAGGCTCATGAGATCACATATTTGGAAGAACTAGTAACTACAATAGCAAAGGAATATACATAATTTAGACTCCTTCGCATTTGTTCTTGTTTGTTACCAAAACCTTAATGCCTATTTGTAGTAGGAATGACATACATGTACCCTTAGGTCACATATTCTTGGAATGCAATTCTTTGAAGCTCGACTGTTCCACTGTGTGAACCAAAGACATGTGAAAAGAACTGTGAGATTTGCTTTAAAAATGCACTCCTGAGAACAGTGAGAATAGACACACTACCTCTAGAAATCTACCTATGCAGACATCTGTTGTACTTACTGAAAGAGAAATATGAGGGAGAACTGAGAGGAAAGGTGGCAATAAAACTGTGATTACTAGCATGGAAAGAAAACAAATCAAAGAATTATAGTTTGGAATCTAATGGGATTATGGTAAAGAGATTGTATATCAGAAAAAATTGATCTGTTTATTTTTTAAAATAAATTTAAAAGTGCTGCACACATATATGAATATATATATATATATATATATGTATATCTGTGTAACCCCTTCATTGTCAGAGAAACACTTTGGCTCAGATTGCTTCACTGCATAGACTAGGAAAAGCTTCCTCTTTGAGTACATCCTTGATGTAATTTCTTTTTTCCCAGTATTTTCTACAAATTAACTGACACACAATCATTTTACTGCATTCCCATTAGTTTCCAAGCTACATTTCTGCAATTTCTTTCGGACCCAGATGTTTCTTTTGATTCAGAGTCATTCAGCATCTGGATCTGAAATAGTCTCTAATCCATATCTGTTCATTATATTATTAAATACTCTAACTACAGCAAAGTCTATACTGTGAGAATTGTGTGGGGTTTTTTTGTGAGGGGGGAGATGGGGTGGTTAGTGATTTTTAGACAGTAGTTCGCAATGCATTCTGACAATAAGGTTTTGAGTGTTTATCACTGCTCCGCTCAGTTCTCAGGAGAATGTGCTGGCATTGGTTTTATCAAGCAGTGTCAATATTTCTGAGTTTATGACAAAATTCCATATGAGCCTCTCTCTTCCCTCTGCTGTGTTATTATCCCATTTCCAAAGCATAATCTTATAGGAGAACCTTACAGCCTGAATCATTGTTCAGCACGTAAGACACACAGCAGAGCAATGTAGATAATGAGTGTATATTTGGACAGGATATGCCAGTTCAAAAGGTCTCAATTCTTTATGTCAGCTTCCCACACATTGTCACAGAGTGTTATGCAGCTATTTTTTGGGTGATTTGGTTCACTTTCTTTGGTATTACTGCAGTGCTACCATGTCAATTACAGTACTCACTATTCTTATCAGTTTTAATATTTTTTAAATTATCGATGAACTAAAGTATTTTACAGTAACTCACATAAGAGTTCTGAAATTCCATCTCCAATTTGAAATGCTGAACACATATAAGAGGGATATTTAATGTTACCATCTAAATGAGAATTCAACCATGTAGCATCACCATTTTGGTAATTTTCTTTGAACATTACATCCTTATTCACAAGGAAATATCTGAACCTTCTCCAAAACATCTCTTTCACTATTCTAGCATTCTAATTTTTTCACCAACACTCTGCAACACTGATATTGACATCTGGCAGGAAAAAGGAGATGAAACACATAGAGGAAATTCTATATTTATGCTAGTGATATTAAAGAAGCAAAGTGTGCTTTAATTTTGTATCATGACTTTTCTTTGGCAAAACATTAAAAGTTATGGAGGATCAGTGAAAAAGATGGTCTTTGGCAGCCTGAAGTCTGGTGTAATGTTTACTATGTCTGAGTTAGATACTTGAGAGCAGGTTTTTTTTACAGTGATTTAGCTGTATCCCTTGTACTTGATGTTTTCTTCCTTCCATTGCCCTAATTAGGTAAGAAAGTGCATTGTACACATTTTAGAAGCAAGAGGCAAAGGGGCAGGATGCGTATGGGCTACAAAGGATTTAGGTGCTCAGGGTGTGACATATCAGTGTACAGTCTCCTTTATAGCCATCTGTGAATAAAATCCACTGGCTGGGCTCCCTGTACTTTGAACAGACAGACAAAATATTGGAAAATTTAGAAGTCTGCGTGCTAAGAGGCAACAAATTAAAACCAGCAAATAGGAAATATGAGAGCAGGCTTTGGATAGATATGTCATCCATTCCTGTTTGCCCTAAGTCCTTTCCTTCTAAGGGAGTCGAAGTATGTTTTGTAACACAGAGACAGAAGAAATAGCAGAAGTACCTTTTTCTAGAGGGCTTCTACAGCAGCCTAAGACATTCTTTTCCCTGTATTTTTTAATTATTCTCATAGCCAGGAAATTCACATTCCTAAGTCTCCTAACATCAATTGCCTTTTATGGCACAGCTGTAGGGGGTCTTATTACCTGCATATAAATGCCTAAAATAGTAGCAGTCATTCTCAAATTCTCTTGTCCTTAAAGATACATTTGCATGAGTCATAACTGGACTTGGATTTCTACCAGTTTGCTACAACTTAGCTGATCTACCTCAAGAACCATTCTTTCTTTACACTGTTAGAAAAACGGAGAAAAATTATATGCTAAACATTAAAGAATAAAATTCCTTACTACTCAATTTGTTGCAAAGATTTTATAATATACTTTACTTTATGAACACTTCTTCCTGTTTCCTGGTTACTGCCTTTTTTATCCTTGTACAGAATCTTGACAGTTTAGGTTTTGGGCTTTAGACCAATCATAACTGCACTAAACAATGCAATCAATCCCTCTTATCATTTCTGGAAGCTAAAGAGACAGCGAATATGGACAATTGAGCAGAGTCACAGAAAAACAGAATAAAATCATCTTCAGTACAAAGGTTGTAATAAGACAATAATGAGTGATGCTTTCCTCATCTTTGCCATTTGCTTATCAAACAATAGATAATACCTTTCACACACACACCCCCCCCCCCCCCCATATTAGTACGGGTTTAAGCCAGCTCACCACTACTAATTTTTTATTTCTCTGATATTCAGTAACTGTGTTGACTCAGTCTTACTATTAAATGTAATGTTGTACATGGAGGGGTCAAAGCTGATGCACATTGTAGGTCAGCAGACTGGAGTCCAAACATGGCTCTGTCACCTCAGCAGAACCTGAGTGTGGCATTGCCATTTGTTTTCTTTACCTTAATTTGCTTATCTAATGGGAGAAAATTTGCTAAATAAGTGAAAAGTAGCATTATTTATTATCTGTGATATTGGGACAAGATATGTGCAAAGAATTTACATCCCTATAGTTAAAAATCGCTACATATGTATAACTGTTGTGGTAGCTTTCCACCAAGTACCACTTCAAGAACCCCAAAGTTCAAGAGCACACACTCATAACTTTGTGTAGGCATACAGGGAAAGTGAAAGAAAAACAGTTAATTATAAATATTTAACAGTGTTTAAATACACACTTTGTATCACTCGTGTTGTTCTGATACTTATGGCGTATTAAAGATGTTAAATGAACAGAAGCTTCCATAAGAGTGATATGTGTAAACCACAAATCTTCCTCCTTTTGTATCTCAAACTGGACATCATTTTTTTATCAAATGTTAAAAGATAGATGGACTAGCTCCTAAGATAATGAAAATCAAAAATATTAGAAAATGCATGCACATACAGAAGAAGTAAATTTAAAGTATTATGGATTACAATATTTATGGAAAATTAATTTCAAATATTCATTCACAAACCTATGCTAACAGATTGCATAAACATGTTTTGTGACATCTATATGCATTTTTAGACTTGTTCCTATGAATGACAATTTTGAACAAAACATTTATAGAATGATTTGCAATCAGCTTTTGCGAAGCAACTTGTTCTGAGACAAAATACCTGCATAAAAGAAGATAGGAAATGGACTAATAGAGTATTTACTTTTTTTTTTTCCCAACCTAGTCTTAGATCATTGTGACTGCCCTAATGGCATTTAGCAAGACAGGGAGTCCCTCCTCATGGCCTGTGAATACCACTTTATGTTTCACTTTCTTCCAATCAGCCTTGAAGAAACTTTCAGAAATGCCTCTCTCCAAAAAAAAAATTAAAAACCCCAATTCTCTCTTTTTCTAAGGATGATTTACCATCTGTTCCCAGACAGAGCTAAAGAAGAGCTTTATTATTTCTATATATTTAACAGCCTGACCTTTTTAGATTAAAGTCAGAGGTACAGGCATAAATTCCTGACAGCACAGTGAAGAACAGATACCAATACTCCAGAGGCAACATTGCATGTACGTGCTTTCCAGTACCATGCACAAACATGTGAGGAATGCATAGGAAAAAATGGAATTTTTTCTACTTATCCTAAGGGAATACGGCCAGTCTGGCTTTTGCTTTTGAAAAATAATGATGCTAAGATCTTAAACAACAAGAATATGAGAAAATCTTCATCAAGGGCAGAATAACCTTGCTTGTTTGCAATATTCAAAAATGTGAAGAAAATAAAAAGAATACTGCATTACATTGCCAAGAAAGAGCAAAATTACTCTGCATATGGTTTTAAAACAGATGTAAAAATTGACATATTTAAAAAGAGGGGGAAATCCTAGTAATAACATACTCTCTTTGCTATCCATTGCACTGTAAAGAAGGAATGTTAATTATTTTTTCCCCTTTCAATAACAGGAAAGTCCTAATTTCATCTACACTGAAAATATGGCCAGACCACAAGTATGTGAAAGCAAGGGAACACCTGCAAGTCAAGCAAGAATGAAATGGAGACTGCTAAAGGCTGTAATTTTCTTTTCTTGGTTCTTTGCTGTGAAATGCATCAGGGGTATTATCAGATCATTCACTGACATGAAAAAGAGGTACTCACAGATTTCCCTGTCACAAACATAGTTCCTGATCCGAAATATACTGTGGCCAAGGAAAAGATTATCACTTACTTCAGTGGCAAATTATTTGAGGTCGTAAATATTTTTAATCTTAGTACAGTAAGTTCAATATATTTAATCAGAAAAGTTAAAACTCTTAAATTTATATACATAAATATAAATTAATGGATATTTGGATGGATTTGCACCTACCTATTCTATTTCATGACAAGTTTTAAGCACCACAGTTTTTCTAATTTAGTACCTTTAGACATATTATCAAAATTACTACCCTCATGAAATTAATATTTTATAACGTAAAATACCAACTGCTTTGCACTTTAAATTTATGCTTGGTTTTTTTTTTTTAATTAAATGAATTAAAAAAATATTATATTTAGTGTGACAATACAAATGGAATATATTTTCCGGTTGAAAATTTAAGTGAAAACTGTGAGTTTTAATGACTTCTGTTGATTTGGATAAAACAACAGACTTTGATCAAACTGCCTCTGTTTTACTATTGCTAAAAATATTCTGTCCAGGTTTAATTATGTTGACTTGCTAAGGATATATTTATAGCACTATAAGTGCAGTATTTCTATGTCTCTATAGCTGAATAAATTAAACACGGGGAAAGTTGTTTTTCTGCTATTGCTATGCATAGCCAAAATTTATGCTACGTGTGGCTCAATTTTCAACCTGCTTAACACTACAATATGGGACACAAGCACATGATTTACTCATGCTGGGAAATTCCATCAAAACAATCATGAGTGCCCATGAACATTTAAGTAAATTCCTTAAATTAGACACTTAAATATGTTAGACCTTCATCTATTTTTCATTTTGTACTTGTAAGGTTGGAGGAACCTTATCTTAAATTTCTTATGTAGTGACACATCTCAACAATACAAAGTGGGGGTTTTTTTGTCCTTATAAATATTGCTGAAATTTGGGAAAATTAATTTTACAAAGGGGGCTAGAAAGAGGAAATAAAGTGGATATCCAGAAAGTCACTTTAAAAACCTGATCTGACTAGGTGCCTGCTACAGTTACTGTAGGGAAAAATGTCCTGTGCTTTGAGGAATATCCAGAATGTGAAAGATGAAACATTTCTGTTGAAAAAGAAAGGAGTTATCATCCCACAACTGCAGCTGACCTTCTAAATATCCAAACACTTAGCTGTTTTGCCAGGATGTTACACTGGAAGTCTGAAGCTAAGACTCCTTCAACAGTCATATTTCCTCTCCAGAAGTTAATTTCACAAAACATTCTGAAAATCAGAAGTCGTATATTCTACATATTTTTTTCATTTATGTTCAGAAAGAAAATATCTTTAAACTTTTCTCAGTTTTCATCTGTATCTGAGTATCTACATGACCAAAGGGGAAGATCATAAATCAAGCAGCTGAATGACCTTACAATAGAAAGTATTCTCTAATATTATCCTACACACACACCCCTTGAAATGAATGAAATGAAATTATTTTTCATTGAGCTGAGTAGTCAATTACGTTTGAAACTCAGTTCAAGCATTTGTATTCACAACTTGGACATCACCATGTCACTCACCCTGAGGCAGGGAAATTTAAAATATCTTGAAAAAACTCTGGCACTTGTCCCCAGATGGCCACCCCTAAATGGGCTTATGTGGATACTCACCAAAACTGCAACAGGAGCACATCTCGTGGTGAAACCAGAATGCTATACCCATTTTTTTGACCAGTACAGCTGATTCCCACATGAAATATTTTATTCATGTTTAGATTTTATTTACATTTAGATTTGCTTATAATGAAAATTAATAGAACACGATAATAATAACATCCAGGCTGCTGTGGTATTTATTCCCAACAAGAAAGGCACAGTTTGATAGAACTGAGAGGAAATTATTAATTTGGAAACATGTCACAGACCCTTTTTGGCCCCAGTAATTATTTATTTTTCTTTATTATGTACTCCTAGCCTAGAAAACATTCAAAAGGGAAAAATAATACCACACACATGCAGAAACATGCTCATGCACACGCACACACACAAACAGACTGGAGATAAGGTATCCATCAAAGAGATAAGGTACAAACTAACTAAACAGGAACAGTTAGAGATGTTTTAATAAAAACTCCAGAAGGGTACAAGCTTCACAGAGTCCTGGTGACACAGAGGAATAAGATTGAGTTGAAAGTTTACAATACCAAACATAATTAGGAAAAATCTCTGCAATTTTAGTAAGGTAGTTGAATAAGATTGTACTTAGGAAAACATGACAGATAATGAAGGTGACAGCTTTTGCCAGATATCTGTGATTTGCCTTTGTCAGAAGCGTAATTAATCCCAGCCCTTCCATTACCGCATCTACACTGATACAGTTTGCAGCTTTGAAAACTGAAACTGTGGAAGAACTGACTGCAGGAATTTATGTGGTATTTTATTTCTCAGAGTAATTAGTGCTCTTGGAAAAACTAATCTTAGTGAATCCCATGTGGAGTGTTTTTTTTAAGCTGAAATAGTGCCTTCATTGGTATTCTAGTAGCACAGAAAATTGATCTATTTACTTATTTACTCTGGTCAAAATTACTTTTTTGTTGTTGTTAATTTTTGTAGCCTACTGAAGGCTTCTCTAATGGAAGGAAAAGTTTCGTGTGTCAGGGGATCTTTCTGCAGCGTCATCATTTTTTGTCCATTAGGACTGACTGATGATGGGTTTGTTTATTTCTTCACTGCAGCATAGAATTTCTTCTGCCTTTTTTTTTTTTTCTGAGTGTCTGCTGACATAGAAACAGACCTATGTGAAAAATAGGTACTTTATGTGTTCATGTGACTTTCAGTCATGATCATATTCCTCATGTGCAGCTCCAGAGATGCAGATGGGTGCCGTGCAGACTGCAGCTAGGGGCACAGGACATCCTGCTCAGTAGCAGTTACACCCTTCCAAAATGTGTTTCAGATCATTGTCAACTGCATTATAGGCATTTTCTGAAGGGGAATCTTAGTCTGTATCACTAAAACTTTCTCATCATGCATGAGGGTAATGTCTAGAAATAATATCCCTAACTGTTAAAGATTAATTTCATTTTTGTAATGAATAAATTTAACACTGGCATTGCAAAGAGTGTCAAAACAGCATCAGGATTACATACACAAATATAATCTCTTTGCTGAATAATTTGGTGATTATAGTGATAAAAGAGCACCTTATATTCTAACATACACATTTTATATCCTATGCTGTGTTCCTAGGTCACGTTGCACTGTTTCCTAATGCTCCTGCTGTGAGAGTTTTGACACTGAGAAGTGTTGTGTGGGAAGTGTGCTTGTCAGAGAGACACCCTCTGAGATGCTCTTTATTTGAAACCAACCTGCCTCGTCATGTGTTTGGTATAGACCCATGCTGGTTTGAAGAAGCAAGCAAGGAATCTTTGTTATCTGTCTACTGTTCTGCTTCACGACTGTGCTTCTTTAGATGAAACTGCAGCTGTGCTGAGAAGATTTCATCTGTGCTGGATTCAGTTCTGTCCTCTCAGAAGAGTTTACAGAATGAAAGAGGATGATAGATTTCATAGGTCTGGGAAGCTATTTCTCAGGTTATCAGCTTTCTCATAATCTGAAGTATCTAAAAAGTTATAGGACACACAGACCACTGGAAGATTTTATTAGCTGAGCTGGAACTTGCTGAAATGTGCAGAACTGGAGCTTGCTGAAAAGCAATCACCAATTTATCAAGAAATATGATTTATTCCAGCAATTAGTGGTGTTTTCAGAATTGTCATCGAAGTCAATGTTCTGTCTGATCAGAGCAGGTGATGGTAAAAGCATAAAGATTGTTCAGAAGAAGAGCCTTTACTGTTCTCTCTTCTATACTGTCCTTCAGGGACTAGTTGCTTTCTACAGGAGAGTTTTCTGTTTGGGACATAGGCATTGTAATGTAGCCCTGAGAATGTTTATGGTGTTCCTCCAAAGTTCACCAGTCCAGAAGTAAAATATATTCACTGCATGTAGAAAAAGCCTAAGGCTTTGCCCTATTATAGTCATCCCTTTTCAAATACGTAAAAAATGCTAACATCAGAGATTTTTTACAGTGTTTGCGTCCAGTATTTCACACACATACACACACACACACACACACACACACACACATATATATATATATATATATATATATATATATATATATATATATATATATATATATATATATATATACACATATATGTATTTGAATCCAATCACTCTTTTGCAGTAAAGCAGCAGTAGCAGGCCATGGGGACCAGGTGAAATACATAATGTTTGAGGCACAATTTTCTTCTCTCTTCTCTAGGCAGGTGTGAGTCATGACACAAACTAGTATAACATTCCCTCCCAGAGAATCAAATGCCATGCTTTTTATCCTCAGGTGGTAAAAACAGCATAAATCAATATAGTAGTGCCAATTTACATAAATTTCTACACGGAATTTGGCTAAATGACAACTCATAAGGATATGATAGCATTCTGCAAGTATTTGAAGGCCATAAACACTAAGCAGAGGGACAAATGATTTAGGGTGGCGTAAGGAGGTGTAATTAGGAGCAATGGGAGGAAATTAGAGGAGGGAAAAATTAGGCTGAATATCAGAAACAATTTTCTGACAGTGAGATGTATTAGACTATGGAAAATAAGTCTCCCAGTGGACATTCCATTGCCCAAGATGTTTAGACTGGACAAAGTACTAATGTATATCCAACGGGGACTAATTTTGCAATGTATGGTGCATAGACAAGAAACCAGAGACATTTAATAGGGTAAAAAGAATCCTGTGCTAAGAAAAACAAACAAATAAATGTCTCTTTTTGATCACTTTCAACAAATGAAGTCATATTTTTATATCTTTTACATATGTCCATTTATACATGGAAACATTGTTTTTCTTTTTTTTGTGTGTAAAAATTTTTTTTTTTTAAAGTCTAACTTCAGTTTAATGGCAAATTTTATAATGGCGACTTTCTTGGCCTCTGCTATCTATCAAATTCAGAAGTGTCGCATGTTTTTTGGTGTTTCTTTTAACAGAAGAAAAAATCCCATATACTTAATCTTTGTGTTAAACAAAATCTCCGTTCTCTTGTGCATTGTAAAACTGGATATACTTCTGGAACTGCATTGGTATTTTTGTAAAAGTTGGTTTTGGTATAATATTTATTATGAAAATCGTAGGAAAAATGTTCTCAAGTCATTAAAATGTCTTATTTTAATAATTTTACAACAAATGGCTAAGTTATTGCTTTTTCTGCATCTATCTGGACTTTAATCACTGGAAGAAATGTTTCCAAATGAAGGCTTGCAAAGCTGATTGCAGAAACACATTTCAAAACTATATCTTTACATTTTTTAGAAAAATCAGATATTAATATTGGGATATATCTCATTTTACCTTGGACTGATTTCATCTGAGAATATACTCTCAAAATTATGAGGTTACATGTGTCTCCATGAAATGTGAATATGAAGTATACGCTGGAAATCCCAGACAGATTTGGCTGCTTAGTATCTAGAAGTCAAACTGCAAAAGTAAAATACGCAAAATAGCTCCATCTAACAAAGGAATGTGTGAGATGTCAGTTAGCAAACAAGTCCAGGACCCATATATACAATAAACAGAGCACTGTATTGATGCAAGTGACAGAAGAGAGGAAGATTCATGGATTGAGCTCACCAAAGAGAATTGAAATTACTGAGTCGGAAAGTTATAAGACTCTAAAATAATAACAATGATGATGATGATGATGGTGATGATGATGATTATGGTGATGATGATGATGATGATGATGATAGTAATAATAATAATAATAATAATAATAATAAGTAGTAGTAGTAGTAGTAGTAGTAGTAGTAGTAGTAGTAGTAGTGGTGGTGGTGGTGGTGGTAGTGGTAGCAATAGCAGTAATAAGTTTCGGAAGTACTTCAGTAACAAATAATTTATTTTTACTGAGGAGCATCCATGGCCCCCAGCACGTCAAAAGTTGTCAGTTACTTGCTTTTTATTATCTATCCTGTTTCCTCCCCTATTTCCTTGACAAATTCCATTAAACATAGTCAGATGCTTAATATAGCTGAAAGTTATAAATTTCCTTATTCTTTTTTTTCATCATTCCTCCAAAACTTAAGTAGACCCACATAACTGACATGACAGTTCAAAGGGAAGTACAGAGAACACAGAGACTTTTTAGCCATTTGTTCTGTCTACTTTTGCTTTAATTTTTCTGTAAAGAAAAATGTCCAGGGAAAATTGTGTCATGGCCAGATGACTCATCTCTATTTTGGAAAACATTTTCACTATTGTCAAGAAAAAAATCACTTCACGGGGAGTTGTGTGAGAAATACAATCTTGAGCATGTCTCTCAAAAAAGGCAAAAAAAAAAAAAAAAAAAAAGCCTGATTCAGTTTTGAATTACAAGAGGATAAATAGCTTCAACATGCTAAAACCGCAGTATAGTCAAAAGCATGTTTTGCAGTATAAAAAGATCAGTTCACACTGTCACGGTCCCAGTTTCACCAAAATCCACCATTGCTCAAGTTGAAAGTATCTTCATAACTCTAGGAAATGTGCGTTTGGGAATTTGCATGGACATCAGTCTAAATCCTTGAGATTCAGAAGCAGCAACCAGCTAACTTCCAAATGAATGAAATGAATGTTTCACTCTTTCAAACTGCATTTTGATAACACTGTGGAGTGTCTACGTATTTGTGGGTTTTGCCTGACTGACTTTAAATGTTCATGTTGTCATTACTAAGCAGTAGTAATAACAAAAATCATTGTGCCTCAAGTATTGTAACATAAGGAATCCAGTTTTACACCATGGGAATGATAGACACTCTTGGTTATATTTACACTAATTCTCGAGTGATGACACCTTCAAGTTTATATCTTGCAGTCTTTATTTAGGAAGTCAAAGTATGCTGGGAAAGAGAGGATCACACCAATGCATTTATTTTATTATTTTAACACCACTTAGGGTTGAAAGCTCTCTGATTTTTTTGCAGTATAATTGCTTTCCTAGGTAGATACACTATTTATTTATCTTCAGAGGAGGCTCAATATACAGTGGATGAAATGTATTGGATTTAATTGGAATGTAGAGGAACATGCTTTTTACTAGTGCTCCATACTATGTCATCGTGTCTAGGCATTATATATCAGGTTGTTTACACAGACACTTCTCAAAATTTTATTTCTGGGTATTATGTTTGTTTCTCTTTCTTTGCTGGAATTACCGCAGAGAATTTAGATAATTTCAAAATCAAGCCTATTTCAAAATAATTTTTAACAGAATAACATTTTTTGCTTGTTCTCATGCTAAACTGTAACTTTTTATTTTAAAAAAATTACTTATAATTTATTAATTTAAACACTTCAAAGCAGATTGAAATCATACAAGAACTATCTTTTGGTTTGATTGCTGTAAGTATATGAGATAAATATTTGACAGACTCATGAGAAAAACTTGAATGGCACCTAATAAAAGTCACTGCATCCAGAACCCATTCAGGGGATAACCCCATAGTCTGATATCATCATGGTTAATGCAATGCCAGTTGATTAAGCAAAACCAAATTCATGATTATCTTTGCTCTAGAGGATATTGGTACCCATTCTTTAATTTCATTTCTGGTCTTGGTTAGACCTCTCGGAATTCAGGAGCTTGATTTACAGAAAAGGGGATGTAACTGAAGAATGCTTTGAGGTGACAGCATATAATGCCTTTAAAGCTGGTAAGACTCCCTTAACCTTGATAGCTGTAGGCTGATGATGACTTTCTGTTGTCCTAAGAAAGTTCTCATAGGTGTCATTACTACACTAAAGACTGGTGTGTGCCACTGATTTCCATTTCTATAGCTGGATCTTCTGGATCTCCCGATCACACTCCAAAACATGTTCGCTCTGGAGATGAAGTGGGCAAAATTTCTTCATCCTGAAGAAATGTGTTCTTAACTTCAACATGCTTGCCTCAGACAGTTTAAAGTTAATATACCAGTAAAGACAGAAATTTTAATTGCTCCAGCTGAGCTATGGGCTCTCTTTGAACGAGAATTGGAGGAGGAAATAAACTTTGCAGACATCCATCAGGTTGCATACTGTCATTTGTTGTACAGTCATTGCAGGTGTTGGAAAGTTTCAAGGGCTTAACCCAACTAAAGATTGAGATAACTTGTCTGACTGCGGCATTAGACTTATTTTATTTACTTGAGTTAGTGAAGCTGAGTTAGAAAACATTCTTTTTCCTACAGACATGCCCTTTCTGTGTTTTCCTAAGTGAAGTATTTTCAAAGGTTTCCAGAGTTCAGAAAAGAGTTTGAATGTGCAAACAACAAAATCTTTTAAAGAACTCTGTGAAAAATAAATCCCTGCAGCTGCTGCAGTGCAGGATGTTCTGAATCTAATGAGAATGAATAAGTTAGTTCTTGACAAGCTGCAGTCTATCATGCAGCTTTTCAGGCCCACTTAGTGACCAACATTTTGGCAGGTCTTGAGCTATTCTGACAGCATTTGCTTCAATAACCAATTAACCATGGAAATCTTAGGATTTTCCTCTTTTCTTTCTTTCTTTTTTTTTATTGTTTAGTTTTTAAAATTTTCAAAAGACTCTTCCAGAGCATAAAAATTATTTTAAATGTCATAAATGACTGGACTCCTTAGAAAATGTATAATAAACATAATATAATATCAATTTAGTACTTAAAGCATCTCATTTAAATGCTGCAATTGTTCAAGGGTTTGGGATCTCTGTGTTGAGACAGTATCTCTAGAAAAGGTATTGCCTAAATGCACTCTGAATTTTATAATTTCAAACAACACAGCACACAATAACTAAAGAATTGATACTTTGCAGTGAATAAAACCGTACTAATATGAAATCTCTTATTTCTACTACAGTTGTTTTAGGATTCTGCACATTGTTGAGCTGTCATAGAACTTTCTACAGAGCTTATCCTTTCTGGAGAAACTTCTGTCCAGGGTTCTTTGGATGTTTTTCCCTTTCCCTTTCCCTTTCCCTTTCCCTTTCCCTTTCCCTTTCCCATCCTCCTTTGACACTTAACCTGCAAAACCTGAGCCCAGTGTGGAGTGTCATCCTGAATTTCCAGATAGAGACTGTAAGAACAGTTTTAGGAGGCATGACTTTCTAAGATCATGCCACTCAAAATGCCACTAAATCTTTAATAACAGTCACAAAATCTGGCATCTTTCCAATGTATTATAGAATTCAAGACGTTGAAGAGGGAAACAACCATTTTGCAGCTAGAAGAGATCTGACACTGTAAGTTTTCTTTGTCTACTGGGAAATTCCTGTAAATGTTTTTTCCTATACATAATTACATGCTGCTGACAAGGTGGTGGCAGATACAAATGCTGTAGTAACCCGCTGCACCATCCCTGGGGAAGACAAGAAATTTCTATTTAAAGAGCACACACTGCTGGAACAATCAAATGCCTCCCCCTGAGATTTGAAATGTTCGTATCTGCCAGAACATGGCAGGCTGCTTCCCCCAAGGGCACACACAGCCTGGAGGCTGCTGTTGTCAGCTCAGAGGAATCTGCTAACACAGGAATCAAGGGGAGCAGTCTGGCTTGTGCCTGGCTGAATTCACCTACAGCACTAAGCCTAGACTTGGTTAACATGTCCAGTTGGGATGCCATGCATCTCCGAATTACAGTGGATATTGAACTATGTTTTCCTTAAAAGGCTTCTCTTTTTTTTTTTCCTTTTCAACATAACATCTTTACTGCAGAGACCTAGTTTTTTAAATTTTCTTCTCCTAGTTATTCCCTTATTTATCTTTCTTCTGAAGATATCTGGGACTCACATTATGAATTATTAACCTTAATGCTTTTTTTCTTCTGGAGCTCTTGATAGGTTTTGTACCTTTAAAAACCAACACAGAGTGAGAAACCATCATATTTATTTTGCCAAGGATTCTCCTTCAAAAATAGGAAGAAATACTTTAATACCTTTCTCTTTTCTGCTGAACTGGAGTAAATTTGGTGGCAGCAGTGAGGAATATGAGTGAGTTAATGGAAGTAAACTTCTGTTTATTTCTGGGTTACTAGAAGAGTTAATTTATTACTTATTAATATTAATTCACTGATTTGAAACAATTCCATATACCATAGATAATGAATGTAAATTATTATTTTTAAAATTATTAATTTCTTTCATCTTACATTACTTACACAGTGAATAATTCTTAACTGTTTATTATTATTACAGCACAGGTTCATTGCACCTAAATTTGCCACTTTTGTAACACATAAAAATTATGACAAGGACTGCAGAAAACAGTGCTTTTGATTACCCTTTGATGGGTAGGTAGAACTGAAGGCAAAGCTTTGATTTCAATATCTTAAAAATTAAGAACTAAAAATTCGCCTTCTAAGGATCTAATATTCTTCAGTTATATCTATTTGCATTTCTTATTTTACAGTCTAAATTCGTAAGTGGAACATGCCCAATACTGAGTCACTTTGGTTTGTGTGAATTTTATACTGAGATTTATTTCAATAAAGTTATCAAAGTTAGATATTAAAATATTGAGAGACTTCAAAGTGATTTGGGCATGCATCCTTACTTTTTAATATGATCAGGTTAAAATTCTGTTCAACAAAACCTAAAAGTTTATTTCAGATTTGAAATATTTTTCTTTATGGTTTAACTTACTACTGGACCTAAAAATAAATAATCTGATTTTCCCCACAGGGCTTTGGACTATGAGGCCTTGCTCACCTCTTGATCTACAGCTGTATTTGATGCTCTTTACAGGGTACATGGTCCTTGGAGTGAATATTTTGTAAGAGTGCGTTTCTGTTTCCTTCATCACACATTGAAGAGATACTACATGTTCCAGCAGTTTCCAGGCTATATCAACTGCTTATAAATGAAAGATGTGGTATATTAGAAATGGTTGTTCATGTTTCAGCTTCATTTGAATGTCTGGCACAGTGTCTTTGAAACCACTAAAATAAGCCTTCAAACAAAACTAAATACAACTCCAAATATATTGTTTAAATTTTGTATTCATTTAAAGAATGAATATGTTAAATATTTGAGTTTTTCTCTAGGTATTTACTATATTTGTGCAAATTGGGATATGGAATCAAATGTAAATTCCTTATAATGAAGACAAGAGATAGTAATTTTTTTTTAGGTAAATTCATGTCTTGAGGGGCTATACAAGTCTCTACATTTTATACAAGACATTTAATCTCTTCTAATTAGTCTTCCATTCCCAGTAAATATGAATTTATCATTCTACATTATTTAATCACTGAAAGTAGATGATTACAGTCACAGGAGCACAAGCTGTGCCAGCCCAGGGCAAAGGTAAGTGGTGACTCCAGTGAGACGACTTACATTGGAATTTGTGCTCCAGCACCACTGAGTTATTGAACTCATGCAGAAGTACTGGGGTATATGTTTACAAAAAACCTCTCACTTCTACAGTGTTCTTTATTTCTTTATTTCTTTATTTCTTTATTTCTTTATTTCTTTATTTGTGCAATCACTGTCTAACACTCAGAATTTGGTGTAGAAGGGATTTTAATTCTGTCTCATTCTGCGCAAGTGCAGAATGGTGTCATCCCAAGCAAGGCAGATCAGAGGGAACTAACATGGGGATGCTGGAAAGCAAAATGGCATTGGTTAGCATGAAATGCCATGCCCTCCGTGAAGGAAATCATACATTTTCATTTAAAGCACCACAGTAACCACAGTACTAAAGAAACCATTTGAAGAAGTAGCCTTTTTGGAGTATTAACACCGTGAGAGACAGGAAAAAACATATTAAGTGTCCTGCTTGGACCTATAAGTTGCCTGCTTAACCCAGCAATTTTATCTTTACTTGTCTTTTAACGTTCTTTTGCACTTTTTATTGTGCTAAATACCTTTTTAACAGAAAGCTGATTGGTATTACACAATTTAATGATCAACAATAAAATGTTTGCCACAATTAATGTATTTATATTAACATATTTTGAATATATTAACTTATATTAACATATTTTGAAATGCACAAATATTCATTTTCTTCATTTTTTTTCCAAACTACCAACAGAAACGATGTAAAATCACCCTCCCAGAAATTATGGAGTGGAAAGCAAAAGACAAAACTTCTACTGAGCCCTGTGGGTCACAAAGAGACATTTTTATTGATAAATTTAGATTCTAAGACTTCATTTGCCATCCTTAATTCATTTACAGGGAAATAAAATGTGAAATCTCACTAGTTTCTTGTAGATGAAGTCAGTTTGTTGAAGAACATCATTACACAACTGACAAGGCTATGCATTTGCTTAATAAGGGATAAGAAATTTAAACCAGATATATAGCAACATTCTTTTATCTTTTATTAAGGTGCGTGTCCATGACTCCTTGAACTTTGAGTTTTCAGAAATAACAGTACCAGTAAGGCAGTTATAATATGCAGCTCTTTGTGAGATTTCAGTTCTGGTTGTTGCAAAGTTACTAAGAAAAAGAGCAGTAAAAATACATTTTAAAAAACAAACAAAATTCTTCTCTTTGTTATCTCCCTTGTATGCAAAGACATAGAACCCTGATTTTTGCCATGCGGAAACAGAAATATTATCCTGTGGACTCCTTAAAGTAGTGATGGAGCAGATGTTGCTTTGTCTCCTCCCAGAAGTATCTCAAATCATATGAGCAGAATTTCATTCGCAGTTGATAAAAATTTGGCATTTTTGATCTGCTTTAGGTTCTGAGTCTCCATGAATGGAGTAGATGATGGCTGAACTAATAAAGATACAATGAGAAACATCCAGTCATTTTTCTCAATCTCGGCTCTTGTAAACTAAACCAACATAACCTACAATTATCTTGGAGCTGTTGGCTATTTTGAAAGAATGCATTTCAGGGGTTTTTCTAAGATTACAGCCCAATTTGCAAATAGAATTAAAAATCCATGAAAAATTTAAAAAAAATCCATGAAGAATTATTTGGAACATGTTCCAAGTTTGAAGATTCTGAAAGAAAGAGTTGATGTGCATCCAAAACTCCTCAAAATGCTTCCTCCCTTCTGGGGACCTTGTCACGATCTACAACTCCCTCGTGGTGGGTTAGGGTTGTGTCTTCATTAGATTAGTAATCAAATGTACAATGGCATTTACTCTGACACTGTGGAGAGTACTTAAGATGTGGGTTTGGTTGGGGTTTTGTCCATGACTGTTTCAACACAGAAGACAATAAATTAGACAGTTACATCTGTCTATGTGGTTATGTAGAAATACTTTTATTATGGAATTTTCATGGATCTGTTTTAAATATTTTTTTTTTTTAGCAAAGGGGAAGGATCAAAATCTCACTGTGGAGAATGAAGTTGCAGATCCCAAAGATTAAATTATAGCACTATTCCATTTTATGTGAGGAATTTTTTTCTTATCCGTAGTGATTGCTTTGTGTGATAGAAACTTAATCACAATAAAAGGTAAAAACTGAATACAAATGCCTCAAATTTCAATTCAGTACTCTTAGGTTCAAGATGATCTTTCTCCTGTTGGGACACTTGATGTGATATTTTTGTTTAAATTACTCTATTTGCACAGAGTAATACAGATATCCCATTTCTGTAAAGATCTAGGCTTGAGTCTTTTTTTTCTGAGAGTCTAATTAATTTGAAGACATCTGCATTAATTAGAAGTAGAAAACATTTATGATATCACATTAGTCAGAGCAGCAATTAATTACATTTTGACTATCAAACCTTCTATCTGACCTAAATACAGTCCAGTTTCTCTCTGGCATGCAAAATATTTGTCTCAAAATCTTCATTTCACACATATTCACACATTTCTTTGAATTAATTTTAATAAAACATTCCACTGCCCCAAAAGTACTCTAGTTATGCTTAAATGTAAACATGAAATCCCATTTGAGGGATGAGGTATCAGGTTAGTGTTTGTGTTATCTGTTAGATCTTGTTAGATTGTGCTATCTGTTTACATTAATTTCATTTAATATCCTTAAACATACAGCACAAACCACGACTAAACATGCAACAAATATATCTACAGGTTTGTGATGCAAAAGAAAAACTATATTGCATTAAACTCCTATGCTCCCTGTGGCTCAGAATAGGCAAATCCTTTGTGTTTGCATTCTCCCTTCAAATTATATATGCCATTGTAGATGCCTCAGTTCACATCAGTTTTACATCTTCTCTGCTGGTGTAAATTTGCATTGAAACACCCAAGCAATGTTGTTTATATAGGCTGAAGAACTGACACTAACTTAGCTCCTGAACTGAGCACAGATTTGACAAGGTATTTGTTGTGCACATGAACATGACAGATAATGAAGGGAACACTTTGTTGCTTCCAGTGTTGCATTGTATTGCTATACTGCACAATTGAATATAGAATTTTCTTTATTTGATGTTCAACTTCAAAAAATAAATTATGAAGAAAAATCATAAATAGATCAAGTTCTGAGGTATTGTCATGCATATCTTTTTAAAAATTGCATGCAATTGTTGAAAAATTAAAGACACATTCATTTTTAAGACATGGAATAATATGGAATAATCCATGGACGATGGAATTATATGGTTTTGGTAGATTTTTCTTTATTTGTAGTAGCCCTGTCTCATGGATGAAACATATGAGACTGCAGGGTCATCTCATAGTTTTAAATTGCACTTATATCTTGGTGATGAGTTCTCAGCAATGAGCAATTTCTCCTTGTTTTACCTTCTCTTTTGGGGATCAAAGAAAAACAATAGTTATTAAAAATTATTCATTTAATCAGGTAACTCTGATTAAATTCTTTAGTGTTGTAGTGTTCCTTCAGGTTTAAATAAATTATTTGCTTTATGCCAAAGAAGTGGGGTCCACACTAACACTAAGGAACTTGTTTGGACCATTACACAATTGGAGGCATACAGTAATCAAAAGAAAATAAATAAACAAACAATCACACATAATTTTTTCTGAGATTTATACTAAAAACAAAAGAAATCCTTAATTACAGAAATATCTGTAATTTGTAGTAATTCACAGCCGCACAACTAAGACAACAACATGGGTTATTTCAGGTATTATTTTTGCTAGTTTTTCTTAGGACAGCACCTAGAGGCCAATAAACAATGAAACTTGATTATGCTAGACAATGGAAGATAATTTCCTTTCATAGAGTATTGATCACATATAACATTAAGTGCACAGAATGTGGGACATCCTAAATATCATCAAGATAAAAAATGGCAGAAAGAATAAAGAATTCTCTCAATTTTTAATTTTTTTTTTAAGAAATACCTATTGATGAGAGCTAAAATCCATGGAGAAAGGAGAGAAGGTAAATATCAGGGTTGTAGGTATGTAACAAATAGAAAGGAAGCATGGAAAGGAAACCAACCTGTTGTAGATAAAAAGGAAGAGTTTTTAAGAAGCACCTCCAAGCCCTGATCAGAAAATGTGTTTCATTACTGCAGGAATGGGGAGCTCTCTGACCACCCAGCCAACATTGGGATTGCTCCTCATGCAGGAACTCCTTACACAGGCCTGTCCCACTATCCAGAGCTGTAAAAGATAGTCATGAGTGCTGTCACCCATGCAATGTGATATCACAGGCATGTTTGTGGCTTTAGAAAGAACCATGTTGTATAAATGAATAACACCGTCATTTATTCCTTCTCTAGTTTATTATGTTGGGTAGGCTATTTCAGTTTTGGTTTATTTTTTTCTTTGACTTTTTTATGCATCAGAGCTACTTTTATCACAGAACTGTGCTAAGGAGATTTCTGTATATATTGCTATAGTTATGAGTTAGGGAGAAAATACTTATTTATGACACTATAGATATTCTCTTTTTCAGAAAAAAAAACATTTCTTCTTTCAACTTCTGAGGTTTTGAGTAAAAGATAAGTCTTCCAATGTTTTTTATTCAAGATAAAAACAATACACTTTTATTTAGCTCCAGTACATGATCAAGCACTCCTTCAAGTACATTCTCTTTTCTCTTCCTATCTAATTACTAGCACTAAAACATATCTTCATTTGTGTTTCTTCTGTTAAGTAATACTACAAGTGAAATCAAATTGAGGATTCATTTAAAGTAATCCCATAAGCACATCAATCCATAAGCTCATAAAGTCTGGGATAATTCAGGAAATCTTTGATATAATTTTTTATGTAATATAGACTGTCTTCAAGGTTCATTTTTTTCCTCTCTTAAGAAAGAAAGCATTGAAATTTTTGCATCATGGTGCAAGATTTAAAACCTCATGTTTTGTCCTGCACACATATAATGTTTTCTCTAATAAATACAAATTAGAATTAGACTCTTTGAAGTAAATCTAATAAATCACCTGAATGACCTCACAACTGTTATGTCTTAGAGTCATTATGTGTAATTGGTTAATGGTGTATTTACTCTTGTGCTATTGGATCACCCTCAGGGATAATTCCAGTAAGTCTTGAGTCTCAAGAAGGATTTCTCTGTAGAGGTAAATTATCTTTTTTCTTTTTTTTCGTTTAGTAAAGAATGCTAGCTAATTGCTTTTATTTAAATTCATTTGTAAAGTAATAAATCTGTCTTGAGGTCTCACTGCACTTCAAGTGATGAATTTGATGCTCTCCGATGCCTTGAATTTCCCCTTGAGCCAAAAAAGGTGATGAGAAAAGGAAATGAAGTCCCAAAATCCAGAGTTCATGAAATGCAGTATTAAAACCATATGTAACATATGCAGAGAGGATCTCAGTCAGTGCCCCCTGGTTGAGAATTACTATAAAAGACTAAAATTTTTGTTTAAAAGGAGAAGCATAGACCTAACATACTCAAGGCATAGAAGATTTCTCTGGAAGTGTGGAAGGTAGCAGATACTGGGATTCTATTGTCTAATATATATAATGATTCTCAGAAAAGGAGTACAGAAGCTATAAAAATGATAATCCTTAATGCCATCTTGTAAAAAGACAAACACATATTACATATTCAAATTATTTTTTCTTCTCTCTGAGTAGCTCTAAATCTCACCTATTGATTTGCAGATGTACCTTAAAATGTGTTTCTTATAGCTTTTGAAAACGACAAAATTTTTTTAAAAGTTCACATAATAGGAAATTTGGCAGGTCATAAACTCACATTTACTGTGCAATAGACAAATAAACTGAAAAAAATCAATAAAACCCTAAAAATTCTTGTTTTTAAAGAAAAGGAAAGGGAAAAGAAAAACAAAATACATTTACTGTTCAAAGACATTTTGCAAAAAGTAGGTGATTCAAAATTACTCTGCAACTTATTTCAAAGTAATAATTTATAAAATAAAGACATATAAATTAAACAAAATTAAATAAATAAATAAAACAATATAAATATTTAGGACCATGACATTAAGCTTCAGAATTACTAGTTTCTGTTAATTAGTTTCCTACAGCTGCTAGCTTTAAAGTGTTTTATTGGAAATGTGTGATTTAAATTAAGACAGAAGACCTGTCTGGAGATATTATTGCTAGGTAAGCAGTAAAATTGGTGGTATGTGGACCACATATTCCAAATTGACTTGAGGATATCATTACCTTTAAAAGTTATTTTCTTTCTTCATCCTAAAGGCTTACAAATTCACCTTGGAATTAAATTATCAATTTAATAAAACAAGTTGCTGTAATTTAATGCCATAAAATTGTTATTCAGTAAAATATGGGGTTTATTCTAAAGAGCCTATTGTTTTCTATTCAGTTCCACATTGACAAGTACCCATCTTTTCCATTTTGCTTCTCTCTCTGGGCAGTTTGAAGCAGTAGGATGATGTAAAAAAAACCGAGTTATTAGAATATCACTTGATTTCAGTGAGGCTGGTAGAGCTTTTGGTTTTCCGGTGAAGGCTGGAATGTAATCATCAGCTGGAGTGGAAGAACAGAAACTGAAAAGGTAAAATTGCATTATTACAGACAAAAGTATTTCAGCCTGAGCTGCAAAGATGAATCAAAGCTTTAAGCTCAAAGAAAAAAAAAAATCTTGCATACCTCAGAAAAATAAGTCTGATGTGAAGAGGACAGAAACCAGCTTTTTTAAAGGAGTTGTTCTTTGGACTGTAACAAGGTAAACAGTGTGATTATTGGAAACTATGTTGAAGTGGCGAGATGTCCAATGGAACAAGAAAAAGTATTTACCATAAATTTCCCTGAGTCATCTTTGGTACTAAGTGCGCAATAACTGTTAAGAGAGGCTTGGGAAATTTGGGAAATTTTAAATGACTTGTTTATAAAGAATCAAGTTGACAAAAGAGCAGCGTATAAAGCTGTCCTTAGCTTCTAACAAGCTATCTCAGTAATGGTTCTGGATGACTGCAGCGCCAGATAGATAAGAAGTACAAATGATAATGTTTAACTAGATGACCTTTTGAGAACGTCATGCTAGTTGAGTTTGGTGCACAGATTTGGTTTTGTTCTTGTTGATATATGGAATTATTCTGTTGCTGAGATATATCTTTGTGACTCCCACACCACAGTGCTAGCTCTTCTATACTCTTTCTTCATCAGGCTGAAAGTTTAAAACTGTGTGATGACAAGGATTTTTAAGGCTGAGAGGAGGTGGCTGCGCCTTTGAAACTAATGGTACTTCTAGACATGCCTTTCTTAGGTCCTGGTGGATTGCCCTCGTCCTGCAGTGAAATGTTGTGTCACAATTCCTTGTCACTTGATCTAGGAAGGACAGGTTTGTGTTAGTTATATATATATATGTGTGTGTATATATATGAGCAGCACTGGGATGCAGGCAGCTAGTGGAACTGCACTGTGGTGGCTATGGTCAGGTAACGCGCCGCTCAATCTGATGTCTTGGACACAAGATCACAGAGAGGTTGATCTTGGTAACTTTGCCTAAAGAGAGTAACTCTTCTCAGTTTAGTGGCCCTTTAAATGATCCATGCATGTTTTTGTGTAATGTTACATGTTACATGGGTGTCTTCAGAACTGTTTTGACACTGATTCTGGAAACTAAAAATGCCATAAAGAAGAAGCTGATACATAACACTTTGTTAGAATGAAAAACATCAGACACCATTAAGTTATTTTAGCCCAAAATTAATGAAAACCCCCTCTTCTTGGTCGAATTCAAGGTACATTTCTCTAGTTTGTTTGGATTTTTTTGTCTTCATTGATTTCTCTGACTAATAGAATATCATTTTCTGTTGAAAGAACAGATAACTGCAGTAGTTGCAGCGCATAAAACATATTTCTATATAATTTAAGAAAGTGTTTAAAACTTAATCAGTACATTAAAAGTGGCAAAAATATTCCAGGCTGATTACTAATGCTGTAACTTATATATCTTTATATTTTTGTTTGTTTTAATGATGCAGAACTCTGGAGATCACTTCCTATTTTGGTATACAGTACAGATGTACACTACACAGCTGTTCATATAGACTGTCTATTTCTCACATCTAGGAACTAAGGAAATCATCACCTACAGCAACTTTCAAGAAATGTCAGATGAAAGAGAAGACCTACAAATTTGAAACATCTCTTCTGTTTTTTCTTTACAGTCTGTCTTAAACACACTAGAGGAATATGAATAAAAAACATTTTAAATGTCTAACCAACCTAGACTTCCTCTGTTTCCAATATATTTCCTTGCACTACCAAATAACAAACAAAACATTAGAATCCTGATTCACACATTTGTAGGTGATCTATGATTCAATCTCTTACAATTGTTTTTCTCAATCAGCACTATAAACAACTCAATTTTTTGAATATACTTCACAGATAACATATTCAGGTTTGATTTATTTTATGAAGGTTCTGTAGAAGCAAAACATTCCTAGGAGGTACAAGAAAAAGTAGGACTTACACACAAGTAACCAAATCATCACTTTTTACACCACTCTAATTCCTTACTTTAATAAAGTGAAATTACAACAGAATTGATTGTATTGTTCTTTACAGTTCGGTTAACTGAATTTTCTACTGATATATAGATAGTATTGCAACCATGAGGACAAAAATCCCATTGCAATATCTTTTATTTATCCAAAGTCAGACCTTGTTACAGGCCTTTTATTTTGTTAGCTGTCCTTCCATGTCCAGGCACAGAATCTAGGCATAACTTGGATGCTTCTATCTGCTAAACGGACAAATGTTTCATAGCAGAAGACAGCCATGAAATAACTCAAAGTATACTTACACCCCTTCTGCCAAGATTGCAGGTTTTACACACTTACTTTCAATAATTTCCCAGCACTCCTTCCTTGGCCAAATAAAGTCTGTGGCTCTGTTGGTCTCATTTTAGGGAGAGGTGGGACCATTGTATTTGGATATGCTTATGTTTTAATTGAGGAATAAAAAAATATAATGGTATTGTCATTCAAAAAATTAAGTTTTGGAAAAGACCTCTTCTGTGTGTCTTTTTTTGTTGGAAGCAATGGACTGGTCCAGCGGCATTTCAGTCCTTGGTGTGAAAGGTAGCTGATATCATTGAAGTGTGAATAAAAGCTCAGAGAAATGCCAGGATATAATACTATAAGCCAACAGGCATCTTTGGGGATTTAACTCAAAATTTAATTTGTCTCACGAAGAAAAGAACTCTGCCCTCTGACACAGTGAACTTAGATGCTTCTCAGCAAGTAAACGCTTATTGTGTTCAGAGAGCTCTCCAAGGAATGACTCTTACACAGTGAGTTATCCCAACTTCCTGTATTTACATCAGATCCATTCCTAAATTGTTCCTAGATTTGTGTTGCCTACTAGAAGTAGTAGCAGTAGAAGGAGCCAAAGAAGCTTGAGAGTCTTGAGAGGAAAGGGGAAATGGAAAAGAAGATAAATTCACCAATTCAAACACAAAATTACTGAGAGATAATAAGCACTGGAGCCTTAAAAATGGATTCTTTTCATTCCTCTTCTTATTTATGTTGAAATCAGTAATGCCAGATGCTAGATGGATGCACCTCTTTTTTGTCTATAAAGTTGTAATTAGTGCAGGCAGATTGTTCTTATCCTCTTCTTCAAACATTGTCTTAAATTTTCTCAAGTTCAAAGATGCTGTCTTATTCTCATAACCAAAAAAAGAGGCAGAAGACATTTGTAAGAGGAATAGGTTTTAAATTCCCAAGGAATTTCTGGGCATCATAATATTATCAAGGAATTAGTGTAAGTCAACTTTGGCACTCAGTCAGATGCTTTTTACTTTGAGAGCTGGCTTCTCACAAGCCTTAGGGAATCACAAATGTCAGAACTGGGTTACAGTATAACTTTCTTGCCTTTTTAAACAGTGTCCTGTGTTAACCTGTCTGGCACATCTGGTAAATTTCAAAAGCAGAAGTAAAAAGGCAACTCTACGTAGGAAAAATGTGAGAAAGAAATTCAGAAGCACCATCCTTCTTTTTACAGACAGAGAATATCACCAGAGCGCAGTTGTTATTTTTCATTATTGAGAACATGCAGCAGCTTAGTTTCACCAAGTCAAATTGATTTTCACAGCTGGTGCATGAAAGGCTAAAGATGATATGAAATTTGAAAAGGACCCTTGTCTAGCCCCTGAAGCTTCTGGCATCTGTGGAGACAACAGAAAATCTTTGGAACTGGAATTACTAATATATCTAACAATTATGCCAGGTCTCTGGGATATTTAAGGTACTCATTGATCTCTCCATACTGCAGGTGATTACATATCCTTTCTCTTAAGAAAATCTCACATATCTCTCACTTATTTAATTTCATGTTACTACCAAAAGGTTAATAGGCTTATGTCACATATGACATAATTATCTATAGAAGGCAACATCTTAGTGAATAAACATGTTTTATTATTCGTTACAGGCAAAAGAGATCTTGCAGTTGAGAGAAATCTTCTATAGTTGATCAAAGGAGGGGCTTGCCTGAAAAAAATAAAAGTCTGCTGTGGAAGGGATTAATCAAGTGCTGCTGTAAAAGTCATTCTTTCATAGCACTTAATCTTATCCAGTATATCAAATTTCTTCATGTGTGGTCAATCTTCCTTACCACTGACAAACATATCCATGGTATGCACACATTTAGACTGTTGAGATTTAAGCATGTACCCCAACCTCTTCCTGAATGCTAAAGCTTTTTGTTGCCTTTAGATGCTTAAAAGCAACTCTTGATCCATGTGATATCGGCATTCAATTCTAATAAGAATAAAGGTCTTGTACCCGTTAATTTGTAAAAAAGGAAGGGCAGATCTCAAACTGCCAAAATGTCTCCAACTGGTAGCTATGCCTGGCTTAGCATGAGGAGCATAATTTAACAAAGTCTCACCTGCTCTATTTGATTGATTAATAAATAAATCATAATGAATCTTACCCTTTCCCTCTTGGTAATTCATTACTATGCTTCAACATGAAGCATTTCCTATTTTGAAAATTACTTTCCATAACAATTTAATATATTAATTAATAAACATATTTCATTAAAACATTTAGGTCAAGGAAATTCTTATAGCTGTTACAAGCTGCTTCTTGAAATAATGCATAATGGCAATTGATGATTTTGGGTGACCATAGATTTTAGAAAGACTGGTTAAGAAGACTTTTCAATGAAAATCATTCCTGTATTAGTGTATACCCTCTCCATCCCACCCCATTCTAGTACCATAAGTTAAATTTTGAAGTCAGTGAGAAGGCTCTGTAAGGTGTAATATTTGGACTTTGATATTTTGACACAGTAAAAGACACAAAGGGTCCTGCGAATCTCGGAGCAGCTTAGAATACAAAATATGTAAAACTCCTAAATGTAATGTGAATGAGATCTTAATAAAGTTACATTGTGACATTAAAATAAAAGTCTCCATCAATATTTAGACAAAAATTTATAAAATGTCCAGTAAACGAAATGTACCATTTATTTTTTCATAGAAAGATACCATGAATTTGCCATACAGGAACTTTCCAGATATTTTGCCTATGAGTTACAGAAATACAGATAGGTTTTACTAACCACTTCTTTCTTTCACTTTTTAGGCAAATATGGCTAATTGTCACCTGTGAGAGGCACTTCATAGTTGGCTTTTCCTCCTCCTAGACAAAAAAACCAGATACAGTTTCATGGTGGCAGTGTCAAGAATTTTGATCATGACATTAGAATTTAGCCTGGGTTACACCTCCCGGGACCCAGCCTAAATACATGAGATCAACTTTGTGCCATCTGGGGAGTCATCTGCTCCAGTACTAAAAGGTGTTGTAGCTGAAATTGAGGAGCCTAATTATTATACCTAAGTTACAATTTACAATAAAAATGCCTTGAGGGAATTTGAGCTGATAATTTGGCTGGCACCTTTGTAATAAGGAATCCTGTATTCAGCTGTTGCTTCTCCAAGTTCACCTGACTCACAGCAAGATTGATGTCTAGCAAAGACCAGCAACATACTGATGTATTATATCAAGGATAAAAAAAAAATTCTGCTATGGGGGTTGAGGGGAAAGCCTTATACCCTTATACACTCATTTTTATTAAAGGGAATGGGATAGAGAGGGAATAACCTTTTCAGAGGCAATTTTTTTTTAAATTGGAAATTAAATGAAACAATTTATTCTTTCTCTGAGACACAGGGTCAGGTTGAGAAGCTGGTAAACCCTCATATGCAAAGCGGCAGAGGAGTTACATTTTTAGAAAGGTTTCTAAGGTTGAATTGGGTGGGGAAGGTGAATTTGAGATTGCAAACTTTCTGAGACTGTAGGACTTGGAATAATAAATGATTGACTTCCTCCTTTCAATAAAGCTTCACTTTTTTCTCACACTCCATTTCCTTGCAGCTTATAAACTCTAATGAAATAACAGTGTCTTTATATTTCTGTGTTGTACAAATGTCCTTTCTCACTTTGTCTCCTCTTGAGGCTAATTTATCTCTCTGATTATAGGTTTATAAGAAAATTACACTCACACATCTTTCATTTCTCTATTTCCCTCTGTCTATGATGAGAACACTTTTTAATTGACACTTAAGAAAAGACATCACAGAGACATTATAAAAAAGGGTTAGAGGACTTTAGACTTTTTCTCAGTTGAAATGCCAGATAGAGAAATTAATTACAAGCACACAAAATGAAAGACTTTTGACCCTCTGAGGCCTAGTAAATAGTTATACACTTTTGATTCTTTGCTTCTCCCTTCCATCCCCTAAAGAGACTGTAGTTAGAGATGGTTCCTTGAAAGCATATGATGGCTGTCTAATGAGACAGTTTCTCCTATTAGACTAATCCATGTACACTAAGTAGATTTAAAAGGATAATAATGCCTGCAGAATGAAAAATCCTTTTAACATTATTTTTAAATATGGAGAAGAAAAAGGTGACCCACAATAGACACATTCTGTCATTAGAGTCTACAAATGGTGGCAGTTTCCCCCCTGCAGCTGATGTGCAGCTGAGTTTGGCCATATGTGATCTCATATGAATGCACATATCTATCTATATCTATATCTATATCTATATCTATGTCTATATCTATATTCAAACAGGACTTTGTTTAAGAGAATCAGTATAACTGAGACAGGCCTTTTTGACACTATAAATCTGAAACACACTGCAGTTATGTATATTCAATATATGAAGGCTAAAGGTCTGAGTTTTTTATATGAGAGACATTGATAGAGCCAGAGGAAGACCCAAGAGATTCAAATGGTGAGATATAAATGAAATGTTGCATGATACTATGACATACTTTCAATGCCTGAACTTTTATTTTTTTGACTGACTTACTGACTGAAAACCCCTTTTCCAATCAGTGCTCCTTGAATTAACCTACTATGCTATTAAAACAGAGAAAAAATATTGATTCTCTTTCTCAGAACTACAATTTCTCCAAATCTGGCACAATTTCTTTTGCTTAGACTCAGAGACAAAGTTAATACTACATTGAAAGAGCAATTCCATAACAGACATTAACTGGGGACTCTCTTTTTCTGTCCCATATTATATCAACATGTCTATCTCACAAGTATCCTGTGGATGGCCTGTATAAGTGTGTCTGGCAATTCATAAAAATGTTGGAAATCTCAAATGTGAGGCTCCACAGGCTCTAAGGAATAGCCTTTATCTATGTTCCATCTGCATTAGAAGCCATGCTCATACCTCTGCAGTGTGAAAGGAACGGTGAGTTTAAAGTCAATAATGTCTCTATCATTAAAAAATAACTAATAGTTAGTAATTCTGGGACAATTTCTGACTCTAATGGCATAACTGTGTTAGAATGGTATAAATGTCTCAGGTCAGAATGGAAGAGGTTTCAGAGAGATACCAGCACTGCCAGTAGGCGGAAATGGCAAAGTAGGTATTGAAGGAAAGTTCCCAGAAAGTTCCTATGGCATGTATTTTCTAAGATGATAATTAGTTCTCAATGTGTTTTACTGTCTCTCTCAGCTCTCTCTTTCTGAGAACATGGAATATGCTGAAGCTAAAAAAAAAGTTAGGAGCAGAAAGATTTACCAAAGCGAGTGAAATTCCTCCAAAATGCCACCTTATACTTTGTATTTGCTAAATTACATGCAAGCATCTCATTTTAGGTCATCATAACTAACAATAGCATGATGAGTCTTCAAAAAATTCAAACCACATGGAATTTGTGAAAGAGAGAAAGGTGTTATTGAGCTCATAGATCTGTCACTCATGACTGGGCATCCTTATTGTAGATGTCCAGTCACCCTAAAATCCCTTTATAGTCGCAGAAAATATGGAGGTAAGTGTGCAAATTAAGGGGTATCACCCATATGAATAACATTCAAAAGTGCAAAATCCCCTTATGGATTATATGTGTTGTTTTGATGCTTCCCTCAAACATCACAATTTCTGTTCTCTGCAATTCTACAGTTCATATTTTCTTCCTTCACATGTGATTTGACAATACTAAAAAATCTCAGTTGTTTTTTTAGTGACTCAAATTTAAAAAAGGGTCACCAACTCAGGTAGGACAAGGACATTGAAGAAAACAACTTGATTCATTGTTTCAAATGCATATTTCCCCTATATTTCATACATTCAATAGCATCCAGAGTTTAAGAGAGTGAAGATTTCACATAATTTATTCGGTGGGGAAGAGGACCACTACCATTCTGGTGTGTACTCATGCAAGAAAATGAAAACCTACACTCCTTTAAGCACCATATCTGAAATTGGATTGATTTAAGGGAATCTAATGTGATATAATTTGCATGGTGAAGCAGTTAGTAAGAAGATTGCAGCAAGAAAATCAAACAGCATAAAAGCATAGACAGAGGTAATCCCTGCTGCTATAATTAAGAGAGCAATACATTACAATCATAAACATCTCTTTAAACAGTTATGTCAGGTCATTAAGAGAGCACCTGAGTTTGTTACAACATGTCCTCACAAAGCAGATGGGACCCTGTCAATTTGGCAAAAACCCAATGAAATCTGCTGGTAGGCATTATTGCAGCCTCCATGTTGTTACTGTTAGTTCACCTTCAGCTAGGAAGGTAGCATTAGACAGATGGTAATTAATTCTGGACAGGTCAAAAGGAATTACTGTGAAAAGAAGAGAGAAGTGGTCTGGACATCACGGCTCCTGGGTTAAGTTTCTCAGTACCACTGAATCATAGCAGGGATTAGCCATACATAAACTATAAGGTGTGTAACCCACTTGAGGCTCTGTGCTTTCACAGTAGCAATAATTATTGATATGCCAATATTCCAGTTTATTAAAAATAATGCTTTGAAATCTTTGAAAAGTAAAAAACCCCAAAAATCTGAACATAGTTAATACTACTTAGTAGCACATGTTTGTTTGGTTATAGTTTCTTGTGGGTTTTTTTTGGTTGGTCTGTCAGTTTTGTTGTTTCGGGTGTTTTTCTGAAATATCTTTGATTGTTTGTTTTATTTCAGCTTTAAATCTCAGCTAAACCTCTTCTGAAAGCCTACTGTCCTCCACATCTCCTTGTTAAAACATGTCTCTTTCACTGTAACTATCGCTGGGATGTGAGAAAAGGCCTTGACATGCCAGTTATGAACTTTAAGTATCTTTTGATTAAAATACAAAGAAGGTGTTTTGGGTTTTTTTTTAATCTCCATCTTCTTACTGAAATTTACCTGGCCTACTTATTTCTCCATCACATGGAACAAGACACTAGCTAGTTTTTAATAGTAAAATAGGATTTTATGTAACTACATGTAAGCTACTAGATATTTTATAATTAAGGTAGAAAAATACAGAAATGTAGCTCCCAAGCAGAGCCTATAAACCAATTGCAAACTTTTCTTTAGTAATGCGACGGTTGACATATTAACAATTATTACCAAAATTATCACCCTAACTCTCGATTCTTCATTAAATTCCATTTGTTACAATCAAATGCATCCTTGGAATTCAGAAAGAATGCAAGTAGGGATATATTTTTTAACTTTTATTTTTTAGAATGGTTTATCATCATAAAGATATAAGCTAGTGCTTTTATCAGCCAGAGAAATTGTGGAAGATGATAAAAGCAAGCAAAAGAACTGAAAAGTTCCTTTTATCCATCTCCTTGCTAAATAGAGATCCAGTTTACACATGTCATTAAAAAAGGCAAAAAATGTATCTGTGAAACTCTGATCTAAAGACTGTCATGTTCACACTCGTTTAGTCACTTGAAGCATCTCTAGAACATTGTATTGATTTTTTTCTTGCAGTTTTGTCTTTTTAACAGAGAATCCTTTTATGTTTCAAAACTTATATTCTGATACTCTAAAACATTTAGTAAGTCATACACTCTGTGTGCTCATGACCCTTCATTAAGTTTAATATATCAATTGTTTGTTAATAGATGTTCTAACCTTCATTTTTCTATTTTCCCTTTAAATAAAAAGCCATCAAATTATATTAATTGAATGATTAAAAAAACTCAAAACCTCAGAGTACACTAGTATATGCCAAACCAACTTTGCCACAGAGAAATTAAATAAATATAAATCCTTTAGAGAAAATAAGAAAAAAAATCACCAAACATTAATTAAAAAAAAAAAAAAAAAGAAAGAAACCCCCACAGCATAATAATACAATAGAAAGAAAGTAAAATCCTGGAATGTTTTGGAAAAGAAAAAAGTTATCCAATTATCTTCATGCAGAATGTGCTACTGAAGATCTGAGAAGTCAAATTTCATTCCTTAGAATGAAAAAAGCTCACCTTTGAAAAATAGCTTTGAAAATAAAAAAAAACCAAAACTCTATTGAGATCAAAGTCTTACATGTTGATAATACAGTATAAATTTAAAATAAAATAATTAAGATGGAATCTATTCCAGTGAATCTGAAAATTTACTTGGAATAATTTGGCATATGATCTTCATCAAATGCACGAATCACCATTAAAAAATAGCCAACCTACTTCAAACCACTTGCAAAACATGAGTTAATGACACCATGTTCTGTCATAAAAAAGCCTCTTGATTTAAAAGTTAAAAAAATGCTATGGCCTGTTTTGAAGAAAGCAGAAGAAAAGAGTCAAAATAAGAATCCTATTTTGCTCAAACACTGAAAATCCTTAAGAGAACTCCTGAAGAGTGACTACAAAACTGTCATGAGGTCTGGGTATGTTTCTGTCTACTTGGGATTACACACAAACCTGGCATAGTGATTCAGTCGCTAGATGATGTGGCGCAATCTGCTATTCCTGATCTCTACCTTCTAGGGTCTTTGTTGACTCTCTGTAATCCTGACCTCAAACATTCCATTTTCCCACTCATTGCACTGTTTTAATCAGGAAGCAGCAATCACAACACGTTGCCCTCTAGCTTTGTTTTACATTAGCAACAATTAGCAAAAAAATATGAACAGCGTCATCAAATTACTACAGTTTATAATTTGCACAATAACCCAAACTGTTGAAGGGGCCATATATGGGTTTCCACTTAATTTGGGAAGTTTACCTTGCCTAAATCTACCCAGCTGTGTTGTCTGTGAGAGAGAATGTATTCTCAACACAAGTTATACACAATGTCAAATTTTACTAAAGACCAGGAAAAATGTAATTCTTACAAGATTCATACGCTCACTTAGAGACTAGAGGGAAGTTTTCTATTTTTCTTGACCTGATTGCATTTTTGTAGTGAAAACTATAAACTCTTTAGTCTGCACTGGGATTTTATTTCAAACTAACCAATTAGAGAATACACATTTTTATAACTGATGGCAAGGCTTTTGATTGCATAAAGTACAAGAAAGTGCTGCAAATGTTTCCATCAAGAAGGTGATTTTTGGAGTCTGGTCTTTGGCAAATCAAAAGTATGTAAAATCATATAAGAGTGCTGTAGATAGATCAGAGTTATATTACATAGCACAACATACAACATTTTCAATTACAATTATTCACTAAAACACGCATTGAAACTTAGACTTGACACTCACCCATAAAACAATAACACAATAAAAAGTGGTCTTATCTGGCACTGTAATTTCTAACAATAATCTTATCATGAACAAACACTTATAATGATAAGCTACAGGGCAATCATTTATTCCAATTTTATAGTTTTACTAGTTACTATGGGACCAGGCTGATTAGATCTAAAGATAACACTACTACTTATTTAGACAAGAAAAAGCCTAATTTGAAACTAGTAAGAAAAATAGGAAAGCAAATCAGAGAAGGAAAAAGCAGATCAGTGTAAACAAAAAAGTAATTTCAAAGTTTGGTGAGTTAGGACATTCATTTTTGGAAGTCACACAGTCTATATGACTAAATGCTTGATTGTTAACATCAGGCATGCAGGCTAGCTTAAACACAAACTCTCAGGGCTACCTAGACTGCTAAACTGCAAAGCTCAGCAAAGCTGTGAATTTGGGGCATAGAAATGAGTGTTTCTTCCCTTGGGACACCAACTCCTGGCCCTATAGCAAGAAAGACAAAAGCCTGACAAGTTTGTATGTGACAACTGCAATACATCAGCGATCATATTTGGCAGCCTGAAGTGGGAAAATTTGAGTTATCTTAACTGTTACCAGGATTTGAAGCAAATTATACCAAGCTGCTTTGTCTAAACAAAGAAAATTGCTGACAATAGCGGGAAGAGTAAGAACATTCCCCTTTATCTTCCCCCAACATATACTGTTCCTAAAACCACTGTATTTCTTTCTTGCCACTTTGCAAAATGAGATAATAAAAAAATCCCAAAAACAAGGAAATAAAAAACAGACACAAAAAATAATCTGTATAGTCCATAGTATCTTCTTCAGACAAAAATCTGAACCTTTCTCTATTCTTTTTTATGCTACCAAGAAATACTGCATAATAGTAGCTCTTGACTGTTCAGTGAGCCTTTAAAGGGACATCAATCAGTTTATACTTGCTCCTTCAAGGCTTGATCAAAGAGCATAATAATGCTATTTCTGAACATTTTGAAGTTTTCCTTTGCTTAAGTATGTTCAACAGCATAAAAGTTGATCTAGATATATTAAAACATTTAAAGTCATCTGCAATTATGCCATAGGCCTAGTCTTTATTTCCTTTCTGCATATACTTGAGTGATCACATTTAACAAACTTTATGCATGTGCATATATGTGTGTGTAATCATATATATAATAATCATATTATGATCATATATATTGTATATGATCATATATATATATAATGCATAACCATGTTGAAACTTAAGCATGTAAAAAATTCAGTTAAAATATTCAATATCACAGTAGCACATGGAAATTCCAGGTGAACCGTAGGACCTTATAAGGTCACTGTTCAGTGAATATTTTCCTTACAATCAGAATAAATAGAATTATTCTTCATGTAAGTTTTAGAATGCTGAGTTGTAGAGGTATTAAAAGACCTGTCTGAGATCAAACAATGTGCATGCAATATAGACTGGAGGATTCAAGCATGTAATTTAAGATAATCTGTCTTTCCACAAAGTGGATAGAGAATGGTTTGCAACACTTTCTTCTTTAGCTTTCATATATGAGATGACTTAGAATTTTCCCCAGTATAAATTGCCTGTGTTGGAATTTAGGGATGGCATTTATAATGTTAGTTAATAGGTGGGAAAGAGATGGCTTCTTCTCCTTAATGTCATGACAATATATTCTTGGAGTTTGATTTTTCTATCTATCTGAAGTTCATAGAACAGTTCTGGATAATGTAGGAGGGGGTTTTTTTGTTTTTCTTTTGGCATAATGGCAAATGAAATATATGTCATAAAGACTGTTCTGTATTAATTCATTATTACAACCATGGGAAAGAGGGCAAGTTGACCTTGGTTATACTATAGAGAATTATATTCCTGATTTGATCCATGTTTGGGTTCAGCTAATTCATCTGTTCCCCACATTTATTTCAAGTAATCAAAGCTATGCTTCTTCATTTTCCTTTTGTACTCTATTCCTCTATTCTTCTATTGTAGCAGTAATGCAATGCAGATCTCAAGAGGTGTGGATGGACCAAAATGTCACCAAGGATTTGCAGTGTAAGGACTGCTGTTACTTAGTACAGGTGAGCCTCGATGTGGTGTTTTCAGGAGTGACATTTCCAGAAGAAAAATATGGCAGTATTAGTATATGGCAGTATTCAAATTAAGAAACCATGGAAGAATGAAAACAGACACATTTTTAATGCTCTTGGAGTTCAAAACACTGCATGCAGCATTCTGCTGCAGCTTAGATTCAGTGAGCAGGTTTCTTTACATGCTGTCTGTCAGTAGTATCTTTAGAAAATTTTCTTTTCAGATTTTTTTTTAAGAAGATGAGACTATAATTTCTCTTATTTCTCATTTCTCTTATTTAAGTGCTCTGTCTCCCTACTCCACATGAATCCATACTCCTTTCTTTCTTCTTAACTCTTCTGGAAATAACTCACAAAGTGTTTGCCAAGACTCATTCATTAAGATGCAGTGTTAGAGGTCCAACAAGGCATATCTGAAACTTGGAGTGCAATCAGAGCAGAGCAGAGCAAGCCTCAGGTAAGCAGAAGAGTATGGTTTTGTTGATGAAAACAGTAGGAGTCCAAGTGACAAAACTGATGTAAGCAAGACATCATATCCTACTAAAGCAACAGGTATAAAATACGGCCACAAATTTTTTTCTGCTTTTGTTTTCCTTATGAATTTTACTCCTGCTGAACAGAACACCTGCAACTGACTTCAATACGTCTGCTCAGAGAATTCCCTTTTGCAAATGTGCATCTGTGTAGATGTGTGTACCTCTTAGGAAAAAAAGATTTTTTATAGCTATACTTCCAACCCTGAATAGAAATCATTTAGGCATTTTTGAATTATCAATTTTAAATGCACATCTGAAACACAAAATGGGGTAAAATGGGGAGTATATTGAGTACTGATCTTGAGTGTCTCTTTACAATGCCATAATAGCCAGTCTGATATCTTGCTGCTAAACTACATATGCTCTTAAACAAGCATTATTCAGACTTTTGGATTTATATTTCCATTTAAATACACTCAACTACAGTCACATTCTGTTAATAAGTTAAGGCACGAAAACATTCAATGCACATGATGTTACTTGTGCAACAGTGACAGAAGGATAAAATGAGTCAAATCACCTCAACATTTCTTAATCATGCTGCCAAAGCTGCATAAATTCTATGGGGACTTCTTCCCAAGGAGACAAATATACAAAGATTTTCAATGAAAAAAAGAAGCCGACAATTTAAAGACATTGCATCATACTTCCCCTCCACCCAATAAAACCCAAACAAACAAACAAAAAAGTTATGATTTATGACCAGTGTTCCACTTTTTTGAGCTGAACTTGCAATCTGAAAGAATGCCACAGCCACAGGATTAACCTCCCATAACTAACAATCAAAGCTATTAATTTCTCAAGCTAAAGAATACATATTAAGCAAATGTGGGCTCAATTATATAGGAAGAATTTCCCCACGGTGGACTCTATTAGATTGTGAAATAGTTTCTGAAAGGAAACTGTGGAATCCTAATAGCTGGAAATAGTTTAAACCATGGGGAAAGAAACTTTTGTTGCTTGAGAAGTCTGGAAAATCAGTTTAAACATTGTTTCTGGACTCTATATGTAGTAAGGGGGGAGAGATTCTATGTTCTACTGCTGTGACAAATTGACTCATAAGCTTAAAAATTCAATATGCAAAAGGGGAGTAAACTTGGTAAACAGCAGCAAAGGCAAATTTGGATATTTAGTAGTGCATGTTTATTTAGCATAAATGTTTCATAGCAGATAGCTGCAGACAGAAAAAAAATGAAAGTCTGTATTAGGTTAAACACTGAGGTTGCAAAATCTTCTAAAGTAGAACAACAGTGATCTTAACTGACAATCCTACTTCACTCAACAAAGCATTCAGTGTTTTTCTCTTTCTTCTTCTTCTCTTTTCCCCCTTCTTTATATTCCCTGGACATTTAATGCCTTACATAGTGGCCGGGTGAGCATATGTTCTTGGTTAAGGACAATTGTTTATGAAATTTTTTCAGGTTTCAGATTTCTTTGTGGCAAGCAGAACACCCAGGTCCCTGGCTGGTAGCAATTGGAGCCATTCAGAAGTATGTAAACATTAGAGTGAGGAATTTATGAGTCTACAGTTCAGCTGTATGGAACATTTCTCAAGGTAGATTTTTTCCTTTTGTCTTTTGTGTGTGTAAATAGATTCCTTGACTTCAAACACAGCTGAGCAGTACCTTGGTGTAGATAGAAAGGAACAACATCTGGAAATAATAACTACTTAGCCATTAGTCTAAGGCCCATAGAAGCGCTAAGATAATATTCACATTTGAATTCAAAAACTTTTTTCAAATGAATCACCCACATGATCCTGGACTAAGAAAATAAATAGGATAAAGGTGGAAGGAGATATAATTCGGGGACTGTAATAGAACTTCCCAGTTGCTGACTGAATCTGTAAAAAGATAAGTTATCTGTAAAAAATAACTGATCAGTTAAAGATTCTCTGGAAATTAAGGCTGGCAATTGAAATTATATTAACAGCAAGAAAATGCCTTTATTTTGCCATGCAATTTAGCCTCTAGTATTGCAGAATAATATGGATAATTTTTCCATGACTATTTGGTCATGGTCATTAATTTATGAAAAATTTCTTATTCTGAATGGTGGGGGGAAAAGGCCATGATGAAAGTTCATTTCAGCCTGCCCTACCACTTCCCTGTTGCTGAATGTCCTGAGTGTTTTAAATTCATCTAAATGGCTTAATGACACAGAAAAGAGCTTTTGTGAGGATGCATAAATATTACCTAGTGGATAGAAGTTTTGTCATCATCCCTGAGAGAAAAATAATTCTCAAAGCTGCAAATGTAAACCAATGGTGACTTCAGAGAATGAGGCAGTCAGCTTAATAATTTTTTTCCTCGGTGATAAGATAAAAATTGTGAAAAGGACAATCACTTATTTCAGTGATTTTAGTCTCAATATGAAAAGTACACAGCAGTACTTTGACTCATGTCTTTGGACCCTTAGAATTTAGTTATAACATTTTGGTACAGCCCTGGGTTAAAGACAATATCTCTCATATTGTATTTAATATGCTTATTGCTGTCATTTGTTCATTATACAGTTTCCTGTAGATTAAAGACTTTCCTGTTTTTCATTTTGTTTCCTGAAATGTATACTGAGAAATAAAGAGGGAAAAAAAACATTGTACGTACTTAACACATATTCCTCAAAATCATAGGATAATGGATTCAAGGTGTTGTCATACCTTGCATGTGCAACGTGCATGAAAAAGTCAAAACATGGGGTTACTTATATTTCCTTAACATTCCAATGCAGACCAAAGGCTAATATACATAATAAAACTTTTCATTGCAAAAAAAAAAAAAATAACAATGCATGAAAAGGACATAAGACAAACATTTGCTTTACTGTAAAAATCAATCCAAAATTTCTGAACAAGATAAAAAGATAAATTTTTGTCCAGATGCAGTTTGTCTTCAGACTAACATTTTAGGAAAGTTTCAAACTAATGCCAAATAATTTACAGGTGCCCATTGGGCAACATTTGATTTATAATTCAAACAAATTGTATGTCACTAATGAGAGTTTATTGTGGTTATATTTTAAACCAAGACAGAACTGAAACACAAAACCCAAACAAAGAGAAAAGACATATGTTCTCAGAGATTTGCAATTCTGAAAACAAAGTTATAAGCACCCCCTTCCATTTGTGAAGATAGTGACAATATCCATGAAATGTCTCTTTGCCAGTAGTAGGTCTGCTGGAAATTTTCACTTTGGCAGTAGAGATTCATGTGATGCTGAATTTCCAAAACTGTCTAAAGGTCTCCGTCTGTTCTTTCCTAATGTGAGGTTTAGTGAAAATTTGTTGAGATGTACATATATGATGCTATGAAATTTTTGTAGCAGAAGGGCTTGGAAACTCTCATCCTCCATTAATTAATTTGATTATTTACCTGCCTAACTGCAGCAGGGATCTGTTGAAAGGCCTGTCTATGTGTATCCATACCACCTAAGTCTGCAGCATAGTAACTTGCTCTAGGCTGAAATTTGGCATGGGATTTAAGGTGCACTTTTCTTTTTTCTCAAGTTTTGAAAAGTCCTTAGTGTCTGTTGACATTTCTTCTTCTTTCTTTCCCCTACAGAAGCAGGTAAATAAACAAAAAATTCCTAATCAAACCCCACAGAACTAAAAAGTCAATTACTCCAGATGTTGGTTGGGGCAGTTTGCACCAAAAAAAAAAAAAAAAAAAAAAGCATTCTGTTTTGTTTTTTTCTTTTTGTAATGTTAAGGGTTTTTTGTCTTTGGGAAATTGTAGAAGCATGTGAGCAACATTGATTAAATTCCGTTAGTATCTTAACTTTCATATTAACTATAACTTTAACAAGAGAGCATTCCATGCAAGGGAGCTTGAGATAAGACACAGCTGAGCTCAATGAATTAGAATTTGGGAAATGTTTCCTAAAATGTGGGTGGAAAATAATTTGAAATGTCGATATTTTAACCCCTGGACACAGACAAGAGATGTATATCTAAGTATGAGTTAACCCTTTCTCTATACTACTCTCATGAACTGTTAACATACTGTTAACATCTTCTGGTCCTGAACAATTGACCATATGTTCAAAGTGTCATTGACCACTTATAGTTTTGGAACTCTTTTATGAGTTTATTTATTAATTCCATTTATTTTTCCTATTTCCTATTTTTCCTATTTATTTTTCATGTGTAGTCTCAGAAGCATGTTAAAATATGACACAAAAAATTCAGTGCTTTGACTATTTTATGTAAAAAATCTATTCAATCACCTGGACCCTCTTCCATATTTGAAAATACTCCTGATTTAAAAATGTATCATCTAAGCACAATGGAATTTTATGACTAATACAGTAAGGCACAGTATCAGTAGTCTCAGTAGCAATTAATGGGGAAAAAAGGGAAAGTTTTCTTTCTTGTATGGCCTGCCTTAAGTATGAAAGAAATATTCCATAAACACATTAAAGAATGCAAATAACAATGTTTATAAAATACATATGTATCTGGGAGTTGCTTCTTATATTACTAAAAGAAGACTCTGTAAAACCTTTCCATACAATTTAGGAACAAATGCAGCAACCAATTTATTTGTGTTTCCTTATTAATTTTGGGATGAAGAAGGAGAAATGTCTAAGTTATTCATAAAATGAAAGAAGGATAACCAAAGTATGCCAGAAGAATTGGTCTGATTAACAAATTCCTAAACATTGGAACAATACTATTAATAGGAAAACTATAAATTCATTTACTGACTCTACAATAGAACTTCCTGAACTTAAAGGTTCAAGGAAACTTTATCCTCAATCAGGAAGCCTTAGCTTTGCATGAGTCGATGTGTTCGGTTCTAGGTTATTTTGTGACATGAAACTGAGGAAATATATTAATATGCTATTTAATTTGTATGTTTCTCATTCCCTCCAAACTCAGCCTAAATCAGGCTCAAGCAATTTCCTTGGCATTGGCATCCCTGAAAACAGTAAATTATATTTGTCTCCATTAAATAAGGATAAAATATGTAATTGTCCCAATTTCTAAGCGGAAATCAGAATTGAAATAGCTCTTCATCATAACTACAGACAGATGCATGCTTATGTGTACCTTTATAAGTCTCTGAGGCATAATTATGATGAGTTTATTATCTGTCTATATGAATATTTAAGAGAACAAAGTACTATTAGATTCTCTATTCTCAAGAACTTAACCTAATGGACCAGAAAATTATCTGACCTAGAGCACTATTAATGGTCATATCCTTTCTCTCTGCGCTCCTGAGCTCCTGAGGCCAAACCAAAAGAACCTTGTTGAGTTTACATTTGTCTCTTATGCAGGCATGACCTTCATTTACTTTAATGGGAGTTTTGCCTGATCTGATTCCCTGACACTTGTGTGATGCAGAGGAGTAGATTGCAGAGGAGGTGTTAGTAATGGCCTTTAAAACTGTCAGGAGCCCAAAGAACAGTGATGCTATCTCAAGGAGGACTTTTGTGCAGGAGTCATTTAATTTAGTGACTGTGAGTGCATGAACTCTCTCTCCCTCCAGTATGCACTCAAGGGAAACTCCTCAAAATGGTCTGTGCTTTCCTCCCTCTTGCTGTGGGGTTTGCAACTATCTTCCCACTTTGTGTTTTTCCTTATGATAGAAAACAAAATTATGACAGATGAATCAAAATGCCTCACTATAATTGTAAAATTAGTCTAGTAGCTTTAAGTAGGGACTTTTCCTTCTTGTGTAATCCCATAATGTTGATCATACATTCAGATTACAATTCAATGGTAAATAATGTTCAGAGCTATTAAATTGTTACAGTCCTTCTAACCCTCAAGAACTAATATTACATTCCCAAATACAAGTCAGTAAATTCTGGATGGTAGCCACCTGCAAATTATATATAAATTATCTAACTTAGTTATTCTCATATTCACAGCCATATGTACCCAAAAAAAGTAAAAATTGTAATGTGACTTGATTTGAGAGTGATGGAACCAGTGTGAGGTGCAGGAAGGAACTCTATTTTTCCTCCAAGTTCTGTTAGCATACATGGAAATGAACACCTTTTGTCTTAGACAAAGGATTCCTCAGATAATATAATTCTATTTCCCTAAGGTTTAATTATATGTCCCTGGATGAAGTGGTTTTATGGATTTCAGTCTCTGTAATTTTATGTTGGCATTCCATTAAAATATTCGTGTTTGCAGGAGTTGAAATATTTTTTTAAAAAATATTTTTTCTTTTATTTACTATGTGTGTATTTGTCATTTTGTCTTTGTAATAAGATAGACAGCAGGGACTAATGAGTTAAAAATTTGAAAAAGTTGTATTTGCAATGAAAAGTAACTTTAAAAAATAAAAACCTCAAACTTCACAAGTTACAAAAAATCCAAACACACTTGTTTGAGACAGAATTCTTTGTGAGCTATGTACTCTCCTAAGTGCTTGGAGCCTCTTTTATTTCAGACAGAGAAAGCAATGAAGTCCTCCAAGCTGTAGTCCATCATTACAGAAAGTACAACAGGTTGGGATATGAGAGGTCTCTTCTTGATCCTATTTTCTCTAAAAATATGTCCTTACTGTCTTACAACCACCTGGATGAAAATTAGGAAGCTGATGTCTTTTTTTGTCTTTTGATTTTTTCAGGTACAGGAACTTTAGTCAATACTTGGGAAGGGCTGCAGTGAAGTTTCAGTGTGAGGCTGGGCTTCAATTGGCATTTTAAATTTTCTGGATTTTTTTTGAGCAATGGCTTAAGTATATTTTTGCCAACTGCACTGTTTAAACCTATTCCTCTTCAGATTTACCTGAGTTTTCTTTGAAGCATTTAAACCTCTCTACGTGGGCTAGGAAATCGCTGTCATCATTGTTTTATTACTCTCCTTTGGACAAAAGCAAATCAAGAAGTGTGTGTAGGTGAGCTAAAGGAATGGAGAGTTGATTTCTGCTAATGTAAGAACCCTGTACAGCCCATATATAAAATTTTCAGTGAAGTGTTGAAGGTGGCCACATTTCAAACCCTTTAGTTGCCATATAGAGATTCAAATTAAAACAAAAAAGTAGAGAATGTGCTTTATTATGGTATTGTAATGGTGTGTCTAAAAGGAAAAAAAAGAGGATTATTTCATTATTGAAAAGAACAAAGACAACATCATTCAGGTGGAAATCATTGATGTCATTCAAGTATGATGGTGAAGGAGGCAATGGCATACTAGTAAAAGAAAACCTTTTCAGAGCTCAGCATGGCTTCAGGGATTTTATCTGCTCTGACATCTTTTATAATTTGACAGCTGCCTTCATTATTAAAAATGTCTAGCATCTGTAAATTTAAGCTGTATCTTGTATGCAAAATGAGCAGTACATTTTCTTACCCTGATTCCACTACAATAACAAACCTGAAATTTTGTAATCTACTGACACACTCAACTATATCTGTTTCAATGGCTACTGCTTTTTCAAAATGTAAAATGATAAAATAAATAACAGGCACACAGTACTCCTTGCCTTAACTTGCACATTTTTGGTACATTAGGCTTTGGGTTTGGATTTTATGTTTCTTCCCTCTTGACATTGGTCTGTAGGAGGCCAAATTGATCAGAATTTATGATTAAAGAGCAATATGCAGCATGGTACAACAGTAGTGTCTCAGTATCTCAGCATATCAATGCTGATATTGTAAACAACAAGAAGGGACTAGGTCATTTTGTGTTGGGTCCATTTTCCACCGAAAATGAAATATGAATTTATTATGGAATTTCCTCAGAAACGTATATCTGTGGAAAAAAGCAAGCAAATAAACAAAAAAACCAAAACAGTCAAAAAACCCCAAAACATGAAGGTAAAATTAAGGTGAAAAGGAAGCTATACCTTGTTTTAAATATTAGGATGGCTCATATGTCCTTACGAGGACAACAGGGAACCCAGCATGCCTCCTTTGTCTATGAATACAAGATAATTTCTTGTTTATGTCAAGTATCTGGCAGTCTGAATGAAGACTTTTGACAAAATCATGGGAGAGCTCAGGGTTTAATGATTGCAGCAAGTGTATACCCAGGCCTCATCAAATCTACTTTCATCTGTAAATTTATTTCAGATGAAACTGAAGGATTTTTAAACATTCTGTCGCTCCTGGACTACTGTTACCCTAATTAAAGCTACTTTTCAGCAGGTTGTCAGAATTCTGAAAGCCTGGACAAAGGGGTATCATTTCCTCAATAAATATACGTTAAACCCGTGTTTTCTGTAAATGTCAATCTAACTTTCGGGCACAAGGCAAAGCATAACCCTATAGTATTTTCTGAGAGATGCTGAACAGTGGGAAGATATCAGAGGTATGACTGTCCTTATGGGTGGTCCTACGCAGAGACCAGATGGCAGAAACTTGGGTAGATATTGCAGGAATTCACAGAAGAATTTTTAGGTGATCAGAAGAGGGTCACATGCATTAATTAAAAACACAAGGATATGTGATGTCAAACCAACAGCCCATCCAGCCCAGAGCCAATCATCTACACAGGCAGAAGGAGATATTTAGAGAGGAAACACCAATCTAGCTGCTTTTTGCAGTCCAAACTCAGTCAATTGCCACAGGCTGACGTTTAATAGTTCACTGTTATTTAGACATTTTAGTAAATTCATATCTAATTATGTTTCAGCTTACTGCGTGCCTCCACCTACAACATCATAGTGCAGTAAGCTCTGTAAATTTGCTATTTGCTGTTTTAAGAAGGACTCTGTTTTATCTGCTTGAAAAGAAACTCCTTCTTTAATTTGTAGAAATTAGTTTTAGTTTGAAGAACCTCTATTTTGAATATTGCAGTCTGGTCAACAACTAAATAATTTCCAGGATTAATAATATCCCAATTTAGTGTTCTTCACCACAAAGGAGATTAGTAGCAATCTGTGATTGCTACTGCACATTCATTGTTCCTTTCTTCTCCAGGTCTCCAAAATCATTGAAGGAGCAGATCCCAGCACCTTCCCTATGGGACCACATTGCATATTCTTCCCCACCCTGGAAGGCAACTGTTAAATCCAATTCTATGCTAATCTGTGTTATGCTATGCTATCCTACCCTACCCTACCCCTTTTATCATTTAGCCAACTTTCAGTGCTTAAAGGAAGCTTTACACAACTTGTTTTCTTTAGTAGTCTTTGGTGAACCTTTAAAAATTCCAAATACATTGGTTCTACTTTCTCCTGTTCATACTCGTGCTTCCAAGCAAGAACTACAATAGATTAGTGAAGAAGGATTGCCCTTTACAGAAAATAAGCTGACTCTTTCCCAGAAGGTTCTGCTTACTGCTATATTAAAGATCTTATTTTTCTATAATAGAATCGGACTCATTGTTCCAGTAATTCCCACAATTCTAGCTGGATGTCTTATCACAGATAGATAAACTTGACAGTCTTCCTGTTCTATGTGTGTGATGGCCTCACCATGATGTGCTACACACCATGGATGAAATATCACCTGGTGCTGATGACTTATGAACATCTAATTTATCTACTTTGTCTAATATGTCCTGTATATTTTTACAAGTGATTGAATTTCTTTGACCTATATGCTGCAAAAGTGCTTTGGGTGTCTATTCAATATCTTCAGTATAGACCAATTTACAGAATTCATTGTGTTTATCTACTATAACCTTGTCACACCTGAGGTTTTTTTGAAAATGTTGTCACAATATGCTCTCAGCAATCCTCTATCAGAAGTGGTTTAATGCGCTTTGTAACAGATTTATTATCAGTCTAAGCACACTTTTGAAGATGCCATTCAAATTATTTTTGAGGGTTTTCTTAATTTCCTGTTCATGTATATTCTGCATATTTTTATGGTTTATTTGTTACCCTTCTTCACCATGGAGTTTTTATCGATGTTATCATTGTTGACTTGTATTCTGAGGTCCTGACCTAACAGAAGAAATTCAGGTCTATTTTGATTTCTCTTAATTTCATTTTTTTTTTTTTTACTTGGATTTCTACTGTAATAATTTTTAGGTAGAATTCAAGATGAAAAGAGTGTTTTAGGGGTTTGTTTGGGGTTTTCTTTCTATATTTTTCTTGGTTGTTAGGTTGGTTGGTTAGCTGATTGGTTGGTTTGGTTTGGGGTTTTTCCCCAGTGTTTGTTCTCCCATTCGTTCTGTAAATCTTTCTTCCTTTCTGAAAAATGAAAACTCATATTCTGTTTTGGGTTTTTTTTTTACCTGTTTCCAGCTTTTAAATCTACTTCTGGTCACTATCACATAAAAGAATCCCCCAAATTAGTTCTTTAAATGGTTTCTCCTACATGGCTCAAGACCAAATGTTTAACAGAATCTATTCCTGTGAGCATTAAGACTTTTGTTGTTCTAGAAATAAAATATTCATCATAGCAAAAAAAGTAAGTTTACACCTCATTCCATTCAATCCTATCAGATTTCTAGATAGACAATAAGAATCTATCACACTTAGTACTTCTCCCAAACTTGGAAATTTTTCTGTCTCACTCAGCATTTTGTAGTTTTCTGATAAGGGCAAGCATACTTCCATGCTAGTTCTACATTTTTATTAATAACATTAAATTTTCATCCAAAATGAATAATGCTTTTAAATTATTATCATAATAATTTCAAGTTTCATACATTCTTTCTTTCTCCGTTATGCCCTAGTCTAGAATCCCTGTGAAGCTGGAAGCCTGGCAATACAACAATCCAGGCTTATCCTCTTTCCAGCAAGTCCCTGAGTTACCTGGTATGTCAGGGTAATTGTTTAGATTCCAAGAATTGTAATAATTCCTTATATTGTTTTCCAGGCTCCCAGCACAATTAAGGAAACACTAGTAAGTTTTTCCCCATTTCACTGATTAATGTTGCATATTTTATGCATAAAGCACTATGCTTCCCTTGTGAATTTTCTTCCTCTTTTGAGAGACGCTCTTAACATTAGTTTTGATGTCACTTCTGCAGACTACATCAGCCTGTACTACCTATTGTACCTTCTGCAACAACAGACTTTCTATTAATTTCTGATTTAAATAATCCTTTTGAGCATTTTGGTTTTGGGGTAATGTTACCGTTATGAGTATGCCACTGCTGGTTTCTTTCTTCTCAAGTTCCTCTGTCCATAAACTTCTACAGTTCCTAATGTATCTAAAACCTTACTGTTTATTCAGTCTTCCTCTCGGCTCCTCCACGTATTGAAACTCTAGACTTCTACCTATATGTAGAATTAAACAGAATTTCAAAGTTGAAGATTTCTCCTACTGGAAATTCAAGCAGGGAAAAGGAAAGAAAGCGGTTGAGGTCCAAAGTGGACAAAGCAAAAGGTTGTCATCTCAACAAATTGCAAGTTTCTTGAGGCAATGAACTCTCATAGTGACCTTCAATGCGGTGAATCAGAGAAACACTCGTGACAAAGTGATATTATACGCAGTATGGGAAACCTAACTAGATTTTTATAAACCCATGACTTTTAAGAATATCCAGGATGAGAACAATGGTTATGGATCTTTCCAGTAGGGAATTTTTATTTTTTTCTTAATCATTCCTTTGAAGTCCATATTTACAATCTTTTCTTAGCAGTGTCCTCAATTCCCAAACTATGAAATGTGGGAAACATTCTCCTGGAAATATCAAAAATTATTTTTCCAACTTCCTACTTTTTACAGTCAACTGTACATTTTCTTTTCCAGCCATTAGGGTATATAGTTTTATGAAACAAATTTACTTTAAATCATTCACTCTTTCAAAACTCCATGTTAAAGGCATTTTTAAGTAGAAAATTATGAAAAAAACAGATTAAAACTAACGAGTTCTTGTTTGTTCTGTGAAAAAATAAAAAAATCAACTGGCTTTTCAACATTGCATGGGCAAAGGTACAAAGGGAAGAAAAAATGTTTTTTAAACTTGGGAATGATTTTACTTGCTTGACACGTAAAATACAGTCTAAGTTCTGAGAAAAGTAATGGGCTACAGATGAACAGAATTGATTTCTGTGTTCTGAAACATCTGTAGAAAAAATTTGTGTTCCTTCTCATAGAAACAGGAGGCTGAAGAAAACACTTCTGTAAAGAAACTGGAAAACAATGATCCAGTTATTTTATTGGAGGGGGTGATTTTACTATAATTTGTTAGTAGAAAGAAGATTCATCACATACTGTCCCCATATCAAAGTGTACATTGTAGTTGTTCTTGAGAGAGTCAATATTTATCATTCCCCCCAAAACTGGGTCGATGCACTTTCTTTTTTCCAGCTATCATCAGCTGCAAATTTGCAATTTGTTTCTTTTCTTTCAAGACAAAAAAACATTTATTTTTAGTATATTGTAAATTTTATTTTTTCCAGAATCACATATTTTGAGAACTATTTTGTGTGTCTATATTAACCCCTTCATATCTTATTCCTTGATTCTTTTGAGCCATCTCTATCCAACTTGCCAGACAGGAAGTATTACAAGTGGATTGATAAAATGATTTCTTAATATCAGATAATTTCTTAAGATCATTAGAATGTTCTTTTTAACTACATAGTAAATAGAGCTTTGTCTACATTGTTTCATCCCAAAACAATCAACATTGACTCCCTCAAAAATGTGCAAGTAAAGATTCCACTTAGAACATGGCCCTACAAAACAAAGGCACATTTTTGTGGCTGAATATTTGCAATTTTTAGGGCAAGCAGTGAGTTCTGAATACTGTGAATAAACCACAGGTTCCATCAGGTATAATAATCACATTTATCCAAATTGTATATGTCTGAGATTTATAGCGATGGAAACCAAGCTTTTAAGCTTTTAATTCTGAAGGCGATGGTATTTTATTTCTATTAGAAAGGCTTTTTCTGATTTGAGGAAATAATTTCACACCATGAATGAAACTGAATGCAAAAGCTTACGTAAAGGTTCAACTGTTCAGAAAAGATGTCTGTTGCTTTTAAGACAGCATCACTATGGAACCTATATAAGACTGAAAGCCAATAAAGGCCTCTCTAAAGAAGGAATATTTAAACACTATTTTTCTGTCTAACATTGAGAATGCTAAACAAAGTATAACGGACTATATGGTATAATTCTATGCTTGTGACTAGGAATGGTGTCCCAGAAAAGTGTGGGTGCACCAAAAGCTGCCAGGGTTTTCTTTTGTATTTAAAATATGGATTTAGCTTAGGGTAATGCTCATTACACTGTGATCTTGCCACCCTAAAGTGTGCAGGATGCAAAACAGCACAGATAATTGCACTCAGAGGCTTAAGAACGAATGACCCATCAGCCCAACTGAGACAGGAGTTACAACATACTTTTCTCAACCAGAGATGAGAAGTCTAGAGAAGAAGTGCTTTTGATTCATGAAATTTAATTGACTCCATTTAATGGAGTGACCTATTTGAAAAATAATTGCATGCAAAATCAAGACAAGTAACATTTAACTGTGACGACCCATCCTTAAGGGGAAGGGAAGAAATTTGAATTTCACTGTTTGTTTTTAAAGCTGACAACATAATATGCCTCACAACTTTGCTCCATTAGGTTTTTTTACTTGATGAAGGTAGAACCTCCTCCTAGTCCTCCAGGTGTGTCAAAAAGAACATGAATTAAAGATGTACAGTGACCTGCTGATGCAACTCCCATTCAAGATTCTCAACATTTTCAATCTACTTCCTTGTCAGATAGCAAGGATACTGAGATCAAAGCGCTCCCCCAATAATGACCCCAGATTCTCCCACCCTTAGTCAGGTTGATCAGTATTTTACCCCAAGCAATATAAGTAACTGTTAAGTAGCAAGGTAATTCAGAGCCAACAAGTGACAGATTACAGCTTTCTTAAAATTTTTCTCATCTCATATTCACATTAGTTTCCATTTCTGATAGGTTGAAAGTTGACTAGGACCAATGTGTCTACATGTCATTCAGGTGGAAAGACAGGAAATCAAAGTGCCATTTTTACTACTATTATTCTTATTTTTATTATTGTGTCTAAGAAAAAAAAAAAAAAAAAAAGCCACTTGCCATTGCAGAGACTGCAACCCATCACTGATTGTTGCCACCCTTCACTCTTCAGCGAATAAAGACAAAGATTTGATTTCCTGGTCTCCTCAATTTTGCAGACTGTTGTGTCAAAACTCTTTAATTTTTTTATTTAGAAGCTGTTTCCTGAGAAACATCAGCCCACATATTTCACACAGTTTAATGTCTGTTCTACTAATTGAGAAAAAAATACAAACAAGGACTATTTAATGATTGGTTAATATTTAAATATATATAATTATTTGAATGGGTTTTTCTTTTCTATTTATATCCCATAATCTGCATCTTTAGGAACCATTTAAAAGACAAGTATGAAGAAGAAATATAGTCAAAAATCAGGCCAGCCAGGTTTATTTGCAGAAAATGTATCCCTGAAATCAATATTGCGAGATTCATATTTACTGCTGGGATCCTCAATATAGTTGGACATTGAGCCAGTCTGTGGGAGTTCAGGGAACATGAGATGTAGAGAAGTCTCAGAGCTGTTATCCATTATTTTCTTCCACAAGAGATTTCTTGTCCCAGAAATAATACTTGTAATTAATTTAACTATTAGAAAATGTCTGGGGTGCCCTAGATGTTGATTTTATCATTGCAAAACCACTCTTGATGCCTTTTGAGCAGTCCTGGGAATCTGAAGAAGTCTCAAATGACTGGGAGTTGGCAAATATTGTCCCAGTTTTCCAAGGGCAAGAAGGATGACCCTAGAAGCTATAGGCCTGTCAGCCTCACTTCAGTGCCTGGAAAAGTTATGGAGAAGATTGTCCTTGGGGAGAGGTTATGTTCTTGAAGATATTCAAAATTCAACTTGGCATGGCCCTGAAAAACATTTTGTGACCCTGCTTTGAGTAAGGTGGGCTTGAGTAGAAAACCTCACCTGAAAGATGAGGCAGTCATTGGTGACAGCCAGCTTGGCTCCATGAGAGGAAAGTCCTGCTTATCAAACCTGATCTCCTTTCCACTGATCTCTGTAGCAACCAGTGAGGAAAGTCCTGCTTATCAAATCTGATCTCCTTTCCACTGATCTCTGTGGCAACCTGTGACAGGACCTGAGGGAATGGCCTGAAGTTGTGCCAGGGGAGGTTTAGGTTGGATGTCAGGAAAACCCAGAGGGTGGCTGGGCACAGGTGGTCACAGCAGCAGCTTGACAGAGTTCAAGAGTTTGGAGAATGCTCTTGGGCACATGGTGTGACTCCTGAGATGGTGCTGTGCAAGGACAGGAGCTGGACTCGATGATCCTTGTCGGTCCCTTCCAGCTCAGCTTATTCTCTGATTCTGTGATTGATCATAAATTAAGTACAAACACTAGGAGTACCAAACTACACTATATTTTAGTTTTTATGGCCAAGTGAACTTCAACCATGCTGTTGGATATTTTAGTGTTTCTCTTTTTCTGCACAAGACATTTTAAAAGGGATATGAACATTACAAATAACAAGCTTTATTATTTCATTCTTCCGTGTCCTACTGTGGTGGGAAGATGGAACAGTTTCTTTCTCATTGGCCTGCTATAGAATAATTTCAATCAGTTTACAGGTTAACTGAATGAAAAACTTAACATTTTAATTTTAAGGTAATTTAATTTTAGGGTCATTTTCCTATGTCTTTTTTTTTTGGGCGATGCTGTCACCCCCTTGCCCTCCACACCCTTTTTCCTTTATCCCTCCAAATTTCATAATTTTCAAGAACAAAAACCATATATGGCTTTGTTGCCAAAACTGTTGTCCCAATCAACAAAGCTGCAGTACAAGGACAGCAACATAGTTCATGATTAGGAATCTGAATCTAGGTCTGGGGGAGCAATTCTATGTCATATGCAAAATGTGTCTGGATAAGCAAACGAAAGGTAGATTTGCTTTAAATGTATAAATGGTATTTGCTCAATAAACATTATTTCTTCCTGTAATCCAAAACTTTTTCAGAATATTTATAAAGTCCTTCCTTCATATGTTTTATTCTGCCTGCCTTGAATATGTCCTCTAGATTTTGAAATAGATAGTACATAACATCCCCACTGGAAGTAACCTGGTAAAAAAAACCACTTTTGTAAACCAAAATATCCTCTGCCAGATCCTAGAAATGAAACACAGAAGGACCATGCAAATCCAATACACCAGTTCAATTTCTTCCTAATTTTCTTTTTCTTTCAGAATAAAGGCTATCTTTTATGTTTCCTCTTAATACTAGTAGGTGTTAATCTAGCAGTAACCCAGACTTTCAGGATCCATGCTTTAAATTTTAAAGGTTTGGTGACAGCCAAAAAAGGAGTGTTGGAAGGATGAAAAAAGGAACTCACCCTAATAATAATGGAATATGGAGCATTTTATTACATATCATGGGTCATTGTTTCACTTTCAGTCCAGGGTAGTAGTGACCTCAGACTGTTGCCTTGTGAGAACTGTTTTATGATCTCTATAAAATGAGTTGCTAAGTTCACTACATTTTCCTGTTGCCAAATATATAAATGTACACTTTAATGCAATCTAGCACCATTTTGCCTAGTCTTACCTGAGAATCTAAGAAAAGAATGTGACCCATTGTCCTGCTTTCAGCTGGGATAGAGTTAATTTTCATCCTGGTAGCTGGCACGGTGCTGTTTTATATTCAGTATGAGAATAATATTTACACTGATATTTAGTTTGTTGATGCACAGTGCTGTTGAGCAGTGATCTTGTGCATCACTTTTTTTTCCTTGAGTTTTCTTCTTCTGTCTCTCTTTTCGTTATCTATCTCCCTTTTCATTACTGTTATTACCAGGAGTATTATAGCAGTGTATTTTATTATATTCAATTTGTCAAACTGTTCTTATCTCAGTAATGAGCTGAACTTTTTTTCTCTTTGTCTTCTCCTAGGTGGAGAAGCGATAAAGAAGTTGTGGAAGAATGTATGTTCTAGATTAGCTCCGAAGCAAACAGTTGAAGAATCTTGATGTTTTTCAGAAATGACTTTACTCTTCAGAACTCTATAATGATGTTTTTCAGTAATGACTTTACTCTTCAGAACTCTCTAGAAGTCTTCATTTCAAATTTCTCACTAAATTTAATTTAGTTCAAAAGTAACTTCTGGACAATTATTTTTTTTTCTTGGAAAGTGATTTCATTTTATTTTTTGAGAAGCAGGAAGGCCGGGGATGGGAGACATTGTCACTCAAATTTTAAAACATTTGTCTGTCCATCTGAGAAGTCAGGCACCCAGATGACACCTATTTTGTCAGGGTGAAAATTAATTAGTGGACAGAAGTAAAATGCTGAATGCTTTTGCACCTTCAGCACTCAAAATTAAATATCTGTTCTTAAGTACAGATTTTGTCTAAAACACTCAACAGGGCAGTGCAATTCTTAACAATTAATTAAGCCTTTATTTGTGTAAACATCCAAGTGCTAATGATGCCAATCTAGGATGATTCCAGAAATAGAAAATCTCAAAGCTCTGTGACTGGATCATAACTTCCATAATATTGTTTAATGTTACAGTAATCTTAAGGGCAATTTTCCAAGAAATATGTAAGGAAGGTAAGATCTTGTCCATGAAGAACCTGCAGTATTTTTCTTCCTTTGAAAGCACATGTGTACAAGATTTGATTCAAAAATCCCTGTCAGCACAATTAAATCTAGGCTTTTGTTGAGAAGCTGCTCTTCCTTTTCAAACCTGGGAAGAATAAACTTCTTATCACACAGCTATGTACTCTTGAGTTGCATTGTGACATGGCAAAAGGAGAGATCCAATCACACAAGACTCTTTTATTTGCTCTCTGACTAAAAACAAAATTTCAGAGGGGCTAAATCCCTAAATATATTACAATTTACACAGCAATTAACAACAGTTTAGCTACACAAGGCACAAATTATTCAAAATAAAATAAGTATGTGACAAAAGAATAGTTTGATCCTGTAAATCTCTATATTTTTTCATGTCAGACTCTACTTATAGAATATTTGAGACTCCAGCCAAGGGCTGTGAAGATGACTGGAGACCTGAAGCAGCCCAAATATGAGGCAAGGTTGAAAGAGTTGGGGCTGTTCATATTTAGAAAAAAATGTCAGCTATTTGAACCTTTTTGTTTGTTTCTGCAAGGCTCAAACACTGGCACAAGTCAATCTGAGAGGTTATGCTCTTGAAGATATTCAAAATTCAACCTGGCATTGCCCTAAAAAATGTTCTGTATCTGACCCTGCTTTGACTAAGGTGGGTTGAGTAGACAATCTCCAGAGATTTCTTCTAACCTCAGTCAGGTTAGAAGAAAATTTCTGCTTTTGTGAATTTTTGTGTGGTAGTTCTGACCACTTATTAATGTACCAAAGCAATAAGATAAGAAAAAAGAGAAAGTATTATCGTTTTCCCGCAGTGATAGATACAATAACCCTGCAGAAATTGATGTTATGTGAATTAGTTAGCCTTGCTCTAGTCCTGTGTTATGTGGTAAAATACCTATTTTACCCATACTGAGGTCTGAGTTGGGGAGGTGACCTAGCCCTGTTTGAAAAGAGGTACATGTTCATTGAAACAGAAATAGTGCTTTAGACAACTGAAAAATTTCTGGCAAAAACTAATTATCAATAGTTTTAGAGTTAGATGGTGCATATAGGAGAGGGATTACAGAACCCTGCTAAATGTGGGATTTAGGCTGTTAAAGCACAAGCACTCAAATTCTGTCTAGGAGGCAATTTCTCAGTCCTTTCAGGAAGCTGATATTTAAACACTTGAAGGCAGATTCCTTTAAGTGGTCTGACCTTTAGGAGTCCCACATGTACATACTCACTACTCTCCTGGGTAACCCAACCAAAGGGCTTTGCCTCTTTTTTCTGTCCTACTAAAGGGGTAGTTCCTACACAGAAGTTAGGACAAGTCCTAACTCCCACCATCCTGTTCAAGCCCATATGCAAAAGCTCATAATCTTGTTCTAACTATAGCACACACATGTGCTATGTCAAAGCTGCGCCTGAATTAATCCATATATACATGTGCACAGTGTGCACTTAAAATAGCTACAGTAATTACAGGACAAAAAAATCTTGTGTAGGTGTGTGCATGCAAATGTAGTTTCTCAGCCACATATGATACCAGCTTTATATACCCAGGGGGGAAAAAAAAGGGATAAAATCTCCAGAGTTGTCATTCATTTACCAAATTTTGTGAAATGCCAGGCTCTCTTAATGATTACTGCATGCCAGACTGAGGGAAAAATGTCAGCTAGCCAGAATAAATGAAAAACTAGATTGTAATATTTTCTCATTGCCCTGCCAAGTTCTAACAGTGCAAGAATACTTTTACATTTTATGAACCTTGGCTCTGGAATTTTCAAGTGTGACAACCTTTAGGTGTGTGGTTTAACTTAAATGCAAACATTCTCCATTTCCTTACCCTGTCCTTTTTCAGCACTACTCTCACATCTGAATAGCCCAATCAGGCAAATGAAGAGTGATCTGTTAATACTCTGTCCATTGTTTTGGTATAGGTTTTGGATTTTACACTTTATTTTTTGAGAGATTAAAAGAATGCAATGTGTTTTTGTGGATACAGAAAGAAAAAGATTGAATGAACAAAGAGAAAAGTGAAGTCTTATAATGTTTTCACTTGTGACCCAATGGCAATTGTCTTTAGGCTACAGGATTTCTGTTTGAAATTGCCAGGTGGAATTTTCAGAAGAGAATCTGGCCAGACACACAGGAAAGAGACACATTTATTTTCCCTTTGGAATCAAACCAAACCATATCAAAAAACAAGAGGGATATCACTTTAATATATTTCCCTTCAAAAGAATAAAAGATAATTTGAATGTTTCAATAAAATTATATGGTAGTCACAAATGTAATGTCATGAACTTCTCAATAATTGCATTATGAAAAGTGCTAGAGTGAGAGAAGAAGGAATAGTAGAAATAAACAGTGTATGTACTACAAAATATTCTGATCTCTGATCAGTTGGGCGGTATGCTCTCACAAGGATTTTTTTCCTTTTTTTATCCCCTGGCTCTGAATACTCAGAAACTTGCATGGCATCCAGATGGAAAGCAAAACCACTGAGGTATCTGGAGAAAAGACCCATGCCAAGCTTACAGAAATGGTGTAATTCCATTTTAGTTTCAAATTCCGTCAATCCATGTGTAAGAAGATGAAGGAAATAGTAAAAGCACCTGTTAGTAGAATATCTAAACACCTCAAAGAAATATGGTTATGAATACTATAATAATGTCCTGCCTAATGCAGGTGAAGATCTTGTAACAGTAACTCCAGGTCTGCTTGTAGTCTTTCATATCTCATGTCTTACTTTGCTCCTCTTGTTCATACTCCACTGCCATGTCAAACTCATGAAAACATTTTGAATCCAGGCTTTGGAATTTGAAAGCTAATTTTCATAATGCTTAAGGGTTTAGATGCATATTCTTCAAACATTCAGATTATATTAAGAGTGAGCCAGTCTGTGTATCCATCAGTAGAAATGAACATTGCTACTTCTATTTATTCATTTATTTTCATGGAGTTTGAAGTGTCTGCCTCTGGTTTGAGGCATTTTCAAAGTTATTAAAATGTGCAGTCATGAACATGGAAGTTCACACAAAATATAGAGACAGTCAAAGCTGTCCAGTTAAAATGAAACTGACTATTTCTGTGTACTGAAACCTCCCATCTGAATATCTGAGATGCTCAATGCCACATTGCATGTCTACTTCTCCTGGGAAATCAAGAAAAGTATCCAACTGATTTCAAAAGGCTTTGAATTGTATTCCACAAGTGCCAAAACTACATTTATGTATTCTGCCATGTAATGTAAATAGTCTGGGCTGAATCAGATCAACAGGAGAATAAAAAGCTAGTTACAGTATGCACCATCAAAGCCTCTTAATTCAAAGCTGTTTCTTATATGAAACATTTCCAGTGATCATGTCTTTCTTTGCATTACACAAAAGTGATGATTTAGAAAACTGTGTCCCAAGATTTCAGAACTTTAAAAAGTAAATCAAACCAAACTAAAATTTCCTGTCACATTTTTCAAAAGCTTCTATATTGCAGAAACCTGTCTGTTGTGGAGGTGCTGCACTTGCGTAAGCACAAAGGCCTTGATTCAATTTCACTTCTGTTGTCATACAAGTGACATCTTAGATGCTTCAGGATCTGTGAGACGTTCATGTGAATTGACTGATATGAGGGAAAACTTCTGTTTACCCACGGCTTTCCCTTGTGGCTCCTGGGGTTCTAGCTGGATACTCCTCAATTTATTCCCATAAACCCCAGCAACTGGATGTCCAGGAAACTGAATCAAGCCTTTAGTATGAATGGAGAGTTTATCTTGGCTGCCTTTATTCTAGTAACTTAGTGTGACATGGACTTTTCTCTGACCTGAGGTACAGAGTGACCATGCTGAGTATCAATTTTATAACATCCTCTCCTACCTCAGAAAAAGGTAGGAACACCCTAACTGTCTGCTGGTAATGGCCAACATCTCAGACTAGGATTTTTAGAGCATCACTAGCTGCCTTGGAGCAACCAAAACTTGGGCATGGAACATCCTAGCAATTCATGGGTACAATCAGCTGACTTTCAGTGTTTGAGTTTACTCCCTGCTTCCTCTCAATTGTCTCAGAGATGTTGACCATGTGTTCAGGGTGTGTAAATGCCACCAGCTGTCACAGAAATATGAACCTCCATCATAGGGATTCTTTCCAAGGGAGCAGGGCAGGGACTGACAGCCAGGGCCCAGCCCATGGTCCCAGCCAGGAGCAGAGCAGGTGAGCCAGCAGGGTCAGCCCAGCCCCAGGCATCAGACACCTCCATGGAGGTGGAAATGGCCAGGGACAGGATGGACTGTGGGTCCACAGATGAGCCAGGCAGGAGAGGATTGTGGAGAGCTGCAGACCAGCCCTGCCACGCTGTTCCTGAACAAGGGCTGATGGCTCTGGGAAGATGACATTTTCTCCTAGGTTGTGCACAGGATGCAGAAGCCCCAGGAGAGGTCAGGCAAGGGCAGACAGGACTGTGTAGGGGCCTGAGAGCAGCCTTGTCATCTTCACAGACTTACAGAGGCACCAGAGCAGCCTCCTAGAGGGGCTGTGACTTCCCAAGAACTGCACCAGCTCTAAGCGTTGGGAGATGGCTGAGCAGCTAATGAATAAGGAGGAACAATAAGTTTACCAGGAACAAAGGGGAGTGCATAAAATCAAATCTTGAATGTAAATAGGTCTGTCAGAGGGCCTCTACAAGGCTATTATATGCGTGATTAAATGGTGAAAAATAAGAAAGCTAAGAATTCAGCTGATCTGACTTCATGGTGAAGCTTGAACTCAGGACAAGACAGTCCTGGAGGTGAGGATTCATGGCAGTCAGAACAGCCCTTCTAATGGGCTTGCACACAGCTCTGCCTTTATGAAGTCAGCACTAATTTGCTGTCACTATCAGAGCCAAAAATATTTGATATACTAATATTAAAAAGAACATTCCACCACACCAGAAAACCATTTGCTTTCAGGGCTAACTCTGATAAATTTACTGTGAAACATCCACAGCATAATGCTTAGTACAGTATGCTGCTTGGTTTCCAAAGGGCTGCCTAATGGGGACACGTGCCTCGTCTTGCACCCAGCTGTACAGAGGCAGAAATTTAAAATTAAAAATAACCTTTCAGCTGATTCCTTGCATAATTGCTATCTTGTTTTGTTAAGACTGTGGTTAAATTATAACTTGCTGAAGCCCTGGAGATTTGTGTGCTGGTTTATCGGCCTGAATTTGCATTGACATGCTTTTCAGTCAAGTAAGTAACTAAATCCAGTGGCCTTGAGTGAGCCTGGCAGTATTTGCACAGAAAATTAATAATAGATTAGGGAGAATGAATATATGTTGTCTACATAAATAGATGCAATGATGAAAATTTCGTGCCGCTCAAAATACTACTGAATTTCATTGAAAGACTGTAGCTGACATACTAACAAACCTTTGAAAAAGCACTATAATAAAAATAAGTGCAAAAAGCCTCTGCTGCACTAGCAAGCAGCCTTTCACTATGATTATCAGAAATGGTCATGTCTCTCTTGACTATCATACATGCATGAATCCAAGCAGACTAAAACAGGAATTTCAACTGAAAAAACTGGTCATAATTTCCCATTTAAAACTTAGTGAATTTAGAACTTTACATTTTTTATGGAGCAGATCTGTACACAGAGTAAAGTTCTTAGTTTCCTTGGGCTATAGGGTATTTATTAATTACCTTTTTTCCTCCTTAAAAAAGAGTAGTCAATTTTGTAAATGTTTCATCCTGGTTATCACAAAGGCTGTTGATGCCAGAATATTCTCTTAGAAATTTTTCTCCTGCTGGTTAGGAAAGATTAGAAAAAAAAAAATCAAATTAAGGATGCTTTTATTAATTTCATTGTTAATAATCTTCTGAATGAGGCTTGTCATCACCAGACAGAAATGGATATGTTCCATATGTTTTCAGCCAGTATTTGACACTTTAAAAGAAATTGCAAGAAGCCTCAGTCCCCTTAAGGTAAGTATCTGGTGACAGGTTTAGGCTTTTTGTTTCCCTCATGCTCAAACCCATCAGGTTTTATTGAATCCTTAATTTTGTTTAATGTAACTGTGGGTATTTTGAAGTCTGAGAACCATTTAAGAAAGTTATATCCATATATCTGGAGCTCTTCAATGAATAGGAGGATTGTCCTCAGAGCCCCTGAGTGCTTTTACAATAATATTTCTAAGTTCTGATTAAACCAACACTTCGTGTTCCTTGAGCTTCTGAGAATTTCTCTTACTTGACTAGAGAGGGAGCAGATGGCTTTGATTAGATCACCCAGGACTTTATCTTTTAATCACCTGCCTCGCCCGTTCTGAGAGGGGAAAAGGGCAGACATGTGAGTAATCTCATCCTTTCTGCTTCTCTGTCCTGCCAGTTCTCTGCAAGGCATCTGCTAAAGCCTCATTCATCACTGAGAAAGCCGCGAATGGATAGCGGTGCAATCCCCCAAGGCTCTGCTGTGGCGGAGCAGTGCCCAACCTCTCCCCTCTGGAAGGAAAGGCTGCGTGTACTTTTGTCAACCTGTCAGCAAGCACTTCTCTCTCTACAGCGTTGGCTCAACCCTCTCCCCCCATCCCGACCATGTCAGGTTTCTGAAAATGTTTCATTTTGAAGAAAATCCCAGAGGCAGTTCTCGTGAGCATGTATTCTTTATTTCATTCCTCAGGGCACAGCCATATGTGAAAGATGCATTCGTCTGCAAGTGTGTGTGCGTATTTGTGTATATATGTATTTTGTGAACATATCTGTGTCTCAAAAACATGAAAAAGGAGTGGATATTATACTTCCTTTAGCTATTAAAAATACCAATGATGGCCATTAAATTTGATTTTTTGGTCTCTGTTTTAAGTGAGCCTGTCATAAAACCACAACCTTTCTTCTCTATTTTTACTTCAAAGGAAAGTATTCCATAGAATTCTACAGAACTAATGTATGATATTCTCCTTGGGCTGCTGAAGAGAGGCAAGTTAATTCTTTCCAGAAGAGTTTTCCAATATTCTACTACTGTTTCCTGCTGAATGTTAATTTAGAATTCTTATACTAACTCACATTTTACATTAATCACGGTTTTTCAGGGCAAAAACGCCAAGACTGATGGCTGATTAAAATAAATGTCTGAAAGTTGCTTTGATTTGAGGCCAAATTACAGCTTCCTTACTTTTAGCTGGTTTTTATTCAGACAAGTTTATGTTTAAGCCAAGGGATTTTTAAAATTCTGTAAAGCCAGCATTATTCGCATTTTATATCAGCTGTGAAAGAATCAACTCTTGAAAACTTTAAATGCTTGCATAAAAAATTTTGGAAATCTCCAACATTATCAGTTTCATAAGATCAGATATTTGAATATAAATAGCATTTAAGAATAAATAATTAACTTTGAGAATGCCTAAGCATTGCTCAGATGTTTCATTGTATTGGCTGTAAGGCTTATATTTGACGTATATTGATGTTGTATAAAGAGATGTGTTCTTTTTTTAAGAGATATAGAATAAAAAAATGGTAAGGAGACATGAAAAATTAAATCCCAAATGCTTCTTAATTTCATGAAAACATGAAATTTCTCTTCTACATTGTACTGACTTGTTCCAGAAGTCACCAAAATGACGCTAAATTTGGCGAGAAAAGGTTTTAAATTCACAGTGTGAACATAAACCCTTGTTTTTCCCCCCTGCAATATGAAGCTCAACTTTAAAGGCAGCAAAGTACCATGAAAGTATGACAAAGTTATATTTAATATCAAAAGGATAGATGCAGTATTTGATTCATACCATGAGAAAGAATACTTGCCTCCAAGATACAGTTTACTCCTCAAGCTATCAATGAGCCTTTTTTCATATACATATATACAAATGCCAGAGCAGCTCAGCTGCACCATTTATTCATAGACACATTGCCAAGATGACACATTTATACCCCACAGGTATTAATAAAATCATGGATTCATTGAATGGTTAGCGTTGGGAGTGACCTAAAAATCATGTTGTTCTAACACCCCTGATCCAGGCACTAGTCCAGGTTTTTCAAAGGCACACCCAATCAGGCCTTGAATGCTTCCAGGGTGGTGCATCCTGTGGTATACATTAATACTCAGCAGAGATTCACCGTTTTTTACAAGGAGCTTCAGCAAACTTGTCTGAGAGTTCATAGCCCACAGTGGCCCTGTTACCCTCATCACCACTTTGGAGGCAAAGAACCCTAACGTCAAATTGTAGTGAATTAAATTGAACAGAAGTATTTTAAAAATATAGCAATCATACAGCCATTGAAAAGCATGAAGAAGTTTGATATTAACAGTAACACCTCAGCCTAAGTATCTCTGACATGTATTTGATTCTTGTGTAATAAGGCAGTTGTTACATGTTAAACAAGTACTGGCACATAATTTAACACACAGAATAACAGCTATGTACGGGTTATCTGATGGATATCTTAAAAAATAAAATGTCACTAAATATCTTTTTATTAGACTTTTAGCATTAGCATGACATTTAACTAAAGGGATTTAACACTAGAATTCCCAATAATATTTTTTTGGTACACGGTCCTGATTTCATCTGGGATAGAGCTATTTTTGTTCCAAGTAGCTGGTATAGGCTTGTTTTGCATTTAGGATGAGAATAATGTTCATAACACACTGATGTTTTAGTTGTTGCTGGTCAGCGTTTAGACTAAGTCAAGGTCTATTCAGTTTCTCAAACCACCCCACAAGTGAATAGGCTTAGAGGAGAACAAGAATTTGGGAGGGAACATGGAGGAACAGCTGATCCAAACTTCTCAAAGGGATGTCCTATTCCATATGGTGTCATGCTTAGCATAAAAAAATGGAGGAAAACTGGCTAAGGGGTGGCTGGGCATCAGTCAGCAGGCGGTGAACATGTGAAAGTACATTGTGCATCACACGCTTTGTATAGCCTAAATTTTGTACCATTGTTATTACTAGTATCAACATTATTTTTTCTTCTATTTCTGTCCTATTAAACCTCTTTATCTTCAAAATTCCACTTTTTTTCCCACTTCCCTCCTCATCCCACTATGGGGACAGTTGTGAGCAAGTGTCTGTGTGGTGTTTAGCTGCCTTGCGATCTTAAACTATGACAAACAGACCACCTTGCATATTAAGTAAGGAGAATTTCCCATTAATTTCAAAACACTGAAAAGAGAACATATATGGTCCACTTTTTAACTTCTGTCTTATGTATGATGGTAGTATTTATGTGATAATTTGCATTCTTTATGTTGCCTGGACCATTATATTTCACTGTATGGTGTCTTTATTGAGATTGCTTCTGAGATTTCAAATAGAAGAATGTCTTCAACATATGGTGATAAAAATGTCCACTTTTCATTTTATCCATCTCAAAACATTTTGTGTGAATTAAGGTAAATTAATTTAGCTTAAACACTAATTTTCCACCAGCCCACAGTACATATTTTGCCAGTTTTGAAAAAATTAGGACAAAAAATCATCAAAGGTCTCCTCAGGACCAAAGAACTACTTGGTTAGAGTTCAATAAACAGAAAGCAAGTCCTTTATCTCTGTAGTTCAGCATGTTTCCTGCCCTTTTTTACTAATTAGTAAATTTAAAGAGGTATTATTCATTGACCGTATGGACCAAGTTTATCTCGTAAAAATTAAAGTCAGAGCTGTGGATTCAACTGTGCAAGGGTTTTCAGAATACAAAATTAATCTTTATGTGTTTTTGACCCTCTCATGTGCCTGCATATTGTTCTCCGCTTACCTACCCATCCAGAAAAAGCAAGAGTAAAATCTCCCAGGTAACACAGCAAACTAACAAAATATTCTCAAGGAAAACAGGGTTGCTGCATATACTTTCCTCATTACCCTCCCTTGGAGGGTATTGAACTTTGAAATTGATTTAAACTCTGTTATGCTTCAATTGAAAACAACCCCCATGTGCTCCCAGTTCTGTCCTCAGAGCACTCATGCCTCTGTAATGATTTTGCTTTTATAAGAATTGAATTTTCAAGATATGGTGCAAGATGAATACTTTCGTCTTGCCAGGGAGTTTTTTCTGGATGTCTCGTGCTCTCTGTTCAAACAGCTATTATTTGTCAATGCTATTAATTGAAGGGATGGTCAATTTGCTGCTAAAGAGTTTAACTACAAAGTTAAACTGGTGACCAAAGTACAAAAAGATACATTTGGTCAGTTTTTGGGGGTTTTAGTTTAATGATATTTTGAAGGAAGAAGGGGAAAAATAATCTCTCCTTGTGAACTGAGAAAGGGATTCAAAAGCACTTACCTTCTCTTCCTACAGCTCCTGCCAGGTTGCTAGGCAATTGAGGGCAAGTGATTTTAATCTTAGTTTCTCACTCTAAAACAGATCTGCTTATTCTAGTAATTCTGCAGTATTTTATAATTATCTAAATATGATAAATAATATTTAATTACAAAGGTAGTAACTAGTTTTCATATTTGCATAAGATTTATGCATATTATAATATTTCTAAGTAAAAATTGAATGAAAACAATACCTTTGCCAAAAGTTGACTTTATGTGATTTCCATCTTCCCTTTTTCTTTGTAGAATGTGTAGGAAGTGTGGTCTGAACTGACATGAGCATAAAATTCTTATGAGGATGGATAGGAAACGAACAGTGATATTTCAGCTTCTTGTGGGTAATAATAATAAATAGATGACAAGATGAGCTAAATCATCACCATGCAAGGAAGGCAAATGTTTGTCAGGTTGTTGTGGTTTTTCTCTTCTGCTTGAAGACAAGTGGACAAACAACAGGATCCTATAGGAGACCTAAAGCAGCAGCCCCTAACGAAATAACAACAGTGCACCCACGACTTTCCAAAAAGCTTCAGCAGACAGATGACCCTACGTTTATATCTTGTGTGAGATACCTGACCTCCAACTACACAAAATTAATAATGTATGGAATGACTGGGGTGTATCCAGATTCTGTGTCACTTTCCACAATGCCAGATTTTCCCACTGTGAACCCCCCTGAAAATGTTTTACTTAGCTTTCATTCATCAAGGTGGCTCACACAAAATGCTGCACTCTGAATTTGAGCTACAGTGTCAGAATCCAGCTTTTGCTCATATGTGTCTGCAGGGTTTTATCCAAACAGGACTTTCACCCTTTCCAGACAGATCTCCTCTCTGACAAATAGGTTTTGTACTTTGAAGCTAACCTGACTTCTATGTTTTACTAAGAAATATTCAGTGTTCTGAAACCAGATGAAAACATCTGAGTATTTCACATCCTCTCCAATTCAAGGTATTGCCAGTGGTGTTGAAAATGACAGCACATGGTCTGTGACTGAATTTTCAACAGCCCATTCTTAATTCTACATAACTGGGACCTGGTTTAGATAGGAGCTTTCAAGTATCCCTTTTGAGATACGGAAACAGATAAATAGCTCATGTAAAAAACAGAAAGCAGATAATTCTAGTAAGAAAAACCATGTCCACTCCATGGGAAGAATTAAGGGCATCCCACATGAATTAAGACAGAGCTCTACTGCCTTTTTTCCATATAACTGATCAGGACAGAAGGATCAAGTTTAAGTGGTTACATTTGCTGATGCTCATGTGAGAGCAGCAAATATAGATAGCTACCAGAGGTACACAGGAGGTAGAAAATCACTTTGCTTCTGACATACTGTATTTACTTGTTTCAATTTGCCTGATTCTGAACTCACTCTAGGGTTTTGCTGTAACACAAAGCCACTAACGCATTAGAATAACTTCTGAGTTTGCCTTATCTTTTTCTAATATTGACAAGAAAGGCTTGTAAGTTTAGCCTGAAATTACATTTTTGTGGAAGAAAGGGAAAAAGACAAACAGACCTTTAAATGAAAAATAAAAAACCTAGTTTAGAGTTTGATGAAGTTAAGGAATATCTTAACTGAGAGTAGGACTCTGGGACTCAAAGAAGCAGCAGTATGCAAAACTGGATATGCTGCCATGCTTTTATTTTCCCATTTCTTCCATATCTATCTGGTCACAGGATCAGTAAGTCTCGAAAGAATAATAGTGTAAGATGCTATCAGGTACTTCTTGGTACATTACAACTACTCATATGAGCTCCACATATACATGGCATCTTTTATGTAGGTAAGGAGATCAAGATAAAATAGAAAGACTGCTGGTGCTGGAAGTTTTGGTGACCCTCGACACTGAATCTCCCCATGCTGGAATAGAGATTTTTGAATCTGTTATACCACTGGAACTCCATAACCAAAAGTAATAGCATCAGGTCTTCTGTTGCATTAAGAAAAAAAAAATCCAGGAAAAAAAACCAACAAAACAAACCAACAGCTAAATGATAAATGTTCTGTAGAATGAAAATAGTAGTTGAACCAAAATGAAATTCATTTAAAAGTAGGTATGATTCCCCCTAGAGTCACTGTCATAATAGTGGAAGTTTCAAAATAATAGCTGAATTAATATTTTCTGTATATCATAAAACAGAAAACTTTTTAACAGGTCTGGGAAAGGGACATTATTTAGGGTTTAAAATTTTATTTCTACTGGATAATGGAAAATGAGTAAATTCCCTATCCTTCAATTAAAAAAAATCAAACCAGTTACCAGAATATCATTAATTTATTATATAAAAATCATATAATATACATTTCATCATTTTCATGTAAACTGAGAACAACAGTTATCATTATAAATCTGGGATGATATTTCTTGGATTAAACAAAAAAAATACATCTACAACCAACAAAAAAACATGAATGCCTTTCAAGAAGACTATTTAGATTTTCAATGAATGTACTACTACTGCTACTTCTAATAATAATAGTAATAATTAATAATAACAACAACAAAAAACAATAATAATGCAGATTTCCAGAATAATCCTTATTAATATATGATTTCCTCATTCAGTGTTCAAGATGCAAGGCTACATGGGGAAAAAAATTCTTTAGCAATAAGGTGTGGAGGTTAAACTGTCTAAACCAGCAATCAAATTTTGAGCTATTTTTGATGAATGTATGTTTGTGAAGTACATCTGTTAACATACTTAATTCCTGAAGAATTTAATGTCTAATACTTTGTTTCAGTATTTTTGTTTTTTGTTCTCTTTTAATGGAAGTAGGATAATGCAAGTAATTATTGCATAGGAGCATACATTAGTACAAAAAATTGTGAAGTTTTAGTTAGTATCATTTAAATGTTGACTTGTTCTTCCTTTTGATCAGTTGTCCTTTTATCTTACCATTTTCCAGAAACCCGGGGCTTGAAACTAAACAGGATGATTCCAGATAACTACTTGCAGTGAATGAAGACTTTTCCCCACAATATTCTAACCCATTCTGTATTTTTTCACTACTATTTTAAGGTAGTCTTCATGTTTCATTGAAGTAACTGCATCATATTATGACAATACAGATTGTTTTCTGGTTCTGCCTTGGTTTCGTTTGTTTGCATTTGGTTTTAGTGCTTGAAATTATTTTCTTTCACTGTCTTTGAGATTCCTTACATTTTTAAGAATATATGAAAATAAGTGTCTCAGACCTGGGCACTATATTGGCCAGGAGTGGGAAATTCAAAGAAAATTAGTAGCATTTTTGCTTTAATTGCTTGATAATTACAATACTGAGACTTCTGTTCTTGCATGTGTTCTTATCATGGAATTATTACTTATTTTACTAAGTAATGCACAATATTGCTTTATTAATACATGATTTCTTCAGACAGTGTTCAAGATGGAAGGCCATAAAACCCTCAATATCTTTAAACATAAGTACATTTCTTTGTTTTCACTATTCCACAGAGTTCCCTGATCAAAAAATATCTCTCAAGCATTTTGCCAGTTGTTTTTCATAAATTTATTTCCCATGTTAAAACTAGAGATAGTGTATCTTATCCTATTGAAAACCTTATGCATTCACCTTTAGGAAAAAAAAGAAGGAAAGCCAAAGCCACCTAGTACATGAAGAGGTTAAAAAACCATCTTTGAGAAGATAGCAAATTCAATGTTTTTACATCAAAGATATAATATTTCTTTAATTAGTTGTCCTTCTAAAGTCACCTAAGCCATGAGAATTTTTTTTTTGTGTGTGCAATGAACTTTATAAATTTCCTTGGTTTACAGTATCAGAATATTGGAGTTTATTTTTTTATACTTGTTTGAACAATGACATTCAGGTATCTTACTAAACTTTAAACACTTTTCCTGACTGTCCAGCTTCAAATTCATGAGGGAAATTTGTCATGTTTATCGTGCTAGTAGCAAAATGGGCATATTCCCTTGAGATGTCTAGTTGAAGTATCCATAGTTGTCTTAGGCTTGATCCAGGGTCTCTGTAGGAAATAAGTAGACATGGATAACTTACATTTCATAATGCTGTCACTGCAGCCATCTCAGACCTCTTTTATTGCAGTAATAACTTTTGGTTCATGTAAATAAAGTTCCTCATACATAACTAATCATAATTACAATTTTAAAGGTTTTAAAATAAGCACATCCTAAATTCATGGCCAAATCATTTAGTCTTCAGTTTACTACATTGATGGACAACTTTTGAAAACTTGAGGATGAAGAGGAGATGTTGCATTTTAGAAGATGATTTAGAACTGGGTGAGTCTTTTGGAATTTTCCTGTAGTGTTGAAATTTTTGAAATTATATATAAAAATACCTGCTAATTATTTTTTTATTTTTCTTGATATGGGAGCAAAAATTATTGTGATTACTTCCACGAAGGAAAAATTTCTTTTTGTGAAAGCATGCCTGTGAATCTTTCTTGGGAATATAATTACATTTTAAGGATTATTACATTTCTTGGTTATCTGACTCAAACACTAAAGGACAAGACAAGGGAAGGCATTTCTCTCTTACACAATGAAATAAATTGTGGGCTACAGTTTTATATGTATCAGCTTCATAAGGATATAACAAAAAGGAGAATATTGCCTAAACAACTATAAAGGATTTTTGTATGGCCTCAGTGAGCAGAAAGGAAGTAAACTTACATATATATAAGTGCCATGGCAAATATGTCAAGAGGAGATAGCTCACCACATTCTTCTAGCCAATTTACAGCAATCCTAACAGGGAGAGGGAATTGTAAACAGATGAGGACATTCCTACTTCCTGCTGCAGCCAGACAGGGGAGTCATTCCACATCTCCTCCAAACTCTGTCACTTGCTTGAACTGCAGCCTAGTGCAGACAAGGAATCATTTTCTTCTGTGTTTCCTTAGACAGTTCCTCTTTTTTTGCCCCTTTGCTGGTTTTGTTTACAGCAGCAGCGGAACACAGATAATTTTTTATGTTCGCACATCTTTTCCTAAGTGAGAGAGAAATGACAATCTTTTGCTTATTTTTTCCTCATTCTTTGCCAAGGAATGAGAAATGAGTCTCTCCACACACAGTTAGAACAGTTTGGTCTCTGAAAAGGAATGGAGAATTATACAAAACATTATAAGAGTCCATGGATTGTGCCATACACCAACACCTCTTTGGAAATTGCCACTGCCTTTTTGCATTTGAAAATTGCAATTCATTTTCACAGTTGATTATGAAAACTGTCACTCATTATTAGTATTAGTACTAGTTTTGCATTTTTTGCCTTTGGGAGTACTATACCCTATTAAAACAAGAAAATGTAAACATCCTCCTGTCTCTACCAGGAAAACATAAAATAATGGAGCAAATATGAATAACAGTTATGAAGTCACCAGAAATCACAAGTTATTTGACTGTATCTCTCCAAGGAAAAAGAAAAAAGGTCCATTTAAAAGTCAACTCTAAGAATTCCTACCTTTCTTTTTAAGTGGAAACTCTTTCAGGGGGTATATAAACCCTGCTTGAAACTCCTAATTTAAAATTCTACTGTTATTTTTTTTTGAGAGAGAGTCAGTAAAACCTTCAGAGTTTTATCCATGGAAATCTGAAAACAATATCTTAGAAGTACTGAAATACTAAGAAATTGTATGCTATTATATGTTTTTGGTGCAAAAGTACTGTAACTATCTTTAAATCAACACTCATTTTTATGTGGAATATATTGGCTTTGATTGGCTTCTGCTTTCAGGGAAAAATATCTTTCAATTTTTTTTCTCTGACGCTTATAATACTAAAACATAAGAAATACTTTGTAGAATATTTAGTGAATATTTGGTACTAGAAAGCACAGACTATTAGAAGGACAGACTTGAGAGATGAGAAAAGGAGAGAAGGAAGAGGAAAGCTGAGACAGGTCAATCACTTTCTAGAAAGGGTTGGAAATATTGCAATCTCATGTTAGCAGGTGTAATGCTTTTTTTTGCTTTCAGTGGAATGTTGTTTCAAAAAGTCCTCTTTGTCCAAAAGAAAATAGTTCTTTCTAGCAAAACCATCTAAAACATCTTTAAAAACAGCAATGGAAAACAGAACAAAAATTAAACAAAATTAAATAAACAAACCAATTTTTGATCAAACATCACAGTACTGTAATAATTACTAATGTTTTGGAGACTGCACGAGCATTTATTCTGGATATGTAGAGATAATATGGCAATTGAGTTTCAAAACTAAGTCTCATTTATTTTTGTATTTTTTTCTTGATAATTGTTATTTTAATAGCTATTTTAAAACTTCACTGATTCTTTCACTAGAAGTTATTCCATATGATTTTCCACTATCTTACATTTTTCCTTATACTGGGTTAAATTACCCAAGGCAAATGTTTCAAGACAAACTCAACAAGATTTCTGTTTGAAGGCTAGCAGAGGATATATACACATGCAGGCGTACTCATATGACTGGAGACATAAATATCTTTTCATCTCCCAGACTAGCAAACTCAATCTGCATCTGGGACTTTGCAGTTTGTCCAGGAATGTGTCATTGAAAAAAACCCAATCAAACAAAAAACCCCAAAAACAAACAAACAAATACCACCAAAATACCCATAACTGCATTAGAAATCAAGTAGGTTTTTGTCATCTAGTATACTCAATTTTTAAAAAGAAGAATTGTATTTTCATAAGAGCAGAATGTACTTAGCTGTTTTGTTGGATTCTTTTCTTGCAAAGTTGCAATTTTTAGTCAAATTGATATATTACATTTGGTCCCAGAAATCTGGTGACAGAGACATTTAAGCAATGCACTTTAATGTAAAAGTAATTATTAGTGATGCACAAAGGGTAAGAAAGAGCTTCTGTTTTCATGTCAATAGTTCATTTGTACTTATTATGTCTGCTTGTATAACAGAGGTGGGTATTATTGGCCTAACTTCTGAAGTGATTTCTGAAGAAAATGTACTTCTGGATTGGAATAAGGTCTTTGTGATTTCCCTTAGCACGTATTTTACAGGGAGTCCTGAGCCATGTGTTCAAGAGCCACAGATGACTTCAGAAACAGAAGTTTCTATTTATTTATATAATAGTAGCTATGGTTTCAAAGTTAGACAGCTCTCAGTAGCTACTATAATAAACAGGCTACATGAGACCATGTATAATGTTCATTTGAAAACCTGTTTATGGGTGGGATGACTTAAAAAAAACCCCAAGCTCTATATAATTTGGTTTTCTGCCACTTGTGAATATAGGTGAACATTGCTTACCTAATTTGCAAAAGTTTTGTTTAGAAATATTTGGAAAGTGGTTTTGCACCTAATTATTAGAAGATAACATAAATATCAAGTATCGTTACTTCGCTGGACAAGAAGGAACAAAAACAAGCATGCAGGACCCCATTAGTCAAGTATGAATTTCCCCTACACTTACTTAAAAAAATCAAGCGTATTTAGACATACAAAGCAACAGAATGAATCATATCACACTACTGGAGAACAAGGAACCTGTTTTGAAAACAAAATTCATAATGAAAACATTTTCATCTACCAAAGCAAACTGATAGAAATCTTATTTTAGATTCACTACTGAATTTGACTTTTTTGAATTCTGAAAGAATTTTGCACTGTACTCCCAATAAAATCCTTGCTAGCAGTTGTAGTCTTGCTTCTCCTTCCCTTGAACTTGAAATAAAATGCACAAAAAAAAAGAAATTAAAGAAGGGGGAGGGGAAGACACTGTTATTTGCGGAATACATATAAATTTTATTTTCAAAAAAGAAAAATTTGGTACAGAATCTCTAAATATATCAAAGTGGGGTTTTTCATAACCTTAGTGCTGTAAAAAAAACCTCACATAAGCATTCCATGAACCAAGAACCTAGAAGAGGATGTGATTACACCCATATCCAATGTGATTTGCCTGATATTTAGCACAAGTCAGGCTGGTCTAGGACCCCAGCAGAGTGACTGGAGGCACATGTTCTCACACAGAGGTTTGCAGACTATCCTACAAAAGCCTTGCCTAATTTTGGCATTCTGTACTATAAACAAGCAAACAGAAAAAAAGAGTTTATTCCTTTTTAAACAAAGTTGAAAGACAAACCCTGGAGGGGTCCAAAAGAAAAAGGGAAACCTGAGCAGTGAAATAACATGAATTATGTGAGCTCAAATACAAGGAATTAATGAAAAGCCACTCTTGACATTCATTTACTCAATTGCTTATTGAGCCTCCAGAAGGAATCTGATAAGTCAGAATTAGCCTGGAAAGTAATAGCCAAATCTTGGTGGTGGGTGCTATGCAGAGGGTCTTCACTGAGATATGTGTCAAGAACTCCTGAGACAGAAAAATTCTGTCTGAATTCAGACCCAAGGAAAAGGAGAAAGTGCCTGGGGATGTGATGGCTGGAACATCTGACAGCACTCTGGTAAAAGGCCAAGGGGGGCACCAGGCCAGCTGCCGTCACAGCTAAGTTCACCACCTAAGGAGACAGAAATTCTTCTCTGCCTGTCATCAGAGAACTGCATCTGTTTCTCTAAATGATATACAAGACCTTATGTACACCACAGGAACCTTTGCCTCAGAAACTGAACGTAGCACAAGGGAGCTGGGGAGAACAGCTGCCCCTGAGGAACAAGGCCATTCACAGGAGCACAGAGACAGCAGCTGAGATTGACACTATTGGTTCTACCTGGAGAGAAGAATCAGCTGAGAGTGCTTTTCTGTTATTTTTTTAATGTTCTTTATCCCTACACCTTTTTATGTTTGTCTTCAGTCACGTCAGCACAAAGGATTTTCTTTCTATCTGATTTATGCTCTAGCCAGGGGCGGTCTTACTCTAAGCAGGGTCAAGAAAATGGAAGAACAAGCATGGGTGACTTCTTTCCTATCTCATTTAGAAGACATGCATGATGGCTTTAAAATGTACTGCTTAATTCAAAAAGCCTCCCAATAAAAGTTTAAAGAAAGAAATAAATATACAAACAAACAAAAAAACTCCAACCAACCAGGCAAACAAAACCCCCACAGCATTCTCATTTCTTTCTAGGACAGGAAATGAATTGAAAGTAAATTATATATCCTTCACTCGGGTGATGATCCCATCCGTGTTTCTCAAACTACTTATGTAAGGCTGTCTTGCTTCTGTATAGGGATAATGAATATGAATATTTCTTTATTATGGAGGATGATTAATCACTAATCATTCTGCCCAGAATAAAGCTATAAAGCTGTTTCCAGTTTTCTTAGGAATATCTGCAGAGAAGATCCTCATCAGCAGTTCGTAATGATGATGATTCACTTCCTCACCACTCCCAAACTCTTCCCTTCCCCTATGAAAACATTCAGTCTTGCAAACTCAGTGGTTTAATTTTTATTAGATCAAGTATAAATAGATTTGTCTCTGCATGAGAAGAGTAATTTTTAAACCAGGATCTTGACTAATATGTTTAACACTGACAGGGAAAAGAGAAGTACATGCCTAAAACCTAGTTAACCATAAGTTAACACCTTAGGTTTTTTATCCTCTACATAATGTTAATAGCTAATGTTCTATTAGCCAAACTCTGTTGTGACTCAGATAATCATTTACTTACCTCAAATGCTCTAAATGGATCATTTCAATCAATAATTTAGCTTGGTTTCTATTGCTATAGGTGCATTTCACATTGGAGGGTCAGATGGGTCTTAAAAATTTCTGAAAGCAATTCAAGGTATTTTACTGAAACCTATGTAACCTCATCATGCTCTGTGTGATACAGGTTTGATTATAACATGCCTTTGATCCTCAGCGTGTAAGGAAGTATATTGAACTACAGGAAAATCTATTAAATCAAATAAATAATAACACTTTTATTGTGAGTCTTATCAAATTATTTTTCTCCCTTTTTCCATCTTTTAAAAGACCCTCAGATATTTCTCCAGCTTGCAGAAATGCAAGTTTCCCACTCATAAACATCCTACATTTAAAACATTTTCTTGTGTACTTTGTATTTTTTCCATAAATAAACTATATAATGAAGATATAATTTCTCACAGTGAACCTTGGCTTGGTTTTAGCCAGAAGAGATGTTTTTTGCACTAGACTTGAGGGGTGAAGGCTGGAGCCACGTGGACATGTCTAGGTTGTTGTTCTATACCCCCTCACTCGCCAGGGAGTGGAAGTGAGGTACTCTCACTTTCTGGGAGGGAGGTGCATCAGGTGATTCTACCAGATGCTCCAACAGGTAACCATTATATTAAAATCTTTATAAAACATTTTGAAAGCCCCAAGGGCAAAGATCTATACATATGTGTGTGTTTAGCAGGATATTGTAATATTTTAATTTTTATAATAACAAAAAATTAATGATCCATCTTTAAGCACAGGATTGTATCTGCTTTACTTTTTTCCCCCCTCTTTAATTCCATAAACAGGATCCTGTGCATCCCATCATCTTTCCATTTGCCTTGACCAGATCATACCTTGAATGAATCAACAAAATCTGTCTTGGGACCAGAAAGAATGTAGTGTTCATGTGCTACAGATGAAACATTAAGTGTACAAAAACTTTGTTCTTCCTAGGCACATGTTCATACTGTCATTGCCATTTTTTACTGCATTTAAAGAGCTACCAAACAAATTTGACATTTATTAGATCATACCCTAGTAGAGGAGGTCAAATTCTTTCCCAGGTAGAATCCAAGTTGTTAGAATATGCATTAAATTTGTGTAATATAGGGAAAAAGTAAAAAAAGTCAGATCATGGCTGAATTTTGGGAGCATACTACCTGCACAGCAAGGTCATGCTTTTAAGACTTGCCTGGTGCTTTGCAGAACATGAAATGCTTTGATCAGCATCAGGGACTTAAAAAGCTTTCAAAATGTCTGCATGTAAGAGAAGTACATTATTTCACTGACAAAGCTGTTTACCTCAGCGCTGTTTTTCAGGTCAAGCATTGTTTAACTGTGTCTCATACCAGAATGACCAAATAATTCTGTCAATATTCTGTCATGAGTTTGATAATATTGTTATCTATCATAAGAAGGACACATCAGTTTGCAAAGGTCATGAGACCTTTTTCCCTCTACAGTGATAAAGACTAATCAAACCATCCTAACTTGGATGAGTGGGTTGCCTATTGGAGTGCAAGGTATTTCATATGGAAGTTATCTTTGTTACTACTGAAACCAAGTGTGTTCTTGAAACCAAGTTTCACTGAGAGAGACTGATAGCACAGAGAATATGACTTGCAAGAGACACATTTAAAAACTCAGTAGTCAAATTACAAAAGAATGAGTTTGACACTTTATGTCAAAAAATGCTTCTATCCTAAAACATGATGCATTTTATGTTCATATAAGATACACAGTATGCTGCATCATCACTTAATACTGTGCAAAAGCTTTCAATTTTACGGCAGTTTTAGTACAGTGCTTTCAATATTCAAGATATTCAAAGAAAATTGTTCAGCATGTAATTAGTTTTTAACGTTTGCAACAAAAGTACTTTCCTTGTGTTTCTAAATTATCTTGAATTAAGCTAGTTTTATTTAGCTACAAAACAGACAGATTATAACAATACCAATTTACTGACTGGAAATTAGGTACAATTTACAACCATTGCATGTGAATATAGAGCTTTCTGATAGTTAATTGAAATTCCAGACATATAAACATCCAAAAAATTTTAAAGGATCTATGTACTTTGTCCCTCTTCTTTGAACTAACAGCCACTGTGCTTATGTACGTTATTTCCTCTTGATAATGTTATTTCATCTTGATATGTTAAAGGATTGTACTTAGGAAGATAAATAATTAGCCTGCAAGAGGGTCACAGTGTGTCATTGGCTTTAAACAGCACTATGAATGTCACAGGAAGTTGTGCTTTAGATAATATTGGTTTTGTGACATTTAAAAAAATATAAGAATTTCCAAACACACACACACAGACACAGCCCCCTTCTTTTTGAATCTCCTGTGTTTTCAGTCATTCATGTTTTATTTACTATCTATGTGCTGAGAAAGAAATAAATAATATGAATGAATTATATAACAGTACTCTGGTGAAGACTGCAGAAACATAAAAGGATGCTATAAAGAAGAAAGAGATTAATTGTACTTCATAGTCAAGGAAGACAGAACAAGAAATAATTGCCTCAAGCTTCAGTGGGAAAAATGTAGGCTAAATATTAGGACAAAAGATTTACTGCTGAAAGAAGAGTTAAACAATGCAATGGAATAAGCTGTCAAGCAAAGTTTTGTAACTGCCATAATTGGGATTATTAATGTCTAGAACAGTTAACTAAATAGAAAAGATAAATTACTGATAACAACAGCTAGTTCTGCCATGATGTAGATGGATCTTGGTGCCTAACAGATAGATTGTGCAGCTGAAATACTGGCACTGTCTTGGTGAAGCAGATCTCTTCTACCCAGGAAGTTTTGGAATCCATCAAATTTCACACAAAAAAAAAAAAAATCAGGACATAAATAAATGAACGAGTCAGCTAGTTAAGGTTTGGTTGCCCAAACTTCTGAGTTTTCTCTAAATATCAACACTTGTTTTTTTATGTGACACACATTTGTATCTGTATCATTTCTAGGCATTCTCTATCTCTACCACAGCAATATCATACTAGTTGTGAAAATTTACAAGAATTTGGTACATAGTTCTGTAACAATTAAATAGAACAGAAAATGTCTCAAACATAGAATCAGCCCAAATTCCATATCAGTTGAATATACTGCAAAATATTACTAGATTTTTTATTTACAGTAAAAGATATGCTGATAGATTTTTTTTTCAATGTTCTGTTTTGTTGGTGTTTTTTTTTACAAAATATTTGGAAATAGAACCTAAATCAGGAATTTGGCGGTTAAAACTCCAGGTATTCTTGTTTTCCAAGTTAATTACTATTTTATATTTTATATATCCTGCAGAACAATAGGAAGGAATAGATTAATGGTAGTGAATTTATTAGAAAATTGTTTTTAGAACACCACAGAACACCAATTGTGATATCAAATCACCAATTACATGTTCAAACCATTGTCAATAATGTCACTTAATTGCATGCTGGGATATTAAATTCAATCCAAATGGTAAAATGTGTATTTGAGATTGATTCATTTATTACATAAATGCATTAGCTGGTTACTTAAAATTGATTAGCAAGGTTTCACTTCAGAGCAGGAAATTGCTTTTAATCCCAGCACTTCTCTCTTTATTCTCCAATTACATCAAATACATGGCATGCAACTGGTAGAAAAAAATTGCACTGGCTTTCTTCAGAAATTCTACCCATAAATCACAGGACACCAAAGACAGGATGTTTCATGAAGAAGTTTGGCTCTGTGACTTACAGGACATAGGCATGCTGGGAGAGAGCACACCTTTGCAGCCCTGCTTATTTACTAGGAGTGTCATCCAAAGCACTTAAGCAGAATGGTGAATTTCAGTTACCCACCTTGAATTGAACTGAAAAATACAACCTTGACAAAAAGCCCTGTTTGATATAGCAGTTCAAAGCCACAAGACTTGGATTTTAAATTCCCAAGGTGTTCACTGCTGTATATTTCAGCATGTGTGGAAGGGAAGCATCTGATTTGTCAGTCTGAGCAAATTTCACTTAAATAATGACTTAGCCTGATCAAGGTAGAGAAACCAGGTATTGCTCCAGTGGAGAGTCTGTGAGCTGGCGGATCTTAATGCACATTCTTAGTATCGGGCTCTCCATAAAGTAACATCAGTATCTGATATTTTCCCTTAAAACTGTGCTGGTGCCAGTGCACACATTCTAATGAACTAGTTTGAGATGCTTGAAAAAATTCACCAAAGCTCAAACGTCTGTGCTTTCCTTAGCCTGAGCTGATGCAATTTCAACATGAAGAGGAACTAAGAAGGGAAATAGAGAGACTACAAACTAGTAATCACTTACCATGATGAAGTCCTGCATATTCATGCTTTGTCCTAGTTCTTTTGGTATTGTTATTGCTCTATTTTTAGAAAACAATACAAGAAATATATGCTGCAACCAATTAATCTTTCTGGAATCAGATTTTAAGGAACGGGAATAAACTTTATTCACATTTTTAAAATTAAATAAAATCTTTAGATTTAAGGGTGAATTCTGAATCTCAAATAGGATTTTCCTTTAAACTTAAGCTTCTCACTGAAACAATGTTTCAAGTATACATCTGTCTTCACTCTATTTTTTAATGACTTCTTGCTTGCCATCAGGTTTTAGATGCCATTTTGATGTGCCAAACTTTCCCATATAGTTTTAAGTCAGTGTGATGCTCTCTGCTCCTGCAAGGATGTCAAATATATTATAACAACTTATTTTCACACATGAAAATTCTTTAAAAGGTATGACTAATTAATCTAACTCTGAATTTTAAACTGATTGTAAATCTCAAAACTAATTTTTCAGTGGAGGTAAGGACAGATTCCTTTGGCAACGTCACTTAGACTGATATAGCAAATATCTGAACTTGACTGTTTTTAACTGGTTTCCAAAATTCCTCTTAAAAATTGTTAATGGACTCGAAGCATCCACTAGTCACATTAAAAATTTGTTGTGGTTAGTGTCTCGAAAAAAATTATGACCTCCCTACTTGTTGTTTGTTTCCTGATGTGTACCTAGCTATTCCAGTACATACATGAACATTTCTAATAACAAGAAAAATATTTGTAAATAACCTTGGTAAATGATTACTATTAATAGTCCTATAAAACGTCTACAAATCTGGCATTTTTTAGCCTTATCATTCTCATGGTATACTAAATAAATAAAGATGCAGATTTCTTTAGACAAAGTGCACCGCAACAAACTTCACCATCTGTGTTGAAAAAGGAAAACATTCTGTTAAAGAACAGCAAATTTCATGGAAGAGAGAACAGTCCTAAGAATATGGGCATCTCTGAAAACCTACCACAGATATATAAGCATAGTAGCCACTTTCTTTGACGCTCAGGTCCTCAAGGTACATTAGAAATGCCTTGGATAAAGATCTGCAAAGGAAGATACTGGATCATTTACCATCTGGCTAGTTGAGTTTTTTATAAGATCCAGGAAATTAGACAGGACCAATACAAATGCTGATTATTTGTTTTGGAAAAGAAACTGATTTGAAAAACATTCCTTATATATGTACCTCATATACATATTCATATACATATATATATATATAGCTAAGCTCTTAAACAATTTCCTTTTCTAATTTCCTTTGCTTAGAAATACTCCAGAAAATGAGTCTGTTGCCTGAAATATTTTGGTAAACAAATCTTTGTAATGAATACTGCAAAGTAGTAGATGAAAACAAATTTGCATTATTTTGGATCATCATCAACACAAGCATCAGCAACTTGATTCCAGTATTTTTACTCACTTTAAACAAGGGCCAAGAGGTAATACCATAAATCTTACCATGATATTATAGTAGTATTAATATTAACTGCCTGTAACTACTATTTCATCATTTAGTTACTTGGAAACAACAATTCATTAATTCAATCCAAGAAAAGGCGAGGGGTTTTTTAATGGCAACAAATTATTAAATCAAATCACAAACAAGCAAAAACCATATTAACAAAAATGAGACAAGATGAGTTGGTTAAATTACTACTTAAAAGCTTTTATCATCAGCAGGTCAGAGTTCATTAATCTCTGCAGAAGCAGAAGAAACAAAGCATAGCAAACTGAATAACACGGATTAGTTTATTATTTTTAGTGGAAAAAATCTGAAAGCACTTAGTAAATATTCTCATGTTTACACTTGGGGAATGACTTGGGGAAGTTTTGGACTTAATTTTATTTTAAATGGAAAGAAATCATCTAGCTCTGATGGAAGATGAAAAAGTTTAAAACCACCTATTTCATCTGTGTAGCTTTAAGACATTCTTATTGATCTATTCCATCTTTGTTAGGTTCCTTCTGAGTGTTTAACTGTTGAAAGATATGGGAAAATGTGGGAAAAGGGGGTTGATTTCTATATGGGTGTTGCTCTACTAAATTATTTGAAATGAAGTCCAGTACATTTTTTTAATAATATTTTGTATTTGTTGTATGCTGCAGCACCTTCTCTGTTCCTCAAGGTCACTGTCTGTCAATCAGTGTATATTCAGCCCTTCTGACCAAGATTCAATGGATTCTCACATTGAATCACAGAAAATAACCACAAGCAAAAATTTATGGAACTTTAAAGCATAAAATTTTATTAACACTAGCTACCTTTTAAAATGTGGAAATACGATTGAAACTAATCAGTAGTTTTTTCAAAAAAATCTACAATCAAACATTTGGTACTTCCTAATAGATATGTATCACTATTTCTGTACTTGTTGCCTGCTTTTCTTTTGTAGGAGCATAATTCATGAACCAGCTGATTCCATCTGGCTTAGAAATCCTAGAAAATCTAGATGTGTTTGTAAATTATTGCAAATTAATAATTTCAATTCCATGGACTTAAAAGCTGTTCATCTTGAGCTTTCATTGTGAGTCCCAACTTTGTAACCTGTTATTGTTAGACTGCATTCATAAGCAAATTCCTGAATGCTAATGATTGCTTATTTTGCAAAGTACACAGAAGAATTCAAACTATGCTGGCTAATAAATATAAAGGAGAGGCCAAGATCCCAGCCAGACTCAGTTTTTCTTCTTTTACCTATACACTATAAACTTATTATGCAGCTCAAAATTTAGCATATTCTCTAAATTTTATTAGATCATATTTAACTAGGAAGACCAAATTATTGTTTGAGGATCTTGCTTTTCGGTAGGATAGCAGCAGTTAATACACATATATGTAAATTATCATTCATTCAGAATGAACTCCTGAAGAACTCATGGTGTTATAATTAATTTATACTTTGGAATTAAATTATTTGATTAATTCAAGTGTTACTTGAATACTTGTGAGTGTAAATAATACAACCTAATGATCACAGTTAATACTAGGTTGGCACCAGTATGCACAAAAATGTAAGTATAAATGCAAATATATATACAAATTTTATATGTTTATAGAATTAAATATGAACCTTAGGAATTGTTGAAGTGAAGTATGTTTTCATGTGCTTATCCTGTAATATAGGTTGAGGTCTTTTTGCTAACCAAGTTTGTTTGTAAATCACGGCTCTTAGATTCTGTAAAACTTGCTGATAAAAATGTTGTATTGAGTTCATCAATGTGTCACAAAAATTTTTTATCGGCTTATTGCTGGTAATGCACAGCAGGATTTTAATCTATTTTTTCCTTCCTTTTCACAATGTCATTATCAGATCCTTATGAAAACCTTCCATATAGACTGTATTGCTTTCAATTTTGTCTTTTTTCCATGTTAAATACTTTTGTGCTTCATGAGCGCATGTTTTCTTTATAGATCTATAATCAATATATTACAAAAGGATGGCTAAGTCAGTCCCAACAGGCTTGCAGGTGCTGCAGCTATGGTGCTTTAATCCAACCTAGCTGATTTAATTCAAAGACAACCCACCCAGATGTCTTTACATGATTCTCATTTACTTTGTTCATATAACCTGGTGACCTACACAACAAAACAAAGACCTAATTTTAAAATATCTTCTGGAAGAAAATCATTAAAATTTTTCTGGGTTGTTTAAATTCCCAGAAAGTCATTCTTATACCTTGTTTTCTTCAGTGTTGGCTTAAAAGAAAAGTTAACAACTCAGTCTTATCTTTCATGTGCTTAAAAGGTTTCTAGACAATGTATGCAATTAAATATCTAACCACACAATATCACAAAATTATTTTTTCACCAGAACACACACCAGAACTGGTATGTGACCAAACCAATCAAAGGAAACCGAAGGAAACTCTTGTTTGTTATGTGATTTTCAAACCAAATTTTGCATTGTTTCTTCTGATAACATACAGAATCACAGAAAGTCTAAAGCTGGTAGGAGCCTCCTGACACCAACTAGTTCAACTTTCCCACTCAAAGCATGGTCAGTTATAGCAGGATGCTAATGGCTATATCAAGTCAAGTTTTAAATATCTCACAGACAGACAGTCAGAAAAACTCTCCAGGCAACGGATTCCAGTGTTTGACTTCCCCAATGACTTACAACAACAACAACAAAAACAACAACAAAAAGTGGATTTTCTTGTATTTATATATGTGCCTTCCTGCTTTTTTCATGTCACTGGATGACAATGAGAATAGATGCTCTGCAGTCTTCCTCTACCTCACACTGTTTTTTTAATACATATCTTTCCTGGAGCTTTATTAGTTACCTTATCTTCTGTCTCTAGCATCCAGTCTAAGGATTTCTTTATTAGCTATTGACAGCTCTCCCTGCTCTCCATTACTCTCTGTGTATCTGTTTTACGGCTATATAAATTGTGTCTTATGGTCTGCTCTAACCTAGCTGATATTTAGTTTTCAATTCTTTTCTTCCTTTCTCTGTTTCAAATAATAAAATACACAAATTCCCCAGTCTTCCAAATGACACAAGACAGTCTCTGTGTGTGTGTTTTGATGTGTGTTTTGTCAATAACAAGACTGTGGTTTCTGTGGACCTTCAGGACCTATCCATTCTGTATTTCAAACTTTTCCCAGATGATCTGTTCTGGCTATCCTATTGGTTTTGGTGAATGAATTTAAGTCTTTCAAACATGAAATGACACACATTCCTACCTTCATTCTGGTGTCCTAAGAGATACTGTTCATCCATCAATACCATTTAGCTAACTTTTGCAATTGCTTTGAAGATACCAGATTAAGAAAATTTGTCCTGAACTTGGACTTGTTAGAAATCGAAAATTCTTTTAAAAGGTAAGGATCAATTTTTTTATGAAAGTATCAATTGACGCATGAAAATCCTTCCTAATGAGTTTTAGTAAGGTGGATGTTTAAACACTCCTAAATCATCCTGCTTTATTTTGTCTTTTTTTCTAAGGAGAGGATTAGTGTAGTGTTTTCACTTTTGATCCTGCATCAACAAGTGTGATCCAAAATTTTATCCAAACCTGATTTGAATGCCTTTGTTCACTAGATATTTAGGTGTTTAAATATTATGGAGATTTCAGTGATCACTCTATAATATTTTTCTTGGTGATAGAATACACAAATTTACTTTGATTGGGTGTTTTGACATATGCATAATGGATAGATCATGTTATGTCTTCATTTAAAGTATGAGCGTGAAAAGCAAAAGAGTAAAGAAATTCTGCCTCAGTGGGCTGACATGAGTGTCACATTAAGAGTATGTAGACAGAAGCCTGCTACTGAGGTTTTTGGGATTTGAGATTGAAGAGAAGGTAATAAAGACAATGAGATGGATCCTCTTTTGAGTAGTAAAAGAGGCATAACACTCCTGGTGTACCAAAAATACAAAGAAAGAGATGTAAGGAGGAGAAAAAGGGAAGAGAGAAAGAGAAGGTTGGATGTTTATCAGGTTGTATACATATCTGAGATGAAACATGTAAGCCTTTAGAAGAATTAATAGGGGGTAGAATGTTATCAGCTAGGTCTTATTGTCTAAGGTATTTTGAGTGGGACTAATGTTCTGAATCCAATATAAATAAACCCTCACCTTTCAAAATCAATATCACAAATGACATTGTGCTTCATTTTTGGAATATCTGATAATGCTATCAAGTAAAGACAATTAACAATAGCAATAACTTGAACTTGTTCTGTACAACCTAGATGTTGTCTGAAACACATTGTCATTGGTTCCAAATATCAAGGAAAACTTTCCTTTACCCTTATTTTTCTTTTATCTTTTCCACTGCATGATAATCTCAATTAACAGTCTAATGCCTTTCACAGTTACCATATTTCGTTTGGAAAAGGAGAGGAGCACTTTGAGATGATGAAAAAAATGACTAAGTTTTTACAGGATGCAAAAATTGAAAGCTAAGGCACAGTAGCCTTATATCAGACAAAATGAAGTTTAGAATAAAGACCTCTATAGAGTATATCATTTTTACTGCCTTAGTTTAGGTAAATAAATGAGAGATTTCTTTCTAAATTGTGAAAGACATGTGAATATTTTAAATAAACACAAGTGTAATGCTGTTAAGGAGAAGGAGAGGCAGTTTGCCAAGAATATGAAAACTTTGAACTACTCACTGTAGAAAAGCAATGTGGGTTTTAATTCCTTCATATTTGAATCAAGACATATGTTGTCCCATGTAACTCACACTGTACCTGTTGAAGGCATCCTTTATCTGGCTGCTTTTTAAAGTTCTATGTGGTCTTGGACAACCTCTAATATTATTTTTGCAGTACAAGAAAGCATTATAATGGCAAAAGGAAACTAAAACCCAAGAGCTTAGTTTATTCTGTGATCAAATTTGTTTGCTTCTATTCAAGCTGAATAGTTCCTTATGCTGAAATTAATCCCACTAGAATCCCAGGATGAAATCTTGTCAACTTTGAAATCAGTGATAACACTCTGTTGGATTTTAATGACTGCTGAATTTCATCAGCATAAAGTATTTGGAGCAAAAAAAGTCTTAAAAGAATAATGGAAAATGTTGACTTCATGATAGGTGAAATTCTGATTGTTGTTTTTTAAATCTGCCCAATCATTTCCCCTTTTAAAATGTTATTTTTAAAATTAATTTCCCAGAAATTTTGAACAGATAGTTTCTAAAGGATTCATATCTATATGCTCAAAATGGTATTGGTAGAGGCAAAATCAAATACCTATTTCCACAACTGATCTGTACATAAGGTATTGCAACCCATATTGACTCCAGCTTTGAACATTTATCAAGATGTCTCTTCAATGTGATCCTAACATCTATTCTTCCTATTTTCTGCACCAAGCACAGAGACACAAATAAAAAGAAGAATTCTAAAATTGTATTGAAGAGCCTATGCTGTCTCTAAAGGAAGCATGATCTCTAGACAATTCTGCAGCACAGGAAATTATTTTTTGAAGACAGTGTTTACAAAGTTAGTGAAAAAGTGAAGGAGGACACTTACCTTTTTTCCTTTTTTTTTTTTTTTTCATATAATTAGAAAAAGCTTCACAGCAACAGGAATTACATCCAGATGATTTCAGCTTCTTGGCAGGAAGGAATTTTTTTAGGGAAAACAGTGACAGTTGAACTTTAGTTTTATGTAGCTGTTCACACATGGTAAAATAACATGGCCCACCCTTGTCTTCATTATGAAATTGAATATGGTTAACCACACTAGAATCAAGTTTAGCCAATTAGACCAATGAACTTTTGTCTCTATGTTTAGCAAATACTGAGGTATCATTAGAACAAAGTAGATGTGGAATGTTGTTTATACAAGGAGTTTTCTCTGAATTTGAGCTGCTCTGGGAGGAAAACAGGCTGTGCCAACAGTTTCTTCAAAACTGAATTTATCTATAATATCAGAAACCCTAAAAGCACAGGAGCATGGTAAAGACACAGGAGCATAGTGAAGACAGAAAATAAAAAACTTGGTTTCTAATACTGTATGCATATTAGAACAGATATTTGTTAACGTACTTTAGTAGATGAGGTAAACATATTAGAATACTTCTAAATGACACTTTATGAATTCACAGGTCATTCTAGAGAAAATAAATAAATAAATAAATAAATAAATAAAAGTAGATAGCAATCAGTATAAAACTGTCCTTCTAAGCAATAATCTGAGCATAAAGCCAATTTAAATTCTACATTCTTGACATAAGAATATTTTAGGAGCCTAAATCACCGAACTATTAGTTGGTTCTTACAGAGGTAAGAAACAGCTGATAACATAAAATCTGAAGGACTTCTAAGTGTAACAGCTTAGGCTTATGTATGTGCACTGTTTCCCTTCATCTCAGAGCTGATTTAAGAAATCGGCTATTGGTAGTGGATATCAGCAATCCATAACAGAAAACCAAGAAATCAACATGAACATGCCAACACCACAGCCTAGGAACTTAGTCATGACTAAATACAGTTTAGTTGTGATATTTCTATGACTTTAACATGGAATTCTCCATAAGAAAACTTTGTTCACTTACAGACCACCACAACATCATAAACAGCTAACAGTGCCATGTTTCTACACAAAAATCCATGGTTTTCCTAGAGAAAGGAAAATCTATTTACTACTTTTATTAGAAAGTCAAATGGTATCTTAACCATGTTTTCCATGCATTCACAGGAAAATAGATTCAATCATCTCTTTCCAATCAAATAAACTGTCTTTTAAAAATACGGATGCCCTCATTTTAGCAAATGCCATAATAACAGGGCTATCCATTCTGCATGGATCAGTATATGCAAGCTCTTACTAAGGTTTTTTTTCATCCTTATCAATATAGCGGTATTCCAGTAATATGACAAAAAATAGCCTCTAACTAAGGAATTTTTGTTTCTTTCTGCTGTTGTATCACTTTTTCCATACCAATCTCATTAAAGAGAATCAGTATCTGAGTTCAGACTGTGTTGGAAGCAGAACATTTAATGACCTGAGTAGCAAAAAGTATTACATACATTTGCACTAGTGAACCCAGTGGTGCTAAGCTCTATGATGAGCTAGGGGAAATTATGATGAAATATAATACTGCTTTTTCTAGGCCTCTGTTAAATGATTATCTTCTTGCATTGCATAAATTATGTTTTCCTGAGGTGAAGTCAATGAACTCAGTGGAGCAGGAGGAGGTCCATTTCTCATTGTCTTTCCATCTTTCCTACTTCTTAAAGTAAATCCTATCCTCTTTCAAATAAAGTATGGATTAAGGTAACATAATGCCATAAAAATGACTATATGTATCTATACATTCTGAATCCAATAAAAAATTGTTTTTATTCTATGCATTTTTATATTCCCCTTTGTTTTGTAACACTGTAAAAGGTACATCATTTCTGTTTGTCTGTTGGCTCTAAATGATGCATAATTATCTCCAGAGATTCTGCAAAAGAGGGAAATTGGTAAAGAGCAGGTGTGGGAAATAGGACAATGCGCACTACTGCAAAATTTAGAAACATTCCAGTTGTTATTAGGTCTCTGTTACAATCCAGGGTTTGATGAACATTGGACAGTGAGCTACCTATGCTCCATTCCTCTTCTGATAGTACCACTAAGGACTGATAAGCTGATTTGATTTTTTTTCCTAAGGAAGATTCTCTGGAAGAATAAAGGGGAAAACAGACTTTCTAATAGGTAAAAGACATTTACAAGTTTTTAAAATCAGTCTTTGGGATACAGAGGAAAATATGAAAAGTCAGAAACTCAAGCAAAAACATTTCCTAGATCATTAAAAAAATGAACATAGTTACAAAATTGATAGTGTTATGAGAAAGAGCATCTAGATCATAAAGAAGACAATTGGGCTTGAAACATGGAACAAGAAACAGATGGAGATAAAGATTTGCCCATGGAAGTGAACATTTTTTAATGTTTAAGCAGAACAAGGGTCTCTATTAACAAGTTTTGATGAGGTGAGAGGACTGGTAGATTTTGAAAAAAAAAAAAAATCAGTGAGGAATAGGATGTCCAGCTTTGAACTGATTCTGTCTTTTCGTGACATCACCCCCAGGGTCTTAGGTAATGTCTTTCTGGTGTTTGTTTCTTATTATGAGTGACCTTAGAGATGGAAACTGATAGTCTTAGAGAGGGAAATATTTCATTCAGACTGAGGAAAATGTGGACAGTGTGAGTATCCACTGAGTTTGCTGGTTTTTACTGTCACTGACAGGAAATAAAGTCCTAAAACAACAGGTAGAGATTTCCGTTTCCATGGTCCATACACTGTCCTGAGAAATTGTCATCTAGCTCCGACCACACAGGTAAACTTTAAGATCTAAGCACATCTTTATATTTGCACTCTAAATATTGGCACTGAACTATCTGATATCAAAACCACTAATACAGTAACCATTGGCAGGGCTGGAGACTCAGATACATTTTATAAATCTACTACAGCATTTGCACTCAACTGGTGAGGAAAGCTGCAGTGCCATTTAATCCAATCTCCAGCTCCAGCTGCAGGTTATTTTTCATACTTTTTAATGAAACACAAGGATCTATATTAGAAAAGACAGTAGGGAATTAATATAAATAGTCTATTTTTCAATAAGGATTAACAATCCCACTGTTACAGAGTAAGAAATAAAAGAAATCGCTGGACATAACCTTGAAGTATCTGGGATGAGTTATAAATCGTATTTCAAATTAGCAACAGACGCCACAATATTCAATTGCTCATAAAAGAATTATGTCACCAACACTTTGACGTAATTAGCAATACCAGAATTTTAGCTGGATCGCTGTGACTGTGACACTTTTTCTTGCAAAAATGTCAGCTATGATTAGTAGAATGCACTGAATATGGGAGATTATGTTGAATTAGATATACTCTTCAAAAAGTCTGGAAATTACCTCAGAAATCTTGAGCAAGCTGTTAGGAACTCATGAAGTTAACAAGAGAGATAAAAGACAAGTGCAAACATTCAAGAGAAGAAACATTGGAGTGTCTCACTATGAAAAAAGACCAAATAGGCAGAACACAAACAGGCAATAGTACATACGCAAGCATTGGTCCCAACATTGATGAAATGAGGATGATCTGAATGCCAAAGACTCGCCAGAGCCAGAAGAGTCAGAATTCAGCCCACAAACCCTACTTTCAGATTATTTCATCTTCACGGTTTTCTTATTTTTCTTTCCAAACTTCAGGAAAAAAAAATATAACTAAGATCTTTTGCATTTCAGCTTTTGCAACATAAGTTTGTCTCACTCTTCACTGGTGTGACACTGACACATCGAACAAAGGGGACAAGAAGAACTCTGCCATCTCACTTAACTGGGGCTGTGAACTTTAAGAGCTAATCTCACAAGTGAAGTTAGAATTTGATATTCAAATATGTTATCTTTCCAACCTTCTCAAAAAACTCCAGTGAAAAAGTTCACACACAAAATTTTTCCAGTAAGTCCTTAGCAATCATGTGCTATCAGCCAGCTGAGCTCCACATTGACCTAATGTTTCCAGAGGAACAGCAGTGGCTGATCACAGAAATCAACAGAAATTCCCTCATCTGGAATAAAAAATGATTAGTTATTCTAAATACTTACAGGCATAGAGAAGCCTCTGGAAGTCTTTTTCAGAGAGGACCTCAGAGAAAGTACTGTCATAAATACTTTTAATCCTTCACAGAAATGTAATAACTTTCCTTCTGTTTTCCTTCCATATGTGTAGCTAAATTAGGTGTGTCAACTACCTGACCATCTGTTATTCCCAAATACTCAGAGTATGAAACTGCAGTAATGTAACTCTATGTCCTGTTGTTGAGGAGATAATTTAGATAGAGAAGATATGGAATCCTTCCCCTAAAATGCATTGTTTATAAACACTCAGAGCCCCTCTCATATTCCTTATACTAAATTTAGGTACTAGCAGATTTTCTTATGCAAAAGAATGAACAGGGGACAATATTCTATACAAATAAGTACAGGCAATCCCATGTTTTATGCTCCTGAAGCATTCAGATTTTTGTTTACTTCCAAACATGCTTCTGAAAATGTCAATTGCTTTGGAATGCATTAATATATTTCCTTCCAATTTTACATATGACATTTTAAAAAGCAGAAATTATGGTTTATTCCTATGGTAACAAGAATAAATTTAATACCTTACCTAAAAAATTCTAATATATTAATCCACTATTTACAGACACTTCTGAAGGTGTCAATATACTTATTTTTAGGTCTATTTTGTTCCATTCATTAGAAGGGAGTGTTAGAAAAGTTTTTGATGGATTTAAATTACATCATTTGACTTTAACATCCAAAGGCTCTAAATTCCATTCCAAAAATTTAAAAAGTCCATGCCTTTTTTTTAAAGTTTAAATTTTCCAAGTGAAAAATTTTCCACTGAAATATTTCATCTATGAGAAGTATATTCTAGGATATTAATATAATTGCAACTTTACCACTTAATTTCAGTAAATTCAGCAATTTGCATTAATAGGAAAAAGGGCAGAATTGTGATAATTAACACAGCTTGGCCCACAGGAAGTGTAGATCAGAATATTTTTCATGAGGAAGAGTTGATATTTTTGAATAGTTTCCAAACCCATATGTGGAACTCTACAAACTACACCCATAGATTGGTCACAGATTTTTCTAACTAATCTATGACCAAGCAGTCAGGCCCCTACACTCCAGCCTCTGGTGCCTTTTCAGGTGCCTCTAGGTACAAGGGCTGTCACTTCAGAATGTGCAGGATGCCAATGGCAACTCCAAAAACTACATCTTGGGCACACCATGCCGAACATAACAGACATAGATTCAAATGTTTAAGCAACAGAATCCCTTTTTGCTATCACAAGATTTCACTGGCCCTCGACTGGAATTTATGTTAATTCTAATTTCACAAAACATATGGAGATACCCACTATCTTCATTTAACTTCCTCAGTGTACAATTTTCCAAGTTACTGCAGTTAAAAATGTAACCTTATCATTTTTATGATGAACTTTACTTACATTCAATACTGACTTACATTACTGGACTAAGCATAGCTATGGAAAAGTATTTTTAAAGGTAATATTTCCTTTGTAAATGATGATAGAGAAGTGGCAAAAACTGTAACAGACATTGGTTCAAAGATCAACACAATTCTTATCTAAATTACTTGAGTCCACCTTGTCAAACTGCAGATGCAATTCTCCATAATCCAATTTTGCAGACAAAAGTGTATTTGAGAATAAATTCCATTTTTGTATTAGTCATGTAATAATCTGACATGCAAAAATCTCACTTATCATTTTTATTTATGAATATTGTTTTGTTTTCCAGCTCTGAGAGGGCATGAATAAAGTGATCACTATGCAGTAAAAAGAATAATATTAACTTGGTAACAAATAGTAATTCAATTACTTTCAGCTATTTTCACACAGAGAAAATTAATATCATTTTAATATAACCTCAGCTAACATGCCTCATAAGCTACATTTTCCCTGTCTATACTGCTAATTAGTAGCAGAAAAAGCTAATATGTGATACCAGAAAACATGGTTCTCTAATATTTTAGGATGTTGGTTCTCAGGGAATAAGGGGAATAGTGGGACAACTGCCCGTGAATTAAAATTGCCTGAAGTATAGCTTAAAAAATACCACAGAAAAGGTGTGTGACTGTCAGAGAAGGTCTTCTAGGCCGGCAGTCAATCCTTTCAAGATGCTTGCACTTAGTAGATTGTGACATATTGCAATTTTATAACATTAGGTCAAGATCAACATAGACAAAGTCAAAATACTTACGAGTCAAACAGATTTCAACATTTGGAGTCATCAATGACAGCATTTCCTCACAATAATTGCATACCAGTTAAGAGGTTGAGAATCCCTCTGAAAGCTCTATAACCAGTATAAATGAAGGAATTGTCTTCATACTTCTACAGAGAAGATGCCTGTCTAATAAGCCACTGACAGATCCAACAGTAGATGATGTTACATTTTCATCATTTACAGTTAATGCATTTGTTCTGATTTCAACAGTCAGCAAGGACTCTACATGTAGCAGAGAACATTATTAAAGCTTGAGTGTTTTCTTCAGATACATAATCTGAATATAGAAATAAGAGCAAATATAATGGAGGGAACCATCTGTTACCCTGAAACTTACTCAGTAGGTTTTACTGTGTGAAAAAGGATACAAAAACTGGTTTAGGGTGAAGCTATGCTGTAGGGTTTTTTTTCCTTTTCAAAGAATTTATTATTCTGCCAGAGAGAGACTTAGTCTTTAAGGAATTGCTTCATAAACTTAATTAAAGACATTAATCCTTTAAAAGACAAATTAATGTTCTAAGTGATTGGTACAGCCAAGAGAGTTGAACTATAAATTCTGCTACGCAGGTGTATTCCATCTTTCTTTTCCTTTTTCACTTTTTTCTCCCTTTTTAATTATCTTGCTTTGATTAGTGTTTTCTATGTCATTCAAAACACATGAAATTTCTATAAATTGGGAAAACTAGCTTTGATTATAGCTTGTGGAATTTAAAATAAAAGAATCTATTTTTAGGACAACTGTAATTATGAGACATATTTGAAATATTAGTTGCTTCATTTAGTTATTTAATCTTTTTATAATGAAATAGGATAGACAGTGGAAAGGCCAAGGTATGTTCATCTTAAGAAGATGTATTTGAGAAGTTTCAGCTGGGATTTAGATTTTTTTGACTTTAAAAAGTGAGAGACAGAAAATGAGAGAAAAAAGCAGAAGGAGAGAGAAAGAGACTAGGAGATGGAAGAGAAGGAAGGGAGGAAGGAATGGAATGAAAAGAAAGGAAAATTAAAGAAAATAACCAAAAGAAAACAAGAAAAAAGGAAAACAAAAAAGAAAGCAAAAAAAAAAATTGTGTACAAAACTATATAACAAATCTGTGACAAACAGGCTGAACAGCTTGAAAAACAATGATACACAATTCTATAGCTTTACAAGAAATTAGGATTTCCAGTGAGACGGAATGGCTTGATGAATGTGTATTTCGTTCTAAGCATCCTCTACTGTAATGCCTACCTTAACCCAATTGTTTTAATTTTTCAAAATTACCAAATTCAGGCAGCTAAACACTAAAAATATAATAAAATCCACAAGCTGAAAAGATTTTGAAATATAGTCTTCCACCTTTGGACGGGTAAATCAAAAGTTGTTGTTGCCTGAAACCATGTGCTTCATGATCTGTTTAGCCTGATGAGCCATCTGGGACTACTGAACTTCCACTATTTTCTGTGACATTTATCTTTTCATCTTTCCATTTTCTGTATGGTTTGAAACCTAAATTTTCAGCTAGTAAGGAGAAGATAATGAAAGATTCTTGATCAGCTACAGTATTTCAGAAGTATTTCTACCAGCAGGTTGTCTGATGTGTTGCTGCAATAATTAAAATTGGCACAACTGTGAAGAAACTATGCTGGTTTTGTTGGGAACAGATCCTTATCTGTGTCATTGCAGATCACACAATAAAAGGAAATTATACTGCAAGGCTTTTTTAAAAAAATAAAACGTTAGGGGAAATTTCAAAAATTCATCATTCTATGTTTTAGAAAATTTTCAAGGTATGAAGACTAAAATTAGCATTCTTCTCATTTTAAGCCCATTTCCAACCTCAAACACTGAAAACCCCTCCCAAAAACCCTAAAGCAGACCTTGAAAATTGTGATATTGCACATTAGCAAAGAGATAAAAATGGTCACATATTTTCCTATTGACTAGACCCTTCAGGAGATCCTGAAACCATGAAGAATATAAACTACCATTTTTTTTATACTTGGAACAAGCCCCACTTTTCATTTAGCAAATACTGGTCAAAAGAATACTTGAATATGACATCAATCAGTTTTTATATCCTGGAATAATGATCAGAGTCTTTTGTGACCATACACATGTGTCCTTGGAGTAGTCTAAAGGAAACTCTGTAGGAAATCTACTACTCATTTTGAAGGGATCACAGTAGTTAAGATTCTTACAACCAAAGTAAGAGTGAGAGCAAATATAATTCTATATCCAGGAAATCTGCTCCATCCAAAAACGGTGGGTATGAAATGTCATTGTCTTATAAAGCATATTTTATGCCTGCTTATTATTATTTGCATGCAGAAATGCATATGCTCTTGAAAAAGTTGATAATTCTACAGCTTTTAGATGAAGAGAGTCAATTAGGAATTTTTTTTAAACAAACCACAAAAACTGTCTTTGAAAATGTTATACTAGTTATAAGATATTTCCATTTTCCATGAAGGTAGAGATTTAAAGGAAGCTTGCATTTGTCCCTCAGCCTCCATCAATAAAAATAGTAGTAAAAATGTTTTAACCTCTTAATAATTGCCAGGCTAAATTAACAGTATGATAGTGTTTTGATGTATGATTTGGAGGCCCCTTCTCTGCGCTGGCCTTCAGGAAGATTGAGCTGTCTCCCATATTCCCTGAAAGTGAGTCAATGACTGTTTATTCATTCCCTTGATTAGAAGGCTGCCCTGAAGCCAAACACAAGAGGCTGCTATAATAAATGCAAGACTCATATGCTTTGTTTTGCTTTCTGGATTTAGTGCTAAACATTAAAAGGAATTGGAGATTGATTTTTGTGCATGGACAAGTGCCAAATAAAACATCAAGCAAGTGAACGGCCTTCTTCACAGAAACAAGCCCTGTTAGTATGAGATGCCAGAAACATGGCTGAGGTTTAACTGCTGCTATTGAGCTACTTGGAGGGGGTTTTTTTAATGTCTCATCAACTGTTGACACCTGCTCACCTGAGGAGCCATTTTGGTCAAAAATAGCAAGTGGTTAAGTTACGTTTCTGCACTAATAATCACGCCCTCTTTTTCAGACACTGAGAGAATACTTGAACATCCCAGTCATATTTGGCTCCTGTGCCATAAATGTGTCAAGGAAACCTCCCAGCCAGACCATTCACACTCTGGCTGTCACACTGCCAACACCAGAGGCTTTGAGTGCTGGTAACAAAGCCCCTTCACCTCAAGAGCAGCTCCAGCCCCTGTGGATCCCTGTTTGACCCCCTGCACACCCACTCACACATTCCCACCAGGCTTCCTCACCACTCCATTCACAGCACAGTAACACAAAACCAGCCCAAGCTGGTACCTCAGAGCTGGTATCTCCATGGAGGAGCCCAGACAAAGGGTCTGTGGACTTTTATCCCCTCACAGTCCAATACTGCGCAAATCTTGATCACTCCTCCTCCCAGGCCTTCTGCTCCTGCTGCGTCGCCCAGTGCCCATCCACCTGGATGGCCATTTGCTATGCAAAGGTTGGCAGTTCAGGGCCTCTTGTCTCCGCTCACTCAGAGATCCATCTCTACCTCAATCTGCATCAGTTTGCACACTGAGGTACCTGCAGCAGATTATTCAAGAAAAGAACACAGATGCATATACAGGAGGTGGGAGAATGAAAGAAATAAATAGTTAATACATTGAGGCTTTGATATTACTTGCTTCCTATCCCTTTCTTGTCTCATCACTTGGTGCTGTAGAGGTACATCACAAACTGATTTTTCAGAGCCTACCTTGTCTCTACTCTTCTCTGGCAGAGCAAGCAAGTGGTTTCAGCAGCAGCTGACAAATTGGCCAATAATATGGGTAATAGATGCAGTCAGTAGTCATTTCTCTACACTGCAATTTACATGTCAAGTTTGAAGACACTCTTCTGCCATGTTCTGGGACTTAGAAACACGTCAAGTAACTTTTGCTAATGGAGTCTCTGCTAAAATGAATCCAAAATTGATCAGTCAATTGGTAAGCAAAACTACTGCCTTCTGAATGTGAGCCTGAGGAGGATGCATACAGCTCAAAAAGTGTAAGGAATTGTAGGGGAAAAGGAATTGCAAGGAAACAAAAGAATTATTCTGTATAATAAGACTGGACCTTCACCAGAAATTCTCTAGCATGATATATTCAGGAGACCTCATTCTGCTGAAGTAACTGGAATACCTAGAGGCTTAGTGACAGAGTGGTTTTGAGAATTACAGGACTCCAATTTTTCCTGAAAAAAAAAGGACGGATGCCAACCAGCTAAAAAAAGGGATTTTTTTTTTAAGTGAGAAAAACAGCCAATGAAAAGTGGTTTATAGAATATTAGGACTTAGAGGAAGAGAAAAACAGGAGTGACTTGCACTGAGCTTTCAAAAAATAGGCATGTGTTAAAAGCAAATTAGCAGCATGCAGTTACAAACCAGGACTGTGCTCCCTGTAGAGCTACATACATGCAGAGATCCCATCTGGGCCTTGGAGTTTACCTGGTCAGCAGTGAAATTCTTGGTATAACTCATTCAGATGGAATCTCTTTGATTAGTCCTCTAGCAAGACAATCTCTTCTAAATTTCCCTAGCCGTATTTATTCCTTTTCTTATTGATATGATGCTCCTTTAGAGCTGTTGACCACTTTCTTTGAGTACTCCTCACACAACAGACTCTTTCTCATATTTTCCAAATCAAATGGCCTTTTTATTTTTCTTTTAATGTAAAAATGCACTAATAGACTGACAATTTTCATGGATGGAAAGTCTTGCTCTTTTACATTTTTATTCCTTCTTGGGCTGCAGACACAGCATTTTTTACAAAGTAATGGATCCAAAAAGAACTAATCAATCCATTATGTCAGATGTATAAAGAAATCCAAGAAAATAGAACTTAATATTTTACAGAAATTAATTTAACAGAAGATTTTGAGGAATATATTTCCACGTCTGACTATTAGAATCCTCCTCTTTTCACAATTACAGAATTAAAGATTTTCTATTAACTCGGAAATCAACATATTACAATTTTTCACAATTAAAGATATTAGATTTTTTATTCAAGTTAAGTACCATCTTTGTCTAGATAGAAAGACCTGTTAGTTTTAATCATACATTTTTTTAACTTGCTACAATGTTTCCAGCCTAATGCTACTAATGTTAGTTAGTTAGTTAGTTAGTTAGTTAGTTAGTTAGTTAGTTAAAATATCCTGGTATCAATTAGGAGCTGTAATATTGCCTAACAAGTTTTTGGTCAATCATTCAATAATAGCACAACAAAGGCAGAATGAGCAAGTATTAACTGTAAAGTTTTGATATTTGTGTCCATCATTGTACCCAAGGTATTGTGTGCACCTTCTTTACAAACAGACTAGAAACATTATATTGCACTGTCACTAAATGCTTGATGAATTCTTGCCAGTTTCTAGAAAGCTCTACCTTCAATGAAAGCATATAACTTCAAAATATCTGTCTAATCTATCAGTTTGTTTTAACTTTTCAGAGGAAAGTAACTCAAGGGAACCTAGAACACATGACAAAGACGGATAAAAGAGCTGATGCTGGACCCCACACCGCCAGTTGTGGGTGTGCACATGGTACAAGGAAAGCAAGGATTATGCAAGGAAATGAGATGGATAGTAAGCACAGGGAAATAGAGAAGAGTATGGTTTCAGAGAGTTTTAGAAGGTAAGGAGGCACCTGTGGGCTGCAACTTAGAGATCCTTTGGTTAGTGGAATCATCTAAAAAAATTACATTTGGAATTTCTATTTTCAGATCACTGCTTCTGATAGCATTAAAATGAAAGCACATGAACATTTTCTAGTACAATCATTTGTACTAAAACAATTAAATCACAGATCCAGTCTATCCTAGGTTTGGTCTGCAACGATTTAGTTTATGTGCCTTACAACATACATTTTTGTTAACTAGCTCCTTTCTTCATGAATTTAGAGGGTCTTACTAGGATCTATGCACTAGATAAGCAAGGCCATGCCTGACATTCTGGAGTGTTTTCTTTTTGTTCTCCCTATAAAGCTATATTTCTTTAAAATTTCAATATTTCCTTAAAATCCTTTCATGTTGTAGAAAAATATATGAACCCTGTTGCAGGCAATGATATTATCACTATTTCTTTCAAGAAAGCAGCTTTTCAGTTCATGAGATATTGTTGATATGCGTGATCACTGGTTCATTGAATTCTTGGCTTCTAAATTAAAAATAGAACAAGACTAACAATTAGAAACAATTTATGCTTTGGTTTCAGCGCTAGTATTTTTTCCCCTGCTTTATTTCAGCAAAGGAAAAATTATTTCAGTAGTTTTACACTTACATAAAAGTAATACTAAAACAGTGCCAAAGGTCAAAGAACATATGATAATCTTTTGTTGGCATTGTCAGGAAGACTTCAGGGATTCATAGTCTTTTTCTGATTCCATAGGAAATTGGTGATAAAACTAAGTTGCATGAATGGAGCAGCATCAGATAATTCTTTTTTATTTTGCTGCTACTTATTAGTACATGGAAGGGACTTGCTTCCCACAGTCGATTTAACACCTTCATGCTCATGAAATACAAGAACTCTATAATCAGGATTTCATCATTATTTTAATCACTATTAAGTTCAAGTCAACTAAAAATACCCTGCAAAATATTATTTTGCCAGCTTTTAAAACCCGTCTCAAAGAAACACCATCTCACAATGCTTCTTGTGGATTCTTTCAGGGGAATAAATATGTGTCTTCATATCCTTGTTTGAACAGCTGCTGATAACAAGATAAAAGTCCACTAAATTACTAGGGAGAGGAAAAGGATGTACGAGTCAAAGCCTTTGACCCTAAAGATGCTGCTTCAAATTCAGTCTCAAAGAGTACTGACTGAAAGTCATTATCTCCTAATGACTGCTCAGCTTGTGTAAACTTGGTTGTATGCATCTCACTCTGAGTTCCTGGTAAGTAAACACCCGCAGCAGAATTAAACCCCAATGAATCTTCTGCAAAGGTCAAATGTAAAACAATCATGGAGATAAAAACCCACTGTCAGCCATAAGCCCACATTTTTAGGCAATGATTTGAAACCATGTTGAAGAAAATGAGGTAAAACTGACCAGGAAGGATAAAACATGGTCTGTAGTTAAACAGGTTTTAGTAAAAACAACAGCACTGATTCAGTGTCTAGATCACCCATGCAGTATCTTACATTAACATCACTAGGATTTTTTTCATTTGAAAGATCTAATGAGTTACTTACCTCAGCTTGTTTTCCCTTATATTTACATGAGACAAATATACCAATAGATCATCATTTGTGATAAATAGTATTCAAAATAATCTTCTGGATTTCTGATAGAGAAATTTTTAGTCTGTTCTATTTCTCCTCAGCGAAACATGGGGATTTTTTCATCAGTCCCACTAAACTTGGAGCAACCCACTCTTAACAATCTCTTAATCATAGTTTTCAAACCATGTGATAACAAACATGAAATTTCAGGTGACTACATCTACAAAATTCAAGTAGTTTACTCAAGGTGAGAGGGACTAATTTCATAGTACTTTTTGTCTTCATATATCAACTGATATCTGGACTTGAGGACTACAAATAACTATTGGTCTGTCTGAGAAAATTTGAAGGTAACAGTTACAGAGCCAAAAGGATGAGCTGTTCTCTCCTGCAATGCTGTGTTTATTGTCTTATTTGCATCTTAAAGCTATATTGAACAGTGGGGAAGAAATTCATAAACTCAGTCATGCTAAATCTCACACTTTTTCAGAAAAGTCTAAGTGCAAATCTTATCCAGCACTTTTAAAACTTTGCAAAGCTAGTGGCTCATATGGCTTTGATGATAACCAGTGAAAATTGTTGCATGATTTCCTGAGTGTTCTTTCATTTCCTTTCTTTTATTCCTTAATGATGTTTCACACGTCTTGTCAAGATGCATCTTAACTTGTGTACTGTGTTATTTTCTGTAAAGACAGAGAAAAAAGAAATGCCTATTTTTTTTATTTTATCCCTTCTTTCTTCCCATCCCCACCCCCTTTCTTTTTTTCTCCTCAATAATTTAAATATACAATGTTATATAGAGAATAGCAACCTGAGAAAGTAGCTCTTAGCCATAGAAAATAGAGTTTTATAAGAAACAAGGGAGATGAGAAGAGCATTTTTTGATTGCTGGCACTACAGCTTGGACTTTCAAGAGCAAAGTGATGTTTTTGAGCTCTTAAATAAAAAAACTTTACAGTCTTAGAGTATCTTTCCTTCTGGAAGTGTAATGATTCAACACATCCAGTAGCAAGGCCTCTTAAGTCCATTGCATGCAGATAAGTGGAAAGAATTTTTTTTTTGACTGACTTAAGAATCAATGTGAATGCAAGTACAGCTCTGAAATCCTGAATGAACTTGTCCTAATTACTAAACTGCTTTATTTCCCAACTGTAGAGAAAGAGCAAGACATTGAAAAGTGCTAGCTTTGTGCATCATACAGGGAATTACTACCCCTGGGACTTAGCTGGTCTATTGACTGGTGACATTTACACTATTTCATCAATATTTCATATTTCTTGTTTCTCAAATACTTGCACATTGCTTGCACTTGTTTCTTCACTAGTACACTTCTGCATCCTTTGGAAATAACTGAGATTATCTGTGACAGATATTTTCATAGAGTATCATATGGTCTCCTTAACCAGCTGAGCAAAGGATGATATAAAGAAAAAGCATGTTTGTATATCTTAGTTTCAAAGGCAGATCTGGGTCTTAGAAACGCAAAAGGAGACAGGTATGACAAACCACAACTGGCTATAAATTTCCACTTCTTATTCCCAAAAGTGCTAATAATTTCAGGAATGAAGGAGTTAATGACACTGCTGAATGCCATGAAGAAATCCACAGGAAACAGCAAAGAGAGAGATACTGATTATGCAGTTAGTACTTGCGAACCCTAGGCAGTAAAGGCAGCCTTAGGCTCCGGTTAGTTCCAAGGAAAACCCTGTGGAGGAATCCATGTGGTGGCAGTTCTGCGTTCCCCTTAGGATGCCTTTTGTGGCTGCAGTGTGCCTAGAGCTCTAGTCTTTGTGGTTTTCAAAACCCTAACCCTAGGGTCAACCCTAGCCTTAAACCTAAGTGAAATGGAAGCCTGGGGCTCTGGTAGGTTCAAAGAAAAATCTGAGGAGGAAGCCATGTTGTGGCAGCTTTGCCCTGCCTTTGGGATGGCTTTTCAGTCTGCAGTGTGCCTGGAGCTCTGGGATTTGTGGTTTTCAAAACCATAACCCTAGGCGCAACCCTAACCAAAACTCTAAGTAGAAAAGGCAGCCTAGGGTTACTGAAGACTCCTAGGAAAAAAACAGTGGAGGAAGCCCTTTTGTTGCAGTTTTACATGCCCCTTGGGATGCCTTTTGCAGCTGCAGGGTTCCTGGAGCTCAGGGTTACCGGGTTTAAAAAACCATAACCCTAGGCATAACCCTAACCCTAAATTTAAACCAGGAAGCCCTTAAATCACTGTAGGGTTAGAGATGGTCCCAAGGAAAAAGCTGGTTAGACAGCCATGTCATGGCAGTTTGGCGCTCCCCGTGGCATGCCTTTTGCAGCTGCAGTATACCTGGAGCTCAGGGCTTCCAGATTTAAAAACACTAACCCTACGCAAAACCACCACCCTAACCCTAGGCAAGACAAATAGCCGTGGGCTACAGCTGACTCCCAGGAAAAAGCTGTGGAGGCACTCATGTTGTGGCACTTTTGCGCTCTCCTTGGGATGCCTTTTGAAGCCGCAGTGTGCCTGGAGCTCAGTGTTTTCTGGTTTTCAAAATCCTAACCCTAGGCACAAACCTAACCAGACACACTGCAGCTGCAAAAGGCAGCCTACAGAGCATTTTCCTTGGGACCATCTCCAACCCTAGGCTGATTTACCTGACTAGGGTTGCAGTTAGGGTTACGCCTAGGGTTCGGTTTTCTTAAACCAAGAAGCCCAGAGCTCCAGACACACTGCAGCTGCCAAAGGCATCCCAAGGAGAGCACAAAAGTGCCACAATAGGGCTTCCGACACAGCTTTTTCCTTCGCGACAGCCGTCAACCAAGGCTACTTTTTCTGCCTAGGGTTAGGGTTAGGGATACGCCTAGGGTTAGGGTTTTGAAAATTACAAAGCCTCGAGCTGCAGACACACTGCAGCTGCGAAAGGCATCCCAAGGGCAGCTCAAAACTGCCACAACATGGCTGCCTCAGCAGATTTGTCCTTGGGACCATCCCTAACCCTAGGCTGATTTACCTGCCTAGGGTAAGGGTTGGGTTATGCCTCAGGTTAGGGTTTTTCAGTCCTGAGCTCCAGGCGCACTGTGGTTTCAAAAGGCATCTCAAGGGGAGCGCAAACCTGCCAAAACTTGACTGCCTGCAAAGCTTTTTCATTCAGACCATCTCTAACCTTAGGCTTATTTAACAGCCTAGGGTTAGGGATAGGAATAGGGTTGCGCCTAGGGTAAGGGTGTTTTAAACCAGGATGCTCTGAGCTCCAGGTACACTGTGGCTGCAAAAGGCATCCCAAGGAGAGTACAAAAGTGCCACAACATGGCTGCCTCCACAGCTTTTTGCTTGGCACCATCCCTAACCCTAGGCTGATTTACCACCCTAGGGTTAGCAGTAGGGTTCTGCCTAGGGCTAGGGTTTTTTGAGGCAGGTGGCTTTGAGCTCCAGGCACACTGCGGTTGCAAAAAGCATCTCAAGGGGAGCACAAAAGAGCCACAACATGGCTACCTCATAAAATTGTTCTTTCGGACCATCCCTAACCCTAGGCTGATTTACCTGGAAAGGGTTAGGGTTTTGCCTAGGGTTAGGGATTTTTTAAAGCCCTGAGCTCCAGGCACGCTGCGGCTGGTGAAAGGCATCCCAAGGGGAGCACAAAACTGCCACAACATACAATTATTCCTTCGGACGATCCCTAACCCTAGGCTGATTTTCCTGACTAGGGTTAGGATTAGGGTCTCGCCTAGGGTTGGGGATTTTTAAAGCATGAAGCCCTGAGCTCCAGGCACAATGTGGCTGGAAAGGAATCACAAGGAGAGCGCAAAACTGCAACAACATGGCTGCCTCCACAGCTTTTTCCAGGGTGCCATCCCCAGGCTGATTTACCTGACTAGGGCTAGGATTCGGGCTACACCTAGGGTTAGGGTTTTTTAAACCAGGAGGCCCTGAGCTCCAGGAATACTGCAGCTGAAAAAGGCATTCCAAGGGGAGTGCAAAACTGTCACAACATTACTGCCTCCAAAGCTTTTTCCCTGGGACCATCCCTAACCCTAGACAGAGTTGCCTGTTTAGGGTTAGGGTTAGGGTGGCGCCTAGGGTTAGGGTTTTTTAAACCAGGAAGCCCTGAGTGCCAGAATCATTGCAGTTGCAAAAGGCATCCCAAGGGGAGTACAAAAGTGCCACAACATGGCTGCCTCCACAGCATTGTCCTTGGACCCAGCTGTAGACAAAGGCTTCCTTTACTATACAGCGTTTAGGTTCGGATTGCGGCTAGGGTTAGGGTTTTGAAAACCAGGAAGTCCAAAGCTCCAGACACACTGCAGCTGGGAAAGGCATCCCAAGGGGAATGCAAAACTGCCACAACATGGTTGCCTCAGCAGATTTTTCCCTAGGACCATCCCTAACCCTAGGCTGAGTTGCCTGTCTTGGTCTAGGGTTAGGGTTAGGGTTGTGCCTAGGGTTAGGGTTTTTCAAACCAGGAAGCCCTGAGCTCCAGGCACTGTGAGGCTGCAAACAGCATCACAAGGAGAGCGCAAAAGTGCCACAACATGGCTGTCTCCACACCTTTTTGCTTGGGACTATCCCTAACCCTAGGCCTATTTGTTTGTTTAGGGCTAGGGTTAGGGTTAGGGTTAGGGTTAGGGTTAGGACCTAGGGTTATGGTTTTTTAAACCAGGAAGTCCTGAGCTCCAGCCACACTGCAGCTGCAAAAGGCATCCCAAGGGGAGTGCAAAAGGGCCACAACATGGCTGCCTCCACAGCTTTGTTCTTGGACCATGCTTAAGCCTATGCTGATTCACCTTCTTAAGGTTAGGGTTAGGTTTGTCCCTAGGGTTAGGATTTTTAACCCTAACACAAAGCCCCTAGCTCCAGGGGCATCTAGGAAAGGCATTCCAAGGGGAGCGCAAAACTGCCACAAAATGGCTCCCTCCAAAGCTATTTCCGTGAGACCATCCCTAACCCTAGGCTGATTTACCTGCCTAGGGCTAGGGTTAGGGTTAAGGTTGCACCTAGGGTTAGGGTTTTTTAAACCTGCAAGTCCTTAGCTCCAGGTGCCCTGAGGCTGCAAAGGGCATCCTAAGGAGAGCACAAAAGTTCCACAACATGGCTGCCTCAAACCCTTTTTCCTTAGGACCATCCCTAACCCTAGGCTGATTTACCTGCCTAGGATTAGGGTAAGGCTTATGCCTAGGGTTAGAGTTTTTTAAACCAGGAAGCCCCGTGGTCCAGGCACACTGCGGCTGCACAAGGCATCCCAAAGAGAGCACAAAAGTGCCACTACATGGCACAAAATCCCTAACACTAGGCAGCCATGGATGTTCAGCCTAGGTTTAGGGAGGGTCCCAAAGAAAAAAGGTGTGGAGGCTGCCATATTGTGGCAGTTTTGCCCTCCCCTCGGGATGCCTTTAACAGCTACAGTGTGCCTGGACCACCGGGCTTCCTGGTTTAAAAAGCCTAACTCTAGGCATAAGCCTAATCCTAACTCAAACCCCTTGCCCTTAAATCAGCCTAGAGTTAGGGATTTTCACAAGGAAAAAGCTGAGGCAGCAACTATGTTGTGAAACTTTTCAACTCCCCTTGGGCTGCCTGTTGTGACTGTAGGGCGCCTAGTGGTCAGGAGTTCCTGGTTTGAAAAACCCTAACCCTAGGGGCAACCCTAACCCCAGGCCCGGAAATCACCCTAGGGTTAAGGATGGCCTCAAAGAAAAAGCTGTGGAGGCAGCCATGTTGTGGCAATTTTGCGCTCCCCTTGCGACGTCTTTTGCAGCTGCAGTGTGCCTGGAGATCGGGGCTTTGGGGTTTTCAAAACCCTAACCCTAGGGGCAACCCTAACCCTAACCCTGGGTAAGAAAAGCAGCCTTGTTTTACGGCTGTCTCCCAGAAAAAAGCTTTGGAGGAAGCCATGTTTTGGCACTTTTGTGTTCTACTTGGGATGCCTTTTGCAGCTGACGTGTGCCTGGAGCTCAGGGCTTCCTGGTTTAAAAGACCTTGCTGCTTGAAGCTAGTAGAGACATTAGGACCCATTTCAAAGATGTAAACACCCGTATCTTCACCAATAGAGCTGTTTGTAAGCACGTTAGGACACATCTTCTCTATCAGAGATGAAAGAGATACTGAACTTCAATACCAATCATTTGCTTCAGTCTTGAGTTGAAGAAGCTTGCAGTATAATGACTTACTGATTTGACAGTCACCTTACACCAAATTCAGAAGTCCTTTGTTTATATTCTAGCCTCTTAATCTTATCCTACCACCCAGTTTTGGAAAGCCAATGCAGCATTCTGAACAGCTAATTAGGGGCCCTGACCTGAAACAAGAGAAGAAGGGTTTTGGGTCAAGAAGGTGATTAGGAAGAACTGAAAGACACAGTATCTTTTTCTTCCTCACCCTCCCCATCCCCACTGCATTCTTGGAAAGGAAGAAGAATGACCATTTTTGTGATTTTTCCCGTATCATGAGCTCCCTCACCACACTGACTCCACTATCACTTTTCATCCTAAGTCCATTTGTTTGCTTCTACATAAATTTGCAAAGGTAACAAGCACCATTTTATTCAGATTTATTAAATGTACATGGGTATTGATAAAAGTTTCTCACAGATCCTTATTATTGGTAAATTCATAAATCCTACAAGATTAACAGCATTTTTTTTATTAATTGGTTGATATCACTATTGCAAATGTAAATCTGAAAGTGAGAGCACAAGCAGTTTTAGGTACCAGTTTAGATCACTTGTACATCTGCTTTGTAATAAAATGTAATTTTTAGAGCTATATAAAACCCTCTCAACTGTCTGCAATTTTTTAGCTAAATTTTGCATAGATATACTGAATATTCCCCAAACTTTTGAGTCATGGGTATGAATACGGATAGTTTCTCAATGCAGATTTTTGTAGCAAAGGCACCTGATTAACAGTCTATGCTAACTCCAGCTAGAAGTATGTATTTTTCAGGATTTGAAGGAAGAATCTCCTAGGTTTACTTGAATCATTTACCCTAGAACTCTTTTATAGACTTCAGTTTTCATTATTGCAAAGCTTCTCTAGAATGGAATTACATAAATTTAAAAATCTTATCAGAAGTAATACATTATTTAAAAAAACAAAAGTAATCAACTGAAATATTATGCTTCTTTTGCCCACTGTGATCAGTGTTAAAATTGTTATTCTGTGTGAGGGGAAAAGACTATGTAACTGTGAACAAGATAAAATTGGGGTTACCTTGCTTAAGAACAAGAAGGAACTGAAAAGGTTTTATTCAGGACCAAGTATAATATCTGGTTTCCAGAAAAATTAGTGTTTTCAAAGTGTGAGTTTAATTACAGTCCTTGCAAGTCTTTAGAGTGTGTGGGAAACCTGTACTGATTCTTTAAGGCACAGACAAGAGCAGAGAGGTCTATCTGGGCCAGTTTTTCTATGCTGGAAAATAACAGAATTATGTAGATTTATTTTTTTTGCAATGAAAGATAATAGTCACTTACAGAAGAGCTAATGAGATAACTAATGTGGAACATTCACTGCCACAATAAGTGCTAAGCACAAGAATTTAAATCCTTCTGTGTCTTTAAAAACATTTATAATTAGTACATGATGACTAATGCTTTTGCTTATTAATTTCCCCAAAATGTCTTGTAAATTCACATTGTTAATATCTAGAACTGATGTAACCCTTGCTTAAACCTCAGAGACATGTTCATATCTCTAGAGACATGTTCATATCTCTGAAATAAAACAGCACCTTGTAAAAGAATATACACTAGAGAAACACACAATTTTAGATACAAGACTTATGAATTAAAATATTTAATTGTTGGTAATGGTAAATAAAGCTACATTTTGTGTATGACCTGAAATTTTCCATTGAAGTGAAGCTGGACCACAGAAAAGAACACAAATCTCCAAGGCAGCCAAATTCTTCTACATTCTAGTGAATTTCATGCTTAACTTCACACGTCAAAAGTTTAAAAAAACTGTATGGGTGTTACTTAGAAGTATATTTATACATATGAAAATAAAGCTAATACAATACACTTTGCACTGCATATGAATTCTTCTTCATGGGCTGTCAGTACATAGTTAAGGACGCATTCAGTAGGATTGTTCTTTCCTTTGAATCTGCAAAGGAAGTGCTTTGGAAAGTTTCTATATTCCTTTCAGGAATATAAATTACTCAGAGTATAAACATATAAAAATGTGTACTTTGAGTGTAAAACAAAATCTGGATAAAACAAAGAACAATTTTCAGTAAGTGATTCCACAGTGAATAAGAGTCTTTCATTCAGGAGTTTGAAACTGACAAGAGCAAAGAATAGACATCCAGTATTTTCAGATGGAAAGGGAAAAGTAGTAAACTGCTTTTTTTCTAAAATGCAATTGTTTATTTCAAATTCCAGGTTCAGTTGTATATCTTTATAATTTATATTCATTTTCAAATGCTGTTGTTAATAAAACAATTGCATGAGTCTATTGTTCAGCTACATTAAAATATTGGAACGATGAGTGTAAGTTTTGCAGTTTTTCATACAGTAGAAAATTATTATTTGGGAGCAAGGATATTTAATTATATTTGAATTCCATATGAAGCTGTAGTCTGACAGTTTATTTACTTTGTCACAAATTCTAGTGATGAAAATTTTACTAGAAATATTACAATGTATATTTGGGAATAAAAGAGCAGTTGTCAAAGTTGGTACTTAGGGGCAGTTAGCTTGTATACAATACTCTAAAAAACAAGTACAGACCAATATTTCTGGTTCTGAATTTCCCCTTCTTCAAGATGATTCCAAGACTGAGGTAACAGTCAAGTGTTAAACCTTTGCTATTTTTTTTTATTATTATTTTTAAATGGAAAATTAAGCCTAACTGAAAATTTTATTGTTTTCATGTCCGCTTCCTACATGCATTAGCTCAGGAAGTGATAAAGCTGCAGCAATTACCTATGGCCTTTTCAGTGACTAACACCAAGTGATTTCCTGAGTACTTATAGACAATGGCTCAGGAAATCAGCCTCGTGACCAGGAAACTTTTAATTATTTTTGCATTTTTTTCTTAAAGCTAAGAGGCCTAAAACAATAGATGCAACGAAATACTGTTCAGTTCATGATTTCAATGCCTATAAGCAGTGATGGACAAACAGATTAATGTCTGAAGCATCGATTTTAACTCCAACTCTTTTGTCTGATATTGGTACTTCTAGTCTCAATTATTTTTCATCATTGCTACTTGCACAAAAACTTTAATATTTTGTTCAAAGTACACCAATATATTTGAATGTCATACAAAATTCACCACATAGTAATCATAGGCAGAGTTATAAACATAAATTTCTATATGCACCATACCACCAATTTTCACAACCAAATAGAAATTTTCTAACAAAACTTTTTGTTGTTGTTGCTGTCATTCTTGAAGTCAAACAATTATTTTCTCCCTCACTTTACTTTGAAAATTTTGAATAACTTCCCCATCAAAATTTAAGAAAGCTCCCAATTTTTTCAATGAGGTTTGATGACAGTGGGCCTGGAATATCAGCCCATGTCTCTTAAGGTTCAAATGATATTTTAGCTACTTTTGTTCATAACAGAAATGGGGAAAACAGACCTGGGAGAGAGTTTTTAAAGCATGCTAAACATTGTGATGCTCACATCACAATTTAGTAGTTATGATTTCATTTTTTTTGTAATTTTAAAGAAGGAGAAAAAACTTTATAAATACATAAGATCAAACCTTTCATTTAAGCTAATAAAAATAATTTGCCGAGAATTAAAATAGCAACATGATTCCAGGGGAAATCATCTGTGAAAATGTAAGCTATAAGAAGAACTAGTAAAACTTCAAGCCTGACTCCCACAAGACTTGAAGAATAAATTATAACTGGGAGCAGACAGCAAAGAACCATGCAATAAAATGAGTTAACAGAAAGAAACTCTATTTCCACTACATTAAATAAAAAGATGACTAATGGGAAATTGTCAAACTGCTTTGCCTCAGTTTCCCTAAGAAAGGTTTTAATGACATAGAATGAGTTTAATCTCATTGTTCAAAAAATACTTTGAAGTATCTTTCTTGGTTGATTCTGTAAGAAGTGCAAGTTGGTGTAAATTTTGGACAGGGGTGTTATTTGCACAACCACATGGATAATTAATTTTTTGAGCAGACTAATCTGTAGCTTTGTTTGTTCATGCAATATTGTGCTCAATCTAACTTGGTGTTGCTGCTGCCTGACTCACTGGTCTCTGTTAGAGTTTTTGAAGATATGATGGAGAGGGAAATGGCAGAAAAGAGAATGTATAAACACCTTGACTATTCTTGTAACTCCCCCTCCCTGCCAAATGAAAAAGAAAAAAATATCATATTATCAGTACAGAAGTTGTAGTTTTGCTAGTGTTAGGCCTTGGAACTTCAAAAAGGAGGAAAAAAAATTGCTATTTTCTTCACAGTGAATTCAGTCCTCAGATCAAGGTGTGTTTTCTCTGTTTTTTTTTTTTATTTCAGTAAACAGATGTTTACCTTTACAACTGTTTGTTTGAACTGTTACTTTGAAAACTTACTTGGGACATAGGATTTCTGTAAAATTAAATTTATTCAATTTTCCAATAGAAAATATATCTTTATATGTATTATAGATATGCACTCAATATTATATTTATTGAAAATATAATATATATTTTGTTGAATATATTACTGCTCATAGACAAATAGTCTTGTAAAGTACCAAATTTAGATCATTAAAATTTAACAAATATCTCATGCACTAAATTTACAATCCTTCCAGTATATTTGTGTTAAATATTAATATTTTTATTTGCTGAGAGCCTTGCAGGCTTGAGAATATATCAACAGAGAGAGGATAGACATGTCTGAAAAGATTCAGTCTGAAATAAAAATTAAAGAAAACTGAAAGTTCCAAAAAAGACCAACTGTTTCAAAAGGTATGACTCCAGTTGATGCCACAAAGAAATGATGGAAACATTTGAAACAGCGGTGTGCGTCTAGAATTTTTCATGGATAGGATGATAATTAAATATGGTTTCAGAGAAAGACAGGGCGAGGGATGGCTCAATAAAATTGTGATAAAAACTGTGAGGACCAGGATACATTAAGGACTTTACAGAGAACTAAGACTATATAGCAGTAGAAAAGACTATTTCATTTCACTTTCCCTGTAGCACACATGAAGTTTAAACTAAAATGAATATTAAATAATGGAATTTCCTACCTGTGTAGTAACCAGAAATATAACAAATAACAGCATAAAAAATAGAATCATTGAAGTCTGGTGTCTTGTATTTGCACTGTATTGGTACATGGTACAGCACAAGATCCACTCAATGCTTTTTCCATGCTTCCACCAAAATTCCAGGTGATGTTTCCCAGTTTAAACTCAGTACTATTTCATCAAAATTGAGCTATGTGACAAAGCATTTTTTTTCCTCTTTTGACTATAATTTCTGTGAAATAAATATGTGAAGGACTCCTGTCCCTGTCAAAGTAGTCCATGTGGCCAGTAGACAAACTCTGTCATATAGAGGTGAGAGCTGACGGACAGATAAAGAAAAGGGAGCAAACTATGATTTCACTTCCTTCGGAGAACAGACCATAAATGACAAAAGCTTTTATAAACACTATCTCAACTTGCCTGAGAGCCTAAAGAAAGGTTAAGATCAAAATCTAGGCTCATGGTTGGATTGTATTTATTTTGAATTACTCCACTCATTTTAAATATTGTTTTGAAGTAAAAATTGCTATGAGAAACCCCATGTAGTAATTCCCATGACTAAGCTTCCCAGGGGTTAAAGTTTCACAATCTTGAGGAAAACATTTAAATGTTCAGTACTGCTGTCAGCACAATACATCAATTAAAGTTCCAAGCAGTGTCAGTTGCACTTGTTTATTTCATATATTATATTTATCTTTTCCTGGATTTCAAGTACCTTCTGATCAGCTTTCTTATCCTTTGAAAACATCTGTACATAATTGTTTCAAATGAACAGAAACTTACTGCAATATCTATTCAGTTGTCAGACAATCAAGGTCATACAAGGTGCAAAAATGCTTATCTATATGAGAACAGGCTGAAATCACCCCTTACATAACCCCAGTGACTCCAATTACAACTTTGTTTTCAGTGGGGAAAATACTTGGAACTTGTAGTGGACTTTTTAATGTCATCTTTTCCAAGACCCTTGGCTATTGTGCAGACAGGAATGCACAATTTAGAAGAGACCACTGTGATTCCTTAGTTTGGAGGTTTATGCATTTTTCAGGGGGTTTGGACTGAAATCCAGTTGTATCCATCGGTTGCACTGTAAATTGATAATCAGTTCTGGGATCACAAATCAGAACCAGAAACTTGACCCTTCCCTTCCCTCGCCTTCTCCCTCTCCTCCCCCAAAGGCTTACAAAATAATTCAGAGTTCTACTCAAATCTACAGGATATACCATGTCATGTGTAGTATAAACATTTCAATATTTGATGGCTTTTAACTTATTCACAGTATTTAGCTCGCAAATGGATTTTAGCATCTAAAGTCACTTGCTATGTTCTAAAATTGTACTTGAAGCAAATATTTCTGTATTCTCTCCATTTTATGAATATAAACAGAATTATAAAACAATAAAGATCTCATGCTGGGACATCGTGCCCTAGTATGCTATAAAGAGTATTTGTTATTCATTATATTTAATGAATTATATGAATTTTTTAAAAAGCAAAATTAATTATATGTTGTAAAGAGTATTTGTTATTATTCAAGGAAGTCTGGAATGTGTATTGTAGGTGCATGAAACCCACATGTAAATTAGAGAAATTTTCCAAAGGACAGGACCATGAAACTTCATGCTGGATCATTGCTTGTTTTATAGGTGCTGTGTAGACAATGACATCTCATTAAGAGCTATTTCAGAGAATTAAGAGGATAAATGAGTTTGCCTCCTTTTTCTTTCCACCTGTCCAAATAAATGTAGGAGTTGCTATAAGCCCGGCTGCCAAGAGCACAAAAAGAGAAGCAAGGTTATAGAGACAACACCCATCTGCACTTTCTATTTTCATTGTGACATAGCTTTGAGGCAAGACAAGTCAGTGCATTTGCAGAGCTAAGGACTGGTTATCCATATCTGTGCTCTGGATCCACTAGTGGTTTTTCTGAGAATAATTTCTACATGTGCTGAGAAGAGATGGGAAACCATCCAATCTGGGGAAACAAAAATTCACCCTCTAGAAAAAGGCTGCTGGGTAGTGTTGATCAGGGCACTGCATGGTCAACATGTGAAAGTCTGTCCCCTCTGAAAGGCTGAGAGTGCTGGGGGATGATTACAAGAGCTCTGTTCCTTCAGGACACTTCAGCTCAGCACAGAGTTATGGCAAGAATGAAGGCATATCTCCCCTTGGCACACCATTGATTAAACCTGAGCCCGTGTAAAGAGTAATAGAACAGGCAGTATGTTCTTATCTAAATAGTCAAAATGCAAAGTCAAACCCGTGTGCTGAGGTTTGGGGTTTATAATGCTAAGGTCTTGGCAGCTTTGTGCTCGAAGCAGAGTGTTGTCTCATTTGCAGATTCATCTGTGAGCAGACAGAGCAGGGATCTTTGCAGGCATAAGGGATTGCACACCTTGCACAGTCCGGCCTCACAGTGTTTTTCAGCCTGGGCTGGCTGTTGAGTGGAAGGAGGGAGAGGGGGATGACCCTGCCAGGTTACAGCTGGGTTAAATATCTGCTGGAAATTGTGGGACTGTGCAAGCAAACACAACAGAACACTCCTGACTGCAGCCCCTCTGCAACATCCAGCTGTGAGGATCAAGCAGCCCTTGCTCACTGCCCACCTGCAACATCAGGGAAAGGGAATATGGCACAGCCCTCAGCTGAATGAGGGACAGATAGGAATGAAGGGGACTGTGAAAATGAAGCCTCTTTAGGTAAATGAATTTCATCCTCAGAATAGGAGGCTTAACAAGTCAAGCTAGGAAATTAGAGTAATTACGCCTGAATGTTTAATTACATAAATGCATCTGCAAATACATGCCAGACCTGAGCTTTCCAGCCTGTAGTAAATGCATGAATGTGCCGATCTGTGCATCAAATAAATCACAGCATTTAGGAATACAAACTGACAGAACTGCCTCTGTTGAACTAGAGGAGGAGGGAAGACATGTAGGAAAATGCCTGCAAGCACCAGCATTGCCCCAGTGGAAATGGACCTTGGCAGCCAGGGAGGTCAATGAGAGTAGAAGGGACATGGACCAAAGCTTGCCCAACTGATCCCAATTGAAATAGCAAGATTTTGATTCCCTGTCCGAAAGGAAATAAAATTTCCATTAGAGCAGGGAAATGAAATCTTGCAAAACAGAAGCCAAAGACTTACAAACACTCTGGAAAGGAGATAAAATCCAATGAAATGCAACTGAAAAATCCCCAAAACCACATAATATTAGGACAATTAACAACTATAAGAAAATGGTCTGGGAGGAAATGAGGTGCAGGAATTGCAAGAACATAGACCAAAACTTACTTATTGATCCCCACTAAAACTGCAAGATTTCATTTCCCTTTCCAAAAGGAAATTTCCTTGTCCCTGCAGTTGATGGCATCCCATACGTTTGATGTCTTTAAATTTGGATTTTTTTTTTTAAGTATACTTGCCATGACCCTGATATCTTCCCCTCAATGTTGTGTCTTCCTCCTTGGTTGTTTTCCCCTGCTTTTGCAACATCTGAGGTGTTAGTTTTGGCCTGTTTTGGTCTTTTGTGCTGCGCCTCATTGTCTCCCAGACCACTTTCTTGTGGTCACTAAAACTCCCAATTTTCTGGGGTTTTTTGGTTTTTTTTTTTCAAATGCATTTCATTTGATCATATCTCTTTTCCAAAGTGTTTGTATGTCTTTCTTTTAAGGGTTGCAAGATTTCGTTTCCCTTTCTGAAAGGAAATGTTATTTCCTTACGGGAAGGGAAACTAAATCTTGCTATTTCAATGGGGGTGAATTTTACGAAATGACATAAAAACCAGCAGCAAAATCTGTTTTTTAAGATCTTTCCTACTTTCCTTCTGAATTATGCAGGGCCTTGGTTTCATCTAGCCAATTTTCAAGACATTTGTTCTTTCTGTTTTTCTTTTAAAAATTAAATATCCATTTAGTAGTTGGTCTTTTAATAAGTAGCATTGAGGTAGTTATAGAAGATAATATAATCATATCTTAGTCTTCTTTTTGATTAGAAATGAAATCCTTACGTCTTTCATTCCCAACAAATTTTTACAACTCAGAGAAGCTGCTTCCTATGCTTTAGCAAATCTTTAAATTCAGTCCAAAATAAGTCAAGATATCTGTGAAGGTCACCCATAAAATCAGAATTGTGATGAAAATCCATAGTTAGGCTTCAGTGGCCCAGATGGGAGTTTCATTACAGAAGAATTACTTTGAGTCATAATTACTATGAAAACTCCAAATGAATTGGCAACTTGAGAAAACGGGTATTCCTGTCCTATGCCTTGCCTATACTCCTCATCTTGGTATGCATGAGATCAGGGTAAAACACACTGAAAAGTTTATCTCTCTCTTCTAGGCAATTTTGTCACTGCAGCTGCTTTACTTTACATGCTTTTTGTCCTGGCATCTTCAGATGCTCAATCTCATTTAAGGCCTTCTGCTCTTCCAAAGGAAGAAACATCTCTAAGTCCAGCATGCGTTAAATCCCAACCCCCTGGCTTGAATTCATACAGAACTTAAATACTCATTAGACCTGCCAGAAATAGATTTAGATATATTGAGAAAAGGGATAAAGGGAGAAGTTATAAAAAGAAGTGTTTTCTTGGTTAAATTTTTATGCATTCAGTATTCATCACAATCCAGTAAAATAAAATATGTGACTATAATCTGTTTCTTAGGTTAGAGCACTTAGCATGAGAATTTAGTGATCCAATTGGAAAACTTCACAGGATAAAAAAACTTATAAAAATTTCAAACTTGCCTGAATAATTTTGTGATATTTATTATTTCACAACAAACGTCTTAGCTCTGCATGACTTTCTGATACAGGACAGCAGCACAATGAAAGGGGAAAACAGCTATCAGAATTAGGCAGCAATGGCTGCAATACCACTATCTCTTCCATTGTCATAAGGCAAGTTCCATCATTTAAAGGAGCTCAAAACCCAACTTTGGTCTATTGAAAATCTAGTTGCTCTGCCCTTACTGCATAGACAGTTGGTAGCAGATATTCGTGTGTAGAGATGGGAGCCTTCCTTTTATTTTAGATCTGAGAAGCATTACTAAGAAAGTTATTTTGCTAAAGAGAGGAGAACTATGTGGGTGTTTGCACATTCATCAGAAAAAGAGAAGATGCGATGAAAGACATGTGAATTTATGTGAAAGCTTGAGTAGGGGAAATGTCTAAAATGAAGCTGTGAGGTACTTAAATCTCTTACTAAATTTATCAAAGATTAAAAAGAAAAAATTATGGTTGAACTGAATAACTGAATGCAAGAGAAATAAGTCACAACCTCACGTTAACATTGTGTTCTGGTTGTCACCCCATGTACTTTTTGCATGTAAGCAGAGTTTCATCTTGTCATGGTTGTCCAGTTATGTACACTGAAAATAAATTAAAAAGAACAAAAACATGTAAAGAAACCATTTATAAACAATTCTGGTGTATGTGTCCATTAAATGGGCATGTGCGTGGCTTCCCTGACAGAGTTTTTTTCCCAGAGTAACCTAAGAAAACAACCATTCTGTTAAGCAGTATCTTAAATTAGTTAGGGAAACATATGGTGTGCCCTCCTATAGAGGCTATATTTGACTATAGCTTTCTGATCTAGGTTTTGGCATGAAATATATGCCCAAGGACATACAAGGTCTTTCCATGAAATACAACTTGTAATATGTTATCAATAATGATTTACAGCTGTGAATGTTTAGATATTAGGTTTATCAGGGTAGGGTTTTTTATAATTTGGAGAAATATTTCTCTTATGTAAAACTCAAAGTAGAATAACATCTGTTTTGGGGGAAGGACACATTTTTCTGAGTCAGTGTTGGTGGAGATGAAGTACATAGGTGAGGTAAGTGAAGTGGAGAGAACCAAGGCGTTCTAAAAAATATTCACACTTCATTTATTATGCTCTTTCATGTGAGCATGTTTACTTGACTTTTCTTACACCTGTTAGTTGGTTGCAATGTCTTTCTCTAACAAAACTGCTGCATTTGGGAAGCATAGGTGCAGGCACATAAATAGAGATGCTCATTAATACTTCATTTCTTACAAAAAACCAATACTATAGTTCCAGTTTGCAATATTATATTGTACAGCCATTTCTTTCTTTAAAGGAAATTCCAATGCCTGTACATATTTTTTGCTATGCTACAGCAATTAAATATCATAAGTGAGTTACTCTTTTTTAAATTTTTTTCCTAGTTGACATGGTGGTAATCAGTCAAAGGTTAGACTCAATCATCTTAGAGGTCTTTTCTAGCCTGGAGGACTTGTTGATTCTGTGATATGCAACTTGCTCCACCCATTCTTTATGAAGGCATGAGGCATCAACATAATTTTCTGCTCAATTTCCAATCAGCCAGAGTGAGAATATAACTCCTGCTGATTTCTACGAACTGGAACACGTGCCAGAGTCAGCATTGCTTGCTTCTATGCTGATTTGTCAATGTCTCACAGTGCAGGTTAATTAAAATCTCCACATTTTCAATGCATCTATCAGAAAACGGTATGGCTAAATATGTACATTCCACAATGGGGTTCAGTGTTTTGTACACTAACATTAATCTTAGCAAAACTTTTACAGTGGCATTACTGCAGATGCTAAAATGGACTATTAGGTGTTCCAGGATTTATTGTGCAACAACTTTGCATCATGGTAGAGACTGCACCTGTAGCCAAAACTTTATTTTAGCAGTGCTTTAAAAGCAGCCATGGCAAAAGCATTTGAGAAACTGTAGAAAGAGGAAAGAAGAGCTCTAGATTTGATTCGGAAGTACTAACCTGACATTTTCATGACTTTCTTAGCATGACAATGAGCAAAACTTGTTTTTTCTAGGAGGACAGAGAACAAAGTCTCAACTACTTGTAACAGTCAAGTATTCTGAGCTACAAATCAGCTTTAACTATAAGGTGATAATATCTGCCCACATGAACATTAGGATGCTCCTGTTGAATACGTCAGTGCTATCTTAGTTTGTCAATGTTTATGTACCATGCAAAAACCATTTCCAGCTAAAATTAAAAGAGAAATTTATATCTTCTGCTGTTTGGATGGTGTATTAGCATATAATTATACACACATACACTCCTCCACATCTATACTAAATTTTTGCTGCTAAAATTTTTTTGCCATTTTTCTTAAATTTGTGTGAAGTTTGTTAAAGTTTACTTTGAGATAACAGTCTGTTGAGAGATCTCATACGCTGAAATTGGGTTTTGGGTCATATACTTCGCAGTTCTGTAATGTAATAATGCATTAAATCTCTTCAGCATTCCACCTTGGGGCTTAATCCAGTTGAATTGCATGCAGAGCACTAATTGACATTGTCTGGTTTCATGACCCTGGTCAAATGTTTTACAATAATTACAGCAAACAACAGAACCTTGCTGAATAAGCATAATCTGTGTTGGCATCACGAAGACTGGCTGGTGCCTTTTAGAGACTTCTAAGACAATAGTGACAGATATTTTTGTTCAGTAACTGTTTTTCACTTGCAGCTGACCATCTTCCAGTTGTGTTAAAGCACTTTGTCCCTGCTTGATTTTGTTTTCTGTGGTGTACCATAACTAATGATGTTTCTATGCTCATTTAACATATACAAAGGAAAATGCGTGTCTGAAAGCTGTTTGTAGTGACTGCTACTATGCAGATAATTTCTGCGCAAAATTGATATGTTTAATGTACATCCATGGCAGTCAGATCAGAGTTGCTTAGCAGCAGGCACTGAACAGGATTTTTTCACAAGGTAGTTTCTTAAACAATAGCTTTAAGTATTGTGGTTTACACAGAATAAGTTTAAAGTTTGAAAAAGGCAGTTTGAAGTAATTTAATCAGGTTTTGGCAGAAGCAATAGGTACCTTTTTCAACTATCTCAAATTAATGCCAAGGCATTTTCTTTAGGTTTAAGAGCAGAAATCCAACTGTGATAATGAGTTCTTCATTAACTTTGTGAGACTTTTCTCAGCAGGTAACAAGGACCATGAAACAGATTCATGTTTAGCTTGAAAATCTACTGAAGTGTGTTTTATAGCTGGCTTCTCAAACTTCTGGTTTGAGTTCTTTTAGCATTTTGACTTTAAAGTCAATAGCAAATATATTTCAAAGCTGCTCAAACATGAGAATCTAAGTGTTTGTAGAGTTCTACTTTATTAGGCATTTAATCAATTATTCATTATCTAACTAATTATACTAATTATATATTTATTCTGATACTAATCATAATAAATATTAAAGACCATTTCAGAAGAAAAGTCTGCTCTACCTCAGGAGCGAACACTTTAGTCTTGTAAAAATATCCTGGTTTAAAATTGTCTTTTCTGTCCATAATGAAATTAAGCATATGCACAATAGAGGATTTAAGAACTGCTGTTGACAGTTAGTTTATTTTGACTATACTACTACTAATAATAGAATGTACATTCTATATATGCTTGCTTATTTTCATATAGGTTGTCCATTGAACCAATGAAGTTCGGCAATACTATAGCGTTGCACTTCTTTTAAGATGTGTCAGGCCTACTTTGTAACGTGCTTGGACATAAGTTGTACTATAATAAATCAATGTTTACTTAGATTACCATTTCAAATTACTTGTGAAAATCAGTGTTCTCTCTGGCCTTGGGTAGTTACGGTGCTAGTAACCTGTCTCTGCCCCCTGAAACTCGTTATTGTGGAGCATGTGCAGCAGAAACAGCAGTTAGATCCTGATCTAGCTCTGAAGTAATGAAACATATCAGCAGCTGCTTTCCTTCTTATTTTATGAAGTGTTTAACACTTCCTTAGCAGGGATTTAGAAGTCTGAAGAGACTGGACCACAACTAACCAGTTCTACTAGGCAAGTTTTACTAGACAAACTTATGCCAATGCAATGCTGTACTTCAAGACTTTGTATCAAGTACACTCTAAGAGAAAAATTTGCATAATGAGCAAGTAAAACTGCATAATGATCTAAGTTTCCAGACTAAAGCAGCTGCCCTAAAAGAATTTCTCCTCTCAGACATTTAACTCCTAAGCATTGTTACAAAGGATGAAATAACTTCCTCTCCATAGTAAAGCTCCGGTCACTTGCAGAATATCTCCTCATCATGGCATAATAAATTAGAAACTGTTTCTGGGAGCTGATACTTCTATGGAAATCCCTGATAGATACATACTATGGAGCACTACACAAATAGTTAATCTAATTACAATAGCAGTTAGATAAGAGGGAAAAATAACCAAGTTTTACTGTAATTGGGAGGAGTACAGAACAGGCAGGTAGCAGATGAAAGGCAGCTATACTCTTCTCAGTCTGCCTCCTTCAGTCTCCCATTCTTCCCTCAACACATATCACTTCTAGGCTATTTTTCCATTAACTTCAGTAACATTTTACAGAAGTTAAGCCAATATTATTTGCTTAACACATATATGCCCCAGTATGCACACATTCATACTTTAAGAATGTTTGTCTTCCGTTAGATAATTAAACTTAGGCAAAGATACCACATGTGAGGTAGTGCACACACTTTGTTGAAGTGTACAGATGAGATAAGAGGTACTGGCCTAGGGGAACCCAATCAGAATTATTTAGGCAGTAATTTAGGTTGGTATGGGTGGAAATTAGGGAGTAAAACTGGCTTTATAGGGGCATGAAATTTGTTATAGAAGAGAAGAAAAATAAAGATTCAGACCCTTCTTCTCCATATCAAATATGTTACATACACATTCATCATAATGCTTGCATATGTCTCTACAAGTAATTTTCTTGGCACTCCACAGCTTCTCCACTCCATAGTCACACAGCTCTTTTTCTTTCAAATCAGGCTTTTATCTGCCCCTAATATTGTCCAATTGTCCTATGTGAACTTCAACACTATGATTGGTTGCTGTCTTTTTCTTCACTGCCTCATATTTCCCTTTCCTAAGGAAACAATTTCACTTCGGAGAACAAAAGTTACAGGATCACTATTGTCTATCAAACAGCAACAAGCTTAGGTTAACTCCTCTCCTTAATGGAGTAAAGAAGTGAATGTCCTGGATTGTGTCATCCAGTGAGAATCTTCAAGAACAGAGTAGAGTGGGGTTGTAGATGGTGTTATTGCTTCTTTTCTACGTTTTAGACCTGCACAACATCTAGCCTCAATTAAGAGCTGAGATGGGGTTTTGGGAGGGGGTTGTGTTGGGGTATATTCTTTGTTTGCTTTTGGTTTGTTTTTTTTGTTTTTTTTTTTTTTTTTAACAGAAATCTTAGACAAACCATACAGAAGAGATTTAAATATTTTTGAGCTGCACAAAGTGAGCCAAATATTTTTCTATGTGGATCTTACCTAAGAACTGGGGTTTAGAAGGTACAGCTACTTTGCATATCTTATGTTTACAGGGTTGCAGATACTGTTTGCAAGATGACACATGGCAAGATTACCCTTATTTGCCCTAGGTCCTTGCTATGGATGATTTATAAACTAAACCCAAGCATACTCAGTCACGAGACAAAGTTTGACCAAAGGAAGAAAAGTACAAGCAAGATTTACCATATCTTGCTGGTTCCCATAGATGACAAACTGACCCCAGCGACTTTGAAGTGTTAAGTTAGCTAAGCAGCTGTTATCTATTCTTTGTTCTTGACTCCAGGATTTTTATTTTAAATCCAGTTTCACACCTCATCTTTCTGCCATTGACCCATTAACAAGATAACTTTGGTCAGGGTAGTGCACTACTGTCAATGCATTTCTATTTATCATTCAAGAAAAAAGCAGGAACAACAGATACACAGTCACACAGTGTATCAACAGATTTGGAACTGCTTTTGGCGTCCAAGACTAAACCTATCCTGTTTCTCATCTGAGGCACTCAAATGCTGATCAGCTCATGGCTTATGTTTCAGTCAGTAAATGTACCTTGGAGCAAGTTGCATTTCAGTATTCATTTGGAAAACATAATTCAATAATAATACAATTAAGACAGCCGCAGAAATATTTCGCTTTGCCTCTTTGCTGGAAAAAAAAATGCAGTGTGTTTCCTATTCCTTCAACAGTGCAGTTTGTATCTTAGAACAGGTATAGGTTTCCTTACAATCTTCCACAATCTCTCAAAGGGAAAGTAGTCCTCCTAAAACAAAGGAAGGAATGTTTTCTGGGGTTTTTTGGTTGTTGTTGTTTTAGTTTGTTGTTTTTTTAATATTGTTTGTTTATTAATGTAATTCAGAATAGAAATGCTCCCATGTAATAAAAGAAGTATGACAAACACCATTTACAGGTTACTTCAGTACAGTTCAATTTAATACAGAAAGGTACATTTCAAAGTGGAATTAAAATACATGTAGTGGTAGAGCAGATTGTTCTTCAAGTGAAGGCAGACCAGGAATTAAGGGCATCAACATCACAGCAGCAGAGGCGTGAATACTAGGGATGCAGCCCTACCATGCATGAACAAGATGAGGAGAACAGGCCCAGTGACAACAGAAAGGAGCAGTCTGTCCACGAGCACCAGGCACTGCCACACTCACCAGGCAGCAAGGCAAAACAGAGCACAGCCACAACACAGCTCAGGCACAGGAAAAACCCTGAATGCAGCTTTTGGGTCAGGAGACAAATTGTGTGTGCATGGGGAACCAAGATGGGGCTAGACAGGGCAGTTAAGGCCTGCTTGTGTATGAAAGACCTTGAAAATACATGAATAAGAGATGTAAGCTGTTAGGAAATACATTTAAAGGAACGTTGTAGAGTTGACTCTGCTCCACTCTTTTTGAGTGGAAGAATGTAAAGGAAAGCAGATATATGGTTTATGTAGCTGCAATCTATTAGATAAACAGGCAATCCATATACATAGTTACTATGAAGAGGGTTGTGTGGTTTTTGGTAAACAGAATTCACAACGCCATATACATCAAAGAATTTCACAGAACACCAGCAACACAAACTTAGTATGTTACATCTGTGTTTAGAAATACACCTTATAAATGAAATTATTGTCGAAATACAGATATATTCAAATTCAATTTCTTAAATGTCAAAATTGAGACTCATATGTCCACAGAGAATATATATTTGCCAAATATTCATCTACTAATATTCCTTGCATACATCTATTCATCCTATAAAACACTTGTCTACTACAGAAGCAAATACCCAAAGGCCAAACAAATCAATACATTTTGTGCAATAAAAATGAAAATGTGTATGTACATACATACAACTCAGTAAATTTACTGTACAAAACTCCTTTTTCCTTTTTATTAATACCATATGCAGCAATATATTTGCAAGATTTATATTAATTATTATGGGGGTTTTGTTGATGTAGTTTCCAAACCTTGCTAATTCAGTAAGGTATCCTTCATACTTAGCAACTACCAGCTCAAGTCAGGCCAATGTTACTATGCAGTGGTCAAAATATCTATTAATTTTCATGAGAAACTGATAGCGGACCTTAGATGCAGGAGTCTTAGATTCACTGTGTTGCTCTAGCTCTTTAAACTTTGGAGACCTACCTTAACAATCTGCTCCCATTTTCTTATTGGCAGCACTTTCATCCTCCAACAGTACTTGTGCAATATTGTGGAATGTTTAACCCAGAGGGTGCTTGGTACATAACGAAATGGCACCCTGACATCAGGGTGTAGCTATTGGGTCAAGTTATTAGTGAGTTTAATTATTTCATAAAATCAGAGTGTACCCTCCCACTCTAGGAAAACAAAGCAACCCAAACTACACAACCAAGATAACCTGACCTCTAATTGTTAATTCACTTGACTAACTTTAAGCCAAGGATCAAGCATGTGGTGCCAAACAAATATGTGACAAGCAAATAAAATAATCTGTCCACATGCAGAACAGTGATTATTGCCTGATACTGCATATAGGATATTTTCCTGCTCAACCTCTATGGCTGAGTTTGTATAGTTGTCAGTTCAAAATTTTCACTCAGGTAAATTCATTAATCATAACTTATGAAGAACCTCTGTGATATGAAACCTTCATTTTTTCCCCCCATTCTAGCAGACATGCATTTTAAGAGGAAAACAATGTAAAGATTAGCATAAATTTGGAAATTATACATTGTATTATTATACAATTATATATTTCAATTTTATGTTCTGTTTAATTCTGTGTGTAGTTTACTGCTGAGATCTTTGTTTCATCAATGCTAACTTGGGTGCAGTAAGGCTGGTTTTGCTGCTCCTGTAACAAGGCTTCGAAATTTCTCCTCACAAGATAAGCTCAGCTTTGACAGATGTATTTGGTACTCCCTGGTGGTTGTCAGACTAATAAATTCTTCAGGTTTCAGATGCTACCTTCCCTTTAGTCTGTTTACAGAACTAGTCAACCATAAAAAGTGACATTAACCTTTATTTTAATTTCCCCTTGATGATACTTCATGAGGCTTTCAGGAATTTACTGAAAAGACCTGGAGTTAGTGTAACAATGCTCTGAGCTGATTTAGTGTTTGCCACATGATGACAGATGTGGTCAGTCACTAGTAACAAGAAGCAAAGTTGAATGGAATTAATTCTACTGCAAATTTCACAATGCAAATCTGCTTAAATGAAATTTGATGTTTTATTATAATGTTTGATGGTAATTGTGTACATATAGTTAGAGTGATTTCATCACTAGACAGCTATCCTTGAAGTAGTTCTGGAGAGGCAGGCATAGCACCAGAAATGTTATCCAGAAGTATTAGTTCACTCCTTGCACATTATAGCTGTTTTAGAATAAAGCCATACTGCGGCTCTTATGTATCATTACGGGTCTGAAAGCTGAAAGGTCTGAAATCTTTTAGTTAAGTCAGCCTTCACTGTACCCTGACAGTTGACAAATATATATTTCAGACCTTTACTGTTTTTCAATAGGCAGATATGTGACAACAGAAATAACTGAATTTTAATAAAAATAATCTTATGGTAAACCACTGAGACTGCAGGTCTGTGTAGAGAGAACCTTACAAGACAAGGGTCTGTCACCTGAAATTACTCTGCACTTCACAATTCTACCTTACTATCTCCCTTCCTCTTATTTGGACTGTTATATTTTCTGTAGTTTTCAAAGATTTGGAGTCCTGGACCTGACACTTGCACAATGCGATAAAAACTCCATGTTTTATATTAAAATTTCTTTTAAAAATTATACAGAAATGCTAAAAGCATGGTGATACATAGTTTGTGGGTTTGAATTTTTCCCAATCAAGTATTAAGTCAAAATGTGTACAAAAATATCAGTGTGTGATGTTGGAAGAATGGTTTTTGTAAAATGGGAAAAAATGAAAAAATTAGTTATGATGACAGTGGTAAAATTAGAGCTGAAATGTATGAATTTAGAAACAATGTTGGAGTTAGATAGTTAGATATAGGTACTCAAAGGTTTTCTTTGAAATCCTTTTCAATTTTTCAAGTGACAGCATATAAACAAAAAGGAATAAACCCACAAAAAATAATAGTAGCAGTAGCTAAGCCTTAACATACCAGAGCTTTATTCTGAGTTTCATGCTTTAGCTCATTTCTGCTTCTTTTCTGCTTCTGTGTTTAGGCTGTCCACTACTTTTTCTGCTTTGTCTACAGATATACAGCAACCCAAGCCATGGGCCCCTGATTTTGCTCTGTCTGACCCTAAGGAACCTGCCTGAAGCCTTGATCAAATGCTGCTGAAGGCTTGTCTTCTGCCTGCACTTACAGTGATTACTTCTGTTCCACCTACATCATTTCTGAATAAAGAGCAGTGGCTAGGCCTGCAAAATTCCCATAATGGTTTCTGAATATGAAGGTGTATTTTCATGTAAAATAGAGGTGAGTTCACGTTGATAGATTAACAAAATCCCTCAGCAACCACCAAGAAAATGGTGGTTTCTCACTAAAAAGAAAGTAATCTTTTTAGTAAGGGAAAGGGAACCTAGGAAAATAATACCCACAAATAAAACTCTCATTGAATTATAATTATTTTAAATGTCCATGTAATAAAGCAATAGAATAAAACATTATTTTATTTGATGCTGTGGTCCATTTATGTTTCTCACCTTCCAGAGAAAAATGAATGAAGGATTCCGTGTCTATTGAAGCCCTAGTTACTCAACTGGCCTTTGCAAGATTAAGGACACTGATAAATGAAACTCCCAGTTCTGCCTGGATATACAATCCCACCCAGCTTTAATAGGATTTCAATGAACATTTCCAAAGATGCCTAAATCCAATCATATCTAATTGCTCTTAACCTTTTTAATGAAATCCTTCTAACTTTCCAAAACTCAGCTAGCCAGATATAATGAAGTTGTCCAGGACAGTAGGAAATTAACATATCCAGATATGCTTTGTACTTAGTGAGAAAAATATCAAGTTCCTCAGCTTTTCAATTAATCTCTTACTCCCTTTCCTACCTTCAAATCAAAGTAAACTAGTTTGAAAGTTGTCCTGTGTAGAATATGATTTGAGACAATGGCTTTATGAGTCTTAATCAGGTACTAGTAGATCAACATAATAAAAATTACTCTTCCCACAATTCTCTGAATAATATCTGCTGGTTTTGTTTTTTTTTTTTTTCCAGCAAATCATAAGTCATTCCTTCAGGAAATTGTATCATGACCAATCAAATTAAATGTATTTTATACCAACAACACCTACCAAGTGAAGAATTCAGGGGGTCATGCCTGCTATAAAGCAGTAGCTGCTGCTCTTGAAAGGGTGGCTGTGGGAGCAGCTGAGCACTGATATGTTTGCAGCGGCAAGCAGCTCTTAACTACATGGGCTGGTTTAGGAAATCTACACACTGATTACAGAAATACTGGCAAGTGGTTGGCCTGATTAGGCTGAGAGGTGTCATAGCCTTCAAAAAACTGCCAGACACTGGGAACAGAAATACCTTCAAAGCTGAGATTAGCAGAGGTAACAAATCTTGTGCTATTGGAACTAAGCATTATATTTGGAAAGTAATGTTGTGATCATCTGGAGAATTGCACTGCTGTAATGCAGTCCTTTAGAGAAAGCGACCATGTTTGTGATTAAACCACCTCTTATTCCATGTTATTTTTTAGAAGCTGAAATCATGAGCTATCTACCAAAGTCACAGAGCTGTCTTAGATGACCATTAGCTAACCTGATGCTGCCTTCCAGCTAAATTCAATGTGTGCTTTGATCTTGTTACCCACTGATTCCAAAAGAGTTTGTTGTTTATGGATTGGGAGGTCTTGACATTTTATATTGACTTTAATATTAATATGTTTTCCTTGAAAATACATGCAACTTCTGAAAACACATCCAGTGGATAGAAATAGTAATTGTTAAGGAAATAAGTTTTCTTTCATTAAGGTGAGACTTTAAGAGTGCTTTGGAATTAAAACTCAACACTGTGGTTCATACTTTTTGAAAAAGGTAAGTGAGAAAGATAAAGATTCCTATGAAAAGATTATTTCACTAGATTCTGCAGACAATGATGCAGACAGTTAGAAGAAATTTAATAAATGCTATGAGAATAGAAGAGAAAGAAAAAAAATTAAATTCATCTATTTCAGACTATACAAAACTTTTGAGTATAGATAACCCTGCTCTTCTTGAAGATAAACTGCATTTGCACTAATGGTATTTGCTATCTATTTTTTAATTTCAAAAAAACTAATTAATTGACAAAAGATATTAGGTCTGAAAGGTCTAAATAGGTTAGATGTAGTTTATAAAGGCTTTTATAAAATCTGGGTCAACTTTGAGTTAAATACTTGCTTAGAGGAGGCTGTTACATACACTTGTTTCCCTTGAAATGAGGACTATTCTTCCACAATAAACATTTCACACTTCCTCATTTTTTTTGTTTCGTTATTAATAGTTTCTTAAAGAAAGAATTTGAGGTTATTTTATATTTTAATTCCCTTCACTGTAAAGCCTTAATATGGTATTCTTAGGCTGAGTAGTTGGGACATTTAATTAGTCCAAAATATGTAATATTACAAGACTACTAAACCAGGCAATCAAGAACTAAAAAAATTAAGTAATTAGGCACTGTGTAAGTAGTTAATCCTTTGTCAGAGTATGTGTGGGAGCAAGATCCAGTAGTTAATAACATACTTCTGGTTTTGCTATCCAACCCCTAACACAGCTCTTTCCTTGTAGGTTAGTTTGGTTTTTTTTTTCCTATTTTAATGATGAAGTTTGACATAATAGAAAGTGTTCAAATCTTCCTAAATTTCCTAAAAACTGTAGCAGCTCACCACTTTAATTTTTTGTGTGCCAAGTTTCTGCAAGCCAAGATGACTAGGAATACACGATCCTTGGCAGTAGACAGAAAGATTTGAGGTTTCTGTGAAGCTCTCTGAATGAGAGGTCAAACTGTGTAACAATACATTGTAGAATCATGTTAAATCAACCTGAGCATTTAGATTGCATCAATGTGACCATGAACAGAATTTATTGATGAAATTTTCAAGGCTCTGTGTTACGTACTATGTGGTTTCATCCTTCAAGTTTAGTTTATATAGTATGAAGGTAAAGCTGGAGGTGAAAAGAGAATAGTTGTGCGTTCTCTTCTAGCATGTAAAGTGAGAAGCATCAAAAACAAGCTTAAAACAAAAAAAGTGGAGTAACTTATCGATTTGGCATTCTACTAAAAGGTAAAAAAAAAATTAATAAAAGACTGACAATCTCAGAAGAAAAAATCTCATGTAGCTTTTTTAAGTACAGTGGTATGATTCCTGTTATAGGTCAGAATAGTGGGAAATAAATACAAGAACAGTAAATACTCTACTGTAAATATTCACAAATTGTCACACAGTACTCAGTATCATGGAATTTTGGTATGGTCACATTCGCTATGTGCAGGACAAGCCCAAGTAGGTGTTTTAAAATGTACTATTCTTCTTTATAAGTAAAAGACCACTATTTGAAAACCATATTTATTTTGTTGTCGGTTGTCATAAATTTGAGAAATAGTACAATAACTGGTTTAGTATAAAGCTTGATATTTGGATCTGTTGGTAGTAGATGTGATTCTGTATTCTCTTTGATTATCTTTTCTGGAGAGAATACATAAAGATTAAAGAGTCAGTGTTTCATTAACTGTGAGACTTGAATAATTTTGAGATTGCATTTGTATGTATGTATTGCATATCTGCTTGGTTATATGCTATGCAATATCAATATCTATCTAAAAAAAAATTCAATTTTGAAAATAAAGAAAACTAGAAACATCCCATGAAAGTTCTTCCTGTTTCCGCAAACAACTATCTGGTGTGGCAGGGTGGACAACACTTGCTGATCTTCCTCCTGAAAGAAAAAAAGATCAAAAACCACAGAATTCCACCCCTCCCCCCCCCTCCAAATTATGTTGAAATTGATCTCCTGGTACAAGAGGAAAATTGCATGCTGAGGCCTGAATGGTTTAGATGAGGAGTCTGAATTTAAAAAAAAAAAAAAAAAAAAAAAGAAAGAAAACATAGTGGCTTTGTTCTGGTGGTTTGTGTTTTTTTGTTTTGTTTTGTTCTGTTTTTTTTTTCCTGAGATCATAAGCATATGAATCCAATATATCTAACATGTAAATTCAAAATTATATAGCATTGTCCTGTGCACTGATTTGATTTCAGGCAAGTTTATTTATTTATTGTTTTAGCAGCTGCTTTACAAATTCTTAGGGAACCTAAGACTGTGGTTTAAACTCTGCTTTGTAAATCTGGGCTAAATATCCCGAAGCAGACAACACATATTCTCATTATTCCAGATGTTCTTTGTTACTCTCTGCTTTATTTGTATATACAGGTCTTAGAAAAAAAAAATATGACAAGTTGATCATAAGAAGATTTTGAAGGCTGACAAAGTAACTCAGCCTAAATCAATTCTGTGCACTTATATAATTAACAAATTAAATCTATTTATAAAGGTGTTCCTGTCGTGACATTTTTCCACATTACTCTATGCTACTAAAATTCCATTAAACATTCTTGTGCTATACTTGGACAGGTATCTTGATGATTGAAAGACTGCTGTTTGGCTGTATTAAATATGTTATTTGTCATTTATATTGGACTCCATTTTCATTATGGTCTATTCTAAAGGTTTTTCTTGGTTACAACCACTTTGCTTTGATGGGTCTTAAAAAAACCAGGACAACATTTTAGAACATCCAATTCACAGTGCAGAGTGCAGTCACAGCTGGATAGATTAAGGAGGCAATGGGAAGCTGTGTAGTACAGGTGAGTGGCATGCCAGTGAGTGGCATTCAGTTTAGCCTTCACTGTCTTGAAATCTTTATTTTAGCTAAATGAGAATCAGGAGTTCATAAATATACAGGTTGAAAACTGATTGTGATTGGACATAACATCTAGGCTTATTTTTTACAACATGGATCTGGTGTCCTGGAAACCTATGTTGTTGTTTTCAAAAATGCCACAAAGAACTCACTAAACAGTCCATTTTGTCGTTTTTCTTACACATAAGGGAAGTAAGCTCCCTCTGCTTTATCATGCATAAATACAACTAAAAGTGCATTCAGAGTCTCATTGCATTATTCATATTTGTCCCTTCATCTGAAGAACTTCAAGCTTAGTGGAGGACACAAGTGACAGATGTACAGTAGTGCAAAAGGTACCATTTACAAAATGTATCCATCAGGCAGCAGGGGAGAGACACGTTTTTAATGCCGGGTTTGTCTGCATTATTTACATATCCTAACAATGTGCAGGACAGCTGGGGGCAACAGGAAACAGAGGTTTGAGAGTGCACTGCTCACATTGCTTCCTTCAGCACATTCCACTCGGGAAGAACAATGACAGCCTTTTGCAAGATTTAGTAACTGACTCGCAAAAGAAAAATATCAAAACATGATAGCAGTTCGAGAAGACAGCCCTTGAAGGGGAAAGAGCAAAAATGCCTTTTATGTATTGCCTTGCTGGACAGTGGAGGCTCAGCACTCTGGCGTGTCCATGGAGGGACCTGGTATTTCTCTTAGCAGATCAAAAGATTCAGATTTCTGCAAAATGTTTCATGTCCAGCTTGATGCAAGTTACTCTCTTGACAGGTCCAGTTGTAGTTCATGTAATGTATTCATCAATGTGGAATGAGTTCTTTAAAAAAAGGTTTAAATAAAGAAGGGGGCTTGATCTTGTGTGGCTTTTAATAGCAATAATTCCTTCAGCTTCAGAGGTGCCTCCTCCAGTAGCTGTTCCAGTACTCAAGGCAGCAGAAACAAGTCCTTTGTCTTACATATGGAGCAGATAGAAGATGGTTGATTGAAAGCAATGCTTTTGAATTCAATTTTTCTTGTAACAAGATAGAACTAAACATTTAATTTTTTTTTTTTAATGACTGTGTATATTTAAGGAATTTTTCTTTCAAAGAACTTAATTTACCTGAACCTACTCTAATTATTAGCTTAGCCTGGTAATTGTGGGCTAGAAGGGGTTAACTATTTTATGGGTATTATCAGTGGATATTAAGGATAAGAAGTTATTTTTCTGGATTTAAAAATAGGACTGCTGCAATATGTAGAACTACATAGAGTCCTGAGTTATTATAAAATCAGAGTAAACTGGGAAATATAAAAATATAAATCTACCTACCTACCTCTAAGTAGGAGATTTGGATTAGGCCAGCTTTCTTAAAAAATGCTTCTTCCTGTGATTATGGTTGTGGTTAATGTTTAATGTGTACATTCAGGTTATGTAGCTATTTGAGCACTGACATATGTATATGCTGTAGCATTGCTTAAAAGATTCAAAAGGAATTTGGAATTATCCAAACTTTTCTTAAATACTGTCAGAGTTGGTGTGGTGATCACTTCCCTGGGGAACCTTTCCCAGTGCCCAACCACCCTCTGGGTGAAGAACCTTTTCCTGATATCTAACCTAAACCTTCACTAACACAGGCCATTCCCTCGAGCTTATCACTGGTCACTACAGAGAAGAGATCAGTGCCTGCCCCTCCTCTATATTTTCTATTATAGTTACAGAGATGGAAGCATGTAAAAGATAAATAGACAAAGTATTAAAATTTGCAGTACAGAATATCTTTAGTTGCAATTTAAAATTTATTTTAGTAATTGTGCCAGTAATTTTGACTTACACATCTTCAGCAGAGTTGCAGTAATCACATCTTTTCCGTTCTCTTGCAGAAATCAAATAAAAACCTGAAATCTTAAGGCTGACTTAAGGAAGTCAAAAATTGTGTTCTAGACCTGACTGGAAGCATATACTCTGAGTCTTTACTCTAAGTGATTAAAAGCTTTAATTAGATTTCTTTCCTTGATGAATTAAGTCAACAAGATAAAGTAAATGATCTTCCTCTTCTACCTTTTCCTGCTTGATGCTCTCACTGTGGCTGCCTTTGTATTTTTAATTTATATATTTTTATAAATTTGCATTTTGTAAATTTGTATTTTGTAAATTAGGTAACGTTTTTCCTGCCTCTTGTTTTTTCCTCTCTACAGGCATAGCCAAACAAATTTATCAATATATAAAATGCATAACTCAAAAATCACATATTTTGTCTGTATTTTATTCATTAGATTTTCATGCAAACATGTAATATATTGCTTTTCTAAATACATAAGAATTTAGATACAACATAATGCTCTGCATAAAACATTTTTGGGAATCTTATTTCTTATGAAGATTCTGTAGAAATCTATGTAATCAACAACAGAATTATAATCAATAACCTGCTTAATCAAGTAGGAAGCTGTTTTCCGAGATTAAATCCTTTATTGATCATCAGATTTTATTTATAATAATGGAGCCCCAGTCTGAATTTTTCACTTGAGCTTTGCTATAATATACTGATGTAGGCAGATTGTGATTTCTACAGTTAAAAAGGATAGACCACACAAGATGCCTTTGGGAGATATTTTTGCATGTAAAATAGGCCAGCTGTTCCACAGTCCATAAAAAAGGGAGAATATGGAACTGATATGTCAGTGAAAATAGGATTCTGAAAAATATTTATGAAATTAGAAAGTAATAAGTGAACTAGATGATATGAGTTCCCTATTATAAGTGAGTGGTCTTTCTGCATTCTCAAAACTACTCAATGTTGTTCTTCAATCTCATCAGACTTTATGAGAATTATAATAGTTAATGATTAGCTCACTATTATTTAACACAGATAATAATTTGAAATGTATGGAAATAAACTCCTAACCTTTTCAAACTATCTCAAATCAATAAACCTGGAGATGTGCAGAAAACTGAAAATCAGAGAAATGCACTGCATTTTTTCACACCTTTTACTAAAGAGAAATTTGTAATTTTGCACTGTTCAAATAGTCTAAATAAATATCACAGAACCACAGAATATTCTGAATTGCACAGGACCCATAAGGTTCATCAAGTCCAACTCTTAAGTGTATGGTCCATATCGGGATCAAACCTGCCTTGAGATTATCAGCATCGTGCTCTAATCCAGCTAACGTCAGGATTGTTTTCCCACACATTCATGCTTGTCAGTTACTGAGCTTTGTGATAAGGAGATTCAGTCATGACTCAAAGCAGGTTACATATTCAAACTTGTACTAACTTGTAATCAGAATCAGCAATTTGAAGATTAACGGCTTTAGTTTTGTATTTTCCAAGTCTATAGTCCTGTGAGATATAGACAGCTATATTTTTGTATAGAGATATAAAAGTATATCTTTATGTATTTTAGCACACTCACCTTTTCAAAGGAATGTGGTTAAAAAAGATATTTCAAATACGCATTTAAATTTAGTTTTCAAACACCCTACTATGCAATTTGGATTTTGGATCCCGCATTTCCTCACTATACAGAGTGGATAGACAGAGTTAAGGAAGTGCAGCAAAAACAATTTGTGTCTATTGGATATTTAACAAAATTGTGTGTCTCTGCGTTCATAACATAAAGCTTCTTTTTTGCTGAATTTCCTTTGATACATTTGCACTAATTGGAGACAAATGAGAATTGTGATTCAGTTTCAACTGTGCTTTAATGTACTTTTCCTTTCACAAGAGCAAGTGCAGAATTGTTATGGAATGTGAAATTCCCATGTCTTCTGCAAAGCCACAATACTTGCTCTTTTTTTTTCTTGTTATTTTTCTTTTGCTGTTACTTTTATCCTTAAATTTATAGTGTATTGTGCAGTTTTTTCTAAAAAGAAGAACTCTTTCTAAATCATGACTAGCATTTCAAATCAGACACCAATGATGAATTCTAAATAATTAAAGTCAAGAAACTGAGTTGTATTCATACTTTATACACTACAAAATATGTATAATAAATACTTTCTGTAAGAATACAAACCAAAAATTTCAAATGACAATACTTGTCTTCTACATTTTTGCTGCAATATATTCCAGTACAAGTTGCAATTTCCAAACAGCTAGAAAGTTGAGGTCTACCACATTTAAGGTATTTGCCCTGTTCTTTTTTATCTTGATATAGGTATGTGCTATATACACAGAGTAGATGTAGAAGTTTAGAAGACATGAGCATATTTGAACACATATTGTTAATACAAAGTGCAGAGCAGCTGCTTGACTTCATTTTTAAATCCTCCGAACAATTCATATGACTTAAAAGACTCAGAAAGTGTGACATTTAAAAGATTTGATTTAGCCATCTCCTAAAGGCTTTGACTATACAGTTGCTAAGATCCCTTTTTATGCATAATGTGCTAAGGATCTGTAACATGCATGAAAATAGGACATTTAAAAATAATTTTATATCGTTGAGCAACATTTGCTCCTGAATAACGGAGTGGTGTTATAACGGAGTGGTAACTGGGTGTCGTTCTTTAATAGCATAGGGAAAAGAGAGGAAATCGGACTCAAAGTATTAAAAACTTTTAATTATGTACATATTATTCTTCTCTTTGGACAAATTTGTCATGTGTGTGGATACCCGGCAGGTCAATGGAGGCACAGTAAACTCTTTCCCTTGTGTTTAGTCCTTAAAAACATCTTTGGTTTAATTTTTCATTTGCCTGTGATAAAAAAATCTATGAGATGTTCCATAGGAAAAACTTACCTTTGAGACAAAAAAATTATGCTTTTGCCAAATCCATAGCAAAATATTTCTTAATTTGTTGAATGTCGTCTCACTTTTTAAAATCAGCAACTTATAGCAATCACAATGACCCTCACACAGAAAAGCAAGGATATCCAAATTAAACATCTTAGAGAATGAATATTTGTTCTTCCTTTTGACAAATTTAGGGCTTATACAATTATTTATACTATTTGCTGTGTTAACCTTTTGGATTCAAATGAGAGTGGATCATGAAAACAACTTCAGCAATATTGAAACTGACTCCCAGTCTTCTTTACAGATTTATGCTTTTTGCAAAGATTCATTCAATTAACCGTACTATCTATCAAGAGAAAAACATTGTAATTGGAAAGGACATTTCTTTTGTATTATGCAAGCAATAGTGTTAACTGGAAGTCACTGTGAAATATATAATTAATCCAAAGAGTGCAGTTTCTTTTTCTTAATATTCTGTTCAACTTAGACCTAAGAATTGCTTTATTGCTATTCCATTCTTCTTCTTGCTTACTATTTACATTCAAAATAGAAGTTTGTGATATGTTACTGGTAGGATGTTATTGAGTTAAACATATGGCATAGCTGTTATTAAGTACATGAAGTGCAAAGAAAGATGTGAATTGCACTGCAAAGCCATAAAAGAGCACTGCTGTTTGGTTGCTTCCTTTTCTTGTACCATAGTATCCGTATTATTCTACTGAGATTAATTAGTTTAATAAACCAAAAAGAAGATGCATACATATTGAAATAAATGCATTCTATATATCAGTCAGCTTCATGACAGTCCTTAAAAAAAAAAAAAAAAAAACGAATACAAACAAACAAAAACAAACCACAAAAAAAGACCCTCAGCCAAACACGAAAGACATTTTGGTGATTCTTTTAAAGTAGGTGACTTTGTGCATAGTCGGTTTCTCAAGACAGATAACTGTTCTCAGATTTTGAAAATTTAGCACTTTATAGTTAAACTAAGTGGTTGCAGGCAACAGGAAGATTCTTCATTCTCTCACCTTCATTTTGAGGACTTCAGTGTTGAAAATTGTACACAATTTAATAGATGCAAACACACTAGCTCTTTGGCAGAGAAGGTCTTAAATGCTTTGAGATAACTAGTCTAACTCTTCAGCCTAAGTAAGATGTCACCCTTGTCAAAAACATTATGTGTCTGCCTTTTCTCAGCATTCAGACTACTGTATTAAAATATAAAAGAAAAGAAAAAAAAAAGAAAATCAAACATGAAAATTCAACAGTTAATACTCCCTGGGCCAAAAAGCTCTCTTGGCAAAACATACTTGACATCTAAAAAGTTGGAACAAACTTTCTACCAGACAAATAGATGCATACTTTTTTAGCTGTTCAGTGGTATGTGCCTTAGCTAAGCCTTTGGCCTTACTCTCACCATTTAGGAAGTGATACATGCCAACTTGGTAATAAAAATTAAAAGAAAAAAAACTTAGTAATAAAATCTTACAGCTGACCCCCCAGAATTCTGCTGGTGAAGATCTGCTACCACGTAAGTTCTAAATGAGCCATTATAACACAGAAGTCTTTTTGGCAACATTCCTATGGCCATACCTATCCATGACAAAGGTAGGGGTTTGTTTCTTCCCAATCTTCAATTCAAACAACATCTCTTAACTTAAGGAAGTGAATTTTATGCAAATTGGGAATACATTCTTTTATTATCAAAATCCCTTACATGTGATATTTGAAAAAAATATTCTTTGTAAACTGGATGTTTACAGATTCTGATGCTATAAATTCCATAGTCTGTGTAGTATCATATGGAAATAAGATCCACAAGTTCTTTACTCCTGACATGAAAATCAGTTTCAAAGTAAATAAACACACTATTTATGTTCTTTGGGTTCTTCAAAGATTTTTTCCCTTTCTCTCCCTTATTTAAATTGCCTTTTGAGTAAACAAAATTTATCATTTGTGTGGACCATTGAAAAGTTATGTTTCAAATTATTTCCCTAACATATCTTCAGAAATCTACATGCTTCTTCCTTTCATTTTATCATATGAAAAAAATTAAATACATGTCAATTTGATGTAATGACCTACCATATGCTTCTATACCTGAAGTAAAACACAGCAACAAGCAAAGATTTCATGCTCTTTCCCCTATCCTTAGCATTCCTTCCTTTTGGTCTTCCCTTACAACTCAGCACTCTGTGCTGAGCACAATTTTATTTTACTCTCATCCTGAATCTGATTTTTCTTTTCCTGTATTGTCACAATAGCAAGAGATGTTCACCTTTTTCAATCTATACCTGGAAAGCAATAATAAAATTAGCTAAAATTAGCACAGTTCATCAGTCTCAGAAGGAGATGCTATATCAAAACTGAGATGAGTTAATTAAGATTTGGCCCATTAATATTTCCAAATACTGAAAATTTAAAAGTGGACATTGAAAATTCAAAATTTAATAGCACTGATCTAAAGAAACTTGGAGAAAGATTTTCTTTTCCCTCAACTAAAAGAAAAAGGTGGGATTTTTTTTTCAAAACATTTTTTCATTTTCATCAGGTTTTGTATAGTAACAGCATAATTGTTTCTGAGCTGGAGGTATTATGTCTGTGGCAAAGTTTGCAAGTAGAAAGCCAATAGACAGATTCCAAATAAAGCCATTACTTTTGGCTTTTTTACTGGACTGTTTCTCTTAATGATTGTGCTCTCTGCTCAGCAATACCTAGCACCAGTTTTATCTTATTTCTAATAAAAGTAGTTAGCTTGGTACATGCTATAAACTACAGCTCTTAAAGGAAAGAAAGACAATGTAAAATCTGTTATAGTAAACAAGATGTCTGAGGATTAAAGAGAGGGAGTGAGGAAGAATTACAGGGACTTCAGGTTTGTTTTTTTGAAGATGATATGTGGAAATATATTTTCTGCTTGAAGACAGTTCATTAGTTTTTCATTTATGGTTAACTTCCAGGCCTGAATAAGAATAAAAATCTGAAAGTTAGACATTTCCAACAGCCAAAACTAAAGAAAACCTCTAACTAAAATTGATGCAAGGTTTGACCTTATGAAGCTGAAAAAGTCTGTCCCGAAATAACTGATGAATAATCTTCTGTCTTATAAATTTTTTCATATCTTAAGTTCTTAATATTTTCTTATTGTATTAATCTTTGTTCCAGTAATGCCAAATAGATGCTGCACATGCCTCATTCACTGAAATCTATGAAGGTCTTAAAAATAGTACCATCACTGCCAACTTATTTAATGCATGGGCCAGAGACAGTAAGATAAAACAATTTAATAAAAACATCTAGTTCAGAACTTTGGATTCTTTGTCCAGCTGCATCAATAAATCACTGTAAAAGTTACAAAAGTTATTTAGGTTAAAATCTTCCTTGAAAAATTTTAAGTAATTAATATTTAGGAATTAAAATTCTACTCCAAGTGAGTCTGTAGTCTTTCCTTATAGTCAGTAGGGATATATGGGCACATCCTAAAGACAATTAATGAAGCTTCTTTGAAATATATTTATTTATTTTGGATTTACCATGAAATCCTAACTGTAGTTTCCTAGTTTTCTACTTTAACTGTAGAATGACCTTATCCACCTATGGGTTATGTAACACTAATTCTCTCCACATTCATGCAGTACCTTATCTTCATCCACTTAAAAAGAGGCAAAATTACGAAGAAGCAAACTTATTATTCACTGCAGAAATATTTGGATGTGCAAATATAAAAGTGCACTATGAATTCCAAAGCCTTCAGCCTTTCTGTGTGAAAGAGGAGCAGAGGTGTCTATTTATGTTGGAATCTGCCTTATGATCTGACCTCCACTTTATATCTGTACTTCGGATGTGTAAGTACTTCAGAATCTAATTACCAAAACTTCTAATAAACAGGGCCTGGGGCACCCATAGATGATGAGAAATTTACTGCTGTATCCAGATGATGTTTGGAAACCCTGTATCTTTGCATTTGCTTAAGTTCTCTTCTGCTGAAACATGCTATTGTACGTTTTCAGCCCTTCTCTTTTCTTGAACAGAACAGAACACACTGTGTTCTGCAGGTAATTGTAGTTTAAAGGCATAAGCAGTATATTATTTGCTGTAAGTGTTGGGACTTATGTCCACATCTGTAACCAAAATCAATACACATGCTTATCTATTCCTCTTTCCAGAGACCTCTTTATTTATAGGTGATAAAATTCGGCACTAGGTTTAAAAGACTCTGAATCTCAAACTTAATTAAAGCACCTGTTTATCACCAAACATAACAAGCCATAAATTATATAGATGTTTCAGTTTATTTTGCACTAAAAACATGTCACTTTGATCGATATGGATTTGGCTTCTCTTGTGTACAGGAACAGTCTTGAAAGTGACAGCTCACTTTTTTTTTCAGCACAACAGTAGGAAAACTTGATGAATAATTGTCAAAGATGATTGACTGGGGGGAAATTTTCAAAGGCACAGGTGCCTGATGCCTATTAGCTATCAGTGGAATGTAGGTGCCTGGCTCCTGTTTGTCTTTGAAAGTCTCCTTCCTAGATATATCAAAAGCCTTAGACAGAGTTATTTATCTGAATTGGAAATGACCTTCCTTACATTTAAAAGGGGCTTAAATTTATAGAAAATTAAAAAGGACTGTGTGGTAGCTTTATGAGTTAGGAAAGTTGGAACCTCTGCTAGAGTTGTGGAAAACCTTCTTGCAGGGAATTCCTACTGAAATTCAAAAAAGGATATAATACATTAGAGTTGGAAGATATGATTTAGAGGGAAAAGTTTCAGGCTCTAAATCAGTATAGAGAAAAACTAATTAAAGGAGTTGATTCACTTTTGCTAACCTGGAAATTGACCTTAAGAAAATTGAATAAGCTACATTCAAAGAGAGAATAACCATATCTTGGAAAGGAAAGCAATAAATTTCAGTTCCTGCAGGATCATCTTAATATTTTTTTTTAATGTGGGGGGAGTAGGATACTATTCTGGAATAATAGAAGTTCCTTCTTCAGTGAGTGTTGAGTAAATGGATTGTACTTTAAAAATTGAAGGAATTAATATCATATGCCTATAGAGTGACAGAAAAAAACACTTTACCTAAAGGATTAAAATGCAAGTGGAATTACAGTGCAAGGTGTAGAATGACCACTTTAGCATCCAAATTGCTCACTTTTTTCTTTTATTTACCATCTTATGACTGCAAAACTTAAGTACCTTTGTTTTGTATAGATGGTTTCAAGAGATGTCATCTAGAACATTTGCAGTGTTTTTAGTACATCTAAGAGGTTTTGATCAGGCTTCCTATTTGGCAAATGCTCCTTTTTGAGACTGCACAACCCTGTTGGAAATTTCACCAAACCTAGTGTGAATCCAACAGAGTAGGACCTGATGATGAGGAGGAAATGTAAGAGCACTTCATAAATCTGGTTGGTTGAATGCAGTGAGAGCAGCCCTCATTTAAATTCCAGGAGATTTGGTGCTTTCTCTTCATCTCTGTTTACCTCTCATCAATAGATCTTTATGGACATAACATCGGAGTTGATTTTTCTTTATAAAATATATTGAGAAATTATTAATTAGTGATTAAGTAGGTATTAAGTAGATATTGCTATTAAATTAAGTAGGTATTGCTTTTTTAAACCATACTTTTCTCCCAATTAAGGAAATTTTAGCCAATCAACAAAAATAAAAACAGTTCTATGTGGTTTAGCTCCCCATGCATTCTTTGTGAGTAGAGCAGACTGCAGTGTAGAAATAATCCATTTGGTGGTAATTATTTGAAAATTATTAAATTTGAAATTATTTATAAACATTAAGATTAAAGGGATATTTACATAACTTTGGTCGTATTGTTAAAAAATAAACAAAAAGGAAAACATAGTGCTTAACTGACTGATTCACTTTGTTAAATATGACTCACATGCTAGTTTTGAGCTTTGTGGGCAAATTGAGAGGGAAGGTTTAGTTGAGATACTATGACAAGAACTCCTATACTTTGAGGATTATTTCAGAAACTTCTAAATTTGTACTTTTTTCCTACTTAGAAACAACCTTGTAAGTCTTCTTATATCAGATGTCATTAAAAGTAACCCCTAAGGAATAAGACTGAAAGCGTACAATATATTTCAATGTTCTATGTAAATTTACTATCTAAATATTTTTCAACATAATAACATTCAAATACTTAGGGTGCTTTCAATGGTATACTTAAATAAAGACTACTTACACTAAAATTAGATAAAAAATTCTTGCTTGTAGTAATAGTAACTGTAATTCTGCTTGAAAGCTTTTTAAATTCTCACTGATGCAATTTTTGGTGGATTTGTCTTCCTATTTAATGTGATCATGAAATACTTTTTCCCTTCTAATTCAGCTGGATAGTGAGCTAGAAGAAGTTAGCAGAGACATGGAGTTGTTTTTGAGTTTTTGAGTGTGTTCAGTGTCAGATAAAGGTTTTAGGAAACTGGATATTTGATCCAATGTTGAGTTCAGAAAACTGTTTTCTGTGACATCAGAGTTCCAAAGATGGCAAAAGCTGTTTTGAGAGCTGTTCGTACAGGAGAGGGTTTTAGACAAGGTATGCCATAAACTTTCTAAAATTTTTTTCTATATCCACTCAATCAATAGATAAGTGATCCACAAGTTGCTTTTCAGTAGTGTAAATTTCTTACATTTATTTTTTAATGAAAACCATATCAAGGCTCTGAGTTCTAACGCTATCATAGTAGCTACTATATATGCATAAAATCTAGACAATTTCTATCCTATTGGTCTTACAATAAGAAAGCATAGTAAAGAACTTTGAAGAGATAAATGAGAAAGCAAAACATGGGATCAATCTATTTTAAGTACCACACCAATGTCTTCACTGCTAAACCATGTGGTCTCTCTTGTCTCTCAGCGAAACATTTACTCAAAATGGAAACCCATATTTATTTAGAAATGCTTTGACATGATGTCATTTCTAAATTCATTTTTCAAATATTATAAACTTAGCCACATGGAGGTGAGAGGGGAGGAAGAATAAAAAATGAAAAACAAAACAAGAGCAAGCAACTGAAAGGTCTAATGTGGGCCAAAGAATGGTGATGGGGTGTGAAAGAGCAGTTCATCCTGATGAGTTTTGTACTGTCTTTTTGTCCAACTACTTAAAGTGTTTTAGGTGCAGGACCTTATGTTAAGAAACTGGCAGTTATAACACTTCATTTTTGTTGTTAAACAGTAGACAATCATTTGGTGTAAGCAATTGTCTGAGGCTTGCAAAAGATAAAACCTTGTTAGGATAGATGCACAGATTGTGCAGATCTTCTTTTATACAGCTAATCAAACTTCATCTTTAAATTGTTTGTTTGTTATAGTTTTGCCGAGGCTAAAATCCCATAGTAAAAATTCTTATGTTTATGAGATAACACAGCTGCTAGGCAAAAGGCAAAGATTTAAAATTGCTGTTGAGCTGAAATGAGGAAATCAGTTCATAAAACAATAGTTTCTCATGCTCACTCCAATGTGAAGTGTAATCCAAATATCAAGTTAAACCTTTTAGAGGCAGGGAGGGGGGAAAACATCACCAAACAAACAAAACCTCTTCCCTTTAATTTCCTTCGGTTATCTCAAGAATATCATCGCATTTCTGTAAGTCTGAAATATGAGGTAGAGCTCTAGAAAAGGGTTCTTTTCAACTAAGCACAGCAAGATTATCTTGAAATTATTGAGCTATATGAACATAACAAAGATTTCTTATTAATTTACTGGAGTTTAGTAGAGGAGTAGGACTCACATCAAGCAGGAAGTTATTTCCTCACAGGAATATAAAGCTGACAGATAAGCCAAAACTTTTGAACATTGCATTCCTCTATACCTACATAAAGACCTGAATAATGGCTGGTCCTCATTTGACTTTTTCTTCTCATCCTCATTTATATTATATTCTGTTGCAATAGCCTTTGTTTTCAATTTTCTAGTAGAATTTAACAATTTTTTTTTTCATTTCTGTATTATTTGCTCAGTAAACATCTGCAGGTTTTGATTTTTTTTTTTAAATTCTTCTCTTCCCCTTGTACCTGATGGTTGAGTCCTTACAACAGGAGGCTTAGAGGAGATGGCCATACACAACGTAATTATGAAATTTGGGAAGGATGTGCAGAGTGACTCATCATGGCTGTTTTGAAGGATGCTAAACTCATTGCAAAGGAGGCCAGAGGGGAGCCTTTGCTCTCTTTGAATGGCTATATCAGATGTTTTCTAACTGTTAATCCCTTCATTAATGAAAAATATATGTGGCATAGAGAAGTTAAACTGAGAAACAAGCAAAAGACCTGTGAGGAGAGAAAGGTGTGGATGTAGTTTCAATCCATGTATCCTTTGATGTGTTGGGTATGTCTGGTGTTTTGATGATGAGCTCAGGAAATTTTTGCTTTACTGTGATTCAAATGAATGCCAGCATTGCTTCAGTCTGGTAAGCACAATTTGTGCTTGCACTCTGATTCAAATCCATTCTTGCAGTTGTCTGTTAAATCAAAATCCCATGTGACTCAAAATAACTTTTAGAAGTAAATTCTGTATCAAACATTAATGCTCCATGTGTGGAATATCTAAAAGAAACTGGTCAGAGTGCTGCACTCTGGCACCACCAACAGTGCAGAACATCCTCCCCCACCTCCAGATTCCCAGAATACATCTATTCTTGTCAATGACTACACTCATCAGAAAACACTGATTTTCTTTTTGGCCCTATGTGAAGAAATAGTAGAGTGCTTTTCATGTGAAGTTCCTCACAAAACACACTTTTGTTGTGTTATCTCAGATGACATCAAAAAAGAAGTGATAGGTTGTGTATGCTAAGGAAGGGAAGCTCAGCATTGCAAGCATATTGTTGTTACATGAAGTGCTTCCAAACCTGTGTCTGAAACCTTTCTAGCTCTCTTCATTTTCCATGACCCATAATGATGAGTTTTAAGTCAGCCTCTTATCAGTGTCTATGAAATCAAGGAAAGGTGCTGAACAAGTTTAATATCTGTGTCTTGATGCTTTCATGCAGCATTTACTTAGTGAAAAAGAAAAAATCTTTTAGAAATAATAGGGTAAAATTAAAATCTGGCCAAACTTTAACTGAAAAAATTGCTAACACTGCCAAAGAATGACGATGAACAGCATACAATAGTAGCACAAACTCTGAGGGCCTTTCCAGAATTTACTTCCCTTGACATTCTGAAGATAAGCATTTGAATACTCAAGAGGTTTCGGCTTTAGGTGATAAATCTGCTCTTTGTTCTGATCACATGTGTTTCCTAGATCCTGCTGAGAAACCAGCCAAAGGAGATTTTTCTTTATGAAACATATGGCTAAAAGTGAAGCATTCTGCCTTAGGAGGTTATGGGGAAAAAGTTCACAGAGGTTCTAAACCTCATTGGTTAAAGTGGTAGAATTCAAAGGAGAGCAACTGAATTAAAGATGAAACCACACCTTGCTCTGAGAGTTCTTTAACCACAGATTGCTGTCATGTGGTGCAGCGCTGTGGGAAGTATTGGTATATCCTTCTCCTGTTTTTCCAGAGTGACAAAAACACCTTCTATTGTCCATTTTAAGAGACAAATCTCAGATTATCTTTGCCCTTACTGGTTGACTCATTCATCTACTCTAATGTTTTTTACAAGGCACAGGAAAAAAGTACTCTTAACTATTGCAAAGATGTCACCTTTGACATATAGTAGTGGAGGGGGCAGGGGGGTCAGGCAAACTGCCTGAACTTACAGGATGAAACCTGCAGACTCAGCAGGCTTTTATTCCTTCCCTCCCACTCTGCTTCCTCTACATCTACTAATAAGAGTATAAAAAAGTCTTCAAACAACATTGCATAAACTCTGATTTATCTGCCTTGTGGGCAGGGTGGATGTGTACTTAATTCCTGGAAATCTATAGATGGCCTGCTACCATTGAAAAGAGGCCATGGGGAAGTGGGAAAGTGGATGGCAAAGGCTTGCCTCCAATCACTTTTTCATCTAGTTCTTCTAAATGTTTTGACTTTGCAAAAAAATATTTGATTATAAATCTGTGCTATTTATATGCAGAAACTAAACATGCCAGTAACAAATAGCTGTCTGTGAAAACAGTAGATGACCCCTTAATACAAATACCATGTGAAGGGTACTTAGTTTTATAGATGATTTGTTAGGTGAGGGGATAAAAGCCCTGCATGAAATTCCTCAGTGATTTGAATTTGCAACAATATGCAGAAAGCCATATGGATGTTATTGTAAGGGGAGGTGGAAGAATTGGTATCCTTTTGAATTCCTAATGGCTCTGAACATAAACTGGCCCTGGTTCTACTGAAATAATACATTTACCGATAGATATGTGACCCAAAAGCTGATTACTGCTTTTTACTTGGCATTTGTCTGATCTATATTATCACTTCCACCACCATAATCACTACAAGGTGGTTCCTAAAAAAAGTATTTCTGTTTTTTGATATATTTTCCAGCTCCTGAATAACTTCTTCAGGTGTAAAAGTCTTAAATAATTATTTAGAGGTATAGCTTATGCTGGTCTGGAACATAAACTGATTCCAAACACTCATTCTCTGCATTTGCTTGCTGTCTTTTGCTGTTTAATGGTTCTCAGAATGCCACTGCAGAGAGAGAAACTAGAAAACTATTGAATGTTGAGATTGAGACAATAACGGTGCCAACTGTACCTCGGAGAAACTCTGTTTTCTGGATTTTCCTAACCTTTACCATGCAGTTTACAACTACTCAAACACAACAATTCCTTTTTTAGACAAAATAAGACACATATTTAAAAGTCTGTTGTTAGTGGAGATTTTTAAAAATGACCAGTGGTGATTCCAAAGTTGATTGTATTTCCAAAGCACATACTAATACTGGGAACAATTCCAGTATGGGATTAGTGTAGGAAAGGCAGATAAAGATTAAAATGAATAGTTCCACTTTCAAATACTATTTAACAGGAAGTATGTCCCTTTAAAAATCTCAGTCTTGGTGAACACTCTGTTGACAAAAATTATAAAGTTATTCTATTTTTGTGCAAGATGTTTGCTTCATGTCTGGCACACTATATGTTGAATTCCCTTAGTGCATGCAAACATTCTACTCAATAAACAACCTTTGTATATATGATGTTACATATTTGGATAGAACATTTAATATTTTATATTGTGAAGAATTTTCAGTTCATTTGTAAGGCAAATAAACCAATTCAATGGCATCTGAAAATTGCTACAAAAGAATTAGCAGACACAGTGAATGGCAACAAGCAATTGCACAGCAACACTACAGATTTGGAGAGACTACACTGATTAAGATGAACAGGGAAAATTATACACCCTTACAGAAGGAAAAGCAGGGATCACAAACTGATGTTACTTGACAGCAAATGAAAAGTAAAACAAAGGAAGGTGAGGTTTTTTTATACATACATACTTAGCTAAACTGTGGAACTCATTGGGAAAATATTGTGGATTTCTTGTATTATAAAAAAAGTAATAATTAAAATTTGGATAAATTAATTAAAGACAAACCCAACCTTGGGTATACCAAATAGAATGATTCAGTTGAAACTTTCCTATACAGACACTCTCTAACAGTAAAATTTCTGCAGTATGGGATTTTGTGCCATGGAAGTATTACTTTATTCTTGCCCTATTTTTAATATTTTTCCTGAGCACACATGCCTAGTTCAAGTGGACATCAAGTGTTCTAGGCTGAATTGATCTTTGAGATGATCAATCTTCTGTTCTGTTCTTCTGTTCTAAAGGCAAAGATTTGAACCCAAGCTCTTCAGGAGAACCTGCAGGAGGATAGATATACATGCAATGTGGTTTATATTTTAAGTTCAGACAGTGCAGTAGGTTGGTTTTGTATTGGATTCAATTTGTCTGAGAGACACATTTTTAAAAAAAATTGTGAGAATTTAAGTCTTTGAGATTTTAAAACATAGTCTTCAATGTCTTTAGGTTAGAGAGAAAAAAGAGGAAGCTATTGATTCAATGAAGGTGGTAGAACTCTAGGAAGGCTAAGTTCAAATTACTGGCAAGTACAGATTCATATCCCTCTCAACTGACTAAATCAAATAAGGATTTTGACTTCTGTTCTGGCTTTGGTGTTCTGAGGTACCATAAAGTGGCAGAGAAAATATTTCAAATAATAACAGTAATAATTTAATAAATTTGTATCCATGGAATGGGGCAACTTAGTGAAACTCCACAGCTCTTAGAATTTTGTCACTTAAAAATCTTATTTTTTTTGCTACATTCAGAAGTTGCTATAACTTCTCTTCTAGTTCATGTATTTATCATCTATGTTTTTAAATTCCTTAAAACAATGAGAAAGTTCTTTTTACCCATATTAGGTAGAAATCCTGAATTAAAAGATTTTATTTATTTAAGTGGCTCAGTTGTGTAGTAACTGTAAAGCCTTGAGTGTAAACCAATAGCTTTACATGAAAGATTTTGGCTGTCACACAAATCAGGGAAAGAACTGACAAATTTCATCAGTTTTCACCTCACTTATGAAATACTAATAAATAACAAGAACATCTGGGAGAAAATATTTGCAGTTTTTAGTTAATCCTGGATGCCTTCATTTCTTTGTATTCTGGCTAAGTTTACAAATATTACCATCTGATTTTCAGGAATGTTTGGTGCTTCAAAATACTCTAAGATAAAAATTGGATTTCCAGGCCCCCGAAGAGCTACATCATTTGCATTCAGAGGCTGAAATGAGTATGTCTGGAATCCTTTTGGACACAGATTTTTTAAAAATATTTTGTCTGGTAGCAAAAGTTTTCAGATCCAAAATATATGAGAGAAAAGTCATACTTGGAAGGAACCTGATGGTCTATACACATAAAGGTAGGAGTCTTTACCCCACCGTGCAGATGGACTCTGATACTCTCTATATTTGCACAAAAAACTGGTCATTCATGGCTAACACTTTCTGTTTTTCAGGGAACTGCTGCCACTTATTGATCTTGGCAAATCAGTTCCTAAAAAGGATAATCCTTTTAATGCACAGGGTGTGCTGGGTCTGGCATTGTCAGGCATTCATTATTTGCACAGAACCACCTAAAATATTTTCTTGAGAGGGGGAACACCCTCTACTGCAGGTCCAGCAAAACAGGCTAATCAGGGGCAGGTTTCATGTCAGTCTGCCAAGTTAGAAACAGAGCCAGTGAGTATACCACATACCTCTGATGCATTCAAGTGTGCACCTGGTGTTGGTTAATTGGGTGAAGACTTTTTGCCTTTGGGTGGAAAGGATTTAGTGACAGAAGTTTTTTCTATTCTCTCACTGCCCCTACCCACAATGAGAATGTTTGACTGGCTTATTTTGCAAGACTGTCTGGTTCAGGACTGGGGAATGTTCAAGGTTAAAAGGAGAGGTATTTGATTTACAAAAAATAAATAAGCAGGTTTTAGGATACATAAGACAAATAGAATTCCTCTCTCAAGTAAACCTTAAATTCTCACAGACATGGAAATTGAGAGTGAAGTAAAAAGATTCATTACAGTGATTTTATTGCTGATTTTTCCAGCAAGGTGTTTGGAAGTGAGTAAAACACAGCTGGTTTCTTTTCCCACTGCATGTGTCTACACAGAGCATAGGGGCATGGCTACTGGAAAACAGCACACTGGTTTCTGACAAGGATAATAAATAAATGACGGTGTAAAAACTTTCCCAGGTTTAAAGCATGATAGAAATAATTAACAAATTCAGATTCACAGCAACCATCTATTTTGGTGTTCTTTTACAAGAGAGGGAATGGAACCACGGAGCTCTGAGCGCCAGATCCTGCGCACTGCTCTGGGCTGCAGAAGACCCTGCAGAGTGCAGAAGTTGTAAAGTCCTGTTCAGAGACCCGTTGTGACTTACAGGTCAGACATGGGGTCACATAGTAGGCAGCACAAATGTGCTGCTGCTCCTACTGTACTGGAAGGAAAGCTGTGACCAAGCTAAGGTACAAAATAATGTAACTTGTGAATGTAAGGGGTATTCCTGCTTCATGCCACTTTTCCAAGCATGTTTATTCGTGCTCATAAATAGTGGGAAGCAATCCCACTATTAAGAGTCCTCTTGCTGAAACCAAACTGCAAAGCAGTAAATGATTCAACGCACTGACAAAATATGAAAACCTTCTATTCCACCAGAAAAGGTGGGAAAGCTCAGTGTTAGCAATGGAATTGCAATTTTACTACATCCTCATTAACTGCCTAACCCACCTGTGTACTAACACATTGAGGAGTATTGTGAGATGAGCCCATAGAGAATTTCAGACTTTTAAAAAATTCATTTTTTAATGTTTCATGAGCAGGTAAAATTACAAATAAAAGAGCTTGCTAATTAGAAACTGGGAGGGCTGTAGAGGAGATTTAGAAGTAAACTGTAATGATTGATGATACTGAATTAAAAGAATCTGTGAACTCTCTCAAATGTAGAGAGTGTTATTGGAGAATCTGAAGAACCTAGAAAGTCAGGTAGTTACAGGCTGTATGAAATTTAACAGAAGGTCCTGCATTCTTCACCCAGAATAATCTTTCTAATACATGCAAAGAAGGGGAGAAAAGGCTGGAAAGCAGAGGAAGTGAACCGTGGTTTTGGGTTGATGGCAAGTTGAACAAGAATGTAACAGAGCGCGTCAGGAGCAGCATCGCCTGCCAGTCGAGGTAGGTGATTGTCCCACCCTGCACTGCACTTTGTGGCCTCATCTCAAGTCCTGTATGCAGTACAAGAACATCAAACCATTAATGTGTTCACAGGAGGCCAACCAAGATTGTGAGAGGTCTGAGGTCACTTGGCTTGCTCAGCCTTGAGGAGACGGAAGGGTGATCTCATGGCACCTTAGTGCTTCCCCGAGGGGGCTGTGGAGGGGAAGATGCTGTGGTGACCAGTGACAGGACCTGAAAGAATTGAAAGAATCTGCAAGGTTCACCGCAAAGGGGAGGTTCAGATTAGACATAGGAGAAAGCTCTTCAGTTTCAGAGGGGTCTGTCACTGAACAGTCTTCACAGGAAGTACTGGAGAAATCCAGGAGCATCTGAACAGCAGTGTTAGTCATATGGTTTAGTTTTAGGTAGAACTAAAAGGGTAGGGAGCTGGACTTGATGATACCTATGGGTCCCTCTCAACCTGAGATATTCTAGGGTTCCATGATTTTTGAAAATGTGGAGCCAATTTCAGTAATTTTAACTGGTTGCCTAAGAGGTTCCAATTGGTCTGCGTTACTACGAACTTCAAGTAAAAACCTTTTTTTTTTTGTCTTTTTTAAGAGGAAAATTAGTCAGGCCTTAATGAAGGCAGCCCTGTTTGGAAAAACTACATTTATTTATAGAAGGAGGCATGTAGATCAAGTGCTAATTGAATAAAATAAGAAATTCAATTCTCTTTGAAAATGATATATGTTTCTCCACTGTAAAAATTTGATTCAGGTAGTCTTGTCATATTTCTATTTTTTTTCCATTTGCTTTGATTTATATATTTTTTACAAGAAGGTGGAAAAGGTATTAAACTTTTCAAAAAGAAAGCTGTCAGGATCTTGTCAGTATGTTAAGGTGTGAAGGTTGTAACCATGCATGCTGTAATTTTAGGCTGCGGCTTAGGAAAGCAGTTAAAGAGCAACCTAAGTGAGTATCTGAGTCACCTCTTTGGAGTGACACATTTGAAAGAACTGTCTCCTACTTAATGTGTCCTTGTCACTGTACATATTATTCATCATGTAAAATGAATCAACTTAAACTCTGTCCCCCTTCCTAACCATCTGTTCTTCAGCCTGAGAGAGAACTGGAATTTGTGTTAACTATCTGAAATATTAATTTTTCTAGTATGTGAAAAATAATAATTATTATCAGAAGAAATTTTATGAAATTTAATTCAAGGAGTTGTCTCATCAATTAGTTAAGATACCTACTAAAGGGTGAAACACAGTAAAGCCCACACATTTATAAGTGTCAGAACATTGCAGGTCTCTGCAGTCTTCTATAACCTTCAAAAGGATAGGTTTAGGAGAACATAAAAAAGTCACACTGTCCTAGTCACTCCCACCCTTTTAGCATTTTCTCTCCTCAAAGTGCCAGGCTGTAGAGACTCAGATTCAAACTTGAAAGAGGAAGCCTTTTCACTCAACTGCTTAGTTCTGGTTCTGCCTGCTCATTCTGCTCCCAGTCTCCCTATTTAAAGATTAGATCAGGAAAGAAGTTTAACTTACTGTCCCTTCTGAAATAGTTGGTAATATCCTTTTCCTGAGGAGAATCAAATTATTAGGAAAGTCATATATGTCTATGTTAGCAGCATTCAGCAACAGGGAAAAGTGTCAGGGGTTAAGGTATTAGAGCAACTGTTGGGAGATTTTGAAGTGAATTTCCAGTCACATGTGTTTTCAGTCTTTTCAGGTTGACAATCAGATGAAGAAAGCTGCACTCTTACAACTCAGCCTGATGGGAGCCCTGAGGTCTCTGCAATGTGTTGCAGCACTGGCAATTCTAAGAATTTTATTACAGATTCCTAATTTCTTTTTGATCTTTCAGAGGTGACTGGGATAGTGAATAGTTTCAGCAGTGGTATAAAGACACTGAAAATCCTTGTGGAAGAACAAAAGAGCAAAAAACAATTTTGAGGTAAGAGAAGACTCGACATGTTGCCACAACCCACACTTAAAGATGAAGTACTATCAGTAGTTTGGGTGGCTGTCATGATGCTTAGATAACAGGGCTTGAGGGATCACCTGCACTTTTTACATTTCAAGAATGAAGACAGTTTTCAGATTCCACTGGAGCTACGTCTGCTTTGACCTTAGTCATTCACTACAACAACAATAAAAAAATCTAGCAAGGGAAAGGTAGATTCAATTAAATATTTTCGTCTGATTAAAAAAAATAAGAAGGTTGAATCAGGAATCTGAAAATAGGCCATGAGGCTTTGAGGGCAAGTTACAGTGCTGAATTATAATTATAATAATTTGAATGGTGGATTACAGGATACATCAGTCCTTAAGTTATGGATGTATTTGTGAAAATGGATAATCTGCAAAAAGGAAGGGAGACTAGATATTAAAAATTTATTTTCTAGTGTCAGTGACTTACCTTTTTTATTAGATAAATTTTTTTCAGTTAAAAACCTAAATTTGCATTTTTTTGGGGTGGTTATTTGCATGAAAAATAAGTTTATTGTTTCTGTAAAAGTTGTGGTCTATGTTCGCGCACAACCCCAGTGATCTCAAAGTCTCCTTGTAAACCTTGTTCAAGTGCAGTGAAGCAGAAGACTTGTGTGAAAATTTAAAATGGCATCTAGAGTTTGTGAGGATGCATATTAATATCACTTGATAAAATAAGAAATATTAAAAATGTCACCAATTAGAATTGTGAATTGGCGTTAGGAATGTTAGCATTCATATATAAAAAATTATTACAAATTAGTATGGCTAGCCAAAAAGGTCCATTACACAAGTTTGATTGTCTCTAGTAAATACTTAAAGTCAATTATCTACTTTAGATCAAAAGGAGAAAGAGCAATAACTTGAGAATAAAAATAATATTATCTTTCCATCTTAAGCAGGTTAAAAGCTATTTTTAATACCAGACATACTGCGTGTGCCCCAGTGGACTCTCTCCCTTTATTCAAATAAATTTGCAGGACTCCTCTCTCTCCTTTTTGGACACTGGCTTTTCATAGCATGATTTTCTGTACATCTCTAATTCAAAAAGCAAACATACATTAGTGTACTTTATATATAACACACTTTGAGAAGCAGATCTGATCCTTTGCTTTCAGTGAGTAGCAACTTCTTCCACAGTAATTCCACAAAATATTGTGTAGCTGCTCTCTTTGGAGAAAAGTGTTTTATAGAGTGGGAAAAGGAGGAAGAGAATATGGTTTTTGATAATTGCCGCCATTCTCAGGATGTTCATAAACACATACTGAAACATTTATACAGGAAGATCAGCTTTGAAAATGCAGCAATATAAAATAGTCTTCCAGATGCATTAAAGAAAATTATAAAGGAAAACAACTGTTCCTTGATAAGCTGACATAAATAATTTCAGTTTTACACTGGAGAACAAAAACTGAAAGTAAATGTTGCAGCTATAGGGGCTCTGCCAAAGCAAAGCTACCACATGCATTAAAAGTAAGTCTCAATATAAGGGAAAATAATTTCTTATACCTGTGTAAAATTATGGTTCAGTCTTTAATTGCAAGGAATTTCTGAATTGAAGGTGCAGAGAAAAATACTCCAGATTAATGTTGCATGCTGGCTACTGGTGTTTAGATTACATCTTGGTGACCACATTTGTTTGATGTAATTCACTTGAACTAAAATACAGAATGTGGCTGAAGTCTTAAATGATACAACATGCAAAAGGTAGGACTTTATGTCCATTTTGGGTTTTTTCTGCAATACTTGAAATCACTGATAAGCTTTGAAAGGGGATTTTTTTTAAATACATTAAAGTTTATAAAGGTACAGTGATGTGAATACACTGAGCATGACAAGCTATTTGACCTGTATGGGTTTTCTTCATATTATTCTACCTTCTCAGGTAGATGAAAATCTACCCTTTTCAACCTCAAGCATAAGCTCTAGGAAGGAGCTTCAGTATTTCATCATCAAGGTCATTACACTGTGAGCAGTAATATTATTGGTATGAAATGTAACCAAAGAGTTTTTCAATCATAATCTTGTGTTTCCATTGGCATATTGAAACCACTAACACTTGCAAACTTCAACAACCAAAGGACTCAGCACTCAGCACCTTAATTGTCTTGCTTCCTCTCAGGTAAGTATTCTCAATTAATAGTTTTCTGTTATTCTCCTTTCTGAATCATTTTTTTACTTTTTATTTAAATTTCTGTGGCTGTCAAAAAATCACCAGTCTTTTTCTAAACTGATAGTACTGTTGTGTATGTGTGCACTTCACTTTGGCCAAAGAATTCTGATAAAATTGACAATTCATATGGAACTTAATCAAGACATTTACAATGGACATTTTCAAATGCCCAAACAATTAAAATGAATAATTAAGCCACCTAAAACATCTAGATATTTTTTGCCTTAATAGTTAGCTTGGGGATAAATACAACGAATGATAGAATAAACTTCTGTGAAATAGTTTTAAATAATTGTTTATAAAAATCTGTCACCAAGGCTTCAGTTATTGTAAAGGAACTCAAACATAATTCTGTTCTGTTAAACTTCATTGCACCTAGATGAGATAAGAAGCAGTTACAACTTGGGTTAAAATATTTGATACATTACTGCTGGTCATGTGCTTCTTAATTTCTCACATCCTTCCTTTCTACTTCCCCCTTCACTTATTACTTTTATCAGAAGCTAATTAGGATGATCACAAGAGGAAATGGCAGGATTTTCCAAAGTGATCACTTTTCCTTTTTCTTTTATGAGAGACTTCAGCTTTCTATCAGATCAATTAGTTAATTGGGCATCACTCCTCTAACACAGCTCACTTACTAAAAAGCTCTCATCTTAAACAAACTGTCACAATCATTCACTGTAGATTGAAGGCTGGAGGCTCATAATTGGCCTCTGATTCTGTTTCTTTGAACATTCTTATCTGGGGATCAAACTGCATGTAATGCAATCTCCTTCCACATGAACAAGAATGTTACCAAAATAAACCTGCTCTGCTGTCCCTCTCCTTCCTCACTTTCCTTGCCATAGTGGTAGCTGAAAAAGTATATTATTTAAAGCAAAGTAAGAAAAGAAGAGCAGGGGAAGCCCTCAATTATGTTGAGAAATATTAAAAGGGAATTTTAGATTCATATGGTATTTTAGATTCATACGGTATTTTAACTTCTGTGTTATTGAATCCTCCATTTGATTACGTTGTAGTTGTGTTATCAATAATCCCCTATATAAATATACAATATTGTACTAGCAGAGATATATAAAGTTGATTATAAAGAGGTCACACAGCTTAAAAAAAACCAAAACAGATATGATATAGCTTAGTGCCTTTCAGAACTGGTCACCCGTATACTTTTACAAGTATTTGAGATATATTTTTACTTGAACGTGTTTTTTAATATCCTATTTCATAGAAAGACTCCCAATAACAAAGTAATCTAAAATGAAGTAGGCTGAATAGTTAAATATTGAGTCATTTTATGTTGGAGTATTAGTGCAGCTGTGATAAATATACTTTATTTACTTAAAGATATTAAACTTTTTCACATGTACTTTTCTAGATATTTTCTTTTCTTGTGTGCATGATATTAGGTCTGCTAAGCAGGGCTACTCCATAGATTATAATAATGGCATTTTGTGAATGTAAACAAGGCAAATATGTGACATTATTGTGAAGCACAAGCATTGCACAAGAGAGTGCCATTTCTCTCCATAACAATGGAGTAGCTAGGTAGTTGTCTGCTTTAAAATTACTATCAAATTTTACACTTTCAGAGCAAAAACCTCATTAAACACAAAATCAGGAGTTTCCAATGTTCAGGCAGACACTCAGTCCCAAGCTCTTTATTAATAGTAATGATTGAAAAATATACATGCAGGAACCTTTTCACTCATGATTGAAACAGAACTGTGTCCAAAATCAAATGTGGCAGCTGTTTAGCAGTATGTGTTTTGTTTAGCAGCACACTAAACAAATGTTTAGGCAAGGGGAATCAAAAATATACCAAAAATTACACTTTGGTAAGATCCATTTACCGAAAGGGATGCCGGAAAGTATTGTTTCTAAATGTTTAACATGTTTTTTCAGACATCAAGCTTCAGCTGGTGAAACATACCAGCATTTCAATGATTAGTAATATGTTGGACTTCAATATTTTGGTATATTGTTGACTACATCCTTAATTTATCAATAGCAAATGGAGAATTTTTTTTGAACCAAATACACCAATACAATAAGAACTGTCTCCAAAGGCCTTACAGCAGTGATAAATGTTTTCCACTGTGTTCAGGATATCAGGTTTTGTCATTGCAGTCAACTGCTGTTTTGCCATTTGTTTGAACAGAGGGTAAGCAAAATGTTGTAGAGTCTACAGCTGTGCCAGCAATTATATTTCTGGTCATCAAGGACTGTGTCTTTGGACTGTCAAAAACATGGATTTAGGAAGGAATTGGGACACAATATTGTTTCTTATTTTACTTGTGGTTGTTGCTCCCAGGAACGAAAAAGAAAAGAAGGGAGGGAAGAAAAAATAAAGTAACTGAATTCTATGTTTTAGAGTGCAAAATGACCTGTACTGGGGATAAGGAAGGAATGATGATGTTTTTAACTGACAAGGTGGTTCAGAAGCAGCCAGTTTTTGTAGGGGAAAGGTTTTAATTGTTGAGTAATGATTCTTTTAATTGGATATAGCTAGATCCAGATTTATTTACTAATCAAGATGTGAATTTATTTCCCAATAAAGTATATAGACTGTTAAAATATCAAGAGTTGTGAGTGACACTGCAGGAGAATGAAATGCATTTAAAGAAGTAAGCCTAAAGTATTGAAGGATGAAGATTTTAAAAGTGAAAACAGAAACTCTAGGGAAGGAACTTGTATGAGTAAACCTCAACATAGCACTTCTCTCTTCATGTTTAGTCATGTAGAACTTTCATTTACTTTTGACAAAGTGAGAAGGTAAGAACAAAGTGATGTCACAGGTATCAACATTCATATTTGAAACAAGCAAACACAAGAAATGGTAACTTGGATATTTATGCAGTGGAATGAGACAATAGGAAGTAATTTTAATTAAGATTTTCAGCATTTCAATAGTATAATGATATATAATATGCTTTTCAAGCAGACTAAAAATCCCTGAACTTTAGGGAGGAGGCGGAACATAAAGCAAAAAGACGTTTTTAGGGAGGTGTATGAAAAGTAATGGTCAGTCTTGGCTAATCTTTTCCCTAAAATTCAATAGACACCCCTAGTTGATGCAAGTGGCTTTAGTTTCCTGGTGTTGCTGATTGTGACTTGTTAAAATCTAATTAATTAATTAATTAATTAATTATCTTTGGAATTTTTTTCTCCATAGTAATTAAGGAAGAATCGGATTCCAGTAGACTTACTTTGGCTGTTGATCACTTAGCACCAATATTTTCTGTTGTTATGTTGGTCTTAAATACAATTTCTTGCATGGTTTGTGTCTAATCTATTATACTGAAATTCCCTAACTGAAGTTTTTCTAAGTAACAAATGATGGTCTCTTAGGTCTAAGAATAGTTCTCTCCTATAGTAAAAAGGCAGACAGAATTGTAGATTAGTTTGAAATCAAGAAAACTGGAAGTTTCTTTGAGGACCTGACACGACTTTTTGACTAATAATTGATTTTACATCTGAACAAATGAAGCTGAGGTGACATTTGACCAGAGTCTAAGTAAGGGAGGGAGAGGTGAAGGCAAATATAGAAAGAAGAGTATTGATCAACTAGACAAACACACAGGATATTTTTAAGAGTATGAAAATATAAACAACCTTTCCATCAGTGACTGCATAATTTCTGAACATTATCCTGTCAGACTAGACACTGTTTCCATCTCACGCACACATACACACAGATACAAAGAGTTATCTCTAGACAGGTACAAGATTCAATTGTGCTTGGGCCTGACTGGTTTCTCTGTCACTTTTTTTGAGTGTCCTTTTCACTTTTTTTTTAAATTAATTAGGAAACTGCATTTAAATGTTGTCTTAGCAAAATAAGGCATTTGACCAGATGATTTCCAGAAGATTAATAAGTTTTAATGCTCTCTTTGACTTTGTCATGTGACAGTAAATGGTCAATAAACAGTCCCTTGAATTTCTCAAAACCTCATTTCCAAAGCCTTTATTTGTGACTTACTGGCAAAGAATAGACCTGAGTATCTACTTTGTTTGAGAGATTGTTGTAGATCAAGGCTGTCCTATCCATCTGGGTTACTGGAAAATTTTAATTTCAAAAATTGATCTAATAGGCCACATTGAAAATGTGAAGGGTAGTCTGCCCATCACGTTTCTAGAAGATGCTTCCAATAATAACAGAGATCATAGCACAGCAAAAGGTCCATTGCTAGAGGAGATTCCAAAGAAGAAGGGAAACCTTTTTTTTTCCTAAAAGTGTATTTTGCCTTATCTCACCCTTGTTAAAAATTGATTCATGAAATTCCATTAAACAAGGACTCTACAGACTTTAGCAGTATCTTATAAGGAAAAATAATTATAATTTGTTATTAATTGTACTTACACTGGGAAACTGCATGAGCTTTTACCAAAATTTATATTTTAAGTAACTATATCACATGTAACTATAATGTAATTTGAAAATATGAAGACTGAAAATGGAGAAAAGGGGGAAAGGAAGAAGAAATGTGGGCTAAGAGCTCTCCTCTATTGGTAGCGCAGATGAAGAGACTGGATGAGAGCAATAAGAACAACTTCTCCTCTGAGAGATGATCCTGATGAGCATTGAATACTTGCAAATCTGGTTATTTGCAAATCTGTGTCTTGGCAAGAGCTAATGTTCTCATATCCCACTAAAAGTAAGTAACAGTTGTAGTTAATATGTAGCTGGTTCTCCCAACATACATGGGGAAAGGAAGAAAGGAAATTTTGATAGGTAAATCTAATTTTCTTTCATAATGCTTTTCTATACAAGAGATGTAAAAAAGGGAAAATATGCCATTCCTTAATTTGTAATGGGCAAAAGATTTTGTGAAAAAAAAAAAAAAATTAGGCTACTATGGCTGTGACACTTAAGATATTCTAATTTACATAATTTGACCTCTGATGACTCCAGGGCTGAGAAGCCACAAACTGTAATTAATGCTTTTTGCCACCCCTCTGCACTGACTGCTGTGGTGCCCTAAGTGGGGAAGTATAACTATGTTATTTCTAACTTTTGTTTTGCCAATGCGATCTCCTGACCACATAGAAAATAACTCATTCTAACATTTTTTAGAAAATCCACTTCAAAATATTGCTGAAACCTTCATAAAGTACATTTAAGGTGTCTTAAAATTTCTGAACTTTTTCCTACAGCTGTGAAATATCCTTTTATTCTAGTCTCATTTTGATTCAGGAAGGGCACTGCTTCTGTGAATACTTTGAACATGAGGGCATTCAATTACTCAAAGATGGATATATCTAGTACATTTGTGACAAACTATTCTGCACTGTGCTTTTAAATACTGAAAAACACTCCTGTTGAGGCAGACAATTCAGCTGTAAGCCAGTTTGCATCCATAAAAATAACGAAAAAAAGAAATTCTCACATACTGTAAATATTTATTTATTGAAATTATCTATAAAAACATTTGCAATGGATGCACTATTATTTATTCTATAACACAATGGACTACTCATTAAATCTTTCATAATATTATTATCAGCTTAATCACTTTGCATTGCTAACAACTCAGAAAACCTTACTTTGTAAAGTAATTTTGGAAAATGAACATAAGAGTACATGAACTATTCTAAATTAAAACAAACTATGTGGATACAATAATTTTAATTTTTCCCTCTCATTAAAATACAAATTACAAATACCTCCCATGTTACTGCAGCATTTCAACAGTAATATTATCATTTTGCCTAGACAATAAAAAACACCCCAAAGATTTATGCTAATGACAGAAATTATGTATGAATAAGCACATGGCAATAGTATATAGTACTTGGTTTTACTGGGATACATGTCAGGAAAGCAGTGGATTTTTATGAATTTAATTGAGATGAACACAACTCACCTGTTTTTTGTATTCCATTTTTCAAAGCTGTTCAGTATATGTGTTTATTTTCCTAGTCTTTTTGATAAAATTCTGTTCACGACACACAATGGTTTGGAATAACTCACTAGGCATAATTCACTCACTAGGTCTCATGAATGATTGATTCTACTGAGGATTGCTTTAGGATTGTGGTTTCTGTCTTGGCCAACGCACAAGGCACCATCAGAACAGATGTGACTTGACTTGAGTGCCCAGGTGGAGATAAGGCTGTAACAGAATCATTTTCTCATCATCCTTGGACATGCAAGTCAGATTTTGTCCAACAGTATAATACTTTCAACCATTGCCAGCTCCAAGTGACATAGTAAGCCTGGAGCAAATCACAGGAGAGGAATATTATTTTCTGGCCTTTAGTTTTGGCACTCTTTTCACCCAATTTGCATTTTTCTTCAAACCTGAATTCTCTCCCACCCTACAAATGCTATTACATGGACAAAATACACATAGCCACTCGAACATAATGAGGAGTTCATTCTAGTAATTTAATGGAAGGATGTATGCTTGTTAAATCAAATATTCACGTATCCAAATGTTTCAGGAGTGTAATAGGGAGGAACTGATATGGTTTTGTTAGAGGTGGCAGGATTTGTTCTGCTCTCAAAAGCTGGGCAACACTGCTTACAGTCAGGCACAGACAGAAATTAATTAAAATATACATTTTCCAGTAGTTTGCAAACTCTGTGCTTCTTGGGCTAGTACATAGGAGAGTTGTAGGCAGCAGATATTTTGGGTGAACAATGGCAGGACATGACTGTTTTACTATCAAAAGAATTATTTACTGCTATAAGTACCTGGATTTCTGAGCAGAACACACATGCAGTGCTAAAGAGCAGCACAGCGAGTTTCCAAAGGTTCCTGCTCCAAAAAAATAAAAAAAAAAAAATTAAATTTACTCTTGAATTAACAGGTAGTATGTTATTAATATATTTTTATCTTGCATTAAAAAACCACAAAATTGTTCACAACTCAGCAGTGAATATAAATGTCTCCCCTCATCTCATTTTAGCTTTTAAGCATAGTTAAAATGGTTACAGTTTTAATCTTCTTTAAATTTCAATTTTTTTCTTTAAATTCTTAAATTAGTTTTCTAAATTTTAAACAAAATACAAGCCACAATATTTTTGTGAAAAGCAATTCGGGTTTTTTGAGAAATTTTAAATTTTTTAATTTCTCAAAGAAGAAAATCTCAAGGTCGAGCATGAAAATAATAAAGAATACTTACTTATGCTGCTGCTTAGTCCTCATTAATTTTCAACACCTTTTAAACTATAAATATTTTTAAATAGAGTGCTTAATGGAAGGCTAAATTTTTGTTGAGTATCTAAACTGCTTTCAGGTGGAAAGGGTCAATTTTGTGTGGTTTGTTTAACTTTCTTCATGAGAAGTCATTAATTCATAGAGTCTGTCTCCATTATTTAAATTGTTATTTTTCCTTATTCTTTTATGTAGAAGCATTAGTCTTGAAGCTACTTGTCTACATTTACAAACTATGGATTTAAAATTCACATGAATATGTTAGAGATCTAAAACCAAAGTTGAGAAACTAATTGTCTTCTCAAGTTCACATGGACGTTGGACAGAATTGCTCAAGTCCAAAATTAATGCTCTACCCCCCAAGGGTGTTCTGAGCTTTGTCAAAGCATTTAACAGAGAAAAGCTGTCCTACCATGAGCTATATAGTAGGTGAAAGGAAAAAGAAAAATATGTCCAGACTGGAAAGTGTGAAGCTGATAACTTCTTGATGTATTAGCAAAATTTGAAATATTTAAGTCAATATTCTTGCATTAGCCTTCAACTACAACATGGACTTGAAATCAATACAATGAAGAATGTATTTTGTGGTTCCCATTGGACCAAACTAAATTTATATATGTCATAGAATTTTAGCTGCTAAAATCTGTAAAGACCTAGGATGTGTGGAATAATTTGTAAGCCTGCAGTAATCCAAGCTCGAATGTATAGAGGAACAGATAGCAAAGATAAAGGGTGGGAATGTATTGATCAGAATGCTATAAAAATGGTTGAATTTTTAAAACATATATTTTATTAAATAAATTTGGAAATTTTAATTAATATGATACTTTTAGAGCTCCATTTTATAAAAAAAAAAAAAAAATTCTTCTGTGAAGAAAGAAAAAGTTGGTTTAGATATGAAGATGCAAACCCCACAATCATGTAAGAAGAGTACTTAAAGAAAACACAGCCATAGCAAATAGCCACTACTTTTGTACAGTTCACCTGCCAGAGCTTTGACAATGCTACAATAGCAGTTTTAAAACTTCAAAGCACTTCTTCCTTTAATATGCTTATTATGCTCTAGCTAAGGACCACACAGCTAATCAGGGTAGCAGGTAGCTGTTATTTCCATTACTTTTTTGAAATTGTAGATAGCATTTTCATTTTGGAGAAAAAAAATCTCATCTGGATCTGAGCACGATTAAATCACAGTTCTATACCTGGAGTTAGATCATGACCTGGCCACTGGGGTGGAGAAATGACAAGAACATCACAGAGATCCCCAAGATGCAAAAGATCCAAGATCCACAAAAGTGAATAGGTTGAAAATAGACTTTTTCTGCTACCCTTTCCACTTTCCACGGGTTTTTTTCTGCTACACTTTTCACTGCCTACACTTGTCCTTTTGTCCACAATCATTGTGCAGTACTAAATAAAGAGTGTTACCTGGACTGGATTCCTTCACTAAATGACAAATTTGTAAACCTTTTCCAGAAGCCTACATATTTCATTTTTTATTCCCTTACAGTCCACAGTTGAATTATGTAGAGAAGAAAAATATAGCTTGGAATTATTCATCAATACACAATATATCTTGAAAACAAAATTCCTTGACTTCTTTTATTTTTTTAAATTTTTCCCATAGATACCTCATCTTCTTTTTTCTCTCATATATATTTTTTTTACTGCAGTCCAAATAATACAAGGGTAAACTGGATTCTACCGTGGTTCTTTCATCATCAACAGAATAATAATTTGCATTCTAATTGCAACTGTTTTATTATTCATGACCAATCAGAAAGAACTGAGTATTTTAAAAACCTCAATTAAATTTCAAGGCTCACAGTATGAAAGGGGTGGGTGTGGGAGTGTGGAACAGTCATGATTTGTCTCTGAAAACCATGAGCAAATTTGATTGCACAGACAGAAAGAATCCCCACAGGACCATTTTATAAAGCATTTTTCCAGATTCTTTTGTGCTGTCAGTCTCTGGATTAGAGAAATAACCTTACTGCTCTCTACCACAAAACTTCTCAGATCAAAGCTGAATTAAAAGTTAACTTTTCATGGAACTTCACAGAATGTAAGTGCAAGCTGTACAGTCTTAGTAAGCATGACTTCTTATCAGATATTCCTTGTGATGCACATCACATTCAGATTTAAATACATGCATGTATAAACATTTCTTCATATTTGAAGGGAGAAATGTTTTCTCCCTTCCATTTTCTTCAAAATCCATTTTCTTTCTGGGATTTCCAATGACTGATACCTTTAGCAGGGGAAAAACTGGTCAACCCAAAAGATTCCTGCTGAACTCAGTCAACAGGTTAAATGTGACCTTGGCAGCTGTTTCTGTTTTCAAGGTCATTACAAACCTTACAAGCCGTTTTCCTTTCCATCCCTCATAGGATTAAACAGCAATATGGTAAAAAACAACTAACTTAAATTTAAGTCTCAAGAGAAAGTTAAAAAACAATAAATACATAAGACAGGGACATATAAGGTTCATAAAAAGGTCCATTCAGGGTCATGTCCAAGGACTATGATTCTTTTTCTGTTTTCTACACCTCTAGCTGAAGGCAGGCTGTTACACTGCACATTTAGAATCTCTACCCAGCCACCTCCTGACTTCCTTTTTAGCAGAACATACTTCTCATAGGATTAAATGAATAAGATAGTAAGAAGTCATTATTCTATTAATGCTCTGAACCAGAGGTACTCAGCTTGCAGCCTATGAATTAAGACTGTGAGGAAGAAAGGATTAATTCCTTTCTTCCTTCAAAGGTTTAGAAACCCCAGTCTGAGCATGACAAATAGCTAAGTAACAAGAAAAGCTATAAATAAATGTTTTCTTCACTGGTCACTCAGGGCACACTAGAAATCAAGATAAGAAAATTAGAAACTGTGACTCAAGTATATGTTTATCCCTACCTAGGCTCAAGCAAATTGGGAATAATTTTGTTCTCTAATAGTGACTGGCAAGCAATCTCTGGAAATAAGTGAAGAAAGTGGGCCATTTTTTCACTCCCCACAGCCCTTTAATCTCTTGTACTCAAGGAAAAAAGAGTCAGGGCTACCACACAGCAGGGAATCCCTAAAAGTAATTTATGAGAGGTTTCTGCCTACTTTAGCAAAGTATACAGTTCAAGTTGAGCCAAGCTGCTGAGGGAGCCTTGAGCATGAGCCTAACCCTAAGCAGAGCAGCAAAAGCAGCCTTCTGGTGAGGTGCCCAGCACATGGGAGGTGAGCAGAAAGGTGTGGAAGGAGCAAGGCTGGGGCAGTTCCACGTTCTCCCTGGCAGGCCTTTTGTAGCTAGATCTCCCTGGAGCTGACAGCTTTGTGCTTTTCTTAACCTGTTAAGAATTGGTTTAACAGTGAAGACCAAAGGAGACCAAGCCTCTGTGAAGAAAATGGATCAGACCCAGAAATGTTCAAAATCTACCCAAAAACATGATTAAAACTAAACGATGTTAGATGTTAGTGCCAATATACTGCTATATTCTATTTAATATTAAAATAAGCAAAGATAAATAAATGGAAAAGAAGAACGAGAGGAAAAATAGAAAAATATTTTCATGGTGTGGATGGGAGCATGGAGGGAGAGTGACAGGAGTTATGTATAAACGTATCACCCTTCTGGGGTCCCAACGACAGCTGGTTTTTCCCCTCTCTCTTGTCTTTTGAGTGATGAGACCTGCTGCCTCTGCTGTGCCAAAAGGTGTAGAATCCCATGGATTAGTATACATTTGTGCCAGGTGGGAACACCCAGGTGCCTCCCTTGCAGGGGTCCAGTTTAACACTGTCCCTTGCAACACTGTGGATCTGTTGCATCATTTGCAGCACTCTGGTGCAGGGCCTAGGGACCCCCTTGTGGGAGGCCTCTGATGGGCTATGACTCTTCTGTCCTTCACAAGCATTCAGCTTTTCCTGGGGTGATGGGACCCCACAGCTGGGCTCCTCTGCACAGCAGAGGTTGGGCATTCACAGTCTCAAACCAGAGGCTTCTTCTCTGCACACCCAAAATCTTCCATTCCCCCCAGCCTTTGGTGTGAGGGTCTGTGCCAGCCTGGCAGCTGATAGCCCTGTGGTCTGTGGGGCTGTGGTCTGCACCTCAAAGGCGCTAAGCCTGATCCCTCTGTGAATACATTCTTGTCTCCCCCAGCCCAGACCTGAGTCACAATCTTATCTCCATTGGGAGCAGTCCAGGGCCTCAGTCAGAAGGCCTATTCAGGGTGCAGTGGTCTTCTCTGAAGCTTTTTTGTAATACAGCTTTGCTTAAATAGGCAAAAGTCCTTAGTGAAGATATTTAAGCAATAAATTATAATATTCAGTCTCTGACAAACAGGATGGAAGTGTGGATTTTACAACATCTTTGAACTTCCGGAATGCTCCTAAGCAGTTGTAGGAAGGTTAAGAATGTGGGCCAGGAAGTTTGGAACAGCTACAGAAAATCATCCCAAATTTCATATGCTTTACCAGCTCATATTGCCAAAGGAATAACATCCTCTGCTTCGGTGCTGTGCAGTGTAGCTGTGTGACTATTTAAAAGTACATTTGAAAACTACACTGTCAGCAGGCTTAATTTGTACGTGGTTCTGGATTCTTAAGTAGGTCTAATTTAGTAAATACCCCACAGGAACAGGAAACACTTTAAACACATTATATATACACTCACAGACTCATTATATACACTAATCATTATTTCTCTCACTTATTCCAATTTGTTTTGCCTTTTTTTGCCTAATTGTTCCTTTTTCTCTGCTCTATCAACCAATGAAATAATTGTTTATGAGACACAATTAAAAATAACTTATTACACTTATTTTAATACAGGAGTTATTTAATGATGTTATATATTGATATATATATATAATATATATATATATTGATATATATATATTGATGGCATTTTTAATTACACAATAGGATAAAACCCATAAGGGTTATGAATCTTCCTATTTTAAAGCTATTGTTACCTGTCATTAGGAAAGAAATTCTCTCTATAGAAAATACTATATAGCACATTTAGGTGTGTATAAAGGATTCCATGCTTCTGCCTGAAACATTGAGATGATATTTATTCATTTATTCATCAATTCATAACGCTTCAAGAGCACAATCAGGGGAACTATTGTACTAGGCCCTGGACAAATGAAATCCCATAATTCCCTGATTTAGAATATTTATAATGAATGCTGGAACTGTAGAATTAAACATTCTCTTTCCATTCAGTATCCAAACAGACAATTAAACTTTTCCCAGCGTGGTAATTCTGAAAACTTGCCTCAGGTCAGTGAAGTAACAGTAAAGGAAAAGATGAATAATAAGATCAGCTTGTAAATTTTTGGAATTCTTTTTATAATAGCTTCTAAAATTTCCACAGTAACTATGAACGAAATATGGTCCCTACATAGTCACCCAGTACTTGACATGCTCTGCTCAGCATTTCATGTTAAACAATACAGTGAGATTTCAAAACACCAGTTCTGGCACCCAATACATGTGAAGGAGAATGTCCATGGAGTGGTCACGCAATGCTATTGGTCACACATATTCAAGCAATACCCACTTATGTGTGGAAAAGAGAGCTGTTCTATGTAGTTGAACATAAAAATTTCTTTGAATTCTCTTTGCATCCTATTATTCTCAGAACTGATTTGATTATCTCAGCCTTCTCACTTCCTGAGTGCACACTATTAGCTGGTATTGTGGCACAAAACAATTCTGCTTCTCCCTGAAGGAGAGCCTAAGATTTCAAGGTACAAGCAAATCCACATTACTCATTTCTTCTTCTATGCATATCATGCCTGGAGATGTTGAAACAGAAGGAAGAACTATTGAATGTAAATGAAAATTTCTAAATTTCCTAAACTTCTTGAAAACCCTGAACTAAATTTAGTAGTTCCATTGCTGCAATAAATTCCATTTCTGACCAAAAAACCAAAATGCCCAAACAAACAAACAAGCAAAAAAAAACCACAAAAAACCAAACCAAACAAACAAATAAAAATCAGAAAAAAACCAAAACCCAAACCAAATCTTCCCATACATTTATTTAAAAACTTGACTTATTTTTGCATAGCCATACCACAGCATTGTTCAATTTGCCCACATCTTTTGTCTCCATGTTTTCTCTTTTTCTTTAGACAATACTGTATTCCCTAAAAACTTAATTTCATATCTTTTCAAGACCTTAATTTGAAACTGTTTTTTTATATTTTGACAGATTGCTCTAAAGCACACAAAAAGGTGGAATAGGTTAGCAATACAATAATCAGTGAAGGGCTTGAGGGGGAGAAGAGATTGGAAAAAAATATGTTTCCTAGTCAGTAGAAAATAATTCTGTTTCTTATGGTTTTTCTTTGAAAACCTTACTCTAAAATATTTGTGAACAGAGAAAGCAGAAAAATAGTAGATAAAGGCTTAATGTATGTTAGGTTCACGTATTAAAAATATATATGTATAAAATGTGAGCAAAGAAACAGAACATTATTGGACTGGTGTGTGTGTGTGTGTTTTAGTTTCTGTTTGTTTTGGGGTTTTTTTAGAATTTTTTGTAGGTTTTGGTGGGTTTTTTTCTGGTTTTTTTTTTTCCTTTTTTCTTTTTGTTTCCTTTTTCCATGGCTGAAAGCTGTTGCCTGGGTCCATTTCCAAAGAACTAGACATATAATTATATAACATGTAATTACTCAGCTTTCCAATAATATACAGCAGGGTCAGAAACTCCCTGCATTTTCATGGAAGGGCTAATAAAATGGGGCTCAACACCTGGTCCTTGCTTGATGAAAATAAATTGATTGAATGAAATCCAAGGGTAGGAAAAAAAAGCATTAGTGCTTTGCATTCTCATTTTTTGCCAGCTATTTTTCTATCTTAATAAAACTGAAGATGCTGCAGTAGAATTAGGCTGAAAGTCTCAGAAATCCTGGGTGCTGTTATCCTCCTAAGAACAGGTAAGATACTTAAGGAAACAAAGAATTAAAATTATTTTTCTGATTCTCTGAAGACACCAATACAGCCTAGCATATTCCATTATGGAAGTCCATTACAGGGTACATCCTGAACAGAAAAATAGATGGCTTATTTCCCAAAGAAGATTATTTAATTCTAACCATATATTCCCTATTAGGATCAGCACTTTTCTTTGGCAAAAAAGTTGGTAAGAGTCCATCAGAAATTCTGGAGTAAAGACAGGTCTTTTAGATTCTTTTATCAAGGGATTAATACAATTCTTAAGTATTCTCAGTATGTTAATGTTTTCTCCTAAGTTCTTTCTCAGCTCTTGTCAACCAGGTTCCACTAATTTTTCTGAGGTTAAGAGAAGTAAAATAGCCATTTGTTGCTTTTAAAACACTGACATTTTTCTGTGGTGTGACCAGTCACAATTCTACTAATGTAGAATATCAAACATAGCTATTTAGTTCATTGTCAGCTTCCTCGGGAAAAAAATACATCACCTAAAGGCAAAAAAAATCCTTTTTGCTTTTGTTTATCAGTAATATAAGTCAGTTAAGTGTTGGAAAAAGCAAAAATTCACCATATGTCCCACAAATTCAAAGCCATTTGTAGGAGATGGGACAAAAATTTGGTACTAGATTTTCTGAAGATTTTAACCATGTTAATGCTGCATCCTTTAGAGTGTAAACTTTAAGTCCAGAATCTATAGTGAAATTTCCACTGGTTAGGAAGTTCCTTAAGGTCGCTTTTTTCCCAAGGTATAAAGAAGATACTCAGGATGAAACTCAGAACACTTAAAAAGAAATATCTAATCCTTAAAGAAACAAAAAACCACAAAGATTCTGTGGGTCAACTACTTCTTCTGTAGGTTGAATAAGTGTTGGGATATGTTCTTCTGCTGTCTAACTGATGAGAGGCAGTAACACAAGTAGCTTCTCCACCCAATACGGTGCTTTGAACCACTTCTTCCTCTTTGTTAAATCTTATCCTTAATGTATTGTCATGTGTCTAGATTAAAGAGAATTTCTATGTAACGATATTCCAGTTTGATTTCTCTTTCTTCCTTCTGTGATCATAGTTTTATTAGGATTGCTATACTAGTTTAGATTAGCCTATATTTTTCTGTGATACCAAATTTGATGTTCAGGTCACCATTTGATGTTCAGGTCACCATTCACAGAATTTAAAATCTGTCTTTAGTTTTCTATTTATCCCTTTTAAGGTTAAACAAACCTTTTCTAATACTGAGCAGATTGCTAGAACTATTTAGAAACTCCTCATGCATCTGATTCATTCCTCCCACAGTATATTGTTCTTCTACTTTATATTGCGTATTTTCCCTTTTTAAGAAAAGTGTTTATCACACCACTACTCACTTTAAACTGTAAGCAGGTTTCCTCAGACTTTGGAAGTGAACTCACAAACATTTCTAATTGCCAAATACCTGGCTTTCTGCTCAAAGAGGGATCCAAAGGCTTGCAAGAAACAGCAAGTAAGCACAGATCATTTGATCATACCTTGAAAAGATAAAAAAGTGACTAAAGATTGAAAATCAATGAAATCCAGTATTTTACATATAACAACAGAATGCAATATAAAAACTGAAGGAGAATTTTTTAATTGGGTGCAATTTTAAAATCACATGAGAATTAAAAATACTCACCACCTAAACCAAAGGATGAAATATGGATTCATTTTAAACTGTTACAGCAGCTCCCTCAAGAGAGTGTTCTCTTAATAATAGGTATATAAAGTCTTGATGTTTTCATAGCCAAAAAAGAAATGAAGTAGCTATAGATCTAATTACATTTTTGAAGTTTATAAATTGTTCATGTTCTCTATGTCATCATAGTCAAAAAAACCCCATGCTTGTCTCAGCCTTTTGGAAAAATCTGCTAAGAGCACTTGCTCCACTGATCTCTCAAAGCTGGTATACATCTAAATAAGTCTGTCAGAAAGAAAACAGGCTTTCCAAATACTTCTGGAGGTCTATGGGACTTTAGGACCTCCATTGATAATTTACGTTAAAAAGGTAGTCACAATTTTTTTTCCAGCTCATTTCCTTATTAAAAGTTTTGGGGAAAACATATAAAAGAGAAAGAATGTTTTTTTTAAAAAAAATCTTACTAACCACATTTACATAGCAACACAAAATTCAATATTTTATAAAACTGTGAAATTGAGAAACTATTATTTTTACAAAAAAAAAAAAAAAAAAAGAAAAAGAAGAAAAGGTTTAAGAACCACATGAAGGACACAGTAGCATTTAGCATGTTTAAAAATGTCCATGTCTCAATCCACGATAAATTTTGAAAAGATCTACCTTCCTTGCAGTGGTTGCTTTTATGCAAAGATGCAGAAAGCTTCCACAGACACAAAATATCACTCTCAATTTTTTCATGCCCTGAATGACAGAAAACAAGCTGGAGAGAAGTACCCACAATTTTACAGGGACTCAGGTTTCTGGGGGAAGGTAGCGCTAGAAATGGCATATAATTTAATTTTAATGGCATATAATTTTAAGAGCCTTAATTTCTTCAATCCAGATAAACTTCATGAGGCTTCAAATGGAAACATACATATTTGTCTCCATGATTTCAACAGCACCCTCTAAATTCAGAAGTAGACGTCTCTGCCTTTTCTTTTTCTCTATATTTCTTGCATTGAGCTAAATTGAAAATAGCATCTCAGGTTCTTATAGATCAAATGGAAAAGAAAATATACCATAACTTTCAAGAACATTCTTATCCTTGATTATTTAATGGAGACTCATCCTCCTCTCTTGTCTTCTGCAAACAATGGTGTGATAATCGCATAATATCTGTCTTCAGTCACAGAGGTGTAATTACGGATATAACCTAATAAAACCCAATAGTGTGCTATTTTTAATTATCAGCATAAGGTATCTTTTTAGATAACTATGGAATAGCTATAGGTATTAGTCTTTAAGATTCAAAACTCTATTGATGAAGGATATTAACACAAAGAAAAAAATATTATTCTATTTTACTCTTGTGAAATGAAGAAACATTTAGAAGAGAGAAAAAATTTTTCCTTCTCTATTTTACTTGAAAACATAAGCTGATACGTGATCTGCTATTGCATTTTAAGGATGAGGCAGAGAGGAGAGAGGAAAATAATTTCCTTTTGGAAGATATTTAAAAAGCTTTGTCATGGTCTGTCCTGAGCTGCTACTTCAAAACGTATCTGAAGTGACTTATAATTTCATTTTTTCACCATCTAAGATTCATCTACCTCCAATCTCAGTATGAAATTGATTATAATTCTAGCATGACTCCATTATCCCCTGATACTGCCTAGCATTTAGAAATTCCTAGTCAGTGAGGGTATCTAACCTCATATTACCCAGATGCTTCAATCATAGATTTGATTTTAGTCATTGTTTTCAAAAAAATCCCAGTATAACTTTAGCCTTTTCGCACTGGCTGTTTAAATCATATCCTAGTCCACATTGGTAAGGAGTTGTGTTTAAGAACTCTGTTCAGGGGCTGGTCTCCTGCAAGCACGGGTCAAAGTTTCTACTTGGCATCAAACATTCCCAGCTAGTCTTGTTTAAGAAAGAGAGAAATCAAATATTCACAGTTCTTTTCCTCCTTGTAAAATAATTCTGGAGTTGTTACACATTTAGTAGGAACATCTGGATCCATGGATAAAAGAACACAGCTGTCTTTTATGATTTATGATTCCATTTTCCTGTCTTTACCCGGGGCCAATTTCAGTCTTTTTTTACTCTCACCCCCCATCCTTTAACTCATATAACTGTCATTCTTTAAGTATTTTAAGATGTTTCTCACTTTCTGACTGTCCCAATAAATCCACCTTGAATTTCTTATGCTTGTTACTGCAGTATTGGTTCAACTGACAGATATATTAATCTTTGAACAGACACATTCTACGCAGAGTTTTTTTTTAATAAAAACAACAAAAGAATGAGGGTTAAAATTGAATTAAAATTTTACTTTTTAATGTTAAATTAAAAAGTGTTAATGCACTGTAATATGTTTCATGCTCCTGTTAATTTAGCTGAGTAATGTCAAAAAGAAAAACCCTATTTTATCCTATTGACAATTATGCCTCTTAATGATTAATATTTACAGTTGGACTTGATGCTTTCAGAGGTCTTTTCAATCTAAATAATACTAGCAAATGATTCTATGATAATACTTAGGTAAGTAATATGAAAAGTTACCTCTGTTACCATTTTTTTTTTTTCTTTATAAAACCTAAACTAATTGCATTCTCCTTAAAAATTATTTGCCATGGGTTCTTCAGCATATTACTAACGGAATTTGAAAAAAATACTTCAGAATGCAATTTTCTGACTTTTTTTGTCTCAAGTACATTAAAATTTGTGCTAATTTAATACTATGACTTTTGCCTATGCATTTCTATAAAATGCAGAAATCCTGTTGAGGTAAAACACAACCTGGAGCACAGTTTTCTTATCTGAGGACATTACAAGGCATTTCAAAATCAGCAGAATGCTGTTTCTATTAGACGTTACATCAGTGTAACTATATAGTGCCTGTGTATAATACTGGGAAAAAAAAAAAGATGTCTGATCTTAAGATCAGACATTGATAATAGGATAAAGATGGCTTAAATAGCTTCAAGTCTTTGAGCCATAGGCTTAAATCTAGGCTGCTGAAAGGTATTGTAAGTTACAACAGCCTCCTCCTCTAGTTATTCAGCCTTGAGAGACCTGTACAGAATCATGCCTGTGAGGAAAGCAATGTGTTTCAATTCACCAAGACTTTTCCATTGTTTACAACATGCACAAGGAGAAATGTGTCATGCCCAGAATTAATTTCTCACATTATTTTGTAGGAATGAAATAACATATTTAAGTAAATTAGACTATTCTTGAGCGCAACCAGGGAAAAACTGGATCCAGAAGAGCTTGTTACAAAAGCAAGCAAGCCTGGTTATCTTTCAAAGATGTGTAGTTATGAATGTATCTATAGAAATTTCTTGAGTTTTACGATGAGTATTTATTTCTAAATCACTATGCCAGTACATCGAAATTCCACAGTCTATGCTTCATGATTCAGAGGAAAAATAAATATTGAATCAAACAAAAATTACAAACAATTCTAAAAATACTCCAGTAAATGTTCTTTTGCTGATAGAAAATCTTTTACTGGATCAGATTTCATTAATTTAATTTAATACAGACACAAAAATTATAACGATTTTTTTAAGTACTTCTATAGGAAATTTGATTTTTCTTGCTAGACTTGAATCCTGTTTCTAATAAGTCAGTGATGAAACTTCTATGATTTCACCCAAACCATGAGCTGGTTTCTCATGGGAATTTTCTACTTTGTAAAAACTGGAAAAAAAACCAGTCTTCTTATTTTTATGGCAGATAAGAGGAAACTACTTCTTCTTATTTTCATGTCCGAGGAATAGCTCTTCGTTTTGTGTTTATTGTTATCTCTATATGAAAAACCACTTCCTTGAACTTTCTACCTAAAACCTCCTGATTTCTTGAGACTCTTTAAATTCCAAAGGTAATTTCATGAACTTAAAAGTCAGCAAAGAGCAAATGGTATTTTTTCCCCCAAACTAAGTGACTGGTCTTTTTTATTCACAATGACCTAAAAGTATACCTTGTAATGAAAACCTGCAAAAAACTCTTTTAGAGTTCAAACAGGAAAGTTCATTCTCAACAGTTCTATACAAAAATACTTGGCCAATATAATCTGTTTAACAGACATTAAAAAACTACTCCCAGATTTTAGTTATTGGTAACTACTCTTCACCAGAAGCCTGTGGAGATGCTTAAGGTATTATAGCACCTCGCTTTTTAGTATATATCTGTTTTCCTTGCTTCTTGCATTCTAAAGCTTTTAATGAGAGGCTTAAATCAGCATGAGAATTCAAAACCTGCATGGATAAAACAAAGGTCTTCTTTGAAACAAAAAGTTAATTTTGCTTATCAAAGATCCTGCGCTTTAACACAGGGGAAAAAGATTGGCAGGGGTAAGTTGTCAATTTACCAGCACTGACTATAAGCGCCCCAAGAATATTGTTTAATAAATTGGTAAAACAGATCACAAGGGTGATCCTGTACTGGTTAAGATTATCTATAGCCTGCTATTTTTTACAATGTCAATCAATTTCATTTTTATTCGGAAATGATTGACTGAATGATCCAACTGTTATAAACAGGGTTGAATTTGATACCTTTACAATTGCTTAAAAGAGAGGAGTCAAAATTAAGATGGAAAAATCAAGGAGTGTAATGGTGTTTCTGCTATAATTAAGCTTAATGCAGGCAATATTGTTCATAATAAGTCACAGCCTGTTTATAAACTTAGCAGATAGTCAAATATGGCCTGTAAAGTGTGAATTAAAAATATTTTTATTTTTTCATGTGTGGAAGCTTGGTTTGAATTTTTGCTCATTTTATTAGGGACAAAAAAATGCATGTTTTTCTTCCCCACCAAAGAAGAAAATGCTATACTACTGAGAAAGAGATACCTTAAAGAGAGGAGTATCTATGGGACGTAATATGGGAATGAAAGGACTTCCCCTGCTTACAAAGGTACAGAGAAGTAATGTGAAAACTGGTTCAGGTAAGTCTAAAATTTACCTCTCTCTTTATGCTACCAAACCCTTCATAATTCACTACTCAGAAAGCTTCACCAAAAGGTAAATCAACATTTTATGAGTTTTTATATACTTATAAATAATGAATTTAACTATTTTTAATGCTATTTTCTTCACAACTTTTCTATTTAGCTATGATGGGAATGGGAAGTAATAAAACACAAGCAGAAACATGACAAACATTGTGGAGGCTGTGTCAGAGGGTGCCAACAACGCCAGTAATGTATACAGATCAGCAGGATACTTGCTGCATTCCAAAAGGTTTATACACAAGACTTGCCCTGTTATGACTATATCAAAAGATTTATGTAGTGCAATTTTTTAAGTGTGGTTTTGATTACTGGCTTACTGATATGAAATTGTGTTCACTAGTAGTTGATTCCTTCTTCTCCAAGAAGTAGAACTGATATAAATAAGTGCATGGTTGCATATATCTCAGTATAAAGGGAAAAAATAACCAAGCCAAGAGCATTTTACCAGTTAAAAAAACTATGTTCCAACCAGACTTCAGCTTCCAACAGCAACAGTTTTCACACATAAAGAAATCGGTATTTATTAAGAATGCAGTATCTTATTTCTGCTCTGACCAGAACTCAGTACAGAGTAGGCAGTGTACTAGAGTACTTTTAATTTTTTTTTTGCTGCTTGGATTTCTGTTTCTATGGCTTATCTGTGTGTAAAAGAGAGCATTGATAACTCTCCCAAGCTAGCAAACAGGGGCACACTTTTTATTCTCTTTATTTCTGTTAGAACAGTAGTTTGGTGGCTCCTGGAAAGAGCAGAGTCCTCAAAAACATTGTAGAAGATCTATGAAGTGGACCCTCCCCTCTTGCTGCTCCCAGGGAAGAAAAACACTCAGCTTAGATGGAGAAACAAAAGGGTGACATATTTTCAGAGAACTCCTATGAATATTGTTTCATAGAGACATGTTCTGGAGACTGGCTAGTAATGAGGAAATTATTTCCTTTGGTGTCTATCACTTATCAAATAATAGACCTTTGCACATATATGTGCATAAACCTATGCCAATTGTGATGTTGGTAAGATTAAGTACTTAAGACACATTTTGCTTGTCTTTACAGCAGAGTTTGACTAACCTTCCTACTGCTATTGTTCTGTCTTACGTCCTTCAGGTGATTCCTACTAGCAGTCAGTGCAAAGAATGAGTCTGTCAGGAAAAAGGAAATGAGCTGATGAATTCCTTTACATGTTACATGTGTGCTAAGTTGGACATATAGCAAAGTGTAAATGATTGTCTTATACTCACAAATATATTTTTGTTTCTTTGAATACTTTAATGTGTTTCTTCTGAAACAGATACATTATATCTGTTGAGAAGTAAAGATATGAGAATATGTTATGAAGTGTTTATAGCATACATAATAATAGCATTGCAATACTATATATTGATTTAATTATTTATTGATTAATTTCAAAAACTGGCATATTTTACTAGAAGCATTTTACTTTCACTGTTCTTTTATGCAAGGCAAACTTTAAGATACATATTTAACTAATTACTTTTGCTGACACTGAGACAGTTAGAAAGTGAAAAGCTAAAGACCTTGGGATTTTTTCCCCTTCTTAAAACACCTGTTTTGACACATTTTTCTTTCTTTCTTTTCTTTTTTTTTTTTTTTAAGTTTTGGGACTGTTTTGGTTTACATCCCATGCAGAATGAAAACAAATGCCATACACTGAGAGCTTTCATGCGCCGAATCGTTATTCTCCAGACAATTGCAGCTATGGTGTGAGTATGCCATGTGTAAATAAATCACAAAGGCAATGAGATATTACTTCAAATACCTTCACCTATGACATAGCTAAATAAAAAGTGAAAAAACACACATTGTAAAAATTAAGAAACTGGATGAGGAGACCTACATTTGACACTAAAAGGAGAAAGATACAAACAACTCCCAAACTCCAGGTGCAAGGAATCAAACCAATGTTGTCTTGCATTCCAGTCACATCTTTTATTGCACATAAAATATAAAAGACCTGTCTCCCTAGCACTTTACAACAAGTGCCTGCTCATTGCTTATTCCTCTGGTATTCAACGGAGGCCGATAACGATCATGATGACCTAACTTGGTTTTACATGTGGGATTATCTACTCTTTCAACCTAGGCCTAGGCACTGGATTCAGAATATGCAGTAGCATTGGCAGTGTTTTGTTCTGCACAAAGGGATTTTTGTGGTAACACAAGACAGTGCTTCTGCCTGTTTCTTTGCACGGCAGAAAAACATTCAGTGGGGCACAAATGGGGGTTGGTGTTCAGGGTTTTATTTCAGTCTTTGAGGCTGGCAGAAGCAACAAGACTATGGCCCCTGAAGTTCCATCTACTGCCTCTGTTGCCTGAGAGAAAGCCAGGCTTGGTACTATTTGTGCAAAGTGCATAGACCAGCTACAGACACAATTGTCATTTGAATTGCCATGGGCTGTCATAGGCACTTCCAGTGTCATTTCCCACCTTGGCTACCACTTAAGAAGTATGTGGGCCTTTGATATGTCTTCAGTGATGTCATTCAACAACAATTTTAAGGCTGCAGCTTCTGGCCATTAACCTTTCAGAAGGCACTGCACTGTAATATTAAGAGAATCAGTTAGCTGTCCACAATGTATGAAACTTTTTTTACAACAGAAAATTGAAAAGTATTTGAAAAGTCAATTCAAAGTCATGACTCCTTTGGTTTTTTTTCTATTTCGGTTTCAAAGTTTCTTCAAAAGTTGGAGCAAAGAAGCATTGGGAGTTGGACTTGATAATCATTATGGGACCCTTCCAGCTCAAGATAGTCTATGATTCTATGAAGTATCTGCATGTTATAGGATTAACACAAGATGCTCCTTTTTTTTTTTTGGTTCCCTTTATTTTGATGAAGTTTAGCTGCAGCCTGGTCATATAACCTGTGGCCACAAAAACACTGAAGTGCAGAAATTCACATCAAAGAACTTGGTGCCAATATTAATTAATTTTGGTGCGTCAGGTTTCTTCCAGATGAGTTTTGTGTAAAAAAAGACATCAAATGCCTTCTATGCCCTCACTGCTTTCTTATTTTTATTTTTTTTTCTCCTCCAAGGCTCAAATAGTATAGATTATCACAAAATAGGTATAAATTAATTTCAAGTGGCAAAATAAGTATAAATTAATTTCAAGTGGCAAAAAAGTTGGTGTGGTCATATAACCCTGAAACACTTTATCTAGCTTAGACCCTGTATAGACCATTGAAAGATCCACTTTTTCTTGTTGTAACTGTTAAAACAAATGAAGAATTAAAAGTTAAAGGAATATGCAAATAAAGAAACAAAGATTTGGGTGAACAAGAGAAATTAGCCTAGTTTATATTTTAGCTCACTGCTTTGGTAAGATTAAAGGAGTTCTAAGAGAGGTGTAATTATAACTTACATATTCTTCCAGGAGTTTTTGGGTATGTTTTTTGAAAGTCTTATATAGATATATAAAAAACTTCAGGTCTAATCCAAACCAGGGGCCTGGAAGTTGGCATTTGAAATGCCTGAAGCCATCGGCAGCATCAGTGCCCAATCAATACAGGCTCTCATCTAAGTCTCTGTATTTTTCTGTTATAAAAGGGATCATTTATTTTCTGTATGCAGTAACTTTTTATTTCAGCATACACAATCAAACTGAGACATTAACTTCAACATAAAGGACTCTGTAAACTTGCCTGGATCCTGCTGCACTGTAAATGAAAAACAATAGAACCACATTTTAATATTTATTTATGAAAGCATTCTATGACCCCTGATAAACTCAAAGCTCTAGCTGGTGCTAAAGAATCTCAGTAGAAATAAAGGAAGTAAGAATTCCAGAGTCGCATTTCAAAGTACTTTACAGAATAATTATATAAGTAATACCTTGTCTGACAGTATTCCTAAAAGAATTGTATCATACAATAAATTGCATGACCAAAATGAAAAAAATCTACTGAGGAAATTAAATTTTTGACCATTGAAACCCTAAAGCCTATCTGCTTCAAATTAGACACAATAAAATCTATTTTACTTATAAAATCCTTTCATAAAAGGCTTAATAGGTATAAAGACTTTAGGGTGCAACCAATGCTAATTATTAACCATAACTGGCACATAGTTAAATAAGGAAGCATTTTCAGTGCAAAATTGCAGGCACACTGTTTTACCACTGTAACAAATGCATTTCGGAAACCCTTGCAGGTTTGTGAAGAGGTTTTGGTTTGTTTCTTTTCTCTTTTCCAGAGTACAAGAACGGTGGTGTTATTCCATAAAAAATAAAGTTTGCCTTCTAGACTCACAGAGATGATCATCTGCCTTTGCCTATGAGGAACTCATTTCCAAGTTTATTTTTTTCTCTCTGGTAACACAGAACCTATAGAAAAAATAAAGGTTTTTCAGGAGTTCAATCATTTCTCCTAAACCCCATACTTCTGTACTCACCTTGGCAGAGGTATATTTTAGAGGACAGGGTAAGGAAGAGATGGAAACATTACACCTGTTCCACAGAACATCTGCAAGAATTTTTGCAACAGAACTTTCAAAATATACAAACTAAACATTTTGGAGAAGATTTCTGAAACTTAATCATTATTTAGAACTTCAACCCGTTGAAGTCAAAGGACCTCCATAAATGCTGAAAATTATGAAGTAAAACAGGAAATTTTACTGGAGATTGTAGTTTAGCTGGTGGCAGTCAATGGGCTCAGTTGTTGTATCATCTGCTTTTACTTTTAAGGTCCATCATAGCAGATTGATAGGTGAGGTGTCTTTAGTATCTTTTAAAGCAATGCTCAGGAGCAAAAACTGTTAAGTGGTTTCTGTAACATGAAAGAAAAGGCACTGTATCATACGTGAACCACACCTTCGATTTATAATTAAGTTGTGCATTTGTTACCAAAACTAAAACCAATCCCTTTTAAAAATAAAGGACACTATCAAGAAGATATTGTTTGCTTACCCTATGCAGTATGAGAAATTGCATGGTCTGAAGGCAAAGAATAAAGAATTTAAAATTTCTACCTCCCAGTGAATTTCAGAGCAGGGCTTCATAATACCTTTGTCCAATTGTGAATAAAACATTCTGAAAAAAGAAAGTAAAAGCAGAAGAGAAAAGTCAACTAAAAATCATGCATAAAACATCAAATATTCTTAATTTATACATGTTGTAAAAATCATAGTCAATTATATATAACTCAAAGCAACTTTGTGCTTTTCCATGCTTCTTTAAAATTAAATTACTTCATATTATCAAAATATTTTTGGTAATAAAAATAATCCCTATTAGTTGAGAATTTTTTAAGAAATAATTATATACTTCTGAGGATTATATTTTCAATATCCAATAACTGTCGGCTGTATAAATTGGCTGCATTGACTTTCCTTGAATTATAATCTTGACAGGAGGAAATGTAAAATTTCAACCACAAATAAGCAAGTTATCTCAGTAGAGTCTGTCATCATTATTAAACTCTTTCTCCTTTCAAGTCACTATGCAGGTTCTAGGAACTAATGAGGGTACTAGACAGTGCACAGTCTATCATCAGTAACCAGATTTTATTTAATAGCTTCATTCCAGTTGGCTAAGTGGGGGACAGATGGCAGGTGATATGTAATTTTGTGCAGTATTATAAGAGCTAGTCACTTAACATGGGATTTCAAAAATCTCTTCTATTTGGAAAACATAAGAGTTGCATATTATCCAAAGGAACTGCTGCCATTATACAGAAATTAACAGGACATTTTCTTTTTCTACAGGGCACTGCTTTACTCTTCACTAATCCAAATAGAATGTGTGTGGCATAAAGCCATAAATATAATCTCTTGGGTGTGACCTTGAAGAAGTAACTCAGCTAAATCAATTTGGTGTTTATTCAGCCCTGACATTCTTGTAGCATCATTTGTTATGTGAGCCTTTCCGACTTCTCAGCCAACTTAATCCATTTCATTCTAATCCTTTTCTCCTGTCCTTATTTCCATACATCTTCATTACCAGCACTCCAGTTCAAGCTGCTGCTGAAGGGTTAAGATATTTATTAAATGTAAACTCAAACAAATGTTAACATGGAGCAGCTACTGAAAGTACAGAGATAAAAGGCCATTTGCTGGCTTAATTAAAATTAATCAGAAATAATGGACTGTCTTGAGGAGGAATAATATCAACACATAATACTAATCTCACAAGCTCAGTTTAAAAAATAATATGAGACTCCTGTCTCATTGATATAATATAATATTTAGGAATAGAGGAAGGTTAGAAGAGATCAGAAAAAGTTCTCTTCATGATAAAATTCATAACTTTTTGATTCAAAGTCCTATTGTAATGTTTTAAAACAATTAATTATTAAGAGTTTCCTTCTGACATTGATAACAGCTAGGCTTTTGTAATGTGATCTTAATAGGCTATTAATACCAGGACAAGATTAAGGGATTTGTTCTATCCTTCAGTAGTGCATGTAGCTGCTTCTAAGATGAATGGAAAGTATCTATTTGTATTGATCACTGCAGGAGATGTTCTATGAGGTTCATGCAATATTTCCATACACTATTTAGGAAAAACTAGCTGCCTAAGAAAGACTCACAATATTCAGCTGGCCACACCCTTTGTCAGCTCTTTCTCATAAATAACTGGTTTCATTTTGTGACTGTTCTGGAATCTAATGTGCCCTTCCCACTCTCTTTTCTACCTCTATTTTCAAACAGCTGTATTAAAAGAAATGAGGAAGACAGCCCAAAGCAAACTATTAGAATATTTCAGCCCTAGTCTATTTTGCCTTTGTTGAAACATTGAGTCTCAGGTACTGAGTACAGCATAGATGCTTTGAGAGACTGTTAGCTAGAAAAGTAGTGTTGCACTTGCAAAACACACTCATTTCTTAGGATTTTTGCATCAGTGTAATTCAGAAAATGAATCTTAAGTAACTAGATTGCATTTGCATCATTATATGGCTGTACAAACACCTCATTTCAGAATTAAAATAGTCCTAGTTCATTTTATCTTACTTTGCCTTGGAAGCTGATTATCTTAAATCAGATTTAGATCCCTTTAATGTATAGGGAAGGTATTCACATAATTGTTTATGTGGTTTAATGAATGTAATATAAATCCATATTTTTAAACCATTTAATTAATTTCCTTCAGTCTTTATTGCCCTTCTCCTTCTTCCAAGGCTGTTCTTTTAAAGTTGTGTCTGTTGTACGCCTTTAGGATTGGGCAGAGCTCATTGCATTTCTGACAGGCTATTTTGCAAACTATCTTTTCCTGTTTTCTCTTTTGTATCATGAAACAGGTAACTGATATAAGAACAAGATCTCTGTTCCTGCTGGATTATTTTTTTCCTTTAGAAACCTTTATTCTCACTAGGGCATTTACAAAGAACTGTTACAGCCCTTAGGGTATTGCAGGCTGTCAGAAAATGTTGCGTTATTTTAATTTAAGATTTTGAACCTATTTAAGATTGTCCAAAAGAAAGTTCATTGCTGATATTATACCTTTGTAATTGATGTTGCATTTGCTGACAGCAATCATGCTAATTTGGGTATACTGTGCTTTCGTCATAAACAAAAGCTGTATAAAACACATATGTATGAAACATATAGACATAAAAACATGGATATACAGGCCAAAACATGGCCTGGCAGGAATCTCCCATACCATCCTGTTCACCCACAATATCATAGGCATTAAAGCTGGATGAGCTGTTTGTTAGCACTGTATCTAGTAGCAGGCTGTTACTCTAATCGACAGAGACATCATAGCATCCTGTCTACAGATATTGATGACTAGATAATGTGTTTTTATCTTGGTCTTTGAATACTATACATCTTTTTAACCCAGGATCATTCATAAAGAATCATCCTTGATTAACCAACATTGCACTGCACTAAGCCAGAATCATAAACTTCCCTGAGATCATGATTGCAGTGGCCATTCTAAGCTTCTCTATATTTTTATTAATTTTTCTGTTTTTATTAATTCAAAAATTATATTTTTGATTAGATACTTCAAAAAAATTTTGTCTACCTTGTTTCTGCTTATACACTGCATCTGGCTAGCTCTAGGATCACAGATTTTTTCAGATTTTGAGAGGCACAAACCTCTTCATAAAAGAAGCTGAATCTAATTTTATCTTGCATTTATTAGGTTTGTGATGGCTTGGTGCTCAATCCAGACAAAAGCAGAAAAGAAATTAGAAACTTTAAATTGCTAACTGCAAAGTTATTGGTTACAGTCTCACCCTAAGCATTTTCTAAATTCAATTCAGGCATGGAACTATCTCCAAACATTTGTATTGAGGTGCAAGATGTAATACATAAAGTCAGGCTAACAATGAAGAAAGGAAAATAATTAGTTAAATCCCTTTTTCCTATATATATTTTTGGTTACTGATAAGTGAGTATAAATGAAAATAATTCTCATTAAACACATTTCAAAAGTAGCTATCTAATTAAAAATCTTCAATCTTAAAAAAAAACAAACAAAACAGTGGTAAGTTTACATTACTATCTCATATTGAGAATAGAAACTTGCAATGTCTTTTTATTCTTATTTTAAAGAAGCACTGAAAAAGATTAGTGGTCTAAAATTCTACGTAATATAATGAAAGCCTTATTTAAACCTTTCACATCCATGCAATTAATATTTATATGAATAAATATTATTTCTATTTCTTATATTAATTATACTAATCATATTGATATTATTCATAAGCAATATTTGCTGAAGAATAATTCTGCTGCTTTTTCTTGGGACAAAAGTAAAGCAAATAAAATAAATAGATAATATACAAAAGTCAATGTACGTTTATACGTTGCACTTCAATGGTGCACCGATAAAGATTAATTTATCCTCCATAAAAAACACACTGTAAAAAACTGCATAGTGCACTTTGGGAGAATGTAAAGTTTTATAAAGAACATAAGATCAAGAAAACATGAGAAAGCCAAGTATTTGATGAGCTGTCACAAAAACACTGAGACTAATATGGAAACATTAATGTGCCCAAAAAATAAGCAAGACTCATGATTATAAAACTAACTAACTAAAAAATCCCAATTACATGTCAAAGGTGGCGATACCTAAGACAGGTACTGAATGAAAATCTGAATCTTTCAGCTGCAGATGTTGAACAGTGTAGAAAGAAATATATGTCCAGAGCTGAATATCCTAGGATGCCATTGGAGTCTAATATCTCTTGCATTGCCTAACAGTAATGTTATGAAATTAGGAGCATTTATTCTTACTCAGTCTTAGTTTTGAACTGTTCTGCTGTCCACTAATAAGAAATTCTTTCTTTCCTCTCTGAAACACAACACACTCATTATCCTTGTGCACACTTTCTTAAAATTCTTGTCCTTAAATAGGGATTGCCAAACTCTGCATATATCTTAAAGGTATTTATAAAGCAAACCTTTTAAATTTACTGCTCATAGTGTGTTCCAAACTCCACATCTTCAGAAAAGTTTTGGGGTTTGTTTGGGTTTTTTTCCAGAGATCAGTAAAACTTTCTAATTTGTTGTATATCCTAGGTATGATACCTCATTGTTTCTGCAGGAAAAGCAGTTTTCTCTAAAAGGATAGTACTTTTGTATTGGAACTTTCATAATAAGAATATTTCAATGCCTCAGAACTATAAGCTGTACATTTTTGTGTGTGTCTCTGGCATTCTTGCTAAAGTGTCAGCTTCTTGCTGGTCAGGTTTTGTTGGAATGTGTGAGACAGAAGAGATGCATGAAATAGTATGATGTAGAGGATAATAAAGTGGTATAGAATTTCAGCACCTTTGAGAGCCACAAACCTACAGCAATCTTGCACCTGGAGAAGTTGACTCAGGAGATCCATTTCATGAAAATGTACTGTAATTGTGAGAACAGGAATTGCTCAGCAAAGCTTTATTGCATCTTTTGGGCTGTCTCTGATTTTAGCTGGAAGATTGCACATGGGACTCTCTATGCATCTTTCAGAAAGCAAACAGCAAAGTGAAACCAAGGAAAACAGGAGAATGATCTCCAGTAACATAATTTGCAAGTCCAGATAGAATCCATCTAAATTGATGGGGTTTATATTTGAAACATTGCTGTGAAGAGCGAGGGCATCTGTTCATACACAAAACAGTCAAGTATTACACAACAGGAAAACATGATTAATGCTGTGTTTCACTCCTTCTATTATGGTCCCATTTCTCCAACTGCCATTAATCGGTTTCTAATTTTTCAGTCTTCTTTTCCTTTCTTGGGCCTTATACAACCTTGTCAATTTATTTTAAATTATTATTTAATTTTTAACATTATTGCTATTTTGGCATCTAAGTTATTTTAGAAAATTCGACAGAATAAGAAAGGAGTGGAGAAAAGCAAGACTGGAACGGAAAGCAGAGCTGAATTTTGAACAGAAGCTGCCCAAGACTTTACATGGCATCTTCTTCTTTGCCATATGTTCCACATGCTAAGTTTAGCAGAAGTAAACCCAATAATACTGCAGCTAACTGACTTTAAGAAAAAGTTACAGTTTGTGGAAACTGCAGTGTGGTACAACAGAAATTTCAGGGAAGATCAGCATATACATGTATTCTAAAATAACCTGCTATTCAAATAGTGGAAAAGCAAAAGATATTGTCCCAGAAAATGGACGTATTCTCTGTCTCCAGCTGAATGTAGATAAAAGTATGATGGAGATTAATATCTGACTTGAAGCATCCGGGTTATTCTGGGTAGAAAAAAGTCCTCTGCAAAACTGTAATTAAATTAGTAATATCTATACTGGATATACAAGTTGTAACTTGGAGAGGAGATAAGGTAGTTTCAAAATTACTTTATTGTACTGGTAACATTTTTAGCTAACAAATCTGTGAATGAATATGTCTACTCTTTAAAAATTAGCTGAAACTTGTGGAAAAGCTCAAGAATTTGTGGAAGTCTCAAGAAATAGGCCTTTGCTATTTATTGGAAAAATGAAGTAACACCTTCATCTAAATGTTAAATTCCTGCTCACCTGATTGGATGTACCACAAAGTACTGTTATGGAATTTGAGGTGTATTTTAAGAAAAGCAGAATCAAATTTGTACTAGTGGTTTCTAACAACTTTTCAGTGAAGACATAGCAAGGAAAATGTTGGTGTCTTCAACAGTAGGAAAAAGTAACAGATAAAGGAATAAGGTAATTAGAGATTAAATTGGAATCACAATACCACAATACTGAGCTTTTAGGGGGTTTTGAGGCTTTTTTGTTGTTTTCTTTTTCTTTCTTTGTTTTTTGTTTGGTTTTTTTTTTTTTTTGTTTGTTTGTTGTGGGTTTTTTTTGGTTGGTTTTTTTTTGGCTTGTTAATTTGGAATTTTTTAGCTGTTTAATGTACATATTAGCTTACAGGCATCTTTCTGTTTTGAAGCAAAAAAACGTATCTCCCCAGAAATTCAATTTCTTTAAGAAGGGCAAAAATATAAATTCTAGATAAGTGTTTCCATATCTCAGGCAGACAAGGTACTCTAGTAGTCTATCCAAGCTCTTAACCAAAATATGGAAAGTCTCATGTTTCCATCCAGAATACAAAGCAGACAGACAGGTGCAGATTCACGGCTATGTCAAGAATGAGCAGGTACCAGTAAATACTATTACAGTTATTTGAATATAGCATAGATGAGATTATCTTCTCCTGACTTCCCTGGTTTTTATTACAAAATTATATTTTATATAATTTGTGCTTTCCCCTTTTCACTCTCTTTTAAAAACCTTAAACAGTTCTTTCATATATGCATAAATTTGGTTTTCTCTGTTGCCACTACCCAGTTTATCCACTAACTGCGTAAATGGCATGACACAATTTCGAATAAGGGAAATAATCACATTTTTCTCCTTCACTTTATTCTTGTAAATTTTACCAAGCAAATAAAAAATCTGCCACTTAAGATTATTTTTTTTTTTTTTTTTACTTCTTACTAAATTATTTGTGACCTTCAGAACTGTTCATTAATGACTACAGGAAGTCAATAGTTCATGTAACAAAGTTAATTCCAAATTCATATAAACCTTCTAAATAAAGTTTGAGTTGATACACAAATTAATTTGTGAGGCATTCAAATTATGAATGCTTATTATACTATTATATTTCTAATTAACAACACACCAGCTGCTAAAATTAATTTTAAACATTCATGTGATTTTTTAAAGGTGTGTATTATCATTTTTTGCTAAAGATAGAACCAGTGTAATGAATGCAAAAGAAAATGAAAAAAAGTTGGTTTTTATTCCAGCTACATCATGAAAAAAGATAAAATTTAAATTTAAATTACTCTCACAAAAATATAAGTTCATATATATTATAACATATTATATTATTTCTAGACACAAGTGGTAAAGATTGAACAGGAAATTTTCACAAAAACTCAGAAATTAAGATTCTTTCCAAAATCAAACCAAAACATTTTCACAATTTTCCCTGAATTTTCTTCCTTTTTCTTCTTCCTCTATTGTCTCTCTACTTTGTGTTTTGTGTGAAAACTCTTTGCTTCAGCTCAGAATGGCACTGCCACACTGTTCTTACAAATAATGTGCCTAAGTGTTCATACTGGGAGTTTTGCAATGGGCTGTCAGACTGAATTTGGAGAAGCAGTGGAGGAGGAGAAGGGAAGAGAGATGCAGCCCTCCTGCTGCCCATGTAGCACAGGGTGAGGTGTGCGTTCCATGAATGCCACTACACCAACCCTGCTCTGTGAGGATGTGGCTACACCTTACCTTGGGCCTACAGCAAAATTCCCATTGATGTCAATTGTAGTATAATAAAAACTACTGTGAGAGGACTAGGTATGTCATTATGTCTTGAAGAACTGATAATGTGAGATTCTGAGTTTTGTTTTTGAAGTACACAGGTGAAGTTAGTGCCAAGAGTGTCCATCCCACCTCACAGCTTTTTTGTCCTTGTGTTTCCTTTCACACATATGTTGAGAATGCTGACATTTTAGAATGGATAAGATGAAGAAGGGAGTGTGTGACACCTTAATGTCACAAATCAATAGACTCCTTGAGAACCTGTCAAACTTTAAAAGCATAAAAAGCCTCAGTACTACTGCTTCAGCATGTCTGATTTACTGTGATAACACTCATTTTCACCCTCAAGAGCAGAGGTTCATAGTCAAATAGCAGAGAGTTCCTACTGATCTTTCTATTGAGATAGTCAATGCCTTGAAAAGTCTGTCACAGATTTATAGAAGTTGTTTGCCACAAAATCAGTAGTATGTCTGGATATTAGCAGGAGGTAAGCCTTACTTTTGTCAGCCATGAAGAATGAGAGTAACAAAATCTGCTACTGAAAACATTGTGAAAACAGGTCTTTATCTGATTTTTTTCATGTATTTCAGTGAAGGCAAAGGAGTTTGGACACAGAAAAATTATATTTTCCTAGAAAGGATGAGAACAGATTTATGCCCTATCTGAGGTTATATAGCAAGGTCATTTAAAAGATTTAAAAATCTGCATAAAAATGTATTGAGTTTTCTAGATACTTGTCCCTGTGTTCCAGTCACATCTTGCTCATCCAAATTAGCTGCATGAGAAGTACTTATACTTCTACCCCTTATACAAAGATATATCTTAGTTTCCTTCTTTCACAGGTTTTGTGTGTATATATGTATGTGGTTTGGAGATAGAACATCTGTGTATAACACTGCTCTCAGGGTGATAAATACCAAGAGACAATAATGCTTTCAGCAGACAGAAGAATATATGGAAAGTAATAGAGTTGAAGCTAAAGATTCAAAATACTTTTTTAATGTTTTGACAATGAAGGAGGGAAAGAAAAGTATTCAAAAGCCAGCATCTGAAAACTGTTATGAGATTATTTGTAGTTAAGTGAAATGCAATTAAAATATCAATATGACATCTGTTGACAAGTGAATAGAATTTAGTTTTTAAAAAAAAGTTAAAAATAGATTTGAAGATCACTGCTGAGTAAAAAGTCTTGTCAGGTAGCTAAAAAATAAATTGTGTTTATGTGATATTAACCTAGAGGAAAAATGTTCACAAATGTGTGAAAAGCAATCCATTGTCTGACATTGAAAATACAGATGTTTGCCCGGAGATTACTACCAAAGACATGGGCATTACACTATAAACAATATGTACAAAGGAATGTTTCTCTAGGATTTATTAGGTGTTAAGCAAAGTAGACTGATGGGCTGTGAGGAGAGGCAAGTATATCTGCAGCAGAAGTGTGAGGTACATAGGATCCTGTTCACTGCTCCTTTGAAGAGTCACTTGTGCTCATTTCTGCGGCAGAGGAAAGATTTCACTGAGTACCCACCTCAAATGTGTGGAGTTTGGGGTACATTCACTAGAAATAGAGCAAACATACTGCTTTGGACTCTGGGTCCCAGAATCTGTCCTTAGAGAGTGAAGACAACTTGGTGATGAACTAATTTGCTAGCATAAACTGGCACCAAAGGCCATTTTTATTCATAGTCCCGGAAGGAATATGACCTAGGGAAGAACATAATTCTGGACTCTCAACCTCCTACAGCTGTTACTAAGCTGACACTGCTGATTTATAGCTCTCTCAGGCTGAGTCCTGAAGTCACAAAGCAACAATATATTTCCAGCTGGTGTTTTACTGAGGCCTTAGTCCTTCTGGAGAGTAGAGATTTCTGATACTTCATTAATGTCCTCACAGCAAAGCAAAAAGACTGCATCTCTTAAAACCATTAAAAACTGTGCACTCCTTGACACTGGCCAACATTTTGGCTTGATATAATTCCTTACTCAGGTTTGATATAATTCCTTGCAATACCAAGGAGCAAATTGGTGCATGCTGGAGATCTGGAACACCTCAAAGAGCCTGAGAGCTCTTGGTGCAAGTGACAGAAAATGATCAATAACATCTCAAGATACAAACAAAAAGACAGAAAAATGCATCAAAGTATGCATGTCTTTCAGCAAAGACAGACTGTGCAGACAGAACTATATGGCTAAATTTACACCTGCAAGCATGTTTAAACAGGATTGATGTGCTGACCTAATGTCCAGCTGCTGTCAGAAGGATCTCTCAACTACAGAGCCCACCCCAGCTCCTGGCCATCAGTTCCCACAAGCTCAAACACTCCCCTGGCTTTTCACTAAGCCGACACTTCTCCATAGTTTGGCAGAGTATCATAAAAACATGAAAAGTCAATCTTTTCTGAGAGTTCAATTGTCCTGGCAAAGATCTTAATTGTCCTGGCAGTGAGAATCAAACAATTCTATCAGCCTGGCCATATCAGCTTCATAGGTTTTTGTTTCCAAGCCCCATTTCTCTACTGAATTTCCAGAAATATATGCTTGCCACAAAGTATGCCTGTTTTGAATCCTAGGATCTAATTATTGATAGATTTCCTTTTTGTTTTGCTTATAGGATTTCCATTGACTTACAAAGGTTATTTGATATAGACACATATCTTTCTTCTTTGTGTCACTAAATATATTGGCATGAATTCTCCAATCAGACAATTCAGAAATTAATGGTATCATGCACAAAATTGCTGATTACCGAATATTTTCAAATCTGGTACTATGTTCTCTTATACTCTAGTTTCTCACACCACTACAGAAAAAAAGGAAAGAAAAAAAGAAAAAAGAAAAAAAAAAGAAAAAAAAAAAAAGAAAAAAAAAGAAAAAAGAAAAAGAGAAAACAAAAGGAAAAAAGAAAGAAAAGAAAGAAAAAAACAACCAAAATAGATTTTCAAGTACTTTTATCTTACGCTTTTCTGTTCCCTGAAATAATTTAAATGAGGAATTAGACACAAATAAAGATACATGGGCTTACAGGTCATCCAGGTTTCCATAGATCAGCACCAATCTGTGATAGAGCTAACCTTTGTATACTTTACATGGTGTTGTAAGATTGGCTGCTTTTTAATCAGTTTGGATCTCCTGAGCTATATGTGCTTATGTTAGGTAGAATTTGTGGGGTTTTTTTCCTTTATAATTGCTGTCTTAGATTCAAACATCTGAGACAGTAACTATAGTTGCAAAAATTCTCAATACCACAGAAAAGAATCATGGGTTTGTGAGAATTACATATTATTTTAAGGCCTCCACCTGAAGGTATGTGTACGTCATATGCAGTGGGAAGAGTTTCAAAAGTTGCCATTGCCCTTGGTTCCTCAGGTGGTGCTCTCTCACTTCAGGCAGCCTTGCACTGAGACTCAGGGATCCACATGCTGTTTGCACAGCTTGTGACTGCAATGTACTTGGTGGATGAATCATGTGGGGGGGAAAAAAAAAACAGCTTCTTGCAGTGACAGAAGTCCCAGATCTTTCTAGTCCTTTCAATAGATTCTTTCTGTTGGTAAGTGTCTGTCCTTCAAGCCTTTTCATCTTAGATCATTGCTGATAGACAGCAATGCATTTTATAGCACTCTTGGAAATAACTTCTGTAAGTACTTCCTCAAAGTATTGGTCATTGTTGTAAATGAAAGAGTCTGGGTGGAATTTACTAGTTTGGAAGGTACTAGCATTGGTAGTTGGGTAAAACATATTTCAGGTTCTTTTACTTATGACTTCAATATGGGAAAAAAAAGATGTTGTATTTTTTTTTTATCCAGATGTCAGAGAATTGTTCACTAAGTGCATAACCTTGACACTGTTTATTTATAAAGTTTTTAATTAAAGTTGGTATTCAGAACTTCCTGCCAGCAGCTGTTGAGCAGTGATTTCACTAGTGGCACTGTCAGTTTGAGGGTCTAAATCTGAGAGACAGGAAATCAGTCTGCTGCTGTATGCAGACTTGTAGTAGAGGGTTTGTTAAAAATATATATACACATCCTAACTAATTTTTCAAAAATACTTCAATGTTCTAAATTAAGTAAGTTACTTACAGACTTGGAGGATAAGAACTAAAACCCTGATGCAATCCCAGATGAATTTATCAAAATTCTCTTGACAGCTTTAGAGGTGCTTTAGATATGGATAAAAAGCAGCTGAAGGAGGTGACAGTAAAAATATTATGCTACAAACATTTCAGCATCTAAGTTATTCAGTTAAGAATTTGCCTTCTTTTTTTTTGTTTCAGTTTTCAGTAGGTATATGTGCAGTCAAGTTCAACTGGCATGAATTATAAAATATTAAAAAGAAATAACTTTCAAATTACATCCAAGTTGAAAATCCTAAAATGAAATATTCTTTAGTATTTACTATAGAGCAACAATATGATAAAGCATACATAGAAAAAAGCATATCTGATACTAAAATTGTGGTTTTGTGCTTTTAAACACAAATCTTTAACAATCTGCCATTATCATCCACCTGTCTGTTCTTGTGATGTCCTCATCTGACAAAATGCCACAGACTCTTTCACAAAAAGTTAAAATCTGTTACTTTTTATATGAATCTGACACCATATCCTTGTGGTCAGTTTAAGACAGTCAGCAAGTCAGCACTTTACATGTGCATACATATCCTTTGACAAATAAAGGGGGGAATAAACAGTCTGCTAATTTGTGAGATGAAGTTAGCACTTTAGGAATCAACCTCCTTCCTTGGTCTAATGCAAATAAATAAGATATAGTCATTTCAGTGCAGATGAAAGAACAGTACTTTTGACTGTTCCCTTCTGTCCCTCAGGAAGGCTGCACAAACCACAGTACCTGTATATTTATTCTGCCTGAGGCATATAAGCCAAGCAGCAAATGGAAGGACACATCTCTGCTTACATTCCACACATACACATGCCAGGATAAGACTTGCTTTCAGTGTAGCTCTGTGAAGCCACACATTTCAGAACAGCCACCTGAGTTTTACAAAGATACAATTCATACCTGCCCTTGGGGGGGCATATGGAGCCGGAGCTCTTCCTGAAAAGGCTGCAGCAACATCTCATCTATTTGAAGTTCTTGACATCCTTTTAAGGCCGGGAGAAGGAGATGGGTTTGGCAGCTCCATGTGGCTCCCACACTGGAGGGTCTTGTTTGTGCTAAAACATTCCTGCTGCCTGTCTAAATGCTGCACTTTAGATGTGGTCAAGTGCACAGTCAGAAAACAGTGGTGACTCCTATCAGATGATTTGTAGGGATCAAAGAAACAGGATCACTTTGAGACAGAGAACTTTTGAGAAACAGGAACTGAGGCAAGAAAGCAACAATAATTTTCTTAAATGCATTTTTTTTTCATAAGGAGCTTCACATACTGTTCTTTAACTCACATCCACCCGTGACCTCTGCAATATTTTTCTTCTTTAATTGCAAACAAAAATAGATCAGTCCCTCAATATTTAGATTGCAGATGAATATTCAGTAGTGGGTGAAACCTGAAAATATGCAATTTGCAGATTAGGTCCAAGACTTTCAAAGCATTATCACTACCCAGTGAACTCATCTGTAAAACTATGCTTCAATTCAGTACACCTTTGCATCCTTAACAAGTTATCTGTCTACAAAAGTTCCCTGGTCCCAATACATATGTGAACTTTAGTCTTCTAGTGCTTGTGAAAGCCTACAGAGACTCATTCATCAGAGGTTGCTCCCTGACCTAGAGCTGACTACAGCTTTAGTTCCCATTACTTTTTCATGAAATTTCTCACTTAACACTGTGTGCATAGAATGAAATGTTTCCATTAAAAGTCTTTGAAACATATGTTTAACAGGACCTGCTGTTCCTGTCTTATTGCATTGTATCAGTCAGGAGAAGAGCAAAGATCTTTAAGAATGTTTCCTATGTATTTTTGAAGCAGTTTGGAAGGTGTTGTTGTATTTTGTTGCCATCATTGATTGAAGGCTCTCTGTGTCTCCATCTCCAGTTTTGTCCTGCTCATGTTCTGAGATAAGGGTTTCAAAGAATAAAGCTTTGTAATGGGAAAGTAAGATCCAGAGAACAGGAGGGTCTCTAATTGCTGTTATTCTCATGGAGAAAAAGAAGTTTACCCTTCTCTTTCTGACCAAGGGAAAATGCTCTACTTAATGGATACATTGATTAAGGAAATGCCTAATCTTTGTAGGACTGATTATGGTTTTACCTCTGTGTTAGAGCAACAGGATGCGGTTTCATAAGGCTTACAGTGGGGAGCTAACATTATATCATCTAACTGGCAAGTTGTATTTCTTAGTTAAGTTTTACAATATCTGCAGGCCAAAGACAGACTAAAGACTTTGGGTTTTTTTCCCCTCAGCATTTGAAATAGTTTCCAGTCAAAATCAGACAGCAGAGTAGAGATGGGGTGGTGAGAGCCGTGCAAGGTTGAGGAATTAGTTTAGTGAGATAGGCTTACGTAACTGAGCCATGAGGTGTCCTGAAGTGGGGGATGAAAAGGTCAATGTGCCTGGGAGAAGGGGGTCAAAGGTACTCAGGGAAAATGGGGGGGATACTTTTCTAAATTATTCCAAATCTGCCAGTCTTTGGGAACTTGCCCAAAATGTGTGCTGGAAATGCCACCAACTGCTAATTTCTTAAAGCCTCTGCTTACATCTGGCCTCTGCTACAGGACAAACCATGCAGCCCTCAGTAGACCTGGGTAAGTGACAGCTAGGTATTTCATTTTGATCTGGGGAACACTCCCAGAGAGTTCAAAAATAACCTTCAAACTTACTAAAGATTAATACAAAGAATTAAAAATATTTAAGAACTACACCAGCCTCCAAGTTGAATTTGAAAAATAACAGATTAAATTGTTAATTACATTGGAAGTGGGGAAACTTATAAGGAGGCAATACTGCAGCAAAGAATCTCTTTCAGAATTAAAACAATCAGAAAATCATTCTAGTTTTATATGCATGTATACATCTGTATATGTATATATATATATATAAAACTGATGTATTACTGATGTACAGTAGTACTACTGTACATCAGTAGTACATCAGTATTATATGTAGGGCAATACAAATAAAGTACAAAAAATGATGATGTAGGGCAATACAAATAAAGTACAAAAATAGTCATCTGAGACAAATTTTATTGATTTTTTTTTCACTTTGACAGACATAGAGAGACAGATATTTATAAATGTGCCTTGATATTTATAAATTTTAAATATAAACAAAAATATTATACTTTCCTCAAAGGGCATTTTTTACTTCTAAGAAGCTAGAAAACTGATACTTAAGAAACAATGGAGAAAGAATAAATACATGCAGGATGACGATGGGGTGGAGCAATATCTTGGAGATATATTTAACTAATCTTTCCTTTTTTTGATGATTTGCTTTATTGTGGGTTGGAGGGTTTTTTCCCAAAGATATCTACTAGACAAAGACAATTCCTGTTATCTCCATTGACATCAAATAAATAACTAAAAATAGGATTTCTGAATAGAGAAAATGATGTCATGCTTGGAAGCAATGCTGTTGTTGACTTTAGCTGGGAGAGGCAGTATTCAGTGTGAGTGGTAGATAGTGATTTGGAACTAGATCAAGTCAGCAAACTTTCCATTAGAGCCCTTGAACACTCTTGTTCTGCTTTATCTTTAATCTCAGCAGGCAAGTAGCTCCTCCACAATCACTAAAGGGCTTATTCTGTGTTCAGATCATCTCTATGAAGTAACTGTCCTCTCTAGATCTGGATTCTATTTCACTGCTCTCACATGAACCTGACTATTCCATTACTTTGTTCAAAGGTGAAACACAACAACTTTGATAAGTAATTTCTACAGATTAAACTTCAGCATGTGCTGTTTCAGCAACATGATTTTCAAAAAAACCGAAGTTAATATTCCACACGGAATCCTCAGACGTTATAATTTTTTTCATTTATTTTTACCAGAACATGCATAATAAGAAACCCCAAATAAAAAATAGAACAAGATTTGATTATAGTTAATCAAAGTGTCATTAAAATTGATAATGCCATTAGTTTAAGTTCATAAAATGGAGGGGAACAAATTATCTCAGAAATTTGCTAGTTTTTTCGATTTATGATAAACTTCATTCCCGTTCTTTCTCTGTCTCAGACTTTCATTCCCATTTCCCCTTCAAGTAGGAAACAGAGAGCGAAGCCCAGATTCCAGCATCTGGAGCTGATGTCAAATCTGTTTAATAATCAGACTAAGGTTTTTCAGGTCTAGGAAGTGTCTGAAGAATTAAAATGCATTTATAGCTTTTAAATGATCATCTTACGTATTGAGAACTACTATGGGAAGATGATCCTGTCAAACTAATACAACGCTGTAAAAATTTGCCAGATGAACCCGCTTTAGACAAATGATTCTTTATTTTCATATACATACACCCATCCCCTCTGTACATTTGAGGATATTTGTGCATGTTCCAAGTAAATACCATTCTTTTCAAGGCACAATTTTTTTTACTGTGAAGACACCTAAAGGTTCAAGCATCCCTTTCAAGGGTGTATTGCCAGAGGTCCAGCACCTCTTTAGTAACCATGCTGTTTCTTAAGGCCCCTCGTTCAGGTACTTGTGCTACCCACTGCTGTGCTGGGCTGTGTATTCCAGGAGCCAGGAGTGCTCCAAGAGCTTGCTTTATCTGGGCGAGCGCCAATGACCGTAATTCTAACAACCCATCTGAGACATATGATAGTCTAGCACTTTTCTAGACTAATTAGCAATGTTTTGGAGACAGGTCAATAACTTCCTTTGCAGATGATTAAAAAGTTCTCAGGTAATGTCAGGGAGGGGAGTTCATTTGGCGGAGAGGTTGATTTTGGCTCATTATTTTACATTTGAAGCACCTCGTCATAAATTTCTCCACTAGGCTGACATTTTAGATTGCACCAATTATTCTTGATAGCTGAAGTTATCTATATTAAATCGTTACAAGCAGTCATGAGTAGCAGTATATGCTTTTACCACATAGAAGAAAAAATAAGAATAGTATTTTTCTAGTAGTAAATGACTCATCGGGAGACTGGAGACAGTATTTGGACTTCATAGCCTCAAATTTGCCTCAAAGCCCTTCATTTAACAAAAAAAAAAAAAAAAAGTTATGAAACACTTCAGCAGAATTATTCAGATGAATTATCTTCATTCCCTCTCCTTCAATTTTAAAATTTTATGAATATTAGGAAAAAATAAAGTGAGGTTAGTGAGTTTTCAATATGAGTGTTGCTATAAGCCATTCTAAGCTGCATTGTTTTTTGCCTGTAGGTCAAAAAAGATAGAAAAAGATAGAAAATCTAATTGTCTTTGAAGTGCCAGACTTTTTTCAGTACTGGATCTCATTACTATTGTGCTTCCATGACTTAATTTTTCTCAAGTTTTGAGGCTGTATACCTTATAATTTTAACAAATTTATTCAAAATACAATTAAGTTTCCCAACAGATAATTATAAAAAGTGACTCTGACCTTTTATTCATGACTTATATCATCAAGTTGTCCATTGTGACATAGTTTTAAATAAAGTTTATTTTCCAGTTTGATCTAGTATTTAAAAACAACAAGACTTATGAGACCTGATGTCTTACTCTCTTTGTTCTATGCTAGTTTGTAACTTTAGATTCATACCCTTTCTTTTCACATGTGCAAAGAGAAGATGCAGAAATTAAGGTAAATATTCACATAATGCAAAGATAAGATATAAATTGATCTCTCCTGGACTACTGCTTTCTTCTGAATCCATTTTGCAAGCTGTAAAATGTGTAGTTAGTATTAATCTCATAGCAGGGCTTGAATGATTACTACCTTAGAGTTATGAGACTTTGAAAAAAGCTCTACAGTAGAAAAATAAATCACATTTTTCCTCAGCTCAGAGTGACACAAGCAGCATGACTTGAGATAATAATTTTATGAAACATGTTAAAGGTTAAAATAAAATTACTTATACCATTGGCCTCTCAATGGGTTTTACAGTCTGGCTAAAATTACTAGAGACCTAAAAATCAACTCATTTTGCATTGAACTGAAATAGCTGAGGATTTATACAAAGTAAAAAGAACTTAACAAACAGATATTTTGGGAAGTTTTATGTTTTTTTCAAAAGGGAAAAATATTTGAAATGGAATGAAGCATTTTGCTCAACAAAAATGTAGTTTGTTTTTTTTTTATTTCAGGTTAGTTGATGCTTTTTTCTAGCCTTCTTTTTAATTTCAGTCACATTGAAATGAAAAGTACACCTGTGTAAAAAAAGGTTGAAATGCTTAATTTAAAAACTGTCAAAACAACATTTCTACATCTCCTTTTTTTACCTAACAGAAAATATACAGAGATGTCACTCAAATAATTGTTTTTCAATACTATCTTTAGTAAAGGTTCTAAACAGTAATGAAGATTATTTTGCTCAACCCAGCAGGATAAATAAAAGTCTAAATGTAAACAGAAGAAATAATTGTTCAGATTATCCCACTTTAACCCTCAATCACAGTAATAAACAATTTATTAGTAATTTCACCTCGAGATAACTGTTAATCATAATTTTGGTTAACTTCAGTAACAAAGAGAGGGATGTGAATAATTAAAGTATCTGTTTTCTCTAGTCAAAGTGCATTATCATTTTAGGTAGAAACATATGCTTTTTTGCATATAGATCAGATCCTTCAAATGGTGGACTTATCATAGAAAGAGCCAGCAGTGAGTATTTCCTTGTCATTTTGTTTTGAATGAACTATACAGAATATTTGAAACTTATTTCCTTAAGCTTCACTACACTGAAAAGACACTAATCCTAATGTTAATAATACTTCGCTAGCAGCCACAGTCAGAATCTATCATTAGCATATTGTCATTTCATTTATTTCCTATAAAAGTAGGTAAATACTCATCATCTGAGTCATTTCATATTGCACTGGCAATACAAAATACATTATAAAGAACAATCATACTCTGATGGCATTGGATTACATAGTTTGTTGGGTCTATTCCATCTATAATTTTCATGATGGCTTCTTGAGTGACTTATGCTGCACTAATCTGCTACTCCATAGTTGAAATGGATTTAGAGCAAATCTTTCTCCACAGGTGGCATTTCCCAGTAATGAATCCTGCCATTCAATTATATAATCAGAGTAATTTCTTCATGTTAAAAAAGACCCCTTCTTGAGTGGCACATAAATTGCCACCGGATTAAATTAGTGCTACTGCCAGGGCTTTGAGATTTCTCCAGTTGACAGACAGCACAGTACTGCTAATGATGAAGAGAAAACATGTCAAATCAGACATTTTTCAACTTTATTTTTCCATCTCTTCACATTGGTTTCTTTGTACTTGCTTTTACAATATTGTGGGCTTTGGGTATCTTTGAAATTATTGTACCCAGGGTGCGCCCAGAGTCACCACAGAGACTTTCAGTGCTTCTGTTTAGAAATGTTCATCTTTACTGAGGAATGACCAGTTGGGTCGAATAAGAGGAAAGAATAAATTAAAAAAAAAAATTAACACTAATAATATACTTGGTTTACAAATAGTCATAAACTTCTGCTGAGTATGTCAGTTTGATTTACCCTTCTACATCAAAGCTAGCACAGCATTAAAGAATTTGCAAAATCAGAGCTCTCTCCTGAGTGCAATAGGGTATCATATTTTGCATACACAGGCAGTGGCGAGAATACTAAAAACTACTAATTTGTTAACCTTAGACTTGGTCCCATGGTAAGCCCTCAAATAAAACAAACAAAAGATCTGTATAGCTTGCAGAGCTACTGTTGATGGATTTCTAGCTACTTTGTGCCTGTTGTGCCAATCTTTCAGTGGAAAAAAAAGTTCCAGTTTGACAAATAAATAGTAAATATATAAATTAATTGAAAGCATAGTTTTTTATTTCTTTAAGTAGAAGTGAAGGGAGGGAACACAAAGTAACACAAGCAAAAATAGCTAGTTGAAAGGGAGAAAAAGGGGCAAATATTTCAGTGTTTTCTATTGCAGTTGTGAAGCATGTCTGCTTTCAGATGTTACATTTTACCACAGACTTCACCACAGCAGACTAAAAGTATGCAGGGCATCTGTAAAAAGTTAAGAAACATTGCTGTTGTTCCTGCAGAAGCATCTTAAACTGTACTAGCACTCTTGGTGATAGAGTTGGTGTTACAGCTCCCCTTTCACAGAGAGCTGAGCACGCTTCAGCCTGACCTGGTGCCCCTGTAGTGTGCACGTTCTCATACCAGCAGAGTAACACCACCTCTCCACACAGGCTCACTGGGAGCACTGCCTCACTCCTCTATTACCTGCTCCTAAGTTTCAACCCAAAGAAGCAAAAGAGAATAAGGAAGTTTTTCCCAGTGACACTTCCATCAGAACTTCCACTTTTAAATAGTTGTTTTACAGCACGGAGAGCTAAGTCTTAGGTACATCTCTCCATTACACAAGCAGTGTCACAGAGCCCACCCCACTGATCTTCCTTTCAGCTACTTAAAACCATTATCTATGTGCTTAATTACCGGATAAATTGCTGGTGGATAAAAAAAACAAACCTAAAAACAACCACCAAAACCTGACAACTAACAAAATAAACAAAACAAACCACACATCTGAAACCCTGCTCTTTTGTTCTTGGTCCCATACCAACCAGTATCTGTTGGGAGCCCTTACAAACTTCTGAGTGAAACAAAGGACTATTCTTTGAGCTCAAATGTTTCCTTTAAGAACACTTGCTCTTGACAGACTTTTTCAGAATCTGTCCTGTTCTCTAGGGTCAATGCATCAGACAACTTCTTTGAGACACCTTTGACCTTAATTCTGAGACATATTCGCCGGGTAACTGCTTAGAGACTAGGACATAATGCTTCACAGATCTGAGATCCAAACTTTTACCCTTCAGTACACAGCCCCACAAGAAGGGAAGTGCCATTGTAGAAAAGCAGTCAGCTTTGATTCATACCTTACTACATACTACACAGTATCTACTTCATACTACACAGAAAAAAACTTCCCAGCAGACATTTAAGAAAAACTTCATTCACACAGAAAATTGCTGCCTGGACTTAGGAGATTGTACATGACCATGAAGGAGAACAACAGTAAATATAAACCGTGGAGGGTAGCTATTCATTAAAAAGTTAAAAGAAATTAAAAAAAAAAAAAGTTTGAGCACCGAACAAAATAGAGAGATTATCACTGTTCCAGTAAGTACTGGTCAAATACAAAGTCACCAGAGATTTGCAAATTTCTGCGAGTAACAGAAAGCAAGTGTACACACACAAAAAAAAGTGAAAGTGATCAGACTCAAAGGGTACAAATTTTTGTAGCTGTAAACTTTTCTTTAAACCATTTTCAAAATCTATCTACTAACTTTTACAAACATAAGTTGAAGGAAAGCTTTAGAGTATAATTTTGTTGGTAATATAGTTACTCAAATTACTTTAAAAAAATAATTTATAGTTTATTCAATGCTACTTAATAAAAGCATCTATGCACTTCATACATATGTCTGCTTGACACATAAAAATGTGAAATTTAGTTAAATAATCTGTTAGAAGTGGTCATCCAGGTATTACTGAGCATATAAAATATATCAAAATTTTTATATTTCTTCAATATTGTATCCATGAATAAATTATCCTTTATAGAATCATAGAATGGTTTGAGGCAAAAAGCTGTTGAGTACCTGAGATTTCTCCCTCTCCTGACTAATCATGACTTCTCTGTCCAGGACTCACATTTTCCATATTCTTTATCTTGTCATTGATTTGCATAAAGAATATTATTATGCTACCTTTGATGGCCTTGGCCAGATTTACTTCTGCCACTGTTTTAGCTTTCCTAATCTGCTTACTGGCTGCTCAGACAATCTCTTTGTATTCCTCCCAGGATACCTTTCACCACTTCCACCATCTTTAAACTACCTGTTTGTGTTTAACTTTGTTCAAGAGCTCTATTACCAATTTTCTGTCTGTAGGGATGCATTGCTGTTGACTCTGGAGGAGAGAGTCCTTGACTATCGCCCAGCTCTCTGGGGCCCCTCTTCTCTCCAGGGCTCCATCCCATGACTGCCTATCAAAGAGATCATTGAAGTCTGCACTCTTGAACCTTAGGATAATGAGCTTTTTTTGTTGCCTCACAGATCTCAAACTTCACTGAATTGTCAAAGCAGCCCAAAATACCCTTTGTCTTCACATCCCCCACTATCTCCTCCTTGTTGTTGAGAACAAGGTCCAACACAGCCTTTCCTCGTTGGATCCTCAGTAACTTTGGGAAGAAGGTTGTTATCAATGCACTCTAGGAACCTCCTGGATTGCCTGTGTCCTGCCCTGAGGTCCCCTCAAAAGATGCTGGTGTGGTTGGAGTCCCCCATGAGGGCCAGGTCTTGAAAACACAAGGCTGTGCCTCTCTCTCTGTAGAGGGCTTCATTGTCTTGGTCTTCTGGGCCACAGAATAAAATCACCTGCCTCTGTCCTCCCTTTAATCCTGACCAGAATCTGAATACCTTTGTTTGTAAAGCTCAGTACTGGTATGAGAATCTGGTGGTATTCGAACATTTTCATGAGTAAAAAAAAATTGTAGAAAACCGACAAGCACGGTGGAATGACAGAGCCATTGACTGTAGGATCTCTTGTTTATCAACTCTGGCTCACATTGAGTGAACAAACTATTCTAAATTCTTGTGCATATCCAAAGTCTTTCTTCCCCTTCCTCCCCACTTCCAGCCAGGACCAGTCACTTGAGCACAGACTCAGAGCACACACATTTCTCAACAATTCCCTAAGATTTTATTATTGTGTGGTTTGGATAGGAATTTTAATTAGAATACAAGAAGTCTGACATTCACACAGACTTTTGAAATATCTTCTGCCATTTGTTGAAATACACAATGTACAATGACATTAAAGCAGAACTTCAGTTTCTCTTTTTCTTAATTGATTGCATTACTCCAAATAAATGCCCAAATATCAAAATTATGAGAACAATTGTATTATGACAAAACCAGGCTTATGTCCCGCTTCCCTCCTGCAATAAAATATGTATAAACAATGTAAAATAACTGCTTTGCTCTATCACCATCCACTAGCCATGTCTTATTCACCTTATCTACTTTTCTCATCACATTAATAATTGAAGGTCACATCACATGGGATCTTCCTCGGCCTTTCAATTGCTTGACTGAAAGGAGGAATATAGAATTTTCATTTTGGTGTGGAAGTCTCCTCATTTAACTGTGAAGACAAAAAATTGTCAGGAGGCTTTTTTTTTATTGTTGGGGCTTAGTGGCTTTTTTTTTTTTTATTTTGTTTGGGTTTTTTGGATGAGAGGTATGGTTGTTGTTGCTTTGGTTTGTTTGTTTTGGTTTGGTTTTTTGGGGGTTGTGAGCCAGGTTGGGAGTTTTTTGCTCCCTCTTTTTTTATACAGTGTGTAAGGAAATGGAATGTGCAACAGCACTCCAGGACAGTTTTTTCATCAGGAAAATGTTTCCAGTTAGTTTTGAAGCAGCATTAATTCATGATTCTGCATAACATTTGATGCAAAGTAGTCTTGCACTATGTAAATTCTCAAACTGTTGGCAGAGTTTTCTGATACCTAAATAAGATTAAGGTAATGACTGAAAAAAACTGCATAAAAATGAGGGTGAAATGCTTACACCGGAATAGAACTAATGATAAAATAATCAGGAGGAATTTATTTTTGATCTTTCTCTCTCTCAAAACTGGCATAGAATGTGGTCTTTATGGACTCTCAGCTTCCCACAGCATAAAATAACAATAATTCTGTAGGGAAAGGAAATATGTAAATTTTAAGAAAGAAAGAATAAAGATCAGCTATAAAAAATATAGCATAACCAATTGAGGAAATGACAAGGTAAGAAAGAAGGATACAATACTACATTTTCCTCCCTTTTTAACGCTCTCAAGACCAGTGGTTTATGAAACCCAATTCAAGTCATAACCCTGACCCTTTTCGAATGGAAGCATAATTCTACATCTAGATCAGGGTTTTATTCTACCATTGGCTTGCTTCACAGTTTTTACTTCATTAAATTTTGTCTGGGATTAGCAATAATTGGTATATTTAGGGTTGAAATCATTGTTGAGGATAGCTGGTGATTTAATGCTTAAGTAAACTCCTGCAAAGCTGCCTGTACTTAGGTTTTATATCCAAGTAACTACTTGGTAAAGTACAAACATAGGACAGGAAGGAAGTATTATGTAAGAGGAAATGTGAAGCTGGATTGAAAATGTGATTCAAATATGAGTCCGGAAAGAGCAGTAAAAAATGATTGAGTTTTAGATAGTGCTCCTGCTCTGAAGATTTTCCTTGTCTGAAAGAAAACACAGGGCTAGTTTCAGTGAATTTGGCAGCATTAGGATTCTTTTCAGAATAAGTTGTGAGATAACTATGTGGAGTTTTGAAGACTAGACATAGCTGAGGTGGTTATAGAACAAAAGCATTGAAATATGTGTGCCATTGGGTTAGGCCTTCCTTAAGGTCAGGATAGGACCCCTGGGCTGGCATGCCTGGACTAAGTGGGGTTTGCAGATGCTTTTTAAACCATCATCATCTGATTCAAGTAGGAGTTGCTTGGTTTATCGAGAACTATCAAAGTAAATTCAGAGAAAATTTAAAATAAAGCACTCAATTTAGCATAAATTCTTTTTGCATCTAGCTTTATTCATACTCCTTGTTTTGTGGGTAAAATAAGTATGGTACTCACACACTAGTTTTCACTTATTTAGTCTTTTTTATTGTGATGCTACCTTCTTTTCAAACAATAACATTCTTAAATTGGCTTTTTAATACATGCTGTGAACTTCTTATAAAATGCTTTTACAGGAAAACCATTTTGTTTTTAGTTTGCCACTGAAAATTTTAAAGAAAATGACAGAGGCAAAAAAATGTCCCAGAACCTTGAACCATAACTCAGTAGTAAACTTCAGCTACTGCATTTCCTTCATATCTGTTTTCTGAGCACTGTTACAACAGCTCTGTTGCCATGGTCTTGTTTTTCTCTCAGCTGAGTTAATTCCCAACCATTGTAAACAAATTAACACAAATTATTAGTTTTCTCACTTTTGCACAATGTCAGAGTGGTGTCTTACTCCCAGTCACATGAATGAAACACGTTCTCTCCAGCATTTAACACTTAACAAAGCTTATCTTCCTTGAACTTTACTGAATGCATGTGCTGTAGCCATTCTGGATACACTGGAGAAGCCCTTACTCATTTTCAACAACACTTACTCGTGCCTCAAGTGCCAGAGAACTAATCTGGCTTCAAACGAGTGCCAGCTGTATGTGTGCATCTACATTGCGTCAAGCTGATACAGTAGATTGGGGAATGTTTTATATTATGTTTTCAGATTTTTTACAGCTTTGCAGCCAGGAGTGTATATATTTTACATAAATATTGCAAAAAGAAATCAATAGCCTTGATTTTTGAAAGAAGCATTAAATTAAACAATGAACAGATGGAAGACATTTTTTTTCCTTCTTCAACAGAATTAGGTGACATTTAAAATATTCTAGACACTGAATCTAATCCTTTTCTCTGATGACTGGCATTACTCTTAGCCTTTAATTTTACTCCTTTAGTAAAAAATATAATTATACTAAAAACATTTCTTGCTTTATGTTTTCATTGTTCTTTTTCTGAGTTTATTTCTGTGGAAATTCCTGAGTGAAAGGAAGCTCTGTTAACCTGTGTCTTCAACACATACACACCCACCCCTTTCACTACATTTCAAAGCTTGATTTTTCTTCTAATGAAATCAAGGCTATTATACTCACATTTTTTCATCAAACTCCATCATAAATTCAATGAGCCATGCCATCTGAAGAGGTTTCTTTCTCTCTACTGACTATTAAGTTACTAGCCACAAATAACTTCATTAAAATAAATACGAATTCCATTTTCAGTAATGTAGATGAAATAAAAGAATTACCTATGTGTGCTTCAAATACTTTCCTACTTTTTGCCCTGAAGAGTCAACTTCAGGAAATGCATGAACACACTGCCCTATGGACTCCTTCCATTAATGCTCATCTCTTGCAGCTGGGAACCAGAACATCCCAGCACTGCATATAATAGAGAGGTAATCAAAATTATGATTTGAAGTTTGATTGCTTATTTCCTCTCTTTGACTTCTGGTTTTCACTTGTTCTTTGGAAACATATTTGTGTAGTAGTCAGCAAATAAATGTCCCTGTGTTTATCCACAAACACAACCATCTTAATTTCCTTGACCTGAAGACAGGAAACCTCATATGAATTTGGCAGCGCTCAACACAGAAGGGAGTGGTGAGGTGAACACTTGCCTAGCTCCCAAACTGAGTTAGAACTGTCCATAGAACACATCACCTCTCCTTTACCTTTCAGTGTATTGCATGCCAAAGGATACCTAATCAGATTACTGATATTACAAACCAACGTGTTAATAAAATGCTACTTTCTGCAAGAATGTCTTCCTGTTTTGACAAAGTCTTTTGTCTCCATGTTGATAATGACCTTTATCTTAATGAGAAAGAAGAGTATCCAGTTCTCTGTGAAAATCTAGTTTCTTTAATTATTTCCCATTAATTCCACTGCTTGCTAACACATGCTCTGTTATGCTATCCTTTAGGAAAACTGCTTCATGCCCCTGTAAATCACCCAGGAAGAATCTTTAATCGTCTTTGACAGAAAAGTGTAAAAGATTTTACTCAAAGTACTAAAAAATGTGAATGGTTCACATCTGCAGGTAAGCTTATTTTTTCAGCCTCTCTTTACTTCTAGTTATTCTACAAGTACACTAAGCCATTCTTCCCTCTGTACTTCTTAAAACCTCACAACAGAACACAACCAAAAATAGTCTTAAGTTCTCATCATCAGCTTCCAAACTAATAAGCAGGCAATGGTATCTGAAATTCTTGCACCATATGATGCAGAGAGAGAGAAGGACATGATTAGAAGCATCTCTCCCTTGGAAACAGTTGTCTGTATGTAGTTCCCTAATTAATGTCTTTAACTGCACTGGAGTAAAGTTTCTGTTGAAAGGATTTGTTAACAGTGGCACTAATTTAATTTTTGCATGACACTCTGTGACTTAAATTTTAGCTATACAAATGGTCCTTTAACATTTATACTATTGGTCTGGCTTGAGAGAAAGAGCCTCAGGCTAAAAGACATACCACAATAACAAGTCAATTTAAATCACTAGAAGCAATAAATGAAATGAAAATTTTCCACCTCTTTTTTTTTCTCAAAATGCCTCATTTAAATATATAGTTTTCAAAATCTGTTCTTTTGAAAAAGTGGGGTTTAGTTTGTGCCTTTTTAATGAAAAGAGCTATATTGTAAGCATACAAAGCAGATGTTCATAGAAGTAGATACCTACATTATGTAAATATAGTCAACTGCCCAGCCTTTAGTGGATCTCCGTTAATCCATATTCTGGTATCAGGATAAATTTTGTTTGTTGTATAAACAATGCTAATACAGCTATAGATTGCAGTCTATTTTAATAAGTACTACACTAGTAATCCTTACTTACAATTTAATATGTATATTTAGACTCCTTTTGAGTGTTATTTCTATATATCATGAATTAGACCCAAAAGAGTTTTTAAAATAGTACTTTTCCTAAGAAAAGTGTTATTTAAGAATTAAAGTAAAAACAGTAATGAGAACACTGCTTTACAGTGATAAAAATATACTAAAGATGATAAATGTGAAATTTTGTAAATAGTCTTGTCATGACTTCTCTGTTTCACATAAAAAATAAAGTCTTTCCCTTTTCAATCAGTAAAAAAGTTTCCCATTACCTCAATGGTACAGCATCAGATCTGTCATAAACCAGAATCCTCTTGCATTATATGTCTGTTCAGAGTATATTTCATGGGCTGTAAATCATCCTCAGCATTTCTCTGAGAAACAGCTGTGTTAACAAGTCTCTTCCATTGGCTAAGCAGCAGGAAGCCCCTGCAAATTCTGTCATCAACACCAAGAGTGCACCCACATTGCAGAAAGAGCATCTGAAAGAGAAGCTGAGGCATGGCTCACTTTAGCACAACTAGGAAGCAGGAAAGAAAAAAACAATAATAGTAATAATAAAAAAGAAGTAAAATACTTCCTTAGAAATATATCAGTGTTGCTATTCCGTAGCCTCACTGACACAAAAGAACTATGAACAGCCAGAGCATATATAGAAAAGAAATAAAGTGCCACACAAAAATTGTGATGTATTTTATTTTTTTCTTCTTCTCCTAGAGGACTTTACTGACTCTGACAGGAAAAGAAATGCTGTACTGAAGTTTAAATATATTTCATCCTTCGTAAATGTACACTCACCCGCAGAACCTCACTTCAGGAATTACCTCAGATTGATGCAGGCATGAACAGTCAGCAGCCCGGAAAAACAGCTTACAAGTACGAAAAATGTAGTACACCAAGCAAAACACAGCACAACATTGTTTTCTATGTGGAAGTGAAAAACCCTGGCCCCTGTATTTATCACCCCATTCCATTACCCGCAGCAGTTTATGCGAGGGCTTGTATGAGTAGGCATCAGAGGTGAATATTGAACACACAAGCCAGCATTATAAATACAATATGGAAATCTGCCCTGCTTTCCTTGGCCCTGGAGGCTCCAGGCACACCAAAGAGCCCCCTGGCTGGTGCCCACCCTCCCCTGCAAGATGCCTCCTCCCCACCAAGCACCCAAGCACAGCGGCCTGGTGTAAAGTACTAAATCATTAAAAAAAAAAAAAAAAATACAAAAACAATGAGCTCACATAAAGGGGATTATAGTAAGCAAGAACTGCAGAGGAAAAATTCAGGCTGAATGATTGTTTACTCAAGTAATCATATTCTAAAAGCTGAATAATCTCTTCCCTCCACAGTCATAGGGGACTCTAGATACTGAAGCCACCGTGTCTTTTAATAAAACATGAGGAAATAGAGGCAGGAGCTGCCCAACAGGTTACTTTTCATAAGGGTGAAAAATTCCTGAGGAAAAATATTGGAAAAAAAATTACGACCTTTTTATCTTTTTTAGACAAACAATTTCAGGTAGAAATCCTTATGGAGGCAGTCAAACTAATTAAAATTTTTTCTCGTTTGACTCCTGGTCAAGAAAATAGGTCTTGGATGGTAATGATGATTATTACTGTTCTTGTTGAAAAGAGAGGCTTAAAGTAAAAAAACATCTCTTTTCATAAAGTGGATAAGCTCCTCTGTCCAAAATATTTTCTAGTTTGAGAGGAACAGTAAGGTAAAATAAGGAAAACAAATTTTATTATGTTCATTTATAAGGAAAGAAATTATGCACAAAGAAATCTAACTCCTTTCTTATAGTTAGAAGTTTATGTTAAGGAACAAATTAATTGAAATCAACTGAATTACAGTAGAAAGTCGTCTTCTCTTTACAATAAATGGTATGGCCAGATAAAATAGCAAAAATAACTCTCTATAGCATGCATCGAATCAAATTCTACAGTCCATATAGCTTTCCCTAACAGCAAGAAGAGAGTAAAATTTTCAGAATATTAAGATATCAAGTTTTGTAATGTTTCTTTATTTTATTAAGCTAAATTGTTACTAAAATTTCCTACCGGTGTTTCCAGAGACCACACAACTCTAATAATAGATCCATGCTGAACCAGCCTCATGATTTGATCCCAAATGGAGGAAAAATTTTCCTTTCCATTTTTCAGTATTTCTAAGGGCTTTGCTTCAAAAAGATTCAGCAAAAATTTGCAGTAATAGCCCAAAGTGCAGACAATTGTCTGTGTTTCAGGCTCCTGTGAGCTTATCAGAAGCCCTTGAAAGGCAGATTAGAAGATTAGTAATGTCCATTATGACTATTTGAAAAAGAAAAGTTACAGCAATGGGTTCTCCAGCTCACAGGATTTCACAACTAGATGTGTAGGATGGATGCACTTCCATCAGTAGAAACTACATATAAGCACCCCAGGTTTTAACTCATCCCTAACTTACTCAAAATTTTCTTTAGACTTCAGCCTGTACCTTCAAATTAAAGAATGTTTCTTAATGTCACTCAGTCTTTATCAGCAAGAAATGCAACAAGAAATCTTGTTCTATTTTGGGCAATTTTGATCACTGTTCCTGAAAAATACAGAAAACAAGTGAGAAAATGAAAAAAAAAAAAAAAAAACGAAAACACTGAAGATTTTTCGAACAGTGAAAGTCATCCTCACTTTCAATACTTTTGGAGGACTAGGTATAACTTTATTTATTCCAGATTATTAAAGCATCTTTTATTTATTATTTTTACATTGTACAATCTAATATTTGTACTGCAATAGAAAATAATTTCCATAACTGACTACCAGCAATATATGAGGAGATTTTGTAACTGAATTATTTATAAATAGAAAGGTGTAGTCAAATTATCCATCTGCATTATTATTTCTGTAAATACCTCTTTTTTACATAATATTTTAGTTAACAATAGACAGTAGAAATTACATAATGTAAAAAAAAGGTGATATTATTTCATGAGAGAAATACCTCTGACTTTAGAAATTATTTTACTGCCCTGAGCTTTCACTACAATCAAGGCATTGACTAACATGGTTTAATTTGTACTTCTGCTAAAAAGGCAAAGCTGATAGATTGGTGATGAGATCATTAGTTTACTGTTTCTTCAGCTGTGATAAATTTTGGCGGAGAAATTACAATAATCTGAGAGCTTAATTTTCCTCAGCCAATAGTTTCACTTCCAAAATGATTTGGTGTTGGTATACCTGGATTTTTCTAGTCATTTAGGGTAAAAGAATTTATTTGCCAGATGAAGAAGAATGATTCTTTGACTACTGACATTCAAAATTACCAAAAGTATTAGTAGTCTTTTGGTTTTGCAGTAGGTTCTATTATTTTTCACTTTTATATCTCTATGACTTTAAATCTTCACATGAATTGCTGATAAAATGGATAGCTAAAATTGAAACAGAAGCCAATATGGTGCCACTCATTCATTCTGCAATATCCAGGTGGTGTGGACTAAAAAACAATATCACATGAAGATGATTTACAGCTCTCAATACCAGAAAATTTAAGTTGTGGAGCACAAGTATAAGACAACACTTGAACAGATTTGTCCTGGTCTGACTGGGGGAACGGGTCGGCTGGTCCAGCTACAAGATAAAGATGAGCAGTATAGATAATCAGGATAGAGAGATGATTCCTAAGTCAGGATGAGTAATGTTTCTTAGTTTCATTCAATTTGCCAAAATTTAATGGGATGTAGCTATGATATTGCTCACCTATCTGCCCGCAATGCAACTGAGTAACTATCAAAAATAACATGTTCAGGGCATTGTTTTTATGTTTTTTAAAAAGTCAAAGATGAATTCTGAGTGTGTGCTGGGGATTTGGCTGCTTAAGTTCACGATCAAGTTAGGCAATGGCACAAGTGTCCAGCTTTAGAGAAACCTACTTGAGAAACTTCTGCTGGGAAATCTTACCAGGATTTTCCATGCCAGCAGATATAGGAGATTCCCTGTGCCTGTGTATTAAGCAGAGGTTGTGTTTGCTTTTATATACTTTAACACAAGGTCCTGTTATTTCTGTTGCTTGTCAAACGTCTGTATCATTCTTTACCTGCTTGTCCTGTGCATAAATATCTGGACTTCAGTTTTGGCTCTGCAAGGCATTGTGGCATAGGTGTAATTTGAAGTGCTTAAAGTGCAAAAACATGGACTTCATTAATACCTTTCATATGTTTGAAATTATACATATGCACAAGCAGCTTACTAAGAGATAGCACTATAAATTACATTTTTGCATTCAAATGTAATTCCAGAAATGTCAAATTTAAAATCTTTAGGAAAAAATTAAAACCTGCATAATTACCAAGTCCACTGTGTCAGATCAGCAGCTTTCAGGAACCCTGTGGTCTAGCAGCCCAAGGTTCATGGGTTTGTTAGAAAAAATGTCAAGCTCATGGAAAATTGCTTAACTAGTCATATTAAAAAAGAAGGATAAAATGTAGCAACAAGGGCTTCCTGATCCCTCTTCTATATATTTAAATTTTAGGGCTTTTAAGCTGTATAAACAATAACAAAATATTTGGGCAAGGTATACCTAACTACCCATATATTTGAAAAAACATATAATATATGTATAGAAATACAGAGGTCTAAAAAATCTGGAAGTAGCCATCTGGTAATAGAAAATGTATTTTTTATGAACCAATATCACTGAACTGTGGCAAGACATGGATGTAGACAAATTCTAACATTGCAGGTCTGATTCAGAGTTCTGCTATGCTGAGCTGATAGTTTGAAGGAAATAGGATAGATGGAATCAGATAACTTCCAGCTTTGCATGGGCTTTCTTTCTCCTCAGGGATAGAGGCAATCCTTTTGCTCATATTCTGTGGCAGAAACCTAAAGGACTGAAGCAATCTCACTGTGAGGAAGCAAGCAACCCAGATGAATTTAATAAATTGAATTGCTTTATAGAAGGATAGTAGAACCTCTTCTGGAGGGTCTTTCCAAGGACAAAGCAAGCAATTCACATTTGGTTCAATAACATTCGCTTACATAGCAGGAAAGAATAATTACCCCATTGCAGGAATGAAAGGTGAAATTTAATAGCTCAAGTTATTTTGTGGGTCAGATAAGATAATCATGGTAGTTCTTTTTGACCTTAAAATCCATGGATCTGTGCATTAAGCTGTAGACTTGTCTAGATTTTTATATACAGGCAAAAAATTGAATACTGTTTGGAAAGATTAGAAACTTTCTTTTCCTCCTGCTTGAGGACACAACCGGAGGCAAATACTGATTTTACCTATACTTTTAAAAATCTCCAACATTTTTTTCATCCCCTCAGACTAATTATGATTTTAGCAGCTTTTGCCATCTTTGATTGGATTGTTTTACACTGGATTTAAAAGTCCGAATACAAGTATGTATCTTCCATTGACTTTTTCAACACATAGTGTTTCAACACATAGGGCATGGCAAAAAATAATGAATATGAGACACTATTTCATAGGTTCACATCAAGTTAGTATGATAACAAAGAAATGCTGAATTACACAGTTTGATTGCCTAAAAATTGGGTGAAAGGAATTATTTTCATTTCTGTGATAATACTTTAAAGCAAATCAATAAATGGTGAAGAGCTGATTGTTGTATTACTTCAAGCCTCTGAAAATACTTAAGATGTCCCAGTTTCTGTGAACAGCAAAGGAAAAATCAGAGACAATGACCAGATTGTGTTTATTTTCATGAATTATTTTCCAACTCAAACTGTCTGCTGTATTCCAAAAGAGTACAATTTGCTAGAAATATTTCCACAAAATGAAAGCATCAAATGCAAAAATAGTGGCACCCAGTGGTCAAGACATACCTTATTTTTATGCTCAAAACAGCAAATTATTTCTTGAGAAGTGCCACACTTTTTTCAGCTGGAATATAGTATATCCTTTTTCAATGAAAGGACCAATACCTACTTCAACTGCATTCCTTGCCATAGCCTTTGTTTTCTCATGTTCAATAAGTTCCACATTCATTTTGGGATAATCTGTTTCTGGAGCCAAGTGGGTCTGAGTAATCAATGCAAGTTGTTGATTGTCTATAAGGTAATTAATTCCTGAGAGGACACATCTGAAGAAAAGGTTGTATGCAAAGATAAATCCAAAATTTCTTCTATTCAAATTTCTCATTTCCTTTTCCTTCCATAAAATGTGATTTTTGGAAATTTAGAAAGAGAAATTGAATAATTCAGTGGTTTACAATGATGATGTGACTTCAGTTTAGTTCAGTTTCCTGCTTAAATGTTGTACAATGCTTCCTCTACATTACCAATGCATATTAGTCTATACATGTAAAACCCTCATCAAAGTCTTGTGATTCTTCTGGACAAAACTGCTAGCACACCTTAAGCTGCTTATCAGCTCTGGGTGAAGATAAACTACCAGTTCTCCATGGTTGTCCAAATAAACTTTACATAACCAAATATGTGGTTTCACCATTCACTGCAAAAGAATTATGGAGCAACTGAATGTAGAGGCCTTAAAACCATCCAACAACAATAGCTGCTGAAAACAGCTCACCTGTAGGTGAAATTCAAAAATCAAAACCAAAGAATTTATCAGGAGGACAGTATCAAACACATAAAAATAAAGGAAAATAGTGTGGTTTTTTTCTTTCAAAAAAGAATTGTCATGTGCTATATGTGGTAACAACTACCTCCAATATTGAGTTAACATCTATTATCTCACAACATTATCATTATAATTATTATTATGTACAAAAGTCAGCAATCAAAATATTTCTGGGAATATCTGGCTCCGCAAAAATGTTGTCATTGGATGTTTTACACTTTTATTTTACAAACACAAATAGGATTTTTTCCTCTTTGGAAAGTAGTTTCACATGACATGTCTTTAAGTAAAAATGCCATAGAAGTTACAGGTATTTTCTTCTCCACTACAATGAAATTTTTCTGGTTTTTTTGTTACACCTTGCCTTTAGGTAAATTCTCTTCCTATTTGATCAGCATAACAACCAATGTCAAGTCAAAACTAATAATATTTGAAAGACTTCTAAGACATTCTGAACCATACTGTATCAGAAAAAAAAAAAGAAAAAACAAACAAAAACAAACCAAAAAAGCCCAAAATATATAATTAATTCTTTTTATTTAAAATCTGAAAGTATTTACTGAAAATTTACACATATCCTCAAATTTAATGTATGACTCAGAATATTTACTTTTTTCACTGTAGGTTGTACAAATATGAAAAAAAATAATCATTCTAGGGGAGTGTTTGAATTAAAATAATGGTGAACTTAATTTATTTGAATTACAATTATACTACCAATATTAAGTAGCTAATTACTTTTTATTTTACTCTACATTGATCAGTTTGCTAACAAGTATGCTTAGCTGTTCATATTAGTCAGAATAAAGTCATATATCTCAATTAAAAAGGAACAGAATAACCTAATTCATCTGAAAGTACAGTGAAAATGAGATGAATATGGTATTTTATATTAATGTATTTACAGATATAATTAAGAGGCCTAAAAATAAGATAGGATAAAAAGAATTATTTTACTTTCTTTTCAGATTTGACTTACAAAGCTATAAAACAGATATTAACACAGATTCATTTTTGGCTTCATCAGAAGACCTCAGCCCCACTTACAACTAGCTCATGAAGGCAAATTCAGTGTTTGTAGAATAGAAATGAATTTTCTACTTTGTGTTTTTCTGCTAAAATCTTCTGTCTCATGAGGGCAAAATCTGGCTTCTTATCCTGTTAATTATGATAGAAAGCATAATTTTGCAACAAGTATAAATAACTGCAAATGTCTGTTAAGTCCTTATTTAGCTCTACTTCAGGAGACACACTGTGTTTTTCCAGCAGAGCTGTCTGCCTTTGAGACTGAATCAGCTCTGAATTACCTTCTTTCCTACTTCCCTTCCCTCAAGTGTCAGCGCACCAATGCCTTTTTTTAGTATCTTCCTTTGTGGATTTACTTATTTAAATCATATTCTTTTATTGTTCACTCACATAATTTAAAGCCCGTAGAAGACCCTAGACTGTATTTGGTTTTGAAGTTTGAATTTCCTTAGTAAATAAACTGTAAAGAAATTGTGTTTCTTAAATAAGGATCACAAGTGATGAGCAATATCCAAGTATTCTCATCTTTTTTACTGAGGTGACCCTGGATGCTTTTTGACTACATTTTCTGTGTTTGAGTAGAAAGTTGTTGTGGAGACCATTTCACAGAAATTAACACCAAAACAAAACAGGCATTTGGAAATCCTGTACAACTCAAGCAGATGAGCTTCTGAAGAAAGAAATGGCACGAATTAAAGCTGAAAAATACATTTAGCCTGTTTTCAACGAGCTGAACTACTTATAACTCTTGTGAAGGCATCTGAACATGCATAAGGAGTCTGTTGTGTCCATCCCACAGCACAGTCTACTAGAATATGAGTTCACTGGTAAATTCCAGAGTAAGGTTGCTACTTGTCAGAACAACTGCTTTTTTGAAAATTATTTTATCTTCTGCAGAACAAGATCCAGATTTTTTTGGGGAAAAAAGTCTATAGAAATAAATCGTATTTTAAAATAAATAAGTTGAGATCAAATTTAATACACTTGAGAAAATAATATGGGGTTTTTTAGCACTTGCCAATGTCATGCATCTTGCTATTGAAATAACATTATTCTTGATCAAAATATAAAATTTCCATTTCAGAGGTCTTTGTCTTCTTGGTTTTCAGAGTTTGTGGAAAAAATGTTAAGGGTTGGAGTAGCATTTTGTGAGATAGTTTTTCCTGGATCATGTCTTAATAGAGTTCAGATTCTTGAGCAAATAGCAGAACCAGTCACAGTCTTCACAGTCTTTCTTGCTTAGCTGGGTAGTAAGTGAATTCTTTTTCTTTTAATGAATAAAAAAAAAATTGAATATGAACAGGATGAGTTGCATCAAATATGTACTGCACTGTTCTGTGAATCTGAGTTCAAGCAAAGTTCAGTGGCTTACTGCTTCACTGAAGAAAAACATGGGCATGGAATCAAGCTTGCATTAGCAGAAACCTATCAGAGGTATCTTTTGGCTCCTAAACTAATGTGATTTAATATATGCATCATACTAAAAACATGGGCAGTGGATATGAGTTCTACATCTTGCTGAGTGCATTCAACTCCTCCACAGTAATTTAAGACATGTGAAGATAATTCTAAGAAAGATTTTTGGGCCAGAATGTGCTCAGGAATGAAGACAAAAAAACTTTTGTGCATAGTATAAACAGTAGCTTCAGGTTGATATAATTAAAATATGCACTACATGCTAATCTGTGCTGAGTATGTCTATATATTAATTACATTTCAGAAAATGTTTTGAGAAAACTCAATATTTTTCAGGCTAGTCTATTTAAATGTTGTTTTGAGGTGGTTTTCAGAAGTACTCTTAACAAGGGAAAAATACCATTTTTTTAATAAGTTTTACCTCACTTTGGAGAATTACCCTTCAATATCTCAAGGTTCTAACAGTACAAAGAGCTATTCGGAGCCTCAGGATGATCTGAGAACCACCTATAAATCTGTGACTGAGATGTTGTTGCAGATAAGCTGACATATATTTGATACTTACAATCATAATTACTTTCTCCCCTTGTGTCCCATAAAATAAAATAAAATAAAATACACATATTCAGCAGATTTTAAAGTACCACAAAACTTCACTACTTTATACTTCTGTAACATTTAAAAGAGGCTCTTCTTCATTCCATCACAAGTTACAGCTGATGAATCCAAATTCCCTGCTGTAGCTTTAGGGAGGGAAAATCACAAGCCTGTATTAAAGGAGTAGAATTGCCCTTCACCAAAGCAAGAACTCATCATCTATGCTAATTAATGAACATTTATCTCATTCAGGCCTGCCAGAGGGGTTTTTTTAGAGGACAAAAACAACAAAACCAAACAAACAGAACACCCAAAACCCAATTTATTCCAGTCTCTTTATCCTCTCTTCTGGCTGCCAATTCCTCTTCTCAGTAGTGCCTGATTCACCCTTTTTTTATTGTTTTGTGAATATATATTGATGATGGCTCCAAGTGAAGCCTTTGAGATGAAGGTGAGCCACAATTTCTATCTCTCTTCAGTGTATCAAAAAGGCTGCTAGCAAGATGAAGTCAAGTAGATATAATATTAGGAGGAAACACAATGGAGTCTGTGCTGAAAACTGTCAGTAAGTCACAAGGAATGGTAGTTGGCTGAGGGAAGAAAGAGATCAGGAGCTCAAGGAGACTGAAAGAAAAAGATATTTGATGTGATACAGTAAAACAAGTAGGAGGATTCTGTTAAACTTTCATCACAAGGCCTGGCAAAACTTCCAGTGATAGACATATTCCAGATAATACAATAAAGGTTCAAATTTCCCCATAATGTAGACATAGTTATGTAACCATGAAAAATGGTTCAATTATTTTTCCTAAAGTATTCATCTTTCAGTAGTATGCATGCTTGTGCCATATGAACATATGCATGTATTTAACACTTAAGGCCTATTGTTACTCTTTTAGTAATATTTTCTTTAAAGGTGACACCTTGCAGTGCTCTATATGGGTAAAGACCTAGAGTTCCATTTGTGTAAGGTCAGACTGGATCCTGTTCAAATAACAGAATCAGTTAGATTTGGAAAAGAAATTTGATAAGAAAAAGTGAGAGAAAAACGTAAGGTTGACCTTTTTTTAACTGCAAATTTATTTCAAGTTTTGGTTTCAAAATCTTGATTTTGTTTCAGAGTTAGTCTAATTCTCAGAAAGATAACAAAAAAAAAGGATTGTAAAAAACTTTGTTGCTTATCTTTTTTCAGTTTTGAAAAATAAAATGAAGAGCAAAATGTGCAATGAGCAGAGGAATAAATTAAATCTTATTTTCTAGGCATCTGTGTCTCTCAACATAACTTCAAGAGACGACTTGATATTTTTACTTGCCTTTAACTGTTCTTCAGTAATTTCTCTGATTCTTTCCATCACAGCTCCACCAACCCTGCTTCAAATCCCAAAGTTATCTTTTGTATCATCAGATCCTCATCTGGGAAAAAGGTTGGCCATACTGTTGTTGCTTTTGGTGACCCAAAATTCCAAGCAGAACTTGACAACTTAGACTACATTTTTCTCAAATAATAGAGTTCATTGTCTGTATCCATCTTAATATTTTTCTATGAAAAAGAACAGAATATCCATGACACTGGAACCTTCATGTACTTTTTGTTGAGGACTGAGTAAAAGTTTCAAAATTTATGAAGGTGGGAGTGATAGATGGAAAAACATGCTCTGGAACTACCAAAATAATCACCTTCAAGTTATCTCTTCCCCACAAATGGAATATTGTGCTAAATAATATGAACTCTATGATTTTAATGAAAAGCTTTTTTCTCCAAAATTATTGTATTCCTGACAGAAGAAAACACATGGTCTTCAAAACTACATTTGGAACAAAACTCTTGCAAAAGCTGATAGATGTTTTACCATGGTTGTTTGTGAAAACTTTGCATATAAGAAAAAATTATATAAAATATAAATAGACATTGATGCATTCAGGGCAGAAAAAGGAAAATAACATTTGCAAAAGAACTTGCATGGGTCTTGTTTTTATTCAAATTCTCTGTTCCTCAAAGGAGAGAATCTCTGAGAGTATATGAAATACAAGTAATTGGGATGGCCTTCAATTTAAACTGGCTTATTTTCCTTTTTCTCTTGCAGGCTGGGTCAATATATTTATGCCTGAGAACTTAGTTCTACCATTTGGGGACAAGTTACTCACTTTGTGCTGAAGCCATCTGGCCATCCATCATTATGTCAGCCTTCAGCTTTACTCAGCTGGTGACTACTTCCTAGCCTTGTTCAGGAGAGTGAGTTGACCTGTTCTAATAAGGTTTCAAGGGAATCCATCAGCTGTGTTCTCTCTTATATTATTAATGAGCTCTGTAAGATGTTTTTACTGAAGACCTGAGTTTTCACCTACTAAATAATCATATATTCATAGAATTTTCTGCATACAAGTGTGACTTTTCCTTATTTTCCTGTGTTTAGGTTTTGTTGGGTGTCTTTTGATTATCCATCCATAGTCTTTAGTGTGACAGTGGCAGCAAAATATTCTTATAATGGAGGATTCCTCTTATAAAGAGTAAGATTTTTTTAAAAATTTTTTTCATCTACTGAATCAAATAAGTAAGCTATCTCTTTTTATTAATTTACTATTTTTACTTGCTTTAAGTTAAAACAAAAAGATTTACAGATTTGATAAATTTGTTGTAGAATTGTCTGGGGAAATACTATAAAAATTTATTTTCTTTTAAAAATTATTTTTCAAAATTATTCCTGCTGTCACATTTCTATATCTTTCTATCTACTGTCAGTTAATGGTACAAAGAAAAAAACCTGAGACCATATAGATATAGCTCCAAAAAAGCCTATATTTTCAGAATGAAAGTTCCCTTTTGTTTTAATTAATATAATATTTTTTATCTTAGAATTTGCCTTCAATCTTTGATCTTTAAACTAACTCAAAAGCAATATGTTAAGTTCCATCCAAGGTTTCCCCTATAAAAATAAAAATATTAAGCTTACAGTTTTTCCTCAGCAGAGAGAATTTCTATTGTTATGGCATAAATTGGTCATGCTAACTTCATTGTTGCTGCTGAAATGGAAATTTCTGCCTAACTTAATCCCAAGCAAGGAAAATAGATATAGGGTGGGAATTTTAGACAAAATCATATGCCTGAATTTCGCTATCATTTTACATAAACCACTAATAATTTTTCATAATTCCACTACCGTTTTCCATGCTTCACACTACATGACTAGGTTTGAATACCCCAGACTTGGAAAAAATGCAATTGCACCATTTTGTAATTCTAACCTGTTTTCCAACTACACTGTGCATCAGCTGCTAATGAAAATGGATACTGAAACTTAGCATATATATCATGTTTTGCCAGTTATTTTCCAAACACTTCCACATAGTTTTACTGGAAGTAAATTTTACATATGAAGAAGAGATTAAATTTATTTTGCAGGAGTTAAAGTCTGGGAAGATCAGAAGAAAAATTGTTCTGTCACTGAAAGTGGAGGAAAGTGTAGTAACCTTCATTATGCAATCATGCTGCACATGCATTGTATCTAGTTCTTCAGTGCACTTCAAATTGCTTTTTAATACAAAAACATGAGACTTTGTTAATATGACATTTTTTTAAATTGATAATTATGCTGTTCAAAGACTGTTTATCTTTGAAATTTGCTGTTCAAAGATAAACAAGTTATCCTTGTTTCTTGTTTTAACTATCATACCCTGTTTTGTGTCTCTCTATCTCGGCAGTATTTTGCTAGCAGACCAAACAGATAATTTGTTCTTTTCCTCAATTCTCAATCTCTGTATTATCTCTCATTCAAGACTAGGTTGCTTGCCTCTGTGTGTTTCTTTTAGAATTCCAGCATCACTATGGAGTAAAGATTGTCATCCTGTATTTTTGGACTTAGGCTCTTGAAGTTCCTTTATAGGTGAGAGCATATTGTAAAAAGACATCCAGCCATGTCATTATTATTGAGTCCCTCCAGAGAACTTCTCCAGCAGTTGGTGTGCTAATCCAGCCGTCTGTCAGCAAGACTGGTGCTAATAATCTGGGCCATCTCATGATAATCACCTTAGTAGCACACTTTGGCAAGCAAATTTCATGGATCAACATTTGGATTTTTTAAAATGATTGTTTTATACAACAGTTAGTGGAAATAAAAGTCCATATAGAGAACAGTATGATACTGATATTTGAGTGATAACAGTCACTTTATAATCAGTGAGGAAACATCCAGTCAATATTAAAGTTGCTAAATCGCTGACCCAGTTTAAAACCTTTAAATGGCAGTGATTTATCTTAGTAAATCTCAGACTTAAGGTCTAACACTCACAAACTTTTGTTCTGATCTGTTATGATTTTAGTTTCAATTGCTGCAGGACATAATGGCAAACATCAAATGTTTTTAAAGCCTGACTCAAAATCATCTCTATTGTCAACAGCATCTTCATTTTTGTAAAAGGAAAAAAAAAAAGAAAAAGTTGGTTTGTGTCTTTCTCTAATAAGTGCTTTGGGCTAATGTGCATGAGACCTTTATTTAGTATTTGTCTAAGCAATTTGGCTGTTCTTATACCTGTACTTAATATGTAGGAATGAGATTGATTGTTATTAGCTGTGAGTTTATCATTAGCTTTGGCTCTGCCTGTACAAATAACTTAACTTCTTGATATCTCTACATGCCATTGGCAAAAAAAGTAATGGAATATAATTCCATTATATTAATTAACAAAATATAACAGAAAGTAAATGGACTTCAAGGCAAAGATGCCAGTTATTAGGCCATGAAATTCTTCACTCTCGCTTCCTCCAAAAAATTTTGTGCATTCCCTGAAAACAAATAGTAATATCAGGAGAGGTCAGCTCTCAGTTCTGAAATATTTAATCCCAAATTAAGGATCATCTTAATAAAGGGAAAGTAACCTCGTAAGCAAAGGGGAGATTTGAGCCTCTCCCCTCATGTCTTAAGTGGATTTTCAGGCAGGAAAAGGGCTCATTCCTCCAGCTGGTATGTGAATATTTCTTTTGCTTGTCCCTGTTTGTCTTGACAAAACTTTAAAAATATAATGTTTCAAAATTCCAGTACAGTTTGTTGCATAAACACCAAAATGAACTGGTTTTACATTTCTCTAACATAAATATTTGGATTCAGACAAAAGTAATTACAAATTCAATCAAAATTATAGCTATCCTACCAAAGGTGCATTGCTCAATTCCACTTGTGACTTTCATGTTTTTAGCAGCTTTTATAAAAGTTTCTTTAGAAATTTTGTTGAAATCTGTAGTCATATAGAAACTGAATTTATGATTGTTGTTAGCCTCATCATTAGTTCATGAAGTTTTCATTTGATTCCTAAACATCTATACATAAAATTTTCCCATTGTTAAGTGCCTCAAAAATTCATAGTCTGTGGGCTGCCTAAGTCTTGTGGAGATGTATTTATCACCAAAGTGTTTATTCTGTACTTTTTTTTTTTCTAATAATTTTTGTTAGTGCATCTGGATAAGTTTTTTGAAAAACATCTGTGTTTACAGTTTTATTGTTTTTCACTTTTCTCAAACTAGTATGTATCTATATGAATAGGTATGTGGTTATGCATTATGCATAAGCCTTATGGAACAATACATAATACATAAGAACAAACACATTGAGTCCTATTCACTCCTTACTGTAAAAAACTTGTCTTTAAACCATATCATTAAATTTTTGGTGATGTTTCTTTCATAATGGAATCAGACACCCCTTTGTAGGAAATTTTTCATAATGGCACTTCAGAGAAGCTTTGGGGCAATTCTGCAGCTGTTCTTATGATTATGTATAAAACTTAATTCTGTTTCTGTAAGAGACTGTAATGGAAACCAGAGGATTAATCACTTACTGTTGCAAGAACATTTCCTGTAATTCTAAGAATCAAACACATCTTCATTGTCATATATTGTAAATTGGGATTGTGTGAAGATGATGTGCTCTATTCCTCAGAGCGTGTCCACCTAGATAAAAAGAGAAAGAAAGCTGATGGTGCTAACCTTAATTTCAATCAAAAAAGAAGATTGTGAGGGGGAGGTATTCAATATTCTTCTAACTCACTTTAGCCTCTTTGAATAAGAAATATCTCAAATATTTAAGCTCTAGTGGGATGAACAATGGCATATGAAATAGTAGCATTACTATTTTATTTTGCCATTATCTTAATTCTCAATACCATTCAGAACTTTCATTAGCTGAATATGTGAAAGAAATTATAACAAAATGTGTGACAACTCTACAATTCAGTGATGGAGCCCATAAATATTACAATTCAAATATTCAAAATTAATGACAATGAAATCCACTGTATGAGAGGTTTGAGATTTTAAACTAGGGATGGACATATAAATTGCCCAGCCGCTAAAGCAGAAAAAACAGACAGAAATAATCAGAGTAACCCAGAAATATGCATTGAGAAAGTGGTCATTTTTCATTATTATGCCTCTATTGCTGTCACTAAGTGGTTTTAGCTCTGTATTTATCGACAGTTGCATTACCAAAATATGTGTGTGTATAAACATATATATATATAAATATATATATGTGTGTGTGTATACAAATATACGCAAATGCTAAATCAGAATTCATACTTCAGAGATTTGTTGTCTACAGTCCAGATCATGCTGTTAACTTGGTATTATAAATCATGGTGAATCAGTGTGCATTTAAATGTAAAAGGGATTCCTCCACATAAAGATATGACTCTCTGTGGAATCCCAGCACAAACAGGCCTGTGGCCCTGATCATAGGACATCTAAAATGCACCTCTATCTCTCTGCACTATTTGGTGATTTTGAATCAATCTTATGTGTTTGTATGTGTGTTCAAGCGCAATAATGACTTGCACTTGAACAAGTGACGTTCAAATGACGCATGGCTCTGGGAGGTCAAGCAAATCATCAGACTAACTTTTACACAACTTGAAACTGAATTATTTCAATCACTTTCATTTATCAAACCTAATGGTGAAAAAAAGTAAATAAATCTCTACAGAAGGTTGCAATTCAAATGAGGCAGTCTCAGGCCAGAATGACTCAATCTGAAAATGAAAATATATACTGGCTGGAAGTGGTGAAACACATGGAAAGAAAGATCTAATAATACTTTTAGAAATCAGAGAAAAAATATAAGAAACTTATTTTTCTTGAAGCTTGTTCGTGTTTTTGAACATATTTTTGGTCTTGTTTGTTTATTAAACTGTTGCATATGGGTGTTTTGTTTTTCATAAAATAGAATTTTGTAATTTTTCACTTTTGTGAACATTATTAGAATGTATGAATCATTTAAGATAAATAACAAGGCAAAGGATTATTAAAATAAAATAAAATAAAATAAAATAAAATAAAATAAAATAAATCACTTGCCTTTCAACAGTTTACACTGAACTCAAAAGGCTGAGGATCTGAGTTCGGCTGACTACCATAAAAGGAATAGTGAAGCTTTTCCTTTCTCTGCAGTATGCAAAATAGAATGCCCAGCTTTTAAGATTAATTTCCCGCATTTTATCATCATGATAAACAAGCTTCAGAATCCAGTGTACAGAGATAACAGTAGATGGAGATGTCCTCAATTTTTCTCTGTACGTGGATCATTTTGTCATGTTGTTTCTTTCTTAGCTGTCACGCTTCCGGATTTCATGCAGGCACCTGAGCTACTTTGGGAACTTTAATTTCCAAGACCTGGGCAGCCTGCCTACCTTTTCACACACTTAATAAAATCAGACAGAAAGAATTACAGACTTAAAAGGGGAAAGGGAAAAAATGCTTATGGAAAAAGTAATATAAGGTTGTTATTCTAAAGAGGGTTCACATTTGTTTTCAATATGAAACTTGAATATAGCATGGAAAATTGAAATAGGTTTTTTTCAAGGCTGGACTAACACAAAAAAATTAATAGAAAGTGTGATTCAGGATTGTAGGGAATACCTGGCATACAGCAATAGAAATATGAATTATTTCTAAGCAATTAGTTCTCTTACTTAGCTGAATTTTCTTGGGGTAAAATAATTGTATTTGCATTGTTTACCCATTTACCTTTTTCTTTAAAATTAATCATTGGTGGAGGTTTTTTCATCCCCTTATAAGAGGTAATGCCACTTCTATTTTATAAACTGCCTGGTTTTAAATGTTATCCAGAGTGCTGCAGTAATCAGTAATGACAGGAGATAAACAGAATATATGACTTTTTTAGCTTAGGGAAAAAAGAACTCTGTGAAATGAGACTTACAAAGAATTTGGAATTTTATTTATTTCCACTTAGATTTGCATGAGTAATGTACAATAGCACACAGATTTAACGATATAGCAGATGCATCTCTCTCAGAAATCATATGACAACTTTCACTAGTTCAATGCTAAACATGTAATGACTTTTGCTTTCTCCTGTACTTCTTGCCCTCTCTGGTGTACTGCATACTAAAATGGTTAATCCCTTGCTGATTAGCTTTATGCTGCATCCCTGAAATTTGCAAACTCTCCCCTGTCTTCAAGATTTGGCGTTTGGTTCTCAAGACTTCCTTGGAAATACTTCAATTATTTTCAATACCTGTGAAGAATAATATAAGCAATGTCTAAGTCTCAAATAACATAACTGACAAATTAGACATAAAGATTAGGATTCTTTTAGCAATCTTTATGGCTACATATTAACCCAGATGTCCTGTGTCCAAGGAAGCCAACGTCAAATATCACGGAACAAGTCTAAATAGACTGTTTAGCTGTATGTCACTAATTAAAAATTAACTTTTATTATCTTGTTTTCTTTTACTCTCAGAAAGACTGGTTCTACTCAAATTCAGCTTCACACTATTTTCTAGTGACGTAAATTTGGGCTTTTTTGGATGTTCTTGATATTGATTATGAAGACGATACATTCAGTTCTACTGAAAGGACAAGTTTTCAGCGCAGAGGGAATTGCTCCTGTTGCTACTGGAAACTCCTACATTCTTCAGTTCTTGCTCAAAAGACTTTCATATCTGGATCTGTGGTAGAGAAAACAAATTTTATGATACACACACACACACACACACACATATATATACATACATACATACATACATATAAACTTGTCATGAAATATCAAAGATGACACATCAAAACACTGTCACTGAACTGATACACTGAAGATAACCACTTCAGCACTCCTACCAATTTTCAAAACTGTTTGGAAAGGTGAGAACTCTTTGGAAAGGCTGTTCCTCTACATTCTTGGCAATTTGGTTACTTGTGGAACTTAAAACCAATAGAATAAAGGTGTAAGGCGAGAGAAAATAAACAGTATTTCTGATTAAATATTCTTTCAGCAAGATCATTGCAGTTTTTAAATTTTTCTCCAACCTTTATTTTTTTTATCTGCCAGAAAAACCCACAACCAAACATTTTGGAATGGGTTGCCTGGGGAAGGGGTGGAGTCACCATCCCTGGATATGTTTAAGAAAGAATGGGTGCGGCACTCAGTGCCATGGTTTAGTTGAGGTGTTAGCACATGGGTTGGACTCAATAATCTTTAGGGTCTCTTCCAACCTAATCATTCTGTGCGTGAAACAAACCTTTTTTCTTCCAATGTTAACTTTCTTCCCCTTAAGCCATTACACTGTAATGACACCATGAAGCTAGAAATAAAAACCCATAGTAAGTCTCCATTAATAGGTAAAATTTAAAGTACTCAATACCATCAATAGTAATGAAGGAAAGTCCTGAACATTTTATAGCAGAGCCTGTCAGAGCAAGATTTCTCCCTATCACAAAGTAGAACTGGAAATATGCTTGCAAAAGCATTAGCAAAATCATGACATAGTAGTAAGCCACTTTTACTAAATATTTGAATTTATCTTCTTTTTCTGTTTCTGAATTAGCTAATAGTGTACCACAAATATATTTCCTACTTAAATATTTTGATATTCAATTATGAGTGTAACAGTTTGTCTGCAAGCAATTTATGTAATCACTTTTGAATAGATGCTTTCTGTTTTAATTTGTATATCTACTGTCTGGATTTCTCTGCACATTTCTCATCTGAATAAGTTTATATATAGATATATAGATATATAGATATATAGACATATAGATATATATAATTTTTTTATCTTTAGTCCTCTATGTATTGTTTCTGCCAGGATGATAATCAAAATTTCTCACACTCTTTAATCAGGCACATGTAATTTTAATATATAAGCCATATAAGATGCTGGAGAATGAACCCAAACTCACAGATTTAATAATATTTATACCTCTCTCTACATATATAAAAGAATCAGAGAGAGTGTATTTTTGTTGAAAGATTGCTAAAAAAACACTTGCTTAGAGACAGATATAAATTACTAGCAGAAATGTGTTTCTTATCATGTACATATGATCAGGATGGCATCACTTCAGGGATCTTTGCAGCACGGTCTATTATGCTGCATAGGAATAATTATCCAAGTAGACACTGTCCTGTGATAGGAACATGGAGAACTTCTTTAGATCTTGCAATGAACAGCAATATTGAGTTTATTGCTACCTACCTGCTCTATCTTAGCAGCTTATATAAAACTTGTTTGACTTTTGACAGGGATGAATTCCTTGTTAGTAAAGTTGGCAGAATTTATCTTTAAATCAGTAGTGGTCAATGAGAAATAAAACTTAATCCTGTGACATTAGAGTGAATGGAAACTTTTTCTTTATATGTAGTAGACACAGGACCATATTAATCATATTTTTTTCTGAACATAATTTTGTTCACATTCACAAGAGCTTAAATTATGAGATAGATTCTTTTCTTTGAGTAGACAATTCTTAAAACTAAACAAAAATAACATTTTTGTCATCTCTTTCTGGCTGAATTTAAACTTCAATCAGGTATTTCCGTCTATTTTTCTCTTTCAAGAGGAAAGTTGGCTGGAAACTCTGGGACGATGACAGGTCCTTGAGAGTAAGCCAGTGAGTTATGGTGACAAGAACCATTCTTAAGTGCTTTAATTGCAGATCATCCAAGGGGAAAAGAGATTAGGGCAGTAATCTCTAGTGGGTACTTCAATTCACATCTGGCCTACTCGATGCTAGTAAAGGTAGGTCATCATTGTTTAGAAGGCTGGCCAAACCCTCTCCAAACAATTGAAGTACTATCAGTGGGACATGATGGTATGAGTCAGAAATCATCTGCTCTTTGAAGAGGTGAAACCTTTACCTCTTTTTGTGCTGTTTTTTTATCTTTTCTTTTTTAAGCAATTTTAAATGTTGATGACATACTTATTCCACCAATATTGCACTGAGAGAAGGCAGCTGAAAAAGTTGCAAAAAGATTGAAAAGCTGCAGTTTGAAACATAATCTCAAACATTTAGACACTTAAATAAATAAAATATCCAGCTGTATGTCAGCAGCTTAAAGCCTTGGCAGAAGAATAATGAAATGGTCAGCTGATAAGATACGTGGGTATTAGTTACATAAATTTTTGTATTGCATCCCTCCCTACATCTGGCTAAATCTGAATCCTCCTCCTTTATTTCACTTCTACACTGCTATTTAGCATGGATTTTGGTCCCTGTGCACAAGACCCAAAGGACCATTACAAAAAGAGTGGGATTAAGCAAACAAGAGGAAAGATTTCCCTTATTGCTTAGTATGATTGTTGCAAACTGCTTTCTAAACACATTGAAGAAAGATGCAGTAGTAACATCTTGTTCTGATGGCATATTGACTATGCAAATTAGGCTTTCCCAAAAATTATAGCTCTTTCTAAACATCAGTCCCACCTTACAGAGCTGACATTAATATGGTACATTTAGATTACAACATTGACAACTCAATAAATTTTTCTCCAAACTATGTACAAAACAGAACTCACTCATGACTGCAGCACAGATATGATGTCTACAATCACAGTATCAAAAGTACAAGTGCTACTGATGGATCTGCCAAAAAACTGATTGGTAGCTGTCTGCAGTGACAGCCTGTCACATTTGGTCTAGGAAGTCACTACACATAGACTAGTCACAACAGAGTTAAATATGATTGGTTGGTTACACATATAAATTATAAAATAAAATGTCAAAATGAATCAAAACCCACTAAAGTTATCTGTTTCACAGAGGTTTTGTTCAGTAGCTGTGACACAGATCTCCACAAACAATTAAAGGAAACTCCAGGAAGCCTGTGCACTGATCCCTTAAGCAAAGCAGTTTCAGGAAACAGAATCTAGCACAAAAAATTTTCCTATGAGTCTCTGCCCCTTCAAAGGATGCCACTACTGAATGCATGCCAAGCTGTTAGTGAAACTGGTGTGTAGGAGACAGTGTACACTGGAAACCTGTGAGTTATTGTCAGCCAATCTGGTCCTGGTTGGCTTTTGTCCAGAAAGGATATCTGGTTTGATTCCCTCTATCAGAACACAACAGACTAGAAAATAGTTTATGGAAAGTCAGCGTAATTTGGTGCTTCAGCTTAAAATTCACAGCTGTGCAGCTCTTATGCATAAATAGCAAATCCTACAAGTGTGTAAAAACTTTGCACCAGAGTTTTTCAGGAGTATGATACCTTATAATTTCTTCAGTGGATGATAATGTACAATGTCTCTGGAAGGCAGAGGTGGTCTAGGTGGTGCTTTCCAAATGCATCTTCCATTTTCAGTTAAAAACTTAAAATCAAAACACTTTGGTAAACCCTGTTCTCTTATCTAAATCAAAAAATTTGAGCTGGCATTGCTTTGTTTTTAGCTGAAAACTTGGGACTTTCAGATATTTGGTTCCAAAGATTATCTTTGAACTGAATAAAATATATCCTGTAGAAAATGTTAACATTTCTCAGAACAGGGAAAGAAAGCTGATTATAACCTCACTTTCATACACCGAAATAGTTCTGGCAGTTAATTTCAGGCACACCAGAAGGACTTTAGCTCTCTAATGAAACTGTATTTGTTCTTGTGGATTCTGCAAACTGGACTGGGTTGCTAAGAAGGCTGTTGAGATGCAGAGTAATCTTCAAGAACAGATTCTTAAATATGTTGTAAAATAAAATTGTTACCTATGAAAGCTATATATGTTAGGAATTTAGAGAGTATACACTGTTAGGAAGAAAAGAAAAAAGGGACTGTGGGGGTTTTTTTCCATAATTTTTACTTTTGGGACAAAGATACTCCCAATATACTGCAATCAACATCTTCACCTCTGACCTTCGAGATGTAATTCCTCACACAGCAGCTCTAAACCTGTAGCTCTGACAACTGAGATGCTGAGCTGTAAGTAACTGCATTTAGAGCTGTTCTCAGTCTCCCTACATGCTGCTGGGCTATAGACTAGCAGAGCATTTTTCCATACATTTCCCTCTTCCTGCCAGTCCTATTTACTCTGCTAGGTTCTAGCTGTGTCTGCATTTATTTAAACGCCACTCCTAAGATACCAGTACACACAGCAAGATTTTTCCTGGAAAAGGCTTAAAGTGCTGCAGAATTTCCACCTTTAGGCAGGCTGAATCCAGTGTCCCTGCGACTGGCAGTGCCCTACAGGGGTCAAAAGTATGCTGATCTGCCCTAGAAATCAAAGACTTAAAGTATACTTGAAAGAAAATGAGAATATCTTTTGACAGTTAAATCTGTGGAAATGCAATCCTACTATTCCAGACAGCCATGGCATGGGGATTCTGTCCAAGCCACCATTTCATAGATGTGCATTAGAGGGTTGTGCTCTGTATCCTATATAGGAGGTATGAAATGCAGCTCCTGCTCTGAACTGAGACAAAAACAACATTGATAATGTGTAGCGCATGTTAATTCCTACATACAATATATTTTTTCTGGACTGCAGTGTGGGACTATTATCTTTCTCCCCTTCACATCTTTTTTCTGAACTCCCTTGTTGAAGCATTCATAGGAAATCAGTTAATGAGTGGGTATTAAAAAAAATAAAATTACTGTATGGGGCAATATTCAAGTTAAATAAGAGCTATATTTCGGTAAATATACTCCATTCTGAAACAAACAAATATGTTAAATAATGAACTCCAAAATGACAACTAGTTTTGAAAGCATATTTTCTATATTAGTCCTTTGTGAAGTCTTTTTTTTTCAAGAATAAGTGACCAAAATAAATATTTTTTTTGTCTGTGTGTTTATAAACATATATATTTTTATATATTTGTCTGTCAAAGTTCTCATCCATATTCCTTGCTCTGTTATAGATGCTATAAAACCCCACCTCTCCCTCAAGAGAGAGTTGAATGCAGGGCAAGTGTGTAGAGAATGGCAGTGTTTTATGGAACCTGGCAAATATAGGTGTAATAACAAAAGATGTGCCAACATCCATATGTCAACATCCAAAGTTTTTTGGCCAGACATTAAATCTTTTATAAGCTGGAGATAGTTATTACTCTTTAAAAAGACCCCTCAGAGAACTATGAACAGATGTATTGTATTTATACATGTTTATTTACTTTGAGTTATAGATATGAATGACATTATTAATAAATTAATCAATAGTAAAAAGAAGATATATTAAATAGTGAAAAGGAGACAAAAAGACAGAGAAAATATCTCTTACATGAAATTATCTTCCCATGAAATAAAATATAGCTGTTTGAATTCACATCATAGCTCCACTCCCTCTTCCACAATAGTCTGAAGAGCCAGTGACATCATTGTCTTATTACAGGCACTGATTCTGGGCTGATGTTTGTCATCCTGTCAACAGCAAGTGTGACCATTTGTGTGGCAAGGACATGTTAGGACACCTGGGACACATTTGTGTATACAGCCTTTTCCTGCCGGCTGCCTAAACTCAATCCCACCCACATTCCGCTCTAAAGACCACAGTGGGAGAAGGACAAGAGAAGGAGGAAGGACATGGGGGTGGGGATAAGAGGGAAAAGTGTTGATAAGAGATTACAATGCCTGGAATGTATAAATTGGAAGTGGGTGACAGGAGAAACTGAGTTAAGATATGATGTATGGGACAATCCTGATTTTATCTATGATTGCCTATGTTATTTTATATTTTAATAATAAACATATTATAAAATATCTATTCTTTATCTCTATGTTGCTGTGTCTTTGTATATATGTACATGTATGTGTATACATTTACAAAGAGCAGAAAAGAGATTAAATTGTTTCCAGAATGGGCCATTTATAAATGTACTTGTAACAATATGAATTGTGTTCAAATGCTTGGAGAAAGTAACGATAGTAGCCATATTCCTTGTTTTCAATAATTTATACATATGCACTGTACATTTCTCTCCCTGTTCATATGGAAAAGCAGCAACATAATATTTGACTTTCAGTTTTCAAGAACAGTCAGAAGGTTAGACTGACCTCTTTTTAAAAACATCTCCAGCAGTGCTCCCTTTAAACCACACAGTGCAATATCAGCTTCAGGATTCATGATACAAGTTCAACATTACTAATTCTTTCAGATTCACAGTCTTCCAATAAGTTGCTCAATTCAAACTGACCCTTTACCTGTGAATTCTAGTACAACTAATGCTGTGTGTTAGAGTGGGATATCACAAATCAGTCTATGTCAATATACCTTGATAGAAAAGAAGACAGAAAAGGAAACACAGGCCTCGCATAAGAGTGTGACAAGATTTGGAATAAATAATGTATTGATGTTTAGAAATGGAGAACATTAGAGCAAAATGTGCAGTAATTCTTTTTATTTATGAATAAGCCACTCATGTAAAATCTACACCCTGTGGAGTAACTGTAGGTGCCTAATTGACTGCCTGTAAGCAAACCATTACAACTCTATTACTATATCAACTGCAGGGAGGACACAGTGGGGAAAAAAAACAACTTCTAAGTAAAATTTTCACACCCCTGCCTTATGGTGAACTCCTCAGCTGGTTTTCACATTCTAAATCCAGAGCATGGTTCTTCTCACAAACTCCCTATCTATGTAGTGCTGGAATACACAGCATGCTCTGCTATGGCAATTGTGCCAGATAATTAGAAACAAATTTAGCCCTGGTGTAAGCACGAACACAGTTTCCAACAAAACCACTGCCTTTATTAAGATAAATGTCAAAATAAGAAAGAAGTTCTGTGACACTTATATAAGTGTGAATGTGTCATCATACAACATCAACAGATCTCCAGCTCCTCTTGTTTATCTTTTTCTCTCTCTAGACGTAACCTAAGAGTGATGACTGCAACAGAAGGTGGAAAAATCTGAAAAGAAATAGGGTGGGAGTGATTAAGTATAGTATTTAAAGGTATGTTTTTCTTGGCAATGAATATTTGTAGACAAAAAATCATATGCATACTAATTTTTTTTTAGAAATATGGGAAGAAGACCAAAGCTAAAATCCTCTTAGAAGAGTTACTCTATTCCTTGACATCAAAATTTAGACTGCTTCCTTCAGTTTTCCTCAGCTTAGCTACAGTTTCCTATCTTCAAGCTACAGAAATGGATATATATAGTATAAGAGAAAACAAAATATGGTTCACTCCCATCTTCTAATCTTATGGATATCTAGAAATATCTCTAAACAAGACTCAATATAAAGTTTACTGATAGTCTGTACAGGAAGTTCAGTGCCCTGTATGGAATGTCCCCCTGTGACCCAATCAGTATTCCAGAGACCCAAAAGACCACAGCGGAGATGCTCAGGAAATGCAGTGACAGCTGGCTTTTCTGAAAACTTTTTGAAACTTCCTTCTAATGTTTGTATAAGATATACCAAGATAAAGGCCAGTTGGAACTCAAAAATGCAAAAATAAAAGTGGGTATGAATATGTATTTATTCACATGCATATAAATTTCTCTATATATATATAATTTTTTAACACTTAAAAAGTGTCTTTAAAACTCCAGGAAAATTTGGGACTGGCTTCACTTCAAGATTGAGGTAGTTTAAACAAGTTCTTGTTTCATCAAAAGGAATCTATCTACACCACCCCCTCTGTAGATTAATAGATTATTGTCCACTAGCTACAATTTTGACCGGACATCAATAGAGGCATGAAAACGAACCTCACCAAAAATGGGGTCAGAGATGATTTTTGTCTTCATTATGTGTCTAAGCCAAGGAACAAGGAGAACAGATCTGATAGTGATCAGACTTTTACTTTCTTTATGCATCTGCATAGATAGTATTAAACACCATTGTGATGGAGGCAGAGAATCACAACTATTACTTCTGGGAACTCATTTAACAGGGATAACTCAAGAGCTTGAAATCACATACTCTTGCCCTTTTTGTCTCAACATCTGCTAAATTCTGTCTCCTGGACATCATGCCTATGAACTCAGGGTCCTGAGAGAATTGAGGTCTTTGAGATCAGCACACTTGAGGGTTCTGCATGAAAAACCACTCGAGGCACTCTAATTGCACTTAATGAAATTGCATGTCTTCAGCTTAGTCTTAAGTGTGTAAAGAGAAAATGAAATAAGAAAAGGGAAAAAGAAAAAAAAAATAATGTCTGAGATTTTACGTATTGATTGAGTTCAGTTTTTTGGGAAACAGTTAGACTGAGACAGTGGAGAGAATAATTTGTTTCCTTTGCTGGTAAGAAGGTTTACAAGTTCATCTGCACCTTTTTTACTACCTCAGTACCCATCTAGTTAGCCTTTAAGGCTTTACTCTTTGTACTTACAGCATTTTAAAAAGTTGTAAAGATATTAATAAGAACCTCCGTAAGACCATTCGTAAGCCATGGGGAAATACAGACATATTTCTATCCTTTTGCCATACACTCTTTTGTCTCTTAAGGGCTTTTTCTTGTCAATATATTTTTGTGAAATAGAAAAATAGAATTATACCATTTATCCATTTAGACAGTGACAAACAGTAAGAGAGCGTTGTACAACATCTGAAAGAAAAACAAGCAACAAAAAAAAAAGAGCCACAAACAAAACAAAGAAGCAAACAAGAAACTCTGTGAGTTGTACAGAAACGTCTCAAAATTGAATAGGCAGAACTTTTGGAGCTCAGTTAAAAATTTATGAGGTTTTTTTTCCCTTAAATTTTCTTTATATCTTGTTGTTTGGGGTAAAATATAAGCTTATTTAAAACTGTTATCATGTTCCAGAAGACAGAGAAAAAATCATTTTCCTAAATCAGACTTTTTATTGCTTTTCTACTACACCACATAATTACACAATGCTAGTTAGATGCTCAAAAAGAAAAATTACCAAAACTCCTGTGCACAGACAACGTCCAAAAAATGCAAGGTAAAATCCAAAACAGATTTAAGCACCTACCATACACTCAAACAGTAATTTAAACATATCCAGAAGGGAGATCTAAAGAACTCTATGTACTCACATGCCTAAGGCATCTAAGTTTTCTAACTTGGTGTGTCTCTGCACGCATCAGAATATGTCACCTTCTCAGCTGAAGGAAGTGCACATCCTCCACACCCAGTCCATCTGGGATGCAAAGCAGTGTGTCGTGCTCAGTGTGCCAAGTGGCCCGGCTCCGTAGGTGTGCTCCGAGCTCACACAGTGACAGCAGCAGTGGCAGCACATTGCACAGCTCCCACAGCCACTTCCACTCAAAAATAGGTCAGGAGAAGGCGGAAAGTACTTGCATAGCAAGACTGTTATGCAAAACCCCTTTAGTAACATCACCTCCTCCTCCTCCTCCTCCATCTTCTCGCTGGCCATCTTCTGGAAGAGAAGCGGGAGAGAGCTGTCTGCTGACACCTCATATGACTTACATCTAGAACCATAGGCAAAGCATTCGCAAATCCTAGCTCCACAGAACCTAATTTGGAATGTGGATAAGAGCCTAAATTCAGAAGAAACAAAATTTTAGATGCTTCCCTCCTGGCATTTTCAAATGTGTGGATTAGACATCCACCATCAAATGTATTGGCTGATACGAACTATGCTTGAGGATTGTACTGAAAAGTTTAGACATTCCATGTTGCACTGTGAATTTCACCCCTCAGACTTGCATCTAATTTTGAGGCACTGAGTCAGTGAGAAGTCCTCCAGTACTTTTTTTAAGATTTGAACCCTCGACCACATTTTTGAAAATTCAAGATAAAGTGTATTGAACCTTGCATTACGCATCAGGGTGTGCACGGTGCCTTTCTCTTCGGAATATCTAAAAAAAGAAAGTTAGATCCTGGTGTTTTCAAATGGTCACCAAATTATTTGAAAAATGTAGAAACTGCTTTTCCACAGTCTTTTCAAAGAAGTCCTGGTCAGAAATTAAAGGATATTAGTAGTCCTAGTAAGAGTTCTATTTAGCAGTTGAAATGGAGAAATAAAGGATCAGGCCTCTTCTATTCTAAACTCTGTGACAGCCCTCTTCCTTTATCAGCTTCATTGGGAACAGAAAAATAAAAACACAAATAGTCTGTTTTGTTCAGTTCATTCACAAAGATGACCATGAGCGTGACATCTTTGAGAAAGATTTCTGTTTTGCAAAGCTACCAGCAAGTGAAGTATAGGATGAACAGACAAGACAAACAGTCATTTATTTGTACAGATAGTTCAGAAAGTAACAGTTACATATAAAAAAAAATATGAAATCTTTAATTAATATAATTTTTCTGGTATCTAGCTCAATGTCTGCTTCCTCTCACTTCCTTATAACCCTACAGGCTTGCACGCCTATTGCAATTTTTATTGTAGTCTAACTTGGACTACTGTCACAGTCACGCAGATGCCCAAATCTGTGCTTTTGGAATACTGTTTATGAAATGCAGGCAGTTGCAGTATTGTGACATTTTTTGAATGGGTTGGATTAATTTAATTTCATCCATGAAATTTAGATTCTCCCAACTTTCTCTCCCAGATTTTCCCTGTGAATTATCTATCAATAATTTAAAGTGAAATATCTATCAATAATTCAAGCCAGAATTACTGGGCTATGAAGATATGAGTTGTAGACTACACCACTCATCCTACACAGTTCCCTTTCAGAACACTATGTGCTATTTTCCCATTTTAAGTCCTCTACAGAAATAAGATATTCACATTTTATTAATCAAAACTCTTGATAAAGAGTGGCACCCATATCTCAGGTATGTTGCCCTGAGTTAAGAGTGCTGGAACAGTGAGGTGGGACAACTGCTCATATCATCACTGAGTGAGTTAGAAGTTAAATCCAACACAAAATTTCGTTTTATGATCCTCAGACTAAACTTTCCTGCTCCTAAGGCTGCTCTGTATTTCCAAGATATATTCTTGTAATATTCAAGGGACAGACTTAACAACTTTATTTTTAATGAACAACCAATGTGGGCAGTAGGTATTAACTTGTACAAAAATATTTGTCAAGGTCCATGCTAAAGATACAAAAACCTTACTGATTTGTGTGTTGAGTTTGTTGGATTCTTTTACTGCTAGATCAGTTTCTGCCCCTAAAGACACTGAGCAGGGCTCCCTGGAGTCTTTTTTAAAGTATTATGTGTGGATAAACGCATATCATGTAAGTGCTGATAAACGAGGCCAGGTATATTTTAATAACCTTCAACGTGGAAGGTATTTGTGTACCACTCTTACAGTCAGTCACTGTGTATCTTGGCAAAGCAAGATCCGTTTCTGAGGAAAGAGAACTATTTCCATCCTTAATAAGTCATTCCAAGTTTCCTGTGATGTTATAAATAATCGGGCAAGCAGCCGGTTTTATTCTCCCTAATTTGATATGGCAGACTTGGAGAGCAGAAAAGTTCAGCCTCAACATAAGCTCTAGAGTTGGACTTTGACCAAAATTTCCCCCTTCCCTCCCATAATGAGATAAAGTTTATCATAAAACATGCTTACCAAGGGCAGCTGAGACAGGGCTCAGGCTTCACATCTATTTCCTAGGAGCCCCTAGTCAGTCCTGCGTGCTGCATGCATGAGGTCACAGCCTGCTGGGCTTGCTTGGGGGAGCTGGCAGCTATGCTGACAGTCTTAGCTAATACACTTGTCATTTGGGAAAATAAAAAAGTGCTTGCAAAACACAGCTTAAATTAGATTGTGAGTAACTGGAAAAGGAAATATAAAGTCACACTGTTTTATATGCGTGTCGGGAAGGCAGTCAGTTGAAGCACTGAGTACCTGGGTTACTAGCAAAGGTCAAGCACCCTCATGACAGATATCTTTTAAAAATATTGAGGAGATACAACAATCGTCACAGAACTTTCTGCACAATACAGAGACATGAGAACATAGCAGAGTTTAATTTTATATGTAAAAGAAGGTCAGTTGAAAGGACATATTCCTTCATAATTATAAAAGTGAAAAGAGGAATTGATGATTATATTAGAACCTGAGAATTTTTTTTTTTAAATCTGCCTCTACAAATGATGTTTGCCAATATTTTGGGAAAGTCATTCAAGCTGTTTCTAATTGTCATTCAATTGCAAAAGAAGTTAAAGAAATAACACTAGCTGCATCTCAGAAATTCAGGAAGATTAATTAGATAATGTTATTGAAATTGCTTATAGGCACTGAGTAATAATAATGCACACCAAAGCACTTCATTGATGTTCATTACTCACAAATATGAGGGAAAAAAGAATTTTTTTGTTGTTTTTTAAAAGCTTCAGGTCATATTTACAGATCAGCTTCATTTCCAAAATGCAATCCAGATGTATTGTCATGGATTTTAAAATAAAATTATAGCTTTAAGGTAAAACATGCTAATAGGAAAATTAAGTTGTTCTGATGAGTCATAACATAAAGTAATTTCCCTTTCAAAACAAAACTAAAATCTTACTTTGGTCCATTAACCCAGATGGTATTCCTTCAGAAGAGGTAACTTGGATTCAGCTTGGATCTTTTATGCTTCCTAAGACACTCTGCATCCTTAAAAAAAATACTATGTGGGAATTAAGGATATTTTTCTAAAGAGATCTACTCCCAGTTGTAAATCCTCTATTTGAAAATAAAGAAACTGTTAGCTGAGTTACACTTCCCTATCGTTTATATGACCTCTTAACAAAGAGTTCCAAGTACCTAATCTGCTCTCTCTTTCCTCTCTCTGACTTTCTATTCTGCAAAATCAAAAGTCTCTCAAAGACTGAAAAGGTCTTCCTGGATAGTGATGTAATTTTCTCAAGTAGAATGAACACTGGAAAGACAGAGTCTGAACAATTTGTTTGGATAGTGAGGCAACCCTGTTGCCCTGTTGCCAACTGGAGCAGAACACTTTCTGCTTCTGCAGCAGGTCTGAGCAGCACAACCTGGCTGCTTTCTGGAATGTGTAGACCTGAATCTAAATTCAACAAAGGTTGCTTCACACCACTCAGGTGGTGGAAATTAGTCTTAAAGTGAGTATAAATAATATTTATACCTACTACAAGGCTTCTTTATACAGCTAAGTCAGTGGAAAGTTGCTTTGGTGTAAATGCACTTTAGGCCCTCATACTTTTAATTTGGCACAAAAAAGGAAAGAAAAGAGAAAGAAAACCCTTTCAATGTCCCAAGTTAAGGTTGGATAACAGCCATGCTGTAACCTAAGCTAAGATTTCAAAGGTGTCTCAGGAAACAGGTCTCCAACGACCATTCACTTTTCAAGGGGGCTGAGTGACTCACTTCCTGAGATCTGTTTGAAACCCTATCCAGAACGATTATTCTGTCTGCATACAACTAGATTGTTTTCTAATGACTGACTAGTCTGACAGACCCACTACCACAAAGAGTCTACTTTGGGTCAAGCAATAGAGTTCTTTGTTATCAGCATTGGAAGACTTTACCTAGCAGTACATGTGTTCAAGTTATACCTGACAAAGGTATTGGTTTTGCCTGTGGCGTCACTGTAGTGCCACCTCGGAGGAGCTAATCAGAATAAGGTTTGGCCTATGCTCAAATATTTAAATGGCAGGTTCCCAAACAAAGCACCAGGTGTTAGTCATCCTGCAGGTCTCATTACTCCTTTTGAGTCAACAGTGAACCATTGCCCCAAAATTTTAAAACCAGCCTGTAGCAGAATTACTCTGTGACCAGTTGTTGACTGCAGGGTCAAGGATTTTTGATCCAGATTTACCACTGTTGTTTTCCTGGAATGCCAGCAGCACTCACAAAAGTTGGATCCCATTCTATTTAAGTACATGCCCATGTTTCCGTTCTAAGTAAATAGATTGAGAAGTCAGAAGACAGCTCAAAAGGAAAATCACAACAAAGACTGAATGTTGCTAGTTGCTCATTAAGAATCAAGTACATCTGCTAAACTAACTTCAGGAAGTTGTTTTGTTTCCCTCTGCAGTCAGTGGAAAGAGGCAGGTACTTGGAGAAGATGATACCTCTCCTCCCTGATATTATAGAAACAGAAGGGATTACTCATCCCTGGAAGTTAAATTTTTATGTCCTTTGAAAAAAGAGATGTCTTTAACGATTAATTTATGTTAAACAACTCCAGTCTCGGCCTTAAGTGCAATATCATTAAGAGCTTAAGAACTTTAAGCGCAATATCATCAAATTTATACTTCACATTGAGAAAATTGTTTAGCAGCTTATATTATGGTCTGTACTTTTAAGGATATTTTTCATTCATGATCCAGTCAAAATATTGTGAAATTCATATATAGAGAGATGCAGGCCCATACTGACATGTGCATATGTGTTGTATATTGAAACAATAACTGAAACGGTCACCAATCCATAACAGCCAAATGTGCTCTCTGGAAAGCAGAAAGCCAAAAGCACAAGGTGATTAATGAGGATGGATTTTATTGATTTTATTAGAAAACAAGTCCTCAAAGAATTGCTCTTTGTTCTATGGATGCAAAAATCCCATCTAAGTATTTTCCAACTTATGATGTGAGAAGAAAGGTCACTAAATGTGCTGGATTTCTTACCCTTCAGTAAGTGATATTAGAAAATATCTCTAGATCCAGCCGTCTCAGCCCCTGCCAGACTTTTGCAATATTAAACGTCAAATTCCTGTTATGGACAGGTTGATGTGGAACATCTAAACTGCAATTCACCCACCTGATTTTAATTCTTGTTTTGAAACCAGCCCGTGATACTACTACATTACAGACATTTTCCACACTTACTGTATAGTCTTAACTTCATTAAGCTATCATGGCATTGATTTGGATTTAATACAGCCTTTGCAACTACAAATCTCAAATATGTAAGAAACTCAGTATAAATATCCAGGAAAAAAACTTTTGGACTGTAAGATGCAAATCTTCTTATTCTCCCATAACCACCTAAGCTTTAAGCTTCAGTTATAAGCTGCCTGCAATGGCTCTCTATACTGGAAAAGAGAGACAGCTCCTGAAGAAGGTGATTAATTAGTCAGGACCTCAAGAGAGAGAAGAAAGAATCTGGAGGTGTCTAAATTTATTCAGTGACCATAAATGGAGTCTTGGTAAATAGCTTACTCCTTTAGATGGCTAAATTTAGGAACGATTACTGTTCATAACTTCTCAGTAAATATCCATCAAGTCAAGAGTAAAGATTTTGTGCCTTAAAATGGAACATGAGACAAAAGCCTACAGTAGAAGTTGATTTTGCATGTATAGAATCCTAGAATTATTGAATTATTAAAGAAATATAAAATTATTACAGAATTACAGAACTATAGTTTGGTTGAAACTGTTGCTCAGAGCCTTCTCCAAATTCACCTTAAATGGTTCTGGGGATGGATCATTCACCACCTATCAGGGCTCTTTCTCTCTCCTCCCACATTGCATATATTGCAAGATTCAGGAGTGTCTACCAGGTGTGTGCATACTAAAAGGTATAATAGAAGGTTGCTTTGACCTCCATTTTCTTCTGTGTGAATGCTTTTCAAATTAAACAAACATTTTAGGGCAAGCTGCTGTATTCTGCATGTTCCCAATCTAAAGTATTTTAATATGTCCAAATGTCTTCTTTGTAATGACTCCAGAAAATATATTGAGCAAAATAAAGATTCAAATGAATGATCTTGACTTAAATGTCAAATCAGTGTTTCAGACAGCAATGAGTGATTGGAATTTTATTATTTTTGTTGGCAATATATTTCTATACAGAAAGAAATGTCCCAGTACAAAACTCTATTATTTCGAGGTTAACTGATCATCTGGTGCTCTATTCTGTTAAAATGTAAATTACTGGCTTCTCCAAGCTAGAATCTTGATTCTATTATTGTGGCCATAAACTACCACAGCATTGACAATACAAAGGCAATCTAACTAGTTATTCCTACCCTTTAGTGCCTTGCCAGTAATAGATGGTACCAAATTTGGCAACTAGAAATAGGGCTCTATCTGAAACAGGGACTAGGATGTATCTTGGTGGTTTTCAATCTGCCAGAGGAGTAGTCTGAACTCCTGAACTCCCCTGTTTTGTACTCAGAGATACAAATAAAATCCATAAATGAAGCCATGGATGAATTGCACCATTGCTCTGATAAAGCCCAACTCTGTGCGATTCTCTGCTGTTCTTGTAATATTTGTTCTTTAAAGCCATCACACCATTAAAACAAACAAATAAACAAGTAAACAAACAAACATAACTAAAAGCCAAGCAAATAAATAAACAAAAATGTCTATCCAAAGGAGTGGACTTAATTACAATGCTTGGAACAGGAACCATGCCCAGTTTTTTAAAAGTTAGATGCCTTAGCCTGTGATTTGAGACTAAGTTCCATGTCTGTTAAGAACACAAACCAGAAGACACTTTTAAAAGCCCCCAGACACAATGTAGACAGCACAGCACTGCTAACCAACAGCCAGGCACGTGGCTCCAGCCTGCAGGTCTAATGAACGAGATTAGTGCCTGTTTTATGAATTAAAATTTGAAGTAAAAAAATAGTGTTTCATTTTCTCAGCAACCTCAGTCTAATTATTAACAGCAGGTTCAGTTGGCAAATTTCAGTATTTTTCCTCCTTTCATTTGTAAGTGAAAGACTTTAGCCACTTATTTATTTTCCTTTTCCTCTAATGCTCCTGTAGCTCTATGCCAGCTGTTTCCACTACTTTCTTTTTCTCCTCTTTTATAAGGTTTCATTTTCCAGTAAAAGAAATATATAATGTATGAATTTCTGCAAAAGCTCACACTTCCACATTTGTTTATCCCCATTGTTAGCAATCCAAAGCAGCCACATGTTCACAGCATGTTCTGTCTGGCAGGAACACCCGTTGCTTAATTTCCTACTACCACCCTCACAATTCTGGCAGGCTCTGGTCAGTCAGATGCATTTGTTTTCCCTAATTGCCTGATGGCATTTTCAGAACTCCTTTTCATTGAGAAATGAGTGATCACAGGAGACTTCTGCAGACATAAGAAAGACTGATAGTAGGCTGAAGGAGGTCAAAGAGTATTTTTTGCCAGAGCGTAATGAGCTAAAAGATGTCTCATTGTTATTAACTGTTATTTAAACATAATATTAATCTATTTTCTCCATCAGTTCTCAAAGACAGTGTTGCTCTTCACAGTGAGATCTGCAGCTCAAAGGACATTGAACAGTCAGTAGCTTCAGGGATTACTGACTTAATAAGTCAACACACTCATTATTTGGAAGTAATGATTGCTAAGAGATGTAGAATAGAACACCTTTCAGAATTCAATAATTCCAATAATGCAATAAAGCATTACATGCTAGAAACTTATTGCAGAAAATGTCTCCAGGGAAAAATAATTTCAGAGAACCATAGACCTGTTAATCTTGAAAAAGGGCTTTAACATCCTCTCATCCAGCTGTTCACCCAGAAGCTCCAAGTCCCTAAACTATGTTCCCAAGTGCCACATCTACATGTCTCTTCAATACCTCCAGGGATGGTGACTCCACTTCCCTGGAAGCCTATTCAAATGATCCTCTCGTTTTTTGAAGCAACTTTTTCTAATATCGAATTTCAAGTCCCATTGTGCCACTTGAGATAATTTCTCTTGTCCCATCACTTGTTACTTGAGAGGCCAATTCTTACCCCCAGGGATGGTACACCACCACCTCCCCGGGCAGCTTGCTTCAATATCTACTCACCCTTTCTGTGAAGAGCTTCTTTCTCTGTGAAAAACTTCTTCCTAATGGCCAAAACTGAGCCTTCCCTGGTACAGCCTGAGGCCATTTCCTCCTGCTCTGTCACTGGTTGCCTGGGAGAAGAGGCCAACACTCATCTGGCTACAGCCTCCTTTCAGGCAGTTGTAGACAGCAGAAAAATCCCCTCTGAGCCTCCTTTTCTCCAAGCTAAGCACCTCCAGCTCCCTCAGCTGCCCCTCATAAGACTTGTGCTCCAGACCCTTCCTTGTCCCTGTTGCCCTTCTCAGGGCACACCCAGCACCTCAACATCTTGTGATAAGGGGCCAAAAACTGACTGAACACAGAATATGAGTGGTGGCCTCACCAGTGCTGAGCACAGCAGGCAATCTCCTCTCATTTTATATTATCTCTCCCAAATTTCTATGGGAATCCATGTGGCAGAAGGGACTCAACTGATATTATCACAGAGGCAATTATCAGTCAGTTTTCTAGAAATAATCTCTGTGCTGTCACCATAGAGTTTAATGACTAAATACCTTCAAGTGGGACAGTCTGAGATGTTGAACAGTTCATAGAACTGGTTGGGAGTCTAAAAAACCTCTAGTGCTATAGATTCAGTTTTATTTTGGTACATAGATTCTTTCATTTCAATGCAAGATTTGATTTATCTGTTACAGAATTGTTTCATAAGAGAAGATTTGCACAGTGTAGAGATTTCATTTTTTTTTAACACAATAGAAAAAAGAATTGAACCCATCCCTTCCAGTGTGGATTTTTTAACTGATTCTATCCTGTCTTGAACAAAGCTATCTCCACTTGTATAAATGTACTCCTCTAAGAATGTTAAAATCTAATTAATTGATATCCCAAGATTTACCACAATGTTTTTTCTATTATTCACTTGCCTGTGGACACCTAACTGCACATAAACTTTCTCCTTTTCTTCCTTGGAGCCCTTGCCCTTTGTGCTTAGATGAACAAAATAGAATCAAATCCGAACTGATTCTTCAGGAGAGCAAGAATGATTCTTTCCATCAGCTTCAGTATTTTGTATTATTTCTTTTTTTATATTGGAATAGATCAAATAGTATATTTTGCAAATTGTAAAGCAGATAGTTCATTTCAAAATGAATGTGTTGCTTATAAAACTTTTCCAATTCAACACGTTTTTCTAAAATTATTTTTGTTTCACTACAAAATGAATAAAAACCTCACACTCAATTATTGTACATAGGTACAGGCAAACAGTGATTTAGAAGCATGGTGAGATTAAACACATGGAAACTGATTCTATCTACTTCTACTACAAGTTGCTGTCTTGTGATCATATCTAAAATTTTACTTTCTTCACTTCAATCTTTATCATGACATTATTATGGCAGTATTTTTCTCTCTGGTCTAACCTACACAATGTGATTCTCAGCCTCCACCAGCTTACACTATTCCCTCCCACATCCTAGTTTTATATCACCTTCTGCAAACTTTGTGACAATTACCCAAAATAGCTACACAATATTATAGAGTAAAAAATAGAGAGACATTAGAATGCCTTATATGTTGGGGGTTGGACTTTAAATTGCTTCAATTTTTTCTCTTCAAACGTATTGACACAGTCATTCACAAGCAGAGTCAGGGCTTAAGCTTTAACAGTGAACAAGTGCAACCTAACACTGATGACTAGTTTTTACAGACAGTCATGCTTTTCAAAGTTCAACTTGAGCTACAGCCCTTTCACTACAATCCCTATGCTGCTAATTAAATAATGTGTGGTGTCTGTGTTGCTTTGTGGTGAGCCCACCTGCCCTTATGATGTGTCCATCAAATGTGATGCAAACAGAAAAAAGTCTATTAATTTTACATGTGATACAGAGGAACATGGAGAACTTCTGAGTATGATGGTTCATACTTAGTCACTTTTTAGCCGTTGGTTATTTGAAATTATATTAGGAAATGGTATAGACTTTTGGCTCTAACCAGAGCTCAAGATACAAATCTCCTTTAATACTGTGGAGTTTCTTGCTCAGATTCACATATAATACAAAAATAAATTATTAAAATGAATAAGAAAAACCAAAAGAAAACCGGAAAAAAAGCCAAAACCATGATGAAAGCAGGTTTTTGGATGAAAGCAGATCACATCTTGAGCCATTTCTGTATACACTTTAGGTCCAAATCCCAATACTCATTTCTGTGAATTTAAATTTATTTGGTACTTTAATATTTTATAGATATGGTTTGTGACTAGGTTGGATTAGGGGTGTTGTTTAAAACTGCTTGTTTTTTTTTAATGGAAACTTCATATTTTCTTTATTCTGCTAAGATATCAAGAGACTCTGAGGTCTGGACACATATAAATTAGAATTTGTTGAGATTATTATGATGACTAAAAATATTGTGTTAAGCCTCAGGTCATGGCTGTAATATAATGTCTGAGTAGAACGGAAATCAATCTTTTATACTGCCATTATGTGCAATATAGCAGGTATGAACAAACCTTTTCATGTACAGGAAGAAAAATAATATTTTGCCCTTAAACAAATTTTCCAGTCTGGTTATCTCAAAGCACATCATTATCATGAAATAAATAATTTAGAAAAGATCTTCCAGTCTTGATCCAGATTCTTGATCTACAGTCAAATTTTTGTTTAATCCTCCAAAATGAATTGTGAGTAGTATTTAAAAAGTAAGGTTTTATTATATTTATTTAATGTTTTATTTGCCTCTTACTTTCTCTGTTGTTTTATAGTAAACAAATGTCCCCTTTTTCCACCTGGAAGAAAATCAACAGGAAATACTGGAAATTAAAAAAAAACTATAAAGATTATAATTGTGAATAAAAAGAAAGTGCTTTGTGGAGGGAGTGTTTTGTCAATGAATAAAAAAAATGAGTTTTCTCGTTAAGTTTACCTAACATATGTAATTATTATGATTGGTAACACATGGTATTCACAAATCAATTCAGTCTTGAAAATGTGTTTTTACTGTGGGTGGCTTTTTTTTTTTTGTGCATGTGTAAAGGATTTTATTCTTGACTGTATTCAAAACTCAGTTGATAATACAGCTGGGCTTTCCCTATTGTTCTCAGGAACTATAACCCCAGCTCATACAATATTGTATTGCTCCAGTGACTTTACAGAGCCATGCCAAATTACTCCAGCTGGGTGCTGGAGTCCTCTTAATGAAAGGAAATCACTGTCATCACAAATCTGTAGTCTCAGCACTGAGGAAGATTTCATAACCATTTTGGTTTTAGATTAAGAGCTGCAGACATTATTACAAAGAATTCTCACCTAGGAAAGGTATTCTGCAATTCATCTGATAATTTAACATGTAACAATTGTTCTAGAATGACTAGTGGTGCATAGTTCATTATTAAGAAATAATAATGCTCTATTGATTTAGATTTTACATCAGTTCTGTACGTTTACAGGACAGAGGCCAAAAACTTTGTGCATGTTCAACATGCTTGAATTGCTGCAATTCAAATCTGAATTTACTCAAGACAAATGGAGTTTTCTATTGTTGGAGTACTAATACAAATTTAGCACTGGAGAAAAGAAGTTACATATTTGAAAATTGAAATGGTAGTAATTTATTCCAAATTATGCAGCTCAAGTTATACTCATGTCTGCTTGCCACGCACATTTTGAAGCACAGAATAACCAGGCACACAGATTTTTTTCAATCTCTATGTCAGAGACCAGTGCTTTTACTGCTGAGATCATATATAAAGAAGAAAAAAATCACCACATTATTATAACATAAAATAAGTAAATAAAAGTCACACATTTATTTGTAAAAGCCCTCATGACAATATATATAGGATACATCTGAATACTCCTAGCAGTCTTGGCCCTCTGTATTTAGGCAGGAGAATGAGTTGTGGGGTTGCAAAACAGTTGCTGCAATCTGAGCTGGAGTGAGCTACTTCTGTGAAATTTATCTCAGACACAATTTTATTCCATAAAAGGTATGAATATGCTTCCTGTACTTTAATTGGAAGTTAGGCTTTCTCCTGCTCATTGCATAATTGGAGTATAAATATTCAGCTCTAGGAGGAAAACAAAATCCAACTTCCTAACTTATTGAAGCAGGATGCACAAGTAGAACCCTCTTACTTTTCCTCTATTTAATCTGCAATCTCTAACACTCTGTTTTCCTCTTCACCAGTTTATCGCAGGTGTCTTGACTTTCAGCCTTTTATTCCTCTCAACTTCTTTATAAGAAAAATGAAGTGCATGTTCACACTCGATTTCCACTAATGCCTGTCTTTGTTCATTGTGTTAACATAGATACAGCTGGCAGCAGTCAGGCTGAGGTGCATCTTGTAAACATGAGCATACTCCCATCACCTCAGAAAATATACCCAGGGGAAAAAAATCCATTTAATTAAAGTACCAATAAAAACAAATGGACATTTTAAAGCTGAACTGTAAAAGTGTAGAGCCTTTACCTTTTTCTCTTCCACTTTTTTGAATTGGGGATTGCTAAGGGTAGGAGAAGAAAGGAAGTTTGCCAAAAATATTTTAATAGTATATAAAACTATATAAAAGGACTGGTAATTAATCAAGAGCCATTGTCTGAACCCGTCAGCATATCCTTCAGCCTACACACATTCTTTTGTGCAGATAATCTTCAGGAACATGGGGAACCCTACCTGTCAAACTAACCTGACACCATTTTAATTCCTACAGGCTTTCCTCTCAGAAAAATAATTGTATGATCATTAATCCTAAATGATAGGATGATTCAAGTCTGAAAAGGCTTCAGCAGGCCTCAAGTCCAACTGTGGCTCAGAGCAGGGTCAGCTTTAAGGATAGAGCAAGTTGCCAAGGCTTTGTCCAGTCAGGTCTTGAAAACTGCTGAGGAAAGAGGTCACTGAGCCTCTCTGGGTTACCTGCTGCAGAGCCTGACAGTCTTCCTGGCGAAACTGATTTTCCTTTAATGTTAAGGGAACTGAATCCATTGGATATTAAAACTCAGAGCATTTCTTCTCCAGAATTTCTAAACACTCACACACAACCACAGAAAGTCACACAAAGTGTACATATGGCTAGCTGTAAGACTAACACAAGCATATACGCACACAGGACCCCATACAGGCTTGTGTAATTTTCACAATTGTACAAGCTCCCTCAAATGTTCCATAAGACATTTGCCAATTCACATGAGAGCCATGGTTGTCTTGTCTCATTTTACCCCTTATAAAGTGCCATTTGAACCTCCTCAAGCCTTTCAAGAGTTTCATCAGTAGTTTGAGAGCTCTGGATCATTCTGGTTTTGCTGTTATTTACTGCTCCTGAGAAGATGTGTCTGGATGTTTGATGTATTACTTCGCCTGTCTCTAGTCCCAAACTGAACACCCTTAAATCCCACATATCCTTACATTTATATCCAGGCACAATCTTCCTTTCAATTATGTTGTGTTGCACCTTCCTGTATCACTGCCTTGTATGTTTCCACTTTCTTGATATATATTTCTCATAGACACTGGGATCTGCTTTTGAGTCCTGCCAAAGACAGTTTCTCCTCCAGGCTGAGTCCTGGACCTTCAGCCTTTTCTCTCAGGGCAATTCCTTGTGGTCATCTTGATGGCCTCTGATCTATTTCCTGAAATTTATCAGTGTCTTCCGTGTGTCTGGGGTACCCAAAAATGTGCACAGTATTTTCAGCATTGTCTGACAAGTGCCGAGTAGACAGAAATAATCCCTTTGCTCAGTCAGCTGATTGTGCTTCTGGCCAAGGGTGTTGCTGACCATCTTTGCTGTCAGGCCGCTCTGCTGGCTCATAGTCGCACACTCTATCAAGAGACTTACACATCCTGACAAGCCTCAGCCTGTATCACTCCTCCTTCATATGGCCAGGGTTTTGACTTTGACCTTGTTTAACTTCACAAGGTTCCTCTCAGCTCTTTTCTTGATTGTTGTAGGTCCCCCTGGGTGGCAGCATTTCATTTAATCTTTATCAACTGGCTCCCCATTCATGGTTTCATGATCTTAAAATTGGTATCCACTAGCTGCAGCAGATATAAAAGGACAGTAATGTGGGGCTTTTAAAGAACATTTTTTTTTTGAAACCACACTATTGTCCTCTTCCTTTCTAGGTTGTAAGCAGCAAATACACAGCATGGTGAGTTTGCTGATGAGATGATGGTTCCTGAGGTGCATTGCTCTTTCACTGCCTGGGATAAGAACTTCTATGGTATTTTAAAAAAACCAAACCAAATCAATACTAAACCAAATCACACTCCGAGAAGAAAACAAATAAACAAACAAACAAGTAAGTAAATTAGTCTAGAAATGCAGTTTCCTAACCATGTTCCCTGAATGAAACCCCTTCTGTTTCTTTTCTACTTGAAGTGTTCTGAAGGTTATTTTTCTGGAGGGCTTCTTTAAAAAATGTGGCCTAAAACCTGGTAATCAATGCTATACTGTATTAGCTTTCTAAAAATATGATAATAAATCTATAATGATTGGCAAATCAATGACAAATTATATTTCATTATGTTGAGACGTTAATCTATTAAATCTTTTACTGCAAGGTAAGGAGGAAGGAAGTTTATAACAGACAGTAAAGAAATTTAGCAATCACTAAATTTTAAGAACTTTTAAATAACTATACAGAAGAAATTGTGATTTCAATGTTCTCAAACAGTAATTCTGATTCTCAGATGGACAAAACTCTCTGTGACTTCAGGAGAAACTTGAAGATATAATCCTTAGAACATTTTGTTTTGATGAAAAAATCAAATAGAAAATATGCTTAAAAGTACTATGTGTGCTGGCATGGAAACCAGAATGATTAATCACAAAAAAGTGAGGATGAGACAGCACAAGTGTCAGCTTCTCCTAAAATATACCGTCAGAATATAAGGCAAAACTTATATCAAAAATTAAAAAAAAATACTGAATATGCAATAAAAATACCTCCAGAAAGGTTAGTATATATGAAGAAATGGAGATCTAGTATCTTCGAGCAATTCTACCTCTTGGGATCATCATAATAGTCAAATTGACTCATTTTATCTGGGTTGATATTTTGGGGAAATTACCCAAGAGACCCTTAAAAAAAAATGTTTTTCTCTAACCAATAATTTTGGCTGTGTGCGAGATAAGTCATAAGGGGATGTCCATGGAGTATTGCTGCTAATTCTCTGAGAGATAAAAGGCTTTGTGAGTCAGTATTTAGTAAGGGTTCCTCTTGGCTTTCTATTCATGTTGGATAATCCCTTGGTTACCTTAAAGTAATCTCAGGAATTTGAGGTTTAAGGAATTTGACAGGGATGTTGAAGGCCAAATTCCCGTCTTCCCATGCAGCTGATAGACAATATAAAAGCCAGAGAGTGCCTGTGTTAAAGAGCACGTGGACTCCTTCTGCCCACATCCCGGAGATCAGGATGTGGCTTGGCTCTGCAGAGGCGGCTGTGTGCTGTGTAACACAGCCCTGTGCTGGCAGGGCTCTCCAGTGCTCCAGAGCCTTTCCACCACCGGTGTCATCCCCCACAATCTCCCAGTAAGTGCCTAGGCTGGTATGATGCATGGCTCAATGGATTAGCTGTCTAAAATCATTTCTACAGACTTCGGGAGCTGTCCATCTAGGCTGAAGAGCTCACCTCCTCCTCAACCTCATTCCTACTCCTTCCCTTCTGGTGAGTCCAATTTGATTGTGATACTCTCATGTATTGCAAGTTTAATCAGATTCAAAACCCAAGTTTCTCAAGTGAGGAAGTGCAATAAATGGTGGAATCAGGGGGAATGATGGCATTACTCTGGCAGTGTTGGATTAGAATCCTGTACTAAAAGATTTACTCAACTTTGCCTGAATTCAACAAGAATATTTAATTGAATTTTGTGATTGTTTGTCTGAATTTTTCCTAATACAAGATTTTTGGGGGTTTGGAGTTCTGTTTTGTTGTTTGATTGGTTGTTTTGGTTGTTTTGGTATTTTTTTCAGTCTAAATATCCAGTGACTGCAGATTTTATCTTGAGGCTTTTTACATGTATATGTCTGTAATCTTTTCTTTTTCCCAGTAAAGATGAAGATGAATGTCAATTAATTAAGTTTTGACAGAAATCATGTGAAATTCTGTCTGAATCTTCAGATATTTAGATGAAATTCAGGGTTTTCAGTCACATGTTTCCTGTGATCAAGCAGCAGACTCTACAGGAAACAGGAGAAAAGAAAAAAAAAGGAAGAGCCTTAATAAGAAATGTCATCATTTCCTTCATTACTTTTAGTGTCTTGATGTGCAATCAGCACTAAATTACTTTGTTTCTTAAATTCTCTATCTGTGAAACTGAGAAGTCTCCCAAATACCTTTGTCTGTGTGTAAAGATTTATTGGTTTATTGGAAAAAAAAAGCACTTTGAAGCATCTACATTCCATAGATAGCATCTACACTCCATAGATACTGTGCATTAATTTTTTGAGGATTTTTTTCCCTCTTTTTTGTTATGGTTTGTGTTGGATTTTGTTGGTTTTAGTTTTGCAAAGAACATGCTTGCCTTTGCAACTATGCACCAGATTATCTGTGTCCTGTAGAAATTGCATGTACTTTCCTTTTGACATTCTGTAGCAGCTCAGCAAATTGTTTCATTAAGTGCCACTTGTTCAGTAAGTGCAACAAAATTAAAGCTGAAGAAGATGAATCATATATGAGGGCAGGGATCAAGGAGCTGTTTATTTTACAAATGTCTCTAATAGGCATATTTCTTCTTTAAATCAAGGAACTACTTGACTCATATAAATGGAAGCATCAGTATCATAAAAGGGCATCTGTACTTTTCAAGGCTTTGTGTGTATAATTAATTTTCAAAGAAATTTCATCACTTCTTCATGCATTACTTCTGCATTAAAATATTTTCAAAGTTGAAGTGATTTGTAACTCTAATTGTCAAGGGTATGATTCAAAATTGTGAATTATTTTAGAGGCAAAAAGATAGAAAGAAGGGTCAAGGAACTGCTTATCTGCAGTTCCAGAAAACTTGTTAGGACTGTTTTAAATTATCCAGCAAAGCTCATAATCTAAGCAGAAGTCTGCAAGTTAAATTTGAAAAGGTATTAAATAAATCACTACTAAGTGTTATCACTTTTATATATTTATTTGAATTCACAGAATGTTAATATGATCATCATTCTGTGAATTCACAGGCACACTATACAGGAAATCTGTTAGAGTGCCTTCATAATGACTCTAAATGGCCATGTTTGTGTATTTACAGATCACACCTATCTTGGTTGATGTAGTAAAATGAGTCAAGGTAATGACTGCTGAGTCATAATCATCTGCTTTGGAAGTCATTCTGGCCACTTCAGCATACCTCATAGTGTATGGATATGTTAGAAGTTAAATTTGCATGCGATAAATATTATGGCTGAAGAAGGCAGAAGAAAGATATTTTTTGTTAAGTTTTACACCTTGCTTAGCCTTGCAGCATCAGTGGCCACTTGTCTTTCAAGTTAAAGATTTCTTTGGCTTATCTTACCCTAAGTTTTTTCTACATTAGTGAAGGTAGGAAATAATTTCTGAATATATCAAATGGTCAAAATTCCTTGAAAGTTTTAAGGAATATTTATTATTTTGCTCTTTACTTTCTAAAAGAGTACAAGAGGCACTTCTTTAATACTGTTCACTGTGTTTGGAATCATAGAAAGCTCCCATGAATGTTTCCCTCATAGTAAGACACTTCCTCTGGATGCATTTTGTCGAGGTGCTTGGAGTGATGACTCAGCTGCAGAGCAAATGTTTTTCATACAAACCTCACGGAGGTATGACTTATCATTGAACTGTCCATTGTGGTAGATCTCCTTGGAGTTCATCAGGGAAAGATTTTGATAGTAAGGAACATCTTGCCGTACCTGTAATCCAAGCTCTTTTTCAAAGCAGGAACAACAGGGAAATGGATTTGCCTTCAGAGATAGATCATGATCCATAGACAACTTAACATGCCTTCCAAAGGAAACCATGGTACAGGGATGCACACTCAGGTCTCAAAAATGCACAGATGAGTCGTGGGTATACAGGAATTAAGAGGGTAGGGACATTGTTCAACTCAGTGGCTTGTGGCATAAATTAATGTTTTATGCTGTTACTGAGCCGCAGTTTCACATTATTCACAAGAATATGATATATAGTAAAATGCACTGACTGTTTCTCAACTGAAGTGTGTGCTTGGCATTATCAGGGTGAAGAAACATAAAGGAGAGCTTGTCACTAACTTTAGAGAATTTATCAGACAAAACTTAAAAAGCTTATAAAATCCATTCCTAATTTATAACAACACAAATAAATGAGGGGGAAAAAAGTGAGGAGAAGACTGGATGAGAGTATCTAGGAAGATGTTTAGTGCAACCAGTTCTAAGACATGACATTTTTTTCATTCCACTGCATCTGTACTACTAGGAGTTTAATATCTGTGTGCAGCTCCAATGAACAAAAAATTATTGCAATTTGTCACAATGGTAACTGTGATCAATAAAAGAAAAATGCCAGAAAAACTGCACTGAGTATAAACTCAGTAATAAGGAGCTGAGTAATAATAAGCTCAGTAATAATGAATATTGACAATTCTGCGTATAATGGTTTGGTAATAACAATGACTACCTGTAAACTTAAAACCAGGAAAAAGGTCTTTGGAGTATATCTCTACCAAAGACCTACTGGCTTAAAGCTAAAGCAGGGTAAAAAATATCTAAGGCAATAAAAATTTCTTTAAAGGAAATATAATTTCTTTCCTAATTCTTTATCCTCCCCTTCTGCTAACCCAGGATGAAACTGTATTTAAGCACAGTTTTAGAAAGGAATAGTTTCAGAATATTGCCAACAGAAAAACTATAGTTTTGGGGAAGGCAGAAAATTATGTCTGCAAAAGATCTTGATTCCAACCAGATGACAGTAATAAAAGAGAAGTGAAATGGAAAGAATCCTGTGGCAGAGGCAAGAAGGTGTTACCAAGTTCAAAGTGTTTTTAAAAGTATTTCACTGCAGCTACATTTCAGAGGGCAATCAGACCATAACCTGAAAGTCTGCAAGACTTTCTGTGGAAGTGATTCACCACAGCTGTTCTTCTGTTTATTGCATCTGAAAGTAAAGACTTCTGTCAAAATAAAAAAAAAAAAAAAATTAAAAAAAGAAAGGAACAGTAATGAGGAAGATACAGCACCTCAGGAAAACAGCCTGGACAGGAAGGCAAAAGGGAATCTGTTACATTACTCAGGCAGCTGAACAGGCTCTGAACTCTGGCCCAGCGATGGTGAATGTCAGAAATCTGCCACACACATTTCCTGTTTTGTATTGTTTCATGAATCCCAAACAGCTGCTGTGCCACTGAAGTCAGGAAAAGCCTCACCCAGCTCATTGTTTTGGACAAGATGACAAAAAATACTAATGACGCAAAATTAGAATTTTTCATGCCAGGGCCACCAGTCTGTCCCCTGGACTTTGACATGGCCAGGAATTTATGCTGAATTTTGGTTTACTTCTTACAACTTTAACCTTTGATATTCCAGAGAAAATTTTGTGTCATATCTACTATGGTATACTACACTATTTATTGTAATTTATTTTAATGTAATAGAAGATACAACATTAAGGACAGTATGAATTGGTATCTGAAGAGATAGCATGATGGAAACAGAAAAACTGAAGGGAAATTTAATTTCTTGGACAGGAAGCTTTCAAAGAAAAATGAACATTCACCTTGGAAATCTAGTGTCACTAGAGAGTTTTAAATTATATTTATTTGGGTTTTTTTCCTCAATAAGATCATGTCAAACATTTTATTAAAGTTTAAGGATTACAGTTTGTAGAAATTTTCCTGGAAAAAAATTAGGTCTTACATAAGAATTTTTCCACCTGTTGAATTAATACAAGAATTCCCACTGATCTTAAAAGATGTTGCATTAAATTATGCACTATTTGAATGAAGTGACTAAAGAGATTAGTGGGATTTTTCATCTATGCTTATTTTTGAGCAAATCAAAAACTCTTAAATATTATCCTTTGGTTTTACAGAGTAGCAGAATATTTGAGATTGGAAGGCATTTGTGGAAATCATTCAGTCTTATCATCCCGCTTAATGACAGTTTATCAAAGCAAATTTAAAAGATCAGTTGCTCATCCCTTAATGAAAATTATTTCAGTTGAAAATGTTCTTTCAAGAGAGTATGTATAGACGGATTCTTTAAAAAGTGATGCCAACTAAAGATTTTAACTGTAAAGATACAATACCTATCTCTTTACTAACATGTAATTTTCTCAGGCATCCCCTAGGACAAAATCACTTTTTAAATTTATTTATTTTTATGAATATATGCAAACTCCTCTCCTCCAGGACAAAAATTTATAGTTATCAATTACAACTAATGAGTATGTTTCTCTGAAGCTGTGAGAAACAGAAAATATTAAAATGCGCTGTAAATAAGTACCAATTTGTAATGTCTTAGTGACAGACACTGCAAAAAGCTTGTCACACTATATGAAACAATTTCTTGGCCAGAGAAAAAGTCATCCAAAGATTTTCTTTCCTTTATTCATCAACTTTGAGACTTCAGTCATTATGAGGTTTGCATTATTCTTGTCTATTTGGCAGACTGTCAGGAAGGAGTCACTACTATTAATAGCAAAAGCTACAACAAAAGTTCAAAAGTGAACAAATTTTTAATAGATTGAGACTGCTTTGCTTATAATTGGTTCAAAACCTTTCAGAAAGAGAACTCACACTACTGCAGTACTGGATATTAAATCTTTAATGTCACCGTGGAAATCACCAAAGTAAAGAGAAAATGAGGAAACGGGGTGATGAAAATACTGAAAATAAAGACCATCAGGTTATCAAAGTTTTCAAAATACCTAGTATCAGATTTTATAAACATGTACAGAAATTTATAGGATTCCAGCTTTTGTACACACTTACTGCTGTAAAACATTAGAATTTATCCTTTGTAGCCCTGCAGTATGAAAGGAAAACAACAGCCAGCAAAAGATGTTCAGAAGACAATATTAAAAGGATCAAATTTTTCTGATTTCTTGGCAGTTAAAAGAAGTAGAAAACTATAAGTAAAATATATCTGTAGCCAATTACTCAAATATTCAATAAGCAGTCAAATTTGCATCCTGGGAGTCTTTGTATTAATAGCATATCTTTAAACTTGTCAGAAACTTCCAGTCCCAACAGGAACCAAACAAACTAAAGACTTCATAACCACCTCTCTTTCAAGACTTTCAGCATTTCCTAATGGATCAGGCTCCACAAAATATCTAAATTCTTTCCTGAATTAACTTTGGTTTCATTTTTTTTGCAAATTTGTCTTCTAAATGGATGTGGATTTGCCTTACAGATGTAAGTAAGGCAGTCGTCCTGAAAGAAATCACAGAGGAATTACCAAGAAACTACAACACTGTGGATGGGTTAGATATCTTTATGACTTTTATTATGCATGAGGTCAGCCAAAATAATCATTCTGCTCCTTTTGATATTAATAGCTACTGTTCTACTTCCTTTCCTTTGTTATTTTATTACTTTTAAATGAACTTGAAGCCAGATCTTAGAATCCCCATTTCTGAATGTTGGATAATTACCCACCTGGCACAGGCTGAGAGTGCCTTCTAAAGGTGAAAGGCTCTGCATGGCAGGCTGGTTTTACCAGGGAACATCACTTGTACTTCAGGGAAGTGCTAGCTCAACAAATCTCCAAACAATATGTAGAAACAACTGCAGGTGCTACAAATGTTTACTTTCATGAGCTTCTGATAAAATGCTCTGCATTATATTTCCTCTCTGGGTTCGCAGCCTTTAATTTTTATTTCTTCCTTTCTCTCTCTTCAGAGCATGGGAAGGCATTGCAGTACCCCTTCATTCAGCCTCCTGCTCCAGAACTGTACTGATTTGGAGAAAGGAACTACATTTTGTTTTCCCCTCTTCCAGTAACATGGGGAATTTCCCTAGATTTGAAATTCTATGTAGCTGGGCATATAATGTAATGCTATGCCACCAATTTCAGTAGATATTTTGACCTCTAGAATACCTAGGATCAAAAAGAGTTCTTTACACCACGCTGTTAAAGTAAAGATTTTTCAAATGAATGGGAGGCAAGGCCACAAACAACATTACCTAAAATTCTCAGTGGGAGGAGTAAGAGTAGAAATTTGATTTACATACAATTATGTATTGTATGCAAACTGTATTGTATTGCATTTAACTGAAACTTAGTTTCAGTTAAAGTCGCAGTTCTTGTAAAGCTGCAAATCAGTGCTGTCATTGGGCCTGTAAATTCCTAAAGACTGAAAGTGCCAAGATACATCAGACAATATTATTATTTCATTTTAGAGGTTTGTGCTTTAGACATATCCAGCTGGACTATGGTCATTTAGAATTCACACCTTTCTGTTAAAAAAAACTATCATAGGACTCCACTGCATACCTGGCATCCTTGTATTTTATTTATTTTGAATAATGGAATGGCTGACTTGACTTTAAAAACAATTGTGGATTTTCTCAGGTTGATTCTTTCCTTTTAACTCTCCTGTCTTTCTCTTCTCCAATACCACAATCCCTGCAATTGCCAAACTAGACCGTCGACCCATGTTTTAAAAACAAGAGTAGGGATTTCCTCTAAGGAAGATGTCAGCAACTAAATGTAAATCAGCCTGACATTCAGGGAGTACTTGAGCAGGCAGCTTTCCCTCAAAGGCAGAGAGATATCATCTTAGCAATGTGACTCAAGGACAAAAGGACATAGCAAATGCAATAACTCCAAGTATAATCTACCAGCAGTCTAAAACCTTTCAATAGTTCAAAGTTGCTCCTCATTCTGGGGAAGCTTTTTTTTTTCTTTTTCTAGCTGGCAAAATCTGTTGATAAGGCAGTCAGCTTTGCTATCACAATTTCAAGCTAACCAAAAAACTTGCAATAAAAGAGAATGTTAAAATATTTCTTTGGGCTTATTTGACTGTCTGTGACTGTGAATAGTGCATCATGATGTGTGTCCTTTTTTTTCCATCCCCTGAAGGGAGAACAGGATAGTATTCCATTCACATAGATCACTGATTAATGTTCACAGCTCTCGGCATTCACTGGCTTCAGGAGTTGTTTATTGAAAATATGTAGCTGAGTCTCAAAGCCAACAACATTCCCTCAGGGTGCCCATTAAGCAGAAGGGCAGCACAGTTGTAAACAATCTACTTTGTAAAGTCAAAGAATTTGATAGAAAAGACATCTAAGTATTGTTTAGTAAATATTTCATATTTTGCAATGTGTAGCTTGCAGGAAGAGAGAAAAAATGGGAAGACAAAAATGTAAAAATGTTATTTGAGAGAAAAAAAAATCTATTTGTAATCTAAAATTATTTCTAATCTAATTGCAAACCTAATATCTCTCTAATAAAAATCTAATAATGCTTTTTCTCTAAATGCATACATCATAAAATCCCCATCAGTGCCAGTGGATGAGAATGGGTTCCATAGGTGAGCAAGGAGAAATAGAGCCCAGTAGCAGCAGGCCAAAAGAATAAAGGTGTGTGCTGGGAAGGTACTGTGTAAGAGCTTCCCAAGGAGTGACAAAACTGTGCTGGACCCAGTAGAGCTGCTAACATCAGGACAAGAAGAACATGATGCCTCCATGGAAAATCCCAAGCCCACATGGGCATCCAGCGAGGCTCCATGCCACATGGCCAGTGGCTGCTGTGCACATACAAGGGCTACAGGAGAGATTCCATAGCCACAGGCCCCCAAGGGCCTCTCCTGACACCTCCCTAGAAGGTCCTGGCACATCTCAGCCAGCCCCACTGCTGTAGGGGCAGCACCCAAAAGGCATCACTCACTGGGGCTGACCTCCCTGCTGTTTCTTCATTCTGGTAGCTGGGAAGGAGTAGGAGAAGATGAAAATGAGCTGTGATAGTACATAAGAGTGCTGTGCTATTGTCTGTTAAAAGCATCAGCTTGTTTCCATTAAAAATAGCTTAATGCATAAAAGGTGTTCCAAGAAATACTGGCTCTAATCTGTGCCTCGCTTCTCTTCCAGTTCCCCATTAGTCAGAGGAATTTATAACTGATACATGGTAAAAGAAATGGAGCAAGGAGGAAGCACAGCAACATTTTATCACTTAGAGGTGCTACAGGGTCCAATAAACAAACTGTGGGTCTTTAAAATTTAGGCAAGAAAAGATATTTTGAGAAGCAAGCATGGATAGAAAATTATGCTTTATTTGTGAGAACAGTAAGTTCTCTGAAACTGCTATATTTCTTTCATATTTTGTATAATTGCAATAAGATACCTAAACATATCTTTCTCCTTCACCCTTTGCACAACATTCTCTTAAAAAACTCTTGAGCAGAGAGCTTGTCTTTCCAAGTGCTTGCAAAGAATTAATCTCCACAGTGTAAAATAAGGCTGCTTATTAAATTAAAAAAATAAAAATAACTGATTGAAACAGATGAAAATGCGTGAGCATCTAGCCTCAATTTTGGATCACCTGGAGCAGTAAAATTGAATTTTATAAAGCCACTGTTCTCTCTATTCATTTTATCACTCATGATATGAAGAGATCATCAATGTATGCTATATGTTAATTAAGGAAAACAATTTGTCAGAACAACAGTAGCTTTAGAAATATCTCTTTCTAAGAGTAATAATTACATCATAGATACATTGTTTTCTCTCTATGTGTTTTTAAATACCTCAACAACCAATCCTGATTTGGTGAAATATACCAAGAAGAAACTCTCATTTTATTAAAAGCACACTTGATTTATTTTTTTTATTGCTGTTGTTCCATATTACATTTCTTCTAAGCTTAAAATAATGAATTACATTTGTATAAACTCTCATGTTTTCAAACTTTTAATAACATATTAGCAACTTTCAACATCCATAGTACTAATTGTTTTAATTATTAGATCTGATAAAAATTAACACAAATCCACTGAACTTAGCTTTGCATAATTGTTTGCTAAAATGTCCATGCAGCTTCTCTTTTACTCTCAGGGTTTTTTACATAATGTTCCATCTAAAGTTTTATTTCATCAAAAAAAAAAAAAAAAATTTAAATCAAATTAAACCCCCCAAACAGCAAAAACAACAACAACAACAAAACTTTAGCATTAGAAAAAACTAAAAATTTTCTGAATATTAATTGCCAAATTTATTATAAAATCTGAGAATTAGTTTTTTAAAATCTTGTACTGAAATCCAAAATCAGTGCAGTTTCTCAAAGCTTCAAATTTCATTGCAAATCCCTGATAACTCAAAATGTAATGCATATTAAAAATTAACACTTGTTTTGAGAGTTATATTAAACATTAATTTTGTATCTGAAATTTATATGCAATTCTTGGAGTATACATATTTAACCTGACAAGATTTTCACTCCAACAATGTCAACTGAAACAGCCTATATTGAATTATTGTGAGGAAAATGTTAATCTCCAGTCACCCACTGCTGATGGTGATGTCACTCAGATAATAATACAAATTTGTTGAAACAGAGACATGAAATTTCGTCCCAAATGTGTGCCAAATATTGCATGGACCCGGTCTCAGACCAGAATTTTCATCCTGAGCATGAAACTCTATTTCTGGATGCCTGAGGTAAAGATCTCAGTGCCAAAGGATAATCTCAAGGTCTCTCTACTCCACTATTCCAAAGAGCCAAGGCAGGGGGTCAGACATTGGCACATGTGTTCTGCTGTTTTTTCACATCTTCTTCATGGTTATAGTTCATTGAACTTGGACAATCCTGGGATAATCCTGAACACCAGGAACTGTTTTCACAAAAAGTACAGATGAGGCAAGCGTGTCCAGGGGGCTGCTATCTGTGGCATTCACTTTTTAGAAGTGACACAAACCAAGACCTGGAACATTTAATCTGCCCCCACAGACACAGCCTACGTGACACAAATTTGGTTCAGATCATCAGGGCATTTCTAGAAAATTACTGAGAGTGAGCTGAACAGAGCTTATGCCAGATTTCTGATTTTGTGCCAGTTTTCTAACAGCTGGGAGAGGACATGCAATACCTAATCCATATGGGCTGTGAGTGAAAATGTCCTCAAAAAATGTTTGAAATGCAATCAAAAAAGTCAGTTTGTACCAGTTAATACTGTCTTACATGGAAAGATCCCTTCTTATCCAGTAACAAATGCCCTAAATTGAGGAGACTATTTTGTTTTGTTTTGTAAACTCATGGCCTAAAAACTTTTTTCTAAGTGAATATTTTATGTGCATAAATTCTATGTTTTCTTTTTCTCTTCCAGTCCCATTTCTAGACTTTGTCCTGCAGAGCAGAGAAGAATTTTCCAGCATGAAAGATAAATGACCTGTGGAAATTATAATGCATTTTAACTTGTACAGTTTAAAAAAAATGTGGCAAACCAGGGTACTAGGAATATTTTTATAAATTAAACTTTCCTACACATAAAGATCTATTCTAAATTCATCACTATTCAGAAAACCAATTCATATCTAATATAGAGAGGTTTTGTTTATATTTCCTTATTCCAATTTACCTTCAAATAAATAACCATGTTTTAATCTAGGGGCCTTGAGGAGAGACTCCTCACCACTTCAAATTATAGTCACTGTGTCTTTTAGACTCTAAACATATATTTTATTATAACATTCTAATAATAAACTAAAAAAGAAATCATTGTTTGAGCTGAGAAAAGCCAACTCTATTAAGCATTAAAAGTAAGTGCAAGTTCCCTCCTCTTCACCTCTTAAAAATAAGTGTTAAAAATAAGTGTTCTTTCCTCAGACTTGGAAGGGCATCCAGGGTTACAACAGGATGTTTCTTGAGGAAGCAAGTGGGTTTCATCTGATCACTTACGCAGTTTTTCATGCAAAGCTCTATATGGACCATTCATATTCTACTTTGAGGGTAGCAATGTGATAAATAGCATTGGGAAACCCCACGCCTTTTGAGTTATTCTTGTTTCATGAATTCATGGGTCTCAAGGGTATGACTAATAGCCAAACATGCAAAGAATTTACCAGGTGATTATGGCTGATAACTTTATGTTTAGAAATTGACAATGCTTCTCTTCAATCTACTGATAAATATGCTGAAGTGTCAAAGAGAAAGCCTATGCCAGATTTAGCATCATAGTTATTATTTCAAACTATATTAACTCAGCTTTCAATACATCTTCATCCAAGACAAAATATCTTCTATCTTTTTAATGAAAATCCACCCTGCAACATATATTAATAAACTAAATGTAACATTTTTTACAAGAAATTAATCACAGAAGACATAAGACACATTGTAATTATTAGAAGCCTTTATATAGGAAGAACCCTTATTGTAAGGTGCAGTAAAGATGAGAAATACTTGCCAGTACATTTGGGCCTGTGGACATGTGGACCTGTGAATGATAGTTGGACAAATTCTTGTGCCAATTTCTATAAGAATTTGTTTGCTTTTTCTGCTGCTTCTCAGTAAGGGCAACAACCATCCTGAGCCTCTGGTGCTTGTTGACAGAAGTGTCAGTGTTCCATGAAAAGGTACCCTTGCCTTAGATACTGATACTCCGAAAAGATTTTAAGAGATGCAGTATAGCAGATCAGAGCAGAGAAAAAAATGTGCATAATTTCTGGTATGTTTGTTCATGAGAATGGTTTGTGCTCTTAGTTAAGTAGGAATATATTTACCAGAGGTATAAATCTCTTTTGTTAATCTCTACATTCAGTTTAGTCAATTAGTGAAAGATTTAATTGCTTGGATTAATTTATTTTTTTTGGGGTTAACTTCATTCAATTCAATAGTAACTTGTCATTGCATATTTTTCCTTCTCAGTTTTTCATTATTTTAGTCATTAACTCTCTCTGGAAAAAAAAATCCTGCAAAACCATACAGTTGTAGATATGACTAACACCTGTTTGACTGTGTTTCCAGTTTAAGGTTCCTAGCATCATAGTAATAGGAAATCATAGAAACATAAGTGCATCTGTCATGGCTTTCGCCAGCTGGCAGAGAAGCCCCACGCAGCCGCTTGCTCACTCCAGTGGAACTGGGGAAGGAATCAGAAGGATAAAAGCTGGAAAACTCATGGGATAAGATAAAGACAATTTAAAAGGGAAAGCAAAAGCTGCACAGGGTAGCAAAAGCTGCACACACAAGCAAAACAAAGTCCTGTTTTTCAGGTATTCAGCCACCTCCAGGAGAGCAGAGCCCATCTCATGTAATGGCGACTTAGCAAGGGAAATGGTTTCACTCCAAATGTGTCCCCCCTTCTTCCTTCTTCCCCCCACTTTGAGCATGATGCCACATGGTCTGGAATACCCCTTTGGTCAGTTTGGGTCACCTGTCCCAGCTGTGTCTCCTCCCAACATCCCCTGCAATCCCAGCTGCCTCACCAGCAGGGCAGTAGGAAGAGTAGAAAAGGCCTTGGCTCTGTGCAAGCTCTGCTCAGCAATAACAGAAGCATCTCTCTGTTATCAGCCCCATGTTCAGCACAAATCATAAACACAGCCCCATACCAGCTGCTGTAAAGAAAATCAACTAAGCTGCAGCCAAAGCCAGTGCAATACACCATACCATACCTAAAATGTACAGAGACCTGTTCTTGAAACTTGTTATTTGAACTGGGAAAAAAAAAAAAAAAAGATTTAATGGGCTGACAACCATCGAAACCTGAGTGTGTTTGGTAAAAACAAATAGATTTGACTATGGGCAGGATGAGTATGACTAAAGATGGGCAAAACTAGCTGCTAAAATAAAATAAAACAAAGAGCCACTGAAAACCAAAATACAGCATAAAAAAACTTATTGTTTTTTAATAAACAATATTGTTTTGTTATTTTATTAATAACATTAATAATTAATAATTAAACATAATAATTAAACATTAATAATAATTATTTGTTAATTTATTGTTTGTATTGAGTTGCTTATAACAAATCTAAAGAGTTACTCAATGGACAAACTTTGCTATTGTTCTGCCTCATATATGCATTGCACATGTGGCATGTAACTTTATTTTTACCTTGCTTAATTTGGAAATGTAAAAACTGCCATAGAAAAGAAAAATAAAATGTAAAAGAAAAAGAATTTTTAAGACTGTTTATTCAAAAGCTGAGAGAAAACAAAAAGGGTGAATCTGTTGTCTCTTCTGTATTCTTACTGATATTTTCTTTAATGTTTATGTAAAGAAAATAAATAATTTATAATTTCATTTCTGTACCTCAAAAAGAAATAACATAATGAAAATTATATAATGAAAATTGTTCTTCTAGCATGTTTTCAAGTTCCTTCTTCCCTCTACTTCTTCACCTTTAAAGCATGTAATTACTGTCTTAATATAAATGGCATTGTTATTGCTGTTCCTCTGTGTTTTCAAAAATGTGTGAAAGAATATGAGGGGCAAAAGCATCTATGAACATGTCGTTCCAGTTGATAACCTTTCAAAGGGAAAGCTGCATGGGGGAGGGGAATTATTTTTCCATTTTACATTTGGATGCTTACTCTAATAATGACAGAACTACACTGGGTTATTTTTCTTGTAAAAACCTCTAAACTGGCTCTGGATTATGCTCTTTTGGCTAATATTTACTCCCTGCTCCATCCCCATTTGAAACACTGGCAATGCATCTGTCTGCTGTAAGCAGACCTTTGTGCAGTTTATATTTATAGTTTTTGCTATGATTTTAGAATTTAAACAGAAGGTGCGATGTCCCGTTACTGAGGCTTTGCTAGTGGGAAGAACTTTAGCTGTTTTTCCAAGGAATCCTGGGCAGAAAAAATAAATCAGTGTCATAATCAATGTTGTTGATTGAAGACTGACTGCTCCTTTGGCCCTCTGTCATACTCTGCTCCTTTGCTTATCCCATGTAAAACCCTCCTGTCACAGCAGGGCTATACTGAAGAAGCACTAAAGGCCACAGGGGGATGTGTGCACTTTACTGCAGCAGCAGGCCAACTGGAGGGTGTCTCTCTCAATCCCCAAAAAAGCAAAGGATAGAAAGAAGATATAAGTAGAGGTGAGGAGGAGATAACTGGGTCCAAGAATATAATGATGTCTCAGTCCCTTAAACGAACTAAAATAATTTGTTTCTGGAAGAAGAAATCTGCCACTGCTTCTGAGTCAGACAGAAATTCCATCGGCAGCTGGAGAGGATTCCAGCCTGTTTTATCTCTGAGGTAGAGATTTGCCTTCCCTGTAATTTTGCCACTCTGTGTTACTGTCTGCTTTGTCAGTGATAATATGGCCATGAATCTAAACTTGCACCTCTTGAGGCGGTGTGGGCAGGACTCAGTCCTATTCTTCTGTTGCAGATCCAGTAGCATGTAGCTGCTCTCAGGATTTTTAATGACTTCCCACTGGCAAGCACAACCAAGGACTGCACTAATGGCCTGAGGGGCGTAGGGAGAGTTACAAGACCATTTTATATTTTGGTTCATTCATGACTTAAAACAAGCTCATATAACAATCCATGGATTTTGAAATATCTTTGTAACAAACTCTTTCCTCATGTATTTTACATTCATTTTAGTAGTTACTAGAACATTAATTTTAAAGATTCCTCTTTTCTGTTTCATTTAATATTCCTTGGTTTTGCTGCTGTTATTTTTTTTTTAATCACTTTCCATGGAAGAAGTTTAACTGCTTCTTCTGCAAATCAAGTTGGACCAAAGGAGAAGAACCAGGTGAAAAACAGAAACCAAAAGCATTTCTTAAGTTCTTACAGCAAAATTAAAGAAACACAGGAAGGTAGACATGCTAATAAAGATTCTATTGAAAATAAAAACACCCTATTGCAAACCTACATTAAAAAAAAGTTCTTATATATTAATTTCTGGAAGAAAAATTGTGCACCTAAGTGTCTAATTCACTAAATTACATCTATGATTTCAAACTGTGTGTGTCTTTGTCAATAAGTGTGTGTGTCAGTTCTCTTACAACTCTTAATTGTTTATGGCCAGGAATTCTTTCGAAGAAGTTCACTATTATTGAAAATAATATTGTTCTAATTCCCTCAGGTCAGGCAACTGCCTCTTGGGAAGAATAGCACTAAGTTAGGAAAGCAGAAAACCGTCAATATATTAAAAGCCACAATTGTTTTTCAGAGATTTCAAATTGAAAAGCTGTGTCTGCACATAACCTGTACCTGAAACGATAAGTGAACAAGCCTACAGTTATCTGAAGATTTTGGCAATATCCTGAAGTATGTCTGCATAGCACCACAAAACTTTCCTGTCAACTCTCCACCAAATCTTTCATTGCCAAAAGAAATAGTGAAAAATTGTACAACTATGTTTCCATAATTAACAGAACTTATTTCCCTATAAAGATAAAATATCTTGAAGTTTTCCATGTGATGATTGATATTATGGTCTATAATACAGAACTTGGCATCTAAGTAAAAGGTGGTATCAAATTAAGAAAAAAATGTAAAGCACAATAGAAAACAAAATGGATGAAAACTGGTACTCATCTTCTTCCTCAGAAGGTAAACAACAAAACTGAACAGGCCAATCAGCATCTGAGAATAAGAGAGTGGAACACTTTGTAGGTGCTTCACCATCTGAAAGCTGCTATCAATAGTAATTCTGACATATAAACATGAAATTTGGATAAATGAAAATATGAAAAACTGTGCTAAGAAAGCCAAGGCAAACATCAGCTCCCCAACAACACTTCCAGGAAAAGGAGTGATAAATCTGTCTAAAACAAAGGACAAAAAAGAGGTAAAAAGCTGCATGACAAGACAAGAGGGAATATGTGAGTAATATAACTAGAAGCAGAAACAGCTGCTGTAAAAACATAATAAAACACTTTATCAACTTGACAAAATTCTAAGTGGTGAATTTACATTAGCTAAAGGATATACTAGCAAAAAAAAATTTAAAAGACTACAAAAGACTACCATGAAATAGATTTGTATATTTTTCTAAGCTTACTCATCATTTTTATATGAAATACAAGTGTCTTGTCTTCACTTTCAAAGCTCTGTTCACAGCGTAAATCCCTCCTGTTTCAGATTTTTAATCTATAGAATAAATTCTCTGATATTTCTCCAGTCAACTTCTCTTGTCTACACAAGACAATTGAAAAAAACCCACCTTGGTCTCAGCCCCATCCTTTGCTCTAATATGGAGGATTTCTGTGCAAGTGCTGTGAAAAAAATGGTTCATTTCCTCCTTATTGCCCAGGATGGGATTAAACTCTATCAACAATAATCTTTGCAGACAGCAAACTACTTTTTCCTAAACACCTTTGATATTATCTTATTAAAAAATATTAATGTAATCAGGAAAATTCCTTATTTACTTTACTACTTTGTGCCACAGGTAGAGAATGTGCCATTCATTTTTCTTTAGACTTCTTTGTCCTTGAAGATTTTTTCATTATTAATTATTTTTGAAAAAAGGGAAAATATGTTTTCAATCTTTCTACAAGTGTCATGTTTGCTAAGTTTCTCAATTTTTTTTGTTTTCCTCTGTAATGGCTCAGGCTAATGCATATCTTCTTGTAATGCAAGGTCCAAACGTGGACATGATAACAACGTTGAACGTTTTTGTTTTTGCTTCTACTTTTGTTGTTCTGCGGGGGTTTGTTTTTTTCTTTTTTATCCCCTCCCCAAATCCTCAGTGAAGTTTACCTGCTTTAAGAGCATGAGCTTTCTGATTCTTCTTCAACTCATAATCTAGTCCATAACGTCACTAACTTAAGAATTGATTTTTTTTTCTACTTACCTATTCCTTGCAAACTACTGTCTCTGAACTTGATGCTTTTTTCTACTGTTTTCAAACTGTTCAGTATATATAGACTGGACTCTAAATACACTCTTCGTTGCTCTTGCATTTGCTCACAGTTTCTTATCTGCAAAGGCAATGAGGCTATTAATTGAAAATAATTAATTTATCTAGACCCAGTGCTAACCTTGTAGCATCCTATACATAACCACTCTGGAATGAAATAACTTTTTACTCCTGCTTCTTTATTGTTGATTTGGCTACAGCTACATTATAGGCACCACATGGCTTATTAACAACAATAAACTAACATTAGATAGATTTTCCTGACAATAGAGACCAAAATAAGAGGTCAGAAAAACAAAGATAAAAATAGTACCCAATAGTCTGCTCAACAGGATGGAAGTATGAAAATAAAGGAAGAATCTAATAAAATTTCTCAGTTCTACATTCAAATGTTAAATTAGAAAAAAAAAATCCAAATATATGAAGCAAGTGTATTCTCACACCCAGAATAACACATATGCTGATAGGAATGAACAGAAAGAAACAAAATCAGAAAGTTGGAAAGCTGATACAAACAGTTTAAATAAAATCTGTGCAAGAACATCAAGTTCTTTAACTTTCCTCCTCAAATAAATAAATCCAGCCTTACAGTATATTTCTGAAAGCAAGTTTTCCAAAGGTATGTAGATAGGTGTCTAAATGGCTGTGAAAAGAGATACCTCCTAGAAAAGAGGTATTAAAAGATATGAATTAATAACAGCTGTTGAGATATGTCAAAGAGTTTTGCAATACTTCTCTTTACCGTTATCCAGCATAAGAGATTGAAATAGTTTGACTGTGTGTTTAAAATAAATGGAATCTGTTATAACAGGTGCAACTTTGGGCATCTGGAGGTAGAAGTAGAACTGTCATTTTAAAGTCCTTACTGTAACTCAGTTTTGTGTGGCTTAATAGCATATAGATATGTTATCTGTACTCAGCCAGAAAGAAACGCAGAGGAATTTTGTTGGGAGCAGAAGAGACTTCCAAAAGAACAAAAGAAGAAACAAGCTTGAATTCTTCCCTTCCCAGCTGGGTCTTGCCAAGGGGCTGCCTTTGATCCTCCCATGAGCTCGCAGCTCAGAACAACAAGCTCTTGTGTCTCACAAGGAAAGAAGGTGAAATTCCTCACTATGAGCACATGCCATCAGAGAAAGGTAGGACGTAGTAGCAGGATACTAACAATCAAAGGGATGTTGAAACTGCTTGTCCTCTTTCCAATAAATTTATGGAATTCTTTGGTTCTGGTTCAGCCTCTGTGTTTTCAGCTTTTTGAAATACACCCTACATATTGAATTAGGAGGTTGAACTGGACCAACTGCTATGAACAGTCTGGTTTAGAACCATACTGAAACATCTGTGTCTGTGGTTTAACTCTGTTTTGCCTAATAAGATCTCTTAATCATACTATTTTGCTTTTTAAAGGTTTCTTATCAACAATAGGTTTTCACTCAGAGCTCTCAGAACAATTTTGTCACACATCCACTGCACCTGGTCAGATTACTCCAGGCAAGCTTTGCTCTTTGTAACTGTGTCTGGATTGCATTGCAACGGGCTTCACCATCCAGCTGGAATTAAATTAACTGCTGAAGTAATAGCTGCATTATGGCATTACATGATTGGCAGCTCACTTCTACAGCACAACATTTTGAAGCAATTCAGATTTACTAAAATAATTTTCCTCTTCATAAGAGTTTTCAGCATTATTTCAAATACCCCTTTTCTTAGTTTGACATCTCTGGGTCCTAAGACCCTGTATATTGAAGTTTGTTTCCATTTGCCATCTTGAAAGTAGGATTTGATTATATTCTCCATATAATTTATAAAATTTCCTGTGAACTAAGTGCACTTATGCACTTAATTTTACCTTTCCCATAGTTGCCTGACATTGTATATTATAAATTGAAACTGGCAAGGGTTCTATTTCTTTTTCATCTGTTATGTCTTTTGTCTGGACTTTCTTATTTTAATTATGTGCACTTTCTCTGAGCATTGCTTTGAGCATTTCTCTGCACTTTCCAGCCATATTTGCTGTTTAAAGACATTTCTGTGGAGTTGGATCTGTTTCTTTACAATCCACCTTGCAGACTTTAATCACATGCCCCACAAATAAGTCTGTGTCTAGTTAGCAAGTCTGATTTCAGTGCTGTGTGTGGATGCCAGAGTTCTCAGCTGCATAATGGTAATATTGGTTTAGGATGTAAAAACATGCTATCATATTCCAGTTTCAATCATTAGTAGGTCATAATCCTCAGGAATCTTTATCTGCTGTTCCAGTGTTTCAGGCAGTGTCCTTAGTCACAGCATCTCACTCAATTACACATTCTTTTCCCTTCCCAATGAGCTTTTTAAGGAATTATTTTCGTTTTCCTTTATTTTTATGGTCACCTTTCCAGACATGATCAGTTTTAACTTTGCACTGACAGGTTTTTTTTTGGAAACGTGGTAGTCATGGTTTATGTTTGTGCTGACCATTCTGATTTCAGTCATGCTTTGTATATGACTTGGCTCTCACAGACATAAAACAAACATCAATTTTTCCCAGACCTATCCTGTTTTTTCAGGTGAATTATGGTTTCTCTATGAACATTTGCAGATGGGAAGCTCCTACCCAGATATTTGACATTCAGAAATCCTGCTCTCATGGATGTCTGGCAAAAGCTACGATATATGTACACTCTACTACTGCATGTCTATGCACAGTAAATTCAGTATTTTTCAGGAATAAACAGAAAAACTGTGCTGTGTGGATTCTCTGGGTGCTTTTTGACACCTCCTGTAAGAAGAAAATATTCTTCTCCTTTCAAGAGTTGGTAAAATTATTTCTCATATTTTCCTAAACTATTCTGCATTTTGAGCAACTTCTATGTAAAATGGAAATGTTGGTACTGAATAACTATGATGAAAACACACTTATGTCTTACAAAAAAATGTATCTTTTATTAAGACAAGTATTTACAAAGGCATTACCCTGGAACTGCAATCAACTTTTTTTTTTTTTTTTTGTTTCTCAGGCTTCTCAAAGTTCTTCCTTGTGCAAATTGGGATTTCTCAAAATTTCAGATAATGTTATTACTTGAAAGTAATTCTTTGTTTATTTGAATATGCTTAAAACAGTTGCCAGTCAAATAATAAGCCTTGATTTATCAGAATACTTTTTAATCAGCCAACTGTATTTGGATATAGGTGTGCTAATGGTTTTCAGTAATCTTAAATCTGAGAAGAATTAGAAAAACTAAAAAGTAAAAACTTGCAGTTGGCTGAGATCTATAAAATAGATTACTTTCAAGGAAGTGTCATTCAAGTACTTAAAAATCCCTGATTCCTTAGGGACATCATCTCATTAAGTTAATTTGTAGGATGATGTTAGCTTTGAAGTGGCCCTAGTTATTTAAGGTATTCCTAATGCCTCTGGCTCTGTTCTGCCAGCTCTGTCATTTCACAGTCTGCCTCAAAACTCTAATACAAGATAATCAATGAAACTAAAGATCTTTTAGGAACAAATGCCTAGACAAGAAAACAATCCCTTGTTTTGGCTTGCTGTTACAAATTGTTGTGCCCTACAACACAGCAAATCAGTCCCCCATTGGGAGTTAGAGGCTTTGTTAAAATAAATTCCTCCACGATGTGAATGTTATTTCAAGCAGAACATACAGACATATATGAAATTACAGACTTGAAGATAAGAAGCTCACTGGGAGGAAATACACGTCTCAGCTTAGCCTGATTTCAAGATAGCAGCTTGGACGTTTAGGATTAGATTAAAAGAGGAATGGTGCTCCAAACCTGGGCCCTGCTTAAATTATTAGGTAGGAGGTAGGTATAAATAAGTTTTGTTCAAGGTCAGTCGAATCAGTAGTAATATTGTTTCTTATAATATCTGCAATGAACACTGAAGTTGACTTTAAAGAAGGCACAAATTTCCTCCAGACACAATAATACTGAAGGATAAACAAGAAACAAAACAGAAAAAAAAACCCCAAAAAACCCCAAAAACAAAACTACCAAACAATTAAAAAAAATAAAAAAAACACACAAAAAACCTAGCAAAAAATCCTAAATCTTACTTTTCTTGGAACAGATTTTGTAAATTTTTGCTGCTTGTTTTATATTAAGTCATTCATGCAAATGCTAACAAAATTATTATCACTGAAAACTTCCCAGCCATTTCTTTTGACATGCACTTATTTACTGCATATGCTATAAAAGGGTCTCATTACTTGATTTCAAATAATAATTTGAGCTCAGCCTATGGGTTGCTTATCTTTAAGTACAGTTTTGCCATCAATGTGAACTCTGAGAAAATATTTCAGAAAGAAAGAGAAAGATAGATTTGTTTTCTTCCTGATAGAATAAAATTTCATTACAATGAGAGGTTAAAGTTATATAAAACTTTTAATTTCTAAGAAATCTTTTGTTCTTGGAAAACTGTGTGCATGTATGAATCATTTCACAGAACTAGAACTATTTTCCCCCAAGACTGAAATAAAATCTACATGGCAGGTGCTTCAACAGTATGGCATAATAATTTTGGAAAGGAAGAAGGAAGGAGAGTGTTAAAATAAAGCTTTACAAAGAAAGAATATGACCAGCCATTCAAACTGGAACATAAAGATGGTTGATGACCTGTTTTTGGTTAAAGCTTTCCTTGTGAAGAGACTCACATGAAAAGATACCAAATAATTTTGATGAAAAGCATTCAAGCTATATATTTTAAGCTTTCCATCTAATCAGTCAAGCTGGCTCTTTTGGCACCTAAAACTAAAAGAGGTAACATACATAGAGAGATAAAATTTATAAGCAGATAAAAACAAATGATTGTGAAGTACCCTGACAGATATTTGAAATGAGAAATTTGCCAACAGCATTTTGAGAAGAGATACATCTCCTCAGGTTTTCTGTGCATAGATCTCATGGTCAAATACTATGGCATAAATTTTTGACAGCCGGATCAAAATAGATTGTTCTTATAGATTTTCTATATCTGAAGCAAAAGAAACACCATAAACAAGCCTTTAAGATTATATTGCTTTTCATCATGGTATTCAGCAGAGATGCAGAATTTTCCCTGAGCTGTCACAGGGGCATTCCTGCTGCCAGAGTCAGATCTGCTGAGCATGTGGATGCCAATGGCAGGGCTCCTACTCTTTCTCTGGCTCCAGGACAGCAACCCCCCAGGAACTCAGCAGAGTTTCTCTTTCATTAGTTGTGTGTTTGCTACTGAGCGAATAAACAGACATTGATCAGTCAATGGAGAATATCTCCTTTCCCAGCATTAATTCTCATGATACACTTAAGACTGTAGCAAGTTTTTAATATAGTGATTTCACACAGAAACAACAGCTGAGACATAAAATTGAAATTAGGCTGGGAACAGAGCACTTGCCACTGAGAACAAAATCTTGGAATACTGTTGAGTAACAATTCCCTGTTGTAGCTAGCAGGCAAATTTCTTATTAAAACTATGTAAACCTGAAATAACTTGATTTAAACATTTTCAGGACAATTCTATCCCAGTGAAAGCTGCTCAAATGCTACCTTGTTAAATTCAATAAAGCTTAACTATACTACACATCTTACATAGGTCAATTTAAATAATCTTTCTTTTTGAAAAATGCTATGGCTGTGCATACCATAGTGCAATCAATAAAACATATCTTTTTTTGCTTAAGACATACAAATAATTTATAATAGTAGCTGGAAATAAAACTTCTGCAAAGTAGGAAGTGAAATAGGAATCTTGATATTATTTTGTTTAAAGAAAAATATTTGCAGCTTTTTTGTTTCTTTTCTGTAAATCCTTAGTCTTTTACTGACAGAAAAACAACAACAAAAAGATGCCATTACTGGAAATTTCTGTCTTACTATGAAAATCTACCTGTCTGAAAATAGACCAGTAAAAGTTTATAACACTGGTCTGGTAAACTGAAGATGCCAATTGTTAATAAATATGATCAAGCAAGATTATACAATAATAAAAATAATTTGCACTTTGCAATTAGATTAAGCGTATTTGTATTTCAAACACAGATTCAGTTTTCATTACTGAAGTGGGAATGAGAATTGCAGCAGCAGTTTGTACTGCAAATCTTATGGAAAGCATTCACAGTTGACTACACAAGCAGCCAGTTATACGCTATGAGCCTCCTAGCAGTGATGGTAACAATGATGTTTGGATCTACATGGGAAAGCGATGAGGGTTTCAGGTTATGCTGTCACCAAAATGCTTCTGCTATTGAAGAGACAGGGACAACCTCTAGCAATGTTATAGCTGGGTCTGTTAACACTAAAGTATCATGATGAGAGTTTCCATAATATTTAAGATAGTAGGGACTGATTTCTCAGTCTGAAATCTTTGTTGACCATGGAAAGACTAATCCAATTAGCTGCAAAATGTCTGAAAAGCTATTAGGAATGCACTTGTAACTTAGAGGAGAGAAAAGTTTTACAAACAGCTACTTAGAGAAAAAGGTCACAGATCACAGAATATTCTCCATTGAAGGGGACCCACAAGGAGCACTGAGTCCAGCTCCTAAGTGAACGGCCCATGCAGGGATCTAACCCACAACCTTGCTCTCACTTGGACCATGCTCTAATCAACGGAGCTAATCTCATTACAGATCAGTAGTTTTGATTGGACTCAAGTAAACAGCTTCCAAGGATGATTAAAAAATTTTAAAATCCTTTTTTTCTTTGAAACTGTTGAGAAAATTATGTCTTCATGTTCTCATTATTCCATTCTGTGATTTGGTGGCAAGTCTTTTGCTATCATAAGAGTATTTAGATAAAACGCTCTTTCCTGATTGTTTATGCAGGTAAATCAATGCAGCCTACAACTCACATTTTCACTCCACCTGAAAAAAAAAGTGTTTTAAAATATAGGTCATGATACTAACCTGAGGCATAAGGATAAAGTGGAAGGGGAAAAAAAAGGGAAATATTTCTCTCCCAGATTCTGAGATTGGCCTCTACTGAAGCACTTCATATTTTCCAGCAAGACTCTTTAGAACTTAATCTCTAAGACAGGAATGATATGAAATCGGAGAAAGTCCAGCTGACCTACCTCATACAGTAGATAGGTGCTTTTATCGAAAAATGGAGAATAAAAGAATGTGTATCCAAAACAGGTTTTAGAGCAGCCTCTTTTGATTTATCTAAATAAGGTGTGTAAATACCAGTAAAATAAGTCTCCTGGGACATGATGTGTCACTTACACACAGTCTTTCTCAGTGACACTCTCTGAAACATTGACACCAAGAAACATTATCTTATAAATTCAATTGTGATAAACTTTCTGCTCACATTCAAGTGGCACAAATAGAACTATGGGATTTACATAATCCCACTAATTTGCATGACTAAACCACACTTTTGATTCTTTTAAACTTTGTAAGCAACTCAAATTTCTATAACATTTACAGAAAATCAATGATTTATTAGGTGTAAGGCAAAGAAGTGCAGGGGAAGTTGCTTGACTGTGTGACACCAGTGCACTTCTATTCTGCCCATTGGTGTTTCAGGTACCTGTCGCTGAAGGCCTCACCAAAAGTCACAAAACCATCAGACAGTTATACTTAAATCTCTGCCAATGAAATGAACATGATAAAATCCTCCTTAAGACACTGCGTGGTAATAAGTAATATTTAGGTGTATTTAATCTTGTACCTTGCTTTTCTTTTTAAAATCAACACAAAAATTTAACCAAGAACTTTCTGAAGATTCAAATGTACATTAAAATCACATATAACAAAGAGATCTGCTAGAATTTGTCAAATCTTCCTGGAAGCAAATTCTCTGCTATCTATCCAGCCAGTGCACAGTACTTTGGGTAAGACATTACCCCTGATTATTCTCCAAGCCAAGAAAAAAAGAAATGCTACATGAACAGCAGAAGCATCTCCCAGTGAATTGGGAAGAGAAAGGCCTTCCAAAAAACTTATGGTTTGATTGTCTCTTTCCAGTGGTATTATAAAATATGGACAGATATAATTCTGTGTGAAAAAAATAAAACTTCTTTCTTTTCAAGGGCCCTCATACCCAGACACTTACCTGTATTGTGTGATAAGAGAGACTGACAAATTTCCTGAAATCAGGAATGTCCTGGTCACTTGCTGAAGGAGATTTTCCAATTTCACAGTTTCATCACTTCTGAAGCAAAATGAATCAGAGTGACGGCATAGAATAGCAAGCATCAAGTTTACAAAGGACTTAAGGAAAAAAATCTTAACCAAATGAAACTTCAGGTCACTCTAGGCAGTTAATCAATCTGACTCCTAATAAAAATCCTGTTCAGCATTTGTTCAACTCTCTTCACAGCCCGTCTGTCATTATGACCTGTGTACATTTATGCACTTAGGTTTTCACTCATCAAGATGCTCACAGGGACAGTGATCCACTGCCACTGAAATCAATGATTAAAACTCTCACTGGTTTCCACTGGATAAGGCCCAGTCCCCACACTTCAAATTTTACACTGTAATCTCACACAGCAAATGTTAAACACTTGCACATGGGAGCAGTTGCATTGAAATTAACTATATTAAGTCAACATGGGATATTGCTCAAAACAAAGGACTACAGACTTCTCCAAGATCACTTTAAGAAGTCACAGAACAGAAGGAATATGAAATAATTTATAAGATACAATCATACCTTAATATGGAAATATCAGAGTACAAAATACAGGTTTTGCACTTCCTGAAAACTTTGAATTCCTGGTACAGTTAAATAATTACCTTTTTCAAAAGATGAAATATGCCTCTGTTTTGTTTCATGATGAGGAAGAAAAGAAAATTAACTTGTCAAATAAATTAAATGCTGTGAATCGTTTGCTCGGATCTGTTTGTTAAATCCAGGCTTTTATAAAACACATTGTTCTATATGAAGAAATGCTTTTTCTGTTTCTTCCCAGCTGCATGAAGGTCTTCCATTCAAAATTTCACTTTATTCTTCTGATTAACTACACATGCCACAGAAGTTCTAACTTCAAAATGTTATTCAAAAGGAACATGGTTTTGAATCAATATCAATCACATTGTTTTATTTTCTCAAGGGAAAAGACGGTGCTCAAAGGAAATTAATCTTAAGTTGATACTGACTTGTTTCCCTATAGAATGTGCTTCTGGCATTTGGAAAATCTGTAGTATTGCTCTGTCCATCTATAAGAAATTTTCAAAATAACTTGTTTTTTTTTCATTTGACTGTTTTGTTTGAAGAAAGGTGGAGAGCAGAATGATATCCTCATAATCACAGGATTGATACTCTAAGTTTGTTGCTCTCTGTCCCTGGCACACCATTCTTGTTTACCCAAATTGCTCTCAGCATTAAAAAGCAGGATGTGGTGGAGTTCTCAAAATGATAAAGAGTGGTTAAGACCAGCCCTGATGTTTCTGCTTCATATTGTCCTTTCCATATTGCTGCTAAAAACAAGATGTTTCAATGTGTCCGCATTGAGTTTTCCTCCTGTATAGACCTTTATATTGCTAATTCTAAAAATGTGATGTTCATTATCATATTATTTTGCAAAGACTATGAATCAACAATTTGAAAATCACATTTTTATTTTACCCTTTCAGAAATAGTTCTTCTCCATGGGACAGGGCAAAAGCAAGACAAATTTGTTTTACCAAGTATGTCTACATACCAGTAGTATTGATAAATAGACACCATATTAACTGCATCCTATTAAAATTATAAAGCAAACTCAGTAGGCTACTACATTGCAGCTCTTAAAAATGAGGGATTGGGAAATACTGCAGGAAATATATTTCAAAGTAAATATTGCTAGCTTTACAAAGAAATCACAGAATAAATTAGAGATCCTTTAGTCCAGTTTATGAGCAAACACTACATTTCAACTAGGACATGGCACTGAGCACCTGAAACACACCCAGGGTTGGTACACCACCACCACCTCCCTGGGCAGCTTGTTCCAATAATATACTCACCCTTTTCATGAAGAGCTTCTTCTTCTGTGAAGAGCTTCTTCCTAATGACAACCTGAACCTTCCCTGGTGCAGCTTGGGGCTGTTTCCTCTTGTAACGTCTCACAGGTTGCCTGGGAGAAAAGGCCAACCCCCACCTGGCTACTATCTCCTTTCAGGTAGTTGTAAAGAGTGATAAGGTCCTCTCTGAGCCTCCTTTTCTTGAGGCTAAATCAGCAGCTCCCCCAGCTGCTCCCCATAGGACATTTACTCCAGACCCTTCACTGCTGGTGAAATCTTAAGGCTTGGAAAGCTGAAACAATTTGCCCCATATGAAATGTAAAATCTTTGATCAATAAGTTGACAGATTCCAAGCTGAAGAGCCAAGTTATACTTTCCAGCTAAGAATTCCACAGGTAAGAAGACTGCTCCCATTTTTTTTTTTATTTTTCCTTTCTTATTTCCATTATTACATCCTATTTTCTGTTTTAATAAAAAATGACAAGAAAAGCAACACGTCTCAAAGCAAAGCTTATTGAATGCCATAAAAATGCTATATATCACAGTATGGGAGAATTTTTTAACTTTTGAACTCCAGATTCTTGAAAGCATTGCTCTCCAGAATCTATCAAAGCAATGTGTACAATTGCTGTGGAGATGATCCTATCCTTGATGCAGTGTACTTGATATTTTTTGAAAGAATAAAGTTGATTTTGTTTTACAGAAATCTTTGAAGCTCATTTTAGTGAGAAGTACCTCTTCTATTATTTTACTGGTTTTATTCACTGGTTCACTCTTCTTTTATTTTACTGGTTTTAGCTATTCTTTTAATGGCTAAAAGACTATTCCAAGAAAGCAGTCTTAGTAGTTGGCTGCTTAGCACTTCATCTGTTCCTGCTGTTTATTCCTCCCTTGGAGTCACACTGCTGTGTTAAAAGCACTGACCTTGTCCCCATAGCCATTGGTCATTCTGCAGTAAAGCCACACACCACAGATATCAGATGCAATCAGACTGGAAAGCAAACATGCAAGGGGAATGCCAGAAGTGGAATCACCATCTCTTCAGGACTGTCAACAGAACAAGCAGGGGACATGCCAGAAGTGGAACCATCATCTCTTCAGCCTCAACAACACAAGTCTTAATAACTTAAGTCAATAACTAGTATGAACAGCAAGATTTTTACTTGCTTCCATAACCTCATAGTTACATCTATACCAATATTAATACCAATATTAAAGCTGATATAAATAGTAACAATAGCATCATAAAAATTCAGGTAAACTCCCAGTATATGAAGACTCCTCATTCACTGCTGATAACAGGTTTAACCAATCTTCTTTCCCTTTTTCTTTAGGAGATTTTTGTGTTCAGCATAGAGCCAGCTACACAACAACAGTCAGCCTGACGCAGAGCCTCAGTCTTAATATTGGCTCCTCATCACCAGTGAGTTAGAAACTGTTACAGACAGCTTGTGGGAGAACAAGTGCAGCTCCACATATTTCCTTCTCTGTCAAATACACCAGCACGAAAAAGTAAATTTATACAAATTTATACAATAACTTAGGATTTAAATTTTTTATGTCCAACCCATTACAGAAATAAAGCAAGAACATTTTGTTTATCTTAGACATATTCTGTGCTGTCAGAGGGGCTGACTTCTGCCTCTAACACACCAAAATCACAGGTATTTGACTTTACTAAGTCCAATTATTTTGCCCATATTTGTATGATCATGGGAAGACTCTGGAAAATGAGCTTTGTGCTCACTAGATCTTCATGACTATTCATCACATTTTGATACCACCATTTTTTAAGATTCCTTGTTAATATTTGAACAATAGCCATGAAATATCTTTGCAAAAGTGCATCGCATATCAACCTCATGGATCTCAGGTTTTGGGAAAATAGACTTTCCCTGAACCATTCTCAATTACAAAAAACCCTCTTCAATAGCTGTTAATTGCATGGATTAATTGGTGGGGGTCATAACTTGATAACAACTGATCTATCCATCTCACCATTTCTTTTCAGATGTGTAAAATTTTACATGAAATTTATTTCAATAAGTTATTTTTCAGTTTATGGGTTTTTTTCCTTTCTTCAAACTTGAGTAATTCCAATGTTTTTTGTCTTATTAAATTGCAAATATGAACCCAAGAACATTCTGTACTGAGATAACTTGCTTGTATTTTCCCATGAGCTATCTGAAAGTCACGAACAACCAAATATGGTTGAGGAGTATCTTTCAAAAGAATTTTGAATATGAATGGGATATTTGATTTTAAAAATGACTCATTTAAACAAGAACATTGAGAATCTTGACCAAAACATCTCTCCTTAAAGATTGTACTAAGTGTTCTGGTTTTCCGTACTTAAATTTTCCTTGTGCCACTTTCTTTTGTTACTTCAAAAGATAAAGATTCATATCCTTTACATTCTACTGGAAGCTGACTTTATTGTCACCATAGGCCAGGGAAAATTTTTCTAAGTCTATCCTGCTCCCCTTCTAATGCTAGCCTAAAATAGACACCATTTGGAGGGTGATGAGGGTGAAACAGACCTTTTTCAGCTCTATTGTGTGCCTCTTGATACCCTTTTCATCTGCAGATATGCTTCTTCAAAGCCCTGTCTGTGGTGTCTCCTGGATACAATGGAAACCTGACATGGGTAAAACCAACACTTGAGTTAAATTACAGTGAAAAAGTTCTGTATTTTCTTGTGTTCTTGTATAGTTAGTTACTATGTTTCCTTTTAAACTAGATGTGGTGAACAAGATTGTCATGATCTAATCTACAATCACAGATTCAGTTCCCTGAAATGTCAAGGACAGATCTTCAGTCTTAGGAACACCAGTTTCTTTCTGCCCTTCATGCAGCTTTTAATAAAATGTACTCATTTTGTATCCTTATGTTCATTGGAGTACTTTTTAAAGTTCAGTAATAAAAGTTTTTAATCAACTTGTGATTGATTTAATGGGAACATTTACTCATAGTGGTATGCATGGTTCAAAAATCAGAGATAACTTACAGACATCTGCTCCATTTGGTATTTGAGATATATTCCATCTATAGTTGACAGAAAAAGTCCTTATACAAGCCAGACCTAGGGACTCACAGCCGGGTTCAAAATTATTTGGTTGACCACAGTGCTCATTTATACATGGAATTATATCATCCCATTTTACTTACATAATTTTAACTGCAATATTAATATATCTCTACATCTTGACTTTACTAATTAAAAAATGTCAAGAATTACAGAATTCTTAAGTTGTCTAAGCAATGTGTGTATCTCAGCAATCCATGCTATAAATGAACCTTCTGCATTGAACTCACTTTCCATGCTCCACACAAGTTTTTTATAAGAAATTCAAACTACTTCTGGCTTGAGTCCAGAATATTGGAAAGATTTTCTGCATTCATGGGAACAAGATTGAGGCCAACAGTTCTGCTATTTTGCTCAATGGAACTCTTCAATAAAAAGATATATTTTGGGTAAAGAGAAAGCAATATTTTCTCCTGGATACATTGAAGACCATGTATTGAATTGTAATTATTGTGTATAAAATAGGAACAAAGATATTTCACAGAAGCATTGCATTCCAGATAAATGCAACATTGATATGTGGTTTTATAAAAACAGCAGGACTGAAGACCCCAATCCTCCACCTCTCCCCTCACACACTGTTAGGAATCAAATAGTTCAGAAATAATTTTTGAGAGATTAAATTCTAGTATTATTTTTTCCATTAGTATAAATTCAGATTCACAGGTATGTTCACTGTTTATTTCTAATACATTCAGAATACCTATGACTTTCAGAAAGATTTGAAAGATAAAAGAAGTAGAAAGAATGGAAAGAAATTCCTTGGCTCTGCTTTGGGAAACAGTCACTTTTATAAAGATCGAAAATGTTGAAGCTAAACCATCAGCTTTATAACAAAGGGATAAAAAACCCAAATATGTAATTTATGTATTTGTATCACACTAACCATAGCTTGAGTTTAGGGAAACCTTCTACTGTTCATCTTGACAGCCCAAATCAAAAGGAACTAGCATGTTATGCTGGGATGCCAGGCAAGTAATAACATTCGCATTTTTATAAGAATCAAAAAATAAACAAAAACTAAGTACTGAGCAAAAAATTGTTTGAAGAAATTAGAAGAAAGGCTGGTAGGAGACTTTTCTCACTATCTTGTGAGGTAAAGAATGAAGCTTGGTTTGAAACAATTAATATAAATTGGAAGATGAGATATGTAGTAAGAATTACAGGAAGGTGCTACCTTAAATATATCTTTGGGCTTGCCAGACATAAGATTTAAACAATTTAGTGAGCATGTACTCCATTTGAGTGCATAATTATAATGATTATATATGCTGATAGGGTAATTGAATTTGCTAATGGCAATTAGCCATTTGCAAATACAACCATTTAATTAATGTACACAATTCTAAATAAAAAATTTTGTCCTTCACAGGTTTTAAAAATCACTATCTGTATTCTGCAAATTTGAAGCAGTGATAGGATTTTACTTTGCTGCTCCACAGTGATCAGCAGTTTTATCATCCACAGTCTTTAATCAGGCAAGCATACTGTTCTGTATCTAGCTGTGAAGAACAAGAGTGCAAACCATCTCTTCACCTTGTGAGCTAAATGCAGAGAAAGTTGTCTCTGCAATTTTGTCATTCCTTAATGGAATGTTAATCACACTCAAATAATGGAATAGAGGTGGTAACTGCTAGGTACTCCTGTTCTGCTTACAGCCATGATTACTTAAAATTTTCTTAAATGTGTGTTTGATTTTGACCAGGTTAAGCTCTGGAAATCCCTCAGTACAATTCAGTTCAGCAGGCATTTTCCATTCACCAGCATCACGGTATCTCGAGCAGCAGAGATACACCCCAGCCCTCCTGCAAACAGCTCGTCAGTCCTTTCTGACTGTCTTTTTTTACCCCATCTATCTGATCATGTGACACCAATCAAAAATCTGGACAATTCATTATTGCAAACAGTTCCAAGCAACACAGAATTAGCAGAACTGACATAATCATGTCAGATAACAATACTAGGTAAGATTACCAAATTTCAGTATCACATTTTCTATTACAAACAATATGAACCACTTAGTAAAATACAGAAACCCTTAAGCACTTTTCCAAAGTAGTAAAAATCATAAAATAATACAATATAAGCCAGAAGCTTTCACTGTGATCATGTGTGACTTTCTACATAATACTTTCCTGAATATTTTAACTAGCCATTCTTAGCAATTCCTGATGAAGTAGCAGTGGGAAAATTTATTTATTTCCCATTACTCAGTAACTCAGTGGCTCACCTGCAAATACAGCTCAAACTCTGGACTTGTAGCATTGTACTTAGTCCTAGAACAAATTCTAATATGATAGGATATCTGAGAAAGAGAAGGAATTGAACAAAATATTTTAACACTAAGTTATTTGCAGGGATTCGTATGTGTGCTAACTTCAGTGATTAAAAAAAAAAATTTAAAAACCCCAAAAAAAATCAATTCACACAAACAAAACCAAAATGAAGAAGCAAGTGAAAAGAAAAAGAATGGGCAGCCAGGAACAGCTGCAATGGGATTTCTATACATGCTTATTCCTCTGGGTGGAAAGATATTTGAACACCAGAAGAAGCCCAAAAAAGTGAAGCCTTCATTTTTGGAGATACCCAAAAGCCAACAGGTCATGATTCTGAGCAGTCCGATGCAGCTGATCCTGCTTTGAGCAGGGGATTGGACGAGATGATCTCCACAAATTTCCTCCCATTTCAGCTACTCTGTGATTCTGCTACAAATATCTGAGCATCAAAAGCCCTCTGCAACGGATTGGGTGGTTTTCAGAGTTATCAGAAAAAAATCACCATCATTTCACTGTGAATACAGTGCAGATTAGTAATTTAATGAATTATCCTAAAATTTATTAATTAATAATTTAATTATTATTTTTATTAAAATTAATTACTATTTTCTCCCAAGCTTGATATTCATGACACAAAGAGGCATAAAATATGAAGATGACCAAAGTGCACAGAATATTCCACTTTAGTAATAGGGATTTGGATTCCTATGCTTTGTGAAAACTCACCATACTACTTTTTGTTTTTAGACATCTTGCCATTGTTCCTCTGCCACTAGATCCTGATATGCAGCCTGTTCATGTTCATGATTGTTGACTAAGGCTCTGTTGCCACTATTTAGTGAAAACATCAGCTTACCCTGCAATAGCACTAATCATAAATAACCATCACATACAAGTGCTTATGACATCATCTACACCTAGATTCTTAGCTCAGTAGCCAGGTGGTTCAAAATGTATTTATTTTCTGTATATGTTAATGGCACGGTAAAGTAATACAGACACAGGACAGGAGGATTCTGGTTTTCGCTTTTAGATTCTCTTTTTGTATCTGCCATGATATTCTTATGTTCCTTATAAAACAGTAATAATCTAAGAATATTAATATTTATCTATTTCACAAAAAATGATAATTTTTAATATATGCAGAAGTCTTTAAGGTAATAGGAAGACATATAGATTTTGAGTCATAGTAGAAAAACGCATAAGGATATTTTATTATTGAGGTTGTTATTTCTCACTACGTGCAAATTTAGGTTGAATTCTGCCAACAACTGTCCTTCCCTCTGTTCTAAGAAAAGAAGCTAGGGAGGACTCAGTTCAGAAAATTGATGGATATTCTGCCATCACAGGCTATGTCAAGGATGACAGCCTGCCCTCAGGTTTTGGTGCTATATCAGTTTATTCTCCTGAGGGAGTAACTTCACACTCACTTCTCACCTCTCTGGAGTGTATGTTATCTCGTTGGGATAAAGCATTGAGCCTCAAAAACACAAGGTCTTATGCTTATTGATAAGAATCTTATATTTTAAATATGTAGTTGAACTTTCACTGGATTCATTGGAAAGTGATTAAGAAAGGGCAAAATAAGGTTTTTATGCAAACAGCTCTGCCTGTAGGAGTTGAAAGTGACCTCAGTGTATTGCGTCAGCCCAGTATTTAGATTATCCCGAAACTTTTCTTTAAACTGTTACTTAAATGATGCAGAGAATGGGTGAGAAGATGGATATCACTTCTTCCTGGTAAACATTCTGCTCATCACATGGTTCTCTACAGACCTTTAAGCCCAAAGCAATCCTTTGAAACTCTATCACTTTCCATAGGCACTGTGAGATGACTCAGAGTATGCTAAAATTTTCCCCATTTCTGTCAGATGTTGCTGTTTATGTTGCAAAAAACTTATACTTGCTAATTTCCTATCATGTAGATTATTAGGTTTATGGGCTGATTTAAGGCTTTGAGTTCCTTTCAGTTCTTGCTCTCTGAAAATATATTCTTAATATGTTAATTTTCTTCAAGTCATATCTCTGTGACACTACATACAATCTCTTTTCAGTGTCAAAACATCTTCATATATTTTTTTTGCCAGTTGAAAACTATAGTTTGTGTTAATACAATCAAGAATCATTATATGATTTTGTTGATAATCTGAAGTTATGTAACACATACTACATATATCAGTCAAAACTGAGATACCTTCAGTTCTATTTGGCTCTATTTTCCTTTGAAAATGCCTCAAACCTAACTAATTCAATAAAAGGGGGGTAAAAAACATTGTCTATACAGCAAGTCATTTTTGCCAATGGCTACCTGCAGTGTGCCAGTTCTCATGAATAGCAAACATCTCAAATTTTAGAAGACAAGAAACCAGTCCAGGTGCAACTTTCTTTGCCAAATCACTGTTCAAATTGACAAACTACTTTAGGAGAGGATAGCAATTATCTTTAGAAACACTGCAACATGGGAGAAGCTTGATTTAATTTAATCACTAGCACTATAATTTAAGTCATGATGCATGCTTTAATTATTCGAAGTAAAGTGTTCTTCTCAGTGGACCTTCATTAGGGATCTGCTCTTTGGGAAAACCTAGTCATGTATGGATTTTCTTGCCACAGTAACTGTAATTATCTGGTGGAATCCAAAAATATGAAGGGAATATTTTAACTAATTCTGTTTAGCTAATTATTAAATCCAACCGTGTTAGAATTGCATGACTGATAGAATAGTAATATAATTTATTTACAGTGAATTATATATTAAGTTTATGAATTCATGTAATTATATCATTAGAGTTTTTGCAACTCTTTTGGCCTAATTCCTAATTTTGCTCTATTATTCCTTCCCATCCCAAATACTAAATTTCATATTAATATAGACCTCCTTTTTCTGATACAGGCCACTAACTTACCCTTACCACATGAAGAGAGTCACACTGCATAAATTGTTCATGTCAAGAAATTAGAATAAAATAACCCTTGCAAGACTATTACTAAAAGCTTGATTTTTGATTCCTAATCAAACTAAGTCCTAAAACTTGGCAAGATAAGTAGACTAACAACAGCGCTAGATTACTGATCATTACATTGCTCCGCATTCACATAACACTTCTAAATATTTCATTATATATACATGACTAAATTAAACCTCAAATGCTTCCAAGAGACAAAGGAATAAATTATACTTACCCTGGAACTCTGTGTTCTAAGACACAGAAATGTTTAATCACTGAATAAAGCTGATGTTTAAAGTGGTGGGGGTGGGAATCCCAGTCTTACACGTGAGCCTTGATCAAACTTTTGTTCTTTTAACATTGCTAGAACAAAACTGGAAAGATAGAAATTAACAGCCAGAGATTCTGGAAGGTTTTGCTTAATATCTATTATATCTATTAACTTTCTTTAATGTTATGTCATCCTACTCCTAAACAACTCTTCCATCCTAACCCCCACCATCCCCAATATCAAATATAGAAAAACAACCAGTTCTGAAGAAGATTCCTTGCTTTAAATGCAGTCAGTTGTGATTATTATAAAATCACTTTCCTGTTGAGGTTTCTTTGCTGTTGATTTTTAGGTAGGAACTAGAGTGGTTTTCATAACATCAAATATATTCCCTTCATTGCTAACAAGGACCCTAAGTCCTGCTCTGTTATATGAAAACAGTCTCCAGCCCTGACAAAATAAATCAACTCAGAACATAATTTACACTCTTGATCTGTGTGTACATCTGTAGCTTACAATGTATGTACAGCTGTTTCTTACTGTAATAGGCCAGTTTCATGTACTTTTGGAAGAAATGAGTCCTCATAAAACGCTCTTCCTTATTTGTTAAAAGAAGCTATCCTTACGGCTAAATTGTACTCCATTCCCAGCCCCCCCCCAGACCCAAAAGGATACAAAAAATTGGATTGGAGTATTTTAGTACCAAAAGGTTTTTTCACATGTTGTGATCCTATGGATTTAGTTACAAGTTTCTTATTAAAACCAGTGGTAGCCTCAGCTGTTCAGAATGCCTGAGCTTTAACAAGGTCTAATACATGTTCAACCATTAAAGATATCCTGAAAAGTTTAGGATAGTGATCAATGCATGCAGAGTGTCTTTGGTGCTCACTATTCAATCTCTCTGCAGTCTCTGCAATTGAACATATTTCTTTCTCACAGCAATCAGTAAAGACAATATTTAGAAGTCATTACAAGATGGTCTCCTTTTGATTTGCTTCCCTTTGGATTTCACAAACATAGCTAGACCCTATACAAATCCCATGTAGGCTGACTATACCCAGGGAGAACAACATGAACTCTAAGCAGCCATTGCAGATACACTAAATCTGAATCACAGGGAAATAAGTGTCCTTGTATGTCATGAGGCCCCAGTGCTGGAATGACACTGGCTCTTATGTCTTATGAGACATGAGGACTAAACTTTTAGCTACTGGCTGAATGGGAAAGAATTCAATATCTCCACCTGTAAGGCTGAAATAGCTGGGGGCTTGAAGGGTAGCTCGGATGGCCAGGGTTACTATCATATTCAGTATCATCTTCCATCTTTCAAAACCTCCTGTCATTCACATGCTTGAAGCATTCTGGTACGCAGTGCTGCTGGAAAAAGGGTTCTGCATTCACAGGGGGATCAGAAATGCTCTCTGTTGCTGCAAAATGTGACAGTCTCTGGGGATGAAAGCCATTTCCTAAGTATCCTCTTCAACTCTATTTCTGAGTGCTGGATAAAGAGGGGACATTTTGATATTCCTCCTAGCACTTTTGTGCAATCAAGTCCTCCTTCAATGCATATTCTATAGTCACCTTCTAACAAGTGAAGATGCATAATCAGACCTCATAAATGAGGCATGCCACTGCATCATCTATAATGAAATGTACTCTTTCTTATAGCAAAGCATCTTGCTTCTGTATCTTAGTATCAATCCAGCCCCTGCATATTTAGTCCTTGATGATAAAAATTCCTGTTAAACTGCATTTCTTTTAATTCTGTGGCAAACGATTACTGAAATGAACTCAATACATCTACAAATCATCTCAATAGATGACTACAAAAGGTATAGAATGTTATGTTAGCTAGAGGAAGTGCCATCTACTATGAGGGACTGCTGTGTAAAATTTATTTAGTGTATGCATGATGATAATATAAGCCAGGATATTACAAAACTGAAATCAATTGCTAATTATGATACACAAGATTCAAAAATTAAAAGCAATTTGAACTGCACAGAGGAGGATAAAACAAGCTCATAAACAAGCAGCTTTCCTAAACATATTCAAATGTGAATGATGGTGTGGCTTTTATTGTCCCCTTCCCCAGATATTTCACTTTTGTATTCATGAAGGACATTAAAAGTCACAAAATAATGAGTGGGCCAGGATACAAAGGATGAATTAAAGTTCCTGAAGACAATTAGCCAAATGTTTTGTTTCAAAGCTGTCGTCTAGAAACTTGAATCATTGCTAAAAGCATAGTTCCCTTTTTTGCCCTCAACTTTTCTCTCCAGATAGGCAGTAGAAGTTTTGTGTAATCAGATATTCAAATGGTTTATTTCTGCATTCTGTCACAAGCAGAAGATTAGGTTTTAACATTTGATAAAACCAAATCTCACTTTGGGTTCATGTCACACTAGTAGAGGACAATATCACCAGCTCTGATTATTGCAGTGTAAGAATTCGTGACACACTGAATGTGTAAATGGTTTGGGAACAGGCTTATATAGAAATATGCAGTCACCTCAGATGAACCCATCCTTCACTCCGTATTAATTGTATAATGTTGATGACGTGAGCACTTACATGTTATGGGTGCAGTCTCCTCCAAGGAACAGGTAGAAACAAGTCAGGTCTGTGTTACCTGCAGTGCAAGTGATCAGGAAATAACATGCTGTGAAAAAGAAATTAGAATTCAATGCCTTGCCAGAATACATGACTGGAAAGTCCATCACAGTAAAACTGTGTTGCATTTAAGGTGAAACTGGACAGTTTGTGGGCAAGCTGAACTCCACAACAGAGTTGACATCTCCAGTTGAAAAAGAGCACTACATGTCTTCATAAAGCATTGTGTAGAGCCACCTCACAGAAAAATTAAATCAGACCTAACAAACACTGTGTTATCTCTAAACATTTCTGCTCCTTACCTTAGAAATATATTGCTCAAATGCCTGAGTTTGATAAAGTACTGCAATGTGTCAGATGACTGAGGTGAGAAGCACATGTGATTTTGCCATCTTCTCCAGCAAAAAAATGGGATCTTCAGTGATCTTCCTGTGTCCTTGTCTCTAAAGTACTAAGCATGCATTTTATTTTTCATTTTCTTCTTTGTAGTTTTCTTCTTTCTTAATTTGGCAGCTCAATGAATTATTCTCACTGTTTCTGTCTGGTCAGAATATTTCTAAGTCATTCTCTAACATGGCATCTTCTCTATTCACCTCCCCAAAATTCTCCTTGTGTTTATGAAATGAGTTTTCTGTGCTTATAGGATAAAGTTCTTCAGATTTATAACTCCAAGTACAGTGAAGTAAGTAAGTGAAGTGAAGAAGATAAACAATCTGAATTTGAGGATAAATTACTCTGTACATCAACAATTTTAGAATCCATCATAACCTGCCAGTCATATGCTCTCTGAGCATGAAATGTGTAAAGAATATAGAGCTAAAGAGTTTTTCACATAAGCATAAAAGGATCATAAGCAAATTTTGTTCACAGTTACAATCATTTTAAATTCATCTTCTAGCAGAAAAAAACAAGTCAAAACATGCCCAGTGAAATTTAAAAGGTTGATCTCTTTGCCTATGATGTGTATTAAAACCTTTGGGCTTGTGTAGAAATAGTCTGGGAATTTACAGATAGCCAGCTCCTGCATGTGAGCTCACAGAACACTGGCATTGGCCTGGATGTCAGCACCTTCATAACCCCCCTGAAAGGAATCAGCAGAGCAGGTCTGGCTGTGCTCTGAGCATATGCAGCAGAACAGAGTATTTAATGCCTCTAATTTGCAGGCAAAGCAGAGGCTGTTAAAGGTGGTGCAAGGTTATAAAAAATCTGAGGTCTTTGAAATGTTAGATTTTAATTTGAATTAATAAATAATGTTGTTCATTCTCCTTGTGAATTTTATTTTTAGTGTGAGGATATCTGGATGGTTTCAAACTATTTGGACTTAAAATCAAAGTCCTGACTACTGTATGCACTTTTAAGATATAGTAGAAAGTGAATGGTTAAATTAGGCGTTCTATAATGGATTTTTCACAAGGAAGGTGATATTCTGGAAGAATCTTGTAGTTGTAACACAATTTTTAAAACCTTTAAATTAAAAAAAGCAAATATTTTAAACTCAAATTATACATTTTTAGTTTCCTATACATGGTTTTTTATTTTCAGTTTATAAAACTATCTGAAATATTTCAATCTGAAAACACAAGTCTATTTAAAAGAGGTTTAATTATGTAACAAATTGAAGTGATATTTCCACATCCTATCCATTTTTTTCTCATGTATAAACCCACTTTTTCATATATATTTTGAATATATAAGATTAAAAATTAATCAGACCTTTTACCTAACCTACAAGGTTACTTGTAAAGGACACTAAAAAAAGCAACAAAAAAAACCTGTGTAGAATACACAGATACACAGTTATTGCCAGTCTTTCTATTGGCCAATGAAAATAAAACCAATGTGTTTTGCTGAATCTATCCAGTTTATGTGTGTGGAACCTGGCTGTCAATAACTCCTGACAATTTAACAACAACGAAAATCCTCAGCAAGTGGACTTGCATATCCTTTCAGTGAGTTGCTATGAGATATACACTCTAAAAATTCTCTTTCATCAGGAATTATTTATCTGTATTCAGGGAAGTCTTACAAAACCAGGGGTATCACCATGTTTTCTGAGCTTGGACTTGCCTGTGTCATTTCTCTTTTTCCAGATGATCTGAAAACATCTGTCTTAAAATCTACATCTTATTCCCTTCTACTTCACCCATAAATAAAAATTAACAGAGGGGAATGCTGAGATTTTTCATACATTCCAACAGGTGAGAGATTGGTTTTGCATCTTTTTGCTTCATTTTCAGTGTAACTGAAACACATAAAAGCTGAATATTTATGTTCAATAATTGAAGAAAATAAAATATATGGGTCCTTAGTTTACAAGAATGCTCATGTTTAAGTTCCAGTGCTGCCCAAATCAAGTATTCTTGTACTTTATCCCTGACAAAGTTGTAGAAGGAGTAACAGCTACAAGGGAAATGTTAGAATAACAGAGAACAAATAAATTATGTGGAAAAAAGACAGGAATTGTATAGACAGTATAATAATATATTTCAGTTTTCTCTCAGATATAAAACAGTTTCTAGAAAGAATACTGAAATCAGCATTTTTCTCATAGCAATAACAGCAGAAAAGCATCCTCATCCTCTTCTGCCCTGTAGATCATATGCAGAGGGTATTCTGATTACAATTTTATCAAGAACATTTACCCACAATTTTAAATACCCTCAAGTAAGATGATTTCTCATTCACACTCCCATCCACTTCCTATGTTATATGCATTTGCTCTAGACTCTTAAAATTGTTTTCAGTATTTGAGCACTATTCACTTTGAAATTTAAGCAAAACAAGCATACCAAGTATTGATATTTTCACAGAATCTGGTTTAATGTTAATATATAGTGCCATTTTATTGCATACATACACCAATGTATGTAACCAAGTTGGGGTTTTTTTTGTCTTTTTGTGTTTCTCATCATGCTTCTTTCCTTTAGTAATTTAAATGAATAGAGATATATCTGCTGTGGTAAGAAGCTCCTAGGGGTGGTGCTTTGACAGCTTGTAGACTAAAATCTAAAATTCAGATCCCTATTGACTTTCTCCTCTTTCTCCAGGTGCTGTTAGGACCTCTAACCAGAGAAACAAAGTCATGGAGACGTAATGGAGTGTCTTGTCCTATAATGAACTGCCCTTTTGTCCATAAAAAATGACATAGTATAATTGCAGCTGAAGATTTGGCTATATCTTAGGTCTTCCAGTTAGAGGTTTAGAAAAATAAAACCAAAAAAAAATCCCTCCCAAAATATTTTTATTTCTCTCTTTTTTTTTTTTTTTTTTTTTTTTTTTGCTTCCAAATAGGATTTTTATGGAATTGAAATATAATGCAAATTAAGTTTGCAGTGCTGGGGGGGACACAGAAATAGAGACTCTCAGATTCCAATAAAGATGCAGAAGATACACCTCCAAGTGCTCAGGACAAAGTCATAATTTAATATTAGTTCCATTGTTCATACTACTTCTAAAATGAAAATTAAAAATATTTGTAGTTTGATTTCTTGGGAGTGCAAGGCAAAAGATTTCATAGGGATGAAAGAACACTAGAAAACAAACAGTAAAGAAACTGACATCTTCTGTGGACCTTCACTGAACTCTGTGGATGTCAAGATAAAAATGTGATATTTTTCAAGTTGGTATCTTTGGTAATACAGTGTGCAGTTTCCTTCTTCTTTTTCCATATTTTTATTCCATTTGGCTGCAAAAAGCAGTAATTCGATGATTTAGATGCGAGAGAATTCCAGATCTCCCTCAAACTTGATTAAATGTAAAAACTGGTTCACCACAGTGCATTTGCTTAATGCACTTATGCACAGTCAATTGTTTTCACTTACAATGCAACATTATAAGATTAAATTTAGCAAGGAAAATATGCTCTGCCTGCTCTTTGGATAAAGTGTGCAACAGTGTCTTTGGTAAGTTTTACATCCTGTATATCATGTTATAATTTACAGAGAATAGAGTAAGAAACAAAGCAAGAAAAATCTCTAATTTTTTTTCTGATAGCTTTAGCTCTTGAATGAATTGTGTGCACACTGCATCCTATCATGTAGGTAAGGAATGCCAGCATTATTGCATCCTATCATGTAGGTAAGGAATGCCAGCATTATTTACAATAAATCTGTAAAACCACCGTCGGAATTCTAGTACAGTGACAGAGAAAACTAGCAAGGAGACTTTTAGGCCACCTGGATCAAATTTCACTTTGACTGGTGGTGGATACAAGTCATCACTGCCCAGTGTCAGTTTTCCAGCCCTCAGTAAAGCATAATGGTCTGATCAGTCACAGGAGGATATGGGGCTCATGGCCTTCCAGCATCCACTTATTTCATATAAAGTAGGAGATAAAAACCTCCATTGCAAATGCTAAGATGCAAGCAGTAATGAGTTAGTGCTTACTCCTCAGGACTTCTGTAGGCTGCTACAAAGTTATACCAATAATGAATAAGTTTTCTCTTAGTTTAGAGTAAAAAGAAGAGTAGGAAAAGCCATATCCAGGTGTTTATCTTTCCCGTATTGGTCCCTGCTATTAAATGTCTTAAAGCCATGCCTTTTTAAAAAATTAATTCAACCTGTGTTATTAAATAGTGTCTGTAAGTGGATTACAAAAATACCACTCATGTTCTAAGCACATTGCAATATCACATTTAAAAAAAGGAAGAGAGGAATATGGGTACCTACATGTTCTCATGCCATGCCTGAATTTCAGTAAGCAAATGTACAGTTGAATGTCTTTAACATCAAGGAGTTGCATGGCCACAAAATGCATGCAATTATTTGGCAATTCATTAGCAGAAACTAATGAAGATGTGATTAATTCAACAAGCATAATCATTGTGTACAGGTGCAGGCTTTGCAAATTGACCTGCAGTCAGTGGCACATCAGATATGATGAGTTGTAAGTCCAGGGGAAAGGGAGGCTGCTCTTTGAAATCGCTGAAGGGCACATACTACACCATGAAATTGAAAATGTTGACACAAAATACTCAAATTAATCAGCAATATCTTCTACATTTATGTGGGACAAACACCATTGGTGGAATATTCCTAGCTTTGCCTTTAAATCAATGAAAATTGTTAATCCAATTGTATATTAGCTATAATTAACAGAGGCCAATGAAAAGACAAAGCAGGACAAAAGTTTGACCAACCAGCCCAAACTATGTGCCATTGTGTGCCTTTTTTTAAATCTGAGCTGTGTGTCCAGATCAATTTATGTACAAGGGTGAATGCAATAAAACTTAAAGTGGTATCTTAGTGAAGTTATTAATCTGTAAGGAATTCTGACCGAAATTCCATGAAAGTCCATCAAGAAATAGTAGGAATAACAAGACAATCATAAAAGAAAAAATTTGAAATCTGTTCTGAAAGGAAATCAGCAAACCCTTCAGGTATGAAATGCTAGGATGAAAATATGAAAGAAAAAAAAAAAACAAACAACCACAAATACCCTCCCCTCCCCCCAAAAAAAAAACAAACTGAAAAAACGGTTTTAAAAGCCTTGTGTTATTTGATTTTTGCTTCACTGAAATGTGACCTATTGTCCAAAAATATCTCCCATTGTAAGCTACTTCAGTCATAAATCTCAGCTGTATGTCTAAATAGGCTAAACTCAATTCTGAACACAAATGTAAATAGTTGTATCTGTAATATTTTACCCCAGAAATATTTCAGGACTCTTCAGATTTCTGAAATAGGTGATGATGTATTCCCTATTCCATGAAAAGGAGACTGCTTTGTGATTTCTTCTCTGATTTCTGCTTCAGGCCAGAAAAAAAAAAAAAGCCAATCCACATCTAAAATTAGTAAAATTTTTATTGTAAAAAACTATTAACAATTTTTAATGGAAAACACAAAATACATTTTTATATCCCAAAAAAGTTTTCTAACTTTTTTTTTTTAACTTTTTTCCTAACTTTTTCTAACTAAAAAGGCTAGAAAAAGGCTAATGAAAGCTAGAGGAAATAATTTGTGAACAAAAGCTTCTATTTGCAAAATGAGTTGAAAAATGAAGAATTGATTGACCATTCTTGTTATTAAATAATTCATTTTTTTCTCTTTTTGTAATTTTTTTTTTAACATTGGAGAATTAATTCAACATGTTTCAATTCATAAAAATTCAGAAAGCAAATCTGAAAACCAATATATCAGCTTTATAAATGACAGAGTGACTAACTTGCACCTGGGGATAATTCTTTTTATAAAAAACTTGAAAAGATATTTTTATCTTGTTCCTATCACTCTTTTAAGAGTTTTGTAATCTGAGATTATTAATGTCTCTCATTAATCTTGGATGAATTAGGGAGCCAGGATCTTTGAGGCGCAAGTCAATTATGTATAAATACAGTCCATTATTTACAGCACCATTATGTCCCCAGCTCATTTATTACATAAATCTTTTCCTATCATCTGTAATTTATTCATCCTTATTAACTAACATTTCTGGGTAAATAAAAAAATTGTGACTGAGGTAAATCACATCCCAATAAATAGAACTAGATAAGAGTCTAATTTATTTCATCTCTCATACTTTTGACTGGTTTTGACTCTTTTTGACAGGAGATGATTTTCAAAAGCATTAGAGGCAAACACTCTGTATATGCATGGCAAAAGTAGTTTCAAACACATGCTTTCCTCCTGGAAAATAAGAGGTTTTGTCCCTGAGACCCTTATTAGCCTATTATGTGATGTCATTGTGAATCTTATCAGCAAAATTTTAAAGAAGAGCCAGCCTAATTTTTTTTTCTGATATTTTGGATAGTTACTCGGTTATTTTTGCCCCTGCTTGAATTGTGAAAAACCCAGAACATTGATCAAAACAGGATAATAAACATCACAAAATCTGCTTAGCAAATTGCCCTTATTCTAATTAATGAACATAATAAGGACAAGAATACTGAGCAATTTTCTTGATTGGTCCTTCTTTTATTTTCTCTTTTTTCTCTCCCAATACCTGTAACTACAACTATCTGATTTTTATAAATATAAGTTACGGTGTGGAAATATGGAGAAGAAGTGAGAAGCAGCGATATGTATGTTCCAGATACTGTTCATCTTGGGTTGGGTGAGAAGCAACAGCAAATTCTTTCCTTTAGTAGTTCCTAACTGTAAAATGGGTTTATCTAGCAACAGAAAACCCTGAATCAAGTCTAAGTGGGAAGTCTGTTGTGCATAGATCATCCTGCCGTTCAGAGGGTTTGACAAATTTCACACATGTACTTTAGCATAGAGTATTAACTGATGAAAATGAAATAATATAGTAAGTGATAAAATAGTACTACTTATCATTACATTGTGTCTGTGCTTTGCTTTATAAAATTTTTTAGCCCTCTTATGTTCACTGAGTAGCCCTCTTTTCATCCATCACCAGTCAGGGGCTTCCCTAGCCACATGTGCAATTAGACGAAATTTTGTTGCCTTCTCTTCTGTCTTCACTTCTGTGTCACAGGCTGCAAATCAAAATAGAGAAGATCTGCATTGGTCTGTCTTCAAGCAGAGCTTGAGAGATAGACAATGATGTCAAGAATTTAATCTAGCTTCTGAAAAGTTCTCAATCTTTGTAAATTTTGTATATTTATGATTTTAATTGTACAGTGCCAGCACTGTCTATCATTTATGAAAAACACGACTCAAGGATTCATTCATTGTGACTCTTGATGGGCAGCTCCTTGTGTGTAATGCCAGTCTTTGCTCTTTAAATAGAAAGAGTTAATTTTAGGGAACAAGAGGAATTATATTACAGGGTCTGAAGGCTGTTTTTAATTTATAGTGAACTGTTCATGCAGAGGAATGGGTTTTACAATTAAATGAGAGATTCCAAACCTTTCAGCTGCTTAATAAACCATATAAATAGAAGGAATGGTTTGGGATTAAACATCTCAGCCCACCTGCCTACTTGCACATATGGCTGAAATACTCTTGGGTAATAGAGAATAAAATAACTTCTTTCCTATTCCTATAAACTAAGACGCTCATGAACAGTGTCTGGCCTGATAGACAGGCCAATCAACCAGGCAAATGAGCTCTGCTGGCGGTGGAATATTTCAGGGGACATATCTTTGGTCCACTTCACAGTTCAAATAAAAAATTTTTTGAGAGATGGACCACAAGGTTTAAAATTTCATGTATATGGATTTTTATTCCTTATTCTGACCATAATTTTGCATGGTTGTGTTCCAGTATTTATCCTATATTTGGTCTTCCATGAATGATAAAAAATAAAAGATACCCACTAACAATTTTAGGAATTTAATATGAGACAGTTATCTCTGCAACAAATATTCACACCTTCTCCTCTCCCTCACCTCCAAAACAATTGTTTGTAAGATGACAAAACAGAGTTCGACCAGAGCCATTTCAGTATTCAGGTTTTGTACCATGGGGTGAATGCAACTATCAGTTAATCATAATAAATCCTGTTCATTAGTAAACAGCCTTATTGAGCCATACACTCCTGAAGGTGAAAGTGCAGAGTTAGGTCCCCAAACAGTAATTTGAAAGGAATTATTAATTTACTTTCATCCTTTTTTTGATTGTTAAATTGTCTCCAAACCTTTTAAACTTTTCATTTCACTTACAAAATCAGATGCAGTATTCAGCTTAGAAAATCAGATGCAGTAGAGAAAAATTTCAAAATGTAACAGGAATTTTCTTTTGTTTTCCTACTTTTTCCATTTTGCCCAGGATTTCTTAGTCTAAATGTTTTCAAGGTACCTAGGAGTCTCAGAAATACATTAGTATTTAGAACTATCTTAGGTGACCACCTGCTGTGAATGCTAAACAGCTATTAATTAATTAAATAATATTAATTAATATTGCTATTAATGAAAATATTGTCAGTCAGTGCGTGAATTAACACATACAGGTAACCAAGGGCAACCATCCAAGCACAGCTGAAATGCAAACAGTGGGTTTATTTCATTACCTCACTAGCAACATCAGGTGGCAGAGACACACGGGGACCCAGGTTTCATTCAGCTCAGCTCATCCTAGCAAGGGAGGGGGATCCAGGGGCTCACTGCAACAAAAGGCTTTGGGCATGTCTGTGAAAGTGTATTATCTCTCCACAGTTCCACGTCTCAGAACAGGCAGAGGATGAACAACACAAGGCATAAAAAATGTAGCTTGCTCATACCGACAGTTTTAGCAGTCTCACCGGCAAGGTCGCTTTGAGCAAATTTATTCCCTCCTCCTTGCTGAATCTCACAGTTTTAACCCTTTTTCCCCAACAGTCAATATTCACATTGATTTTTTTGTTAGCAGTATCATAGAATCATAGAATCAAAGAATGGCTTGCATTGGAAGGGACTTTAAAGGTTATCTGGTTCCAACACCTCCCCACTATGGGCAGGAACACCTTTCAGTACACCAGGTTGCTCAAAGCCTCATCCAACCTGGCCTTGACCACTGCCAGGGATGGGGCATTATTTCCTTTATTCTGCTGTACCAGATGCTGGCAATGAGACAGGCTTCCCAAGCAGGTACATACTTCAGGAGTTCAGTGAATTCTGCCATCCTATCTAGTACATTTTATGTTCTCTCATTTCCTCCATAATGAAGTTAGGAATTTGATATTAAGCACAAATTTGAAAAATAAATTCCTGAAAACATGGAAACTGCTGATCTGATAGATACTGGTCTGTAGTTTTTTCTATAGTCTTATAATAAAGAAGAAAAATATCCAATTTCCAAAAGGAAAAAATATTCTAAATGTGCATGTTTTTATAAAGGACAGCAAATGTTGAAGGAAAAAAAGCTTAAGTAAATATGAATTCTGAAGCTGTTGGACTTTGACCCATTTTTTGTGTGGGCAAAAAGCTATGTATGCTGTCTACCTGAATGTTAGCAAAGCCTTTAACACTGCTTCCCACATGATTCTCCTGGAGAAACTGGCTGCTCATAGCTTGGACAGGTGCATCTTCACTGGGTTAAAACCTGGCTGAAATGCTAAGCCCAAACAATGGTGGTAAGTGGAATTACATCTAGCTGATGGACTATAATGAGTGTTGTTTCCCAGGGCTCAGTATTGGGGCCCTTTCTTTTTAATATCTTTATTATCATCTGGAGAGAGAGGTCAAGCTTACCCTCAATCAGTTTGCAGATGACAGCAAGTTGAGCGGGACTGTTGATCTGCTGGAGGGCAGGAAGACTCTGCAGAGGGATCAGGAGAGGCTGGATCTGAAGTGACTGAGGACAAACTGTGTGAGGTTCAACAAGGCCAAGTGCCAGGTCCTTCTCTTTGGTCACAACAACCCCTTGAAGTGCTACAGGAACAGCGGCTGGAAAGCTGCCCAGCAGAAAAGGACCTGGGAGTGTTGGTCACCAGCATCTGAACATGAGCCTGACCTGTATCAATGACAATGTGGTCATCGGGACCAGGGCAGTGATTGTCCCCCTGTACTTGACCCTGGTGAGGCCACACCTTGAATCCTGTGTGCAGTTCTGGGATCTTCACTACAAAAGAAGGACATTGAGGTGCTGGAGTGTGTCCAGAGAAGAACCATGAAGATGTGAAGGGCCTGGAGCACAAATCTTATGAGGAGCAGCTGAGGAGCAGCTTTATACTGGAGAAAAAGCAGCTCCAGGGAAACTTTACCCCTCTCTGCAAACTACCAGGTTGCAGTGAGGGGGGGGTTGGTCTCTTCTCCCAAGTAACAAGAGATATGAAAAGAGACTGCGCCAGGAGAGATTTAGACTGGATATTAGGAAAAATTTCTGAACAGAAATTATGCAGGACCAGGATGCACTAGTACAGGCTGCTCAAGGAAGTTATTAAGTCATCATTTCAGGAGGGATTTAAAAGTTGTGTAGATGTGGCACTTAGGGACGTGGTTAGCTGGTGGACATACCACTGTGGGGTTAACAGTTGGACTCAGTAGTTTCATTGTTTTTTTCAACTTAAATGAATCTATTCTTCTTCCTGTGAAGTTTTTGATATAATGCTGACTCACCTGAAACTCACCTACCAGTTTTTCAAATTAAACAAAACCAATCTTACATATTTTCCATTATTAAAAGAATTTTGCACAAGTGAGATGAATTTTAATTGCCTTCATTTTGTTTCTCTAACTTTTAATTAACAAATCCTGAAATGGTACAAAGAGCAAAGTAATAGTTGAATATTACAGGTAAGGCATTCTACTTGTGTATTTAAAAAAAAGACAGATGGTATTTTAGACTTCAAAACATTTTTTAAACTAATAATATACAATATATATATATAACATCGTGACTTGGGGAGACTTTTGTGTATCATCCATCCAGCTGCATTAGGGACTTAAGAAAGGAAAACAGATGTGGTTTGGTTTAAAGGCCACAAACCTTTGAAGTTGTTGTGGCTTGTTGCTAGAAAGCATAACTCTCTAAAGGCAAGGACTCACTATATTGACCAGTGGCAAGAGCATTGCATTGTAATGATCTGCACAAAGCATAAGTGTTGTGGCCAACTAACTTCACAGAAGTTCATGAGAGTGTTCCCACTTTCATTGTCTTTCCCTTGCTCTTCCACTTTTATTAGTAATTATGCAAAACAACATAAAAGGTGAGTCCTCCCTGATAGAGCAACTGTGTTCGTTCTATAATGTTTTCTGCCACCTAGTAAAAAAAAAGACAGGACCATACAAAGATACCAAAACCACATATCTGTCATTGGTTGTCTTGGCATTAGGATTCTTTTACATCAAGAAAAGCTGACTTAGTAACTGAGTAGTTTAGTTATGTCAAAAATTAGTATTGAGCCTAAAATATACACAATCAAATGTTCCTAGAAATAAATAACTGATGTTAAAGTTAGGTGAACTCATAATTGTATAATCTGAGATGTAATGCCACAAGAATGAGTTAGTGCCTCTGATCTTCCCAGGCTCAGCATAAAATATATCAACTATGAGTTACTCCTTTCTTTAAAAGCTACAGTGTCTTGATATCACATGGAAAAATCTTTATCTTATAAAGACTTTAATCTAGTGTGATTGATATGTCTTGTTCCTGTGAAGGGTGTGTATCTCTCTAATTTTACCATTAATTAGAAGGTTTGTAAATATAGAATTTTTCTAGAATGTTATATTCAGGTTCATCTCAATTTCACCGTGTAAGAAACTAAAATACTCATCAATTAAGCAGTTCACCACAACCTTCAAATGTCCTATTGGAAATCAAGACAGTGAATATATCTTAAATACAAGTCCCATAGTAATCAGTGGAATGGGTGATCAATTCAATAGCATTGTCCTGCCAGGGAACTACACAAAGGACTCACACAAACTATAGCAATTACTTTATTCTGCACTGAAACCACTGGAGATTATCTAATACATGAAAAAATGCTGCATAGTGACAGATGATCTTTCATGTTTGTCACACTACTTGCATGAGAAAGAAGCATCTCATCCTGACTCCTTTGAATGTCCAGATAGTGAGAAGTATATTAAGAATGTACTTTCTTGAAAAAAATACTTTCTTTTGAAGTTGTCTTTTCATAATTTGTGCTTCAGCACCAGAGAGTGTGTTATTCAGTATTGTGGTTTGTTGCATTTTTTTTTCAGGTTGTTTTGTTGGGTTTCTTTTTATTCTAATCTTCTACTACAGAGCAATAATTTTAATCTTTGATATGTGACATTTCAAAAGACATAGTTCTTAAAAGATGTTGGTGTTCTTTTTGCTAGTCTGTGAAAGTCATTAGGAACCAATTCACTTATACTGAAGAAAAAAAAAGTGACGAAAGCACAGTCTTGTTTAAAAGGTGAAGGATTATGTTGTAGTAGCATACATTATCTGAACTGTGTTTTCTGAGGGATGACTTGATGATCTTTATTTTGAATACCTGTACTTTTACCAAATCCCAATGACTTGAGTAAATTATCTACATAAGCCACTTGGAAAAACATACATGTAAACAAAACACAAAAAAATGTTTTAAATATTTCCATGCAAAGTTCACAGCTATATATCTAAGAATGAATGGTAATCTCTGAATTACTGAAATACATTTCAAGTAGAGTTTCATCCTGCTCAATCATCACATCTTAGATTTGGTATTATTTTCCACCTTAGCGGGGGCAGAACCACAGCTACCTCCTTTTCATTTCATGCCATTCTCGTTTTGAGTTCTCCAAACTACTTACCAGTAATATTTCGCTCCATTTTTAGTTTAGTATAGACAGTTAAAACAATTGAACTTTGAAGAATGTTAATTCTAAGGAATTGCTACTTTGACACCTAATGGCTGTGCCATAACAGTGAAGAAGAGTCCAATTCAGGCTAAAATTTCACTGAAGTAATTTATTACTTATTTTAAAAAATCACATGATATTTTTTACTGTAATATTTAAACCTAGTTGGCAGAAAATGTCCAGCACAATCAAGATGTTGCAATGCAAAAGCAACCTTTGGGTAAGCAGTCATCAGACCAAAACTTATTATCAGCGAATAGTAAAGATATGTACAGACTAGCTTAAGAAAAGCTATCAAAGGCCTTGAATATGTATCCAGCTTCTCACAGGCAAACAAGGGTCAAGATGTTGGAAAAAAATTGCCTAGAATGAAATTAATGTAATGTCTTATATAAGTTGGCTTTCTTAGAACAGTTCTCCATTCTTCAGGACCATATATGTAATTTTTAGCCACTCGTAATTAACTGAATGAGGATTGTCCCTCTCATCAGGCTCCAGACTTCCAAAACTAAAGATTTTTTAAAGGTGTTCCAAATTTATATTCTAAAAACTTCCACTACACAATGCAAGAACATTCTTTCCATTCAAAGCTTTGACACCATACAAAACAAAGCACCCCATGAGAGATATCAAACACCTCCATTTTAAATTAAGTTCAAACACAAAGGAGGGCACTCATAAACTCAGTAGACCCAAGGAAATGTTCCAGAATGAAAGAAAAATGAATTTTCCAGGACATTTAGTTCCCGTGATGTCACAATAGCTGTTCTTCTCATGGCACGAATCCTAGTCAAATTATTCAGTGATTATTCTATTTCAGTTTCGCTATTGAATATTCAGTTTAATTGCTCAAAGAGAATTGCTTTGCTATTGAATGTAAAAAAAAAAAAAGAAAGCAGAATAATTTTTGGCTGAATCTATCTTGCTGGTCTGAAGCTGTAGGCTATAATTTTTTGTGTCCAGCTTAAAGAAAAAATATCTGGCTCCTGCCTTGGTTGCAACCATGAGAGATTAAATGCATTTAAGAAATGGATATATTGGATATATAAATGGATATATCAAATGTGTACCTTCTCTTTTCACTTAAAGTGTGATTGGCCACCCCATGCTTCACTGCCTTTGCTTGATCATCATGGCATGTCAAGACAAATTCAAAGCTAATCCAATTTAATTTACTCCTCAATTACAGGGCCAGCCTGGGGACTAACACAAATCTGCTGGAAGAACTGTCTATTTTTAATCTGGCTAACCTTTCCGTAAATGCTATGTTCTATAGAACCACAGAAATGCCAGCTTCTAGGCCAATGATTCCCAAAGCTGTAGGGGAAAAAGTCCATTGTCAAACCTCAAACTTTATAATTTACTTTCTTTGCCTGATTGAGAAGTAAATGGACATATTATAGTTTCATGCACTAGATGGGGAATACACTTTGGAAACAGTTTTGGGGGTTAGAATTGTTTCTAGAAAATTGCCTTCTTTTCCGTTGGTCAATGATATCTCTTCCAGAAGTAGAAATTCCACAGAAAGCAAGAGAACAGGAAACGAGACACTTATGTATCAAACTGAAGGTGAAGAATATGAAAGGTAAGTAAAAAGTATTAACAACTATGAAAGTGTTACAAAACATATCAAACTAAAATGCGAAGTAGACAGCACATTAAAGAAATTTGAAAGCTTACATGACACACAAACAATTAAAACTACTTTGTCCAATTCTACATTTCTGAGCTGAATATTTCTTTAACCACATGACTTCTTAATTTATGCTATAAAGCCATTAAAGTATAAAACTCCTCACGGCTCTGTAGAGGGACCCAGACAGATGGGCTGAATTCAACAATATAAAGGTTTAAGGAGACCAAGTGCCATTTCCTGCACGTTGGCCACAACAACTCCCTGCAGCACTACAGGCTGGGCACAGAGGGGCTGGGCAGGGGCCAGGCAGAAAGGGAGCTGGGGTGCTGATCAGCAGCCAACTGAACATGAGCCAGGGTGAGCCCAGGTGGGCAAGAAGGCCAATGGCATCCTGGCCTGGATCAGCAATGGTGTGGCCAGCAGGGCCAGGGCAGTGTTTGTCCCTCTGTATTCAGCACTGGTCAGTACCTAAATGGTTCTAAGGTAATTAAACTGTTTTTCTTAATGTGAATACTATTAAAGCAGCAGAGTTTCTGAATGATTTCCTCACTTATTACTGAGAAAAAAAATCCAATAATATCCATAAAAATATCCATTCAAGTGAGATTAGTTATTGACGTTAACAGTTATTGACATTAACAATGAGTAACCTTTATCTTTGCCATCATTCTTGACTTAAAGGAAAAGAAACTTCAAGAGACATCAGTGTTAGGGAAATTATTTTTAGCACAAAATTCAAAGAAAAAAAGAAGCTCCTCTTAGATTTCAGAAATCCTTTGAAGAGTAAAATGAGAAGACAGGAGAGTGAAGATGGCACTATCTTGGTTTCTAACTTATATATGACAAACAGTGATATGTGCCAGACAGATGCTGAAATCTTTTAACAAATGACCAATTTGAAATGGATGTTTTTGTCAGCACTGTTCTGGATGAGTCAAACACAGACAGTGTCAACATTAACTTCCTTATAGCCAGTCCTTCTGAGGAGGAATGAGGGCTGTCTGGGATCTCCTAAAAACTAAGATGATTGTACAGAATTACTCATGTGCAGCAAGTTTGTGATGCCTGAAAGCACCAGACATACCACACACATGCATCACAGCTGGCCTGTGCCTGTGCCATAAAACCAGTCTTCAAACCACACCAATGTTTTCAGGTATGTGATGTACCAGGGAGTCACACATGCACAAAGATATACCTGATATTTCCCCAGCTGTCAGGCATATTGTACAGGCACATTGCAGCTAGGCAGCGTGGGTTCATTAATCACTGCTTCCAAGACATAGCGCATTCTCTGCACATAGCATGCTGTTAATCTACTCACAGTCAAAAGGATTGTTCAGGATTTCCAGGTTCTGGAATGTTTATTGCAGGCCTGCTGCTTGTTACACATGACTGATTTTTTTGGATCTCCAAGCAATTGTGAGAAATCTTCCTGAGTTTCTTGAATTGATATTTTAAAGAAAAAAGAAGTCATGACTAGCAACTAAAAAATGAGAATAGCTCAGGCAGTGATCTTGCCAAGGTCTGAATTAAAGATCAGCTGGGTCAAATCAAATTGTGTTTTAATTTTTCGCTAAGTCCTCATTATTTAAAGGTGCTCAAACAAAAATACACATAGATTTATGTTTATTTAAGCTAGCTTATTTATAGGCCTTTTCTTTATGAAGTTTAATTAAATGTGATTTTTAAAAGTGGGGTTTCTGAATGTTTTAGACCACAAACTGCTGAAAAAGAGAATTAAACCTTTTAGGTTATTGATGTGTTAAGCCTCAAATAGATACTTCAGATTTCAAATTGTGTCTCTCCAGGCATTTATAATGAATTCACAAGCCTGGTGGATTCCATCTGAGGAGACCAATTCTCTCTAGAATTGACCATTTAAACCACGATCCTTTTAAGTAAAGTAATATCGTCAAAACCTATTTTATGGATGGCCCATGCAAATTAGATTATTTAGTATTTTATAAAACAAAGAATTTGACATCTTCTAATAAAAATATGAAGCTTAAACTGTCCATAAGATGGTCAATAGACTGATATATTTAATAGGTGCATTAGTGCTGCAAATACTAAATTTGTTATATTTGAGAAAAATCATCCATTCTCCCTTAAGTGATGAGAGGGGATGTGTTTTTTGGGTTTTGTTTCATTTTTTGTGCCCTGCAGATTAATGTGTCTGTGGCATGAAGATCATCATTAAACAATCTCATTATCTCTGTTTGAATGAATAAGCAATGTTGTAGAGCAGCAAATTTCTGCATACAGATGGTATATTAGCTTGTATTCACTATAATGGTGATCATTGGGTGTATTTTGTATGAGCTTTGATGCTGAACTTCCAAATGCTGAGTTATTTTTCCTCTCCTATACTCAGTACTCTAGAGTTTCCAGCCAAAATTCCCACAGATGGTGGCACAAGAAGAATGATGGAATGCCCAAATCATCCTCTAACATCATCCTATCAAATGTACAACAGAACTCCCTTACAAGCAGCTCCCAGAATCAAGCACTGGCTCATTGACAGCATGAAATACTCTAGTACTTCAAAAATGTACATTAAAAAAAAAAATGGTGGTGGCTATATTGAGTTTGAAATGTCCCTACAATGATTATAAAGAGGACCTTGAGTAATATGATCAGTTTTAGCTGTAGATCCCTGTGGACTAATGGATAAGATTTTGGTTGGATGGCTGGATTCAGAGCACATTGGTTAACAGCTCAGAGTCCCAATGGTTACCAGTGACAGATGGTGTCCTTCAAGGGTCTGTACTGTCAGTGTTACTCAATATTTTCATTAATTACATAGATTAAGGAATTAAGTGTACCCTCAGCAGATTTGCAGATGACACCAAGATGAGTGGTGTGGTGACACACCTGAAGGACAGGATGTCATCCAGAGGCACCTGGACAAGCTTGAGATGTCAGTCCATGGGAATCTCATGAGGTTTGCTGCATGTGGATCAGATACACTCAGTATCAAAACAGGCTGGGGATGAATAGATTGGAGCAGCCCTGCTGAGAAGGACTTGTGGGTGCTGGCAGGTGAGAGGCTGAACATGACCCAGCAATGTGCACTCACAGCTCATAAAGCCAGAGCTCAGCATCAAAGTCAAAACTGCCCTGCATCAACAGTAGCCCGACCAGGAGGCAGTGATTCTTCCTCTCTCTCCCCTCTGGTGAGACCCCACCTGGAGTGCTGCATCCAGCTCTGAGGTCCCCAGCATAAGAAGGGTGAGCACCTGTTGGAGCAAGTCCAGAGGAGGGCCGTCAAGTTGATCACAAGGTTGGGCCATCTCTCCTATGAGGAAAGGCTGAGAGAATTGGAAAAGATTAGTCTTTGGGGTGACATAATTGTGACCTTCCGGTACCTGAAAAGGGCCTACAAGAAAGATGGAGAGAAACTTTTTACAAGAGCCTGTCGAGACAGGACCAGAGGCAGTGGCTTCAAACTGAAGGAGAGTAGGTTTAGGTTAGATATATGGAAGAAATTCTTTCCTGTGAGGGTGGTGAGGCACTGGAACAAGTAGCTCAGAGAAGCTTTGGTTGCCCCATCCCTGACAGTGTCCAAGGAGAGGCTGAATGGGCCTTTGAGCAACCCAGTCTAGAGCAAGGTGTCTCTGCCCCAGAGCAGGGGGATTGAAATCAGATGCTCTTTAAGGTGCCTTCCAACCCAACCCATTCTGTGATTCTATGATCCTGTAGATACTGATCAATTTCCCTATAGGTGAAATACATCACAAACTAAACATTTTTGATACAACACTACACAGACATTAATTAATGCAATAATTAGCAAATATATAGTTACAAGAATGTGTTAATACTTTTTTGGTATCAAAGGTTCAGAATTAAATGCACATGTTCAGTGAGAATAGAGTACGAAATGCTGCAAAGTCCTCAAAATTTTCTATGGCAAATAAATAATAACCTAGAAACTAAAGCTTCTGTATATATAAGCAATAATGACAAGTCAGAGTTGAAAAGAACTGCTTGCCTTAGGAAAAAAACCACAACATATGATGAAGTCATCAGTCATCCAACATAATGAGCAGTTAGAACAGTTAGAAAAACACATAAAAACTAAATTAAATAATTTTTCTTTCTTAATCAATTTAATAAAAGGCACCATCTCCTCCTGGGAAATAAAATATCTCAGTTGTTGTCCAAAGCTGAATTTTGAAAGTTGGTTTTGAACAACAGGTAGGATTATGATTCTTTCCCCTTTTCCTTTTTAATAAAGGAAGAAGATGCCAAGAAGACTTAAGCAGAGTATGCTTACAAGAAAAGTCAGAAGCAGCTCACCCTACTCTAATTAGGTTTATAATTTTTTGTTTTTCAAATCTGTGTTGACCTCTTCTGAGACTCTCTATCAAGAAACATCAGCATGATGTCTATCTTAACAATGGATATGTTTGTGTTGGGAATCCTGAGAAAAAACCAAAGCTGCTATTCAGTGACACAGTTTACAAGGGCATTTGGTTGAAATTTTAATGATTTTTTTGCTGGGGATCCATGAAGTTGAACTGACTTAAGGACAAATTTCTCTTGCATCAACAAAAAGGTCTTTTTTATGCTAAGGCATGTTAGCTTATGTAATAACTTTATTTATCAGCAGTGGTCTGTTTACAGCAACAAGAACTTGAGCCTTAACAAATGTCTTTTCATGCTTCTGAAGTATTTCTATTTTTTGAAGTTACTTTTATGTTTTCCTATAATTACTGATAATTTTGTATTGATAAAAAATGGTCACATAAAATATTTATCACTGCATGGAGTGGAGGCCATTAAACAGTAGTAGTTCTTCTAGGAGGGCTTGGTAGTCTTCCCAAACTAGCCACTTCTGAAAAAAGCAGCTGCTTTGTGTATACATACTGGTCTACAAGAGCACAGTCATGTCTGTCAAACCCCCATAAAAAGTAAATGGACAGATTTTATAATAGTGTGAGTAGTATATTAGGAGTTCTTCATGACAGGTGGGTGAGTGACTGGTTCTGCATGAATAAATAGTAATGTTTTACTGCAAAAAGAAAATTTATACAAGTTCTCCACATCACCAGCACATACATATGTACAGATGTGGGTGGGAGACAGAACACCTAAAGCGAAAATGGTTATATGTTCTATGTGAATGGAAGACATTCAGTTTCTAGTTGATGACAAATTTGCATTCAGCATGAATAATAGATATTCTACCCTCAACAACAGGGGACAGTTTCAGTCTCATGCAAATGCTCACTGACTGCATTGTGTCAATTAAAACAGATGGAGTAAGGATGGAAGCGAGTTAATGTAATGGAAGGCAGTTAATGTATTAAGGAAAGCATTCTCCTTTTTTGGGGGAAAATGCACTATTCCTTTCATGATATTTTTTCCAGTTTCTGAAACCATTATGCTTTAAACAGAAAGATCAAGTCTATCATGTAAAAGCCTTTTGCATTGTTCCTGTTGCTGTTTTCAAGATTTACGATACTAAATATAGGCTGGCTAATATTTTCCTCGTCTAATGGCAATCCACAGCCTGCTTGGCATGGGTACAATTATTCACAGCTGCATGCAAGATGTTGTTAAATGCAGAACAGCATCTCTAGCTGCCTCTTGCATACTGTTAAAAAAAAATATTCAAAAGATGATTCCTCTCTCTAAATAGTACCTCTAAATTATCAATTTTTTTCCCTGAGATATTCAGGTATGACAGAATTAAAAAACAAAACAAAACAAAAAAAATAAAACCCCAGCAATAAGAAATCAATGGCAATCTGGTCCCATTTTTACTTTAGTTTACCAGAAGTAAGATGTTTCTATGCTTCAGGTCTGTTTTGTTCAACAATCCACTATAATTTTATTTTTTATATAGATTCAGGTGAGCATAACCTAGAGAGATTATTTAAAATGAGATGGTTTTAATCGTCCAGTTACTCAGATTAAAATTAATATTCATTTACTCAGGCAATTCCCTCTATGCTGTCTTTTCTATAATCACTAGAAGATAATTCACAAAGGTCTCTCTGAATTATTGAATTATTAGAGCAAAGGAATTATGTTACTAGAAACTTACCCCAAGTAAACTTGAGTACCTTTTTTTCCAAAATTCAGGACATCAGTTTTAAAAAGGCAAAAAAACCAATGAAACAAGAAGTAACCCCAAACTCTTTCATCAGAAACTACTTCTCTGAAAATAAAAAAAAAAATGTGTTTTGGTTTTTGTTTCAGTTTGCGGGTTTTATGTTTGTTGTTTATTTATTTTTCTTCTAAACACCTCTTCACATCCCTCCATGCAAATAACAAAGGCATTAACAAGAATTTATTCTAGAGAAAAGCCTGTTTTTAGGCGGGCATTGGGTTTGTTTGGCAAGAATTTGGTTGTGAGGGGCTACAGGGTTGGCTTCTGTCAGAAGCTTCTGGAAGCTTCCTCCATGTCCAGCAGAGTCAATGCCAGCTGATTCCAAGACACATGTGCTGCTGACGAAAGCCAGGACAATCAGAAATGCTGGTAATTCCCCAGTGATGACATATTTAAGAAGGAAAAAAAGTTCTTTGGCAATTGTAATTACAGATCTGGTTACACAGAGCCCCGTCCAGCCTGGCCTTGAACACCTCCAAGGCTGAGAATTCCACAGCCTCTCCAAGCAACATCTTCCAGTGCCTCATCACTCTTATAGTAAAGCATTTCTTCCTACTATTTAATCTATTCAGTAATACCTAATACGTTCAGTTTAAAGTCATTCCCCCTTGTCCATCACTACATTCCCTCGTGAAAAGCTCTTCTTCCTTCTTTATTGTAGGCCTCCTTTTTGTCCCAGGATTTGCTATAAGGTCTTCCCAGAGCTCTCTCTTCTCTAGAATGAACTGTCCCAACCCTCTCCACATGTCTTCAAAGAAGAAGTGTTCCAGCCCTGTGATCAACTTTGTGGCTCTCCTCTGGAGTCTTTTCCCACAGGTCGGCACCTTTGTTGTCTCAGGAAAGATGGGTATTGACAAAATGCATGGCAGCCTAAAACCCATCACCTCTGAATTTGAAACCTCAGAAGAAAATGTATTGAGCATGCTGAAAAACTGTTTCTTTTAAGACAGCACTTGAACTGAAGTAATATGGGAAATAATAATATAGTGACAGCATATGTAGCTTAGATTTTCTGAAAGCATCCTTGTAAATTCCTAATTAAATAGAATTTTGTTCCTGAAATTCTTGTCTGATACCGATTACTTCCTTGCAGTTCGTAGGCTTTTTTTAATATATTGACTGAATGTTTTGTTTTGGGTATTTCAAAATTTCAACACTGAAATTTCTAGACTCTGGCTACAGGTTGGGCTAATTTACTAAACAAGGTTAATGTCATAAAATTAGGCATTCAGTCTGGAAGTCATAAGGTTTAGCAGCATGCTTCATTCCATTACAACTGGTTAAAAGTTATTCCCCAAACAGCTGTTCGTTCAAATGCAAACATGAGGTAACTCCTTCAAAAGCAGTATCTTCTCCTAAAAGTAAATGGTTCAATCAGGTTGTTTAGAAAAACGGAGCAATTTCTGGTAACTAAATACTGAGGTATTTAACTTCCAGTTGCCTCAAGTCAACTGTGAGGCAAAAATGTTCTCTTTCAGAAGCTCAAATTGTCATCATGTATGAACATAAAGCAACTTGCATTGAATTCAGCAAAGCATTTAAATTAAAGTTTCCTAAAAAATTTTTTTTTGAGTTTCAATATTTTTTTGTGCAATAGATACACTGTGTCTGTGCTGGCATTGCTTTAGCTAACCCATTGACACTGATGGTAGCTATCAAACATTGAAACGTGCAGTTTCACACAACTGCCAGAAGAACTAAAATATTAGCTATGGAATTGGCAAATCATACTAATTCAAAACTGATCTGATATAAGAGATCACATATTATATTGTGCCTTTGGAGCCAGGGTTTCAAATACATGTTTATTTCAGAAGAATTCATCTCAAAATTAGGCATCAGGATCAAAACCTGTTTTAAAAATGGTCACAGCTGAAAAAAGGGGCTACCACTTATATTTTGACAATATTTCACCAAATATACAGCACAGGCAAAAATTTTAAACCAAATTTAAGAAAGCTAACAAATAACATATTTGGATCTGATAATAATTTTCAGATGATTGTGCAGATATATATATATGTCTTCTTTTGCAAATATGTCTATCCCTTCAGCAGTTATTTTGAGTACAACAGCTCTTCATTTTTTACCACAATATATAATATAGTTAGTTTACTCCTGCATACTCATTTAGTCTTGTGCTTATCAACATCTGGCTATTATCGTACTATTGACTCCATTACTAGACTTTCAATAAAAAAAGACTTCAGAATTCACCAAGTTTTATTTTGAATTCTCTTTTCTTTTAAATTTTTTTTTCTTTTTCCATTTAAATAAAAAACCCCACAGCATTTAACAGTACAGTATAATACACACATAAAACCAAATTTTATTTGCATTGCCATAAAAAAAATTTTAAATATGAAGAACCATCCTACACATGATGAATGTCAGTACACAAATCACCACAGCTGTGTGCAATGTTGTTCTCCACTTCCGTGGACTATACCAGTTTGAGTATATGCCAGTATATTAATAATACATTTTTAAAAGTAATTTAACACTCTTTAAAAATGTAGGTTCTATATATTATCCTTTTTTTTTAATACAATATCTTCACTGGATACATGTGGACACAATATTTTTGTTCAAAACCCAGATGAATAAAACAGAAAATGTCTTAGAATAGTTTTTTTTTTCTCTCAATCTGTTTCTGGAGAGGTGTAATGGAGCCTGAAGTACCTAGTACATTTTCAATAGAAAATTTGAGTAAAATGCTGCCTAAAACAAGCAGGCCAGATCAAAATCCTCTGAATTTCAAAATAACTGTACATTTTAGTTTTATGTAGTTGTGCTCAGGACAGAAAACCTAGAAGAAAAATATTTTCCAACATGAATAAGAAATACCAAAACATGCATAGCTCGTAGTACTGTGGGAATTTCAAGTGCACTTTAATAGTTTTTTGACATTTTTTAAAAATTTTTAGAAGAATTTCCTAATATATTCAGCAGATCCCCTAATTTAAAACCCTTTCCAAAGTTACTCAATTTAGCCTGTGTTGTCAAACTTATTCACCATAACTTTTGAATAGTTTCTAGAGAGATTAATAGTCAGCACAATTCCAAGGTTGTAGTTATGATCTGCAAAAAATGTCTATATTTTGAAGACCAGTCAGAGTAGGATTTATTTGCACTTTTGGGTTGGTTGTGCATGTTTCCACAGATTCTGTATAGAGCGATTCTATTACATATATTTCATATTTTCTTTCCAAGTGCAAATATGGGATACATCCAATCTCAGTGATTTTAGGTGATGAAAGTTACCAATATTTAGAGAACAAAAATAGCAACTTTATTAAACTGCACAAAAAACCATTTTCCCAATGCAACAAACTGCAGTGAACTCAAGACAATTCTAATTTGTGCAGATTCATGAGGCTTCAAAGTACAACATACAGAAAGCTAAGACAGGTACAAAAGTAAGTGTACTGAAGTGTGCACTCAGGGCCTGCCAGTCCCATTGCAATTATGAATTAGTATGGTATTGAACTCTTTCAGGGATAGTGATTCAAATACTTCCCTGGACAGCCTGGTCCAATATTTAACTGCCTGTTCAGTCAAGAAATTCATCCTGATGTCCAGCCTGAACCTCCTCTGGTGCAGCTTGTGGCCATTTCCTCTTGCCCTGTTTGCCTGGGAGGAGAGGCTGACCCTCACCTGGCTGCAGCCTCCTTTCAGGTAACTGTAGAGGGAGTTAAAGCCCCTGCTGAGCCTCCTTTTCTCCAGGTTAAGGAACACCAGCTCCCTTGCCCACTCCTCACAGGACTTGTGCTCCAGACCTCTCAAATCTTCATTGCCTTTCTCTGGACATGCTTCAGCCCCTCAATGTATTTCTTGTAGTGAGGGGCCCAGACCTGGACATAGTACTCGAGGGGAGGACACAGCAATGCCAAATAGAGGGGGTCATATAAAGGTTTTTGGTTTTACTCTGTGTGGGATATAATTTTTGAAACAATACTTTGGGTTCCACCAAATATCAAATCTCAATGCAATGGCATGACAGTTTTTACAAAGCAGAAGAGCTTCATATGAGTGAGTACTTGAAACAGAAAAACAAAACAAATCCCTAGAGCTAGTACTTCATATATTCACAAATATATTTGACACCTCTCCTCCCTTCCCCCCTCCTCTCCTGTTTTGAACATTTCATGTGTCACTGTCTTGGAAAAACTTGAGACTCAACAGAATTCAGCAGCAGAGATGGTCTGCTGGGATTCAAAAGGTAACATTTTCTGGGACCACTAAGAGCCACTAATGTGTGCTCAGACTATCAGACACTTCCCTAAAGGTTCATTGAGCGAGTATGGTTAACCATGCAGGAAAGCACTGAAGTGTTCTGACTTCTGTAATTCCCATTTTTTCGGTGCCAAGTGCCGTGTCAAGTCCTGTGGGAGCAGCCCTGCTCCCTTCAGCCTGAGCTGTCACTGCTCCCTGTATGCTTTATGTCACCAACCACCAACCTTAAACAATACACCAAGGAGGTTAAAGCTGAATCCAAACTAAAGGAGTCACTGAGGAAATAATCTTCTAAATGAATGAACATTTCCCAATATCTGATTTATACAAATCATACAAATCCCCTCCAAATCTTTGAAGTCCTTTTCTTCACCTCTGGGAAATGTACTACATTTGTAAGTTCATTTGGTTTCGGTATGGAAATATATGAATATCTATCTATCAATGAGGTCAGGAAAAGGCATAATTTGTGAATAACTTGATAAAAACCCGAAGTGTTAAAAATCAGCAGTCCCAGACTACCAAAGGATAAAACATAATTACCATTGAACCTGTTCAAAGAGTAAGCCTGAAATGAAAATTACAACCTTTTCAGTATCAGGTGGTTCCACTGTCTTGATTTCTATAGACCTAATTTACAAATACCAAAACTGTGGCTTTTGTGTGTTTCCAACCCATTTAAATAGTGTCTATGAATCCAACTGCGAGAAAGGAAAGACATTAAGCATTAAAGCAATCTCCAGTACATTTCCAATCAGCATGAGTCAAGTGGAAATACATTAATATCTGTTCTAACACTGCAACTGAAGTCTCAGATTGCCATGTAAAAAGCTCATTTTTTTCTTTCCTGATCCATTTATTTTCAAAAGAAAAATGTTTTCAGGGGAAAAAAAAAGCTGAAAATTTTATTCCTTATTTATGGGGAAAGAAAAGTAAAATCAAATTCTGCTCTAAAATCTTATTACTTCAAGATAATATTGTCACTTTTAATGCTTTGAATTTATATTTACCATAGCAGTTATCAAGTTAAGTGTTTGCTGAAGCCCACACAAGCTTCTCTACATTTTAGCTCTGCACACAGATATACTTGTCAATTTTCTAAGACATTTATTCCATTCTGTTCATACTTATACAATGTTATTAGTAAAACAATATAGGAAAGTGATGGGACTGCAGTGGTGCATTAAACAAGCTGTCATTGGCAGTGACAAAAATAATGCACAGGATGAACTTTTAAGTTGGATTCAGAGAGATTTTCTTTCCAGTGTGGAATGTATGACATGTGAAAGAGTGAACAGATGTCATAGGAGGAAACATCCAGTATAGGAAACAAAGAGCCAGGGCCCTTTCAACTCTGCCTTAGTTCTCAAGTTTCCAACAATAGTTTTACCAAGCTGGATTGTCACACACCGGTAGAACACTAATTTGTCTCCTCAGCAAGTTTTTGCAGTAGGGCTCCTTCTGAATATGAAGAATATATAAATACTAGCACTTCTATATACTCTGTGTTCTCCAAATATTTGGTTTTTTGCTTGGTTTTGGTTTTGTCATTTGTTTGTTTGTTTTGATTTTTTATGTATTTTGGAGAGAGGCTGTGGGGGGTGGTGGTGGTGTTCTGTTTTTATTCCACAGATTATAGACTTTCCACACAATATATTTTCTCCTGTTTGTGGTTATCTTTTGTTCAAATCTTTCTTAGACATTGATAGGTTATCTAATTGAAAGGTAACAACACCAAACTCTCAGAATCAGAATAAAAACATAGATTGGTGCTGGAATTAGTGAAACAGAGCGAGCCAAACCAGCTACTCCAAGAGTATCAAAGAAGAACAATTGTCCCTTGTGTAAAATCCACCAAGATGCATCATTGGGATAAGCTGGAGTCAGAAGGCCACACAAACCAAAGGGAGATTATTGCCTAAATGTGAATAAGATTTATTATGAGATCCAGGAAGAAGAGAATTTTAAGATTATAAAAATTGGATAGGCTAATGGTAGGGTGAAAGGGGGTGCAAAAGTGAGGAACATGTCTCAGAAACAAAGAGGTAAAAGGTGAGAAAAAAAGAAATGGTGATGTGTAAGCAGGTTGCTGGTCAGCATGCTTGTCTGATTTACCCCTGCTCCTGATCACCTGATCATCAATTTGTTCTGTCTTAAACTCTGATGATTTTCCTCGTGAGTGTTCTCTTTGTTCCACATAAGTGTGCATTTATAAGTTATATGTCTATAAGCACTCTGTACAAGTGTGCGTACGTGTGATTGACCCAGCATGTTTTGAGTAGCTCCCCAGCATTGCTACCTGGTGGACCGAAGGGGACAAAGCTGGAGCAGAGAGCTTCCCATCTATCAGACTGAGGAGGCATCACTGGCTCTAAGAGTGCACCAGAGTCAGTGAGAGTAGGCTGGGGAGGAAAAATTTCTTGGGCCCTGAAGTCCCCTAGATCTAGCAACTTTTAACCAAATTTATATGTGTTTCAAAAGTCACATTCATCTGCATCATCAAGTCAAAATTTTATTTACCTTTAAAATACATATTCAGGAGCCTGCACAAATTATTACAGTAAACTTCCTTTGCATAGGAGAGATTAACAAAATCATTGCAGCAGTAAATGAAACAAAAGACAAGTGACACAGGCTTCTCCTGGCATTGAAGGTATAATTGAAATGGATTTTGCATGCTCCAGTGAGTTGATGAACTGGCTACTCATCTTCTAACCATGCATAGCTGAAACAAGTTTTGTTTATTTTCAACCTTCTGCGTCCATTGGCTCCCTCATTTTCAGTAAATGGGTAAAGAATACTGTAAACATATGCTTTGTACTCTTCCTGAGCCAATTGTTTTCAATTGCTATTTCTTGGAAAGCCTATCAATTTGAATTGGAATTATTTGGAATCATTAAGCTGAGCTGGGATTAGTGAGATTCAAGTGGTTTAGTCTGAAAAGGTGATTCAAGAGAGCTGAACAGCAGCATGGGTTGCTCAGTTTGGACCTACAAGCTCTAGCATGAAACAGTAAAATATTGATCCGGTAACATTTCTCATTGTGCTGTAATACTTAATTGGAGGAAAAAATTGAACAAAGCCTACTTGAAGCAATGAAATAGAACAATAATTAGAATAAAAAATCCTTTGAACTGTAAGCTTCCCGTCATTTGATGTGACTTTAGTACAAGATAAATCATCGCACAACCTGTCACAGGCCCATTATTGTGACAGTGAAAGTCCTCCATGCTCAAGTGATAGCCATGTATTTTGACCAAAAGGCAAGGCTTTTCTGGTTTTAACTATGTGATTACAACAGTCAACTAAGACATTTTGCAGTCTTCAAATTAGTGGAAAATAATATTTTATAATTAAACATTCTTATATCTGATATTTAATATAATTCCGTTCCTGAAATAATCAAGTGACAATGACTCAAATAAGAAAACAGACAGAACAAAGCATTGTGATTGTAGAACACTAGTTTCATGTCTAAAAATAATTAATAATAATAATAATAATAATAATAATAATAATAAATACTAATAATAAAATCCTCTTTTGGCCAAGGTTTTCACACAAGCTAAGCTGATTCCAGACATCCTTTAAATAGAAATTAGAAGACTGAACAACATTTTATAGTTGCTAGTGCTAAGTTGCTCAGAGTCTGCAATATAGATCAAAACTGGCAGGCTACATTTTTCTCAGTTTCTGTGTCCAATATTTTTGAAGCCAAGCATCTTCTCAATGATTAAATGGATCTTTTGCTCATTCTCAATGATCTATACCGGACTTACACTGCTGGGAGGTAAAATTCAAACTCAAACTTTATTTTCGGATAAAATAAACTTTAAATTCCTTATATTAATTTCCTGTCTGAAAGCTCATCATTCTTTCTCATAAGATGTGCAGTATTTATTGACCCTTGACCAGATAAGGAGCAGAGCAAGATCAGTATAACCAGTATTTTATCAATAAGTAACTGAAACCAGAGAGGCTGGCACTCAGAAGAAAACATACCCTGATCCTTTTGAAGACTCGAGACACTGAGCTGGGACCAAAACTTGGTGCTGTTGCTGCTTCAAAATCTCCCTAACAGAGCACAAGCTATAGTCAAGCCAGCAAAGACTGACACAATAGGTGATGTCAGGAAGTAGTGAAAACTTGACAATGGCTATCTATAACATCTTTAGAGATGGATTTTAGCATGAAAAGAGGTAACTGCAATGCTGGCTACAAATACACAGGAAGTTTATCCTCTTTAAAACTTAAATAAATTTCTTAATGCAACAGGTATCTGTCCATCAGTGTCTTGAAGTTGAGTTAGAATAGGGAACAGAAGGACTCTGTGTTAATATTACTGAATATTGGTCTTAGATTAAAACTCTTGTAAGGTTTATTTTAATCAGCAGGAAAACAGATACTTTTTCTCTATGTGGCTATTGGATAGCTTAAAATATTTCGTTCTCAAACAAGTTTTCAGGTGAAATGTTCTAGTTTTAACATTCACAGTACTGACAAACTGGCTGCACTGCTACTTCTAAGCTTGACTTACTGTTATTCTTACTGTTCCGTCCAATGTTGTTTTGCCCCAGAACCTTGGCTGGAATTATTTTTCTCTATAATTTTACAGACTGGAAAAAACTGGGCAACGTACACAATGATGGCTACTTTAGCACTTAAATGCTGCACAAAAATACTTAACATATGTGCAACCCCCTACTATTTTAGAATGCTTTACTAATATAATCTGATTGTTTTTCCACTCTCTTAAAAAGATATATCACAAGTAAACAGTGTTCGAGCCATTTAAACAAAGAAAATAAATATTCTCTTTCTTTCTAAATGAGTATATATGATGTTTACAAAATCATTTTAGAACCTCATGCTAGGCACTTACATAAAATGGTTTTAATAATGAAATCTCAATTAAAACAGAAACAGTCCCTTGATTTCAGGAAAACTAGAGATTTTTGACTGTGTAACTCTTCAAGAAAAAGCTGATGCTTCCAAATCCCAAAATCTACACTAGCTAGGAACACAGTATAACATCAGAAATCTTCATCTATGTTTATTATAAAAATTCTCTGGAAAATCAATTTAAATTGTGAGCCTTACATTCTCTTTAGATAAGACAGTATCACTATGGGACAGGAAAAAGGTTATTCTAAAATAGAAAAAATAGGAAAAATATTACTGAGAGTTAATATTTATATTTTCAAGGTAAACAAATGAGAGAAAAAGAGATGTGAATGTACTGTTAGTGACTTTGCTTCGATAAAGTAAGTGGAAAATTGTTTCACAGACAGACTGTGCTGAAGCAAATACAGAAATAAGTCTACTAAAAATCTACCATTTGGATTATAAAAAATTCTGAGTAATTGGACTGAAAATGGAAAACAGTGTTAAAATATCAACCTCCAACTGCAGGCAAGGATGGATCTTTCACACTCTTCCCTCCTGCTCCCTGGAGGGACTCCCTGAACACTTTTCCATTAAACAATTTACTTTTACTTATGAAAATATTGACGGTGCAAACCAAATATTTTTTAATATTTATGCTGTCATTAGTTTTTCCCCTTGCCAATATTATCTGTCTTATAAGTAGAAGAAAGAAAATAATTGGCTCCCAAATTATAAGTGGTAATGCTGAATTAATAACTAGATTTGAAAGTTGCAGATCGTTTGTGATTCCTTTTAATGAAAAGTTTTGAATGCTCAACATATATGAAGATCATGACATCAAAATAATAGAAATGTGAATTTGAGAATATAATTCCTACTTTTTCTTCTAGGAAATTGTATGTACTAAAACCTGTATATATTTTTTTGCTGACCAGATTAAAAGGAAGATATATACATCTATGGCAGTAAATATTAACAAAAGCCCATGTAATGTTAGGTATTTAAATATTTTTAGGGGTTTTGGTGGGTTTTTTTTCCAAAATACCAATCTAAAAAGTAATTTCAAGTAGCATCTTATGCAGTTTTAAATATAAAGTCTAATTTCTAACACAGGCTATAAATTTTAAAACAAATGCTAAAATCAAAATTAGCATCATTCTTATTGAAGCACAATTCCAGGGATTTCTCAGTGCATTTCCTTTTGTGTAGCCCCAGATTCCTTCCTGCACTGGACTGGTGAATTCCTTTCCCGTGGCTTTTCTGGTGATAAGAAAGTTGCCAATTGGCCCCTTTGCAATGTTCATACAATAACCACTACAGTTCAACTGGTACTGACAGCCTCTCATGCCCTCATGAGATGGAAAATTTTTGTGGCTCTTTTTCAGCAAAAAACATGTGACAGTTTCAGGGGACACAGGAATACCTTATCCATTTTTCCCAAAGTTTCAGATGTACAATGTAATTTGAAGAAATTCCAGGGCAGGAGGGCAATTCTTGCTTTCCACTCTTTGCCTGCTTTGTTTTGATGACATTGTTGTGGGCAAGATAAATTATATAATATGATCAAGGACATGGTAATGTTTGCAGGTGTTTCAAGAGGTTTTGCACATTGACAGAATGAGCAAGAATGCTTTTACAGATAAAAGGAAATAGCTAGCAACATTTCTTTGAAGCAGACAGTGACAGTGATGAGTGCAATAGTTTGCACGAATGTCACTAGTGAGACAGATATTTTGGCTGTTTTCAATGCTGTTGTATTCCTGCTTTAAACAGTGTTCTTGCATAAAATATGCCTAAGCAGAGCTTCCTTGGAAAACTAAATAGCTAAATGCAATTGATTTGGTAGTTTAAAATCTCTTCCAATTTGAATTTCATTCTAGAAACCACCCTCAAACTAAAAGAAACAAAGCCAAAACAGAATTTTCAAGTTATATCTTTTGCTTTTCACAAGGATCTTCCTTTATAAGAACTCTATGCTGTATAAAATTTTACTGTTTCACAGGCAGTTTATTTTGTAGCTTTATTCAGCTGCCTCAGACTGCTGAAACTGAGACTTCATGTCGGAGGTTGTTGCCCTGCTATTGTAGATTATTGTCTGCCTCATGGGCGAATACTGAAGCAAAAAAGTCCTAACTGAGTCCTTTTGTCCTTTTTATTACTGTCCTCCTTTCTGTCCATCAAGGGAGCTTATCCTGTGATTCTCCACGCAGGATTTTTAGTAAACTTTACCATAATTTTTTTTCAAGTGCAAAAAAATATTCTCAGCACACGGGAGAGGAAAGAAGTTGTGAAAGGTGTTACAGAGGTGAATGTATTTCAATGATTTATCTGCTGTCTTCTCTGGAAGGCAAAAGTCTAAACTTAAAGCAGAAGTCATGATTTTTCCCACATTTTTTTCTGACAAAATAATGTTGTCTTAAAACAATTCCAGACTTTAATCAGAAATATTTATTGATAATAAATGGTGATGGGTTTTGGCCACTCCAGATAACAGGTACCAGCAAATTCTAAGAAAAAATATATCCTATAAAACAAGAAATGTACACATGAATGTGAATCCTCTGTGTTAGTATGTGTTCATATATGTATATTATATTTCATGTAACTGAAGATATTTTAAGATATATTACTTAGAAAATTGAAGTATTAAAACCATGTCAGGAGCAGTGCAAGGTGTATGGAAATGTTATAAAGTGTATACTAGTGGGTCTAGAAACATAAAAGAGATGTGTTTTGTCATGAACAGGGTAGGAAAATAACATTCCTTATTTGATATCTAGTATAACACAAATTAATACTTGAACATTAGACTGCAATGAGAAAGGAAAACAAAGACAAATGCCAAATAAGAATTCTTACATGTCCTTAGAACAAACCACTGACTAGATATCTCACATTCCCAAGCAAGCTGTACTCTGGATTGCACTCTGTAGCAATGTCTCCCATGCAGTAAGAGGAAGGACTTGATTACCTGTCCCAGGAACCAAAATACCTTTCTTCATTCACTGCTGACAGCTTCAGGTCTAAAACATCAACAAGACAATACTATCCATTTAGGAAAGTTAAACAGAAAAAAAAAATTATTAAGGAAATGGAGAAGAAAGGGTACTTTAAAGACATGGAACCTAAGAAATTCTTCTAAATGAAGGCACAGGTACGTGAAAAGTACACGTAGAAAACTAAGTAGTTGTTATATGTATTTCAGTCTTATATTCTGTAGGTATAAGTATAAATGGTCAAGGGCTAGTGAATATGGAAGACCCAAATTCTCACAGTTGCTTGACCAGCAAGTCACTTTTCATGGCAGGAGGTACAAAAGCACTTAGAAAGTAAGGTACAGACAGCCCTTAAGTCTGTATTTCTTCATTATCTGCCTTGATCTGCTTGAAAATTAAGGAGTAGGTTCATAAAAAATGACTCAATTAAAGTAATTGAAAAAAAAATAATAGCTTTAGTACTTGGTATATTTTACAGTCATGGACACAGTTAACACCTGTGTTGCTTAACAAAAAGTTTGCATTCCTTACCACCAGGCAAATGCACTTTCAAGACCAGAGCAATAAAACATACTAAAAGAATTTCCCACCTAATGCATATGAGTGAGAATTTAGATTGTCAGCTTGTAGGCATTTTTGGAAATATTATTTCTTGTTGAATGAGATGTAGCATTCGGGGTGGTTTTATAGCTAAACAGCCTTGCAAATATCTAAATCCTGGAAAACCTTGGGTAATCTGCTGGGGTAAGATGAAGCTCTCTAACTCCTTGTAGGTAGTTCTGTATTTCTGGTCAGAGGTCAAAAAAAATGTCTGTTTAGCATCTCAAATCTTGATCAATTCTATGTTGGGAGAAATGTGGCAGCAAGGTGTTGGGCTATGGGAAGTGGTACAACCACAGCTTGAAAGATGGAGGAAGCGCCACTCAGCGTCCCAGCGCCTGTGAATTAAGTCCAGGTGTTATGTGTTCGTTATTACAAATTGCTTCAAAATCTTAAAGGCAACTTTTATTTGGTTTCTTACTACTAAAAGTGGGACTTCCTAATTCAGCTGAACTTTGAACTATTTTTTCTATGAAGGATATATCGTGTTTCTAGATCAAAGGTACTTAGGTTGTGAGTTTTGTGTCCCAAGTATTGGAAATTATACTTTGAAAGAATTTCAGAGACAATGGAATGATTGATGTATCCATTGTTTATTTTGCAGCTCAAATAGGAACAAAAAAAAATCTTTTAAATCACAAATATGAATTCTGATAGCTATAATTTGAGATTGCATTGTGGCCAGCAGCTGAAATTCTGCTTCATTTTCAATAACTCAATATTCATATTGAACAGAAGCAATGGGTCTTACTTTAAAGGCTTTAATATTGTAGATTTGATTATCAAATCTCTCTCTCACACACACACAAAATAAACAAAACAATAAACCACCAAAAAATCCACTTCACAGCAGAATATTTAATTGAGCAGCTCAGTGTACTGGAGATTCTGAGATGACAGAAAAGCTTTATGGAAATTAACTTAACAATAATTCCAAATATCATCTATGTCATGATAGAAGGTGGAAAATCTAGACTGTGTGAAGGCTGAAAATGAAGCAGCCATGAAGAGAAAAAGAGTGAGTGTTGAAAAAGTGGTGAAATGAGGTGATAAATGAGATATGTAAATTCAGCAGGATGGGTCCCCAAAGTGTACTGGCCACATCACGATGGTGAAGCAGTGGCACAGGCTGCCCAGGGAGGTGCTGGGTGTCTCATCCCTGGCACTCAAGGTCAGCTTGGACAGTGCTCTGAGCAACCTGGTCTGGCTGAAGATGTCTCTGCTTATTGCAGCAGTGGTGGACTAGATGACTATTAGAAGTGCCTTTCAACCGAAACTATTCTATGATTCTGTGATTTAACCTGTAATTTAGGAGTTAATAAAGTTAATAATTAAAGACAAAAGGAATGAAGACAGCAGCATCCCGTGCTGTCCTTGTAGGACCAGGCTTCCTCTCTCTATTTTTACTTCTCCAAGAGAGAAATCTTGGAGACAGGTTTATACTGGATTGATGGCATGCATGAGACAAGTATCCATGACAGACAGTAAGGCAGTATTTCAATAATCTTTTTGACTAGATAGCAGAAAGAGATTAAGTGGAAATTTACAGTAACAAATAAGTATACCCCAAGAGATTAAAAAAGGAAAAAGGGGATTTGTTGACCAATTAAATGCAAAAATAACAAAAAATATCATTACTTAAAGATAACATTTTACAAAACTGAACTTTAGCTGCAACGCTGCATTAATGATCTGGGTGTGGGGGACTAGACAAAATATGATTACATTATAGGTTTTCCAGTCTATGGATAAGCATTGTTGACATTTGCAGGACAAATTTTTTGAGACGGGAGCTTACAACTCCATGTTTCTTTGTCTGAGGATAATGAGCACAAAGTGACATTTTAGAAAAATGGAAATACTTTTGGGAAGAAGAAGTTCTAGAAAACCTCCCTGACTCTATGAAATTTGCACTTAACTATTAATATGATTATTAACTGTGCAATAACTTCTTTATAGTCAAAATTAGTTTTGAAATAGTTATATTCGCTTATCTGTTCATTTTAAGAGGTCATAGTTTTCTATTAAAAACACTATTGTTCGCAGTATTTGTATTTTTGATTTCATAATGATTTTATTATTTGTATTCTTTTAAGAAGAAGAAGTTTCTCCCAAAATCAGAGTCAAGAACACTGGGTTCATAGGGTCTGGATACTCATAAAATCTTTACTTCATAGACAATTGGACTTAGACCTTAAACTGTATAAATAATATTCCTGTCTCAAAGGCTATATCTTTGAACTGAAGAGAAGCATATTTTTGAAGATCATATAAACAGAATATTGCATAGGTGACAATTTACAGTCAGTTTGAATTTAAATTCAGTGCCTTCAAACTAAGAACTTCTGCCTCTTAAGGGCTCAGAACAGTTCCAAATTTGTTGATAATCCCATTAATACACATTAAATATCCATATTTTCCCAGCATAAGGGGGAAGGCCTTATAGCTCAAAATTATTTTCAGTTTAGATCAGCTGAGAACTTTGAATAGAAATGTAAGTAAATGAAAAACAGATTAAATAGCACTTGAAATATTCTCCCATTTACGTAATTTAGTCTGTCTAGCCTGATAGTCACCCAGGCTGCTTTTATAGCAAATAGAGAGAAAACCAGAAATGGATCTCAGAAGGCAAATTCATTCAAGCCTAAAGGAGAGGTTAGGTTATCTTGAATTGACTCCCAACACAGGCCAGAGTAATTGCCTCTTGGAAACATTTTAAGTTCACTAGAGAGGTAGTTGATGTGGTAGTTTAAAACAGAAACATGTTTTAAGATTTCCTTTGTAAATCCACTTTTAGACAGTTTCTGAATCCACTGCTATACCATCCAACTGTACTTCAATTATTGTTATAAATAATTGATTTAGAATATATTATTAAGTATATTTGCCCTCTCTCTTTAAACTCGGCTTAGTAATTCTTGGTTTGTTTTTCTCCCAAATAGGGACTTCTATATTTTTTTCTCAATTTTAATTAAAATCTGAATAATAATGCTCTTATTTCTCTAAGGTTTTGATCCCTCAGTTAAAAAAAAAAGATTATGTTTTGTAAAGAAAAAATATAAAATAATCTAGGTGTGTTTTCTGATATTTATTGTTAACAACAAAAGAAGATCTCTAATTTATAACACTATCAGAACTGCACAGACCTGACATTAAAAAAGCCCAAGAAATATTTTCTTTCAATCCACAGATTATGGGAACAGGCAGTTATATTTAGTAAACCTCTCAAATTCCATTTCAATAAATTACTTTTTGAACTTCTGCTTCTATGAGAACCATTTTCTATGCATTCTAAGCTCCAAAAATAATTACTTGACTCTTAACAACTACAAAGTGTATTATTTCTTCAAATATAAAGCAAATTAAAGCATTCTGATTGGGTGTTTTGAATTTCTTATTATGACATTGAACAACAAAGCCCAAAATGTAATAAGCTAGGTAATGCATTTGAGATTATTTTCTAGTCTTTCCCCAAAGAGGTTGCTGGATCCATTTGGTATAGCAGCATAAAATATAAATGAAGTCATTTATGAACTGCTGTAACTCAAATCCTGTTCCAGGCCAGTGCTGAAAATGAGACCTAGTCTCATGTTTTCCCCATACTGGAGAACATAAATAACATTGTTTTCTAGCACATCGGCAAAATATTACTAAGTTCAAAAGTAAAAATAAAGGAGAAAAAAATTATTGCGCTATTTGTAATGGTTATATTAAAATACAAAATCATCCTGAATGTCTTTCCTCTCAAACAGCCTATGGCTGTTTACAGTAACTACATGATATGAAAGCAAAAATTGTGCTCTCTTGGAGAAAATAGTCTGAACTTAGGTTGGATAAATCATGAATGCTACAGAATGTACATACCAAATTCTGTTCAGAAGGATTTATACTGAGATGCAGAAAAGCAGAACGAGGTTGTTGGATCTTGTTTTTAACAAGGTCTTTAAAAACTAGAAATTCAGAATCATGATGTAACTTCTTTATTTTGTTGTTACTTTTATGAGACATCCAAGGAAAGTCCACATTTGAAGAATTAGAAGAGGTTACAAACTCAGAAATCCTCTTGACATTCAGAGTTCAACTAAGAATTATATTTAAGACAGTGGCCTTTGTTTTTTTTTCCCCCTGTATTTAATTTACATTCACCTTACATTTGCAGAAAGTCTTTGACATTGCACGGTCTACTTACTGTTAGTCTGATAGCTTAAAATGATAGTTTCAATAAAATTACCATCACAATGTGAAAAATCAAAACAAGTCTTATACTTCAGTTGGAGAGATATATCTGCTGTGAACATCATTTTACAGGGAGAATGGGAATGGAAAGGAGTCCTCAAATAATGGAATACTGGTCCAGACCAGACCTTCATAAAGCATCCAGTCCACTGTGTCAGAAGAGGAATATCTGCTAAGTCAAACATAAGAAAATAGATCAGTTTGCATTGGGTCTTTCCATCAAAGTTGTGAAGATTTCTAGACACGGACACTCCCCAGCCTCGCTGAACAACTTGTGCCAGTGTGCCGCCACACTTACAAGGAAGAAATATTCTGGTTTTCTTTTATGTAACCTGAATTTCCTTTACTGCATTATGTGGTCATTGCTTTTTATGTTTTTGATGTAGACCATCAAGTAAGGTCTTTTCTTTATCCTCCAGTTCATTGAGTGAAAACAGACATTAGATCTCTACTTAATCTGCTCTTCAGCCTGAACAAATTCTATTTATATATCAGGTGCTCTGACCCCTTAAAAATCTTGATGGTCTTCCACTGACTTGTTCTAGTCTGTCAATGTCCTACTTGCAATGACAACCCTAAAATTTTATATGATGTTCTAAATTTGGTCTCTAAGTGTCAAAGAAAGAAGAAATTAACACTCTTTTTGACCTACTGACTACACTCTTGAGGTTAGCCTTCACTGGTGCAAGGGTACATTGCTGATCTATGCACAATTTTTGTCTACTGAGACTACTCTGTCCTTTATACAAAACTATTTTCCTGCTGCTCAGCCCCAAGCACGCACTGTTGCATGGAGTAACTCTGCCTCTGGTGAAACAATGCATTCATTTTTGCTGAGCTGTGTGAGCTCATCTTAATGTCACCCATGAAACTGCTGAGGATGCTGTCTATCCTAGTGTCTAAGTTGCTAATGATGATTTTAAATAGTATTGATGTCACCACAGTCCCCATGAGAAATGTCCTCATTACTGGATACCTGTCCAAATTTGAACCCTTAACCTCTACCATTAGCTGCACCATACAGTCATCCCTCCCCAACAGATAGTCCAACCGTACAGATCATATCTCTTCAGTGTGAGCACTCCTGTGTCCCTGTCACATGAAAAGGGGAGGTTTTGTCTATTCTTAGTGTGGGGAGATTTTCTCAACCCTTAGTGTTTGATTTTTCTCAATCCCTGGGAAGGGCAAGACTTGTGCTGACCAGTCCTTCAGAGTCCTGTTAGGAGGACCCTCCACTCAGCAGTCCTGCTGGATTGGAGGCTGATTCCACTTAGGGACAAACACCAACAGTGCAAAGGAGACCCCTCAGTGGGTCTTTCATTGTTTTTGATAATGTTACCCACTGCCAGTGACTGCCAGCACTTAGGAAGGACTCACTCCAACAGTTTACAGAATAACATTCTTTTAATATAAAATGGTGACAGGATAAGGTGAGAGGATTGGCAGTGATAATGTCTGAAGTGTGGCTCATCTCCAGCAGGTATCCATATGGAGAAGACAGTTTCAGCCTGCTGACTGATGCAAGCAGTCGCAAGGGAGTCTTCCTTATCTTCTCCCCATTATAAGTAAGTATATTATTTATATACTACTTCTCTACGCTTAGGTGGATCATGATTGACTATAGTCATAAACACCTTTGTCACTGATTGGTATAAAATCTTTTCATTTCACTTTTAAAGATACAGTAAAAAATACAGAGCACATGCCCCAGTGAAGGGTGGACATACATTGAGGGCAGGTAAATTTGGAGGGAAATTGTGTGTTAATATTATAATTGGGCTATGATGAACCACGTTCATCCAAGGAGAATGATTTTGCCACAGCTGTTGGCTCAGCAGCAGGATCTTCTGTCTCCCTTGGCTAACAGGTTTTATGCAGTTTCTCAGCTGCAAAGTGCTATCGAGTTCCCCTCCCTACAAGGATTTCAACAGAACCTGGCTGGGAGTTTCTGCTCTGCTCCACCCTCTGTTCCATTACCCTTAGCAGGTGCTGTGGTTGGAGATTGTTGCTGTGGGGAATCACAGTTTCAGGGAATAGTCTGTGAGCATGCCAACTGCATTCCATCCAGGAAGTAGCAGCTGCATTTCACTCTATAATTTTATTCTATAATTTTGCTCTATCATTTCCGTACCTTTATAAATTCTGTTAGGATGTGAATATAACCTCTTAGTTTCCCCTAATTTTATCCCCCAGCCATTTTTCCACACCGTCCCCAGCCATCTTTCTACAGTTTCTTAATCAGAAGTCTTTCAAATTTCATTTCTAATCTGTAACTATTCACAGAGGCGGAAGTTTAAGTTTTTATCCGAAGGGAATATTTTCTTAGTCACTGAATGAATTAGAATACCTCTTTTCTATAATGCAATTCCTTGAATATGTGATATAAGAAAGGCAGAACTGCTCAACACGTGATAGCAATAGTCTTCTATTTCTTTCTCTGTCTATCCATTTGGCTTTCAAAAGAAAATACATGAGCCATACTTAAAGCAAATGGGGCCCCATGATTAATAAGGACATCACACAGAGAAACATAAAACTGCCCTGTCTCCTTCATCTGTTCTTTTGGTGCAGTGATTAACCTTTGAGTTTATGAGTATTTTTGCACTTGTCTCAGATAAAATATTTTATGACTTCTTACCTCCCAGGCAACTTGGATTAAACTTATCAGGTCTGGGGAAGATAGTGGCCCATAATGACTGTTCCCTCAGAAATCATATCTACCTCCCTACCACAGTATCAGATCATTTTTTGTGCAAAACAGATGGAAACATCAAGACAAGAGACGAGACAACTTGTTAAGGTCACATTCCACCTTCCTATACATCATTCATGCTTAATTGATTCCCGACCCTTCCTAAGACAAATTGCCATACGTTATGAGAGATGAGAATATGAAAAGATCTTTTTCTTTTCCCCATTAATTCTCATTTAGAAAGGACTCTGTCTTTTCTAAAGTTGCGTTGACAGTCTGCTTGCTAATGACTTATCACTGCCTATCAACAAAGAAATAAGGCAGAAGCAAGTAGACTTATTTTTTGACAAAATTATTTCTCCCTGATGCAGTATTTTGTGTATTCTGCTCTCAGTGTCATAAAGGAAAAAAATAATTAAAAAGGTAACAAACAAAACAAAACACGAACAACACTACCCCCCCAAAAAATGCAGAGAAACCAAAGAGATTCAAAATAAGTGACAAGACAGAACCCAAAAGATTGTGCAGGTGAGCAGTTTAAAATATACTTAGAAAAAGTTTCATCACTGTTTAAGGAAAGCTGCTTAGCTTCCCCCTCACGCCTACATGACACCTCCCCTTCTACACTGTATAAAGAGGAAGTCAATCATTTTGATGTATATCTCCTGAACACGGTGGATGAAAAATTGAGTATCAAACCTGAACTTGCTCTAGACCTCCTAATCATTTAGGGACATTTAAGGGACATCAGGGACAACAACAATGCAAGCTGTGAACATTGTTACCAAGGTTCTTGGACCTTTCTGTCTTTTCTGAATATGTTTTTTCTTCTAATTTCAAACAAACATAATGTTTAGGAGTTGCTGTCTATAAAGCTGTAATATAAAGGAATAGCCATATCAGGGAGAATGATGGAGTCAGTCTGCAATCAGGACTGCAAAGTTATCTTCAAGGATCTTAAAGCTGAAGTTTCCTTCAGCTCCAACATTCAAAACTATAAATGTCGACCCAAAAATTACAGGGAGCAGAACAGAGACTATCCCATTTGTAATCAATACTAGTATAAAAGAACTGCATTCTTGGAGGTAGAAAACTGGTGCCTGGAAGTGAATTACTCATACCATTTCTCCTCTGCTCAAGCTCTTTTTCTCAAGCTATAAGAAAATAAGTGAATAGAAATCTCTGCTGGCTTTATAGTGCTTCAGTTTACATAAAACATTGAAAAGCACTGAAAGTGTTCCTGGCCTTTATAATATTGTCAGGTTCTATTCAATAGGAATCATGAGTATGTTAAATTTGAAAATGTTCCCACATATGAACAGCCCTGCATCCCACTTTGCCATCACCTGCATTTTGAATCTTTGGGCCTTGAACCATCACTTCAAACCATTCTTGTGTTTTCAATTTGTACATTAAAAATTGCATCAGTACGTAAGAGTATACCAAAGATCACACATAAGGATTACTCGCTATATTGTGCATTTCCTCTTTTGGAACAGAAACCAGATGTTCCTTGGTGGGGTAATTTGGAAGTAGAATGAAGTGGAGACAAGGGTCTTTTTTGGTTTCTGTTACTAACACCTGCTTCATTTCCTTCAGGAGTCTCAGGACCCTTTCATGTGCACTAAAAAGAAGGGGAGAGGACAAGGAGGAAAACCAGGGTCTCTGTTTGCTCTATCCATTTCAAAGAGCAGCTTCACATATCAGTTTGCTACGGAGAGAAGTATCATCTTTGTACTTCTGTTTCTGGCAGAAATATAAAGCATAAGCTGTGAAAGCCTTCTTGTATTCTCCCTAGAGCACAGCCATTTAGATGTAAACTCTTACAGCTTCATTGCAAGACACTTCATGCAGAGGAACTGTCAGGTCAGAAGAGCAGAAAAAAATGAAACAGATGAATTTGCTTTGCAGTTCCTCGGTGGGAGAGCTCTGCTGAAATGCGAGTCCAGCTCTACTGGTTTCTGCATCAACAGATGGCAGACAGCATTCCTCGTGTTGGCGTCCCATTTGGTAAATCACAGGTCACATCTGGTCTGGCCTCTGCTCTCTCTGAGCAGATGGAAGTACACATTAGTTACCAATTGCAACAAGGAAATGGGGAGATGATAGGGAGGAGTGTACGTGGTGGGGGGAAGGAAGGTGAGGAGGAGTTAGAAATAGAAAAGGCGAAATGAAAGAAGGTTTAATAGAAGAAGAATTTAAAGAGAAGAATTTAAAACGACCAGTACCAACAAGTAAAACAACTGGTGATAACTAAACGTGCCAAAGCATCAATATATAGATAAATGACTATTAGAAATTATTTAAAGATGTAATGTGTTCAAGATTTTTTATGTGGTCTCCTACCAAAGACTATTTAATGACAAGTTAAATACCTGTTTTGAGGCGTAATCTCTTTCCACACAAGGTATAAAATAAAAATCAAAAAACACACAAAGAAATTCTCTAAGAAACTGGCAATCATAAACTGTGTTTTTGGAAGACAAAAAAAACCCAACTCTTTTTGTAACTCTCTTGTCATACATAAATATATCAAAATTTTTAGATATTCTCATCTCTCTACTAAAATTGTGTCATTTCTGATTTTATTATCTTTTAACTGGTTTATGAAAGTGTGTGAATTTTTCAACTTTTATTGCTACTTTTAAGCAATCACAACTACATGCAAAATTAAATATTTCTAGTGATTGTAAGTAAATATTTTAATTATAGTTTTTAATTATGATTTGAATTTTAAATTTAAAAATCTCAAAATTATATTTGACTTTCAAAAATTGTGAATTACATAAAGCTTGAAAGTAAGTCTGCTGTTAGAGCCTCAAAACCACACAGAATAAACCTCTATAAATACAGAAAAATTCTTATTAGTAGGTAAATGTACACATGAAGCACAGAATTTATAAATGTGCACACAAAATACAGTTACTCTTGATCCATAGTCTAGGTACAAATATATTTCACATTATCAAATACTACTATAATAAAATCAACTTTTTTTTTTGGTGTCAAGAGGCAAGGTAGGCATGAATAACTTGGCACAAAACGTCATTATTCAGACATTCCAACTCTCCAATCTGAGTTATGTATGAAGAGCTCTGTGTCCTCCTAGAATGCAACAACTTCAATTTAGATCATTCTATTTGAATGGGGTCTTTTGAATCTGGCCTCTTGTTGATTTACATGTTTATACAGTCCTAAGGAATATTTTGACATGTGGCATTAATTGATCACACTATCTAATACTACTAGTACTACTGGTCATTTAAACATATTTTAAATAAACTGTTCAACAATTTTCCCATTTGACCATTCATGTGTTTCTGTTTCCCTTCAGCTCAAATAAAGCATGATTTAGGGTAGCTTTATAAAGGATAACACTATTAGCCATGCTGAAAAGGCTAAAAGCTTTTCAAACTAGACTAGGCTACAACAGAACACATATAAAAGCTGACTTTTTTTTTCTCTTTCTTTTGTTTCATGTCAATGTAAAATTCGGCACAGATATTTTTACCTAAACTTCATCTAATCTTGGCAGGAATTCCAAAAGAAAAACTTTTTCTGGGCAAATGACACATATTTAACACATACTGTTTTTATCATCCTAGTATTTCCTGTTCTTGTAGAAATCCCCAAAAGAGGCAGAAAGTTTATTTTTGTTGTCAGACCGTTCTGTTGAGAGAAAACACTTTTGTATGCTTATACAAAATTAGAAAGAAGCTTAAATACCTTCCAAGATAACGCTTTAGTCTATATGATTTCACTGTACTTGTAAGAGTACAACTCTCAACTCTCTTCTACTCCAAAGTGAAAGAACATAAATATATACCTGTCCTATTTCTGGATATATGGGTCCAATATGATTCACCAGCATGTGGAAAATTTACCAATATAATAGGCTAAAAGGATTACACTTTTTAGTGGGTGGTGGGACTTTCAAACTTGAGAATACACAATAAGCAAAAACCATCTAGTTATTCGTCACTAGAGGATGCACCAATAAGGCCAACCCTGTCCAGCAAACCTTTTGTGTGCATGTGGAAGGGAACAAACTTCCCATAGATCTTCCCATATAAAAATATGCTGGGGCAAGCAGTCTGGGTTATTCCTGCTTCAGGCAAAGGCAAACCCCTTTGTGGGATTTCTTATGCTCAAGCACCTGCGTGCACTTGGTGGGTAATGCGGGAGGATGGGGAAGTACAATGTATGCCTCAAAGAGACTTGCTTTTGGGTGAGGGCAGTGAATGAATTAAATTATACAGCACTGATTGCTATATTACACTGTATGGTATCACTTCTATGGTGCCTACATACCCATCACTGAACTGGGTAGCTTGTGGCACTGGACTCTGCCCTTACACATTTGGGGATCTGAGCTGGTTCCCTTTTGATTGCCCTATCAAAGATTACTGCAAAAATCACCCAGATTAATGAAAAATGAACTTTGATTAAGCAGGACAAGCCCAGTGGTGCTAATTTTGCATTTCACTTCTCTCATCATGCTCGCCTCCACTGAGACAGGTTTTTTTTTTACATGAATAAAAGTCTGGTTGTAAGCCAGAAGAGAATCAAAAAGACTTCACATATATCACCAGGATAATCACTGGAGAGATCAGAAACAGATGGAGGTGAGCACCTGCTTCTTAATCTGCACAGAGTCTGTACAACTAAAATTAAATGTACACCATCTAACTGGCCTTCATATATCTCTTACTCTCCCTTCTGAGAAGGAAGAGGGCATGGCTTAGACGCAGGAAAAAAAAGGTGGCACACAAAAAATCTACTATTTTGTTCTTTGGGAGCATTTTTAAAATGTAAATCCTCCTCCATTTTTTTAAAATTTTGTTTCTGTTTCTGTTCCTATCCTTATCCCATTGCTATTTCCAGTATTTTTTTTTTAATCTCACCTTGGGATATCTGCCTTTTGTCTCTCTCACCAGAGGTGTGAGGTGGTAGGGAGAGGGGAGAGGGGGGAGGGAGACAGAAGAATTTTTCTGAGACATAAAACTTTTTCCCCTTTTCAGTTCACAATTAAGAAAATCTACTAATCTTGATATATAAATATATAAACACTTATTTCAACACTTAAAGGGATTTTTCCAGCACTCTAAAAGGATAAACAAATATCACCTGACAATTCAGAATGAGAATCAAAAAGATTCTTAGCACAGTTACTGTTCTTCCTTAGACACTGTGTAAGCTTTGGACATAGCTTTCTACCTTTTCTAACCAGAATTATTGTTTTTTAATTTTTTCATAAATCCATATTATCAAGAGATGGTGGTGCACGTAATTTGTCAAAAAATTAAAAGCTTTTGTTTTGAGTGTAGGAGAATCCTTTTCTCTTACTTGATCTAAAAAAGGAAACACATGATGACAAATTTGAAGGTCTCCACTGCTGTGGGTGTAGTTATAATGCATAAACCAGACACACGTCAAGAACAAACTTTACATATCACAATGGACTTGAGGTGCCACTAATCTAAATGTGCACTATTTAATTCCTGGAAAATTCAATCTGCAAAAAAATAAATTCTGTTTTCTTTTTAGAAAACCATAGTAATTCAGATATACTTTATGGTTTCTCAATTGCAAATAAATGGATACGTTTTTATCCCTACAGCCTTTTAACTGTTGAAAACCTTACTTGCTCTTAATAAAAACTTACTCTTTATAAAACATCATTCATCAAAGTTTTAAAATACAATTTAAAACTATTTCTCAAGCCCCTGTTCATAAGTTATGGGGAGTGCTTTCAAACAAACTGCTGCCCTAATCATATGTTTTCTTCTGCCCTAATCATATGTCACTTGTTTTCTGCACTACTACCATATTAAATATTTTTTTCTTTCACACAGAATAATTTTTTCCAAAAATTAGTAATTATTCCTATTATAAAAATAACAACTAGAGATTGCATAAGGAATAAAACCTGCAATTTTCATTTTGTTATGAGATTTATCACATTAGTGTCTGAATTATGTGTCTCTCTTGCATGCTGATGGTAGAATACAAAATGATCCAAACTGCAATCATGACTTAGTCATACATGACATTTATTCTGTACTGTTGTCATTTGAGAGTTAGCCATGGGTCCCTGTTCTTGAGAAGTGACAAGTGTGGTATCCATTAAAAGCTGAAACGAATAAATTGTGTGAAAATATGTTTCTGTTATTTCTATAATAACTGAGGGCAAGAAGACCAGAAGTGAGGGTCAACCACTCTAGCACTGGCAATTTAGATACTCACAGTTTTTGGGACTAGAAAAAAATGGTTCCATACTGCTTACTCTATACTCATTTAAATGCATCACACAAATGTGAAGCACCCAGAAGGATTTTGAGTTCTAAAAAAATTGGTGTGATCTTTAGACAAAGGTGTAACACACATACCTAGTGACTAAATGCTGCACTTCCTAGGTGTCACTTCCATATGCCATTTAACATAAATATTGACATGCTTAGACTTAATAGATTTGATTGCAAATCAGTGGGCACTCTTTTTCTGAATCAAAGTGCTTCTTTATTCCTTTTCTTTCTGAATTAAGAGCTTGATATAGGCTGACATAGGCTGAGGTTCTTGTATTTGTAACAGGAATTGCACACAGGGAATTGAAAGTTATAGATTACTTTGGAACTACAAAAAGTCTATGTGATGAAGAAGCAGGCATATTTCAGGTACCCTGAAATACGAAAGCAGTAACTAAGAATGATTAGAGCATCTTATTTTTCTTCTCTTGTGAGTATACAGTACAACACAATTTCTGATTCAAAATGCATACGACTTCCTTCCTGCATGGTATACAAACCTTTACCTGTTTCTAAGCTGTTTTAGACAGTTTTACCACCAGTTTTTTAGTATAGCCCTTATGATTTATGTACTGCACACTATTCAATCCGTTACCCCTTACAGCCCTTCTTGCTTTTCTTATCCAGTTCTCTATGAGGCTGTAGTTTCCTTCATAGAACCCTGTATTTCCTCAACATCTCTTTCAGCTTATGCATTTAATATCCATGTGAAAAATAGAGATTTTTTGGGAGGAAGGAATGTTTTGTACAGAGAGATCATAGTCAAAATTTTCTAGGTACAGATATTTAGATATTCCTTGCCTTTGTACCTAACAATTCACAATATACAAAGAGTTCAGAGCACAGTGTTGTTAATTTGTGGCCCTACCAGCTTGTCACTGCAGCAAATGGACATTCAAGTCCTCTTCTGAAGCAATGAGGGACCTGATTCTGAGGTTAAACACCAAGGAGAGGTTCCATTTCAGTTATCCATAACAAGTAAAGAAATAGAATACATTTTCCAAGATTCTTGTCAATTGCTCAGATTAGAGGTGTCAATTGGATGCTCCTAATTTCAATTTCCTAAAATGAAATCCTGAATAATTTTCCTCTGTTTTTAAACTTTTGTCTCAGGCCCAGTAGTTCCTGCCTCACCCTGTTGTATACTGTTCTTAGTCCTCCAATTATAGCATATGTCACCATACTCCCAAAAAAATCCAGGATCTACATTACTGCTGATGATTTTCCATTTTTCTTTATCAATGTTTACCTAATATTCTCTTTCATAATTTCTCACTTCCTTGTATTTCTCCATCTGATTCCCACTGATCTCCACCCTGGAATGCATTGAGGCTTTTAAAGTAGGCTATTTCCATCAGTGAACAGCAGTTTGTTTGAAAGCGCTCCCCATAACTTATGAACAGGGGCTTGAGAAATAATCAAATAATTTGTAATTTTATTGCTGTTGATAAAACCATATAAATAAGACACAGCTGCCAAAGAAGTCACTCTATCTCATTTAAAATACTTACACAGTAGCTAGCCCATTTAAAAAAAAGCACACTTATGTCCCTCAGCTGTGTGGTCTGATTCAGATTCTCATGTGCTTTTAAAATCAAGTGCTGTTTACACTTCAGAGATAAATGTTCCCTCTTTTTCTTTTCTATGGCTAAGGCTTTCTGTGACAGCAGCCTGGCCTTTCAGCCTGTGGAATGGAGCACACTGAAATACTAATTATGTTTTACCGATTAAGTGAGTAAACAAAGTGTTTTGGTGTCAAAGGGTGCTAATCTGGCAGCTTTCACCAGTGGTACAGTTAGCTGAGAAAATATATGCCTATGAACAAAATGATATTAAAGTTTTCCAGGAAGGTTTGTCCCCTCCTTTGAACACTGGAAAAGTAGAACTATGTGGGGAAACTATTTAAAATCAGATTGAGTAAAAAGCTGCATATGCTACATTTCAGGAAATAACTTTCCCCTGTACAACAGAACTATTGTTTCTCAGTTTTTGTGGTGGTGCTCATGTTTGTTCACTTGTCAGACAATCCTCTTGCAAGCATAAAAATCGAACCAGAATCATTCCTTTTAATTAGAAAAATCTAACCAGGTGTGAAATCCAGCTGCCTTTCATAAAATGTTTGTTACAATTATTTTAAACCTAAATAATTTTGCCTTTGTCCCTGTGGTCCTTTGGATCATTTCTGCATTATCTTCCCACACCACACCACAATCCCTTCTATTGTAAGTCTGCCCACAGCACCACAGGCTTTGTCCTGATCATGCTGATAATATGCAAACATTCCTGTTGCTAATCCTGATTCCAATTAAGTGATACAGAAGGAGACTCCAGGGCCTCAGACAAAGGTCTCCTCAGAGCTGTCTTTATTGCACAGACTTTTATCCCACCAAGGCATTTTATTATTTTTGCAATGGGCTCTTCTGGACCCAGTTGCTTTTCATGTCTGGCTTCTCCTCTCCCCTCCTGAAATTTTGAACAGTTCAATGAGAGTCTAAGGGAAAAAAAAAAGAAATAAAAAAAAGGGAAAGAACCACACCAGATAAAAAAAAAAACGTTAAAAAGCTCAGCAATTCACACAACAAATTCTGTATCTAGATTAGAAGCACAGCAATTAAATTGATGTTATGACCATTAATGATATTCACATAACAAGAAAATCCAATCTTATACTAAGGCATAAAGTATTATAAGAATAATAATTAGAATATGATAGATTCTCAACCACAGCACCAGATAAAGGCCTAGAGGTAAGGAGCTTTAGCTTAAAATAACTTTGTTTCACAGGAATTACCATGGACAGGACAAATACAACTATAAGCAACTTACACAATAATCTCTAAATGATTAGGAACAATGACCACTTATTTGCCATGATTATGTCAAGTGCTTGTAATCTGCAGATTTTCAAAAGCCTAATATTGATGAACTAAGTTATCTCTGTTTTTCAGGTAAGCAAACTGACACTTGGAGTATGCAATAACGCCAAAAAACTCATGGACCTCAACTATCAGTCTCAGCTTTTGTTCATGGTCTCAGGATGTCTTCCCTTTGTGTTATCTACATTTTCTGTACTACTCAAGTACTGACCAATGATACAATGAAGGAATTAAGTTTAATATTTTTGGAAGCTTTATGATACTAATTTTAGACTGGTTGCTTTAGTCTTTAAATAACTTGCCTGAGCATGATTAATGAAATTCCTGCTAAGAATCAGATACCTTTGTCAAATTTCTGTTTGTGTCTAAAATGACTCATCTGCACAGTAAGTCTGCAGTGCTTCTTTGCCATCCAATTCTAAAAGCTAGCACACACAGTCTCACACAAAGCTGATAGTGGAACAATTCCTCTTTCCTGTTTATAGGTAAAATGTGATTTTCATCACATACTTCAAGGCAATTTTCTTGTACATTTTTCTGACTGCAAAATTCAATATGTATTTATTAATAATTTAAACATTTCCTGTGAGAGAATGCTAATCATAGCTAAATCAAGTCTTTCCTCCCACCACCTGCTGAAAGTGGGGAAAAAAAACTTCAAGCAAATGGAACTCCATAACTGCTGTTGGGGAGTAGTTCCTTCTCCAAGATCAATAAGGAAGTTTTCCAATCACGCTTTCTTACAATGTAAGAACATTTCTTTGGTTTCCTTTTTTTTTCTCCACATCTTTCTTGCACTCTTTTATTTTACTTTCTCTTTTCTACCTCACATTCAAATTCTTTGGACCTTAATTCTATGGACTGATAAGGTTCAAGCTGATTGCAACAAAGTGATGGACTTTGTATCTGTGTCATCATTTTTTTAAAAGACATGGTATTAGGAACTGTTTACAGGTGTCGATTCTTTAGATTTTCTTGAGAAGATTAGAATCAATTCTCTGTATTGCTGAACTTCCTATTTAACATTGTGTATGTTTACACTTTGCTGCTTTCTCAGCATCACTGGTAAACTGACTAGCATGGTAAAAATTCATGTGACATTCACTTGAGCTGAATGACATTCAATTGTGAATATATAATTTTCAGATATAACTACAATTTTGAAAATCTGTTGCCTGTACCCACTGGTAGTGGCATTTTCTTTAAAATTATTTTCTAAGAATTCTAAAAACCTCATATTTTTTATCATGCTCTCTATTCTGACTCCTTTTGTTGAATCATATTAGAACAGAAATCAGGAATTTTCAGGATTTTAAAGATTAATCTAGACATGGAACAAGTTAAAAGAACCCTGAGAAACAACCCCCAAAAACCTCCTCCTCCTCAACTACTTTGGAGATTCAAAGTATCATTATTGTCAAGAGGAAATCTGGACTAAATAAAGGCAAGGAGGAAAGACTGAAGTAGGTTTTATATTGTATATACAGTGTATAGTACTGTAACAGGCAGATTAAATATGTTCCTACTTCTATTTACATCAAAGGGAAAATGTTCTTTGGAATGCAGTTTTGCAGGATCAGGACCAGAGATACATAGGCAGACAGGACTGTGATAAAATATGGAGTCAAATGATGAATTGTATTTACTCTGCACTTGTGACCATCTCCCCTGATTGGCTCACCAATCTGTCTTGCTTAGGGCTCTTTTTGACATAACGAGCCATAAGCAACTTCAAATACATTCCAATTTTATTTTCTAAAGCAACATGGCATGTCCTTTCTTCCCAGAATTATCCTAACCTAAAGCTTATGCTAAAAAAGTTTCTCTTTTACATTAAAGACAGTTTTAAGGATCAATATTTTATCACTGCTTCTGGATAGCACATGTGGATTTGTACATACAAAGTACGTCATTACTGAATCTTGATAAGAATTAGACTAATCGTGATTTCAACATGCAAAGAAAATATTTAGAAATCTGCCAAAATACTATTTAAGTTTAAGAAAGCAAATATATGAAATAAAGTGTATGATCAAGAAGACTGAACATCATTTGTTGGGTGGTGGAGTGATAAAGCTGCAAATTATATGATAATCAACACATTTTGCCTTTGTTTTGCTTTGAGTGAAAAAATATTCTTCAGTTTTTCTTGCTGTGGCTCACAGAAAAATCCTAATTATTCATGCCTCTATATTCATAATTCTGTCAAGGTGTTCAGAGGAGCTTTACATTAGCTGAAAATGGAGAATTCTAACTTCCAGATCAGTCTATGCACTATTGTTTGGGATAACAAATTGTTATGGTAATCATGTAGCTGGAAACTGTGAGCCCTCTGGAAGCAGAATCAGTGAGGACCTTTTGTTCCTTTCTGGTTTAGTTTCCTTATCTTTTAGAAAGTCTAGATAAAAAAGATTTTTGAGACATTTTGCAAAATGCTTTCTGAATTAGATGGGATATTATATGAACTATACAAGAGAGTATTTTCATGCAAAACATGGGCAGGTGTCCATTTCAGAGTAACTCTGTGTGTAAACCTCATGAATGTTTACTAATAAGCTTTCCTTTCATAAAATAGTACATTGCCTTTTATTACTAGCTTTGCATATAATGTTGCAAAGTAGTATTAATGTGAACTTTTAATACCACTTCATGCTGGTAGATTCTGTATTTTACAAACCTGGTTAGTTCCACAGTATAGTGTTTTAGCTTGTCTTAACCACTATAAGAAGCTTTTTAGCTAAACATGAAGTTTATCTCTGCTGTTGGGCTCAACAGAATGACTGTAACATACAAGACACAGAAACAGCTGTGGATTTCCTATTTGAGAAAATATGTACTATGCAATAACCTACATTCTTTCTACCCACGGCTCATAAAATTTCATGAACACAGAATATTTTATAAAGGTGAGCATAGTTAGATTACACAACAATATTTAATTCTCAGTGGTGCCACTACACATCAGATCTGTGTGTAACTGTATGATTTGAACATGTCTCTTTTGAGATCTATAATTTTCTTGCCCCTCTTTTTTGTGCCATCCAGATAAACTGGCTACTAAAATGTTTGCTGCTGGTAACAGGAGGCAAATGACATCCCAGAAATGGTATTTCCTAAAAAAGGTTAAGCTAAAATGACCTGAAAATTAGATTTTAATCCTTTGATATAAACACCATCAGTTTAAAACTGGGAGAGTATTTCACTTTCCATCCATGACTTTGATGTTCAGATTCCTTTTCAAATTCCTTTCAGGCATTCTCTACACTTACACATACAAATTTCTTTGTTTTCACTCTGAAGTTCAACAGAAGCTCATTCTGGGCCATGATAAAGAGAATTTCAATGTCCCAGATTCCTAAGAAAGCTGTAAAGGACAAACCACTCCACAACATATTCTGGAATTAAGGTCAGCTGTATAGGACAAATGCGGGGGCAAAGGGGGGAGTATAATACTCTTCCTCCAATTCTGTAATAGTTGTCTTTTGTTTCATTATATTTAAAGTAGTGTTCAAACAATGAAAATTAGGTGCTCAGATCCTATGAACCAGGCTTTCTCTTTCCCAAGGTTCATCCAATGAGAACACAGAAGTGATCATGAGAGGTTTGTGTTAGGGTAGCATTTAACTGGTCTAGGAAGAGATGCCATTAAGTAATTTTAGAAAAGAAAGCAAACTGCTCGTAGTCTAGTCAAAGGATGCCTTCCCACTTCTGCAGTTCACTTTGGTGAAAGAACTAGGCTTTTCTTTCTTGACATTGGGCTGATATAAGGCTATTTGACCATGGTCATCACTTAACAAGGTGTTGTTAAGGACCTTGGAAATGGTTTCTTCTAATAGATATTTGCCTGTGTAGTTTATCGACCAAGAGATGGAAGACTGAGACTGAGACAATGAGAAAACAGAAATTTCAAGTAGTAGCTTCATTCCACAAAACATTATTTGAAAAGTATAAAGCTCAGTTCTAGAAACCAAGAGAAATTAAACATGTGATTGATGTGCTTTGTCTCTGAGAATATTACCAAATAGTCTTGAAGCAGGGACACATATATCTGGAAATTCAAGAATTCATGAAAACAGATACAAAAACCATATAAACAGTATGAAAATATTATATACAAAGTGGATATGGATTTAAGAGCATTAAACCCTTTGTTGGTGTATTCAATAACCCACATTTCATTTCCTCACTGGTCCTTTTCACAATGATAATATATCCTCAAATGGCAATGAGTTATTTATTATATGAAGAGGTTTTGCATGTAGTGAAGGCCTTATTCATTTTGCATAGAAAATTACGATATCTTATCTATTTGCCTGAGCAGTTATTCCTAGAGTTCAGAAGTGTTCATTAAATTTGCTGGATGTCTTCTATAATGTTTTACAAAGACTAATTCTGCAGTAAAGCAAGAGTTTTACTCATAGAAGACAAAACAAAGGCTAAACAAAGAAGCCATCTCCCATACTTCTTTTTGCTTTCTTTCATCATTCCTGTATCTTCCCCACAATGCTATTTCTTCTATCTTTTCTTTTCCTTCATAGTATCTTTTCTTCAAAGAACAGTCTTTGCAGATCTGGTGGGGTTCAGATAATGAAAGAGTAAAGAGAAAGCAAGCAAGAACTTGTTAGAAATTACTACAACCTGGTTTATTGCTAAATATATAGGATTAACCTTCTTACAAGTGTTCTAGGAATCCCCACCAGAACCACCAGAAATAAATGTATGAATGACAGACTGCTCCATAAAATCCTGTAACTAAGCTTGCAATCTTTGGCACCAACCATAAATTCAAAGTGTGAAATGGGATTAGTTCATTCCCAGTGAATTAGTGTCTGTGTTAATAGAGTTCTAAATATATAATCATATAAATGCCAGTAAGAAAAATCTTAAACAGGCTTTCACTGTGCAGTTATTTCCAATGTGGACTCGGGAAAGCAGCCAGGTTCATTCACCTTTGGGAGCAATGCTTCAGACTTCTCCATAGTTAGACTTTCTGTCTAACATTCCAGGCAGAAAAAACAGGCAGGTCATGGGTTTTATCAAGCTTTGTCAGATCTTTAAAGCATCAAAACTTCCTTAATTTTTTCTGTCTCACTCTTGGTATTTTGTAAAGTAGAGTGCAGATGCCAAAAAGAGAGCCTGCAGAGAGTGTTTGATTTGGACCATAGCCAACTTCTCAAATTTGGTAGGACAACATCTTATCCAAAGAGTGATACAGTTCTCTACAGGTAGAGAAAACAAGTTTCAGCATTCTTGGTTTCTTGAACTTGAGCCAGAACTGTCTGTGACTGTCTTGGTCAGCAGAATGAAGTTTCATCTGAACAATGCACTTCAGAAAATCACAGACTCTGTTTAGAGAGTTCAAAATTTCTGTTCTCTCTTGAAAGACTGTCTGAAGCCTTAAGTTTTCAGTTTGTGTGAGGCAGTCAGATGAGCTCTTTTGGGCTACTTGAAGAGCTAGTGTACACTGAACTTTGAAATGTTTTGCTCCAAAGTAGTTAAACTTTGGATTTCATCTACAAAATGCACTGCAGTTCAGACAAAGTTAGTGTTCTATCTATGGCTTCCTCCTTTTTGTTATATTTTATCTCATAAATATATATACATCCTCATCTGTATTTATACATTCAAATCAACATTAGAAAGTCTTCAGAAAGGAAATTCTTAATTACTAACTATTAATTACCTGATTATAAGTAGTGGGGAGGAATCTAGATTATACATGTATCCCAGAGAGAATGAAAGTAAGTGTGTAAACAGCTATCTGAAGTACCTGATTTTTGTTTCTGTCTGAACTAGTAAATTATGTCTTTGGAGGCAAATATTTTATTGAACATTAAGCAAGTGAGATTTGTGACTTAACTGTTAGGGAGAAAAATAACTAGCAGGATGACAAGCAAAATGACACAGGCTAAAGGTTAAAACCATTTACAGCATTTTCTAACTAAAATTTTGGAAAATTTTGTATACACATGATTTATTTCTAGTCTCCAGTCATTCACTATATGAATATTTAAACACACATATTGATGTCAGGAAACAGTCTAATGAGAAAAATATTAACAAATACTACTAGTTTTACAAGAAGAAAATTCTAAATTACTATATCCTTGATTACAAATATTAGGGGAAACAATTAGATTCTAAGTTTTTTCTCCCCTAGAAACATACTGCATGCATACACAGCTTTTCTGGGCAAAATTGTTGATTAAGAATTAAATAAAAGGCTATTCTTTTATAACAAATTAAGAAAATCTGTTATATCTAGATGCAGATATTAAAAAAACCCCAGCCCTAACCTATGAGAAATTGCATCTAAAAGTCTTAATTCTGTCCTCCGGCTGAAAAGGAAATCTAGTATGCATAGTTTAGGTACTGAAATCAACAGTGTTAGGTGACATGAACAAATCTAACTCTTTAATTGATTTCAAAATGAAGGAAAGTTTTGGTGGTTTAAACAAATTTTGGATAAATGTTTCTTTTATCAACAAAGTCTTAAGATGTCTGTATTATATTGTTTCATTTTTAATTTAAGATATTAATTATAATGTCACCAACAAAATAAAAATTAGCCTGTAAAATAAATCTTTACTGAGAAAATACTGAATGCTTTCTATCAAATACAGTTTTTCCCTTAAAAATTATCTTCTAATAAGGTTATCATCATTATACATATTTTTTTTTTGGAAACTAGGAGAAAAAATCTGCTTTCCAGTCATGGAAATACAAGCAGCCTTCACCAGTCTTGCTAGCAGATATGATATAACAGAAATTCAGAAGCAATCCTGTAGAAGTAATTACCCTTTTGTAAGTGAAATTCTGGGTCTCAATCTGTCCTAGCAAGCACTTTATTTTGATGAAAATTTAATTTATCACACATTTCTCAATGGAATAATCCTGAATTATTCTCAGTTCCACTATTAATCAAAACATTCAATGCCAGCATTAATTTTTTTTACACATTTTCTGATTTGGTCTTCTCCAAACAAATCCTTCAGTTTATTTCTGAATTCCCAGCTTCCACCAGCTGTTTCTACAACTCATATCCAACAAGTGACAGATGTTTAAACTAATAGTATGTCACAAAGAACAAGGAGCTTTTTTAAAGCTGCACTTTCTTTTCTTGTGTACAGAAGCATTATGGAACTTCCTTAGGCTACATAATGAATAAATCAAAATAACCAAGCAAGGAAGGAATTAAGTGTATGTGAAAGCTCCTGGAAAGGGAGATCCTCTGAGATTTTTCAACCAGTCTTGACCTCAGGAGTTTTCAGATGTCCCAGTCTCTCTTTAATACCAGTCTCTGAGTCTTTATCTTTGTTTCTAGCATTAGACAAACTCTATGTTTTACCTTTAGTTAGAAAATGACACTATGAGATATATTGGAATTAAAATATCAAGGTAAATAATTTATCCTTTGACAATTTTTCAGGTTAATACTTCTAAATTATTATCTCTCATCAAAATTTCAGTGTGCAGAGAATCATCTATTTTAGAGGGTTTAGAGATATCTGCAGTGATATGGCAGATTAGAATTTTCCCAAATATATTTACAGATCTCCAAAGATATACCAGATTTCAGAAGCCAAATCAATCTCAAGAATTTGAAAAGAGAGTGAAAAAATGGAGACTAAAAAAATGGAAATGGAGAATAGAATAATAGAATCATTGGGTCATAAAAGTAGATATAAGAATTAACAAGTTATGCTAGTATACTAGCTTAACCGTGATCAATTACTGTAATATTAGATGACTTTCAGTGGCTTCTGTTATAGCTTTTAAAGACTTGTATTACCTATGTAGCTATTGCTTAATTGCTTTCAAGAAATATTTGAAAGGATACAACTATCCTTTAAAAGACAAGAAAAAAAACAAGGACTAACTAAAATAAAAAATATTCTATATGGACCAAAGGAAATCCTCTACATTGCAGGCAAATCCATTCCATTTGTTTTCTTTTCCACTCATGTATCTTGAATCAAGGTGTGCTGCATCATTACAGTTATTATGTGATGGATAGCATTTGGTGCTACATTTACCTATGAAATAAATCAGATGCTTCCAATGAAATCAGAGAGCCAGCAGGCTGAATTGCAGAGAGCACAGAAACAAGCTATGGCATTAGAAAATAAAAAAGAAATCATAAATGCCTTTCCATATGTTTTGTCATTTACTTAGATCAGATCAAGTCCCCTCCAGTGAATTTAAGACATCTGAAAATGGTTGAGATAGAACATAATGCTGAAGGGTTTCACTCATAAAGTAAAAAAATAGATATGAAAAGACAGAGAATATTAAATGGGAGAGAGCTGGGGAGGAAGGCAAAACGTTCTTCCTCAGGCAACACATAGTACAGTGAATAAAAGCTGAAGACACAGAAATGACAGGAAAAAGGAAAGAAAATATCAGGTCACTGACAATGCAACACACAATGTCTGAAGAATATCACGGATCAAAAAAAGTAAAATAAGTAAAATTGAGTAATAAATTGAATTGACACCATCAATATTGAATCCACAAAGACACCAAAGAGCATAAATCAAGGATGGTTGGCTCAGATTTAGGTGTCTCCAATTTTCACTAGGGGACATTCTGAGTCTGAGGTTTTGGAAAAGATTTAAGGATTTGAAAATAAATAGAGATGCAGCAAAGCTGGATTTTTCATTGCAGCTATCATTTGAAAAAAGTGATACTTTAGTATTTTCCATGGCTTTGAATGAGAAAAAATACTCAGCAGTTCCAGTTTTTAAAAAGAGATAAAAATAATTCCTGAGAGGAGAGGGCAGAATGCATGGCTCTTGAGGACAGACTTCTTTAAAGTAATTATTTTGGTAACTTCTGATATAACTGTGGGAATCACTTGAGACGTACTTTGACTTCTATCTCTCACTTTAATTTCTACTTGCTAGTTGTCTGAAATAAATATAAAAGGGCAGCACCGTCTCACTCTCCAAAACTGGCAGTGTTACTGAGCACTGAAGGGGTGATTCTGATTGTAGCTGCTCTGTAGCTTCACTTATATCAAACCAGAGCAACAGTACAGCAAGCAGCACTATGTTCAAATTATTACATTAGTGCACCAAATTCAGTCACAGAACAAGATGCAATGAGAACAGCTATTGAGAGTGAAGTACCAACTCTTAGAATAAGTTTCCTGATGTTTTGTTCAGTCTTCAGTTTTGTTCACTTTTTAAAATTTTTCAAGCAGTGATAGTTCCTGTATTTCTTGTGATAGCTGCTCTTCAATCCACTGATTCTCACCAGGACCCTTTATTTTGCAGACTGGTTGTATGGAAAGGTTCAAGAGCAGTGTTTTACTCATGACAGTAACTCCACGTGTTCAATCTTTCAGTGCTGTGCTGATGTGATCATTAGTTTAGTCTGGAGCACCAACACCCACAAAATAAAACTATGCCACTACAAAACTCACTGCAGTCCAGTCTTCAGCAGCTCTCCCACACACAGCTGAAAGATTCTTCATTCCAGCAACTGTCCAGAAAAGTTATTAACATCCTACTCTGCCTAGTATGAAAACACAGAATTATATTCTTATTAGACAGAGTTCTCCCTAACCTATTATCCCAGACTGCCTTTTAGAAAGTTTTTAACACTGATTATCAGTAAGTCACTGGCTTTTTAATCAAATTTGGATGGAAAACATGATATCTGCAAACAGGTAACCAGATATTTTGCAGTTAAAATTGTTAAAATAAAATTTTTAAAAAGTTAAACTAAAGCTCAAAATAATAATTTAAAAATTAGTCTTACTTATATCTCGTTAAAACCCTATTCTTTCTTTTGAATAGGAAGTTTGTTTGTAAAATCCGCCCCTTTTTTTGCCACTACTTACACCATTTTACTGAAGTTCCTAAATATGTAAGATATCTTGGTGTCTATTTCCACTTTTTGCAATGCATTTCAAATACTGTTTTTTAACTCCAGGAAAAAAAGATAAACATGAATGAAATAGTATCAATTTCATCTTGAATCATATTCTTGGTTCAAGATTTTTTGAACAAGTTTTAAACCTTCAGGTGTTTAACTGAATAACTGTGAAGGTTTGTAATTTGAAAGAGAAGGATGCCTGTGTAAAGCTCTTGAATCTTTTCCAAAGCAATGTGTTTAAACTGACTTTTTTGCTAACACAGGGTCTTTGATCACTTACTGGTGAGGATATACAAGGTAATAAATGTATCTTCCATTCGTCACTAGTGCCTGCCTGCCACAAAAAAAAAAAAAAAAAAAAAAAAAAAAAAAAAAAAAAAAACAACAAAAAAAACCCCCATAGAATTCTAGCATTGTTTCCCCCTGTGTAATAATATAAATCTATAAATCAAGTTTTTATGGAGAATAAAGTATTCACAAATGCAGGACATGAATCCTTTCATCGCTTAGATCCTTCAAGGCAGAGTATTGGACTGAATAAATGAATGATAAGGAAAACATGATTTTTATGAGTTTATGGGATAATAAAAGTAAAATAATAAGCTCTCATGAAATCAAATCTTATTTTATTTGACGTCTTGTCCTATGCTTAAGCAGGTTTTTATGTTTAGATGCTGAAGGAGTATTCAGAATAGTTTCACTGTGAGGAGGACCAAGCAGTGGAGCATGTTGCTCAGAGAGGTTATGCAGTTCCAATCTTTGAAGGTTTTCAAGACCTGATTGGACAAAACTCTGAGCAATGTGATCTGCCAACACAGCTGGCCCTGCTTAAAGCAGGAGGGTGAGATGGAGAGATCCTGAGCTGCCTTCAAACCTGAATTGTTCATAACTTTGTGAACCTGTGAATTGTCCATAAGGCAGTGCACACAATAGTTTCAACATCTTTCTCTTTAGGTCAAATCTCCTAATACTTGTTTAAACAAATGAGTTAACTGGAAGTCAGAATACGTTACCTTTTAGCATCGTGCATGACTGGAAAAGGATGCTCAAGATTAGGAGCTACCTATAAGATTAAACTCATGTTGGTTTACCGAGGCACCTATCCTCACTTCATTTTTTAGTTTGTTGTGTCACACTGGTACACTGTTACATTAGTACATTGTGTTACATGGTACTTGCTTCAGATGGGAGAACTTTTGATGAACCCTTTCCATTATGTTCGGGGGTGTTTTTGTCTCTCCTTTCTTTAATATGCTCAAGTTGTACTGTTTTAGCTTCTCTCATCTTGTCCACATGACTCAGTAAGATTCAACTGATTAACTTATATAAATATGAGTTCACCTGCTGGACATATTTCAGGTCCTTATGTTGTTCCTCAAAAGGTTTGTTTGATTTGGATTTTTTTGACATTCAAAGAAACAATTGGAGACAGGATGTCTAGAAAAAGAGCCAACTTTAGTACGTCAGGCTATGTCTTGATGCTGCAACTCATCTTTCTCATCACTGCAAAGTCCAAATGATTGTTCCTGGTTCATTGATACCTTTTGTTTCAATGCCATACCTTAACAATATTCTGGTATATTGGTTCACTTCCTCCTTACCACAAAGAAAATCAGTGGGAATAACACTGAAATAATATCCTAAAGCAGTTTGTAATGAAATATTCCTGTGGTGTGCAATCACATACTTCTGTAAATAGGCAGAACTACAATATCAAGAACCAACACTATACCAATTAAAATTCAGCTCATGCAAAATCTCTTCTCCCCTCTGAAGTTTACTTGGTTCAGAGTGTTTCTTCAGCAGACACAGTACTGGATGATTAATATATCAACAGTATGAGAGCTTATTTAGTTATGAAATACATGAAAGTTATACAAATGTTTCTGCCTTAAACTCTTCATTTAACATTTCTCCATATGGCAGATAAGCCACAAAATCTGGTGCAAAGATTCTGATTTATTGATATATTTCATTCCACAAATGGAATTTGCAGCAGGTGTGCTTGAAAGTCAAGAAAGCATGAGGAAAGCAAGTTAAATCTATATGCTGCATGTCACATAATACCAGTTTTCAGTGCTTACACTGGAGCAAATTTCATAAGCTTGCGGAAAAAACATATTGGAAAAATAAGGGCAGAGAGTCCATTTTTTTGAAGAAATCCTAGTGAAAAAAAAAACAACCAAAAAACCAAAAAACCCAAAACAAAACCCAGAAACAAAACAGCAGAGTCAATTAATAGGACATCTGGTAATTTTGGAAAACACTGAACTATCTCCTCTATAATAGGAAAAAATAATCAGAAATGTCAAAGCTCTGTCTTTTCTTTAATACCATTCTCAAATTTATGTTCAGATAGGTCAGGTCGGATGGGGCTCTGAGCAATCTGATCTAGTGGAAGGTGTCCCTGGCCATGGCTGGTGGGTTGAACCAGATGGTTTTTAAGGTCTCTTCCAACTTAAACCATTATATGATTCTATGGTTCGATAGCTGCAATAATTTTATATTCACAGAACAAAATATGAATTTTCAAAGTATTAAAAGCACAAAAAATATTGGAACAGCTATCATAAGGTTAATTTATACCTCTCACATTAGTGACATCACGCACCAGGATCAATCTGAAAGCTTTTAGATGAGTTTTCATGGTGCCCAAGTTACAGTTATTGCTGTGATTTGTCCTCCTGAGCAAACTTTTTTCTGATTATTCATGGAGCCTTGAAAAACTAGCTAAGCCAGCTGATATTTTAAGCGTGCAGCACTTATCATTCCAGCACCAAAGATAGGCTTGAGTGAGAAAGCAAGTTGTATTTGTAGCTTCATTATCACTCCAGAATTTTGCTATCTTCAAATCTAGTTTCACACAAAGAAAAATATGCACTGATCTCACATATGAATTGTGATTGCCAAAATGTGCTTTAAGAGTGGAATGTACGGTTCAACATGGCTAGAAGATTCATGCTGAAGCAATTCTTTTTCATATCAATATATGAAAAAAACTCACTTTCTGGAGTCAGCTTTGCATGAGAAAGTGAGTTGATTGAGTGGCCAGTCAGACCTGAAAAAAAAAGACATCTGTGCCTGTCAGCCTGTATATAAGAGTCAAAAAACCAGAACAACTGAGTTTGAAAACAGGGGGCCAAGTTATGAGAAAATTTTGTTTTCATTATGTCCAGCCTCCTCCTACCCACTGGTGTCCTATCTGACCTCTGATAGCAGCACTGATGTAGCTTTCACAGCCTCCCTCAGGAGTTCAGCCATTTGGCCCATACAGCTCAAAATCTTTTCTTAATGTCTAGCCTAAACATTTCCTTCCTTAGCCTCAGGTCACTGATCCTTGTCCTACATCTTCTGAGACTGTGAATAATTTCCTGCATTCAATTTCCACTGCTGCATTGAAGGCATGAGACTGAGAACAAGGAAAGAGAGGAAAAAAAGAGGAAAAAAAGATCTCTCTAGTCTAAATCTGCCCCCACTTCATATTTCCCACAGTGAGTTACAACAGAATTATCAAGTTTTTCATACTTTCAGTTTTATCAGAAAGTTGTAAAGATCAGCCTATTATATAGTACTATTAAAGTAACACTATCCTGGATTAAACAAAAACAATCAATAGATGAGGCCCATCAAGCACTGACAAGGAGCCTTTTCCTTTTTTTCTCTTTCCACTTACTGGAGGAGAGCCAGCCAGCCAAATATACTCTAGTCTAAAAGAGTTTTTAATGAAAAATCTTTGCAATGTAAGCTTGAACACTGCTGTTAAGGCTAAAAAAAAAGAAGATAAAGTACTCTGTCATGAATTTATGTGAGGCAATTAAAATTCATTTCCACATTGTATAAACAGATGACAAACTGGTTGTTTCAAAAAATAACACAGGGATGAATTGAACTACAAAGCTTAAAGAATTAACCATTTGCATTAGGATGCCAAGGGCTATGGAAATCTGAGTCAGATCACAGAGGCAATGAACCACTGGGCATATTTCATTATTCATTACAGTGGACTCACAGTTGGGGAAATACTGTAAAACATAGATCACTAGTACGGGATATCGCTATCTCCTACCCCTCTTCCCACTCAATAAAAAAAAAATTAACAAAAGAACATTCAAAAAAATCACATACAGTGATTTTGTGATTCTATGAATTGCAATTAATGGATGCTGGTTACTTATCCAACATTTTACTTGAAATATTGAATCTGTTACAAAACTGTATAATCTGTTTGAAGCAGCAAAAAACTAACCATACCTCAATGGGAAACAAGTTTTCATAGACAGTTGGGCTTCTTATGTTCATGTGATATTGCCTGAGCCCATCCCATGTAGGATCAATGCATCAAAGTGCAGCTGTTTATTAAAAAAAAAAAAAGAATGAAAAGTGAAAAGTTTTGGCTTATTATCTTCACTGCATTCTGGGACTGTGGTGCTAATATAATTTTATGGCACATATATTTTCTATTACTTTGGTTTAATATGCTAGATAGCCACTACAGCTGAACAGGGCAAAACACATCACAATATAAATTTTCTTGAAGTGCAGAAGCACTTACACTTCATGCCTAATGTTTAAGTTTATATGACAGATAATCTTCCTCCACAAAGATCTGTTATACAGGATCCAGCTCAGAAATTTCAACTGGAGTTTCCTCAACCATCTCCATCAAGATCCATGACATAACTTTACTTCAGTCTGTTTCTAAACTTTTTAAAATGTTTCTAAACTTTTTAAAATATTTGTGGAGATGTACCCTGAGAGAAAAATCCGGCTGAATTTATTTGGTTATGGTGATTAGATAGTTGTTTAAATCTGTTCATCTATGATTATTTATTTCCATTCATTCAAAATGACAAGTGTTCATTACTAGAAAAAGAAAGAAAGAAAATCCAAACGTACTTCCCCAGCAAACTTAAAACTTGAATGGAAATTCACGTTTAACAATGACAAATCATTTTGAGCCAATATACTGAATTCTACATTAAACTTTGACTAGATTAGATCTATAACTGTTTAAGTGAACCAGGCAAAACTAAAGAGGAGGCATATCAATGCAAACATATTTTGTCTTTGATGGGAGAAAAGGCTGAGGCATTTGAGACATTGTCTTGATACTGAATAACATTTTATCTTTTAGAGCATCTAGGTTCTTCAATTTAATAGATTTGGTGGCTTTCCATGACACCTGACATCTTATCACAGAAGAGCTGAACAGGACTGTTTCGGATTTCTGTAAGAGGTTTACCATTTTAATATGGATCATATCTGCCTCCATGTATGCGATTGACACCAAAGAGAAAAACATCTTTATTTCTTACTAAGATGAAAATGGTAAATTAACCATATTGAAACTGCTTTTGGATGCATTCTTAGTTAAGCTCTAAGCAGGATAGAGTCTGTAGTGAACCAATTAAGCCTATATGTTAGAGACATTGTCTTTCCTGCAACTATTCAGAGATAGCTTTATTTTGGTTTGTTTGTTGTTGTTTTTTTTGTGAGTGCTTAAGTCCCGGTTTGAAGAGATAAAACATTTTTAGAAAATCTATAATTTATACTGCATGTATGGGAACATCTTCTGTATTGAGCATTTCTCATGCACCTCTGCCTCAAAGTAACAACGAGAGACAGCTGGATGTTGTTCACTGTTTTCTCTAGCAAGAAAGGATGGAAGAAACATTGCCTAAGAAATCAACTTTCTTCTGATTCCTGAAAAGCAAAGATGAAACCTTGCACTGATTGCAAGTGGGGTGTCCTCAGACATTTATTTCCCCTCATGTTACACCCAGCCTGTAATAACTGACCACAATAACATCATCAGGAGTAGCAAATGATGAAGCAGCTAAGATAACATTCCCTAAACCATTTTAGGCATTCATGGACATTCCAAAGAATTCTTTAGATTTGCTAGTTTGAGATATGCTTTATCACACTTACAATGGTGACCTTTAAAGGAACTTATTTGCTACCAAAAAAAAAAGAGATAAAAAAGGAGAGGAGTATTATTTATAACCTGAATTTATTGCCTATAAACTTTCCAGCAAGAATTGTGATTACAATCAAATAAACCACCAAAATCAAACAGTTTACCTGTCATCAAGTTAATATAGTAGTAACAACCTAGTAATGGGCAAAAATACATTCAAAATTTGTGATATTATCAGGAAAATCTGCAATATTATCAGGAAAATATGCATGGAAATGCAATGATGCATAAGACATAGGGATAGCTTAACAAATTATTTATAAAATCTAATATTTCCTATTTCTACATTTTTAGAGAACAGTCATGTTTTCTATTATAAATCATCAATCTGAGATACAACAAGTGTAATCTGAGTCCAGATACTCATGCAAGAAAATACTGAAGATCCTAGAGATTTGTAATAGGAGTTAGGCTAGGTTGCACAATCAAATATTGTTTGGACCCTCATTTTGTCCCACATTAGAAAGCAGAAATAGACACATACATATTTAAGAAAAGAAGAGGGAATCCATGTTGAGGGAGTTGTTTTTACATTTATGGATATTGCATAGATACATATGGAAACAAAGAGAATCTGAGCTGGAGCATAACTGAAAATAAAACTTCAGGGGCAGAGTAGCCCCTGGAGATTACTCAGTAGACTGAGGACCCTTCATCTACATTCTGCCCTTTACATCAATATTAGCCCTTCCTCTGTTTTCATTGTCCATTTTGGAAAGGCCTGCTTCATTGTCCTTTTCAAAATGAAGCACTGAACCATCTTCTAGCTGTTATTCCATTACATTTTTTGAATTATATTTTTTTACAATATTTTAATTTTTATTCATAATATCCTTCTACTGTTTTATTATCCATTAATAATTGCAGAAGCTTTTGGTGACATTGTTTTCATAGCAGTACAACACAGAAAGTGAAACACTTTTCACAAAAACTCAATGGAGCCTGTAAATTAGACTGTATTATATTATCTATTTCAGATTCTACTTGGGTTTGAGAAACGGTCTTTCAAGATCTACCTGATGCCTGCTGCTGAATTGTGGTCACTGCAACTTTATTTTCCTGCAGCACTTCCATCCTTTTTACATTAAATGTTATTCCTATCTTTCTATAAAACTTGCATTTCCTCCAGTATGTGCCAGCATAACTTTTTGAAAGGGTAACTGTAATTTACTTTGTAGGGACAAATAAAATCAAGTTGCCTTGCTCAACCTGCTTCAAAATTAAGATCATCCCACACTCCTCATGCAGCAGAGCTGAGAGTAACTAAATCCTAATTTTAGCATTTCCATACACTTAGAGGAACATGCACAGTGAAACTGTGGTGCCTTTGACAGCACAGTCCATTCATGAATCCATAGCCTTCCCACTCCACATCAGAACTCCCATCAGAGAAGCTGCTCTTTCAGGAGAAGGAGGAGTACAAATGGATCAAGAAGGATGCTCTGTCAGTCCAGAGAGCTCATGGAAGACTGGGGTCAACATCCCTGTTCTGAGCTGCTTCTCCCACTTTGTTCCAGTTGTGTAACACCAGCATTCTGTCTCCTCTTTGCCAAGCTGTGGGCAGGCACAGATGGAAGCTCTTGACCACTTCAGTGACATTTAGACATAGATTTTGCTCCAAGGTCAAAGCTTCACTGGGGATTCTCCTAATTTCTTAAGACATTAAGGAAATTAATCATGTTTTGTGCAAAGAATCCTTGCTGCATTATTAAATGAATTTCCAGTAATAATGTTATGCAATTTTACTTGTTAAAAACAAAAGGAATGAAGAAAAAAGCTAACCTCAAACAGTAACAAAGAATATATAGTATGTTATCGACAAAAATTTAGCAGCAAAGATTTATTTTTACCGTGCATTTAGAGCAGGGTTTGTTTTTTTTATTTTCATTCTTCATGTTTCTTCCATGTTGTTTGCATTTAACAACCACACTTTTCAAAAGCTTTGATATTTAATAAATTTTAAATGAGAGTAATTTACTGCAGAATCTGATGTTCAATTGCTGGATTTTGTGTTTTTTGTGCATTAAACATAACTCTGTAGACACAGTGCTCTCAATGATCATGCCTACGCAAGATGGACCTGGACAGCTCTCAGTCCTTTCAGATCACACAGGTCAGCTCAGGTCATTCTTAAGTACAACACATCTTTGAAGTTAGCTCAGTGTACTCTACAGTGCACTTAATACACAGCACAGATGAGTAATTCCTGGTGGAAAAAAAATAGCCTGATAAACAAGAAAGCAAGCTGGAAATATGACATCAATAAACCATGGCCTATCTGGGATATTTTCAGCCAAATAAACATGTTTCATTCTGTACCATGTGGCTGTATATATCTCCACAGTTTTTGCACGTTTTCAGCCCACATTCTCTACTTTTGTGCGTGGTATGGAAATCCAGATATCTCATATTCCCCATATTGTCCAACACAGAATCTGCTTCTTTTTGCATATATACCATGGAAATGTTATTTTCTTTGTTTAGTTCCCATGTGTCCTGGTTTCCATCTTCTTCTGCTCCTAAAATCTGAGTTAGTCTCTTACCTAGATTCTTCTGTTAAATGATTGATTTCATAAAGTAGCGCAGGCAGCAATGATGTAAACCAGTGGATAGAGGAAAACAATTCAAGCTGGTCTGAGCCATACTAGCAGACAAAAAGGAAAATATGTTTAATTCCAAAGCATTCATATCTGTCATTCCTCAGGCCAGGTTTCCAAAGAACAGGGAACTTAATATATTTCAAAACAATTGTCTGCCAGTGTGGCTGCCCACTGCTCTTCCTGCTCCCCCACACGTGTCAAACACAAATTGCTCTGTAAGTTTTTTTTATATTGCACTTCTAGAATGTTTTTGTTATTAGTTACAGCAGGTGTAGCAGCCCTGAGCTTTACAAGAAATATTAATTATGAATAATAATAGCATAAAAGAGATGAGTGAAAATAGTAATGCATACCTAAGGGAGGATTGGCTTGACTTCATTTTGATCATGAAGTTGGGATTTTTGAAATGAATAGGTGAAATTTTTTGTGAAGTCAGCTAAAAAAGTTAATCTTTATTTTACACTGAAGGTACATTTAAGAAAAGGGGGAAAAAAACCATGTTCTCTCTTGAAGTTTACTCCCCTGCAGTGACATTCAAGGGGAGAAAAAGGCTTAATCACCAAGAAAGTAAAGCCTGAAAGAATTCAGTTATGTATGCATTATTCACAAAAACACAGTCAGTGATTTCATAAGCAACCAGACAATTAAGGAGTTCAACAAAAACTCAATAGGGACCTTAACAGGGTCAAAGATTGGGTTTCTAATAAGGTTCTGAGTCATGACTTCCTCACCTGTTTTCTTCATGGGAAAGAAAGGGAAGGAGAAAGAGAGAGGGTAAGAGAAGACTGAGAAGGGAAGGCAATAAGAAAGAGAGCGAGGGAGGAATAAAAATAGATATAAAAAGCAAAATTTCCTTACTGGAAAATTTATATTATGGAAATTTAAAATAATTATCCTAATATGAGACTAATTGTGGTGTTCTGCACCTTTAGTTATAAAGTCGACTGAACTAGAAAATTAAATATTTCATAAATTTAAATTATTGACTAGTTTCTTGGAAACATTTTAAATGTTAAAAAGAAAATTGAGAGAAAAAAACACCTATTTTTTACATTTGCATAATGTTTTTTCCTTTCTAATACAACATACATCGGAAAGAAACTCACTCCAAGGGATATCATCTTTTCACTCCTTGCTCTGGTGGTAAAACAAACAGCAGTCTGTGATTCAAGATTGCAAATTGTGACTGAAAATGTCCAGGCTGAGGGTTTGTAACTATTCTTTCTGGACTTTTCAGGTTATTGGTGACACGTGCACTCTGAATTTTACAGAGTGCAGTGTAATAGTCCTTTCCTCCCTGGAGATAACTCGAAAGTAATTGGAATTGCTGCCTGTGACCTGATGCTGCTGACACCAGCTAGAGGAATGGAGCTCTGCCTGAGAGATTAGACCACCAGGGGTACAAATGAAGTAGAAGAATCAAAATAACTATAAGCAAGGAAACAGGTGAAAAAAAATCTGCCATAGGAAAAATAAAAAACAAAAAAACCAATAGAAAAAGGTGCAGATAGATGCCCTCTAATGGATACTCTGAAACATCTCATCCCTTCCAGACTTGCAGTCTAGCACACTCTATGTAATGCACAATATAGGACTGGGGGCCAGTTAGACACTGTCCCTTGTGACACAGAGGGTCTTTTGCATCATCCTGGGTGCTCTGGTGCAGGGTCTGGGGGCCCCTTTGGGGGCCTTTGATGGGCCATGACACCCCCTCTGTTGAGGATAAGCTTTTCCCAGGTGAAGGCCCCCTCAGCTGGGCTGGCCTGCACACTGGAGGGTGGGCAGCCCCTGCCTCTCACCAGAGGCTTTCCAGCCCACATCCAAGGCCTCCCTCCCCACCCTTTGATGCCAGAGCCTGGCAGCTGATAGCCCTGGGGCTGGCATCTCCTCCCTGAAGGTGTTAGGCTTGTGCTTTGTGGATGTTCCCATCCCTTGAGTTGTTATTTTATCCTGTCTGAATCAGTGAACGATGTAGGGTTCCACTTCAAAGGTCTATTCAGAGTGTGGTGGAATTCTTTGCAGCTTTTTTAATACAGCTCTAGTGTAATAGGCAAACATTTTTCCTCAAAATATTTAAGTCATAAACTAATATTTCAGTCTCTGACACACATCCCATCAGCAGAAGTGAGTGAGCAGCTATATGGTTCTCAGTTGTGGGGTGGGGTTAAACCATGAGTGTCTTATATATCTAAGTTTTTTTATAGTTAGAATTATTTTTATGAGTCATAAAATCTATATTTTAAGACCTTGTTTCAGAATGATACTTTTAAATCTGTGAGAAGTTCTGTGACATAAACTTTTAAGTAAAATATTTATTATATTTCTCATTTAAAGTGCCACAGTATCACCACCTGATAACCACATTATCTGCTTTAAAACCACATATTTTCACCACAATTGCTAAACAGTGAAATAATGAAATCAAATGTGCTCCTCAGGCATTCAAATATAACTCTTTGTCTGAATATAGAGAAAACATTTCTGCCTCCACCCTTTCAAAAAAGCACCACAATATCAGAAGCCATATATTCAAATTGCAGAGTTTAGTCACAAATTTTATGAAAACTAGTGGGGTCAACAAAAGATTAAATTCTGATTTTTATACGCATTAAAAAAATTCAATATTAAGTCTACCAATATCAAAAAAGCATTACATATTTCATAAAGCAATGCTTAATACAATAGTTTTGAAACTGTTACAGAATAAAATTACTATGTGCAATTCTGAGTAGCAGAAAATACCACAGGAAAAACCCCATTTATATAGCATATCACTTGATATAAAATGTGTTTAATATTTTTAATGGCAGTATTTTTTGTAGTATTGAATCAGATATTGGCCAAGATGGGAAAATTTAATAAATTAGTACTTGAGGATTGTAAGACTCATCATCAGTTTCTCCTATGAAGGTTAGAAGTGGGAAATATAATGGGAAATAGTATTGGATAGGTTCAATTATTTTTTTTTGTTGCAGTCCTATAATTGTAGCCAGCCTTTAAGTAGTTATAGGTTGTCCAAGAATATCTGCACCCCCATATGACTGATAATCAACATTTTTCAGTAAGCTTACTAAAGTAAATCTGACAGATGTAAACCTCCATAAAACACCAAGTGTGGTGATTATGCTGTCCCACAGAAAGACACAAAATTTTTCAAGGTCATCATTCCCATGTCCATAATAGGTGAGAATTTGCCAAACCAGAGCAGCTGCTCCCTCCCCCCTGCATTTGGATTAGATTAACACAGGGCAAATCACAAACATCGATCCAGTCCTTTGTGTCTTAAACATGAACCTCCACAACTGCCAATGTAACCACTAATGTCACATGTTCAGAGATAATGAACAAAAAATCAATTACAAAATTTACTCCTGCAGCACTTGAATCTTAAAACATATTTTATCTTTTCCAAGTTTGAAAGACCTTTGCAGTTCCAGCTGATTAGAGATCTGCTAATTTCCAATTGTAACTATATACCTGAGCCTCTCACATACTTGGTCAGGTATCTGTACTGACTTTTAGGTTTAAGTAGTTCTATTCCTTCCTTCACATATATACCTTCACATCCAAATGAATAAGTCAACCCCAAATTTGTTATAACTTGTTTTTCTAGGTGAGGCTGTGTAAATCAAGTTTTAAACCTCTCTTGCTCAGATAAATATTGCATTCCCCTAATTACCATAATAGCTGTTTCCTACACCTGCTCCTTTATTATGTTAATCTTGAAAGTAGGTGACCAGAACTGTAGGTGACATTGTGAACAAGGTCTTAATCAGTTCTTTGTAAAACGAAATTAGTATAAACCTGGTTCTGCTTAAAACATTGTTCAACCTTTTCCAGAATTTCACAATACTCTTTTACTATTTAAGCACCACAGCTATTTGGTCACTTGTTAGGTCCTCAGCTGAAAAAAGAAAAAAAGTATTGTTCTTAAATTTATGTTTTATGTACACTCATTGAATTTTCATTATTTGAGGGATCATGTTTTGTTCAAAGAATTGTTAATGTATAACATAAATAGTACTTTTTCTGATTTATTCATAGGTTATTTGAAGGCATCTAAAAATATGAAGATAAAAACTCGCAATGCCAAGGAAAGAGCTTTTTGAAGATATTCCAGTCTATTTCCTGATGAGAGTGGAATTGCATCCATTCTCACTAAGATTTTTTTTAGAAGAAAGAGGGAATAAGAAAAAAAAGTCAAGAATCTTCAAATTAATAGACAAATAATAAGCTATTAAATATACCACACCAACTCTTAATGCATTCCTAGACTGCAGAATCACCTTATAGTGACTGCAAATATTCTACTATTTTTGGTGAAATATGGATGACTTAATTGCCTAAGAGTTTGGAAAGCCTGTTAAAAGCTGGTGACATCCCAGCAAAGACTTTTCTCACTTCCAGAGATCATGAAAGACCGATTTATTTTGCTCTGCAAGGAAGAGGAGTACAAGCTTGACACTGTATAAACTTCTGAGCTAGCGTATCTATCAACATAATGTTCCTTTGAATGACTGGCATGACACTAATGAGCCAAAAGTACATCATTCATTAATGTACAGTGTACATTAAAGAATGGCAAGATTTGAAATCAGAAAATAAACTGTTATACAAAATTTGAAATTTTGTGGTCCAAAATGCTTTCTCTTTTCTTTTCTCAAGCTATCTTTTTTCTTCTCTTAGCCAGCAGATTTTTTTCTTTCCTCCTCAAAACCAGACTGCATCAAACTGTGAAGGACTTATAAATCACACACATTTGCTTCTTCCATTCCTGCCGTCTTCTTCTTTCACATTAGAAGTTTATGGATCTAATTTTTTGAAGACTCTTACAAGCTGTTACAGACTGATTTTTAGTTCAGTTCCTAGTTTAGATCAGTAGATCTTTCTTCCAATGCACGATATGGGGCCACAGTCGAAACACTAGAAAAACCTCAGTCTGGTAGTTGGTTTCTCACTTCTTCCTCGTTTAGTGCTTCCTCACTTCTTCCTTTTTTAGTGCTTTCCCAACTGGCTTGTGGCTGTGCTCCTTAGGAATTCATCAGACAGCAAATCTGGGTGAACAAAACCAAACTCAGTCTTTTGTCAGAAAATACAAGCATATTCAGGAATAGCTGCAAGTGAAGTAACTGCAGGGCCTTAACTGTCTTTGTTCCTTTTATTTACTGTATTTGATGAAAAATCAGTATTCATATAGGTGTTGCATTCCTACCTGTTCAAGACAACTATGACCATCTTTCCAATGGCGTAATCCAAAACTGTTATAGAGGTCCAGGTTAGCACATTATTTCCCTACAGCATTACGAACAAGAATAACTATATTTGATGTTATACAAATCTGAATGACAGATCCAAATAATATCTCATAATAAAATATAATTAAAATCTAATGTCAAGCTCAGGATGTATGTAAGGCTCAGGATGCCTTCAGGCTATTTCTTATTCCCAGCTATAGTCAAGGAGCATTTTCATTCTGCTGGTTTTCTCCATGAAAGCTAATGATTTGTCATAATTGATAAATGTGTCCTGCTAACAGCCACCTAAAGAATTTATGCTTATTCTTGGACCAAGGTACAAAACTCTGCCATTTCAATCACTCAGCTCAAAATGAAGTATAGCTGACATGAAACTCATTAAAACACTTTTATTATCCTGTGTCATCCATAGTTCTACTATGCAAAACATTAATGCTGATGAAAAAATTTAGTTTCTAGCATGATTTTTTCCTTCCTTCCTTCCTTCCTTCCTTCCTTCCTTCCTTCCTTCCTTCCTTCCTTCCTTCCTTCCTTCCTTCCTTCCTTCCTTCCTCCCTTCCTTCCTTCCTTCCTTCCTTCCTTCCTCCCTCCCTCCCTCCCTCCCTCCTGGCTGTTTCCTTGTATTCCTACCACCATGTTTGTTACTATCAGTAGTGAAGAAATGCCCACCCTCCCCCAAATTAAAATCTAAAGAGCTTGGTCCATTTTAAAGAGATTACTCTGAGACAAGTCTGCTTGTCTGCTGGACAAATAACTCATGTGCTCTTGATGTGCTAACTAAAAATTATTCTTCTCTGAAACTATTTCTGAAATAATCATCTTTTACTCATGTACCTGTAGATACTGTAGAGTACATATTACTGTGAAATCTTAGTCACAGTTTATAGCCAATAACAACTTGCTTGAAATGAATATTTATGTATTTAATGTACAGGTTGTTGATTTATTTTTTTTTGAGATAAAACTAGGGCTAGAGTTTCAGCTGAATGAGATATCTATAAAATTACAGATGTCATTTCTTATCACTTAAACCACTGAAAGTTATGTTCCAGGACTAGCTGAATTGTTCACCATTATTTTATATTCCACAAAAACTGATAACTTCTCCACAGGATGACTCATTATTCTATCCTCATGACCTGGATAGCATAAAACATCTTCAAAAGTGTCTATGTTTTTCACTGATTATAGAATGGCTTTAAACTAAAGTTCCAATTTTTTTTCAGATTAATCCTCCTTTTTTTCTGTTTATTGAACTTTTCCTGCATTATCAACCACATCAACCACATCTACAGGGCTAACTCCCCCATGACTTCTGATGGAGCATTTCAACACTACCTATTCGCTGCATGGAGATAAGGGCACCATATGTTGGTTTTGTTGATGCCCAGCAGAGTTTGCTCCTGTGTCAGTGCTCCAGAAACTGGTTCAATATGCCCAAAAAAATGGTGTTTCTCTATATGCAAAATTTGAGAGGAGACAGGAGGGAAGCTTATCATTCAGGTTCATGTAGTTCCTTGCCAATAACATACTGAATAAACACAAAGATATTTTCATCTCTTTTGCCTGTTGCTTCACTGCTGTAAAATTTTGTTGCTTAATGCAGTGTCTTAACAATGTCACAGTGCTAATATACAGTGGCTGGTAATCTGGCCTACTACATGAATAGCTGCAAAATGGTTTTAGGAGGTTACAGAGCTGCCACTTTTCACTCAAGATTGGACTGTTTTCCTGCAATAAGAAGTCCTTCAATCCAGGCAGTATGCAACCCTTAAATGCAACTTGAAATACATTAGCTCAGCACAGTCACTAAGTTTGACATAGATTTTCTCCCAGAATACAAATTTTAAGTCTAATTGTATTACAGCTTTATTAATTTATCAATGTTTCCAGCATGGTTTTATTGGCATACTTTGCAAGTCATTAATTGTGCATTCTGCCACTCTAGTTGTAATGACATTGTAATTTATTCCAAGACTGCTAGAGAAATGAACTGTATAGTTTTCATTAAATGGCCTGAAAAAAAGTAATAAACGGACAAATAAATACTTATAATAAACTGATTATTTACAACCATTTCAAAACACTGGAAATATCTCTTGAGACAACAACAAAAGAAGAAGAAAAAATACAAGCGGAAGTTTGAAGTCCAAAATTTCTTTTATGGGCAAAATAAAACATCATAAATTTTATCAGGGCTTTCCATCAAATTATTTGTCTCTTACTTTAAAGCTATGGTACCAGTGGAAACCTGAAATTCTATTTGTTTTGAAGTATTTGTTCACAGTAATTCCTGGCCTTATAAATACAAAGAAACCCTTGAAAATCTCTCATGAAAACCTCTAGATGAATTTCTTTCTCATGGCCTCTGAAATATTAAATAGCACTAATACTATTTTCAACCTTTTTTCTGCACGTGGAAGTCATTTGATGGGAACATTCAACAGAAGTCCAAATATAAAAGCAAATTTTCAGTGGTGCATGGGATAATCCAGGAAAACACAATAAGGTGCATCTCAAGACCTAGTAAGTATGAAAAAAATGTGGGTAAAAAAGATTCAAAAGAAACCTTTCAGGCTACAGTAAAAGGAAACTGAAGAGTTGGGCTGGGAGAAATACATTTAACTGAACAAATATAGTCAAGCATCTGCCACCATTTAACAGAATGGAGAGGGTAGGAAAAAAATTAAAAGATCTGAAAGCCTTAAAGGACTTATTTGTTTAAGAGATTTAAAATGAAAGTTTACCTAAGAATTTCAGCTTGAGTACTGTTTTATTAATTATTTTATTTAGTTATACTTCGTATTTCTTTTTTTTTCTTCCTCCCATCCTTCCTTTATCTCTTCTTCTTTTCTTTTATATGGCTTTGATCTGGAATAGATTCTCTAGTTTCAAAGTGTCTCTTCACAACATAAATTTGTGTTTGAATAAAATCAAACTGGACAGCACTATGGCCATTTTGGGGGCTAAGCACATTTGGTGTAAGAAAAGTAACTATACATGTCAGCAAATTTCCCAGAGTCAGTGTAGCAAAGTAATTTTTTGATTATTGCCTTCTCTGGATCCATTTAGTCCTCCACAGAAAGAAGGTCCCCCAACACCTTCAGAGAAAACAAAATACAAGTTTCAGGCTTTTAAAGAGATAGCTATTTTTGATCAGTAGAGAAAGAAAGAATGGCAAGATGTAATAAGTCTACGGCATCTATTTATTTTTTGATTACAGACAGTTCTTTTATAACCTCCCTATATATTAAAAACAGAAAAAAAGTCCTTGAAGTCTGCATTTTGCATAAAACTCTAGAATTGTGAAATTTTCCAAATGTCTGGATTCTGCCTGAATTTGGCATTGGCACCGTACTGGTCTGTGGGCTACAGGTATATTGTAGGTCTATTACGTAGGCTGCAGGTATATAATAGGTATAATGCTACACATTTGCATGATTATGTTAATATTGCATGTTTTTTACACCCTTATTGCTTTCATAGGCACAACACAATACAGATATATCTGCCTCCACCAAGATTTTAGAAACATAGAATTATTTATGTTGGAAAAGACCTCCAAGCTCATTGTGTCCAAACATAAACTTAACACCACCAAGTCCACCCCTCAACCACAAATCTAAGCACTGTATCTACATGTCTTTTAAATACCTGCATGGATGGTGACTCAATCACTTCCCTGGGAAGCATGTTACAACACCTGACCACCCTTTCAGTGAAGAAATTTTTTCCTAATATTCAATCCAAACCTCCCTTGGTGCAACTTGAGCCCATTCCCTGTTTTCCTGAGTATTTTTACTTGAAGAAGCAATTGGCCAGCCCCCTTTCAGGCACTTATAGAGAGTGATCAGTTTCCCCTGCGCCTCCTTTACTCCAGGCTAAACACCCCCAGCTCCCTCAGCCACTCCTCATAAGATTTGTGCTCCAGACCCTTCACCAGCTCCATTGCCCTTCTCTGGACACATTCCACCTCCTCAATGTCCTTGTGGTGAGGGTCCAGAGCAGAGCACAGGATTCAAAGTGAGGCCTCACCAGTGCCCAGTCCAGGGGCACAATCCCTGCCCTGGTCCTGCTGTGGTGCTGATACCAGCCAGCATGCCTGCTCTCCGCATCTGTGCACTGTTGACCAACACCCCGGTTTTTAAAAAACAATGTATTTCAAAGAAGACTTAGTAGCTTGTTTCTGGCCTAGAACTTCTTATGTGACATAATTTTGACACTATAATGATTTTCCACAAAAATTAACGGTCACTATCTTCAGATAACAAGTTGGAAGGACTTGTATGTCTTTTGAATTCTGAAAAGCTGTGCATTAAATCCATCAACTTATATGGCCATTTCTACCATTTCTACCTTCACCTTTATTCCCAGGTTAGTACCCGTGATTTTTTTTTTCCAAATGTCCTTCCAAAGCCCTGAAATCTAGCAATAGTAACATATTGTAAAGCTGGGGTTTTTTTGATACAACACACATTATGCCTTTATTCTATTTCCTTCGGGCTTTTTCTGATAGGGTCTGAATTGCTTTTGAGACACTTGATCATACCTTTAAATGAACTTTATTGTTCATCTTTATCATTTTGTGATCCTTCACAAAAAGATTAATTTTTGCTTATCAAGCACCTGTTAAGCAGTGGAGTCTCTTCTGTCACTTGCATGACTTCTTCACACATCAAAATTTCAAAATCCCTGAATTCTTTCCCATCAGGCTACATCTTATAATTCCTTTAATACTGTTTTGAGATTTCTATTTCCCTTAAATTTTCTGTCTTTTTTTTTTTTTTGCTTATTGTGACACTGATTCACTTTTCCTTACCTGTTGTCACCAGTATTATCAACACCACTGCTATTGTAATTTATTCATTTTAGCTATTCAACCCCTCCTTCTTTTTTTTTTTTTTTTGTTACACGTCTTTTGATAATCTGCAAAATCCTGCAACTCACTTTGGAAGGCATCTACTTCTCACTAGAATGTATTTTATAAGAGTTTGTAAAAAGAATGCATTATAAATAAAATGCAACATTATTTATATTCTTTTTCCTAATTTTGTACAGGCACCAGCTGCTGTTCTTGTGAATAGAGTTATTAGGAAGCTAGAAGTGTCAGAAGACAAAAAAGCAAGAAATTTCAATAGGAAGATATTTTTAAATCATCTAAAAGGCCAAGGCATAAAAAAATAAAATAAACAAAAACCCCAGAAACCAAAAACTGAAATAGATTTCTAACTGTTCTAAATAATAGACATTCAAGCCCCTATCAAAATTTTTAGAATTTTGGGGAAGAATTAATTACTCAAAGAAAGCCTGTATTTGATGAGTTGTCTAATAACATGCTAAAATAACTTCTAAAGGGGTTATTTTTTACCTCCTATCATTAATTCAGTTGCAGCTGTCTCCCTCCTTTGTAATATTCAAGCTCTAATGTTTTCCTTTAAATTCGATGTTTATAGGGATGACTTTTGTTTTCAGGAATATTGTCTCATTTGTGAGAAGAAAAGAGAATATATCCAAGAATTTTCTGTTCATGCATAGCACATCAATCTTTCCTTGTTTTATGGTTACTACTTCTGCTTCCAGAAAGTAAACCATTACTAGACATTTCAGAATTAAAATATCATTTATGTTTTAAATCATTGCCAAAATGTCTTTCAGTCATCAAGTTTTGTCTTCATAAAAAGTTGCAGGTTTACTGAAAAATTAAAATTTCACACCATTCATTGAAGTGCTTTTGAGAAAGACAATATCCTGAAGGTATAAATCCAATTGCATAGTTTCCATGAAATTAGCATAGTTAAAGTTATTTTGATTCCTGCGGGGATAATTTTTTACTTTTCTGAAAAAGGAAAAACATGATACAGTAAAATTTGCAATGAAGTAAGAGGAAGGCCAATTTCAGACACTTCTATTCTGGAAAATCTCATAGCTGCAGTCAAAATCTGTGATAGTTTCAATAGAATCAGATAGAATTTCTGAGTGTTCCAACTTTGTATTTAACTGCTTTTCATAAGTCATTTTTATTTCTTTAGAACAAATTGATCAGTGCATTAGTTATAAAGTAGAACATGAAAATATGTTATTGCAATGGAAAATTTTCTAGGAATTAGGAAAAACTTAACACCAGGACAGATCAATCATAAAAGATCAAAAACACTGTTCTTATCTAAATAAATGTTCATTAAGCTCTCCAAGATTCAAACATATATATCCAGACTAACCTAATTCTCTTTCATATAGTTTTAGCATTCATATCTGGAAGGCCAGGTATTGGGATCGTATTGGAAGGCATGTGATGGAGACAACTTTAAAAGGAAAAAAAATCAAAAAAACAAATACCAAGGTAAACTGATACCCGATTTATTTTTAATAAGTATCAAAATTCAACTCTTCTTTCAAAGCATAGAAAAGAATACATAATACAGAAAATTGATAATTATTCTTTCAGCTTGCTGTAGGTAACAGGTGTGGTCATGTTTGAATATCCTCTTCAACAGGTGAAACAGCTCCAAATAATTTGATTTTTTCCTCATAAGACATGTACAACCTTCACAGACTTTTCTGCTCTTCTCTGGACATGAGGATACATGAACATTTTTACAGAAATGCAGAACAAAACATAAAGATTCAGTTGGACAATAAGAACTTAATATCTTTTGATAGGTCATTTATATTTTAAACATAGGAAGTGAGAATAACTTAAAATAAACTTCATGTATCTGCAATGCAAATTCCAACATCTTGTCTACCCTATCTTGTTTTCTATTTAATTTAATGAAGTGAATAAGACTTTTCAGGATTATTTTAATAAATGCTATCTGAGATATCTTTTTTAAGATGAAGTACATTATGGCTAGATCCAATTATAGCTCATGTAATAGCTGATTATGATTATTGTATGAGACAGTCCTCCTGACCATTGTCCAAATAGTTTTAGGAATTGATCATTACCATAGTGATCTTTGTGTAAGAATATCTCCATTCTTCACAATAAATCTGTGAAATCTATTATAGGCACATATGGTAAGTATATCAGTTCAAAATTAGACTACAGATATTTCTGAGGCTGTGTGGAGGTAATGGTATCAGTCGCTAATAAGTTTTTAGAAAAAAAGCTGTAGAAATTCTCTGTTTACAAAACACTTTATTTTTGCTATAGGTCTTTAACAAAAACTTCAGATTTGGATCTGAAAGACATCAAAATTCAGGGCTTTTGCAAGGTCCGATTTTGAATTAATTTTATTGTTTTTACAAGTTAATCAAAACTAACTATTCATGCACTAAAATTGATAAATTATTATTTATTTTTCTGTAAAAGAAAGAAACAAGAAAGAAAAAAACTGTACTTTTTTGGAATCTCTGAAAAACTCAAGAGGAATAGTTTTAGATGAAAGTAATTTCATGGGGGATTTTTTCAGAAATTAAACTTGAGACAGAACAGAAAATGTTTCATTTTATCCTAAAAAATTGTGACATTTTAATAATTATCAGAACATGCTGACCATGACTCATTGTAAGGGTTTTCTTTATGTGCTAAAGCCCTTTCTTTCCTCACAGTTTATAACGCCATTAATCAGCTCTTGAGCCGCGGCTTTTAAGTTTGGTCCATCTCAAAAAAATGCATCATATAATTTAAAAGAACATACAGATATTTAAATAAGTAACCTGGACATTGTACATTAGGACAGAAATTATTGCCTCCAAGAAGCAATTTTAAACAAAAATGCCATCAAATCCAAATATGAGAGGAAAGGAGAAAAACTCTCAACTTTTCTGAAAGCTATTTAAACTCTAGATCTACAGATCAACCAATTGATCAAAGATCAACACACATCCAAACTTCTCCATATAGTACATCAAATTTACTCATTTTTCATATACATTTCTGTTAAGTGTAACCTTAATTTTTTACAGTGCCCAGTTATTTTTAAGGGGAAAATATTCTGTAATAAAATTTGGACCCCTCTTGAATCATAGGGATGGATGCAACTTGTTAATGATGCAAATGTTCTCAAAAATATTTGATGCCCTACTAAATGTAGATTTTAAAGGCAGTGTTTAAATCAAAATCCATCTCAAAATACCTGTAGAAGCAGCAGGAATTCTAATACAATTCTAACACAGAATATAAGACGCAGTGTTTTATAACAGATAATACAGAATTTTATAATTTAGGAAGCCAGGAGAGAATTCTTTTTGTTACAGTGTCCTATGCCCTACTTTAAGGAACACATACTGTGGTGTCCTTTATGCAAATTTATCAAGATCCATATTTAAGCTGACTTCCCTATTAGAAGACTGTTTCAAAATCACACTTTTCTGATAGTTAAAAATTTCAAATATTTTTTCACTTTGAACTGATTTGTATGCAATTTACTTGCCTTTTCTGTACATGTACACAAAATAAGCAGGCACTTTGATCAGAACATTCTCAGGGGCAATAAAAAATCAGACAAATCTGCGTTCACCAAAACCCTAGAAAGTCTTTTTGATGCTGAAGGAGAGGCATGAAGAACAAATTAAGCTAGTATGCATGTTTTCAACTGTGCAGCCTTTTTGCAAACCCAATTTTGCAAAGTTTATTTATACAGTATTATATTTGTCTTTGCAGTACTGCTCTGGTTCTTTCTTTTCCTCCCAAAGAAAGCGCTTTTGAAATTAAATTTTATTAACACCAAATCACCTTGTTCACCATGTAATAATTTTGCAAATTAATAAATCATTCTCTGGTAATCACTGTCTTTATAATGTTTTTTCTTCAAAATGGACAACTGAAACACATTTCAAAGTATTGAGTATGAGTCTCAGAACATATTAATATTTCTATTATTCTGAAAGTTTTTAATTTTAAAATTAATGAGGATGGAACTGGATCACTAAGAGTAACAAATTAATCAGACAATAACTTGTTCAGCTAGAATGATCTTCCTTAGAGAAAAGGTATCTAAAATTTCAATCAACTGAATGTATGTTTTGTCAGATTGACGGTTAGTAACTCAAGGAAAGTATGACAGGTTTTACAATCTGCTATTTGCTTTGGCTTCCTAAATGTCAGGAACTGTTGGCAATAAGATGTACAGTTATTCTGTGGTAGATACAGTTTTGTAACATCACAGTCAAATTAACATTACAGTTCTTCTGAAACACCAATTCTTGAGGACAAATCTCAGTCAATATATGAATTGTTAGTTGGAATTGGGAGTGTTTGGTTAAGCTATCCTGAAAGTTAGGTTGCAGATTATGAAAAGCTATACAGACAAAGAAAATGAAATATTTTTGTTTGGGGTTTTTGCTTTAACTCTGCTTTTCCAGAGGCATACTGGTGTGTCATGTCCGAATTTTTCTCAACATAGTGGAAGGAAGCTAAGTGGAGGCCACCCCAGCCATTCCCAAAGTATGGATTCAGGCTGAAGAGACAACATATGCTCAAGAGGCCACATCAAATCAGACAACTTTCCTAGAGTCAAGGAAAAAGAACAGAAATCAAAGTTAAATATTCCCCTTGAGGGTACAGAAGAACAATGTACTTTGAGGGCTGGTGAAAAGAGGGAAGTTTAGATTTAATAGATTTGAAACACTGAAATCTTGTGACACTCTAGAAGTGACATATGACAAAAGTTTTCTCACTGGGCATGCAGTTCTCAAAGGTCAGCTGAAGGTAAGCTCTTGACACTCAGTTGTTGGAGTTTTTTTGTCATGCAGTAGAAAATAAAAATTTTCAGTGGTGTAGAGGTTAAACTACTTAGTAATCAAGGTACACTAAAATTTTCACTGACAGAATGCTGGAAAACAAGGTAATGTGTATGACTGAAATGTCTTGATAACAAGATACCCTTGATCCTGAAAAAAAAATTCCAGAAATAGTATCCTTGAAAGGAGGAAAGTACAGGGAAAATGGGTTCTGATTCATTGCAATAGGACAGATGTTTGCCCACTACTTGGCTTATTGTCGTAGAACTAACTCCATATATTGAGAATATCTAAAGCACATGAAAATTCAGTACAGTAAGAAAAAACTGATCCAGACACATAAGAAAGACAGACAAGTCCTTTTTCTGTCAACCCCATGGTGATATCACTCCCTAGACTGTAACTGCTCAAAAATAGTATCCATGAAGTTTTACTGATAATATTAAAATAAAATAAAATAAAATAAAATAATAAAATAGCAAGTTGCTATAGCTTAAATGTAATTATATTGTATAATTATAATAATATATAAAATTCATTATATTGAATTATTTGATAATTACATATAATATGTGTGTATAATATATATTATTGTTATATATACACAATATGTACACATGATATATAAAATACATATTATTTACATGTAGTTATATGTATTTCATAATAACATATAATGATGTGTTATTGTGCAAAATTATGTTACAAACAATTTTTTATAACAAAATGAATATATTATGAGAACCTTAAATTATATTTGAAGTGCTTATATCCTGATTAGAATAACAGAAGTATATCATGGAATGCAACTTTCCATAAAGTGGGTGAGGGTAAAATATTGCACTAGAAAGAAATTTCCAGTGGACCTGGAAATAATCTAGGAAAAACAAGCAACCAAAATTCTTGAGGATACTGCAAAGTACGGTTAGTGATCCCTGATAGGTTTACTCGGTTTTAATTTCCACAGAAATGCCACATGCTGCATTTTGGAACACAAGCTGTCTTCCCTGAATTAACTGCTTTCTTTGCTCTTCATTTGTTTTGGCTTAGATTAGTCTAGTGTATGGTTCTTGATAAATTCGAGGTCTGGGCAATCACCAGCCACATAAACTTAACCCAGTGGGTGGCTGGGCACTGGAACAGCATCCCCAGGGGAGTGGCCACAGCACCAGCCTGACACAGCTCAGGAAGCATTTGGATAATGCTCTCAGGCACGTGGTGTGATTCTTGGGGCTGATCTGTGCAGAGCCAGGAGCTGGACTCAACGATCTTTTTGGGTCCCTTCCAACTCAGGATATTCTGTGATTCTATAATTGTATGATTCCTCTAAAGTTTAATTTTCACTTCAAAGAAGAACAGCCAAAAGAGTCCCTTGTTACAAATATCAGAGCTCATAAAACTGCCTGCCTTATAAATGGTCAGTTTCAAAAAAGAGCTTGAATATTTTGTGCATTTTGACAGGAACTGACTGCTACCTTATTCTCACTTCAGTTTCTGATAGAGTCATAAAAGGAATTTCAATGAAACATGATTATGAGCACTAGGATAAATATTTATGTTTTAAAAGTATGAGTTTGGTCAATTGGTTTTATTTCATTTGGGTTTTTTAATGTTCAAATTGGATACTAATATCACTGTTGATTTTTTCTTTTTTTGATATGCTATTGCACACTAGATTTAATAGTGTCCTGTTACTCTTGATCCATAACAGTAAACCTGGATGTGACAGCAATAAAGAGCAGCTGAAGGAAAAAACTGGTTCATATTTCAAGCAAATGTAATTGCCACTAACAGTTGGAAACCAGAAGATGCATGTATTTCTAATAATTAATTAAAAATTAAATAAATTCAAAAATTTCATTATATTTTGAGGCCATAAGTAATTCAAAATCTTAAAAAGAATAAATGGAGTTCTCTATCGATACTTATATGAATACTTTTGAAAATCTTTTTTAGTCTATGTGTTTTAAGTAGGGCTGAAGTTAACAGAGTTCATGGAAACGTTTTGCACTAGTGTTCTGTTCAATAGTTTGTTCCAGGTAATAGTTAAAATATTTTAAATCTGAATCCCAGATAAGATGATTCTCACTTTAGAGTGAATTTTTTTCTAGTTCATTGTCACTGCTTTTTCCACTGTGAGAGTACCTTCTTTTCTCAGGGCTATTAGTACAGAACTATAGTAAAAATGCAGAAGAGAGGTTGTGCAGCAGCACTGGTGAAGTAAATTCAGTGATTTTAGCATTGTCTTTGTAATTACACAATTGCACTGATTGATACCGTGGTCTGTGCAAATTTTGTCCTCATATACAAGTTCAGCCATTTGCACTGCATTAGGACAAAGAGCTGACCAGAGAACATGAGATAGCAGACTGATCGCGTGTGCCTGAAAGAAAACTCCTCCAGTAAGAGCAGGCTACTCAAGCAATTTTCTGTCTGCATGTAGTGGCACATCCTCCCACACCTCAAGATCTCAGGAGCTCCTGATAAGCCTTAACCAAACCTTCAGAGCAGTGAAGAACCCCTTCAAAAAGAAGGAACCATATAAGAGGTTTGCCTCAAAGAGTGATTCTCTGCAAAGTTACACACTGCAGGTTCAGCTACACAGCTCATACACTGAGCAGCTGTCATCCCTAGTGAGGAAGAAACAGAGAAAGAAAAAAGAAAACTTAATAAAGCTTAATATGATCAGAAATTGAAATTAGAAGTATATGTGAACTACTAAGTTGTAGACAAAGTTCTAAGTACATGAAAGATTCTATTTGAATTGACCCTTGTTATATGTTGTTGTTCATAAAAACAGACACATGTGTGACAGCTTTAACTCCTGACTGCATCAAGGGTTTATGGAGCCAATAGATGCTCACAGGATGGTCTCAGTCCATTTATAACTTTATTAACTCTTTGGGGATCCATTTTCTCCAAGTTATTAGAAATTACTATGGAGAGGAACATGGATTGCTATTCTTAACTTGTGGAGCTCTTTGCAAACTAAATACACTAAAAAAAAGTTTCCATATATCTTACTATTTTACTTCTGCTTTTTACTGACTTTGAGTTTACAAAATCATGCCTGGTATGTGAGTACTATGTTGCTAGCTTTCTTTTTTTTTTCCACTTGAAAGTTCATTTATCACTCAGTGTACTGGACCATCATAAAAGCATACAGAATTGCAATGTAAAAAAATCTGATTAACATCATCTTTCTTACCAACTGCAGCAAGCAGCTGATTAATATTTGCATTTGTTGTGTTCCATAGTTCTATCAGTGCAAACCTATATGAAACATAATCTAGAGTGTTTCTCCCATGCTTCATAATACTGAAATAAATAAAATTAAAAGTGAAATATAATAAGCATACCAGTATTTGAAAAGTAATGCCAGTTTCCTTATTAGTGACCTGGTTGCTTACAGAAATGACAGATAATCATTTGAAGAAAATTCCACTCAAAGATTATTTTCATACCATGAATGAATATGCAAAAGTGCAATCAGAACACTTCTTGTGTGCCTCTAAATATAATAATGTTTCCCATAGAGGTGGGAAAACAATCTTACAAAATATCCTTGAGGTTTGATTTTTTGTAAATAAAACACAAATGGCCTCTCAGTAGTTCCAACTGAAGGGCCAATTAGCTGTATTTTAGAGATGCTTTCAAGATATTTTAATTTTTGCTAACTTTGTCAAATGCTCTTTCTGCAAAACAGCCTGATTGCAGTTCCATCTAAGGTTGATATAGATATTTCCTTCAAGATATTTTTGACAGACATTTTAAAGGAGAAGTCTTCCTTGTTAATACATTTATCTTGCTCATTTATCACTATAACTAATCACAGATTAGTAAGAACATTAGCCACCTACTGGAGAACACGAGTGTTACTGGTGAGTTTTCATTTGGAAACTTACCAAAGTGTAAGGAACAAAAGTGTCCATTCCACAATTAAAAATCAGTAACATGGAAAACTGCTCCGATACCCCTCATGATTCCAGGATACCAACACAAGCTTTGCTACCTGCAGCCTGTGGATCTCTCTGGTTTTCTGTGTCTGGTACAGCTCATCCTTTTCTTTCTCCCCTCACAGAGTTGCATAATGATGCAACATTCATTATATACCCTACAGTAGGAGTGTACTTTCGTCCTCACTTAGGCCATGTGCAGCAGGAGAGGAACATCTTTAAGTCAAGGAAAATCCCAAACTTTCTGCCTTTTGTCGTTCAACATGAAGAAAAGTAAGAAAGATAAATTGAAATATTCACGTTTCAAATAATTATCACAGGAGTTCGGAAAGGACTAGGAGTAATTTAAGCAAATTTCTTGAAACATTGCTTTTTCAAGCACATAGTCCCTTATATTTCCATAAATGTGGTAAAGAACCTTGGGCAACCTGAACTTGCCCTGACACAGCTTCAGGCCGTTCCCTCAGGTCCTGTCACTGGTCACCAGAGCAGAGATCAGTGCCTGCCCTTTCTCTTCCCCTCCTGAGGAAGCTGTAACTGCAATGAGGTTTCCCCTCAGTCTCCTCCAGGCTGAACAGACCAAGTGACCTCAGCCACTCCTCACACAGCTTCCTCTCAAGGCCCTTCACCATCTTTGTGGCCCTTTTTTGGACACCCTCCAATAGATTGATTTTTTTTTTTTTTTTATATTGTGGTGCCAAAAACTACGCACAGTCCTTGGGGTGAGGCTGCCTGAGTGTGGAGTAGAGCGGGACAATCCCCTCCTTCACCCAGGCAACAACGACACCAGGGCATGGCTGGCCCTTGCTGCCAGGGCACACTGCTGACTTGTATTCAACATCCCCCAGCCGGGAAACACTGTCAGGATAATCCCACCCCAGGTGCAAAATCTGGCACTTGTCTTTGGTAATTGCCAAGCCCTCTAATTTTCTTCATATTAGGCTCACCCATTCTGACAGGCTAGATCATGAACTGATTGAGTTTTGCTCTAATGTGGTGGTGTTAGTCTTATGATCTGTGATAAAATATTCAAGATTCCAACCAGGCTTTGAAAAAATATCTTTGTTCTGTTTCTCAGGAGGTGTTTTTACAGACTTCAATTGTAGCATACAAAATTACTTATTCTTTTGTTTTCTTCCATTTTAATTTAAGCTATTTTGTCTATAGCTTTTCTTTTTTTTAGCTACCTTTTTCTCTGCTAATCCAATACTGCTAAATTATTGATGACTTTATCTTTCTGATTCATTCTCTGAAATAGTCAGAGAACAATAGTGTCCAAGTGAATTATCTATGCTCAGCTTAAATTTGAAAGGCTGCAGAGCTCTCCTTCAACTCTATTTCAAGAATTAAGATAAAACACTGATTCACAGTAAGTGGCTGTTGCATACACAGAAAAGACCTGTACCAGGAATACAAAAAAGGAAAAACTGGAAAGTATTGACAAGTTGAACAGGCAGAGCTCAACTGGAAAGTTATTCTCAGATGTCTGAAATTTTTACATAACTTTTATTAAATTATTGCTTCACTTATATTTTTAGATCCTTAGTGTTGCAATGCTGACTCCCACACCTAAGACACTTTCCCTGCAGTAGTATTATTGATTGATTTTTAATTGACTTCTGCTTTTCTCAAGGACATCCCTCTTTTGAAAACTGGACTGGCTCAGAATTTCTGCAGACAGCTTTTAGAGTACTTTTGCCTTTATGACTGTGAACATCTAAGTAATGGCCACATACTTATTTAATTTAGATGACACCATTTTCTTTATGGATGTCATTTTAGAAAACTTAGAAATGGTTCTCTGAAAACAGAGGCAGAACATTTATCCAAAAAAGTTAGTTGATGGATGGTATGAAGGATAACAAATCTTCAAGGATCTTCCATCCTGGACTTCTCAGTCTATGTCCATGGCAGTAAAATAGGGTAAGTCCTTACAGGAATCTCATTTACTCAGTGCTAAGCCTATTAATAGCTATCTCTAAGTGGCAAAATATTTGTTATCTTGAAATAGAACATGTTTTACTTTCAAGACAGAGTCTTTTGTAGCATTAAAAGTACATAAATGCACAAAGGCAATAAGACTCTCTAAAAATTCACCTTTTCAAGAGCAAGAGGAAGGAGTGAGCCCAGAGATAAACTTCTATGTAACAGAAGAATGCTTCATTTAACAATCAAAGCTTAGCAAATACCATGCAAGGAGCCTATTACTGCCCTTCCAAGTTGTTTGTGCAACAAGAAGCATCCTTGATTTCACAGAATATTCTTAGCTAGGAGGGACCCACAAAGATCATTGAGTACCACTCAAGTTGAATGGCCCTTACCGGGATCTAACCACAGCTTTGGTATTGTTAGCACCATACTGTAACCAATTGAGCTAATCTCAGGGTATGTAGTCCTTCCTTATGCATTATTTAACATCCATCCAGTCATTGTGAACATCCTACTACCTTTGTCACCACAGCTGTGCCTGTGTGTATGCAGCTTCTCCAGAGGTGAAGATATACCAGCCATAAATCAATGCCCAGTGTCAGAAAAAAACCCCAAAACCCACAAACACACCAATTGGTTGAAATTCATTTAGAAATCAATTGGCTCCTACTAAGTCATTACAGCTTCCTAATAAGTCAGTGCAGTTGAGTTCATTAGGCCTGTGATGGCCCATCAGCAGAGATGAGCACCTTCAGGCTTGTGTGAGTGTAGTTCCCCAGGAAGAGACTTATCAAAGTTTAGTTCACTTGTGTGAGGACAAAGAAGCAGTTCCCACTGCTTGCAGGGTTTGCCTCTATTAACCTTTTTGTGTGTTTGAATTTACTTGGTTCTTTTCTGGTTTGGTTTTTTTTTTTCATGATTTACTTAGTTTGTCATTTTTTGGATTGTTTTCCCATTAATGTTTGACTGGTTACCTGCATTACAGTACAGCTCCATAACAAGCTCCCATTGCTCCAATCTGCACAAAAAGGTTAAAATGTTAAAGATGTTCTCTCTTTGCTCATGATAAGATTCTGAGTTTAAACATATTTCAGGTTTAGTGCTTGAGACTGGTAAAAAATAAACCTTTCTGAATGCTAAATATCTTCCCCCCCATGTCCCCCTGCCCTCGTTCCCAAGAAAGAGCATAAAGATATGAGGATGTCCAGTTCTCAATTTTAACTTCTTCCTTGATATTTTTGGGTAATATTGATGTATGATGAAATAGATCTAAACGGCTCAGGAATAATATTAAGGTGGAAACTGGGAGAATATTTCAAGACGTAACACTCAAGTCCATAACAGTTTTCTAAGTAAGGGAGTTACGACAAGGAGCTAAAACTTTTAAAGATTGCTCCCCAAAAATTGTTCAAATTGATTATTTGTCAATGCAGAAGTGATATTGCAGATACCATATTCAGCTTGCAAGGGGTGATTGACTTTTCTAATTCTGAGGGCATAATGAAGGAACAGTTGAATTATGTTTTTGTATCAATATTTTTATATTATATTTCTATCTCAAAATGTATGCTTCAGGGTCTCCCAGACAAACTGGCAGATAAAATAAGGATTTTCGTTCCAAATTACCAACACCCTCCCACATTTAAATTTAGAGTGAGGAAAATATGAAGAAGAAAATTGTCTTTTGAAGTATTAGAGTTTACTAAACCCAGAAGAAACCATGTTAATGATTCCAGCAGATTTACAGTTCTGTTGTTATTTAGAAATGCTTTTTATTTAGCTCTAAATGAGAGTATCAGAAAGACATTAAAGGAACAAATTTTATTCTATTCAAATTGTCAAGAGAATAAGATATGTTTTGATTTTGTGATTTATCTTTCTCTCTGTCATGGAATGTAGTCTATTTTAGAAGGAATGTAGAACAGGGGAGATGTTTTAATGTCTTCTAGTTTATGCTATAAAACTAGAACTTTCTTCATAAAGAATGAGGAAGTTCTTGGTGGCTTCAGGGAGGAAATTCTTAATGAGCCTTGATGGGAAACTTAGAAGCTCTAGAATTCCAAGTTTTCTTAATGTATCATTGAGAAATGTGATATCTAAAATAGCACACTGACTAGGGGAAGTTACTGGTATGAAGTAACAATAGGTATGACACGCATGGTTGCTCAGACCCAAACACCTCAAAACATGTAATGAATGTAAACACCTGCTAAAACTGCCTGATGTTATCCATTGTGCTTCAGAGTAAGAGTTCTTTTCTGGGTCATGTGGAAACAAGCAACATCCCACTGTTTGAATATTCTTTTAATGATTGGATGCAATAATGGTGGTTTTGCTCCTTCTTCACTGTGTGGTTTATCAATGACAACCAAGTAGCAGAGGCAAGGTGATAGGGTAGATGGACCTTGATTCTCCCTCCATATTACTAGAAATCATTTTCAGCAAAGATTTTTTTGTAGAGCTTACTTACTGTTTCAATCCAATGTATGCTAAATGGCATAAACATACCAGTTCAATGCCTTTTATTGTTCAAAATAAAGATATGGTGGGTTTTGACAGTAGTGAGGCTCTTGCAGCAATGAATTCCCTAAAGTGTTGGACTGGAATCTCAAAAAATAAATACTGTGTTATTTTTTTGGAAAATATGGATTTAAGCGTCAGCATAGACCTTCATTTTCTAGCAATATTGTAAAGCTTTTAGATACCTAAACTTCTCTCAGCTAATTTTGACTCTCTTAGAAAGAGCTGGTTAAATAGCTTGTGCCAATTCACACAAAGGAGCAGCCAGTGGTAATTACAATTAAGCCTGTTCTAGTAACATGGAGATAGTCATGGCAAAACTCATGTAAAAATGGACAGTAAAAAACAGGCTGAAATTAATAATTAACTGCATAGGGCTCAGAAGACTTACTGTGAGTTCTTCTCTTTGTGCCAAATAACTACTAAAAGTCCTGGATGCTGCTATCAGTTATCTGCAAGCAGTTCTGGTGGTTTCCAAATGTTTGTGATTCCCAGCTATGTTTCTAATGTGCAAAATAACGAAGTCCTGTGAAACTGATACTTTTTTAAAATGCCAAGTTTGAAATAACCCAGAACCCTCTTTGCTTAATATGTCACACCTCCATTCCCTAACCTATTAGCAGTATGGCTATGTAATTATCTATTCCCCTACATTTTTTTTTTTTTTTTTACTTCAAGGGGTTTTTTGTGAGTTTTGAAAAATATTGATGCTAACTCTCCTGTCTCTGTATTTTAGTTCCTCAGACTACCATAATTTGGTGTATCTTCTCAGATGTCAGTTTTGTAGGTATTGTTCTGTTCTTTCTGTGTGGACTTGTACAAAACTTTAGTCACAGGATCATGTCCATTTCATATGTGCAGCTAGTGGATTGCATGACAGTCAAGAAAACTAAGCCAATAAAAGTAAAATAAGAAAACTCTTCAGTAATACATTAAAATTTTTAATTTGAATTTTATTGGAATGATTTCATATGTATGCCTCTATTTTATTTTTTCAACCAAGATTCAGAATGATTCTAAAAAAATTTTTTGTAGAATCTGAAATCTAAAAATAAACATTTTACAAATTTTCTGTATTGTATGGTGCTTCCTCCTACCTGAAACAGTTACTCTAAAATAGTTAGTATTTTAATGACTAGATAATTTGAAGATAAGTATTTATGAAATGTTGCTTGACATCAAAACTGTATTGTTAGTACATTCTTAAGTTTATTCATAACTCTCTGCAAGAGATCCACGTTCTGAACCATGGAAATATTTATATTTTCTAGTTGCACCATTATTAATTTGATAGTGTTTATTAGAAATAATCATATATGGAAAAACCTAAATCATTTGCTAAGTCTGAAGATACAGCTGTTTCCAATGAACAAATAATTTTCATCTGACCAAACTTTTCATTGCTCTATCAATTTCCTGCAGCATTCACTGTGAATAACAGACTAGTATTTTTTCAAATTCTGTGCTAAATTTGGCAAAATTTTCACTTAAATTAATCTCCCTAGTCAAATAATTATGTCTGTATCTTATGTCTTAGCAGAGTGGCTGCCCAGGAAATTTCTGCTCCAGACCCATTTCAGGTGGCAAACTAAGCAAAAGAAAAATAATTGCAAATGAGTACTCTGATGCTCTGGTCTTTTTTTTTTTTTTTCAGATGTGTTATAGTACACTGAAAAAAGACCTTTAGATAATGATTGTCAAATAAAGTATCTGCCATTTATGATAACCTACCATAATTAACAGTTGTAGTTAAAACAATATATGTTAAAATGCAGAAAAAAACTTCAATAAATACTTCAATAAATACAAACTTTGGTATAAATCCAAATGACCAGAACTCGTGAAGATATTCAGTCACATTTGCGTTTATTTTAGGAACAGAAGATATATCACTGGCTCTATTTCATGAATACACCAAATCAGCTCTTCTACAGGAAAAAAAAATCTGTTTAAAGAACATGAAATAACTGAAAATGCCATAAATTATTCAAACTTCAATTTAAAACTTAAACCAGTCACAAATCAATTAGTTCAGTCAATGAGAAACAAAACCCCTTTTTTAATACTTTCAGCATTACAAAGTTCCAGATAAACCAGCCAGTTATCATTAAAATATCAGCCAAAACATGTAACAGCTGGAGCTCGTTTCACACTAACATTATTCAGGCATTTTGCTTAAAGCAGTTTCCTAAACTCCCTAACAACCGAGGTATTGGCAGATAACAGCTTAGGTCATGACTTAGGTGTTTATATCTTTCTAGTGATTACAGAGGAAAGCAAATAAGCAAAGTAACTTAGATGAGATGTTTAATTTTTGATGGTTAATGCTAGGTAAGACCAATCCTTTTTCCATTATCTACTTTTTTTTCCAAGATATTTCTTTCTAAGAGTCTTATTGCAATAGATCAACTTTGTACTTTCTACGTGCTTGAGGTATTGGCACAGTGATGTACAGTGATATACTCTCTTCAGCCTGCCTTCAGTAAATTATAAATCCTTTCACAAAACAGTCTGGAATAAGATGCTGGAGTAGCTATTCCCAATGGAGTTATATCGGTTTCAAATTTCAAGGGTTTTTTTTTAGTATTAAACTCATTTGGAAGCATATCAGCCATTCCAGAATAAGCCAAGCAGCGTGGTAAAAAGCTTCTCAAAGCCAAATTAACTAATGCCTGAATTAAGAGTTATGGAGCACTCTCAGCATGGTACTAATTAGTGCTGCCTAAATCACCCACATACATCTATTGTAATTTTAACTGGTGCCACACTAGCAAGAGCTACAGTTCCTTCAAAGCTATTTGAATGGTGTCTATTCTGCATTTTGCAGTACAGAAATGCCCACTGGCAAACATATTAGAATCTAGATTGAACCTGTGAGAGGGGTGAGTTCAGAAGCTTTCCACTGAACTAAGCAAATTCCTTCTTTAGTTTCTATTCTGAAAGGCTGCGTGGCCTTGCTATGCTGTTCTGTCACTTGGAGATCTCTCTGCTTGGAAAACACTGTTTACATTTAAGTAATTTTTATCCCTTCCAAAGTTTTTCCCAGACAAAGGTACTGCAACACTTCAGATGCCCTCAGGGATCTCCAACTCTAATTATTTACGTGAGTGAGATTTTAAGGTGCTAAGAAAGATTTTACATCTCTAAGGAAAGTATATTGTAAAGGTTTTAAATGCAATGCTGAGAGACTTCAAAAGAATTCCCACTAAGTGAGACTTGTCTCAGTCAGACTAAAGTGGAAAAAGCTGGAATTTTAACTTTAACTCTGGGAGCTCTTGTTTTTGCCTATTTTTGCCTGGATCTTTAATTTTACTTGTATTCCATGATCTAGTATTTTATTTAGGCTCTAAGTAATGAAAAGCATTTAGACCTGAAATCTCATCAACATATCCAATAAAATGCTATTAAATTCTGAATATTTCAAATATCAAATAGTTTAGGAGACTTATGTGCTTTTAAATATTTAAGCGTGAATAGGTAAAAATATATTTTTGAAGTTTAAGGCAAACTGTCACACAACTGAATTATTTTCCATGTCTAACTCTTAATCCGCCTCTTCTATTTTTTACAAAATATTTCATTTTGGCTATTTTATAGATATAAACATATAGTTGTGAAAATTGTTTGAGAATTTAATTTGTTTATTAAGCTACTTTGGGGTGGGATAATCAGGGGGTTATCCATTTGCAATTTGGCTAAAGTATATTTTAAAAGAGAACTCTAAATAAAATCTGAATCACTTAAATAATGGGAATAATGACTACATGTGTGAATTCAACTTAACCAAGTATACTTGTTCTAATTCAAATGTGGTTGCAAAGCAAGATGGAGTTCCTCAGTGGGAAAAAAAGTCAAGAAAATGACCTTAATATGCTGCTAATGATATACTCAGACTAGATGTATTTTTAAAATATTGAGAAGAAAATAAAGCTGATCGAATACTTTTTTAAATAAAAAATGTTCAGGGTCTGACATCAGAACATTTTTCTAAATAGCCGTATTCCAGACCTGTCTTCCCAGGTTATTTTGAACCTTTAATTGCAAAAAAACCCACAAACAAGCCCCCAACCAACCAACCAGAACCCCACAATCCACACACACAAAACCAAAAAAAAAACAAAAACCACCCAGACAAAAAAACCAATCAACCAAACAAAAAAAAAGAGGACCAAAAAACAAATCAAAACCAGGAAAATACGAAGCAAAGGAAAACACCCTTTTCAAGGCCACATAAACCTATCTTTGATGTCAGCTGTCTCAATGAAATTGCTGATTCTAGATCTGCAGACAAAATATGTACCTCAGAGTCACTGAGATAAGCATCTACAGATATCAAAAGTGAAGAATAGATGTCCGAGAACAGGAAATCCCTACTTATATTAAAGCAGTATGTATAAATGTACTGAATGTATAGAAATACTCTTAGCACTTTTTGAGTTCATAAAAGGTCACATTGCTCCCTCTGTAATGTCATGCTGGGAATTTCATAGATAAACTGGAGAGAACAACTTGGTGATTAAATTAGTACTGAGAGCTCTAACAACATGAGTAGTGTGTTTTGTAAGAAATGCACAGGTACTTCAGTTTACTCATCTGAAAGTGACATGCATTATTAATTCTTATTCCCCAGACAGTTTATAAAGGTGATTTAAAAATCTTGCCATGCTACACATCATCATTTTTACTTTACCAAATAACTGTATTAAATATAACAGGGACAAAACATGTCCTCATTGTGTCTCCCAAACACTATTCCAGAAGGTTTCACTATATCTAACCAGGCTGAGATACCCTGCCATGAGCTTGGTATTGGATAGTCAGCCAAGAACTTTCAAAGGTCACCATTATCTTTTCACCTATTTTTACAGTAATTTTCCTCTGTTAATTTGTTAAGGGTCATTTTTTTAAAAGTACGTTTAAATTCCCTTCCTTTAGGAAAGGAAGAATTTTTCCACGGTAAGCCAGGGGAAGAAAAGAGATTTTCCTTCATGGCTACGTTTAATTTTTTTTCCTTATGTAACAAGAGAACAAAAATTTAGTTAATAGAGGGTAATATCAGCACCACATCAGTGGAGATGTTCCCAGAGGTATCAAAGCTAAGTGTGGGTAGCACAGACTGAGACTCATTTCTTTGGATGACTGCATAGCACTGATAAATCAGAGCCATTTATCAATCAGAAATATTACATACCAGCCTTTTTTACTCACAGATTATAAGATTTCAATGCCTCTAAACCTGTATTTTCAGTAATCTTTAGTCACTTTGTGATTTCCGCATAAAGATATTTGCTTCTATTTTGTTTGTCTTTCTTTTATGCAGAAATTATACATAGTGGATCATAGGACAGTAGGCAGTTTTAAAACTGCCTCAGATTATAAACCTCTGAGTGATGTAATGAAATGGCAACCGTGTGAGGCATCTGAATGAACAACATGGCCATATCTGCCACCCTATAAGGTTTTCTCTGTGTTGTTCTCACAGTGAACCTTTTAGATCCTATACGGACAATAGCATAATGATGGTTTCTACTTCTATTCAGTACTGTTTAAAGACCAAGCTAGCAAAATTGTAATGTAACAAAAATGTATTTGTTTTTTATTGAAGAAAAATATTTTCTGCCTTTAAATGTGATGTTAATTCTCCAAGTATGTCAAAATAAAATGGCATTCCATAAAAGTTATAATACAGCTTAATCTGATGAAAGACTTTATATAACAGGCTCTTCAACTCTACAATCCTACTGCTATTCAGACAAACCTAGCCTTTCAGTCAGTGAACTAGTCAGGATTTTGTAATGCAGATGAAGTTTTGCACACTTTCAGTAAAACTCTTCTCAAGCAAGTGTAAACAGTTTGTCATTCCTTGTTTTCTCTTGCAAGCAAGGTGCACTTTGACCACCAGTAGAGGAAATTCCAAGTTTCTTTTAGGCTTAAAAAATGAAGTTTGTTTCACTTTATTTCATTTTTGTTATCTTAAAGTGAGACACCTATTCTGACTTAGATAATATAACCTCTCTCTGCAATCAGTGGTAGCCGATAAACTTTCCCATGGGCTTACCCATGCTATCCTGGAAAAGAATCTGTGAAAGCCTCAGACTTTTCACTTATAAAGCCATGCCAAAATCATAGTTCCATCTGCTTGAAGAATAAATTTGTAGTTGTGTTTGGTCTTTATTCATCTTTAGTTATGTTTCAGTAACCATTAGTGCTTATTTATGTTCCTGAATAAGAAAAAAAATACCTTATTTAGGCAATATTAAAAAAAAATAAATACGTGGTGCACATAAATATAGTTTAACCAGTGACAATAATTTCCCAAAATGCTACACTCTCCTCATACGCAGTAAAGTATTCATTAAAGTTCATGTACTTCATTAAAAATGAACAGGAGTATAACTTTGTTCCTTTTTCTGAAAACTGTTTTTAATGAAATGCGGATTCTTTTACTTATAATCTCCTTCCGAGCAGGCACTTCAGGATACATGCAAAACATGCTACTCCAGAAGGGTAGCTGTCCTGCTTTCCTCAAACCTTCCTTATGAAAACAACACTGAACAATAGCTCCAGGTTTTCATTAGTGGGTCAAACCACACCAATAAGGTCACTGTCTTCTCTGCATTTAACCCAGAAATAGCAACACTGAGAACAGAATCAATTTGACTAAGGCTAGTCAGTTCAGTGATAGAACAAGAAAACATGTTTGCCCTGAATGTCATTCCAAGTCTCTAAACTAGGCTGTTTCCAATAAGGAAAATGTAGGACAGTCACAAATACCATTTGATTCTCTGTCTTACATTCAAATATTTCTTTACAGAATAGTAAAGAAATATAAAATAATCACAAGCAAACAGAGATACAAAGTGAGAAAATCTGCAATTGCTGCAAGTACATATCCTGAACAGTTCCCTGAACAGGGCTTTTTTGAAAGGTTTGCCTCTTGCCCTAAGAATTGCTGACATGTCATAGAAAATATTAAGGAAGCAGCTACAGGAGATGTATGAAGATTTTTAAGAAATTCTCTCATGTATAACGACTTTTTTTTCTGTAATTGTAAGATCTTTTTGGGGTTCATTCCTCATAAAGAATGCATACTTTCCCAATGTATTTGAGTTGGTTGCTTTGTTGGGGTTGGGTGGGTTTTTTTGGTTTATGTAGTCTTTAATTGCAATGTGATGTAGACACAACAGAAGCTGAAGTTCCAAGTGTCTGTTAAACTGCCATGTCCTAATGTTTTGTGGTTAACCATACACCTCTAAAGTATCTTTCAGAAAGTATTTCTTTCACATTTTCCTAACAATTCTGTGCACAAAGTTACAAAAATAAACTCTGGTTTCTGCTTCTTTAATAATCTTTCAGCTCTGAATTAAGTTTAAAGTTAACTACTTTCAATACTTGAGCACTTCACCAGCAGAAGTTGAAGAGTGAGTGGCTATAACTGAGTCACTGGAAGACTATTTCATATGTATCAATTCCACATACTGTGTTGATGAAAGGTATTTTCATACAGTTTCCTTTCTTCAGAGAATCTTTCTGTATGTTTAATCAAAGGACAGAGGTGGTGTTTTCCCAGATCTTACAAAAGATTTACCAAAAGTTCTCCAACTTCACATATTCCCTGGGAACCCTCAGACTTCTCATATATCTCTAGGTAAATATCTGTCCATGTTTCTTTTGTCATTCTGAGACTTTTAAGTTTAAATGTTTCCATTATTGACTTGATTTATATGTTCCCAAAATATTTTTAAGAATTAAGCATCTGAGAAGTGTTGCCTATATAAGTATTTTCTTAAAAAAACAAAGTACATTTTGAAATAAAAGGAAATTCTCTAACCTGACTACTTTTCTTGGAAAATCCTTGAGATGAAGTGTAACAGAGATGGTACCACTTCTCAAAGAATCCCATTAATCTTTTATAATTAAAAGTGTTGGGAAGCTAAATACAGTTGTCATTTCCATCTGTTTCTATAATAATTCTTTTCACCTCAAAGTGATTCACAAGCTGAGCCTACTTCCTTCATCACAGAATAAGGATCTTCCAGTTTAAAAAACTCAACTGCTATTTTAAACAAATAGAAATATCAGAGATACTTGAAGATAGAATTTGAAACAACTTCTTTTTAAAAAACTGAAGAAATTTCTGCAATGCTTCTGCCACAGAAAAAGGATATTCTTGTGTAAAATGATAAGAGATGTGAAAAAGTGTGCTAAGTATCAGTATCTTCCAACTATTTCCTATAAACTAGAAAGCAGTGATAGATGTATCTTCTGTACCATTTATTGCTTAATTGGTATGATAACAAAGCTGTTCTATGTCTAGATAAACTATATTATTCTTTTCTATGAATAAACCTGGAGTGTTGCAAAATGACCATCAAAAAGAAAAAAAATTCTGAGCTAAGAGTTCTTCATGTTTCAGGGATTTTTCACCTCCAACTGTGTATGAGGAGAGAGAACCACTCTAATTCAAGTTCTAGTTATCAAAGAGGGATAGTGTGCTAGAAAGGTAATGTACCTGCTTCCCTACAGTTGCCAGGTTAGGACAAAATAAATTAAACCATTAAATCCAAGCTTTCAGGATGGTATTTAACTGCATGTAGTAGGTCAGCAAATAGCAGGTTCTCTTTTAAATTAATTTTTGCTCCAAATTTTTTAGGTTTGCAATAGTTATTAGGGAGAGGATTACTCAGTACTGCAGGAGATTTAGCATAAAGATTCATATAGATTTTCAACCTAATTGTTTTGGGGTTTTTTTTGTGTGTTGTCTCTTTTTCATACATACTCATGCGCAACACTCTATGGACAAATGTTTAATGTTGGAAATTCTGGAAATTACCTGCTGTGTAAAACTGATTTTGTTTTCAGGTGATATCTAAGAGAAAAAAATAGTTCCTGACCAGAAAAGACTATCTGGGGTTTTTCGTTTGGTTTTGGTTTTTTTAAGTCAATTCTGCATGTTTTGTACTTACAGAAAGTGCTGTCATCATGTACTTCACAGCAGTTCCCATGGAAACTCTGGTGCATTTCTTTGTGTTTCTGTTTTGGTTTTTGATTCGATGCAGTAACAGCTGGTGGTCATCCTCCAAGTTAAATTAAATAAATAGTTCATTGATTTTACTGCCCTCATAGTCTCTTTCTGTCTCAAACATTGACCTTCTCTCCATATATTGGATGAGAAGCACATCATACTGAAGGACATCTGTATATCCCCTATGCATTCACTTATGCCATATGAGCAAGGTACACAAAGGAACATTAAATTATTGGTAGGACATGTGGAAATAAACTGAGCATTGAAAATGACATTATGAGAGGGGTGAACTGGTACCTAAGAAAAAGAGATGGACTTTGCATGTGGCCAAGCATAAATAAATCAGCTTAGGTACAACATGAACTTCAACCAATGCTTAGGTAAATGTTATTTTTATTCAAATAATATTATAAAACGTTGTTTAAATTGCCGTGGGCAAAACACTCTTGATACCATGATTACCACTTCATTTATTTCCAACTAACATAAAATATTAGTTATGGTCTCAGGTATTGAAAAAGGAAAGAAAACAACCCTAGGAAAAAAACCCTACGTTTTCTGCTTATTTTTCAGTTTTTCTCCAGTCCACCACCTTCCTTCCCCCTTTTCTAGTCTCAATTTCCCTTTCTCTTGTAGCACAATACATGCAATCCTTCCCACACATTTTTGGAGACACAATGGGCAATGCAAGAAGTTGAGGTCAGCACAGCCATTTCTTTCTGCTGCCCTTTGCATCTTACTCTTTTCTTCCACTGCTTGTCTCTTCTTAATTATTTCCTGTGCTCCAGTGTGGAGCATTTGTGGGCTGGTGCGCACTTCGGGGTTACGCTGCCTTGGTAAGGGTCAGTTCAAGGGACCAGTCCCTCTGCGCTTGTCACCACCCCAGTCCCTCCACAGGCTGCACTCTCTGTAGATCCATTTCTGCCCTACTGTGGATCATCCCTGGACCCAGTCCCCCAGGGCTATCTGTGATCCAGCAGGGGTTCCCATGGACAGTGCCTCCTCTGCCGAACCCCAGCCCCTTCCAAGAGTGCACTTCCAGCACGTCTCTGTCAATGTCCCCTTGCACGTTCCTCTTCCATTTCAGTCATGCAGGCAGAGCTCTTCATATTTCTCCTCACATGTTCTGGTTTTGTATCTTCCTGTGCCTTCTCTCACACCTCCTACTGCTTTCCCTTTTCTGTGGTCTCATGTGCATCCTGCACCAGTATCTACCACCCTTCTTCACACATGTCTGAGCCCGTGCACTGAGTACTTCTCTAACAGGTTGCTTTTGCTGTATCCAGTGGGACAATCTGTGTCACTGGGATTCCCCTGCTTTCTAAATTAATTTCTGGTAACACTTTTGTCCCTTTTCAGATGCTTTCTTAAAAATAAGAAACTCAAGTTGGTGAAACAGCTGAAGACCTTGGGATCTGGAAATCAACAGAAGTCTGGGCACTTCTAAGTCATAACCATGCCAGACTAAATTAAACTCATAGTGAATTAAACTTCATTTTTATACATATGGTCAATATTGGTTCCAGATGCCTTCTACAATCTCCAGTGACACCTCTTAAACAACATTTTGCAGTATTCTCTGCTACTTGGCCCTCATCCTCTCCCCCTCTCAACTCAGACGTAGAACTTGAGTTGATAGAGCAGGCTGCAAAAATTAGGGATCTTTATTTTGAACTATTATAAGTTAATTTATTTATGATCCAGAGATTTTTTTCTGTCATCCCTGACACATATCTGTGCACATGGATTGGCACAAAGTATAATTTGTAAGGAAATGCTTGCAATAACCTGGTAAAACTGAAAAATAAATGCCATTTTGGCAAGTGAGGATTTTGCACGATGTCTCCCACACTCCAAGCAACGGAATTTTTTTTAAATGTAAAATTATATAAACTTTCATTTGCTAATCCCCCACTGATTTTCTATCAATCACCCAAATAGCGGTTACAATAACTTCTTTTATTTTATTCTTGGTCTAATTATGTTATTTTGAATCCCACTGTCAAACATTTTAGGGATAATTCAGGGCATATTTCTATCTCTCTTCCCTCACCCCCATCTTTCCTGCAGATTAACACCAAAGCAAAAAGTGTGGGAACAAGAAGAGCTAGGCAATTTTGTTAGGCGTGTTATAACTTCTTTACAGGCATCACGACGCTCAAGAGGAATGAACTCATGACCTTTTACTCTGCTTATTAAAGGAACATCTTTATTACTGGCTGTAATATCAGACAGTAAAGATATAAATTCTATACACCAAGAGATAATATCAGTTCTTATATTCACAGAGGACTAGATTAAGCTGAGGGTGACATTAGTTACTGCAGTGAGATCTGAAGATCTTTCACAGAAAAAAGAGCACAATTTCTCCCCTCTTGCATGTAAGCTCTCCATACACATATGCCATAACAGGCAGAAATTACTCTTGGCTTTTCATTTGCCTGCTCACAATTTATCACTTACTGTGTCTCTGGCTGCCTCAGGTAAAAATATTTCTAAAATTATAATAATTTCATTGTAACCATTTTTTAATTATAGTCAACTAACTTTTTACATAAGTATGTTTATTGACTATGAGTATCAATCAGAAGAGATGCTTTCTTTCTTTCCAAATTTTACTTTGTTTCTAAAAATCTAAAAGGATTACGTGGGTAACATACACTATGAAAAGAAAACTTTAAAAGTAGGTATATAACCTGAAGAAAAGCTTAAGTTTAATTTGTTGCTAATGACATTTTATTCTTTGAAGATAATCTTTGTCTTTCAAGGGGCAAGTTTAAAAACAGTTTTACCATGTTGGAAACAACAACAATTATATTCTATTTACTGTACAGGGAAATAGGCCACACCCATGCCAAGTACTAAGATCATTGCTACCCTGAAAATTTATTTTTTGAATTATCATTTATATTCAAACAGATGAGATAATTTTTAAATGAAAGAGAGATTCTTCTGCAGACATTTCTCTGATATATTTGACTTCCTTGGATAATAAGCATGTAGAATTACTTTTAGAAGTGGAGAGCAGTAATAAATGTAAGGTGTCTGTTCTGAATTCTCTACCTTGAAGTTTTACTTATTAAACCAGACAATTTACACATCTATCCTATTATCAGTGGAGAGATAAGTTATAATATACAGAGGTTAAAAAATTATGGCTGCACAATATTTAAATGAGTATGTGTGGAAATGTTGCTTGTGTGGATATCCATGTTTGTTTTTTTTAAATAATCAACTATGTCAGCATACCACTATAAAAAGCATAAAAATCTTAAAGCTTTTGGTGTCATTGCTTCTTTCCCTGGCAACTACAGACATGAGAACTAAACCTCGTTCCACTCTAACCCAATTTTTCTTCAGGACTTCTCTTCCATTTCAATGATTTATTTTTCCCCAAAATATCTTAAATGAAATTTTGTAAAAACATTGACTTATTGTTACATGTAGTGAAAAGACTTTGCCACTCACAAAATATTGAGGATTCTGTACTCTAATTGTTAGTGAGGATTGTATTGTTGCAGTATAGATAAAGCTGCTTAATTTAATCTTTTCTTCTTGTCCATGAGAATGCTTTAAAAAAAACCCTACTGATGCTACAGATGTAACAGTCTACCTGTGCAAATCACAGAAAAAGGACTGGGAGTCCAAGAACTGTCAGTGATTACATCTATCTCATGTTCCTTTCAAATAGATTTCCATGCTAATTTTCATAGATACTAGATGCTATTTTAAATGCACAGATGCCCAAGCATCTTACATGTCTGGTAAGCAGTTACTGGACACACACAGGTAGACTAGAGGTGAGCACTTGCTTCATCTGTGTCATCATGATCCTGTCCACTGGAGCTCTGACAGAGGTTTTGTGTCCTTCTCTAATATTAGAGAGACTAATAATTTCTCTTTTTTCTTCCTTTTTCTCTCTTTTTCTCTCTTCTTTATTTATTTCTCTAATAATTTCTCTTTTCATCTTGATCTCACTCTGGTCTATGCGAATATTTCTTCAGACATCTTTAATCTGCAGCTGTGTAAACTACATATGGGAAGAGCAAGCTTTAGGAACACTGTGCTATACTCTTCCATGAATGCTGCCATTGTGCTCTGTAAACGTCATAGCCTGAGATTGATAGATGCTGTATATTTATCTTTCTAATTAGAAAAAATATTCTTATATTGTAATAGCTGGTTTTGCATCTGTTAAAGAGAACAGAAACAGAACAAAAAGAATTTATCCTATTACCAAGGAAATGCTAAGGAAAAAAAGTAAACAAAAGATAAGAAAGAATTCTTAAATAATAAATATATTTAATATAAATAACTTTTCAGCAATTTAAGTGTTTGTGAATCTCTCTGTTGAAGCACTGGATAAGTGAAATTATATCTTTCTGTTGAGCAGGTATGACATGATTTATTCTATCTTTTAATCAAGATCATAATCTATTGATAAGAGACAATGTTTAACAACTAGAAAACCTGACTGGAATCAGCTAGTGACATTTTACAACAAACTTTGATTTGTATTATAAATTGCAATGGGCAATCATTGCCTAAAGATATGAAGAAATGTGCATAGATTGAGAAGACAAAATGTTCTATTTTCTCTCTGAAAAAGGCATCTCACTCTATTACTGTTAATTTTAAAATGCTTATTTCTACACTACTCTAAATTTAATGTATCTTTGAATGCTGTAATGTGAACCACAGGCATCAACTTTCAAATTCTTTTGTAATCATTCATGTCAAGTGATTCTACAAAGATTTAGGTGTTTCAAACCAGGGTTGGTGTAATGCTTTCCTTTCTAAATAGGTTTAATTCAAGAAACTTAGGTTATTTCAGACACACAATGACCACTCTCCAGGCTGGCATAAATCTCTGTAGTTCAGCTGAAATCAGTGCATCCACAATAGTGCAATCAGGGCTTTACAATGCATTAACTGAAATCCCTACTCCAAACTCTAGAGACTAAACAACAGTGCTGGAGAAAGTAGTTACTCGGGAGTTAATAATGTGGTGAGAGAAGTAACAGAGGCAGCCTGAAAATGTAGAACATCAGAAAGGATGTGAAGTAAAAGCACAAGTAATTGTTTAATGTAGATCAGAAAAGTCTTTTACAATGAAAGACAGGAGGCTAGAACCTCACAGCCCACAATACAAGAAAGAGAGAATGGGAATAAACAGAAATACAGGGGACACAGGAGTGAATGGAGGAGCACTAGAAAATTAGGTAAAACACAGTAAATAATGGTATGCTTTTAATCAGCCATCATCTCATAGTTTTATGGTGTGTTTGAGGTTTTTCTTTCTATTTCTTGCAGAAACTATGTGGAAATATCCTTAAGCAATCCTATAAATATTCACTAAGACAGCTTTTGACTCAGATACTGTCTTTTGAAGTTATATGAATATTACAGGGTTTTGTTGCTTGAATTACCCCGATTTCCTCTTTTATGCTCATATATCGTTTTTAGTTCCAAGGTTTCTGTCTGCCCAGATTGAACAGAACTCCATATGGAAATCTGACCATGAGCTGGCTCCCTTTTTATACCTTGGAGCTTTATGTTTTGGCCAAACTTTCCCTTCATACCGTGTGATAAGATTTAATTACATATGTGCACCTTTTTTGTGTTCCCAAATCTATTTATGTTCTATGGTTAATATGACATTAATGTGCATAATTGATCCAATTACCTAAAAGAAATTCTGTCAAACCAATATTCTTATAATAGCTTTATTGGTGATAAACTGTAGAATAAATCTAGCTGCAGGAATCTTGTTGTGGCCTTTCCCGTATGTATTTGTCCATGTAATATCCAGTACCTCAGTTTGATCTCACGGTCTTTCTGGCAGTATCCCCATCATACTCCTGTTTAGGGAACCCTCTCTACAGAAACATAAAGATTTTTTTTATACATGTTTATTAACAATATTTTGCCCTGAAAGAAAATTGTATAAACTCCCCAGACTTAAAATAGAAAGCAGTATTATGTTAATTTCTGGTGTTTCATTTAAACTAAATCTTTCAAAGATCTCCTTGGTACTGTAGAAATACAGTCCAAAAAATCCCTCCAATAAAGCACTAGAATTTCTCTCAGACATCCCCTGAAAGCATTTAGAGTAATTTGTTTCAACATCTTATGTGGTGGAAACAAATTTTAGGGGAAAGTGCATTTACAGATTGAATTTTGGGGTGATAAAAAGGCACTAAATTAAATTTTTAAGAAAAAAAGGCATTAAATTAAAATTTTAGGAGAAAAATAAAATCTGAAGCAACTCCCAGCAAAGCACTTAACCACTGTTTAGACTTAGCATTTATTACAATTGCCAGACCATTTGAGTTCCTTGTTAGACAATCAAAACTTTACTCTATGCTTTCAATTTTTATGTAACCATTTGCTCTATGTAGATAAAGACATACTGGGATTTATGGTTGTGGAGAGGCAAATAGAATGCATGAATTATAAAATAATACCTTTCCCCCAACTATTTACTATATTAGCCCTACTCCTTGTATATAATCTGACAGCTTTGCATGTTATTAATATTTTCCAGAAATATTTGCCATGACTTTGTATTTCTTCAGTACTCCAAAGGCACATAGCAAAAGCAAAAACATTTGGCTTGTTAGATAGTAGTTATCATTCACCATAAGAGTGCAGATGAAGCACAGAACCAAACCTCTTGTAAGAAATATGCATCTTTAAGAAACTGTCACTAGGAAATCGTACAACTTGCATACTATTTACAAAATTGATAACAGCACCTTTTTCTTTATTTCTTCAAATTGTGTGCAGATGATGTCTATCTACCTCACATTTTACAGAACCTTCCCACAGAAAATAGAAGTGCTGGACTGAAAATGGAAATGCAGTGAAAATGTGAAAAGACAAGCTCATAGCAGTGAAGAAAGGGAAAAGACAGGGTTGTTTTTTTCATAATCTAGGTGTTTAAATCTATTTTAGGGAAAAATGTCTCTGTAGCATCCATAATACATGTTTGTTCTACTGTCATTACCCACTCGTAGGGACAAACAGAGGGTGTCTCCACTTAGCTAACAATGCAGAATGTATGCAGCACACACATGCAATGCTACAGTCCAGGATGCTAAAATGCATCTACGCCTTATCAACAAACAGCTCCTACTCCCAGATGTCCAATTCCCCCTTCTATCAAGGACTTAACTTTTAGTTCATATCCATGATAATTTCCTTGTGCTTAAGAGTCAGGCTTGTAAAACAGCAGAGCCAATCTTAGTAATTGAGAATTAAGGATACCCTATGCAAACTCTTTAAAATCTTCATTTCTATGAACTAATTACATTGAAAAATACAGGAGGTACCGTGAAATTGGATTTTTTTATGAAGGGGGACTTCTAGCTGATTTCCTGGTTCTCATGCATTCCTGTTAGACTGTGTTTGGTTTTTCTCAATGTCTCTTTCATGACCATTGGTTTTTTTTCTACAGATTCCATCCACTTTGGTACCTAAGGAAAATGTGCAAGAATATATACAGAGGCAGCAGATTTCTTTCTTTCTTCTTACATGTCTTCTGGAACAGAAGAAATGATCTCTTAGACCAATGCTTTGGCTATATACTTTTCATAAAATATTGCTGCTGTAATAATGTAAAGGTTCAAGTGCTCTGAGACTACCTTGTAGGTGTAAGGGTACTGATGATCTTACTGATGGTTTTTTTTAAAGTCTTTAGTTTTCTTTACTGGGTACACAGTACAGTATCCTATTCAAAATAGCTACCTTGATATATCTCAAAATATCCCAAGGTTCTAAGAAGTATCAGGCTAGGAATTTTTTATGGTTTCATAGCTGAAAAAAAAATTATGAAGAAAATAACAAATATATGTGGGTATACAGGTTGTAAGAGAATAGTGGATGTTTCTTTAAAAGTCAGTTCCTCTGGTGGAAATGTTTGCTTGGGTGAAAAATTGTTGGCATATTTGTAAGTACTTCAACAGGATTTTCCTCACACTTAAACTCTGTTACAGCAATTTACTCGTGCAATTCTTAGGGAGAGGAAACAATAAAGGCCTTGAAAGGTATTTACTAAATATTCCTCTGCAACAAGAATGATTTATGGCTTGCTCATTGTTATAAATGATCAGTCGAAACCCGAATTATCAAAAATGTGAAAAATGTTTTTTTTTTTTTTTTTTTGAGGACCAAAATGCGGTCCTCAAAACCAGCACAGCCAAAGAGAGAGCGTCGAGCCCGGGATCGGTGCTGGGTGAACCTGGATCCGACCTCTATGGCATTGAATGCCCTGTTCATGAGACTTGCTTCTAGCGATGAGGTTTTACAGAGCTTATTGTGCCTGAAGCGAAGGAGTCCCGGTTTCTTTTGTAACTCTTCACATTCATAGTTGGTTCTTCCACTGTGCAGAGCTGGACCATTGCCGTCTCCTGGCTGATAGCCAGCATTGATCAAGTTTGGGGAAGTCATGTATTCACATGTATGTTCCTGGCATTTCTGGCTATCTTGATTGACGTTATCCCAAGGCCATGATCACTCTTAGGCGGTTTTCGATGACTAGAGGTACCAGTGACCATCGTGCTGGGAGCACCTATTCTTACACTAAAGCGTCGATCCTTATCTAGCCGCCTCCGGGAATCTCAGGGTTGGAATAGACGTCCACTCTCAGGCCATGTGTGTGGTCAGAGACACATTCGGATTTCACAATCCTTATAAAATACATTCTTTGATAGCAGGAATTATTTCTAACATATATTACACTCATACATCACTTTTTAGAGGCAGCTGTGTCAACTGATGCGGCTCACCCAGTGCCAGCTGTGTGTTGCTGCCTCCTGCCAGAGGTTGCCATGCCCTCAGATCTGCCAGGGCTCTGCTGCTCAGCTCACTCAGCTCTTCCCTACCCCACTGCAGTCAGAATAAGATGGTAGCAGTTCCCTATTTAACCTATTTGCAACCCATATGGCAGGCTTGTACTTGAAAATGCTGAGCAATGCAACTCGAAGGAAATCACTGGCCTTCAACTGGGAGGTGCTTCAAGGAACTGATCAGTTGTGATGGGCTAATGAAACTGGTTTACATAAGACCTGAGAGACCCCTTTAAGTTTGATTTTCTACAATCAGGCAGATCTCAGGTGCAGCAAAACAGAAAATAATTTGAGATTTAGGTTGATAAGTACAGTGCATAAAGAAATTTAAAAAAAAAATTAGATTTATATTAAATGAATTGTGTAAATTTTTCCATATAAGAATAACCTGAAAATAAAGCAGAACATTCTGCAATGATTGACGATTTCTATAAATAATCATTATGATTGAAAAATCATAATTTTTCCAATGTTTCTGTTGCAGGTAATACATACATACACATACATAATACAACAAGGTGGTGTGGTGTGCATGTACATGAATAGGCGCTGTGTTTCCATGTCAGTGGTCACAATTCTGTGAAATAATATTTATCAACACTTACAAAAAATGAAAAAGTAAAATTACAGTAAATGAAAAAATATACTCCAGTACTCAAGACATAGCTGAAAACTGTGAAACAAATTCTTAATGCTAGAAAAATCGACATTACTTTTTATGAAAGGGACTTTTTCCTTCTTTCCATTTATATGTAGCATTCTGAACTATCCAGTTTTATTTAGAAATTCATGTAGCTTTTATTTTAACAGATAAAACCAGAGAAGCTAAGATATGATAAATTAAGTTTTGATTAATGTATTTAATTAATTAATATTAATGGAGATATTACAACAACTTGGAATGTGAAACTGAAAATTAATCTACATGTTTTTCAAATTATAGCAAAAAACCTTTGCAAACACATTGAGCAATGGGATTAAAATTCAATCAGATTCTGATAATTGGAGAAGAGAACAAAAATTAACCAAAAGAACTTAAATATATAGAAATACAAAGAACTACACCCAGGAGAATCAGATGAACAAATGCAAAACAGAATACTTGGAGAGTTAGACAAAAATATTTATATTGCAGTGGAGAAGGACCAAGCAGAGAACAGCACTGCCATGGGAAAGGTATCTTTTTGGATTGTATTAGGAGGATAAAGAACAAGAAGAGAGATTGTCCTGCTCTGCTCAGTAATGTAGACACCTCTGTCAGAGTATTGCAGCCATGTCTGGCAGAGACTATTCTGAATTATTTCGTCATGTAAAGTTTGCAAAATAAGCTCTTTATTTCTGGATAGATTCTCTTTTTTGAATTCCATTGTTCACGAAGAATAAGAAAATTAACATCCTTGCTAATTCATTCCTTTAATTTCTCCATTAGGAATGCTTGGAAATCAAATATGAAACCCCCCCAAGACTGCTGCATTTACATTACAAGAATAAAACATGAAGAAAAACATGAAAACATTTTTTTTTAATTTTAGAGGCTGTTATAAAAAAAAAAAAAATAATTTCCTGTACTCTCTGATCAAGTAGATAATTATTTTTTAAATTTTTAATTTTTAGATAAAATTTAGGATGCAAAAAATATTTTACCTAAAAGGTCAAAGAATGGAAATGAACCGAGGAGAGGGGTTGAAGAATTTCCTTTATAGTTTCAATTGCATATTGATAAGTATCCACCTTAGGCAACCCTAAACCATCTTTGAACAGGAGGCAGGTTGAATGGTCTTTGAGTTTCTTCTGATAGTCCTCTGCTTTTGTTTTTCCTTTAACTTCATGGATCTGATACAAAAAGTTAGAGATTTAAACATCTTTCAGATTCCTGCAGGGCCACAAAAATTACCAAAATTTTAATGAGTTTATATGACTAGAACTTCAGAATTGCCCAAGGCTTAGTTGAGGTTATTAAAGACCAAACTACTGTTTAGCTTCAGAAACAAAAATTATAAGTGAGGTTTTCAAGTGGAACCTTAGTAAATTTTGCCTTGAGTGGAGCCTAGAAGAGCAAAGAAAATGAAATGAAAAGAAAATGTGAGGAAACTCTCTGCAAGTTCAAGCAGAAAAGACAAGTTTAACATAGTTAATGTTTATGTGTTATATAAACCCTTAAAAATGAGTGTAAATTTAGAATTTAAGCATCTGGTAAATAAATCCTGTAAGAAGAACAAAGGAATGCCAAAATAATATATGCATTTAATGTAAGGCATAATAGATGTGCTATGTACTAGTTCCCTGGAATAACAAAAACTATAGTGTCAAGGCAAAACAAAAAAATTGACCATCTAGTTTTATTGTAAATAAGACTTTGACCCAAATGCAGTGATCATGCAAGATGCATTCCATTTAAAATAATTTCTTACAAAGACTTTGGTTTGCTTATAGTATGTGGGTACCCAGTGATTTGCCAGCAACAAAGTATAAGTAATAAAGGAAATATTTTTCATTCAACATATGTAAAAAACACTGTATTAAGTTTTATGGCAGAGAGTTACTAGAGTAGGCTTACAATTATTTGAGAGTAAAAATGATTATGAGGCATCTTTCCAGTGCTTTTTTTTCTTCCCCACTTTCTTTTCTCCTTTTACTACCCCACAATATAGAATGAACACAATTACTAGAGGCTAAGTCTATTCTTGAAGTTATTAAGGCTCAATTATTGTTTGCATGGTTGTATCTATGGCTTCATAGAAAGGCCTGATTTTTTCTTTCTATACAAAAGCAAAATTTGAAGTTGATTAGCATAACCTGTATTTTGAGGAGGGGATTAGTGCCTGTTCTAGGTATTTATTTTTCAGAATTTATTTCTAGGAATGATGGTTCCTGTTACTGGGAAACTGCTTAGGTCTAATGGCATTTAATATTTAGAAGACCAAATATAAATCTGAAATGACATCATTATTGCTATTTAAAATATTGTATATTATGTGACTTCCTTTTTTTCTTCTTCTCTCTGAGGCCATTAAGCTCTAAGTTCACCAGCTCCCATGCCTCTCTTGACAGGTAGCAAACAGATTGGCTAAGTCAATAGGTGTCCACAGGTGTTTAATTAAGTTTTCTAGCTTTAGTCCACTTCTAAGACTGAGTTTTGGAGTTTTTTAGAAAAAGAAGCTATGTATTTCAAAGTCTAGAACTTCATATTTTACGAATACAATGGTACCTAGATAGGAAATTATTTTGACATTTGCAAATCCTCTTCTTAGTTCTTGCAATTAAGAAGAGTAGTAATAATACTCTCAACAGGGAAGAAAAAAAATATTAGTGTCAGGGATTGGTTTAACGCCTTCAAATTAAAAACCGAAATGCATTTTTGTTAGTTCTGAGATATGAAGCTTAGCACACCTAAAACACAGCAGTTATCTTTGTCAAAAAAACCTGTGTCAACTGCTTATACACATAAAAAATTATTGTTCTCAGATAAAATTATCTCTTTTGTGTTTTTTAAAACTTTATATCACAGAATCACAGAATGGCCTGGGATGGAAAAAACCTCTGCTTCATCTCTTCCCTGCAAAGATCATCTGGTTTCAACCCCACTGCCATGTGCAGGGACAGTTTCTGCTAGACCAGGTTCCTGAGAGTCCCATCCAGCCTTGCCTTGAACACTTCCAGGGATGGGGCACTGACAACTTCTCTGGGCAACCTGTTCCTGTGCTACACCACATTCATCATAAATAATTTCTTTCTAGTATTAAATCTAAAACTACTCTTTTTCAGTTTGAAACCATTCACCCTTGTCCTGTCAGTATATGCTCTTAGAAAATGTCTCTCTCCATCTATGATGTTGCAGACTCACTTTGAATATTGTGTGCAGTTTTGGTCACCACAATATAAGAGAGATACAAAGCCATTAGAGAACATCCAGAGGAAAGCAACAAAGGCACAAAGATGGTGAGGGGCCTTGAGGGGAAGCTGCATAAGAAGTGGCTGAGGTCAGTTGATCTGTCCAGCCTGGGGAAGAGGAGTCTGAGGGGAGACTTCATTGAGGTCTTCAATAGCCTTACAAGCAGGAGGGGCAGAAACTGATCTGTTCTCTGGTGATCAGAGACATGACCCAAGAGAATGGCGTGAACCTGAATTAGGAAAGGTTTAGGTTGGATATTAAAAAAAGATTTTTCACTCAGAGGGTAGTTGGGCACTGGATCAGGCTCCCCAGGGAAGTGGTCACAGCACAGCCTGACAGAGTTCAAGAAGCATTTGGACAATGCTCTTGAGGATGTTGGCCAGGAGTTAGACCCCATCATCCTTGGGGGCCCTTCCTACTCAGGTTATTTTTTTTGTAGGCTTTCTCTGTGTACTGGAAGGACACCATTAGGTCAGGCTTTTTCCTTTCCAAGCTGAATAAACACAATTCTCTTAGCCTTCTCTTAGCCTTTTCTCACAGGAGAGGTGCTCCATCCCTCTGTTGAGACTACTAAACCAAGCTAGTTACTTAGTGTGAAAATAGGTTTTTTCCCCTCAGTAAGGACTTAATTACAATCAATGGAATTGTGTAAGGCTTAGACTACCTGAGAAGTTATTTCATCATTCTTTGATAACTAAAAATCCCAGATGAGATTTTTAAGGGCCTGGTAGAAGCCTATAAAGATTATTACTTAATTTACTAATGAAAGTCACCAAACTTTTGGATAGGTTGTGTGGAATATGGTAGAACAACCGCTGGAATGCAGTTTCTAGATAAAAAATAGGAAAATTAACATAACCTGAGCAGCTTATCACAAGATGAAACGAGGGAAAAGTCCTACAAGCATTCCACACTCTTTCAGAAATTACCTTGTGATATTTAGTAATCCATGAACACTGTCAGCTATGTCTAAATCAAAAAGCCTCATCTGGCTTTCCTTGATGTTTGCTGTGACAGCAGTGTTTACTGCATTTTTCTGCACCGTTTCCTCCCTTCCTACTGTTATCCTCTGCTTCATCTCTTCCCTGTGGCCAAATATTACATTTTTCATTATAGGATCTCAAAATTCCACCTTTCCAGAAATATGTTTACCACGAGTTAAAATTTTTATACAACCATAAGTTTTTACTTTTTAAACCTGAAATTTTGATAATTCATGACCTTAAGAATAAATTCGGTAGAAGATTGCATTGGCATCAGCGTTGTAAGGTGGGTCAGATGAATACATTAACATATGCAAAGACAGGTCTTTGTTGCAACTATTAATATAATTTTAATTGCAATAAAAATAGAAATGTCTTTAATATTAAAAATCTTTATTCACAGATTTTTGTGGAATGATTTTTCACTGGTACGTATCTAGTGCCTCCAAATCAGAAGTCAGAAGTATAAAAAATGAAAAAAAATGTGCATGCAACTATAGCCAAAGATAAAAGAGTACAGATATCACTGCCTAAGCCAGTGAATCTAGTCATACCTCACAGCTGCAGAGTCCACTCTTCTCCCCTAAAGCCCACACACCCTGGACTGCATAAAAAGCAGCGTGGTCAGCAGGGAGAAGAATGAGGTTCTGCCCCTACTCTGCTCCTCTGAGACCCCACCCAGAGTGCTGTGCCCAACTCTAGGATGCCCAGCATAAGGATGTGCCCAACCTGCTGGAGCAATTCCAGAGAAAGGCCACAAAAATAATCAGAGGACACATGGACACTTCTCCTTTAAAGACAGGATGAGAGATCTGGAGTTCTTCAGCCTGGAGAATAGGAGGCTCTAGGAATAGGTCTAGGAAGACCTTGTACCTGAAGGGAGCAACAGGAAAGGTGAAGAGGAACTTTATGGACTGACAGATCAGGGGGAAATGGCTTCAAACTGAAAGAGGATAGTTTTAGATTAAATATGAGGAATAAATTCTTTAAGATGAGGGTGGTGAGGCACTGGGACAGATCCCTGTGGATGCCCCAATAGCTCATCCTTGGAAGTGTTCAAGAACAGGTTAGATGGGGCTCTGAGCAGCATGGTCCATTGGAAGGTGTTCTTGCCCATGACAGGGATATTTTTTAAGTCCAACCCAAACCATTAAGTGATTCTCTGGTAATTTCTCCAAAAACTGTATTTGAGAAGGAACAATAAATGTTGTATAGATTTTAAGGGAGAGTAAGGTCTACATAAACAATACTCATAGCTATTAAAATATCACAGGACATATATCTTTGCTCCCTACTATTATTTATACCATTTAATGCAGCAGAGAGGACTTTCACTGTGCCATTCCCTGAAACAATGTTTTTACACCATGCAAGCAACAAATTTCACATTGTCTTTGTGGTGTTCTTCATTGCATTTTTAATCAGTGTAAATAAATGTTCCCCTCAATTTTTTATAGAAATTATCTTGCTAAGAAAAATAAAATGACCCTAAAGTGAATTCAACAAAAAAAGAGCATGAAGCATCTGAGTACAGTATGTTTGTGTTCTTCTGTATGGTAGAGTCCCATTAGATATATAGACAGCATCATGAGAGCATCCATCTCACTTCGTGAAAGGAAAAGTGTGAGCAATGAATCAATGACATTCCAAAGCAGGGGAAGGCTGTTACACATTAGAACATTTCACAGCATGCAAGATGATTAACGGCATGTTAGGTAATGATGTAAGTGCCATAAATTAGTTTATATTGTACAATGTAAATACTCAGCACAACTGATGTCTGAACAAAGAAATCAAGAAAGAAAATGAGAATTTGGACCAAATCCAGTGTGCTTTCCAATTACTTGGTTTTGATTTGTTTTGATGAGTAAGTCCAGAATAATTTCTTGTATGTATATATAAAACATATAATGCATATTTTTTTATATGTATATATATTCTTTTTTCTAATCCAAGTTTCTCACTCTCTCTGAAAAGTTCCTCTCCCTTTCTGCAGGTGAACAAAATTTATAATTATTTTTACCATTTTTTAAGTACAAGCCTTGATAACCAATTTTGGTTAAATACTACCATATTTATCATTATAATTTGAGTAATTAAAAATAAAATGAATTATATGTAAAAATTTTCTGTGAATGTATGTTCTTAAGTAGCACTGAATGAAATCAAAAGGTCAGAAAATAATTATTAAAAATAGTGCCTGATTAAGCTACTGACGATACTGAAACCAAGGATTTTAACAAGGTTTGGACATCACATGCAATAATGAAAATACTTACAGAAAAATAGCATAATTGCATAATGTAAAAAATGGAGAAAAGTATACTCACAGTTCTGTTTATAATTCAAATGCTATTTAATAGGTGCTAGGAGGATATGTCTGTAATTACTCACTCTGAGGCTTTTGGAATGTTTTTATTCAGATGAGGGAGGGTAGAGAACTGGTAGAGAATCCAGCTAGATGCATTTCTGGTGTGAAATACTTTTGTTACACTTCTCTTGAGATTTAGTCTTATAAATTTACACCTCAAAGGGTGACAGGCTTGTAAGCATTGACACTGTATATAAAAAACAGTCTAGCAGACTTACAAATATGGTACCAATGTGCAATAGCAACAAATGTGCAACCATGGAAAATTTCTGGGTATGACAGTGGCTGCTGAATTAATTTTTTGGTGTCTATATTGAATTTCTTTCCAGTTTGGTAGCCTGCAAATTCCTGTGGCTTGAGCATGTTTTTCAGGAGTTTGAAAGAGGGTCATAAGCCTTTTTCAAAATTTTTCACAAGGAGTGCTGGAAAGGAATGGCTTTTTTCTGAGCAATTCTGACATATCTGTATGAAGTGTCTCCAAGTAATCTGTGTTTCCATGTCCAATATTAAAAGTTAAAAAAAGGAAAATCCACATTTGAATAATGTAACATTAGTGAAGGAAACTTATTCTGCTGTGACAAAGATCATACAAATCAATTGTTTTCTTCACTGTAATGGTCCCATGTTCTAAACTCTTGAAACTTTCTGCCTCTAGAAATATGGAAACTAATTTCAGTTCTTTCAAACCTTGATTCTAACCCTGGAACTATGAATTCTCTTACATCTTTCAAGACCAAAAACACTGATTACAAACAACATAAGTTATTTCAGTGACTCAAATGGCTTTTAAAAAATAAAGGTTATAACTATCTGCAAAAACAAAAGATGGCCTTAGGTGTAGGTGTCGTTACTTTCAAAATGGCACTGACATTCTTTTCTCAACTTGCTACAATATTTTTTAGAAATGCACTTTTCTTCATTGAAATATGTCACCTTAAGAAAAAAAAAAAGAGAACTATGCTGCTACTTCATATATTTTATTCTGCCCTCACTGTACAAAGCAGCTTTATTTGTAAAGTTGCTTAAGGAAACAAAATATTTAAAAAATTAAAGCAATTTTATTCTTCTTAGCATAAATTTCAAGTCTATCTTTCAAACACAAAATAGTCACTACATGTTAAATTTCACCAGAGAGGTAGAAATAGATTAAGAAAAGGTCATTCAATAAAAGTATGACATTCATATTAATAAGACAAGAGAAATGAGATGGCAGGAGACACCAAGATTACAATGGAACAACTCAAACACATTAAAAAACCATATATTCATGTGATGGAAGCCCAACTTGTACATGAGTACAAGGGTTGAATAGGTCAGCAAAATCATAGGTAACCAAAATTATTTAGAAAAATGGAAATCTGTCAGAACATACAAACCTGAACTCTGTCAACATAACTATAGTACTTCTGCCAAAGCTGAATAAAGGAACAAGACCCATTTGCAAACTGGCTAAGAAAATAATTTCTGTTTTGGACATGTTTACACTGGAGCTGCTACAAAGCCATATTTACATCCCTTTGTTGAGAAACCCTCATCAGGTTAATCCAGGGATTTGATTTTATCAGAGGCTCTGCAGTTTCACATAGGAAAGAAAGAGCTTTTTCATTGAAATAAAGATTCCAAGAATGGCTAGATAAACAAATAAAAATAACCTTAACATTTACTTGGATGCAAATAAGACACCGAATAATCAGAGTAATTCAAGAAGTCCAATAAAATATTTGTAACATATTCTTGCTCAGTAGGTGACTCATTGTACACTTCCTGGAGTTTCCAAATCCAAATATTTTTTTATTATTTAAATCAAGAAATGTGCTTATCTATCTTTATTCCTCACTCTCTTCTATCTATTACATCATGTTCTTTATCACCTAGAGTATATTAAGCAGGGGTCTTTTTCCTTTTTTCTTCTTTCTTGCTCCTTCCCTCCTACTGTCTCTCTTTTTCTAGTCAGATAATTGTTACATTTTATTAGTGCTTGTTGAATTGAACTCTGTTCTTTCTTTGTGCTAGAATACAAAGAGGTCATATTTAAATGTGTACAAATGGATAAAGCTTAATTCTGAGAGTATCACTTCCTAATAGTCTGTTGCAGTGTTTTAAATGGAAATTTTTGACTATGGCAGTAGAAGAAAGAGAAGAAATTAATAAAACCTAGGACACCGTAAAGTTTTTCAACACTGAAGACAAAATAAATAGCAAAAGGCTTAGACATGTGAAAAAAAAATTGCTGATAAAAGTTATGCAGAGATTCCTTTGAAACAGTATTTTCCTTTTTGAGAAGGTGTCTCTCTGCTTGTAACAAAAACACTGCTCAGCTGTGAGAAGCAGCATGGCTGGTGAAATCATCCCCTCCAAAGCACTTTGCATAGCCTCCATCACAGATTAGATCCCTTCATTTTAAACCTCTCTCTCCCATAATCAGGAAATACCACGACATCAAATTTCCTTTTATATAGCTTTTACTTTCTTTTTATTTTGATGGTATAAATACATTATAAACCAGTATTAAAAAGGCAACAAAGCTGAATGCCATCATATCTGGGGGGTAATTCATGTTTGTATAATTTACTGCATGGAAAATCTGTTCTTTTTCTGGTTTTAGAAGACTTTTTAAACGAGTGTTTTATGATGTTTCTGTTTACACAGTATTTTTACAACTGTTGCAAATAGACACAAATATCATAAATTACAGGAAAAATCATCCTCAGCTTCCTTCAGGCTTAATATGAAACAGTTACTAGAAGGGGAAACGTGTAAGTGCTGCTAAAGCCTGTTTGATGAATTTCACATGAAGATTCAAGTTGAGATCTCAAGTCATTAGAAAAATATGAAATTCCATACCTATCTCCATATCTTATTTAAAAATAAACAAAATCCAACTATATATATTTTCATTAATTAATCTGGATTATATTTTTCTAGGGAGACTTTGATACTACCAAAATTTCACGATATACAAGGATTCAAAAAAGCTGATCTCTTTGGTCCCTAATACCTGACTCTTCTTACTTGGGAGTATGATAAGACCACAAACAATACTCCTGGAGGATGGAAAGGCCTGGACCTAATGCAGGTTGAAACACACCTCATTTTCACTAACTGAATTTAATAAATGTATGTCTGGGAAAATGTTCAGGTAAAATAAGTGATTCATATACAATTGGAAAGGTAATGAGATAATAATCAGTAAATGTTGCTGAATTAGACTGTACTAGAGGAAATAGAAGATAATGCATCAAAGAACATTGAAAGGCTGATCTCAGATGAGCTCTGCCCAGAAACTGCTCAGAAAGCAAGATGAAAAGCCTTTACAGGAGAGGATTCAATACTTCAAGTAGTTTAATTGAAGTTCCTCTGAAGTTATTAATCACTCTCTGTTCATACAAAAGGCATAACAAGGCATATTTTTGCAAAATGTTTGTAGCATGAGGTTTTTTTCAAAGTTCTGTTATTAGCACAATTTCCATCCTTATGTTCATCAATTACTTTTCCAATATGATTGACAAAACAGCTCTCTGGAAATGCAAGCTTTTATTTCTAATATTCAAACTCTTGTTGCTGAACAAGGATTTGTACAAGCTCAGCTGAAAATCCCAGCTGTGATCCATAGAGCAATTCCAAATCTGGAAGTCCTTCCTATTCCTGTTATTTGATAAACACAAAAGTCTTTAAAAACATAATATTTTGCAGCGTATTTTCATTGCCAAAGATTCAGTATCTATGAGCACTATAGCTGCAATACCTTCTGCCAAGTATAATTTATCCCTAAAATATTCATGTTCAAGTAATATTAAGTCCCAAAAACTCAATAGTTTTTACCACTTAAATCTGAACATCTTATGCACATCCATCCTGTATCTTTACTAGCCACTAGAATTTGATCATTGTTGCTGTGGGCAGGGAAAAGACATGAAAATATAATCATCTTGTCTCCTTAGTAATCTTACAAGTTTGCATATAATGAGCTCTACAAGTGTCCCAGCAGAAGTGTGTGATCAGAGAGGTGAGATTGTCCACGGTAGAAATGTCAGTTTGAAGAGTATTGCAGAACAGGATAGGAAGTTAAAAGTCATTGACTGGCATAGCCACAGCTATATCAAAGAGCACTCATCATGCATTCTCATTCATCTCAGTGCAAGCAGTTTTAATGCATTTGTCAGTGCATCTTTTCTTCCCGCCAGCTGCAACCTTCCTTTCTTTGATCTCCATCCATGGAAGACTCAGTTTTACAAAAAAATGCCAGTTTCAATTCACCACTTTGATAGAAAATTCAGCCATAAGCCTGCAGAAAATTCATAGAAAGCTGAATAACAAAAAGCTTACCAACAAATTAGGTGTATGCGTACTTATAAGCTGAAGATTTCTGTAAATGAAGCCAGTTGTAAAGTGTTATTCTCTGCTTGTTGATGATGCATTTTTTAATTTTGAAGCATTTCTGGGGTTTGACTCCTTTTACTTATTGATCGTCTCAATTTAACTGTGATAATATAAAACCTCCATTGCTCATCTATGATTGAGAAGGTGAATTAAATATTTTTACAGTTTGCATATAAAGCCTGTCTTCAGAAAAAAATATGGTTAGCCTTTGCATAAAAGGTGTGTCCTACCACTTGAAACTTTGACATACTGTTCAAAAAAATGCACTAATAATTCAAGAGAGTAAAAATACTGTTCATTCAAAAGACTGCAGGCAGTGAGTGCTGTAGCAAAGAATAGAAAAATGTTCAGATGGACAAAAAGTAAGATTTTTTTTTATAAAGACATATATACTGGGGCAAGTGTATTCCTAGAATAAAATGTAATTTTACATTTCCTGACAAGTTAAATATTAGAGGAATTGATTAATTATGAATACAGAACTTTCCATTCAAGTTCTGAAGGCTTTAAAGACTTAAGCTTTATAACTAAGTAACTTGAAAGAATATTGTCTTATATATTTAACTAAGTAACTTTAAAGAATATTGGCGTATAGGTGCTTTCATACTGTGATTGCAAAATTTCCACAACATGGTATCTGTTGTAATGTAGCAATTTTCTGAATCATTGGCCTAGAATTCATTATTTCAGACAAGTTTTATTTACTTCCCTCTCAAAATTATATGGCACCTTGAAATTTTCGTGAATAGACTGAAATTTAATTGTCATCAGTCTGAACAGTCTTCTCTTTTAAAATACTTATCCATGTCTGAGAGTAATTCATAAGACTACACATCTATATCTATCCATCCTATCCATAACTACTGCTGAAGTTATTCATAAACTTCCATTTTGGGAAGGGAAACTAAATCCTGAGGAACAGAAAAGAAAGACTTACAAACACTCTGGAAAGGAGATATGATCAAATGAAATGCAATTGAAAAAAAAAACAAAAAACCCAGATAATTGGGAAATTTAGCGAGTACAAGAAAATGGCCTGGGAGGAAATGAGGTGCATTGCAAAGGACCAAAACATGCCAAAACTAACCTCACAGATGCTGCAAAAGCAGGGGGAAAAAATCAAGGAGGAAGGCACAACTTGGAGGGGAAGATATTAGGGGCATACCATGGATACTGAAGAAAAAAAAAATCTTTGCCAAAGTGAAAGCCATCAAAAGGCATGGGATGCCATGAAATGTAGGGACATGGACCAATGCCTGCCTAACTGACGCCCACTGAAATCCTAAGATTTCATGTCTGACGGTTTTTATTAATGTCTGAGGGTTATTCATAGGGCACAGCATGACATATTTGTAGTTTTAAAGCCTATGACAAATATTGGCATTACAGAAAGTAGACTGGGAAATCCAGGACATAATTTGAATTTCTTTATTTTGAAATGAACAAATAGGAACTCTGGGAGTCATTCAAAGAGCAACTGATATCTCTAAGCCTTTCTCACTAGTTGGGTAAGAAATTAATTAATAAAAATAAATAAATAAAAATTAAAACCAAGCTGTGAACCAACAGCAAAAGAGCCAAATTCAAATAACAAGAAAACCAGAAATAAAAGCATCCATTTAACTGGTTTCCCTTAGTGTAAGAGAACTTCTTTCATTTTTGTATAGATTGCAATATAGGCTACTATTAGCAGGAATCTTCAAACCACAACTCCTGTAAATAATATAACAGATTTGCCTTCCTGCAGTATATTTAGTATATTCACATCAGGTTTTTTTTTCTTTCTGAACATGAGAAACATTTCTTTAACTGCAAAAGTCATTAATACTTCAGCATACATTAAGGTCCATTACTCACATTCCTGACTATTTGCACAAGATAGATCAGTATCTGATTCTAAATCATATAGAAAAGGCAAGAAAAAAAGAAAAGAAATATGTAACTAAATGCTCCAAGGGTCAATGAAGTACATTCTGCAAGTTAATTTGTTTATGGAAAACAAGGCTTTGCCTGGAGGCAAATTTCAGTTTGTGTCTTTTTTCAGTGTACAGGTTTTTTTTTTGCTTTATCACTGTATGAATTACCATTATAAACTACTGTATATTTGATGCTTGCCTATGGCTATCCAGAGATCTCTGCTGATGGAAGGCTGAACAGCATTAGGACTACATTAGAAATAGCATGTTTTATTTAGGGATGAAGTTAGTAACTTAGTACCATACTTCCTTTTGCAATTTGCTCACCCTAATTTCAAAACGTTTCCTTCTTTTGCAAAAGTGCAGCTGTTACAAATGTCTACAGATGAGGCAAAACAGGCCCTAGTAATAATAACACACTTGCATTGTTCACTCATTGATAGCTTTTGCAACTTTTGTTATGTTGTCCAATTTATTTCTTTGGTCTCAAAAGTTTCAAATATTAACCGTAACACTGTATGACTCATGAATAGACAAAGCATTCTGAAACAAGCAGAATTCCTTAGATCTCTTAATTTTAACAACTGAGGACATTCAAATGACAAAGATAGAAACAAGTCTTTGGAAAGCATAACTTCTTATGTGACTTGCTTGAGACTGAATTACATAACTTAAGGAAAGAATACATTTTCTGGAATTCAAAATGTTCTTAGGTTGTTTATTTGGACTTTTATGTTTGTTTGTTATGTTTGTTTGTTTGGACTTTATTTTTGTTTTTTGTTGGGCAGGGGTTGAGTCATAAATCCTTTCAGTTGTGTTCAGAGACCCTGTATGAACTCCTATCTGACACATTTACTAGAATTAAATATTTATTCTTCAACAGACACTATAATTGAAGTCTGTATGAGTCTGGCCTGAATGCTCTACCTTGCAGTCATTGGAGACAACTTCATCCCTTTCAAAAACTGACTTCAGCTGACTTTAGTTCCAGTGATTTTTAATGTGACAGCCTATGAGCATTATGACAAAGCAAATTTTTTAATTTGAATGCTTGCTGGCAGAAGTTTGTATCATCTACCCATTGCCAAAAACTTTATTGATGTATTAACATTGGGCTTGATACAAAGTGACATCTTAAGGCAAAGATTAATACTAAATACATTTTTTGCCTGAACAGTGAAAAGATAAACTTAATGAAATTATGAACGCACTGGCATGAGACACACTTTTATATGGCTTGAGATCAATGGCAAGATGTGGAGGAGCATTCCATAATTAAACACAATTAACTGCTTGAAAATTGCTGAAACTTCCACTTGTTTGCATGCTTCAAAGATGGATTATAAAAATCTCTAGGAAGTATACTCATTGGAGCAATCCAGTGTATGATGAATGGAAAAAGGAGGCCAGGATCAAATAATTTCATAGTAATAAGATATTAAAACATCACATAATTTTGCTAGAAATGGAGAGAAAAAAAACCAAAAAAAAATACACTGACAAAACCCAACAATTCATGCTAGAAAAACTTCACATTAGATGTTAGCTGCACATTCAAAAATTGCAAATTTTGCACTTCAGATAAAGTTAATGTAATAAACATAAATTTAAATAAAAGAACTGTGCTGACTTTTTGTTAAAAAAATCTCATTTTCATTCCTGCTTCTCAAATATCATCAATGGATGGACTTCCAGCATGCCATGGAAGTCCATCACTTTCAGATTATTATCAGCTCAAAATTATCTTCTGCTGGTATAAGCTGCTGTAGTGTGCTTTAAAAATCAATAGCTGCCGGCAAAAATTTGCTGCACATTAAGTTAATGGTCTACTTGTGTAAGCTGTACAGTGTATATGACAGTGTTCTGTCAAAGACAAAATAGAACTTTTGCTGCAAATATAAAAACAAGAGTCATTCACTTCCATAAGTCCTTCCAAAGCACTTCCATAAGTCCTTCCAAAGCAAGAACACATTCTCTTGGCACATTCTATTTCTTTCCTCATCACAAATTATGAAATCATGATAATATTTTGTCTTTATCACTATGTTGGTTTTAATCCACCACAAAAAATGATACTATACCACCTGAATGAAAAGATTGGTGTACCACCTGAGACCACAAAAAAAGATTAAGTATTTCAGCCAGTTATTTGCTTTGCATTCAACTGCTCTAACATGAATCAGAGAAATAATAAGCTAGGTGATGTGGGATTTTACAGTAAAGAATATTATGGGTGGAAGTAAGGATAAGGATTTGTTTTTCCAGTTGTGAGTCAAGAACAAAGCCAATGAGGAATGTCACCTATATTTATATAATTTTCTAAATGCATAAAATATATGTGCTTGCAGTATTATTATATGGGTATGCGAATTGCATGATGTGCAGCAGAGATATCCTTCACCATGACAGCTTTAAAGAGAAATGCCTTGTTCTAGGTGGTATGGGAATCAGCTTTGCTGATGGCACTTTTGAGGAGATAGTGTGCTAGGTAAATATGTCATGGGCCAATCTGCTAATATCTACACAGATCCTATGCGGTGTATTTGAGATTAAAAATGAAGCAAATATTGTTGTCAGAAAGGTTGTAGCATCCCATGAACCCTCTCCCCTTGGTCAACCCCCAAACCCTCAGCCCTGGAAACATCAGTAACTACTTGCCATAGAGTTAGCCCTCCCAAAAGGAAAAACAGACTCCCCCATGGACTTGGTGTCACAGCTACCTCTGTTTTCTCCCTCCCCTGTCACCGGCTCGGCATCCCTGGTGCCCACTCCCGTTCCCCTGGTGGCCAGTCCCCTCTGACCAGCCCTTCCTTAGGTCCGCTCCCCACCCCTTCCCCTTTATAAGCTGACTGATCCACATTGTTCATCCTCTTTCCCCGGGATTTGCCCTTCAGTTACTGTGTTACTCTGCTGGAATAAAACTTTGCAAAAGGGCCTTTCTTGCCTCCATGGCTGAGCCAGCTGTGGTGATATTGAGTGGAGGTTTGACTGCTTTGCCTGAATGTTAACTCAGTTTGCCTTTTGACAGGAGAGGCTTGCTGGGGGCAAGAGAGATGCAGCAGCACCTCCCATTCTAACACCCACATTTTTATAAGGTAGCTCAAGGAACACTGCACCAAGTTGCCCATATACAGTTATGGGCTGCCTCAAGGAAAAACAGCATGGGCTTGGACAGGAGAACATGAGGAACGTACACCAAACAATCACAAGCGTCAGCAACACAGGAGCAGCTCACCTGCTGACTGACACTAAAATTTTTCCAATGTGTAAGCACTGATTCTATCTCACCCAAAAAGGCAGAAATCCCCATTTCCATATTCTTTCCTTCTTGCTGTTATCTTTAACTACAGCTGGCTCAGGGTTAAAAGGTTTGACCACCTGAAAAGGGATTAAATTTTAGAACACTACAAGAATGGGCAAAAGTTAAGAGAAATGAATCAGTAAAATAGAAAAGGAAACATTATAATAATAAATATTGCAAAACAGGAAAGTATCCAGCAGTAGAGTGACTATCCTATTTTCTGAGTTGTTTTCAGTTACATTGTTATCTGAAAATTCAGTAGAAATGCTAGAAATTTATAGGATTTTTCTTGTTAGAGAATACATATTTGGTATGATGATTTAAGGTGTATCGTTTTTACCTGCTCTTTGTCTCAGAGAAGTCAAAAATAAATATTTAGTAAAAGCTGAAAAAATCATTGCTGATTCTGCTCTGTTCTTTAGCTTCACTGTTTCATTATTACAGGAGAGATTTAGGATTATCTTACTAGTTGAATAAGCAAAAAAAATCTAAAAATTTCTAAAATGAAGAATAAAAAAGATTTGACATAGTGCTATTATTAGATTTTTATTTCTTAAAAGATGTACAGAATAATTTCTACAGGCAAAAAATTTTCTCAAGTATCTCTTGAGAGCAAGTAAAATTTAAGTTGTGCTGCTCACAGTTATAGAGTATACTCTTTCCCTAATAGAATGCAAATAGTCAAGACTCCATTTTTTCCTTTGAGCTACTTCACATTTCTTTGCAAATTGCTTCCAGCAGTTTTTCTCCAATAGCTATTACTGCTGGGTATTGTCTTTATTTTTTGGTGTGTAATTTTACTGACAAAACTATTGTCAGTTATGAAAATAAGAAAGATATGTGCTCTAAATGTCAAACTAAATGAGTCAATGTGCTTGCTCAGTAATGGATAGGATTATTTTCCTTATTTAGATATCTCTTTCTCTTCTTGTTTCATGATTTACACAATCAATAGAAAGCACTTCTGCAGCTTTGCTTAGAGAAGAATAGCTTACTGCAAAAAAAAAATTGTAAAAAATTTATATGTACTTATGCACCTAAGAATAAAAGAAATGCAATGCTGAGTACATTTCATGAAGAGATTTGCTTTGAAACTGCAAGTCAAACCATAAATGCACAGATGCTTGAAGGTTTACCTCTGTGATAACTTGAAAGATAAATTATTTATATATTTTCATTTTATAACACTCTTTATGATGGGAACAGAGTGAGGTGAACTGTTCTGCAAGCAATAAGTTATGAGATGTTGAAACACATGCTGAAAAGCTCAGTATCTCGAATTCCAAACTCAGTTGTTCTGTCTTGTTCTTTACAGTTGGGCTCACATAACTTCTGTTTAATATATTTTGCATTATCAAATATTCTTATTAAACCCTTAAGAAAATATTCAGAAACAAAATCTTTTACAGCTTCTCTATAAAGACAGAAACAAAGCTGCACAAACTTTGTTAGCTCTGTTTCAAGGAAACCTGGTGACATAAGGAAATATTAAGTGCTAGTGAAACCAAGAACTGGCTGAGAAGGTTTTTCACAGAAATATGTAGAATTTTGCACACATTCAAAATCTTCAGAACCTTTAAAATCTCCACATGAACAGACTATATATTGCACATGATGCCAAGCCAGATGACTGCAGTGTCAAAAGAGTTTCCAGTAACATTAGAATATTTTCATTTTCTGGTAGACCAATAAGTTAGTGTAAGATGACAATGTTGCCAAACCTGTGTCATTACTTTGATGTAAAAACAAGAATAAATTATATAACCTGTTTCATTAGAAAGACCAGCTGTTTCTGTCTTCTATTACTGAACATGAACTTTTTCTTTCCACTTTTCTTTCCTTTTTTTTCTTTTGCCAGTCATTTCTCCTTTTTTTCTCTGCAAATCCCAGACTTACACCCTCCTTCAGTAATGATCATTTATCTGTGGAAACAAAGAATAAAATGTTGCAAGCGTTTTTTTTTTTTTAATGTTTTTGTTTCAGGCTAATTTTACAAGTATATCTCTCAAAAATTCATGGAAACAACAATTCTTTCTTTCTTCCAATTGATTAATACATGTATATTTCCCCCAATTATAAACACAGTAAACATAGAACAGGACAAGCCCTCTGCTAAAAGCCAGTAGGATAACACCAAGATCAGTCATGTCTGGTAAACACTTAAAATTCTGTACTTAGGAAACTCTTTCAGCTCACTGAAGTAGGGAGAATTCCCAGAGAAGGATGCAATGCCCATCAAAGCAGAAGAAACATAAAACCACAAAAAATAGTTAAACCTGACTTGGAGGCATTTTGAAATATGTTTGATGTCCTCCCCAGAAATTATATAGTACTTTGAAAGTTTACCAGCAAATAACAGAGTCTTTCAACTGAAACCAACCATATCAGTTCTTCACAAGCCTATTGTACTCCAAGGAGAACAAAGTTTGGTTCTCGCATAAGGGGCAAACATTCATGAATAAGTGAAGCAAAGTGTGACTGGGATGTTTTCTGTTTTGATAAAGTGCAATATCTATTTACAGGTTTCACTCCACAGTCTGTGGAGATATGGTCCTCTAGAAGGATTTCTTCATTTAAAAGGACAGTAAAAGTAGTGTATGGTTTCTGGAGTAGGAAACACTGATGGTTCACAGAGATCTTTCTATAAGATTCCTATGATGACCTGCCTGGTGGATGCAGGAAAGGTTGTGGATGTTATCTACCCAGACCTCAGCAAGGCCTTTGACACTGTCTCCCAAGGCATTCTCCTGGAAAAGCTGGCAGCCCATGGCTTGGACACGAGCAGTCTTTGCTGGGTTAGGAACTGGCTGCATGGCTGGGCCCAGAGGGTGGTGGTGAACGGTGCTGCATCCAGCTGGGACCTGTCACCAGTGGCGTCCCTCAGGGCTCTGTGCTGGGGCCAGTTCTGTTCAATACAGTCATTGATGATTTGGATGAAGGGATTGAGTCCATGGTCAGTAAATTTGCAGATGACATCAAGCTGGGAGCATGTGTCGATCTGTTGGAGAATAGGAGGGCAGGCTGGTGAAGGGCTTGGAACGCAAGCCTGTGAAGAACAGGGGAGGGATCTAGGATTGTTTAGCCTGGAATAAAGGAGGCTCAGGGGTGACCTATTCACTCTCTATAACTACCTGAAAAGTGGTTTTAGTCAGGTGGGAGTTGGTCTCTTCTCCCAGGCAACCACCCACAGAACAAGAGGACACAGCCTTAAGCTGGGCCAGGGGAAGTTTAGACAAGATGTCTGTGACAGCAGTCACAAGGGTTACAGGATGAAGAAAAGCAAGAATGTTGACCTCATGTTCAGAAGGCTGATTTATTATTTTATGATATATACTACATTATAACTATACTAAAAGAAATAGAGGGAAAAGTTCTCAGAATGCTAGCTAAGCTAAGAATAGAAAAGAATGAATAACAAAGGTCTGTGTCTCAGCAGAGGGTGAGACCCAGCTCTGCTGTGAGTGGTCAGTAAATCTAAACATCCACCCAAGACCAATCACAGATCCACCTGTTGCATTTCACAGCAGCAGATAATCATTGTTTACATTTTGTTGCTGAGGCCACAGCTTCCCAGAAGGGAGAAAAATCTAAAAGAAAGGATTTTTCACAAAAGATGTCTGACAGATGTCAGAAAAAAATTCTTCACTGGAAGAGTGATTAGGCATTGGAATTGTCTGTCCAGGGAGGTGGTGGAGTCACTGTCCCTGGATGTGTTTAGAAAAGGGCTGTACATGGAACTCAGTGCCATGGTTTATTTGATGAGGAGGTGTTAGGTTAGGTCATCAGCTGGACTTGACGATCTCAAAAGGTCTTTTCCCACTTAGATCATTCTGTGATTCTGTGATCAGAGGAGGGTGTCCAAGTGTCACCAAATGTGCACATTAATTCTATGGGGAAGGTACTAAAATGGGACAAAGGCAGGCACAAGTGGTACTGGGTGATGCTGGAAACACAAAGAGACCTTCAAAGCATGAATTTGACATGATGGGGAAGGGAGTTCAGTGAAAACAATATAAAGATCAGAGTGATGGTCTCAGTGCAATCAACAAGGAAGATAATTTGACTGCAGCTTCCCTTTAGGTTCTTGAAAAAAGTGAATATAAGAAGTAACTCAGTGGGACGAAATAGAATATTCTGGGCATTCTTAGGGAGAATGAACAGATATCAACAGGGCTTTGACAAACTGGTCGAGAGAAGTGTGAAAGATGGGCAGAAAAATTCTTTGCTGTAGACAGAAACAACAATAAGAAAATCCCTATTAACTGTTTTTCACACATAAAAGGGGTTTTTGAATCAGGTTCTAAGTGACAGTGATAAATATGCTAAGGTAAAAATAAAAATATCTACAAAAGAAGAAGTAATTAAGTGATGCATTTGAACAGAAAGTCTCAAGATTATGAGTTATTATGTTCCTCTTAGTGATGAAATAGCAGAACTGGATTCATGGCAATTTCTATTGTTATTTCTTCAGCTCGTCATAACATTTAAGCACAAAGAGAGGAAAAGAGCATTAGTGGACTCAATGTCATAAAATGTAATATGGAAGTGACAAAATCATAACACTCTTGTTCATAAGTTCATTTATCATGTTTATTTTTTAAAAAAGAAAGCAAAACTTCCTCAGCCATTGCCAAAATATGATGCTCTAACTGATACCTCTCAGTTTGACTTGAAACATAAAATGTGAATTTAACTAAATTTGGGGAAGATTTTGTTCAAATATTGATTTGAAGATGAAGAGACAAGGTAGATCTTTTGCCTCAAAGAGCATCTTAAATGTGTGGGGTGGTGTGAGGGACAAAGAAAAGCTTTAATGTGGACTGCTGAAAGAAGGACAAAAAGGTCAACACTTACAAAGAAAAGAGAGCATGTAGGACAAAACAGGTGAATATAACCTCATTTTACTAATCCACATGACCAGGCTAAGACCTGGGGAGAACTCAGTCCTCTTCAGATTACATAGGACAAATAAAAATTCCATTATTTTCACGATTCCTCAATGAAGTGAGGTATGAAAACACAGAAGAAAAAGACAATTACTGCAATCAGGCACATCAAGCTTTTGGGGCAATTCTGTCAATGTGTTTTTAGAACTGATTTTATTTTTAAGTGGTTCAAGAAGGACTATTTCTTCTTTTCCTAAGAATAGTGGTATTTTTTTTTAGAAAGACAAATAGATTAAATGAAATGGAACTCCATTACAAAAGTAAATGTAATTACCAGTAAAAATTTGATCCCACAGGAGAACAAGAAGAATCATGGGTTGCTCATAAAACTAATAATTTATATTCTGAATTGTCCTAATGACAATGAAAAACTCTTCATCTCATACCTCTGCTGATAACAACCTAATTTCCAATCTAAGGCTCTCTCTCATTTCCCTGAAATTTATATATTATCATCAAGATTCATCAGTCCCAGGTGATTAAATGCCTCTCTCTGTAGTGGAATAATCTGTTTGCAGTAGAACTGAGGACATTTGATTATGATTCGCCAAATAAAACTCTCAATTGAACCCAGGCAACTATCAAATTTTGGTTCAATATCTATATGTATTATTAAGCTACAATTTTAAATGAACTTAGCTTTTTTTTATATTTTTTCAGGAGAAGAGTTAAAATATATATTTTGGCACTAGCTTTACCTATGGCTTTCTTTAGACAAATAGATTTGAGTAGAAAAACCTTTCTGTGCAAGATGAACCAAAAGTGAAGTTTAGACACATGAAAAAATATTCAGAGAGCTGAAGAAATACAAATAAGTGGGTGGAGAAAGAGAATTAGCAAACCGCCCCAATACAGAGTGGAAGCCATTCAAGCTTGTTGCTGACTCTTATGTAAATCCTTCCACTGTGACCAGACTGACTGCTTTAAGAAAGTAATTTCATGCTGCCACAGAAACTTGATTAAGGAGACCGGAACACAAATAAAGAACAATGCCTTGTGGTCCTCCCCTAAAGGGAAGCCTGCAGGAAAAGGAAGCTTTGAAACTGTGGATCAGGTTGGTGCTAAACAGTCTGACTTCAATCTGGAATTTGCCAAGAGTGTGTTGACCCATCCGCCACAGCTTTTCATAGTTGCAATGTCTCCATGTAATCTAGATGATTTAATTCCATGTCAGATTTTATTTCCCTACAAAACTAAAAAAAGGCTATTTTCTAACTCAAGAGCTATAAATGCATGCCTGCTAGGAACACTCTTATCATGTATTGCAGCACATCTTCAATTGTTGTGTTATCATCATCTGAAATGCTACCACTTGAACAGGAAAAGGAGTATGATTTCTTAAACAGAAGAATTATTGAGACATTCATGGAAATGTCTCTGCTTTGATTAGAACCAAAATGAAAAAAAATTCTTTTCTCTTTAAAGAAGCCATCTCCCTCTACATAATAACCACATAGTGCTCTATGAACACTAAAATTTACAATTTCCCTTTTCAAACTACAAACTCTAATTATGTAGTTTCTCAGGCAATAAATCTAGAAACTAGATACCAAACCACAGACCAATCTACTGGCATGTTTCTGTTGACTGGAATTTCAGACAGGTAGAACCAGGGTAAATATAAGAGAGAGGAAGGGAAGATTTAGCTCCGAGAAAGTCAGCAGAACACCTTTCCTCCAAGAAAGATATTTTTGCAGACCACTCCTATCTCCCCAGGCATGACAGAACTGTCCTGATTTTGCAAAAAACTGCATGAGTTATGTATATATATAGAGAGATAGATAGATAGATAGATAGATAGATAGATAGAGATATAGAGACATAGATATATACATATGTACATATATATATGTATATACACACACAGAGATGCATAAACTCCAGATATTTACGTCAAATTTAGATATGTAATTAAAATTTAGATGTGTACAGTGCTTGTCCAACCTAAATTAATGAAGATTTAGACCTTTCCATGATTCTATGATTTAGAATATAGAATATGCTAATATAAAAGCATATTATACATGATTGTAACATCACGCTCATTATTTTTTTGTGACTTATGTTAGAGCAAAATTTCTTCAGAAGTCCCTCAATATGATCAAATTAACTGAAGACTAATTTTAGCTGAATTTCTAATTTCAAATTGGAACTTTGTAATATCAAGTAATGAAAAGTGTTGCAGTGTACTTTTACCCCAAATAAAATTATTTCCAATTTATGGTGAGATTTGCCAAAGAAAAGAATTTTTTGTTTAATTGTTAGGTTGTGTGTTTAAGTATTTCTTGGTAGTAATGAGAAACACTGAGATGAAACTGAATGTAATACATTTTCTGAAAGGTATCAAAAAACGTACCTAACAGCATAGTTCATTAGGACAGATATTAATTACCCTTTTGAAGAACAGAAGGACAGAAACCCATTTATAAGAAATCAAAAGTAAATGTATTGAGCTACCTTTGATTTGGTGAAAGAGAGAAGTAAACTCTCCCAATGTCTGCCAATATACCTTTCAATCACTTCACACAGTCAAATTGTTCCAAAGGCAACTTTGGAAAAATAGTGCTGAAGAAGAAAATAAATGTGGGCTGGCTTTTTTCCCCCCTTGTTTTATTTAATTGTCTTTAGATATGGCTGAAGCAGTAATTACCATGTTAGGTAAGCACTGACTTTTACAAGTATTTCACATTTTTTCCCCCCCACAAATTTCTACAGGTGGGATCTGCATTTTCCTAAATATTTGAAGATGACTTTCTTTTCTTAAAAGATAAGAATACATACCTCAAGTTGTGCCAGTAGAGGTGCAGGGTTCGGGAAGAATTTCCTCACTGAAAAAGTTGTCAGGAATTGGAACAAGGTGCCCAAGAAAGTGGTGGAGTCACCTTATCTAAAAGTGTTCCAGAAAAAAGTGAGCATAGCACTTAGTGCTCTGGTTCAGTTGATCAGTCAAGGTTTGGACTCAATGGTCTTGGAGGTCTTTTCCAAGCTTAATGATTCTATGATTCTGTAATTTAGGAATCTTATTGCATAATTCTGAATGTTTTTTTCATTAAATTTCCTCTACTGGGAAAATGGATGCCTTGTCTGAATTGTATGGCTTACCTGGTTACGAATATCAAAATGATAGCTTTTGATCATATGTATAACATGGCACGTAACATAAGGAACTAGTGAAGACAAACCTTTAAAGTTTTTGAGATGTAAAAGTTTGAGTAGTAATTTAAAATTTATAGAAAAAAAGAAAAAAAGGCAAATTAATATTTGTTTCTAAATGTATATATTAAGAATACTTTTTAATTTGGTGATTCACATAGTTATGCTAAAATTTCACAGTATTTGTATCAGTCTATAAAATGCAGGATAAAATTTTAGTGTGGTTTTATATAAATTACTCGAATATAAATATTTGGAGAAATAAGTAGCCAACACACTTGGCTTGATTTTAAAATTAATAAAATCTTTTTGAGCCCACAAGCCTGAGGAAGTTGTTTTTTAAAATGTCCCATCATGGAGCGGAAATGCGCCTATACTTAAAAATATCACAATACTTTTGAAAAATTTACATAATTTGCCATTTTCATTTTAAAATATTGATTTTAAGATTATTTGCTGTGATCAACTATCTCAGGTCCTATCTTGAATGTACATCATACTAGTACTTAGAGAAATCAATAAGGGCTTTTTCAAATACATAACAAACCATTTTTTCTTTGTTTTGTCCTAAAGTCTTTAACCTGGAAATAATGGAATGGCTCACAGTCTGAACCAAGGACCCACTTTCCACAAAGTATTTGCAATCCAGTCATTGCCATGATTACCTTGAATGTTTGTTACAAGACATGGAGATCACAGCTCTAGAAGAGTTTACACATTCACAGCTTGTACTGAAGGAAAATCATACAAGAAAATCATTAGATCTGTTTTGCATTATCTGCAGAATTTCCTAAACAGTTAGTAAAAGAGTCACAGAAAACTAACTTTGGCTACATCAGAATAGCCTTATCTGCTATTCCAATGAAGTGCAGTTGACTAAAACCAGGAAACTAGTCAGGAATTGATGATGCAATAAAATAGAGCGATTGCTCTAAAAAAAAATCAAACAACAATGACAAAAATAAGGTGCATCAGATGCACTGTTGAAGAAGTTACCCAATGCTTTGAGAACAGATACAGAAGCAAAGTTTTTCATTCAGGAGAAACTGAATCCCATTCAGGAGAAACTAAATCACAAAACTCCATGTTTAAGGCAAAGATAGTGTTTGAATTTCAGTTTGGACTTACCAGCAGAATTTGCACAAAAGTTTTTCACAATGGTGAGAGGAGAAGCATGGGCATCTGGACTTGATCCTTCTCTACTTGCAAATCCCAGAATTTAGTGAGGGGAAAAAACAGTAGTAAGCAGCAACTTACACAACAGGCTCAGGTAGCATTTTGTCCAAAGTTGTCCTGGAATTAAAAATTATCAACTCAGAAAATTTGTTTTCGGCCTAGACATAGAAGCTAGTCCTAAAGTTTTACAGTTTGAGGGATTTTTATTGCAAATATCATGCTGGGCTAAGCATGCTATGCCACACCAGCACAGCACTTAACAAGTGCAGTGAGTCTAAAAGGACTAAAGCTGGCTAGAACAAAGGAGATACAAATTTCCATTTAGACTCTAATGCAGTTATACTTCAGGCCAAGCAAAATGCAAGCAGAGGAGGGACCATGTTTGTCAGTGGGGTGTATTTGACAAATAACAGGAATCATGTCTGGCTAGTGGAAAGCTTGTTTGCTAAAGTCATTATCCTTTCTTTCTGTTACTCCTGTATCTAAGCTTTCTGCCATTCTTCCTCTTAAACCCGAAACACATGCCTTAACGCAGAACGTTCTTTTCTTTTTCAAATCTCTCCTATCAGATGCAATTAAATAGATTGCACATATTTTGGGGATAAAAAACAGTGAAAAATTAGTCTCAGACATGCAAAAATCACATATCAACTTTCCGCACCCACCCCTCCAAGAAGTTTTATAATACTATGCAGTGTTACCCACAGAACAAGCAATATGGTCCCCATCACAGATTTTAAGAGTGAAAGCAATGAGGTGTAGAAAAAAAAGGAAAATGCCAACCTACATTTTCTCCAAGTGTCTCTGTACTTCAGGTTAAATGTATTTCATATGGACAAAACTAAATTTTTTATTTCCTAACCTGGATAATTTTTAGAGAGAGATTTTAAATCAATTCATTGTCTTTCCAGCAAAGGCCCATTTTTGTAATAAAATCTTCAATTAAAATGTTTTTGGTGTTGCAGAGAATATTTCTTAATAATTGAACGACACTCAGCAGGCAAAGGAAGCCTCTTTGTGCAGATGGGTGGTTTAAGAGTGGGTCTTCTCAAATCCACCTGTAAATTCTCTTCTAGCTCTATGTCTCCATACAGGTCAGAATAATACAGAGCACTACACATTCAGCTTACCCAACATGTACTGTGACATCTTGAAATCTGGTTAAAATCTCCTAGTGGGCAGAAACCTTTTAGAAAACTTCAATTGAAATCCTATCTAGCAGATTGCAAAATTAGAAAATACCTGACTGGGGGTAGTTACATCTCACTTTGTATCAGGCTGTTTGGTAGCATGAGTAATTTCTGCTGTAGAACTGTGTTAACAGGTAATTCATTTTGTTGAAAAATGTCAAGTCAGCTTTCATATTAAAGGATATGTAAATATACTTCTCCAGAAACCTTGGATGCAAATGATTTTTGCCTTATTAGTTATAATAACATGATTGTATCTTTTGTCTGAAACTGCTGCCATATCTGAAGCACTGTGTTTTCAGATGATTAATATCCTCTAAGTTAAAAGAATAAAAGAGCTTCAAGTCCCCCATTACTCCTGGTGTTTGGATAAAAAGCAGGGGAAATCCATGACCAATCTACAACAAGTAATAACATAAAAGTAATATGCTGAGGAGTTTCTAGGAATATTGCTAATTCAGTGATGCAGTATAAAATTTGACTCAGTGTTACTTACCTCCATTTGCAATGAAATCATTATTACACAGCTGACTCTGTGTCAGCTGAAATTCACTCAGCAAATGGCTTTTGTTCAATGACCTCAGTGAGCCTTAGAGAAAGAAAAAAACTAAATAGTTTAATAGTTCTTGATGTGCCAATTGCTGTCAATGTCAAGAAGCTGAGCAAACACTCTTCATTCAAAGGAATAGAATAGGACAAATGTAGATGATATTTTCTGAGAAGTACTCTTAGTGCAGCTTTTAGGTCCCTGTTTTATCTGTCAAGGTTGTGAGTGGCTGATCTTAAATGGAAATCTGGCTTTATTAGAGATGGAGGAAAATTAAGACCCACAAAGTTAGAAAGGTTCCAAACATCAGCTGAAATCAATGAGATTGAAGTGTTAAATATTTCTTGTCTGCAGTCTAGATTTCCACATGATTTTATTACTTAAATTATTCATAAACATGTCAACAGATTTATAAATAATAGCATTGTTAAAATGAGATGAAAGAAACATTTTAAATAAAAATATTATCATTATTTTTATAGAAGAAAAATTAGGGATTTAGAGTGGTATTTCTTCTGCAGAGAAAAAAAAACAAACTTAGGGTGTAGCAAGATGGGGATCAGCCTTTTCTCCCAGGCAACTAATGACAGGATGGGAGGAAATGGCATCAAGCTGTACCAGAAGAGGTTCAAGTTGGACATCAGGAAGAATTTCCTCATGGAAGGGATTGTTAAGCATTGGAACAGGCTGCCCAGGATGGTGGTGAGGTGTTCAAGAAAAAACCTGAATGTGGCATTTTCTTCTCGGCTCAAAATTCCTTACATCTCTGTATGCACATCTATACATTATTCTGAGTCAGTCTGTTAGGAAGATTTAGGCCTGACACCTGTCTCTCTGAGTATAAAGCAGTATGCTACCCATGAAGTCAACCAAACTTAGCACACCTGAAAATATTCTCTCACCAATAATTTGAATTCACATTTGCATTTAGCTTGAAATACAAAAGCGAAGAAACAAAAATCAAGTTCACAACAAAGGAGACAAAGCCTTCAAATATACCAAACAATGTAAGTTTTTGAGCATGGTTATTGTCACTGCCAGAAAAACACACAAACCCAAGAATATACCACAACACCAACAGGCTGCCTATGCATATTTCATACTCTATTATATAGCTCCCAAATATTAAACATCCTGCATTGACTTACTTCCCAGTGATCATAGAGGTATCATAACCTCTCTATATGTGTAAGTAAACCACATGTTTAAATGAATAGTCACAATATGTGTAAATATACATGATTTGTTCTACGTGAGGCTCATGGCCAGAGATCCTGTCTGTTTTGTTGTTCCTGTCCTCCTCCCATGGCTATTGGGCTGAAGAATAAGTCACCTGAAATTTCTCTTCTAATGGAAAATATAATTTCCAGCAAACAAAAAGACTAACTTGTTATTAGGCTGGAAAGATCCATTGATTCATATGGCCTGAACAATGTTACTAGCTCCAGCATGGGAGAGGCAACAACAACAAAAAAGGAGAAGAACTGAGAGTATAAGAACACAGATGCTATTTTTGACAGGATCTGGATATCTTTCAGCAGTAGGTTCTGACTTCGAACTAGGAAGGGAAGTCTGGTCAAGTTAAGGAAAAATGATGGGAAAAAATTGCAGCTTGAAAGGCTTATCAGTACACACCTAAGACAATCCATTCATCTGTTGTTTATTTCAGATAATATAGTATTCTCCTAAACTTTTTGTACATATTTCAACATAGTAAGGATGCTGATTAAACCAGAACTCCCAGTAAATATTTTGAACAAAACCAGTTCAATTACTGTCACCACCCCATTAATTTGCCAAAGCCACCCTTCTGGTCCCATATTAGTGGCCAAGCTCAATACATCTTAAATTTCCTTTGTGTAGCATTGTCATATGTAATTAGAAATTTTGCTTCATCTGTGAATTTGCCATTATATTTAAATCATATTTGAATCCATAATATACCATTCTTATCCTTTATAATAACTTAAAGATTTAAAGACTAATTTAATTTAATTGAAGTTTCTCATGGTAGTGTGGAATGCATAAAAGACCTTGATTCTGTGTAAGTACTGCTTAGCAATAATGAAAACATCTGTGTTAGCAACATTGTTTTCTGCACAAATACAAAGCATAGCCCTATACTAAGCACAAGGACGAAAATTAACTTTATCCCAGAGAAAACCAGTGTGCAGTTTAAAGTGTGAAACACATTAACCACCAGAGTGTTTTCTGTGGCTTTTCGGTTGTAAAGAAGATTTCTGTTTCTACTGTAAAAAGGCTACACTTTGAAGAAGCACTTAAGCCTTAGTGGATTTGTTGAGTGCTGCAGAATACATTTACTATGCCTGATTACAGCATGTTTTAGAAGTACTCTAATAGATAGTGAGGTTACTTTGGGCAGTGCTGTCAACTTGTATCGCAGAGTGCATCTACCATAGGCAGCACAGGAAAACGGGGTAGAGGAAAACAGAGCAGGTGTTGTGTCAGTAACACATTACCATGCTCGCTTCTGGGGCCAGGGATGACTGAGGAATTTTAAAAATTATATTTGGTCTTTTGGAGCAATGGGCGGAAGATAGGAAGTCTGTACCTTCTTGACTTGCAATTCTTGATTTGAAATATAAAATGACCTGTGCCATGATGCATATACTCATGCATTTTGTTTTATGGATGTTCCATTAGAAGAAAAAATTAAATCCATCAAACCCCAACCTTTACAGCTGTCTGATATTGCAGAAAGAGAGGATCATACAAAAATATTCTTGTAATTCTCTTGTTGAAATGGGAGGGTTCCTTGTTTTATGGGAGGTAGATTAAGTAGGGGTCCTAGATTCAGTTCAGTGGCCAAAGGTATAGAAAAATGTATTGCTGATTTTTGCCATATTTAGATTAGGTCATAAATAGGATAGTGTATAGGAGGAAAATAAACAAACCCAAAGACCCACAGAAGGAGAAAGAGTGTAAATGTATGACATTTCTAGCGGTTTTAATGTAAAACAATTTAGGAGCTTATAATCTTAATGTCTGCTCAATCCTACTAATTTTTTAGGTCAAAATAGAAAATTACTATTCATACAGGTTTTTCATTCCTTAGCATAATTGTTTTACACGTTGCTCCTGAGCTAGTCAGATCAAAGTAAGACTAATGATAGCCAAATCCAGAACAACAGAACAATAAGCACTCAGTCATGTCACTGGAGCCAACCACTCTTGGATTTCAATATTGGACGCAGGAGATATTCCACTGATACAAAAGAACTATGACTTGGATTTATTGCAAAAGAATTTGCCTAGATAAAACAAGTTACTCTACTTTTATGCAGTATTTGGTCATCTGAAGACACCTAAAATAAGGAATAACAGCCTAACTTGCCCCTTGAACTATACTGACAGAGATCACAAAATCCCAGAATCACATAATATGCCAAGTTGGAAGGGACCCAGAAGAAGACTGAGGAGTTGTGTGTAGTGTAGACAGTCAGCACTTTGGGAAAAACTGCATTGCTCTGGTGTGCTGCCCTGTGTGTTCAGCCAGCCATCCTGCCCTCCTCTGCAGTCCCCTTGTCACTGCAGGGCTGGGGCCTTCCCCAGGCAAGGCTGAGGATGAAGTGTGGCAGAGGGAAGCAGCCACTTCAGAACTTCCCTCTCGTCCCTGGGATGTGCAGATCTTTCTCCTCCTGCGCAGGCTAAGCTCCCTGAGTGCCCAGGTGGAGAAATTGTGTACGGGTTTATGAGAGCAATTAATGGCTGCTCCCTGGTTTCTGGTCCCAAACTATCAAACAAACAGCACAGCTCTCGCTGTTGGGTGCACCTGTGGGCAACAGCACTATAGTAAAATCTCATAAATTTGTCCACTGCATAAGCAACATTGTCAGGACATTTACCAGCCTTGGTACTTATATAAAGAACTGAAAAAACTGTTATTATTACCAGCATGTGACTTGATTTTTTTACCAAATTAAAAAACTATTGTTTGCTTTTAGTTTTTAGAAGAATCAAGCTTATGGAATGAAAGGTGAGAAGTAACTTCATCTAAACTCAGTCATGGTTTCTCCTCAGGGTAGCAACACCGCCACAATGTCCTTATGCATGCCATACTGCAAGCTAAATTGTAAGTTCCTGGTTAGAATATTTGTGTCTGCGTAGAGGATTTATATGCTTCTCTTCTCAATCATTACATATTAAAAGTCACAGTATCACATGAATTTACTCAGAAAATTCTCTTGTATAAACATGCTTTATTTATAATAAAATGTTAATTAATGTACCTGAATTTTAAATAATAATGCAGGAAAAACATGTAACTATCAGAAATACTTGTAATACAGACATTCCATACTCAGAAAAATTACTGATTAATTCTTATTCAACTTGTCGAGTTATCTAATTTTGACAGTGAGATCTCTCAGTGGCATTCAGCATATCACCGCTCACTTTGCAGTGAAATTAAGTACCTACTCAAAACTAAAGTGCTTGGCTGTTATTCGACCATGTTTGCTCTTAATGCTTTTAAAATCCATTAGCTCTCATGGACTTTATTCAGATTGACAGTGTTGTACAGAATGAACTGTTACCATTAACTGGAAGACAAAACAAAACAAAAATGTTAGCTGTGAAAACCTGAGAGTTTATATGTATTGATAAGGAAATGCCTGCTACAAAATAAATGCAAAACCACATAGAAGTATAGGAACATCAATAAGTTTCTAGGGCTGAAAAATGAACACTTTTATCAGGGTTCCTCAGAATCACTTTTTCTGTTTTCAGACAATTGAGGGAGTAGATTGATGCCTGGTTTAATTGATTATGTATTAACATTAGCTGAAGATGACATGGGGGGTAATGATAATATGTATGATTTATTATGGCTATATACACTGGGTAATGCTTTTACCAACCAAACAATTATTACTGGCTCTATCAGCTCTCTGCACTGAAGCTGATCTCATGTTGGATATAAAAGAATTTATTAATCCTGCAAAATCTCAACCAAGCAGACTGTTCTTTGTTATTTAAACAAGATGTGAGGGTTTTATTAGAAATTACATCATAGTAAATAAGACTCTTGTGAACCACCTCTAAAATATTAATATCCCTGTTTTGGGAGACGGGCAGAAAATTTTCTCAGATCTTAGTAAAGTAAGTACAAATGTGTTTTGACTTCAGAAAAATAAACAATAACATTTCCTTCTCAGAAGCCTTTTTTATTTAATAAAATTCTAAAGATGCTGCAACAACAACCCTCCAAACCTTTCCAATTATTTAAGTAGAGCTTAAAGGTATGTTTTAAAGATATCTGGATTTTGAATAGATCTGACTCCAAAATAAAGCCAGGTGCTGTACAGGCTAACCTCATGGACACTCACAGACCAGGCTCCTTAGCTTACCAAAACCTCTGTAACAACTTCAAACAAAGACATAATCTAAATATTTTGAAGCCTTTGGGGCACTCTGTATTGGAATTGTCTCCATTATCTTGACCTGCTCTCTAATTTTTATGGGTTATCCAAGAAAAAATATGAGAAACATATATGTTAAGAAAAACTTCATTTAAGATCTCATTTACATGAAATGATGAAAGAAAAGCTATTACATTTTGCGTGTTTAAAGACCTAAGCTTATGGTTTGCTGTTGCTGTGGTACGCCATGGCTGCCCTATTTCAACCTTGTTTCTTGACAGTAATTCTTAGGAATTCAGAAACTCCGGCAGTCTAAATTGTCTAAATTCGGGTTATAACTCTAGATCCAAAATCCCAGCTTTTTCAGCAATATAAGAATTGAATTTTTTATTCCATTCTCTGTGAAAGAATGGAGTGTCTTGGGAAACAAGATTTAAGGATGCCTTGGTGACCTGGTGTTGGTATACATCATAGGAGGTGATGTGTACATGTTAATAAGGCAGGAGAGAGCCAATTCTCCTGAAACTGCCAAAGGAGGAAATCAGTGCCAATCAACACAAAGATGTGATCAGTGCAGATCAACCCTAGACTGGATAGGGTCGATGTGTACACATAAAATCCAGGTATTACTGCACTTGCTTCAATGGGAAAACAGCCTGTTCCTGCTGCTCCTGACAGTGCCCTGCTGCTGCCACTGCTGTGTACCAAACTTCTTGACACAGTCCTTCTATGCAGCAATTGAAAGCAGAAGTATTTACGTCTTTTCACTCTATGATTAAGATAATCAAATTTTCCATTGTGAGCATGAACATTGCTACACATGCTAATGCTACACATTGAAGTGCCAAGATGCTAATACTTAATGTAAGGAAAAATGGAATTGCACTAAAAGTACTATGGAAGAACAAGCAAGAAATTAACAAAACATTCAAGTTGAGCCAAAGGGTTGTTAATAGAAAGTGGAGCTTTGAAAATTTACTCCATATTTTAAAAATTATTCATTTATTCTAAAATATGAAGATCAAGATTCAACACCTATTTCTGAAAAATTAATTTCTCCTAGATGGGAGAATATTCCCTGACACCAACCCTAGATATTCTGAATGATCAAGATAAGGTTCCACAATATTTACACCGACAGCCGTATTGAGAAACACGAGTTTGAGTAGCAAAGTTGTAAAATGTTTCCTTACAGCAGAAAACAGGTAATTTAGCTGTGTCTCTGGACAGTTTAAGAGACTTTTTTGATAGATAAAGACAAAGAAAATCAACAGATAGTTAACATAGTCTGCACTTGCCTAACTCTACTGCTAATAAAATTCATAAAGGTCACCCTTAGTATGCAGGTATCAAGAGAGAGAATATGCAGCTAAGCTGTATTTCATTCTCCTACTGCTTTAACTGAACTGGGAACTGCTGAACAGGAACAAAAGTGAATGCTCAGTTTGCTTTTCTTGAAAGTGCTCTTCTTAAGGCAAATTTGACATTACACTAAATTTATGATTTGTGAAAATATTCTTATTACATCCTACGCAGATAAGCATAAACAAAGTTTACTGCAAAGCTGCATACTAAGGAAGAGTTTTGAAAAATTATAGAAAAAAAGACCAACTCTAAGTGTAGAGAATCAAAGTAATATAATCCCAAACTTTATCTTTCTATCCATCACTAGACACTTGCCTCGACGTAAGTATACTGCTAACTGGCTCTTTCTTGCAATAACTGGAACAAATCTCCTGAATATAAAGTCCTTGTATATATGAAGCTGCTTTCATAGCATTTTTTGTCATTGATAAATTTTCTCGAGTCACCTTTTTTTACCTTAACTTTCAGCCTTTTTACTGAGCATCTGTTAGCTAAAATGAGGCCTATAACAAATATTTATGTCCCTCTTTATGCTGATTGTTGTTTACACCTATGTGGCAAGGCTGCAAGAATATATTGAATATTTATGTAGCAAGAAATTGCACCTCCAGACTATTAAATACGGAGTGGAGCAGCTGGGATTCTCTAAATGCATTCCGGCCACTAGCAGTATCCATTATTTATCTGCATTACTAGCTGCACTTGCAAGGACTGTTCACTCTTTCTCCTCTAACACCTGATGACTGCAGAATGGGACCACATCATTTTTAACCCCATCAACATCCCAATTTGTTTGGAATTGCTTACTGGTCTGCATTCTCATTACAATGAATAGCAACGTGAGAATGTTGAAAGCTACTACCTTCTTTTTATGAGAAAGAAGATATTGTGGGGATTGCTGGCTTCTCCCCACTACACTGCTCCCACTGTGAGATGTCACCTGGAGTGCTGTTCCCAGATCTTGGGCATCAAACATAGGAAGAATATGGACCTGCTGGAGTGAGTCCAGAGGAGGAACATGAATAAGATCAAAGGGCTGGAGCATCTCTCTTTTGAGGAAAGGTTGAGTGAGTTGGGGCTGTATAGACTGAAGAAGAGAGGGCTTTTGGGAGACCTTCAAAAAATACCTAAAGAGGGTTACAAGAGAACTGGAGACAGACATTTTACAAAGGCATGGAGTGATGGGATAAGGAGCAATGGCTGTAAACTGAAAGGGAGAAGGATTAGATTGGATATTATGAAGAAATTCTTTATTGTGAGAGAGATGAGGCACTGGAACATATTTCCCAGAGAAGCTGTGCATGCTCCATCCCTGAAGTGTTCAGGGCCACAGTGGAAAAAAACTTTGAGTAACTTAGTCTAAGAAAGGTGTCCCTGTCCCATGACGAGATTGGAAATAGGTGATTTTTAAGGTCCATTCCAACCCAAATGAGTCTATGATTCTATGACTATTTAGCAAAATTCTGATCAGATGCAGTCAGTGCCAGCTCTTTCATTTAAGTCAAAAGAACAGCATGAATCAGAGTACAGTCAAGAAAAGACTGCTCTCTGCAAATATCTCTGGAACTTTAAATTTTCTTTACATTTTTTTCTCATAGCCAAGTAAAATCTCAATTTTCATTCATTTTATTGCAAAGCACATCCAGAAGTTCAAGGTGTTATTCAGTCTATTTCTTTTCCTCAGTTTTATCTGTAGAACTACTTATATATACATTTCAAAAAATATTAATATAAATCATATTATAGTTCACTCTTTTTCATGCTTATAAATCTCAGAAGTGGGGTCTAGAACCTTAATAGCTAACTCACTTCTTTATTATGCAAAATTCATTAACAGGGTTTTGATTTCCTCTATATGCTTGGTTTTTCACTTGTTTCTTTCATTGCATCTATTATCTAGTAAAACTAAAAATACATGAATGTTAGATGAGGTACCATTTTTCTAGTGAGACTTGTAAATGAAATTACTTTCATTATACAGTGATTCCTCACCTTTAATTTATTTATGGAATTCTAAGAAATGTACTTGCCCTACTAAAATTCAGACTTTAATCATTTTTCTGTTCAGCTTAACAAGTGATTCCATACATCCAGAATCCACTTTCTGCTCTTTGCTGATTTTTTATCTTGCATGATTCTTATGAAAGCTCAGTATAAAACTGTCTTTCCTCCATGACAGTGTAAAATGTCATTTTTTATTGTGTTTGTTGTGTATGTTTAGTTGCATATGACATATTGCATGTGGTATGTTATGTATTTATTTATTTTAATCCTGATCATACTAGATAAGGAATTGATTTTTATGATAACATATTCTGAGAAGACATTTTAAGGGGGCTTGTCAAGTTTAGCTTAAATACCATCACATTAGCAAGAAATTTGCAATACTAGAAGAAATAATCCATTTTTCTGAGTCAATGTAGTCAGCAAAGAAATGAAAGAAGTGTCTTTCCTAATGCACCTATTCAATAACTTCTTTAAAGTCTTAGATTATCTGGTAATGCAAATAGCAAACTATTTGCAATAGTAATAACTGTTAAATAACTGTTTGTAGAAACCTGGTCTCTATGAAATTAGCAGAAGAAAATTCTTCCACATTTTGATTAACTTGCAACTTTGACAGATATCTAGCGGTTGAATTTTTTAGAACTACCTCTCAAAGCTAGACAGCATATCACAAGATGACACTGACTGAGACAAAATTTATATTATATGTAGCCCACTATTTTAACAGAAAATAATTTGCTATAAAGGGATAGTACTTCCAACCTTAACAAAATTCTTCATATTTCAGGATGGCATTCACAAAGAGATTTTCTGCATCAAAGCCTTCTTCTAGGTATACTAATATCAAATTCTTTAAGCACTGACATAGCATTTCTTCAATTGACAGTGATCTTATTAAATTTTAATTGAATAAGCCCAAATATGCAATATGCACTGCATTGAGTAAATATTTGCAGATATATATTTCTGGAATCTCTGTCAGAACAATGCAAATATCAGGGAATCATAAACTTATATGCTTGTATCTTTTCCAGATTAAAAGAGCATTCACTGCACAATTTCAGTTAATTCTTGATATACAATTCAGGGAGTTTCAGGTCTTTAACTAATGCGTTTACCAGTCTGTTATCCAATTGTAAATATGCTTGTTACTTTTCAGAGCAATCATTTGGTGATATATTTATTAATGTCTTTATACTAAAGAGCTTGTTAGACACACTGGGATAGAAGAGATATGTTTGCTATGTACTAGTGTAGCTTATCAAACATTTCTTTTGCCAATACCAATAAAGGCTGTAGGCCTTGTGCTAATCTGACAGTGTAAAGTCTTAGGATTTGTCTGATCTGGCCTTGACTTTTTAGATTTTTAGCTTTTGCAAAAGTATGTAGGCACTGCGTGAAGAAGTTGAAGTTGAAGCCCTTGAAGTTAAGCCACAATATTGACAACTCAGTGTGACATCCCTTCTAGTCTGTACTCCAGGAACACTGGTATTGTGTCAGCCTAGAATGCAGAGGGATTTTAGAAAAGACATAATTATTGGTAAGGCTTTTTTCACAATTTTTTTTTAAAAACCATTATTAAAGAAGCTTTTCTGTACTAATTTGTACTAAGACTGCATCTAAGTTATTAATATCTGTTTATTGGTTTTAATTAGTTTGTTAGGATTTTAAGTAATATGAGAAGTTGTTGGCTTTACATATAAGGCCTACTATATTTTTGATTCTTTTGATATGGTGGGTGTAATATTGGATGCATGCATATTAAGAAACTTGCAAATTCAAGATAGTTATTTGCATCCAGTAGAATGTGTGTGCACATTCCTAGAGTACAGGCCTAGAGTATGGAGTGGAATTTGTGTGCACATTCCTAGGCACTGGCCTAGTGTGCATGGCAGCCTTCTGAATATTAGCATGACTTAGATTGTAGGCATGCATGAAAAGGAGTGTTTCAACAGGGAGGGTAATGTTCTTCATTAACAGTTTGAAATTGCCCTAAATCAAACAAAGTAGTAGAGGGGGCTAGATTGACAATGTTTTATCTAGAACAAATCAGAGAGAGGTCACAATTATTTGAAGACCATCTTAGAGAGGAAACTAAGGATGTTAGGTTTTCTGCCTAGACTTGTTCACAAGGATATGTTAACACATCTACTTTGTTCCTTGCAGAGCTCAATTTGGCATTTGCTGAAGCCTCTGAATATAATCTTGACAACAGCTTCAGTCCACAAAACCCCTGAAACCATGCAGACAAACCTACATTCTCTGTATACCCCTTTATATCCATTTACCTTGAAGTCCTTGAGAAGTACAAAAATTATCTCTCTCAGATTTTAAACATAGGGAAGTAAAGACTTGAAAGGTATGATTTTGACCAAGATAATGCAATGGCTGTTGCAGAGGTCTGACCTAAGCAGTACTCTATGAGGATTCCTTTTAGGATTATTTAAAAAGAAAAATAGCATAGAAGTTATGTTATTATTTTCATTATGTATCCATGTTTCGATATTGCCCAGAACTCAATTAAAATCAGGCCCCATTATATGAGCACAATCAAAACCATATATCAGAGAAAAATTTCTGCCATATAAATGAAAATGTCATTAATTGTGCTTTTCAGTGCTGCATATACAGCCTTGTGATAATTTCTACCAAGATTATTGTTATTCATAAGTGGTCAAGCCAGTAACATTTCTAAAATGGAAGGTTTCATTATGAAAGGATAAATGTCATTCTTTTGCTTACAAAAAAGCAGCAAAGAGAACCAGGTCAGGCAATGCTACTTCAGAGAATTGTCTTTCTAACATGATTATTTTTATTATTTGTAACCAAAAAAACAGCTTTAATTATCTGCAATCAGAGCTGTTCATAATGCTTGTAATAAAGATCCACTGGACCTGAGAAGATTTTAACACTTTAGAAAAACCAAGCATGCATTCTGTGTTTGTGGCTTTGGCAAACGTTGACTCAAATGTTGCAGTACCCTAACAGGCATTATGTAGAATATACATTACCTCACTTACAATTTTTTGTTCATTTTTAATTGATTGTCTTACATATCCTCATCCTTCTCCATAAATCTGCTCAGTCTCTCTGCTAGATCTCTTCTTTTTCTACCTTCACAGACATCCTGCTTTTCCCTCTAACAGCTTTATGCCATTTGCTCTCAGGCTTCCTCCATCTTCCAAATCCTGTCTTGTTCACTCCACAGAACTGTCTGAAATTCAGCAAAGGCAAACGCAGGGTCCTGCACGTGGGGAAGAATGACCCAGTGCCCCAGGGCTGGCTGAGGGCTGACCTGCTGAGGAGCAGCTCTGTGGAGAGGGATCTGGAGTTGGTTCCTGGTGGACAACAGGCTGTCCATGAGCCAGCAGTGTGCCCCAGGTGCCAAGAAGGCAAATGGAATCCTGGAGTACATTAGGAAGAGCACTGACAGCTGGTGAAGAAAGAGAAAAAGAGAGAGAAGAAAATTAAATAAATAGATACTTTTTAAGGAACATGGACTGCATTCATCAAATGGTAGATCTGCTGTAAATTACTAAGCTAACTAAATTTTTTTTAAGCTTTCAGCAGAGACTCAACTGGCATAGGAACAAATACATTAAAAATGCACTGATTAAGGAGCTCTTTGTGTGTTATTCTAAACATCATCACTTGGAAATCCTGGAAGCATCATTTTGACCTGAGAGGGATCACACATTCCTCTCATGCTCTCAGAAACTCAAGTACTTCCAATGTAGTTCCTTCTTATTTTCTTTCTTTGGATCTCCAGTTCAAGCTTTCTACAATGAGTTATGTGCAGCATGATTTCTACATCAACCATTAACAGTGCTCACAATTAAATCCATTTCTCAAATTTTATTTAGTACAGTCTTAAAGCAATGTTTCCTACTGTCAACAGAGTGGCCACTCATTACGTATTTAACATAGAAATAAAAGTTTTTTTAGTCATCACAATTTTTTTTTCTATCAATTTAATTTGAATAAGGGCTGGGCAAGTGAGCAAGATGAAAACCTAAATCCAGATGATCTTATTGATTAGAGAGATCTGACCCCCAAACTAAGCTTCATTAATTATCCTAGCTTCCACTTCAGAAAGCAGAAATCCAAAAGTTTTAATTACATTATTTCACTACATGAAGCATCAATATAATTTATGATGTCTATATAATTACAGACTCATTAACTGCATGCACTCTTTACTGTAACAGGTACAGTGTCTTCAGTTTATACATGAAGATGCAAATTAGGAGTAAATATAATCCTAGGAGTGTCTAAATGGAAGGATTGTTAAAACTGTACAGTGATGTCTGCAACACTAATCCAGACGAAGGGGAAAGCCTGTTAAGAAGCCTATTTAAGGCCTCAGGTTTCTTGCAAATCAGTTTTCAGAATACCCCACAAATTCTATTGATTGCATCCACAAGACAGAGGCACCTAAAACACCAACCACTAGATTCTAGTGGATTTTCTACACTAGGAAAATGTACTAGACAATGTTTATTGCAAGGTTTTACAGAAAAGATATTCTAGTTTTTTTACTTGAAACAAGAAGATGTAAGATTCGATGTGTGACTGAAGTGCACATTCACAACTGAGAAAATTGAAGGGGGAGGGAAAGAAATCCAAAACACATAAGTATCTCTTTTACTTTAAATATTTCTTGAGTCTGTAATACACACATTCATCATTGATTATAGGGTGTAAGAACCAATTCTAAACACCTTTTCAGACAACAGTACAGCCAAATCCAGGATCATAAAGGTTTTTTTCCCACCATCTTGAAGTGTATTCATAGTAAACTGCTTTTCTTCTGTTATTCTACTTTCTAGATGTTGAGAATATATCTGGCTCTAAAGAAGCCTTACATCTTCTTGCTGAAATGTCAAATGATCTGTAAACATGTTTTTGTCTTTGAACACAGACTTTTCTGTATTTATTTTAGGTGTATGGTGGCTCCAGCAATTTAAATGTCATTAACATGATGTGATATCTGATGATTATATATTTGTTGATTTCACAAAAATGTGCAATTGCCCATGCAGAAAATGGTTATGTGAATTTTTTTATACTGAACAAGGAAAAAAGACACTCATGAAAGACCAAACAGGAGCATGTAGCTCTTGGAAATAGACATAAAATAGTATAAATATAAAATATGTATACTCCTTAATGGAAATGCATGTGAATTTGCCAACTGAGAAGAGACAGAAAATGGTCCTTAAGCAGAGATTATGCTTCAACCATCCATGAACATTTGAAAGCAGCCTAAAATCAGTCATTCTTCCTCTACCTCAAATCCTGTCTTTCCAAAGTGCTTGCTTAATTGTCCAGTGGATTTCACCCAAGAAACCAGGACTGTTATATAGAAAGTTCAGAAGGCAAGTATCTTTACAATCTTAAGCTTCAAATACATTAGCAGGTAAATAACAATGCCTAAATACTGCTGAGCAATTCACCAGATTAACTCATCTAACAATTCATATTTCAGGCTATCTAAAAACATATTGAAGTTTCTGCTCTTAAAATAAGTGGTCCTTTGAACTACCACTTTATTTACCATCCTAATTGTACCATCCACTAGTAAAATTGCACAATCCTTACAGATGCACATACACTTCTTTGGATTTGTTGGTTTATTCTATGTTTCTGTGTACAAAATGAAAATAAACAAGAAAACAAGCTAAAAGCCCAATCTTTTTGTAAGTGCATGCAGTAATTGCCATTGGGCATCTATGAGGACTTGGACAAGGGAATCAAAGGCAAAATAAAATATTGTTAATATGAATTAGGTATCAGACTTGCACAGGCCGTACCACTACCTGGTTTTCATGCCTGAATACAGCCAAAATACCATCCACACTGACAATAGGATTGTATATTTCAGCCTAACTATTGACTTCATAATGTAAAGTTGTCACTAATTCTTCTGTATATTTATAATATTTATTTTTTAATTCTTTTTAAGGAATTTTTTCCAAAGTTTAGCTGCAGTCACAATTTGGGGTTTTCCAGGCCAATTTCAAAATATTTTTCCACACATTCTTCCTTGTCTCTTTTATAGCCTTTACTCTTATGTTGTAAGCCGTGCTTGTTGTGCTGGGATTTTTATTAAGAAGTTAAAATGGATAGGAGCTAGACCTGAACTCAGTTTCCACCACTGATTTAGTTTCTGTTCCAATCTTTTGATGGAGAAGTGTACCTCAGCATACAGCCACTGCTTCATTCCAGCTGCCAGGAACACAGTAGAAAATTAAACTGGAGAAGTTCTTTGATAGTTTCAGACATATACTTTAAACATTTCAGTCCCTCTTAGACACTCTAGTGAAAGCCCCAAGGCCTGAAAGCAACTGTTGGGAGCTGAAAGTAAAAGAAAGCACTTTCTAAGTAAGAAGCAAGCCTTTCTTACACTCAGTGCAGCAGAATGCCAATGGAATTACTTCATCCATTAATGGGTAAGTTTTGTTTCCTTCCCAAAGAGAGACTCATCCATGTGAAAATTTCTAAAAAGGCTTCAGACTTGCTTTTAAACCTTGTGCTCACATTATCTGTCTTCATATTTTACTATTCAATTTGTGAATGTGACTGACTATGGTCACAAAATAGTGAGTGCACTACTACCACAGAATAAGGATCAGCTAACCACAAAAAAATCTCAATAATTGTTATATTTAAATAGATTTTTATTTATAAATATCATAACTGTAAGAAAACCAAGAAAACTAAGATCTATTTATGTATATACATTTGCACCTAATTTGTTTGCTTTAGGTAAAATTTTCTTAGAGAATCAACTCAACCATTTCACCTGCAAATATGTAAATCTGAGACGTCAAACTACTGAGATGGAAGCATCACACCACACCATCAGCATTCTATCAAATATGTAGTGAAACTCTGGCTCTTAAAGTCTTCATTTAATCGCATGCTAATAGTAACAAATAGGATGCAAATAAGCTGTTCTCCTTCCTTACATTTCAGTATACTTTTTAACATGGTGTTCTTGCTGTGAAAGCACCAGACACTCACATCTACTGAACTTCCTTCTTAACCCCAGATTAGGGTGAGGAGGAGAAATTAAAACACTAGAGTTAACTAAAAGCTGAAGAAGGTTGTCTGGACTTGCAGGTTTCAATCAGAAACAAAATTAATGTTGCAAAGAAAAAAGTCCAGTGACTGATGTGGAGCCTGCAGAGCCAGTGCTGAGTTTGGCATGATAAATGTGCTGATACTACATGGTTTACCAGTGTCCAGCCTCTTTGGTCTAATCCAGCCCATTAGAAAAAATGTATCTACTCAAGGGTGCTAGAAACATTTAGACATTCCTGGACAAAGTTAGTGAGATGCTAATGTCACATGAGATAAAAAAAAAACAGAGCAGCTCTCCTGTTCTTTAGAATAAAACTGCCAGATGTACTTCTGATTGGAACTTTTGGTGTTATTTAGTTCATGGAAGAGAAATGCCACTTTCTACGGTACATGGAAGCCACTTTGGCTTGTGGTAGTATTTGCTGTGCCTTGAAAAACAGCAATAACAGTCTGGACTATCCTCACTAGATTTCAGAGCCTCCCAACTTATGGTTTCTTCGTGGTATTAAGATGGTCCATGTAACTGTATCCATACCTGAAAAAAATTATTATTCATCCTCTCTACAGACAGAAAGGTTGCACAGTAATACTGTCAAAATCTCCCCTGGCTGTGTTGAGATTCATGCAACACGTCAAATGCCACCGAGGAATTGGCTGCCTGTTTTCATTTGCCCATGAAGAGCTGCTTCATCTGTCTTTGAACTATGTGGAAACAAAATCACTGTTTGGTTTAGCAAGTCTCTTCAGATGTACGCCATATGCATTATTTAAATGCATTTGAATACTAGTGACTTTTCAGAAGATACAAACACACAAAGATGTGCATCAGTTTCAAAGAAAAGTGAATTTTAGTTTTGAAAAATTTCATCTATTTTAAGAACATCAATGTATTTCAACATACTTTTTTCAGCAATGCTATTGACATACCATGAGTCATCATCAACTTTAAAGGTATTGTCTTTTTACTGTCTGTGTGTACATGTCAGTTACCCTTCTGCCATTAATTTCTTCACACAGAAAAAACTCATAGCAGACATATCAAGAATGGTGGGCTAATAACTAATAAAATAAATGTATCAGTGAGTGAAATGGAAAAACAGCAGCTAATATTTAGTTAATTCAAGCTCAATTCTCCAACCACTTGTATCTTATTTAAAGCTGACCAAACCACTGTCTACGATTTTGACAAGAGTAAATTAGGACATGTTCCCAACTAAAATTAATAGGATGCCAATTCTGTAAATGACATCAAAGACTTCTCTGCTTGCAAAATAAATAAGTCCCACTTCTTTAAAATTGCTTTGTGGCAACTCTGGATTTACAACGATCTTTTTCTTGATTGTAGCTCAATGTTCCTCCTGTTGTACATCTTAATCAAATTTGCATTATTTACTGAGTTCATATTTACTGTCTTTTCTTTCAAATTGAAGAGAAAGAAGTGATGGTAGGATGGCTCACAGGCAGCTGGGCATAAGCCTTGCCATCCTTTTAAAATAGAAATACAGAAATGAAGCATGCATGCCATATACATTTGAATGCCACTACACAGTCTTTTCCTGCCTTCTTTGTATTTTAGATGTGACTCTTGAGAATGACCCTGCATTGTTGCTACTTGGGATTGTAACTGGAATTTGTACAATGTGATTCACAAAGTGTGCTGTCCTAGGGTGACTAAACAGGACAGATGCCCAGGGGAAAATAATTTCCCTTGATATCAAAAATACCTCAAGCTTTCTGCAGTATTGTTGCAGAAAGTTTACTGTGATGGACTTATCCTCTTCCCTATCTTCTGGTAATATCCTGAAAAAGCTGTTACACTACATGCCAATTGTACACATAATCAGTGTGGGCAACTTGTTTGCAGACTGCCAATCTGTCCATCAAGTCTATGAGGCATAAAAACAAGGGCACAAAAGCAGCTCAGATTCAGTGCAGTTTGCTTAAAAAGAGACATAGGATCTGTACTGGATCTCTTTATGAAGCTCAGAAACACAACCACCTTGTGCAAAGGGAAAACAAAAAAAGGACACTAGAAAACAGCCAGGCAAAATTTATTTCTTTGTATGAGAAAACACAGTTGTGGCTGTTTTCATCAAGATACAAATCTGCTAATGTAAGATCTTTGTTCTTTATCTCTTAAATTACAAAAGGAAAAAAATCCCACATTAAAATATCACACATGAAAAGGACAAAAATGTTGTAATAGAATTCTGAACAAAGGTTGTAATAGAATCTGAATAGAGTCTGAAGAACTTAAAAACCAGCCCATAAAAAAAAAAAAATTATTTTCTTTTTGTTGATTTATACCTTCTCTTAAAGAACTTTAAGTTTGTATATTTTCTGGAAAACTCTATTATTGTCCAAAAATTATCCTGTAGTTGTGGTAAGCTCTGGCCAAGCCAAGTCATATATTGTATATGCCCACTTGTAATAACAATGTGCTACCTACGTGATGAGCAGATGGATGTTATTCCCTGTAAAGGATGCATCACTGACTTGTCCTGGTCTTACATTGGAGGGAGTCTGGAGTAGGGTTGTAATACTGCACAGCACAATGGTTCTTTTTTTTTGCAAGGATCCTTAAGTCAATCTGGGATTATGATAAAATGCATCTGTTCTTTGGGGATTGGCAAAGAAATTAAAAGTGTAGAAGAGGAAAAAGAAAATTCATTCTTACATTCATATGGTGGTTTTTTTTTTGGACTAAAAACTCATCCTTGGGTGAGAAGTTCAGCACACAGGACTATGGTGCTGGCTGTGTCTGTGTGTTTGCAAACACATACGAAAGAACCAAGCTGTCCCACTTCTTCATACAGATGGATATGCTTTGCTGCAATCATTTCTGTGTTAAGATGCAACCTATTACTCCTATTGTGGCCAGCTGCAGAGTTCATCTGTGTTTTTGACTTACAAGCTGTTGAAACCTACAAGAAAGACTAAGGATGGTGTACCAAAGCAACACCTCTAATCACAGCTGGACTGAGTGGGTGCTGCTGCCACGCTGCCATGTGCTGAGGGACTGTGAAGAAGTCAATGATGATTTAACAAGGTAGAAGGGAGCTATGCAAAGGAAGAGAAGTATTGTAGGAGCCATACATACAGCTTACACTTGGAGGCAGCTGGGCTTATTGCAAATGCATGCTGAATACACATTTTCCACTAGTGATGGACTGATCTAAGACCTCATGGCAGTTGCTTTATTCTCTCCCTGTCCATTTTGAAGGACAGTGTTGCAATGCCCCGGTACAGATGTGCTACAGGTTTGTAGATGGGATGGGAGGTCACAAGTGTTTTAACAGTACATAGTTTTCTCTCAGCTGGAAAAGTTCATGCATCTCTCTGTAACAATCCAAGGTCAATAATATATTCCCCAACAAGGAAGATATGAACGGAAACTTGCTACAAGAACTCTACATCTCTCCTGTCTGACTAGCGAGGAAAACATCTTTCATTTTGTAGAGGAAAGATTATTCTATAAGCATTCAAACATGTATGATGTAGAGATGTTTGGATACAGAAATATCACACACTTTGGGAAAATTATCATTTTTTGAAGAGACAGAAATAAGAGAAAAGGCTTGGGCTTCATTTGCATCCCTTACAAGTGAAAAAAAAAATTGTATCAGAGCTCTGAACTACCAGTGTTCTCAACAGCAAAAGTTCTTTTGAAAGCCAATAGAGACACAAAATTGAGTACTGTGGTTTTGTGAAGAGAAATTAAATTTTCTACTTAGCTGATGACACTGGTCTTCCTTGTGCTTGTTGACAAAAAAATCTTTGAATACTAATTTCAGAGGTGAAAGATCACATTAGGATACAAAGACTTAGCTTTATTCCTCAAAGTTTCTTAGTCCAGAACTGACGAAATATATCAGCTCAAATCACATAGAGCCAATGTTTTGATCAGTGAGTATCCCATATCTGTGAGATATTTCAGCAGGCCACAAAAAAAGTTTCAGATTATCTGAGTTCCAGAAGCATCAGAATTTCATATTGAGAAGCTCATGTACAGTGTGACATTATTAAATACCCAGGAATAAAGGTCTTTTTCTGTCTGTATGTTATAAAGCTGTGTCTTCTGCAGTAGTTTATATTCTACTTCATGGGCTAGTATGATAGGAAGCCCACCTTCTGTTCAGGCAGGTGGTGAAATTAAGTTAAAAACACAAAAGAGGCTTTGTAAAGTAGTTAGCAGAAAAAGGAGGGGGGAAAAAAATCTCTCTTTTTTTTTTTCATGGTACAATAGCATCTTTCACTTCAGGACCTCAAAGCACTTTAGAAGCACTGTAATTAAGCTTCCAATCTCTCCATGTTATATAAAAGATTTTTAATGCCTTTTAGCAAGAGAAGAGATTAAAAATGAGCAGGAAATAAACTGGTGTTTGCTCATTTAATTCATAATGAGAGGAAAAATATGCACAGCTTAATAATTGCTTTTATCTTAATTGTTCATAAGGAGCAATCTTTCTCCTTCCCACCCTAATTATGGAATAGGCATGAACCAGAGTGTGAAAAGCTGTAGAGCCTGGGATCACCCATAGCATGACAGGTTAATTCCAGAAATGCTTTCTTCCATATATCTTCCAACATTTTATAGAAAGTCTCTTCATCCACTGTTTTCTTCTGATTTAGTGTTTCAGTATACCTTCCTTGACATATTTTTACTCTTTCAAGTCTGTTGATTCTTTTTTAATATTACGTTAAGATCTCAACAGAGAGGAAGGGGAAAAAATGTGTTGTATCAATCGCAGAATAAAGAATTTAGTGTGACATAGTCCTCATTCAAGACAAAACATAAACATTGAAATAAATGAGAGGAAAATGAGAAACAGCAGCACTTCATGTGGTTATGAAATATCTTGAAACTAAAGCGTGAGCTGAAATGGTTTTGTTGTCCTAAAGAACATTTTGTCCTTTCCTCTGCTCTATTATCTCAATAGTCTACTATGAAATCTGCTCAGCAGGGAACATTTTTATGTCAGAATGCTGTATTTTTAGTCAATCAATTGGCCCTCTACCAGGGCAGAGGGTTAGCTGCCTTTCAAACTGGAAGAGACATCTGCAGCCAAAAGAGGAGTCTCTCCATTTATCCTTGGCAACAGAGGAATGACAGTGCCTACCTTTGAGCACTGCAAGTTCAACGTCTGCTAGCAGGGGTCAGGAAGCATTATCTCCCATCACAAAGTGCACACAGAAGTTCAGCTCAAAGTTACCCACAGTCTTTCAGGAGCAGTTTGTGGATGTTCTTTATTTTTCTGTTTCTGCACCCAACACACCTATTTGGGTGGTTCTGGGTTTTTCACTCTCTGTGTGTGCATGTATGTTTGTGAATGTGTGTTGATCTTTCATGCCGCAAGACCCCAGCAGAGGAGCTGTATCTGTGCTATGATTTTGTAAAACACTGGACACACTGGGAACTCAGTGGAGTTCTCTTACTCCTTTGGTGTAACAAGCCATTATTTTAAACTAGTAGGAACAGCGACAGTATAAAATTATTTTAAGTCACTTCAGCACCTTAAAACCTCCTCAGGAAAAAGGCTCATCTGTAGCTATTGCATGCTGGTTTTTACCTTTGATACTATAGCAATCTAACCCCTAAACAATAACAGAGGGTTCTCTACACCTTAAAAAGAAACATCTCCTCTGGGCACACCACTCTTCTTGTGACTGTCTGTGAAGTGTCTGTTCTGTGAAGTGACCCAGAAAACGTAAAAAGTGCCAGCTTCTATTTTATGCTCTACAACTGTCCTGTCTCCTATTATGAGACCACGAATATATGAAGTGCTTTGTGTTTGTTTGGCTTTCTTTTCCTATTCTGATTGATTTAAATGCATTTTACAGTTAATAACTACATAAAATGAATTTATTCAGTGGTAATGGACCAGCAGCAGCAATACCTGTGACTCAGCAGAGATGGGCAGTGAACTAGAACTACCTCACAGCCCTGTTGCAATAAAGGGATCCAGTGGCTGGTCCAGCTTCTTTTTCAGATCACTTCAATGAGAGTCACGCAACACTGCTGTCACATGCCAACAGTTTCTGATTTTTTTCACTTGACACCTTTTATAGCTGGGTTAGCCAACACTCATTCTGAAACTGGATACCCTGAGAATCTATCAAGGGAAACTGATGCATGACAAGACATTTAGTTCACATCAGAGCACAAGGACATATACACCCTTAAATTCATCAGTGTTCCATTTTTAGTACATGACAGTTACAGATTTACGGTGCTTCTCATGTATTGTTTTTCATTTATGTAAAAGTAAGCATACTTAGCATTTTATATATTCTGTCTATTATTGCTTTGTGGCACAATCATTAGAATGATTTACAACTGTATTAAGTATATTTTATATTTAATCATGACATAAACAGGGAGGCTTGCAATGATCACTGGAAGATTGTCTTAATTAACTACACAACTTGGCCTGTGTAAGTCTCAGTGCATCCAAACACAGACTTACTGGTGACAGTTTGCCTTGCATCAAAGTCAATGTCAGGACTTCTGCTCTCTTACCCAGTAAATCAGAGAGACAAAAAGCAGCATTTACTCATCCAGCAAACGAAAAGGATCAGCTTTGTGAATGCCCATTTTCACTTATGAAACATATCCCTCCAAATCTGTTTAATATATCTGGAGTCTAGTCCTCCTCTCACTGATGTCATGATAAGCCATGAGTCCCCAGTGAAATCTGTAGGGTTGTAACAAAATCAGAATGGCTCCATGCTCCCTTATTCTATTCTCATTTTGGCAGATTTTACAGTGTGTGTGTAAGTGCCAAGTTCAATGAATTTTCTCCCCATTTCCATTCCCATAACTGATATCTCCACCTTGCCTTTGGGGTGATGTATCAAAAGATAAATTAAATAACATATCACCCCTAGCTAACAGAGATATCTTTGTGGGTAGGAAAGATAAAGTTGCTGCACCACCAAGCAATTTTTTTTGCTGGACAGGGTGGGTTCTGTGTGTGCCTGTGCGTGCATGTGCACGTGTGTGTGTGTGGACTCCTCATTTGTAACCTTGTCATCTCAACATCTTAACATTCTCTCTGCAAATACAGATGAAAACTAGCATATCAGTAACAGAAAAAGGCTCATTTGCATGAAGAATGGCAACCTTATCAAGTTCTTAACAGCCCTATGTGATCCATTGAAGTGTATTTGAAGTACCACCCAGGTGCCTAGAGAAAGGAGGGCCCTAAACTGTCAAATCACTTGCTGCAGTAAAAATAGGTGAAGAAGATGATTGAATGCAGTTGCTTACTAAATTCAGCTGAGTCTAAATGCAGCTGGAATGTGAATGAATGATAGAAATCTGTAAGGGAATGGGAGCCACCCTATCACCTACCATTGAGAATGGGGTCAACAGAGCACAAAACCTAAAAATCCGCAGATGGATTTAACTTGCCATCAGTGTGACACAATCTGAAATAATCCCTTCTGTCTAGATTCTACATTACTGTTTTGGGGTTTTTTCCTTCAAAAAGATTGATTTCCATACCTCACATAATTAAATATAGAAACAATAACCAGGATGATGAGAATTGGGATTTTTGAAAAAGCCTGGAAAAAGAAGGCTCCAGGGTGACCTACCTGTGGCCTTCCACTACCTGAAGGGAGCCTCTTAAAAAATTAAGAGAGGCTTTTAAACTCCCCTTGCTACGGGGTGTTGAGGATGGTTGTAGCAGCAGTTGCAGGGTGTGGTTGACTAGTAAATTTGGGGGGTTCCTTTGTGTCTTTGGTGCTCGTTATGGTTTATTTAGGGGGGATATTGGTAGTGTTTGTTTATTCAGTGTCATTGGCGGCGGATCCCTACATATAATAATAGGAGGACTGGTTTAAAATTGAAAGACAGTATGTTTAGACTAGATATTAGGAAAAAATCCTTTATTATGAGGGTGGTAAGACATTGAAACATCTTTTCCAGAGAAGCTGTCAATGGCCCATGCCTGGAAATGTTCAAGGCCGGGTTGGATAGGGTTTTGAGCAACTTAGTCTAGTGAACTTTGTCTTTCACTCAGAATGTTCTATGACTTTATGACATTAAAAGTTCATGGCTATTTTATTTACTGGTGGGATTTTACTCTAAACTGGACTACAGCTGAGATTTACATCTTTCAGTAACTCACTTTATATATATAAAGTATTGTAAAGAGTACATGCATGTTTTCTACCATCAGGAAAATGATACAGGCAGGATGCTCACAAATGAGCTGTCTTCTCCCCTCCTTTTGCTGTTAGTCACAGTGAATATAGGACTGATCAAGTTCTAGGTCAGACTCTGCAAATGGATTCAGTTCACAAAAAATATCAAAGCTGAGTTATTTTTTACTCACTAAAAATGCTAACCAAAAACCTCATTAAACATAGAAATATCACATATTTAAATGATATTATTTGACTGAATGACTTTTTTGTTGTTTTTATGAAGGTCACCCTGCTTGGCACACAAAAAGGTTTTTATTTTAGAAAAAAAATAGCTTCCATACATCCATATTCTGTTTAATTCTTTTTGCTTCCAAAGGCATATTAAGACTCCCAAGGAAAAACAAGAATTTACCTAAAACTAACTGAAACAACACTAGTAATTTTAGCTCAGACAGACTATAAGACAAAATGAAGAACTCAAATGTTACTGCATCTGTAGTAAGAGAAATGTAGGTGATCAATTTTATTGTGTATACTCAGTGAAATAAATAAAGAAGCAAAAGTATAAAAGCAGAGACATAGTGCATCTTTATACTCCGTCCAAAGTATTTTAAAAGTAGTAACACATAAGGGTTAGTTAAAATGTGTTGATTAAATGAATTCACACAGGAAACATACATATCTATAAATCTGTGCGTATGTGGAAATAACTAAACCTACACAAGTATTTAGGCATGTCTGTGTATTCATAAAGGAGCAAGAGAAGAGGAATAGGGCTTGCAATTATGTGTTGTCCCTTGGTAAATGAAAGCCTAAATCCCTGTGAGTCCTGGTTCTGACAGCACAGATGCACCCACTGGTCATCTGTGGCAGAAAGGTGTCAGTCCTACCTTCTTTGCTGGATGTGGTTCCAAGAAGCTGAGGCAATCTGAAGAACAGCAATTAGAGATTCAGAACCACCTACACGAGTTTCACTCAGGCACCCTTACCCTGGTTTCTTATTGACCTTTGCATATCATACCAGAAAAAGGGGAAAAATACGAGACTAGAAAACAAGCAAGCCAGTAGCTTTTCATGTTTTGGGTTTGTTTTCCACATGTGTATGAATATTTCAAATGAGTGAGAAAAGTACTTTTGCAGTCCATCAAAAGAAATACAGTATATGTTGGTTTTGATGCAGAAGACATCACCTTTTGAGAGAGTTATCTGTAATGTCATCCGTGGATATAGCTCAATCAATATGTGCTTGAATGGTTACAGTCTTGTTAGTCATGTCATACTGCTTCACAGTCTTTGGAAAGTCCCTGTACCTCTGCAGACCATGATAGATTGGTCTGTCACATGTGCTAGCCTGCATTGCAGTGATCTTGCTTCCTACCTTCATCCTTCCTCTTCCACCCTCTCCCTCCCTCCCTCCCTCCTCAAGCCATTTCCATTTGACTTTCATGGCAGCCATTCGTTGTATCAGCAGCTCCCCTTTAATCAGAGCCCTGCTTCCATCTGAAATAGCTGGTTAAATGACTGAGGGTCCATTAAGTGAATTATTTCAAGCTCTTGCCCCTTTCACAAATCTGCCCCTAAAGCAACACAGCAAGTAATAAATTTGAAGCACCTCTCAGTGTGGCGAGGGAAGCAGACTGCACTTTACAACTAGCAATTAGCCTTAGGGCTTCACGTATTTTTCTTTTCTCACCACAAATGAACGCACTTGGGTTTTTTAAATTTTTGTTTTGTTTCTTTTGGTTTTTAAAGGAAAATAGAGACCTTTTCCAGGATTGAGTGTCGGAGACTGCTAGCATGTATTTAATATTCTATTCCCTAGTTTATAACATCCTAATATGTGGTGATATTCTGGAACAATTTCTATTAACTCAGTGAGGTGAAATTATGGGAAATTATGATCCAACAATGCCAAATATCAAAATAGATTCAATGCCATCTCCATAAACATGTTTCCTCCTACCCACTGAGGTTCACATAACTTTAGGAAATGCTGGGGAGTATAGGACAAGTATGTACAAGGTAGTTTAGAGAATTAATCACCCTGTAATTTTAATAACAGAATTTTTGTGCTGTAAGCATAGACATAGCAGCCATGATAACACCTAGGAGTATGTGAAAGAAAATCCTTTTTACCTGTACAATGTCATACAGTTAAGATGCTTGATCTCAAACAGTAAAATTCAGAAAGAATCACAGACTATTTTCTTGTCTTTTCAGTATATCATGCTGTGTGTGAAATCTAAGTTACTTCACTACCTTCTTGCTTGCCATTCAAATTTGTCACTCTTCTTACCCGTTTTAATGGAAATTACTTTGAAATTTTATTATCCAGCTCACCAAATTTCTATCTGCTTTCTCCTATACCCTCTCCCAATTTTCTTTCTTTTTTCTCTCCCTTGGGACTATGCATGTGGGAAGAATTTTTTTAGCTCACTTTTCAGCTTCATCTTGTAGTACATTTTATTTTCTGGCTTTTTTTTTTTTTTTCTTTCCCTGCTAAATATGTATGCCTTGTGATGCAGCTTTTATCAGTCTCACATGTACTGTTGCTATTCCTTATTCCTGATCATCTGTTTATATGTCATCAAGTGCACCATGTGCTCTTGGCAGAACATCTGCAATTACTAGATAGTTTCTCATCTGAAAATGCAGGGTGTTACCATCACTGATATAATTGAAGTGAGCTATGGTTATGGACTGTGATTAGGTGTTTTTTTCTATGACAGAGACTATAAGGGAAACAAGAAATGTGGGCCTGCACTTTTCTGAAAAGAGAGAGGAGTTTTTAGCAAGGCTCAGCCAAGCGTAGAGTAGGCATAATATGCTAGAGACTTCAAATTTTATTGTCATCAGAGAAGAAGCTGTCCATATAAATGAGACAGAAAGGAATTTGATTTGGTACAATGGTTAGTATTTGGTTGTGCAATAAAGGTGAATAGAAAAGTGGCTGTTAATTTAGGAGGTATTCTTCACAGTAGACAATGATTTATTTAGAGAAATACTGCTCAATCTCAAATAAATTGTGGTTTAGGGAATACAGATGCTTCTCTCTACTCATACTGGAAGTCAGTAGCCATGGTCACTTTTTGTAAGTGGGATTACTATTTTTGGTAAATTGTGCTATTATTGCTTTCCTTTATTACCAAAGAACCAGTGGAATTTAGTAAATGCCTCTTAGCTGATAGCTATAGATACTGTTTTAAACAAAATAAAGTTAGATATTGCTGCTTTGGCTAACTCAAATAACTACTCACAATGGCAAAGTTCTTGCATTTGTTTGACAGCGAATCCCATATACATCATGTAGTTTTACCTCTGAAAATTTCTCCTAAAAATTGAAAAGAATAATAAGACAGTAGTAACTCTGGAGCAACTTGTCAGAAAAAAAAATCCAAACAAACATTGTGTTCCTTTTCATTATTTGTCACTTAAAATATCAGTGAACCAGTTTTTCCATCCTCTGCTGTACCAAGAGTTCATTTAATTTCGGGAAATTCTTAATGAATACCTGCTGCATCTGTGAAAACAACCATAGGTTTCATCTTAGATTACATCCTCAAAAAAATACCAGAAAAGGTTTAGTTATTAGAGAGCTTTAATCTGTATGAGAGAGGAATTTTGCTGGGAGGAAAGAGACTCACAGAAGGGCTCACAGAATTTCACTGAAGGAATCATTAATTTTGTTTTTGAACAGTGCTTTGGATACCTCTCTGAGTCCAACAATGACAATGGGGCACACAAGTGGTTGTTCGGCACTGTTATATTTCTAACATATGTTGATGCACAAGATAAATGATCTGTAGCAGACTTTTCTACATTCTTCCCAGTTGTTAATAGCTATGATTTAGCATGATCCAGACCACAGGTCTTCAGTAAGCTTTCTATCATTTTTATCTGGATGGAAGTTCTTTTCTGATGCTCTCAGCCCTGAGAGAACTCCCAGGTGGCTTTAAGGCTCCTACATCTCCCCGTCATTAATTGTAACTGATTAACTTTCTTCTTGTAACACATTCTTGATCAGCTCCAGCACATCATTCTTTCTTTCTTTCTTTCATGCAAAGACTTTTTTTTCCCTTATCTCAGTTAGAAACTGCAAGTGGCATGTGTGGGAGTAAAAAATTTCCTCTATGAACTCTTAAGCTTTTCTATACCTACTTAAAACTCCTTGCCTTTTAGAAAGCTTGTTTTCTACGCCTCGCTTTCCATCTCCTTTTTTCACCAATCTACTCATTAGGACCCAAATACAGTTTGATTATTTATAATAGAATTGGAAAACACACTCCTAGTATTTATCATCATCTCCTCATTGTCTTCTTTTCACTAGCTCCCTTTGATTTCTGAAATTACAGTGTTTGCAGGTCTGCCATGATTCCAGGCAATGGTGTGGTACCATTCCAGTTACCCAAGGTATCACCAAAAAGTTGCTGCTTTCATTCCATTGTCAAGCTAGCATTTCTGTGTTCTACCACTAAAAATTCCAATTTCTAAATATGATAATGACAGAGTACCTGGCTTCTACTCAAATTGGAGTAATTACTCCTTGACTACTGAAAATTATTCATTTGAATTCCCAGTGGATAAAGGAAATCCCCATCCATTGTTCTGAACAGTGGGCTTAACAATCAACCAGTATAAAATAGCTATTCACCTAAAACACTACTGAAAATCTGGAATATTTTATTGCTGTTGTATTTTCCTCAGTGCTGGGTAATTTCAGATCCAGCAGAGACTCTAATTCATAGGGAAATGAACTGTTGCTTCCAGTCCACACGTTATAAAACAGTTACATTGCAATCGTCTCCTTTCTGCTGCTTATATTCAAGACAGAATCCCAGAGGAACTACTCTCAAAAGAGGTGTTCCTAGGACACAGAAGGGAGAGAAGTCAAACTTTTTGTTAGGAAATGGAGTAGATGTACCTAGTGCAATGTCTCAAGGAAGAGACATTCTAGACAGATGTCAGAATTAAAAATAAAAACTGTTGTCAATCTAGCTACTCATTCTAAACGTGTGCTCAAGTAGTTCATGCCAATTAATACCAGCATTTGGATTGACAATAACAAAGTCCCAAGGAGATTTCCTTGTACTCTGCTGCTTTAAATTCAAAATGCCATTTAAGAGATAAAAAAGGGGCTTTGTTGGAGAAGAAAACATTTTAAAAAGTACAAAGCAGGTATAAAGAGCTGTGGTTCTCCTTGGATATTTTGCTAATCAATTCTAAACTTACTCAAGCTCTAAACTTACTCAAGCAAGCACTAAAGTCAAAGACAGTTTTGCCTTATGACTCTGCAGTTTGCCACTTCAGGGTCCCAAACCAGCTTAGATCCCCAGGACATTGTATACAAAGGACATTCACTCTGAGAGCTCTCACTGAGTGTGCCCTGCTCTACAGAAAGGCTTTTATTCATGAGGATCTCCTGATTCACCATCTTGTCTAAGTTAGCAAACAGACTGTAGATTTTTAACCCCTGAAAATCACATGAGCAGTGTGAATTTGAGGAAGTCAGACACCAGATATCCAGAAAGTCCAGATCCTACCCTCTTGCTTTTACCAAAATAGGCTGCTGTTATATTCAGACTATATTATATTGACTGGTTATATTCAGGCAACACTAATAGACACACAATTAATCTATTCATGGAGAGTTTTGCTCACCGTAAGTCTTAAAAACAACTAATCTTAGCTTCAAGAAAATTTTTGGTTTGTTGAGAGTTAAAGCACCATAAAGGTCATTCACAAACAAAAGACCATCATACTGGGGAAAGGCCCTCACCATGAGCCCCTCACTTTTGAACGTTTCTGATTCATGCCAGACCCTTGCTCTCTTAACTGTAATGGAAATTAAGATATTAATTTTTACTGCCACTCTGCATTGCTTTCTCTCATCTGGTATACTTTATGATAAACAGGCTTCCCTCAGACATTTCCCATTTGAAAGAAAGAAGCGAAGAAAAAATATCCTTTGCCTCCTTCAGGATTTTTATCTTTGTTAACACAACCTTACACTGTCCCCCTGAAGAACATAGGATTGGTTTTGTTGTGCCCTGCAGGGCTTCTGCATCCCCAGAATCCTAGGGCAATGGCAGTGGCAAGTTGGCACACTGTAGCAGAAATGTCATTTTTTAATTATGTGGTTCTAAGGGAATCGATTATCTACTGCTGAGATGCTGAAATCATACAATTTATCTCCAAGGCAGGTCTGTCTACAATCTAGAATATATATCTCTTGTCACTGCAGGAAAAAAGAATTAAAAGATGTTTTTATTTCTGGTGCCTTATGTTTATAAATTTATTATTTTAAGTTTTTCAAGCAGATTTGTGGGGGTAGGATGCTGAGGGGCAGGGTAAAAAAACTCACATTCTGATGCTTCTCCAGGTTCTCTTGATCTCCCTAGTAGATTGTCTAAGGTCAAAAGGGATCAAGCTGCCCTTCAGTCAGGGTGTCATACCCCTTCAAGGCAGGATGTCATTCACATCCTAAAGGGCTCATGTGCCAACCATAAACTAGCCTGTAAGTCATTGTGTTGAGAATTCCAGGTACCTACCTGCTGAGAGCACTGTAAAAGTTAGCACCAACAAAAGAGCCAGGCAACTTGTTTATCTTAATTAACATAAATACTAACCTCTACTTAACATTTCAGGGTAGGTATCTGCAGCAATTTGAAAGAATCTTTATTTCTTACACACTAGGTGTTGTCATTTGAATGAGTAATGATATATCTACCAGATTATTCATAATGACACTGAATTATTTCTCTTTCCTCCCTAAGGTATCAAAGTAAATCAAAGAGTTTAGTACATGTTGATTTTTTTTTTTTAATCTGCAAAATTCATTACACAAGCCACTCTGCGAAGCAGGATCTGAGCTGGCAGCAGTTCGTATCTATTAACAAAGAGGTACATTCCAAGTACTTTTAACACAATCCCACTCAGGCATATTTTGAATTAATGTATGCTTTCTGTATCCTAAAAAAGTTTACAGAAAAGTTGTAGGGGAGGACAGAGGGAAAGAAATATCAAATATCCCATCAAAAGTGTAATTCTTGCATTGCCCTCTAGTGCACACATGACAGCATGACACCTTTTTTTTTTAACTTCACACTAAATTGCTAAAATGAAGCCTTTAATGTCATTTGATGGTTTACTGCATTTAATTTTGACAGAAACATTATATACAGTTTGTTTGAAATGCCTTGACTTCACCAAACCCTTCTGGCAAATCTGACAAATAGTTTGATTCCTATTGCTGCCAGAAATGCAGGCCATGTCTTTTGGAAACTAAGAATGATTAAAAAAAAATCAGTCCTTCAAAACCACCTGAAATGAAGGACTTATGAATTAGAGGATACCTATATTGTTTACTACATGAGGGCAAAGTAAATTCTGCAGCAGTATGTCATTGGTCTGCATACACTTACTTTTAAAAGTGAGCTGCCTCCCCCACATACAGAAAGATCAGCACACACAAGAACACAGGAACCTGCACAATAGTTAAAGGGGACAGAGAATTCACATCACAAGATGAAATCTATCATAAAACATTGTAGAAGCAAACATTTCAGTAGCTATGGATTCAAATAATGCCTTGTTAATTAAATGCTTAGCCAGAAGCAATCTCTAAGTTTCAGACAAACCACTTGTGGCCCTATGAATAAAGTTAGGAACATATTCAATATATTTAGAAGCAGTAAATTAAGTAGACATTTCCTCTGGTTTCACATAACTTATCACAGAAAACCCATTTCTACCTGTAATAAGAGTCCTAGAAAAGGAAACATTTTATGAAATATTTCAGGAAAAAAAACACCAGGTTACTGTAAGGAATATTTTAGAAATCTCTTTTTACTGTTGTTACCTGCAAAATGCACTACTGTTACATTTTGGGTACTACAGTATAGACAATACTTTTGCGTTTCAGAGTTTTGAGGATCTTATTTCACCAGCTCTTCACCACATAGTCCTTAAATGCATAATATATTCAGAAGTTTTTATTTCTGGTCCACAAGATCATAGACAAGAAAATTAATTTTCTTCTCCACCTCTTCCCTGAGAAGTTGTGGACTCTCTATCCCTGGAAATGCAGGAAATCCCCATCCCTCTAGATAAGACTGGATGGGGGTTTGAGTAACTTGGTCACGTAGAAGGCTCCTTGTCCATGGCAAAGGGGTTTGAATAGTTTTTCCATAGATTGTGCAGAATGATTTGGGTTGGAGGATCACCTAGTTACCCTCATGCCACTGAAAGGGGCACTTTCCACTAGACCAGGTTTCTCAAAACCCCATCCAAACTGGCCTTTGAACACTTCCAGTGATGAGGCATCAACAACTTTTCTGGGCAATTTGTCTCAGCTTCTCACTACCTTAACACTAAAGAATTTATTTCCAATATTTAATTGAAAAGTACCCTCTTTCAGTGTCAAGCCCTGTCCTGTCACTACATGCCCTTGTGGAATGTCCCTTTCCAGCTTTTTTTGTAGGCCCCATTTAGGAACTGGAAGGTTGCTGTAAGGTCTCCCTGGAGCCTTCTCTTCCTCAGGCTGAACAGCCCCAACTCTCTCAGCCCATCTTCATGGGAGCCACCCTCCAGTGCTTTGATCATCTCCATGCTCCTCCTCTTGACTTGCTCCAGCAAGGAGGTCCATGTCCTTTTTCTGCTTGGAGCCTCCAGAGCTGGATGCAGCTACAGGTAGGGTTTCATGAGAGTGGATAAAGGGGCAGGACCATCTCCTTAGATCTGCTGGTCATGTTTCTTTTGGTGAATGCCCCAATACAGGCCAGATACCATCAAGCAATTTTTCAGATCTCTACAGAGAACATGGGGTGAAATTGCAGCACCTCCCCTTGTCACAGCTTTTGCTTTCATAGCCAAAGTCACACAGTAATCACTATAAAGTCTCATAATTTTTCAGATGCTATTCTCTCATGAAACTCTAAAATGTACTTGAGTGTAGGAGACCTAGTGCAAGCAAGAACACTTTCAGAGCACCAAGCACCTGGATAGAATAAAGATTTGAATAGCAGAGGAAAAGGAATGGGATACTATGAAGATACATGTCTGTAATTGCATTGTGTAAATGGGAAAGCATCTACTATCCTTATAGCATTAGTGAAAGCACAGCTGCCGAAAAAGCTCATCAAGTAAATATATTCCTGGCCTGAGTCCAGCATGATATGCAGTCTGCCACTACCAAAGTCAAGAAAAAAATTATACACCACATTAATAATGTCAGACTTTGATTACAGTGTGACACTGTGCCATGATGATAATGTTACCTCTGTATTTGCAGAGCAATCTTTTTTAAAGAGAACTTCTGGACAACTTTTGACAACTAATTTTGTTCTGACATCACCAGTAAATGCAGGATGCAGATGTTTTGTATGGAGTTGTTCCTGTAGAAAAAACTGCAGTAATAACACTACCTCACCAATTTAATTTGTTGGGATTCTGACACTCTTGTTCTTAATGCTTCATTATTTTTTCTGGACACATATCCCAAAAAAATTAAAACAATGATAGCAATGTTAGCATAGTTATAGTTCATCATAATCACAAGATAAAAACAGTTAATTTTTAACTTAATGCTTGAAGATATGTTGGCACACAGCTGTTAATGGATCATGAGAGATAATGGAGATTTTGATCAATTTCCATGTTCACAGCTTTGGAACAACCCTAGCAAGAAGCCAGAAATAAAAATCTTAGTAGCATTGTCCTGCCTGTCAGGCACAGCCCTTCAGCCACTGCTGTCTAGCCTTTGGTTTTCAACCCACAAATCTTTTCACAAGGCAGAAAATTGTCAACAAGCCAACATGGGACAGGCAACGTCTTTTTATTTCAGAACCCAAATGAGCAGTATTTGATAGTACTTTCTTCTTTTGGTTATCACAGAATTACTTCCTTACATTGACAGATCTATAACTACTTGGTTTAAAATCTCTCATTCTTTGGGCTTACAACATCACGTTCACAAAACCAGACTCTAGTCACACTAGATTGCCACCAGACTTGTTCCCTACATGTCAGGGTTTCATTCTTAAGCCTGCTTCTACCACCCCAGGAAAACAGGGTAAAAATAGAGAGACATCATGATTGGAAAATGGTCACAGCGCTGCTTTTTGTGTTACGGAGATGCTTGGTTTCACACGCCACTTATGTGGTTTCACCTTCTCTTTCTGTATAACATACTGTGTTGATTTTGACTGGGGTAGAGCTAGTTTTCTGCATTGTGGTTAGTATGGGGTTATGCTTTGGAGTTGTGCTGGAAACAGTGTTGAAAATTCAGGGATGTTTTAATCATTGCAGAGCAGCACTTACAAAGAGTCAAGGTGTTTTCTGCTCCCTACCCCATCCCAGCATCGAGCAGCTGGGAGTGCACAAGGAATTGGGAGGAGACACAGCCAGGACAACTGACTCCAACTGACCAAAGAAATATTCCAATATTCCAGACCTTATCACTTCATGTTTAGTGTATAAAGCTGGGGCAAGAACTAAGAAGTGGGGGATATTTGGAGTGATGGTGCGCATTTTCCTGTGTCACCACTGCACAGGATGAGGCCCTGCCTTGTGGGGATGGCTGACCGTGGGAAACAGTGAATTAATTCCTTGGTCTGCTTAGCTCAAATGTGTGGCCTTTGATTTACTTTTTTAAACTGTGTTTATCTCAACACCTGTAAAAGTGAGTTTTCTCACTTTTAATCTTCTGATTAACTCCTCCATCCCACCACAGGGGTGGGGGCATGGAGAAAGGAGGGAATGACTCTGTGGGGCTCATTTGCTGGCTGGAGTTAAACCATGACACGTACAAGTAGCAGAAAAGATGTCACTGATCGAGGATATAGCTGCTGCTCTCATTATCTTATGCAACTGTTTTCCCTCTCTGCTTCAAAGGACAGTATATTGCATATCACTGGGGAAATCCTGTCTTGATCTTTTTTTTCTGGAAAATTATTTCAATCTTCCAGATTCAGAGCATTCACACCTTGTAGCTCTATAAATTCCTTTTAAGCAGAGGAGGCTTATATCATTGAAGTGGAAACTCAGCAACACTAGAAAACTGGATGGAAAGTTCTCAAAGAAGCCAATTAAAATAAAAAAGTCATAGTTCAATGATTTGAAATCATGAAATTCTACTTCAAAACATCCTGAATGGTTTGAAGTCTTCTGCGACTGATCATGAATGCATTAACAGCTAAGGTCTCAAGAATTACTCATTTTTGTATACCTATATTGTTGTTAGCTATATTTTTGGTTGGTTTATTGTTTGGGGGCTTTTGGCAGGGGAGAGTTATTGTTGGCTTGCTTGTCTCAGGACTTATTGTGTGTGTTCATTGCTTTTATTTTTTGTCTACTAATCTTCAAAATGTTAAGGTTGCTTTCCCAGCCACCTCAAACTTGGGCAAAGACTTGAAACACTGCTTTTATATTGTGAATCAAGAGGCTAACAATAAACATTCAGCCAGAACTTTTATTTTATCTCCTATTTTACAGACTGTATTTTTCCTATTAAATCTGAGCAAGTCACAGAACCACAGAATAAGCTGAGTTGGAAGGGACCCACAAGGATGATTGAGTCCAACTCCCAGCCCTGCACAGCGCCATCACCAAGAATCACACCATGTGCCCAAGAGCATTGTCCAAATGCTTCTGGAACTCTCTCAGGCTGGTGCTGTGACCACTGCCCTGGGGAGCCTGTTCCAGTGCCCAGCCACCCTCTGGTTGAAGAACCTCTTCCTAATATCCAACCTAAAGCGTTCCCTGGCACAACTTCAGCCCATTCCTCGGCCACCAGAGAGAAGAGATCAGCTCCTCTTCCCCTCATGAGGAAGCTGTGACTGCAGTGAGGTCTCCCCTCAGTCTCCTCTTCTCCAGGCTGAACAGACCAAGCGACCTCAGCTGCTCCTTGTGAGGCTTCCCCACAAGACCCTTCACCATATTTTTCGCCCTCCTTTGGACACTCTCTGGTAGCTCGATGCCTTTCTTATATTGTAGCGACCAAAACTGCTCACAGTATTCAAGGTGAAGCCACACATCTAATTCAAGCACTTAACTTTGTTACCTAAATTAGACTTCTGGCAACCTTATCCAGAAAAGACAAGCACTTTCTGTAAGTAGGCCAGACCTTTCATATTCTGGAGTGATTTTAAGAGGAGCATCAATTTCCTTTGCTATTCATTGATTTCTTTCCCCATCTATGTTTTCATTCTGTGTTTAATTTCATCCTGGGATACTCATGAACCATAACCCATATTTACAAACTTCATCTGTGAGACATTCAAAGGCCATAATTTTACGGTATTTCAGCCTGAAATCCTTACACTTTGTTTTTCTTCTCATGAAAGTAAAATATTGGCTTAGCAATGATAATAATAAAAAAATAATAATGACTTTTTGAATCAGAGTGTTTCCCCCTACAACAACACTTTTACTCTACCAGTAAAACCACTGATGTACTCTTTTTTTCCCTAGAAATGAATTCTTGGCTAAATGATTTTGCTAATGTGCCTTTCATTGGCCTCCAAAAGTACTTTGCTACAGCATGCTATGGGAAAGTAACTTAAATATGGTTTTTATTATTCTTTTCTTTTAAGCAACTCACCTAGCCAGGCCAAAATCAAAAGTGCTTGCTAGGAGGTTGACCTTAGACAAGGATTTCCTCTTTATTCCATGGAATAGACAACCATCTCTCATTAAAGTTACTGAAATGCTTGGTAGAACTCATGTTGCAAAATAAGTTCCTGGTGAAATGACAAAAGCTAATGAAAAGACTTAAAAAGTGAGAAATGTAAAAACAGTGCACATAAGATCACAGAAAAAAGACATGTGGTACATACAGCAGATTTTCTAAGTGCTGGTATCTGATTCTAAGACAGTGAGGAGAAAGCATAGCCGTAAACAAATTGATACTCCCAAAGAAGAACTGCTCGGTGACAGTGAGGTCCCTGTAAACATCAGGATGAGACATATGGCATTGTACTAGCTGAAAAAGAGATCCTAATCTAATCCTAAGTGTTTACACACCAGTCCCTATGGATATATGGAAGACAAAAAACCCTGAGAAAAAAAATCAGTCCATGTCTGTCAAGTTTCTCAGGATTTGCACTGAAGCAAGGCAGACAGGAAATTCCTCTTTAAGCTTTGTTTATTATCTACTCCTTTTCTTCTGTGTAAGACTTAATTCCCAATTTTGCCCTTAGATAAATTTACCTTCTTAAGCGAGTTATTTCATCTGTCAAACTCCTACACAGTCATTGACATCTAATTATTCCAATTTTGCCAAGGATGATGGCAAAACAAAAGAGATGATGGGTCATATAGAAAAAGATGTGAGTTTGAGATTTTCTTTCATTCTATTTCTATCATTCTAGGAACCTGACAGTTAATGTATATAGAAATATCCTAGAGGTATCATGCAGTCCTGACAGCATGCCCCTGCCACATAAAAATTCTAATGTTTTATTATTTGCTTGATCCTATAAAGACCAGCAGTGGGATTTTTTTTTTGCTTTTTTTTTCCTCCCTGCAGGAGTTTTCTTATGTGTTTTTTTTCACATATAAGCAAAGCAGGGAATATTTCAAAGATTATTTCATAGGCAAAAAATCTGGTCCACTTGCCTTAAGAAGAGGTGTTCCCCAGGTTCCCTCAGGTTCCCCCAAAACTTAAAGTTTCCTCAAGGTTGCTGTTCAGCTCCACAGGGACACAGCCAAATCTGGCAGACTGATATGCAGGGAAACCTGAAAACTTCTTACCTGACAGAGCACAAGAAATAAACAGATCATGGGGAAAAAATTAGCACTTCCATGTATTTTGTCAGCCTAGCTTTTCCTCTACATAATTTCTAAAACAGCTTCCAAGTGTCATAAAAATAAATGTTAATGCATTTTTCAAGCACATTAATAGTAAAATCAAGCCTAACTGTATCCTCCATTCAACAGAGAGGAAAGGGCTTTTCTGCACTGGTGAGAAATTTCTGCAGAAGGTTATTTTGTAGAAGGCAGTACACACCCTAGGAGTCTAATATCTCTTTAGCATTAACCTTCACTGCAAATAACAGCAGCAACAAAACTGTTAATGTAACTGAGGACAGTGACAAACAGCTAGAAATTCAAATTAAAATAGATGCAGCATTATTTTAACTCAAGGCAAATACACTCTCATGTAAGTTGTTTAAAGCGATTTAGTATGAGTCCTAACCATAGTACCTATACTTTAAAAAATTAAAAAACAAAAAAACAAGACCGAGAAAACGTTGAAAATTGGGAGCTTAAGTGGTACAGACCAGTGGGTGTCTCAAAATACTGGAACAAATTAATCGCATTATTTCTAGTAAGCTTAAAAAGGATGGGAGATTAGCAGCAGTTGGTGTGGGCTTATCAGGAAGAGATTGTGGCAAACCAATCAAAATTCCTCATATAGTCTGTTATTCTATTACAAATGAAGAGGAAATATTAGTTGTTTTAAACTGGAGTTTCAACAACCCTCTTCCTTTGCTTTATATATAGTGTTTCCAAAATTGTGCCAAGAGATCTTTATGAAGGTGTCAGGTAGATCCCACATGTGCTGCAGAACCACAGCCACCTGATTGCTACAATTTGTTAAGAAATATCAGATTAGAAGAGGTATTATTTAGAGCCCCAGACAGCTCTGTTCTGAGCTTGGTGCAACTTCATTTTATCTTTAATAACTTGAATGATTGAATAGATGGTGCTCTGATTATTTTTACAGGCAATGCACAAGACAAGGAGAAGGTAAAGTATCTGAGAGAATTTTCATTTTGAATAATCCTGAGAAACTGCAGGAGACAAAAGATTGCATACATGAATAGGAGCAAACAGTAAGCTATTTTTAAAAGATTGCTGGCAAGAATACTACACATTCTTCTTTTTCTTCTTTTTTCTCCTTTAATAACTTTTTTTTCTCTAATAACTTTTTCTCATTCCAAAGAGTTTCTGTTACTCACAATCTCATCTGCAGGAAGAGTCCTAGTGAAACTGCCTTCTTTGAAATATACTTATCTAACATCAATGAATTCTCCCTTGCCTGTAAGGGGCAGAGAAATTCACCTTTAAATACAAAAAGACCTTGTAATTTATAGCAAACCACAGTCAGAAGGAGTAGTAACTTTGCCTCTTGTCCACAGAAAAGATGTTCTAAAACATTTTTCCCTCATAGGGTTTGACTCTGTGAAATTTTTAACTATTATATTATGCTATTAATATTATTATTGTTAGTGGTAGTAGTAATATTAATATTAATATAATATTTTTAAATTATTGTTGTTGTTATATTTTTCATCAGCCTTTCAATGGACTTCAAAAGCAAAGATGGAGGAAGAGAGGATGATACTAGGGTATTGCTTCAGTTGTGGTATGCTAATGGAAAAGTGCTCAGTAAAAATAAACAGCAGAAATTAATTACCAAGACTAAGGGTGAATAGGCTGGACACTGGGTAAAAGGATAACATCAGCTTGCTCTTCTGACATAGAGTCAGTCAATATACTGTCAATTCTAGGACAACAGTGCATTTGAAATTCAGGATAACTAACCATGACATTATAGGTGTCAATCTGAATAAAGCATACTATGCAAATAACCCCTAAATTTGAAGAAAAGCCGTGCAAAGTTTGGGCCAGTTTGCATTCTCAGTAAGTAAAAACACACTTGTGGGTTTTTAGTAGTGTTTGGGGTGCTTGATTTTATGGGGGTTTTTACCCAGAAAGTGTTGTGAATTTCTATTAAAAATTCAAAGCCAATTCTACCACAGTTGTTTCTCAGTCATTTGTACAGGCTCCTTTTAAAAGTCTCCAAGGGAGATTCCTCTACAGATAAAAATGTTCCAGTGTTCCAAAACTTACATAATCCCTCTCTGATCTTCAAGCTTATTATCTGAAATTTATTTGCTTAACCATTGTCATTATAAAGAGCATCTTATTTATTTTTCTTTAGAATCCCTTCTTTGTCCAGATATTTGTCCACCTTCCTCTGTATCCTCTATTCTTAGGTCAGACTAGTCTGGATCCTTCAATTTCCTGTGTAGGGTGTGTTTTCTAAACATCCAGCTCATCCTGGTTTTGCTCATGACTCTCTCCTGATCCAAACTGTAGTGTCCTGCACTCCAGCTGGGTGTGAAGAGAGCCCAGAAGTGTAGACCAGTCTATAAAAAATTATCTTTTTGCTTGCCCATAAAAAGGTGTCTTTTTCACCAGTGTCTTCAAAACTGTGGTGTGAGTGTTGTTTCCTGCTGCACTATTCTTTTGGGCAGAAATACTCAGTGGACAAAAAGTCACTGCTGGATTCCCTAAAAATAGATCAAAAATCTACCCCCTGACAGAGATAGGGTTTTAATTTGTCTGCCAGGCATCTCAAGGGATGTCTCCAATATGTGATATGGATGAAATTATGTTAGATTTTTTGCTCCCTTCCTGGTCCAGTACCCCAAGAGTGTCTCATCATGCTCATCATGCAAATATAGACAGATAAGAAAAGACAAAAACGACAGGTTGCCATTATTATTCTTAAAATTTTCCTTATACAAGTTGTACCTTATAAATTCTATTTACCTTAGTGCATCTTTTATGTTTTAAAATTGCTTTTCCATCTTTCGGTAACAGCAAAATTTTCCTTTATTTTTCTTTAAAAAACCCAATCCCTACAAATTGCACAAAGTATGAAATTAACAGCCAACATTTTGATTTTAAGATTATGTATCCATACAAAAAGAAAGCAATTATTCATTAACATTTTCTCCTTCCAGTTTCCTTGGCATCTTCCAATTTTACAGCCCCAGAGCCTTCCAAATCTCAGTCCAGACCTGTGCACACTGAAAGATGTGCCTTAAATAGAAGAATGGAAGAGATTTGGCTAAATGTCCTTATTTGCTGAACTGAAAGAGATTGTATAGTCATAGATTTTATAGCAAGGAGAAGCAAGAGGGGAATTTCATGACAGAGGTGTATCTTGATCCCAATGCTGCATCAAGTAATGGTCAAGGCAGTGTTGTTATTCCACCCACAAATGAAAAAATCATCCCATAAAACCTGACCAACACCCCCTCCCTCCTTCTATTTTATTTTCACATCTGCATCTGAAGTAAATGTGATCCAAATAAAAATACTACAGCAATTAAAGATTGCAGCTTTGAACAATTGATAGCTTGCACCTCGAGCTAATAAAAACTAAAAGGTAAACCGTGATTCACTTTACGTAAATTGAAACATGCAATGGAAAAAATGGAGATTAAATCATTTTAGCTAATAGCCTACCTTTAGCTAATACCCTACCTTTACTTACAGATGTATTTAGCAAAGGAACTTAAAAAGCAAGTTAGTGTGGTTTATAATCATTACTTCAAATATTTTTCTCTGGAAATTCCTTTATGTCCCTGGAAGATTGTCACTTCATTACATGTTTAGAATCATCTTTGTGAATAACTCTTTGCTATTCAGTACTTTTTCTATCACAGAACCAAAATCTCTGACAAGCTTCACAGCACAAATAAATCGTCTTTCATTTAGAGTCCAGGTTGCTTCGCTTGAAATTTGTGAGCACATTTTAGAACAACTTTACATGACACCTGCTAATTAGTTAAAGGTTTCTCTAGCTATGGGATGTTCCTTCAGCAAATTCCTGAGATAAAACAAAACTCCAATCTTGCAGCCTCTGAGAGAGAGGCTGAAGAGATGAGAAATGCTAAAGATCAAATATTAAGTTGTCAGAGGGTTAGATGGTGACATGATTCCAGAAATCATCAAAGAATGGAACAAACTGGAGAGAGTGGGGCAGAAAAAGACAGAAAAAGGGACAGGGGTTGATCCTGCTTAAAGGAGAACTTTATCTGTAAAAATAATCCAAAAGAAACCAGGTGTATCTTTGGAGCAACTGTCTGGAACAGCAAGGTTGAAACAAGGGAAAACTTTTTAACAATTAAGTGTTGGGGAAAGAGAAAGCAGAAAACATCGTGATAACGAAAAATGGAAATAAATAAATGAGCTGATTTTAGACTGAGACATACGTAGGTAAACTTTAATTACAAAGATTGGAATCTGATCAGTAAGGAGGGATTGGTTTTCTGGACTGATACAAAGGAGTATGTAAAAAGTCCCACAGGAAAAGAGATGTCCCCCATGCTGCATGAGAGCATGTTAAACGTTTTGTTGGGCAGCAGATTACAAACTGGACTCTCAAGGTCCAATAACTAAAAGACAACTCCTATTTGCTCTGGATCAGAAACAAATAAAATATAATCTCAGTTTGTGACATGAAAGTCCTTTCTGCTACATTTTTGGAAGGTGCATTGCAAGGTCAGTGAAATCAGTATTCTCTCCAATGTACCATCAATGTTTATTTTTAATTTGGGACTGGTGAATAAAGATTTAATGGGATTTTAATGGCCTGTTGGACACACTTCGGTGTCCAGAGATGTGGCATCATATCCAGGAGTGTCGTTATCTGGATTAATTATCAATAGCAAGCAGTTATCATTAGACAGAAGTGAAAACGAAAGAGGTAGTAAATGAAATTTACTGGGCAGAGAAGCTCAGAAATAAATAAATAACATCTGAGAAGTCACCGATGGGTACTTCAAAATCATTTTCTTTTTGATATTTTGCATTACATCTGCCACTTCTTTTACTACTCCAGAATCTGTAGTGACTGAAATATTTCCCTTGCCAGCTAGTATAAGATAAACTCCTTCTTCATAATGGTAGCTGTACAACTATATGTTATACACAAAATTAGTATCCAAATTGGCTTTTAACGCCAGCAATGGGTTAATGTGAAACCTTGAGAAGACTGCCTTAGCTTAACCAGTAAATATTTTATAATGCAATAAAGGATCCTTGCTGATAAGTCTTTAACAAATGACAGTTAATGATTTCAGTGTCTTATTTAAGACATGACTGATAAAACCTACTGTAAATATGGGCTATCCTGAGTGACATAGAGTATTTTGAATGTGACCTAATGTCTAAAGGGTTGTTCCACTCACGTAAATTATATGCATTTTTATGCATTGTTGCGCTTTAAAAAAAACCCAATCAAACAAACATTCTTTAAGGTTTTTTGACTCTCCAATGCTTTTAGATAATCTGGAATTTATGGATGCTTAAACAGTCAAAATTCAGCAATACTTGTCCTAATATAGGCAAAGACCCTATAAGAGGGAAAAGAAGGCAGGTTGTTATCCTTAAGAGAGGGATATCTATTGTGGGGGGAAAAAAAGATCAGAAAGGATTTAGGATTAATCTAACTACTTCATACTGTGTGAGCTTTCACTGCAGGACTTTAATAAAAAGATAATCAAATACTCCACCTGTCTGCAAACACATGGGCATACATGTGAAACTAATTAGACAATATCAAGTGGAAATAAAAAATTGATACTGTATTTACCCTATGAAATATTCAATCCACACTTTCAAAATCTGAGTTGTGTGTTCAGAACTTAACAAATAGTATTTCATTATATGCTCTGTCTCTGTTTGTTCTGCTGTCTCTCTGGAAAAGTATTGAAGAACTACCTGTAACACAAACAGATAAAAATTTCATCAGTGGATCTCTGTACAGTGCAACAACAATTCACTGAGATAAAAACTATCTTCTCCTCCTGCAACATATACCCTGCTTTAGAGGGAATATGATAAATTGTTCCCTAAATACACAGGAGAAGTTCAATGCTGCACATCAGAGGAGGTATGCCAAGAAAATTAAAAGTCTGCCCTACCAGCGATTTGCTCAGAGTTTGAGGAGCCTTCCCAAGAACACATCAGTCAGCACTTTGCTGCCAGCCTAACACAACTTTTCAGTTTTATTTTTGTCCCCACTAATACAAGGCTATTGAAGACACTGAAGGCTAAGACTAGACAGGCCTGTAGCAAGGTTGGTGCACAGTTATTTAAATTTTTCTTGCTTCTGTGCAACAAAGGTGAACAGATGCACTAGATAAACCAGAAATTTTTCTGAGTTTACAACCTATAGAGCATTTTTCACTTAAAAACCTTAAAATTACTGTGTTAATGTTGGGCTAAATCCAAAGCAAAAATTCATTTCCAGTTTCAGATTACCTAATTATGCCTTATATAACAAAGAGAATCTCAGATACGAAAATCTGTCCAACCCACCAAAACCTCAGTACTGAACACAAATGGCTCATCTAATCCTTTTCTATGAGAAGTTCCTATCTTTGTAGTAATCTGAAATAGCATAGCAGATCTGCAGACTCTTACAAGGCCATGTGTTTGACATCTGCTCCACTTTTTCACTACCAAATTCTTTTAAGACTCTGGCCCATTTAGTGTTTAACAAAAGAAAAAAGAAAAGGACTATAAATAAATTCTGCCACTTATTTCCCCTTTGCTGAGAGATGAAGATGGTTGACCTCCCAAGGATTCTATATAAATGCTGATTTTATCTAGCAGCAGGCCCTTGACCTTGGTGAGGGTGACAATTACTCTGATCAAATGGATGAAAAAGGCTGACAGACAAAAAGGGACTTCTTCCACCAGAGATCAATAGGTCATCAAAAATGAGACATCAAAATGAACTATGCTGAGGAAGTTTTGAATTTAAATGAAAAGGAAATCTAGAGATAGGAATGAATAATTCAGGTTAGTAAAGTGAGGAAAATTCCCCTTCTGCTTGTCCATTTGTGTCTGAGAGTTTGAGATCCTGCTTCTCTGGCTTACTTCAGCTTTATTTTAAATAGAGCTATTTTATCAAGCAAAGACAATATTAACAATGATTGCATACATCCATAAATTATCTTTTTAGAAATATAATTCAGTTATTTTGAATTATACTGTTTGTTTAATGAAGCTTTTTGGAAGTAAATTATTATTTATATTTATATTTGCATTTATATTATATTTATATATGCAATCTTTTTCCAGTATCTGGTTCCTAAGTACATTTTTGTGTAATTATGCATTATTTGTGCTGTTGGCAACTAAGATAAAATTTTGAACTAAAATGTGTCAGGAAAATGTAGAAAATGCATTCTAGAAATACTGTAATGAAATCTAGTTTTCATTGAATCTTATTTTTATGCAGTTTATATGTTGGATTTACATTAGCTGGAGTCCTCTTTGATTATAGTATTGTCTCAGTATTCAGTGTTTTACTTTTATCACTGATGGATGATTATTAACAAAAGCAATAGCTGTCTTTCAGCTCATCAACATCATCAAGTCTATAAGATCCCTGAACTTACCATGGTTGTCTATGTAAAATATTGACTCCATTTATTCTGGAGAACATTCCAGGATGACAAGCAAGGTAACTTCACTCTAAATTCCCTTCTTACTATCTATAGCATGTATCAAATATCTCTAGACTGTGAGTTGAAAGCAGGAGTCGCTATACAGTTTTACAAGACAGCACAGCTAGAGGATATGTAGCTGGAAAGCAGTCAGGTTGGTGAGGACAGTCTGCTTAGGGCTCCTTCTTCAGATTCCCATCAAAAGTAATTAGAGATTTGATCATGGCATGCTCTTTTCTGACCAGATCTTGCAGCTTCAGCAAATCTGTTTAACAGCATAGAAAACCTTCCATAGGCTGCACATTGAAAATAGAACACAGAGCAAACTACCCCCATGTATACTTGGCTGTTGTATTAGAATTAGAAATACAGTCTAGACAGACTATAAAATATTCTTCTCATCATATCTTATTGATATTTCAAGGTCCATAAAGTTATTTGCCTGATTTTGCTAAATATCAGTGTGCACAGTTCCTATTGGCACAGCTGGCTCTGGTTGTGAGAGAGAAGCTTGTGTAGCAGCTGACAGCTTTTGATGAGTGAAGAAGAAAAAAGCTCTAAGTACTTAAAGAAAGAAATAAAAAATAGGGTTGAATACATGCTGAACTCAGAATATATATAATACCATAAAGGGGAAGTGAAAAGGCTTTTAATTTTTTTGTTCTTCATATGAATCTCAAAGCTCAATCCAGTAGGAACATGTATGTTAAAAGATACTTTGAAATACCAAGGCAGGGAAAAGAATACAACTTTGTATCAGGCAGCTTAATGGTTTGCAGTGAATTAGCAAGGGATGAGGAATTACAATGGAGTAAATATATTTATGCAGCCAGTGGGCACTTTATCCAGATGCTTGTGGAGCTGCATTGACTGGCCTGTACTGTTTCATGTTTCTGTGCACACATCAGGATTACAGAGCTATGCACAAATGGCAATTGATGCATGGCTCTTCTGATTACATGGAATTTTACCTCTCAAGTGCCTTTTGTGTCATGTAGTCCATTGTGGTTTTGATTCACAAGCTTCAGTCTTTGTATAATTTTTAGACTGAATAAGTGAAGCATAAGTTACTTTTATGAAATAAATAAAGCTATACTCTAATTGCATTAAGTTACACTCCAGCTAACATGCTGTCTTCAAATCATAGGCTTTGCATTTCAGTCTGGATTTCTTCCACTCCTTTCCAAAAATTTGTGGAATAAATGAGAAAATTTTTCAGCCCTGAGAAACATCCTGTTGCCAAACCAAAATTCACTGATATGAAATACATATGGCCAATTCAAAAGTTATGGCCTATGCTTGCATCAGAGATGACCTGAATATTTTATGAATTCTGCCCTTACACATTTCTCTTTTTTATGTAAACTCAAAGCACAGTTTACATAAAACCCCTGATATATTTATATCGTTCTTTCATTGTTCCAGCAGCAAATTTGTGATGCACAATAAGCAAAGTTTTGAAAACAGTAGGTAATTTTCATGTTTTCCATTGAAAGTGTGTATCTATGGCTAATTTATTACTAGATCTCCCACTCATTACTGATACAGAAGGCTACCTGGTGCAGCTTCATCTAGTCATGATATGTTTTGAGAAAAGACCATTAGAGAAATCTTCCTGGCTTTCTTTCTATTTGGAGTTTTGCTTTTCAGATTTATATGGTCTTGTCCAACAGTTAATGGGGCTGATGCTCACTTGCCTTAGTCAAAGGCTGTATGAAAGACTATAAAGTTAATTTATTGAAATGTAATTAGCACTACTATTAATTTTTGCCATGCTTATTGTCATCAGTTTTAATGCCACAGATTCAATTTACAACGAATGAACAACATTGTGAGACATTGGTATTAATTTATGTGGTCTTCTCTCCCCCAGTAAATCATACTGTAGGGCCCTGAACACCCAAGGGAGTGAGTGAGAGAACAAAGATTACTTGAAATATATAACTACATGTCCTTGATCTTATTCAACTCATTTACTTTGGCAAAGCCTGCCAATATCCAGGCCTGAAAGTTGAACTCTGCTTAAACAGAGAACAAATGCAGTGGGTCCAACAGTAAATCAGACATGCCTCTCCAATTGTGGTCCCAAACCTAAATGGAAGGATTTCTGTGTTAATGCAGGTATTCCCTACTGACCTTCCTGAGCACCTCTGATCATTCCTATTATTCTGTCTAAGTTTACCCCAGTGGAATTCACTTATCCATCAGCTGAAACTTATACTAGTGGTTATTTAGTGTGTTGGTGATCATTTAAAAAAAAGACACCCTGTAGCACTCCACAGGTTATTTGTCTGCCAAGTCTGACTTACTTGACTTTTTTTATACTTTCATAGTATCCAAAAATGAAAAGAAAGATTTTTTAAAATTTTCTGGATAGCTCAAGCAAAGAAAAAAAATATGCTTTTAGGAATACATCTGGTTTAGTTATGAAATTAATTTCTTTCTAGTGTAAAAGAATTGTCTTCATTTTGCAGACTGGCAGTGAGACACAGGGAGCCCAAAATCCAGATGCACAGAAATATCTGGATGCTTAATTGCTGCCATAGAATCATAGCCATTTGTAGAGTGCCTTAAGCAGCATAAGTACTGCATGAGTAAGCAGGGCTTAAAATCTCACTCTGGGAGTCACAATAGCAAATAAAATGTGCAAGGATGTAGTAGTCTAATGGGCATTGAGAAAACATCACCTAATCCTCAGTACCTGAAAACCCACCCAGCCTCCTCCATCCCTTCTCTGTTGTAAATCACAGGAAAATCTAGCGTGTGTATTCCTAACATTAGGAACAGACAAAGAGAGTGCAAATCTTGTATGGCAGAGCAGTTAGAAAGTCTCTGTGCAGGAGTTTTAAAGATTCTAGTTCTGTAATTGGGCTCTAAAGCTTATGAAGTGTTTCTGATCTAGGCTTAGGAGTGCCTCAAGATCCCACAGAAAGGCTGGATCATGGGTGTTCAGGCTGTGAAGCATCCCACCAGTAGTTAGCAGGGAAAAAAGAGACATACAGAAGAAAAGTCTTCAGCAAATTGGATGTCCCCAGTACTGCATCTGCTAGAAGTGTTCTCCTCTAGATACGGCATAGAAAGAAGAAACAAGGCTTTCCAAAAACTTTAGTAATTATCCTTAGTATGCATTTCTCCAGAGCAAATCTGATTTTCATTGTTTACTCTCCCATGATCTGGTTGCCATCATTGAAAGAACCATCTCTCTTCCTGTTTCTAACATCTGGAGTTACATTCCTCTATTTCCTTACCTCACTAACACATCGTCTATTTTCTGAATTTCTGTTACGAAATTTTTCTTAGTTGCATTCTCCCTCCCTCTGCTTATTTTCTATCAATTTCATTTTGTTCAGTACCTGCACAGCAGCCACTAGCTTCAAGAGCACATTTAAGAGTATAAAGAAGGCAAGTGTTTTTTTTCAAATTTTTCACTTGTTTCTATATGAATGTATACAAAACTGCCTCTATTCATTTACCTGTACTTAAAAACACATGTTGACAAATCAACATCTATTGAAAATAAAAACCTTGGAAGAGTTCTGTACTCATATCACAACACTTACACGTTTCTCCGACTATGAAATATGTGTGTAAGTTTCCACACATACATATGGATGTAGAAAAGTCAAAACTGTCACAATTAACTCATTGTGCACTTGAACTTTTATGATGTTCACATCATTAAAGCATATGTTGAGCACAGATGTCACTGCTGTTAAAAAAAAAAAGAAAATCCAGGAACTTATAAGAAAAAATGTCATAACTAAAATAATAAAATGAATACCCTTCCAGATGACCAAAATGGAAAAAAAAATAGAACTTGGAACGATTGTATGTAGAAATTTTTATTTAGCTACAATTTCAGTATTACTTAAGTCCAAGTGTGTTTGAATTTGGAAAATATTGCCTGAAAACTACTCTCTTTCTTTACAGATAGTATGATGATACAGTCGAAATAAGAGAAGAATGAGGGGGTTTGGAGTATACATTTCAAAACTGCTCTATCGCTATATTTCAATATGTACTTAAACCTAAGTTTGAGCTGCCTTGTTTATTTAAGTGGTACATTAAACTCTTTTAAGTGTTGGGTTTTTCAGCTATGCAAACATTCATATGATCAGGTTCATTTTCTAAAGAAAATGGAAGCTATTTTTGGTTTTATGTTCTGAAGAGAAAATTAGGAAAATGAAAGTAAAAGAAGAGAAGCAATAGGTATAAAGATTCAGAGAAACATGAGGCTTTAGATGTAGATAATAACTTAAAATGTCAACAGTCAGTGATAACTATGTTTTAAAGATAAAAGGATAAAAATTCAGGATGCACAGGAATACAAAAGAAAATCTGGGAGACCAGAATTGCTCCTTTTCCTAGTTAATGAATGACCCCAGACACTGCTGCCTTTCATCAATACAACAAAACAAGTTACCAGTACAGTACAACACCTATTTTATGCACTGTCAGCCCTCTTCCTTCCCAGCTGGTGCTTGACAACTGAGCCCTCTTAGCAGAGCAGGTGAATTGCTGACGTGCAAGAAGTGTCTTCTCTTTTAGCAATTTTAGTACACAAAACGATCAGCTTGAGGAACACTCATCTTTAACATGACTAAATTCTGAAAATTTCAATACTTTATCCAGAGAATTTAGTATGTAAAGTGTAATTCTATTAAAGGTGTCATTATGACCAGTCTATACATCTTATGACTCAAAGTGAAAATGCCAGAAGTGAAGGAAACTAAAAGTAGTTGTGCAAAAATAATTATTATTGTTTTGGATATGCAAATATACCTTAGGTTCTATTTTTAACAAAAGCACTCATTCTGAACTATCATTTGCAGCATCTCCTCTGTGTACACAAGGAAGTTACAGTCCTAATTTTACTTCACATTTATGTCATGGTCATGTTCCACAGGAAAGACAGTATGTAGGGCCAAACACTTCTCCAAGCACTGAAGATAAACTAAAGCCCTCAGGTTTTAATGAGTTTATCTTTAGGTCATGTTCAATCCCTTACTGTTATTATTATTTTTTTAACTTTGAGGGTACATCTGATATATTTTGAAGAGATGACACAGAATGATACAAGACCTTGTATTTCTGGTAGTAATGACTCAAGTTCCAGACACCTCCTTCAGTGGTGACCAGTTCTGGTAATAGGACAGGGAAACTCTTTCATCACAATACTGGAGAAAATTCAGATTCATATAGTATTGAATTGTGTATGAATATAGGTGATTAGCTCATATTCACATCATATATATATTAGGTTATATTTAGGTCACATTTTATATTAAATCATGTTAAATTATAAATGGCAATATACGAGTCATCCACACAATACTACCACAAATTATTGCTTACCTACAAAAAATGAATTAAACATAATACTCTTGGAAGCTATACAATAGAGACTCTCCAAACTAGTCAAACTTTAGTATCAAAATATAAAATGAAAATTGGCTATTCTAAATTAAAAATCAGGAAGTTTGCCTCATACTTAATACTTTTCAGTTATCCTGCATATATGTAATGGTTCTACAGTCCAAGAATAAGCCAGAACAGGCAAGGGCTACTAACAGGACTAAAATTCAGTTTGTGATCAAGTTCAGTTTCTCTGATATGGATCTCTGGATGTTTTGAATGGAGTTGTTCTACAATCATCTGACTCAAGCTAAGATTCAAAAGTAAGCCTTGAAAAGCTGGGAAAAATTTAAAATAATCCAGTGCCTTCTAGGTTGGCTTGGTTGATTGACACTATTGGGACTTTTTTTTCATGAAAAACCCCCACTAACCACACAACAATATATATAAATAATAGATTCCAATTTTTATATAGTTAAGGAATGCATCTCATGAGCTGAATACCCATTCTGGATATTCACCTAGACAGTCCTTGCTCTCAAGTGTTTTCCATTAACCTACAAAACAAACAACAACCACGTGGGCAGATAACAGAGTTCAAAGATGAGTCCAGGCTGATCAGCACCCTCAGCAGCTCTTAAAATTTACCCACAGCCTAACAGCTATCAGATTTTTGGACACAACTGAGATGAAACCTCTATTTTTATCATACTAAAACATGGCTTTGGGACTGTCATTTTGTGTTGACCAACCCATTTTCTATTCCAAGTAAGTCATGGTTAGGCAGTCAAAGCCTGTCAGAAAGTGACAAAATACCATCTTCCCACAGACAATTTATATAGGCAGTGTTTACATGAGAAGCTGAGAAAGAGCAGATCTTGTCAAACTGAAAAGGCCAACAGTAAGTTGTAAACTGAAAGGTCATTTCTGGTGAGGCACAAGGACTGAAAGGAGGTCAGCCATCCCTAATAAAAATTACTTGTTACCTCCAAATTATTCAGTATTTATGTGTTTCAATGTGAAGAGCTTTGATTTTCATGCAAATTTTTAAAAAAAAGAAAACACACAGCATGTAATACATCTATAAGGAATGGCATGAGTTCAAATTGCTACATTAGACTGGCTAAAATGTATGAGACATGGAACTAAACATAGAAGCAGATGTAAAAACTGAGACTAGATGGAAATACTTTTCTCACCTGAAAAAGTTTGGGACAGTTTGCTAGTTTGCTAGTTTTTCTGAGTTTTGCTTCTTTCTCTGAAAGTCTGGCACTAGCTACTACTGAAGGTAAGACATTGGTTTATATAGCTTTTTTTTGACATATTTCACACTGAAATATAACAAATCAACAGCTAGTCTTGAAAACCCTGATCAGTTTGCACAAGATAAGGCTGCAGACTTGCACTAATATATGGTCAGTGTCACTCCATGAAAGTCAATGGACCATATTTTTTCTCTTCATTACACTAGTACAGCCCCATTAACTATAGAAATCATTAATCATACAGCAACACTGAACTCTGTGATGTTGTGCAGGATATGAATTAGGCAAGAATTTGGCCTCCTGGCCATTTTTCCCCTGGTTTGTTTCTGGCAGGAAATCCCTTGTTTTATTTTGCCTCAAAGTTTAAGTCAGCTTGGTTGATAGTAATTGTATTGCACAAAAATCTATATTCTGATAGACAACTATGAACTTGAAAATAAATTAACATAAAAATAAATATTTAGAAGTTTGACCATAAGCAACTGATTGACTTCTTGTAACACTTTGAATTACTCCCAAGATTTTTCTCTCCCCTCTCCATTTCTCTTGTACAAAATACAAAAAGATATGACAATTTTCTCTATTAAGAAGAATTATACATTAATATTAATAATATTAAAGCATTCCAAAGCTTCTGATATAGAGGCAAGTTATATTTTCTTTCCAACTACATGTGAGGGGGTTTTTTTTGTTTTATATGTTTTATTTGGGATCATTCATAAATTGAGGACAGAGGTAGGAAAATTGGTTTCTCTTTCAGATCACCAAGAAATTATTTACAAAAAATTAAGATCAAAAGTATTAGAAACATTGAATAATAAAAAGATTATGAGCTGGAACACATCTAGATAGATAAGGCAGGCAAAGATGTCCCATTTACTAGATATAGATTTAATTTGAAAAGAGCATGAAAAAATATCAGTACTTAAACTCACGAAAGAAAGGTTACTTTATTATTTGAATACATTCTGTCAAACTTTATCTATAGAGCTCCAGCCTATAAAAGTCTAGACTAGTGTTTCTTGACTAAAGTGACTTGTCCGAGGTGGCACTGCTTAAGTGCTGCATCACCAGGAAACCTATGGTACTAGCAGATTGAGATTTATATAAGCAATATTTTAACCACACCACCAGTTACTGTTAAATGGTATGAAGGTGAGAACTCCCAAAATCAAGCCAGAAACATCAGCTAAAAGACTGACTATTTAAAACCAAACTTCACTTGGCAGAAAAAGTATTTAAAGTATTGCCACAAGAAAGTCACTTGTCCTTACAAAGTGAGAAATAGCCAGCAATCAAGAAGTCATTTTCTCTGTGTCAGTCATCTGCCCAGACATAAGTCAGTTGAAATTAAAAAAAAGGGAGAAGTCATTTAACTGGCATCTCTAGTCAGGCAATAATAGAAGCTAGTCATTTTCCCATAGTGTTCATGCCATTTAAAGAGACTCAAAAATGATAAGAAGTAACCTTATAATGCTCTCAATGATTATGTAGAAGGACAGGAACACAGGCTCTTGAAAGCTACTTGGTACCTGTTTGTATCAATTACACCAATGAATTGATGTAGAGGTGCATTAGCAACTGTGTATTGCTGGAGAACTAGCAATTATTCAAGCATATTTACTGAGGTTTAAGGACAGTGTAATAGCAGTGTCTGCATATTTCATATGCAGCCATTGTTACACCCCATTAAATGGATTGGTAATGATCCATTTCTATTTAATTAATATGCAATGAGCATAATATTAAATCTAACATGTAAATTAAAGCCCAATATCATTCACTTAATTTTGAAGTGTGATAGAAAACCTTGGAGCTAGATGGCCTGTGTTTGTTTCCCTCACTCGTCTCCCTCGGCAGAGCTCAGACTATGTTGGGAAGACTCTAGATAGACAAAAGGGAAAGTTTTTATGACCAGAAATTTCAGCACAGTGTACCCTTGTACATTTAACTGCAGAAAAAGGAGGAGGCAAAATTAAAAAAAAAAAAAAAAAAAAGGAAATGTAGTTGGTTCAGTTCCTATTAGCCCAATCAATACACTGTATGTTGGCATGCCCTAAAATATGCAATTTAATTCTTGATGCATCCTGGCATATAAAAATAGCAAACAGCAGTGCAAGAACAAAGAGTTTTATGTCCCAACAGGTTTTTTTTCAGAGCTCTTAGAATTACTGAAGTTACAGTCATAGTCATCAGTCACCAGCTGATCTGTGGCTGTACTGAGGATCCAAAGGATCCGGGCTATCAAATATTCAGACGTGACAAGCTGGAAATAGAAGAAGACTGTAAATAAAGGTTTACTATATGTAAACCTATAATTTTAACTACTTGCCAGTCTATGGAGTACAACCCTTTAAATAACAGCAAAAGACAGGAAAAAAACATGCAGAAGACAGCAGTGTTGTATGACCCAGATTCAGACTACCACTAAGCTGCTTTTATATTCCCTCCTATTTCCTGGTCTCCACTGGATCCCTGCTTCTATCCTAATATACAAGAGTGCTTTGTTTTCCAGGAGCCATTAGCCTAAAGCACGCTTGTTGAAGCACGTCACACTTCACCCCTACTCCTCATTTTCCTTACATGTCCCAGATATGTTCCCTACACAGAGGGTAAAGGGTATCTCCATTTGTTGTTTCACATTGGCACATTTCAGATCAGAGTGTCAAGGATTTGGAAGTTCTACAGTAAATGTTTCCAAACCATATGCTTTACCTACCTCAATAGTTATACTAATAACAATAGCTTTGAAAACCACTCCAAACCCATCCATTAAAATTCTAATTTCAGTGTAGCTAGATGTTTCTACAATAGTGATCCAGCAGATATTGATTTTGACTGAATGATTAATCATTCAGTCAAATAGTTCTATCCCAAAACAGAAAGAACTATTTACTCTCACAGAAAAAAATGCATTATTTCTATTCTCTTTTCCTGGGCAGAACTTCTCTTCTTCCCTATCCCTTATCCTTTCTTTCTTTCTCTCCACACAAAGCTCCCAGTACTCATGTCAGTTACCACTAAAGTATTTTGCAATGCACAGAACAAAATCACAATGGTCTCACGACTTTCATCTTGAGCTGAAAAGGAAAATGGAAAAATATAATGCAGCAGTGTCAGAAGAAGTGATTGAGATGCAGCTTGCAAAGTTGATGACTGATCATTTTTCAGAATGCAAATGAATTATTTAAATAGAAGTGTCTAATTGTTTCATTGCCCTTCACTATCAGTGGTCATTAACATCCTTTCAGAGTTAGTGCAAAGTGGCCCAATCAAAGTAGGAACATTTTTGCTATATTTAACACTCACCTTGCTAGAACCCTCCGTTCTTCCCTCTTACAAAAATCTGCCAATGTCTGAGTTGTTTTTTGGTGTGGTTTTTTTTTTTTTTTTTGGCTTTTCTTCTCCCTGGAACATAGGGTTTCAAATCTTTGGCACTGTCTAGTATGTAAGCTATCATCAAAAACACATGGACATTTTCTTACATTTGAATCTACCATTGTCCTTAAATTAGAATTCATTTGCATTCCAAAAACATGAGAGCACGTCACAGACTTGAAATATCTGAAATTTTAAAAAGCCTTGCAGAAGGCTGTCCTAGCAAATCCAAATTTTGGCTGTTTTATATTTTTGACTGCTTTATATGTCATCCAAATGCAATTTTGAAGGCAGCAAGAAGGTCTATTAGTATTTTACATTAATTTTTTCTAGTGCATTAAGTGTTTCCAAGATCTTAGCCATAGAAGTAACCCATGTGTTTATGTAATTGAGTAAAAATAACAAAAGGTGAGCCACCTACTCTTACAGAGAAAATAAATTTATGCAAGGTCACATTTCAAGGCTAGCATTTTCCATTAAACAAGCAATTTCAAGGCACTTATGAAACATATTAACAAAGAACTGCATAAATTAATAGAGTATCCTGAGCCATACAGGAAAATTAAAGGTTATAAATTTAGACCAAGTATGAAACATAATAGTGATTTCCAAAAGTAGTTTATATGGAAAGAGACACGTTTTGATTGATGATACAGCCATAAAGTGAACATTGCATATGTCTGTTTCTCATATGAAAAGAAATTTATAAGCCAATAGTTTAGAAGAATACCATGTATAAGAAACACATATCTGAGCAGTACCTGTTTAGCAATAGCAACATATCCACACTTAAAACCAGTGTCTGTCCTACCTCTCATACTTGGAAACAGGGTTCATAACTTTTTCATGCCAACTGTCAAGAAACATTTAACTGCTCACAATTACATTCCTAATTATTTGTTCACACTATTGTATGTGGAATTGAGTATCTTAAAGGGTGTTTAAAGATAATGATGATAATTTTGGATATGCAAGTCAGTTTACTCATGTAAGCTTCCAAATTTTGTGTGTGTATTTAAGTATCAATGAAAAATACTACTTAGAGAACTTGTACATTACATGCTCTGGTAAAGAAGAGTCAGTTCTTGATATAAGTGGAGAAATTCTTTACTGAAATATCTGCCTCTTTAGGATTTTATCCATGTTAGTTTGAAGAGTTCAATGTAACTGAAATCAGTGTTACTGCTGTAGAAAAATAGGATATCATGGTCTGTAGAAATGATTAAAAACCATCACACCACCAATTTTATAAGTATAATGGAACGTGATTTGTTCTCTGACTTTCACTAGATGATTGCCTCTACTCCCGCTGTACATGCTCATTGAAAAAAAGGATCCTTTTATGAATTTGTGGGGTAATAAAAAAGAACCTCACTGGGACTGCTTGAAAATTCACCAACAGTATGCAAGAGAAAGTTCCCAAACTGTGATTCAATCCCTTTCTTTTCTTGGAAATAATGTTCTTTTTTTCATTTTCTTTTCCTTTCATTTTAGCCTACAGACAACAGTGGCTATCAAGGAAAAAACAGCTGACTCTGTATAAAATACATAATCATTCTTCAATAATAAAGAAGAGAGAGCTCAATAAATCCCTTAAAATTATAAATATTTCTATTAAGTGTAACTAATTCAACCTGGGGACCTGAAAAAGGGAGGTGACATTACATCTGCACTGTTTAGTAGGAGGAGTTACCTAATTTCCTGAGATAGTATCCCCATTGAAGAGAAGGTATGTCAAGAATCTATGGGTTGACACATTTCTGTGTGGGGCAGGCTTTTACCAAAGAATGTCAATTTGTTAAAACACTTTTAAGATTCAATGTTGGAGCAGATGTTTGACTATGTGGATAGTATATGCCCTGTGAAGACATGGCCCCAAATTACTGCAATACAGGCATAGCCAGAATCTCTACAGACAGCTCACACGCTCTGGCTATCAGCTTAGCTGTGTCAGACAGGTCATCAGGGGTCAGCTGTCTCCTCACACAGCAGAGAAGTTATCAAATCTGACATTTCTCCGATCACAGGGGTTCGGTGATTCGGAGGCCACTGTTTTTCACCAGGGTAGGTATGGTGAGAGGCCAGCATCTGGAACAATTTGTACCATAGGTAATATATGCTGAAGTTTATAAGTCCTCTGAACTTTAGTCCTGGTCAGGGCAAAGTAGAAAGGGACCATGGCAATATTTAATGGTGTTCCATACTGCAGAGAAATCTGGATTTGTGAATTATGCCAATTTCTCTCTGGAAATGATATGAGGAAAAGTCTCACTGAAGACAATTAGCATAGCTTAGTGGGAATCATAAAGTGAGGCATGTGTGTGACTGAGTCTGGGGACTGATTCTTGGGGCAAAGATGCCAAAATGGAGGCCTATATGTCACCCAACTGTGAAGCTAATTTCTAACTAGTATAATTATTATAATTGTATAACTAGCTAACAGTAGACTGATTCCTCCACAAAAATGCCTGTAAGTTGCTGATAAACTTGACTGCAGAGTGGAAAAGGAAAAGTACAAACCAAAAACAACCAAAAAACAGTGGAGAAAGGTAGAACCTAGCACCCCATCAGTCTCACAAATAGATCACCTAAATGACCATCTTTTAGAATTTTGGCAAACTACATTGGCTGCAATAATCACACCTCCTGCTGATATTTATTCCATTTTCCCAAGATGGTGTTTTATTGTATTTCCTCAATAACATTATTTTTAAATCTTTTAACTCATAACTTATGAGCAGAGAGGCATTTCTCACCAAGAACACCTGCAATGTATAATCTGACTGGTCAGGGTTCTGCAAGGTCTTGAGCCAATATAAATTTTTCATGATATAATCTTAGAAATTAAAAACTGTTCTTTTTATGGTCATATCATGCCTGGAAGAAATTTTACATATGTAAAATAGTATTAAGAGTTCAGAAAACAGCATGTTTGAACGCATAAAAATAAGAGCTGATGATGTATAGTCACAATTGGTTAAGAGAAATTTTTGTGCTGTAATTATATTTCACATCTTTCTTTCATCACTGACCTTTCTACAAGCTTCCCATTCCTTTTCAAGGTGTCATTAATAAAAGCAGAAGTTGTGCAAGTTAGGTCTTTTTTATACCATTTCTGGAAAGTAGCCTAAGGAGAAAGTTAACATTTTCCTACAGCAAGGACTCCACAACAGAGGCCCCTGTTGCAGGAGAGTGAAGTGGCCCAGCCTTCATAAACAAGTTACACATTTCAGCAGCAAACCTATACTGTCAAGCTCTACTTCTGCAGAGCGAAAGAACAGATGTTTCCATTCCACACACAACTCTACTGGGTGTGCTCCACTGCTTTGTGCCTATGTGAGCTGCTAGGGCCTGTGCAGAGTTCTCTTTACCCGAAGTGGGATAGCTGAACCACTCTAAATTAAAAGAGGCTGACTAGGGAGACAAAAATAGAGGAATTAATCTGCGAGATGGATGCAAAGAAATATACCTCAGTAAGGTATATAGGGATATAGTAACAGAGGCACATTTGAGTAACTACAGACTGTGGAAGGTTCTGCTATTGAATCCATTCAGTTCTCCATCTGATTAGGTCTTCTTTAATTGCAATCTGTATTTTCCAGTTCATTGCCACCTTACACCACTCATTTCCCGTGGAGAAAATGTGGAGGTTTTCCAGCAAATTACAGCAGGTTTTCTGTATGTCATCCATTATTTACAACAGAGTCCCTGATAATTTAGATTCAATGACACTATGAAACAGTGCTTGGATATTATCTGGTCAGTAACAAATAAAAATATGCTGAACAATACACTCACCAATGTGTTAATATTGGAATTTATTTCCCCAGGGGGGAATGCTGGGCCATAAGAATGAATTAATATCTATCCTTTATAATAAGTTTCACTAGATTTTTTTTTTTTGTCCATTTAAGCAATTCCCAGAGATGTACTTTGCTTTTCAACAACTTGAAAATACATCAAAATAAAGGAGATTGGAAAATGTTTCATAGGACATTCTTTTTTTCTCCATAGGAAAATGCTGATTCCTTGAAACCAAAATATTTTACAAGCAGAAAACTGGTCTAAAAATAATCAGAAAGGGACTTCAGATGTGACATAGAATGGTTCCCTCGGTGGCTGCAAAGAACAGCCTATTTTGAATCAATTGCCTCACATGACGACAAGTTTAGGCATCTCTATAACCTGATTTTTACTAGGGACCAATAATTAGTTACCTATCATCTGAGGTGACAGTCTTTAGTAGTTAGAGTGAAAGAGAGCTTGGCCTGGTGAATGCTTAATTACTTTAAGAAGTCAAACAGTTTCCATGGCACACCTTTCCTCAACCTTGTTTAAGCACACTGCTGGAGAAAATACAGATCAAATCCCTTCCTTGGAGGTTGCAGAATTTTGATCTTAATCTGGAGTACTGTGTGTAATGTTGTACTCATTCATCTTGGTACTTTGTAATTCTAGAATCCTTAGGGGTTTTTTTGGGGAGATGGGTTCTTTGGGAAGGGCTTGGAGGGGGGAGGGTTTGTTTGTTTCTTTTGCACAGGGTGGGTTTTCAGAATTTTTTTATTTCATCTTTATCTAGAAGAAATGAAAAAAAGGACTTTTGGACACTAGTTTAGGGAAAAAAAAACAAAAACAAAACAAAACAAAACAAAACAAAAAAAAACCCAGCCTATCTTACTTATTAATGTAGATTTTCCATATCAGATGCATGAAAATACTACACTGAGTCCCTAATCTGATACATCCAGGAGATGAAATACAAATGAAAACTCCTAATACATTAGGATTAGTTTTTACTTTTTTTTGTCCACACATGGTCCAATCATATTGCAGTTTTCATTCTTCTTATTCCCCTTATAAAGCTAAGGACAGACTAGTAATTCTGACCCTGGATTCACATACAAAAAGAGAAAGATGTTGAATTAACACAGTAGTTGTGAGGCTTCTGTTCTGAGCATATAGAACTGGAAAAATTCTGTGCTTATTTAGGTATTTTGTCTGAAAATCTCTAACTTTATAGCTTTAGTCAGTTTTGATTTCCCATTAGCATGGAAGGCATTTCTAGATCTCTAATAATGAATCCAAGGAAAAAGCATGAATGCGGCACACTTTATAAGAGATGCATAAAATATATGAACTTTTTTTCCCTTAGCCACTATCCCATATGGAAAGTTCAGCTAAATTTAATTAAGGTTACCAACATTGTAATTTGAATTGTTACCCATGATGCTTTCTGCTCTTTATAAAGCATTTCCTTTTGAAATTGTCATGACTTATATAAGAATATAATTCTTTTCCCTGTGGCTAGCACTTGGTTGAAATATTAGATTTACTGTGAAATTCCTGCAATTACTATTTTGCTCTAATCTAGTTGACTATAGAAGCATTTTCAGGACCCTTTTTAAAGAATGTCATTGACTGCATTATTAGTTCTGATAATATCTCAAGACTGCTTATCTATGAATACTTTTAAATTGGCAACTTAAAGTAATGCTTCTTTATTCTGTGTTACATATCATCTGTGTCCAGCTAAATCTCATGGATGAAAGCAAAGCAGATAAAGCAGAGCCACTTGCAGAAGATAAAGGAGATGAGACAATACTGATCGTTGAGAATGCCAGACCTACAGGAGAAACATTGGTTCTCCCATGTTTCTCAAAGAAACATGATTTAGAAGGGGATCTCCTAGGAAAGGGTATTGAAAAGTCACATCAAAAGACCCTAGGTTTTCCAACAGCTATATGTAGTTTACAATTTCCTCAGCTCAGATGTTTTGTCTCCAAAATATCAAAGAAATACTGCAAACACAAGCGAGTGTTGGTAGAAATACCTACTCTCTGAATCTGAAAGTTCTATTATCTGGTATAAATATTTGGCAAGGCTAGATTATTTGCAATTTACTGAGTAACTTCAGACAATGTGCTTATTGGTGATATTTCATGCTGCAGATCTTAACTCAGTATATTGGAACATATCCTGAAATTTTTGCTTTGGCTGGATTTTTTTTTTCCAGTTTAAATGAATGTGTAATTCTGCATTGATCTAACATAGTAAAAAGTAAAGAAATCAAAATATATCTTCAATAATAGCATTGACCAAGACTGAAAGTCTGTCTGAAAGTTCATTGCAAAAGTTATGTTTGAATAAGGGGGAATGTTTGAGCCTTTCAGCTTCATATGAATACTGAAAACATGGTATAAGTTTGATCTAAATTGACAGCCTCCTTACAGTCTCATGTCACAGAATCTAAGAATGGTTCAGGTTGGAAGGGACCTCTGGAGGTCGTCTGGCCCAACAATCCCTGACCAAGCAGGGCCACCTAGACCAGGTTGCTCAGGATCACATCCACATGGTTTTTTAATATCTCCAAGGGTGGAGATTTTACAACATCTCTGGGACACCTGTGCCAGCTCTATGTTCCCTTCACAGTAAAAAACCTTTTTTCAATATTCAGAGAAACCTCCAGTGCTCCAGCTAGAGTGCATTACCTCTTTCTCTGTCACTGGGCACCATTGAAAAGAGCCTGGCTCCCACTTATCTGAATTCTCCCTTTGAGTAATAATTGTACACATTGATGAGATTCTAAACCCGAGTTACTTCTGTTCTTTAGGCTAAACAGTTCCATCTGTCTCAGTCTTTCCTCATGGAACAGATTCTCCAGTGTCTTCAGCAATTTAGTGGCCCTGAACAGGACTCTATTCAGTAGCTTCATGTCTGCCTTGTACTTGGCAGCTCAGAACTAGACACAATACTCCAGGTATGAAACTAGGTACAGTCACCAGTGTTGAGCACAGAAGGATCACTTACTGCAACCAGCTGACATTGCTTCTCCTAATGAAGCCTAGCATACCATTAATTTTCCTTGACACACTTTGTCCCACTTCTCCTAGCAGTCCAAATAAAGACCCATTTCTATATCACAGTTCCAACAGTCTATATGGATTTGCACTCTTTGGAAAAATTCTGTCAGAGAACAAGAATTGAATGGAAATCTCAATTTGATTTTGATAACAAGTACAAAGAAAGAGAAAAAAGTTCTTGTCTATAGATTCAAATTCAGATGATCCCAAGATACCAAGGAGCAGGATGGTTAGTGAGGTAGGTTATAAACATCTCTATTTGAAAAAAAATTAAAAGAATTGGAGAAACACTTTGGGTGCTAGGGAGGTAAAATGAAAATGGCTTAATTTTAACTCTGAAAGTATATCTTCGACAGAAAGAGGCCTTTAATAACCATTGAATTTGGGTCCTAGAACAGCTTATTCTTTTTAATGATTTGACTTCTGTTGTACGTAATGAGCAGCCTGGCTTCTGTGTTCTAAGAATGTCCACCTGCCATTTCCATACAATGAAAAAAAAAAAGGCTAATTCTGAGCCACATCATCTCTTGAGAAGAACTCAGCACAGCAGGGAGACAATTGCTTTGAAAGAATTGATTTACAAATGGGGAAAGTGGACAGGCAGAATCGATTTGTGCAACCCTTCTCTCTTCCTGTATCTGATTGGTCTGCTTCATAAACTTGTGAAAGCAAAGTTGAACTCTATCTGTCTAGCATACGTCAGAAAGGTGGCAGATGCAACGTGATCTACCTGTCAGATAAGCTGGAACATCTCTATGTTGTGTCCACAGGAGTTCAATGTGTTCTAGACTTACGCCTCACTGAGCATGAATAATAGCACTGGGCTTTTTGGCTATCCAGAAATCTAAACTTCTTTGCACACTGACACCGAGTCATTGTCCAAACCCACAGGACTAAAATTGGTAGTACTGGAAAATGTGCAATAAGACTGAAGGGTATAACATTGTTACTTCTTCCTTTCCAGAAGCAGTTTTTATCAGTAGTTTTGCTCTAATTTTTCCAGTGCATTTGACAGAGTCAGAACTGAAATAGCCTGAGTATACAGTTGTAGTATTTTCTATCTGTCATTGGAAGTTCACAAAATTCTCAGATTTTTCTAAAGTTTGAAAAGTGACAACTAACTATTTTGTGACTGGCTAAAGTCAGGAGCTTTATCAGTGCTTTCCTCATGTAAAAGGTGCTGAACTGTAGATGTTCTAGAATTAGCTGCCTTTTTACTTTCAGGGCCCTTTAGAGATTTGCTCATCAGTAGATCTAAAAAGTAGCATTGGGGTCATTATATCTGTGGAATTGCTCCAACAATAAAATTAATTGTTGTTCTGTAGCTGTAACTTAAAATTGTCTTGGAAGGTGATATCTGCAAAGTATTCATGATAGGAAGCAATATGTAACATCAACTTTCCTTTCTGCAGAAGAAATACCAAAGGAAGGAAGGAATAAATTGTATCAGCACACTCATCAGTTGCTCTAAAAGTTGCTCCTTTTAAGTGTTTTGCCTTTCACAAAGGTACGCAAATAAAGGGATAGATTTGTAGTTTAAATGTTATGCCTTCATTCCAAAGCAAACCCTTTCACACAGGAAGGGCATGGATTTCCATCAGGAGATTCTGAACAAAACAACTGGTAGGAAATTTTTTTGCAGAGCAGGTAACATTATCTTTCTGAAGATAATGAAATCAAGAATATGATGGGATGCTCAATTTGGCTGAATAACAAAAGTTAGTAATAGAGTATCTAAAAATAAGGTTTAATCTTTTCTCTTAACAATCTCTAGATGCCTGAAAATGTCTGGGAACAAAATAACAAAAAGATGATACAAACATTTGATTTTTATCCTTCTCAAAATAATTTGTCAACATTTCTGTCTTAAAGTTGATTTTCCTAATTTAGTTTTTTGTATAAAAATGCAACAAGTCTGTCTGCACAAGGTTGCTGTATTGGCTGTTGGCATGAAAGGAAAGCTTCCTTTCATTTTTGTTTGAAACATTTCCTAGGAAACAGAATGGTTTGGATTTTTTTCTTCTCCTTCAGTGACTTTGCTGTTACAGAATCATTTGTTTGGTTTGAGTTTAGAGTATTTGTGTCTAATAAGGGGATTTCAGCAGGAAGCTTAATTAGATGAACTCTTAAGTGTGTTCCCCACACATTATTTTTCATAATTCTGTAACAATGAATTTGAATTCTGATGCTTAAAACATAAAGATAAAAAAACTGCATATGTAAAATCAATGTGATAATAGCAGACAAGACAAAGTTACTATATTCACAGTCCTACTTAGAAAAACAAAAAAACATTCTGCTCCAAAAATGTCAAACCAAAAATAAGAAAAATCTCTTTGCAAGTATATCCCATATTTCTCTCACACATCTCTCCTACTTCCTCAGTATGTAGTAAAATTCAATCCAGCTGCATTTGACAGTAACCTTTAAGGTGATGATTCTTTGGAGGAATTAACTTTGAAAAAATAATTTCATTCTTCACATATCTTGGCTTCAAGCATTTGTCATCATTTACTAAAGTAGTTGAAATCTTAGTGGAGGATGGGGACCATAGGAGACTGAATGAATGCTAAATTTTCTGAGTCTGTGCTTATGCCATTATGCACAGAACTGTAGATCTGTAGTCTCCATAGCTATATGCAGCATTTATCCATTAATATAAGAACAACTCAATTAGTGGCTCTGTAGGGATCAGAGCATAACCCTACTTTCCACAATTTAATAACTACCATACATCATCAAGATCTAATTCCCAGGCTGAGTAGGATGTAAACGGCAGCAGCCCCCAGATCTATTCTTTAAAAACTTGAAATCCTTGTGACTTAATACACTTCCCCAAGCCCACTTGTATTATGCATCCTGCAATTTTGCCTATAATTCACACCTGGAATCCTGCAGATTAAGAGTGCTGACTGTTTTATGGTTACATTGTTTGATTTCTTGAAGCATCATTAACATGAAAGGGAACTATTTGCCATCTAGAATTTGTTTGCATTATCAGAGGTTCATTATCTCAGTAAAGTAATTGCTTGAGACATAGCAGACTCTGTGTTTTGTGCTTACAGTGGTCTTCAACGGCATTACTTGTCCAAGTTTAGGCTTATTTCAGAGAAGGCTGCTGGCAACTCACTGAAGTTCAAATCAAGTAATGTTCTTATTTGCTCCCTTTAATCTGGAATCTAGAATTTACTCCTTTTTCCTTTTTTTTTTTCCTTTTTTTTTTCCTTTTTTTTCCTTTTTTTCTGTGTTTCATGAGAAAATTTAGAATATGTTTCATCATGTAATGGAATCACTGGAAATTCTATACCTCAGTCATAAGTCCAGACCCAGACACTGCAATCCTAATTATCCTGTTTTAGGCTTGATGAAAAAGATAATGAGTAGTTTGGATGCAGTTAAATCATGGGGAAACGTGAAAAACTTACCTCATACTTTCTATATGAGGGCTATTCAATGCATCATGTGCAGGATTGGCCTGAGCCAATCTTAAGGAAACAGAAACAGTCAAGCTCTGAACACTTCTTAGAGCTTTTTGCTCACTCTGCAGCTGATGGTTTAAGCAGCAGCGTTGTAAAAAGATAAAATTTGCTGATGGAGTTTTCAAGACATTCATAGGCTGTCCCATCCTGCCGTATGAGGGGAGTCAAGGAGAATTATCTTTGATAGATTTCTCAGACGAAAAAAAAGCGCAAAAAAGGGCAACATTATATGTGACAATGTTTTACTGATAAACAAAAATAAGTATTCCTACAAAAGGAGGGACAGAAAAGGGAGGAAAGAAGGGAAATAGAGAAGAGACAGACATGCAAGATGGGCAGATCGCTACCGCTGTACCGCGGGCACACTGTTGGCATCAGCCCGGCAGCGGGAGCGTGTGCACCGCAGGCTGCCCTGTGTGCATGCGTGTGGAGGGATAGAATGTAAAAGAATAGTGCAGAAGGTAGTCTCACACCTGAGGAGTTGCAGCTGTACTAATCACCAAAGATTAGTAACAGGCCTGCCCTTAATAGGCCACAGCTGTGTCCTAAGAAGAAGAGTGCTACAAAAGAGTGGGTTAGCTGGTTGAGAAGAGAGATGGAGTTTGTTGTCTGTACTGAGAAGAAGAAGGAGTCAGTGCTGTGAGGAAGTGCCCATGAGAAATCACTAAGAAGGTATGCGACCCTTGAAATCAGATGACAACACATGGGCACGATGTCCAGGCAGCAGCGGGCTGTGTGTCCCTCCTGCCGGCCCATAACCGGCTGCCCTGGCCACGGGCATGATTTCCGAGCAGCTGCGGCTCCCAGGGCTGGTGGCTCTGGGGAAAGAGCAGAGCTGAGCTGCCCTGGGGAAGCGGCCAACGGGGCAGGACAGACGGACAAGTGAGGACTGGGAAGAAAGCCAGGGAAGAGAGAAGAAGGCCAGAAGGGGAGAGGCTGCAATCTGACCCGCCGGGTGAGCCCCCACTACCTGCAGGAAACCCAAAGACAATGGCACTGCTTGTGTCACCATTCACTGTGTTTGTGTGCTAAAGTTCATCCCACAGCCCGAGTTCCTCAGCATTTTTTCCTAGACATTTTTCTCGGGCATCTGCCCCATCACCAAGGGTGGTCACTTGCAGCCCGATTGCAGCAGCTTTCTCTGCCCTGCTCGGCTGCCAGGCGAAGCCTCCCCAGCCACAGGACTCCCAGCACATGTACAGCCCTGAGAGCAATTTTTCATCTCACTTACAGCATATGTTGAGGGATAAATAAAAATCAGATTGGTCCCTCTCTTAGACAAGTGCAGATGTATTGCATACATCTCTATCGCACTCTAAAATCTCATTGTGTTGAAATACTTTTAAAATGGGAGGTGAAACTCACTAAGGAAACAGGACAAATGCCAACAGACTTTAAATCTTGATTTTGAATTCCAGTCTTCAAAATATCTCAGGCCCACAAATCTCCAATGTTTCCATTAATGACTGGAATGAGATGTGAGTGTACATTTATTAAATTTCCACAGAATATGAAGGTGTGAAAGTTTGTAAGTGCACTAAAGTATGATTTGGAATTCAAATCAACCTTGCAAAATTATCTGAAAAAGCAAGGATGAGTTTAACAAGAGCTAGAGGTCTATTTTCACAAGATATAGTTCACTTCACAGTGTAAGATGGAAACAAATGGCAAGGAAGCAATTATACAGAAAAGTTTTCTGAAGACTGTACTTATCAAGCACTAAACGCAGGTCAACGAGATCACGCTTAAGCAGTAGAAAATAGAAAGGGAAAGAAAGCCACCCCACTCAGACTGTACACAGCAATATTGCTCATGACACGCATTAAATACTCCTGCTCTTTTATAGCTTTTGTCATTCAACACTGTTAAACAGATGATCTAAAATACTAAGTCAGTTTGGGTCTATGAATTACAAAAAAAAAAAAAAGACTGCACTAACCGGATCTTTTCTCTCTCATTACAAAAGGAATCATGCACAAAGACTAGGAAGAAAGAGTGATCAAATTGAATAAGAAAGAAAGAAAGAAAAAAAAAGTACTGAAGTAAGATACAGCAGAAAGGTTAAAAAGTTAGAAGTTTGCTGTAAAAGTAAACATATATTTTCTTGTTCACTGTGGATAGAGTGAACAAGGGAAGAAGCTAAAAATCTCCATTATTGGAAGCTTTTAATAAAAATAACTGCCTAGAATAGCTGAAACATAACTATAAGATGTTATTTGCAAAGTCCAGAACTGAGATTTCATTCACCTCGGAAATGGATGCAGATTCTGATTTCTCCGGCAATTGCCTTTGGGTAGACATCAAAAATATGTCAGTTATATATGCCAGGTTTTTTCTTGTATAGTTTTTGCCTTTTATTTTTAATTTCTGCTTCTGCCCTGGAAATTTTGGCTTGGATTAGCATCACAAGTGCTGATAGACAGCAAGAAAAGTAGATTTCTCTATATTTTTAGTTGACTTTTATATACGATCCAACCTGACCTGCATGGAGGTGTTAGAAATCTTAAAAGTAAGGCCACTTTTCTTTCTTGGTTTCTTGGTTGGTTGTTTGGGGTTTTTTTTGTTTGTTTGTTTTTTGTCTCAGTAGATATTGACATGCTCTAGGAAAAAAATTAACTGCTCAGGTTAAATTTTTGAAGTTTACTGACCAATTTCTGAAGTTCACTGACCTTCAGGGATTATGGAATTATTTCTCTTTTATTCTGACTGTGCTTAATATTCCTTAGGCAGCCCTCAAGCGCACTAGAAGAGGAATGGGTGTCATATAAATAAAATCAGTTTTAATTGTAACACGCCCTTTTTTTTTTCCCACAATTTTTTTTTTTTTATATACCATAAGTATAAAAGAAACAAAGGTGGGAAAGGGTTTTGATGCTACGCAGCAGCATGATTTAGAGTCTTGGTTCTAATTCTTGAGCTCAGTATACCATGTGTAATCTGCTTTCAGTAGATAAGTTTTTATTCTTTATTAGAGGAAAACTCAGACTCCAAATTCTATTTAGCATTCACTGCTCAGAGATTTCCACCTGGTTTGATAACTTGTATAAGTTTCTCACTCAAAGGGTCAAAAAAATTAGTCGTGATGGTAGGCACAAAGTGGCAAATTCTGTAACACTGAGTTTGCTACAATTTGATGTGTCATGGCACATAACCTTTTTTCTCATTTGTGTTACTTAAATTGGAATTATAACATTCTCTAAAAAATAATTTGCAGCCACTTTAAAATCCATTTAAAACCCATTTTAATCACTTTAAGATCCATTTTAATTAAAAAATAATTATATTCATTGTTTAGAACACTTTAAAAATAAATAAATAAATATTGCCAAGAAACATAAGTGGCAAATTACCTTTATTCCCTGCTGTCATCAAAGATTTTTGTGGGCAGAAATCCTTCTCTACATTCACAGCTTTATCCACAGTTTTCATTCTTAGTGTCCTCTAATTCTGTCTAAGGCTTCTCTCTGGAGGAAAGGTCTTTGCCTTGGTACGTTGTTGTCAAATGTGCCCTGAATATCTAATGCTGGGAAATTGTGTTTTCTAAATACTTAGTAATAAATATATACAATCAACCTTGCTGTCAAATCTGTTCCAAGGTACACCCTAAAGGTGTTGCTATGAATGATGTGAGTTATCACAGTACACCTAAAGCAGCATATGCAAATTGAAGATTGAAAAATCATGGAGCAAGTACATGCATACCTGCAAGGTAGCAGAAAACACTGGAAATGCAAAGTATAGGAAGTCAGGCATGAAATCCTAGCCCCAGTGAAGAAAATCGCATACTAGAATTAATTTCAGTGAGGAGCAGGATTTTACTTTAAACAAAGATGGAAAAAAAGAAAAGAATGATTTCCAGTTCCCCAAAGCCATTTGTGATGCCATTTATCCACAGTGCCAACTAATTTTTCCTTATTAAAACTAATGATCCATAATTGCTTCTGGAACGGCAGACCGTAATATGGATTGTAGTGTGCAAATCTGATAATGACTGTTTCAGGTTTGTGTCCAGATTTCTCAAGTAATATTTATCTGGACACTCTAAGTATAGAAACATCCCAATTATTACAATACTATTTTTTTTTTGTAGTTATGCATGCTCAAGTAGTGCATTTAATGCTCAAGAAGATGCTTTTGACTGTGTCTATGCAACAGGATTTTAGAGCTCTTCCACTCTTTAGGAACCATATATGAGCCTTTGAACTGCTCTAATTGCCTGACAAAATGACAACCCAAAATATTCTATGGACAGATCCTAGTTTGGATTTTTGAGACATTTTAATGCTGATATATGGCCACTCAGCCCAAAATTACAAAATATATTTCAAAAGTTTGACTTTCACAAATGATTGCAGACATTCTGAAAAATTATTTTCCCAAGTCAGGCAATCCAGAGCTTTTGTAGCATCTCAGAGATGTATCAAAAGTGGTAAAAACTATGAAAAGCAAAGTCTATCCAAAACATAAATACTTCCTTTTCCCAAAATTACTAATATTTTTTGGTGCCAAGTATCCAAATAATAACTTTTATTATTATTTATAATAACTTATTTTAAAATAGAAGTTGTTGCCTGGTTCAGTTTTCACCATTGCTGTCTTATTTGGCATCATTCAAGCCTACAATTTATAACTTCACTATTAATAATAATGGTATCAATCCTAATCTTCCAGTCTATTTTAATAAATTTTATTAAAATAGGGTCTGTGGACAGCCTAGGGACAAAAAATATGCAGTTTTTATATACTATAGCCAAACCACTTTCATGCATGAACTATATCTTTATTTGTTAGATTATTTAATCAAAATGCACAAATGCAATTTTTCTATGAGGAAAGGCCCACACAACACTGATCTATTCAAGTTTCTTAGTTCTCAGTTTTGCAGTTGCTCTAAATTCAGGTCACTGAAAACAAGCATTCATTACATTTTAAGGGATAACTGCTATCAAGTAATTTATGGTTGTAAAATGCTACACATAGCAGAGAGACTACAGCTCCTTATAAACAAGTAAATTAGAACTAAACCTTCTGTGTGCTGAGCATGTTGCATGAGATTAATTGTATAATATTAGGCTGCTTCCCTTATAAATATCAAATGCAAGGAGAAGAGACATAAACTTTGTACATGTATCAATGTAACCTCAACTCAGCAGTTGCTGATCATTTATTGGGCATGTAAACCTAAGATGCACCTAATCCTGTTGTGGCAGATATTCATGAATATAGAAAGAAGAAAGAACATTTCTGCTGCACATTGCTGAGAAGATAAAAAGTAGATCTTATAAAATTATGATTATATTTGGCTCCTTTTGACTTCAGTGACTACTCAGCACCAGACCAGCAAGAACTTGGACACAAAAAATCATTTTGTCAATTTCCCACCCTTTCAGCTACAAAATGTGTCAGAAAACTTGGAACATGAAGTGACACCAGTTTCTTTAATTAAAACAAAATAGAAAAGTATTCCTTTATTCTTAGTTCCAAATTTCTATTGCAGACTTGCTTTTAAATTGTGGTTTCTATCTGCCATACAATGAAAATAGCTCATTATAAGCAATTTGACAAAATTTATGTTATTGCAAAGAATACTTGTAGATGGTTGAGGGGAATTTGTTTCTTGCTATCAAGCCATTTAAAATTTCTTTCCATAATTTATTATTTCTTTTCCCCTTGAAAGTCTTGGTGCTATCTGGAAATGAAAACACCTCTTAAAGAGTATTTTTCTGCAATAACGCACATGAAATTCTGCATTAGTAAGAAAACTAACCACATAAAGGATTAGAGGACAATGAAAAACACTTTGGTTATTTTCCAAAGTCAACCTAGTCAGTGCATTTTTCCCGTACTTCCAGAAACGGATGGATTGCTATTGCTGACATCTCATCTGCGTTCACTTAGAACTGGAAGGAGGCAAAGACTGTAGCATTATGAAATTAAACAAACATGAATTAAACCTAAATCCACTTCAAAATAATCACTGTTCTTAGCTCTAATGGGAATGGTTTTATTTGAATCCCATTATACCAAATAGTGTTAAAAGAAGTGAAATCTCCATTCTGATTGCTTTATTCTGTCATATGCATTCAACATTTCATTAATTTTAATTACTGCCTATGTAAATAGCTTATGATTTTCTGACCATGTTTCTTTGCTTAATCAGCAGGTTGCCAATATAACACTGGTTTCTTTTCCCTATGACACAATGAAGAATATAATCTATTCAGTTAACCTGTCTTGAATTTACAAATTCTTCAGAGTCTTGCATTTCCACTTAGCTGTGTCTAACAAACATATCAATGGTTTGGCCCACCTTCAGGAGCAAGGTTAAGAGTACATGAGCAGCTTGCTGTAGTATTGTGTCTCAGTGTCCAGTGACATCAGGCTGCTGCTGTGGACACAGATGAACCTAAAGGCGTCAGAACACCAAGGGATTTCTTATGGGGCACAGCACATCTATCAATTGAATCACAAGCCTTTGACTGAACTACTAACATTTATTTCGGCAAGGCATCATCATATCTTTAGCAACAGCTGTTCCAAAATTTGGATTCATAAAAGTAAGAGAAAATAACTAATTTTACTGAATGGAGAAGGAGTTTTTTTCATACAGTTGTTAAAAACACATACACTAAAAGCTCTTAACTCACAGAGCTTTTAGGAAGCTGTTTCAACTAATTTTGATCAGCTCTAAGACTTGATTTTCTATTTCTAGTTGTCTGTAGAATATGAACTGTAAATAAATAGAAAGTTAACGGAAGAATTAAAGAGTGAAATTAACTTCCTCTGACAAAATCCAGTTAGTGTTGCCTAATAGAGGCAGAAGGCTAAATGGTAGATAAAAAGTGCTGTGCATTCCTATGACTAGATTATTGGAAGTAGGTTGGAGGATGTTAAATGTAATAGAATAAAATATTTAGGAGCCAGTCTTACTCAGAAGTTTGTTTTGTCTGACTCAGGAGAATTCTCGTTCTAATTCTAACAAAGCATAAAAAAAAGGGGGGGCAAAATTTCAGGGAAATCCACCTCAAGTATTTTTGTCCTTCCATATTCTTATAGACTGTAGAGCTGCAGGAGGATGGCAAAGCATTGAGCAGAGTTGGAGAACATGCACTCTTCACTCGGAATCTCAAGGAGATCACAGTTCATCCATGTCAAAACCCAGTTCATCCCATCAAAACGCATTTCACATGATGGGAAATTTCGACAAATTTTCCACTTCACTCATACACCTCTACCTTAAAGTAAAGGTTGCTGGGGGGGAAAAAAAGCAGTATCAAAAGCCTGAAATTGCAGAGAAATACCTAGCAGATATATATCTGATTGATATGACCTCCAAACCAGTCAAAATAACACACTTTCCTTCACCTCTTTTTACAATAGCAGAAATAAAAAAATTGATTGGGTCCTTTCATTTCAGATATTTCCCACAGATTTATAGAGTCTGAAAAAATCTGCTGCTGTTTTTGGAATAATCTGTAATATGTTAAGTCTGCACAGAAACGCAGGAAATAGCAAAATAATTGAACAAACTGATAAAAATTACTAAAAGTAGAAAGAGTACAACAACAAAAAAATAGAGCATGTAAACCTGTTAAAAGTAATCAGTGTCTAATTGCATAGCTTTTTTAATAACAGCTATTGTAACAAAATTGAGGAAGGCAGGAATATAAAAACCAGTGCTTGATACCAAACAAAAGTATTGCTAATATACTGTCAGTTATTGACAAAAAGAGAAAGGGCTGGAAAACAAAAGAAAAACAAAATTTCTGATCTCCTACATAATGACATAAAACTTAGTATGCATAATTTCCACCTTTTGGAAAATGGTGGTAGCCAATCTCTAAGGGTTTCTGAGGGTACACTGAAGTGGTTCAAAAAACCTGTAAGAATAAGAATATGTGCTGATGTCTGACATGAATGTAAATGCAGCTCAAATTTCTCTCAGGTAATCTGTTTGGGATTATCCTATAGGACTCTAGACATCTGTAATGTGGACATCTACTTCTTAATTCCTTTCCAGGATTGTGTTATATTCAATGGGGATTAACAGGCAATTTAACAGTATCTTTTTTTCTCATGGAAGGTTAAAGTAGGCCAAATCAGCAACCTTAAAAAAACCCCCATGTTTCTCTATAAAATTAATCAAAACATCTAAAACCATATTTAAACATCTATATCGAAATATAAAATGTGTATTCACTCTTCTGAAATAACTACGGCTTTTTAATCTGACAAAAATTTTAAAAGAAACACTCTTCTCTTCAAACTTTTAATAGGCCATTAAACATTTTTTGCTGGCAACTGCAGAGCATTTAGTTCTCAGTCACTGTCAGCAGTTACAGTCTCAAATTTACTCCTGATCTTAGATTCAGTTTTAATATGTGGTTAGCTGTTTTCCAACTTTAAACTCATGAGACTTTTCTAATTCTGAATTGTGTTTGGTTATTAAAGTGCTAATGAAAATGCTTCTTCAAATCGGTTTAGTGTTGTAGCTATAAAACAGGTGGTTATTCTCAGTACAAATTAACTTTTGAAGGTATGAAGGAGGATGGAAAGGTAAGTCATGTCAGGGTTTGATTATGTTTAGAGATTTCTGAATTTATTATTCATTCTGCTAGTTGAAATAAGAGTTAAAGCAGCAAAAAACTGTTAAAAAATTAAAAGTAGAGTGTAGCTCCTAAAAAACTCTATTACAGTAAAGGGTGGAATGGACCCACTTAATTTGTAGGATCTCTCATCTGTCTTGGTCAGAGATACCTGATCACTCATCAGAGAACGAACAACTCCCATACAAAGTTTGGCTCTACTATTTTAAGCTAGCAAAGTCTGCTTTTCTGTCTAGGACAATAATCAGGTAGAAAGTTATGGCCAGAATCTCGAAATCTGACAATGCAAATGAAAGAACAAACTTCACACAGGAGTCTTCCACCACAGAGGATGGAAGCTGCTGTGAAAATGAGAACCTATGAAAAGTGTATCCCAGCTTTTTTTTTTGTTTGTTTGTTTTGGGCAAAGGTTAAGGAATTGCAGCGCATTAAAGAACAAATGGACAAAAAAGGACCAAAGAAAAATGGACATACCAGAAGTCAAACTAGATGGATAATTTGGTAGGAATTCTTTTAAAATCTCTGCACAATATTTGTTGTCTGAAGTTAAACTGAAAATGTTTTTTTAGTTATGAAACTAGCTTTTGCATGCACACAGATATAAAAAACTTCAGAATCTGTCAGTATAAAGACAACTAATCATTATAAATATTTTAATTAATTAATTTGACATTCAAGGAAGATGATGTGATCAAGGGTAATTTGCGTGCAGCAAGTTGACAAAATGAAATTGAAAAAAAGCGCTATTAAGGCAGAGTATATTAAAAGAAAAATGGCTTTAAATGTGTTATAATGATGACTTCAAAAGTCCATCACAGCAAGCTGTTGCAAGATTTTCCAGATTAGATTTCTAATTATGTGAGTTAAGATGACTTAGCTTTACTACAAATATGCTAGAATCAAACTGAGCTTATTTGTATATTTATAATACATTCTACATAACCCAGTTATCTATCTAGCCATCAGATACTTTTCAACATGAAAACTGTACATATCATTATGCTTTTTTAATTTATCTTCTCCAAAACCAAATTATTTTATATTCTCTTTTAAAAAATACTATATTGTGAAGCAAATCCCAAGCAATATGAGCTTATTTTTCATTTTGTCTTCCTTACCTGCAGGTTACCTGCTTACCTGCAGGTTAATGGTCATTCTATATTCCAGGTACAGTATATTATAAAAATCACTGTATAATTGATTATAAAGTCATGCAATTATGTGATTCTTATACTCATAACTTTCTTTTCTTCTGCTTGCATTTTCATTAAATATGACAAGAAAAAGGTATTGGATCTACCAAAGTACTGCAAACAGAAGGTACTGTATACAAATTCTTGTAATGGTCCAAGATTATTTGTAATAATGCTGCAATGTAACACATTCTGCTTCCAGAATTTATTCTGACCTTTTCCCAATGGATTTATATAAAGGGACATCATCAATCATCATCCACTACATTTGGATGAGAAGATGCAAATAGAGCTATAGAAAGTTAGCAAGATAATTGCTAACTACGAAATTAGAGGAGCTTCATACAAAATGTGTCAAGGAACAAATCACCTTTTTTTGTAGTGAAATATGGAAGCAGACTGTGCCATCTCAAAAGGAAAGTGAACATGTATTGAAAGTACCACATGACATTACCTTAATGTACATGGGACATCCCCATTGGATTCTCTCAAGAAGGTCTCTGAATAAGCCAAATACAGTTCTCCTGAAGTCTAAGCTTACAGTCTTAGTCATTGTCCTGCTCTCTCCTTACAGGATTCTGAAATCCAGGAGCTTTGTTCTCTGTAGCCAAAGCTCTCCCAACCTTCATATCTCCAACCAGACCTTCCTTGTTAGTAAGTATAGGGTTCAACAGTTCACCTTTCCTCATTGGGTTCTCCATCACTTGCATCAGAAAATTAACATCAATGCTCAAGCAATATCAATCATAACCAAAACCAAGTTCAATCACAATATACAGAAGGACTACAGAATCTAGGATAATTTGTTAAAATTTTAAAACCCATACTCAAAAAAAAATTCAAACTCAAATATGCTTGCTTTCAAACCATTCAAACCATAAATGTACAATTATTAACTATGAAATAGTATTTACGGCCTATTTTAGGTCAGTTTAATTTAAGAAAGGAGGAAACCTGCAGACATACCCATTCACAACAGATATATTATGGTGACATTCTCTGCATTAAATTGTTAAAAAAAATTTAAAGATGTTAATTGGCTTATTGTACTGCTTTGGTGAAAGGAATTGCCCTCTTTGATCTGCAGCATAATGAGATTTATTTTGAACATCAAAGTAATCTATAAAAACTGAACAGGGAGATGAGCAGCTACATATTTTCATGTCCTCTGAGGAGAAGGGTAGGAATCAGCAATGCAAATGCCATCGGATGAAGGGACAGTCTGAAAGAAAATTAATCCTTGCAGAAAGCAGCTGAACTTTGCATTCTGTCACAGTGCACTGAACGACCTTGAACGAAGTTTTTTTTCTCTTACACTGCTATAAATCTGATAGAAATCCATTGACTGCCCTGGACTTCTTCTGAATTCATGTTGGTGAGCACTGGGTCAGAATTTAGTCCCTGATCTTTGGGGTTTTTTTATCTGGTTCTATGATAAACAACTTCAACAGCTACTCCAGGATCTTTATAACAGACTCTTAACACCCTTCACGTATCTGTACCAAAAGAACCCAGTACTGGCAAACAAACTTATGTGAGACCCTTGAGTCTCTTGCTGTCCCAAGTCATCCCATTCATTTTTCAACACGGCATTGTCATCAGCTCTTCACAAAGGTTTATTTTATCCAGATGTCTTTAAGTGTGAGCCTTTTCTGTCCAGCCATGATAAGATGTAACTAACTAGGTATTTCAGCAGCAGTGTCATTTCACAAAGATATTTATTCCATCCACCTGTAAAGGATGCTCTAGGAAAGGAATACCTGAAAGATAAATCCATCCCTCCATCCAACATTGGATAGATTTATTTTATTAAGAAAACAGTTTGTTCTGCATAGGAAAATGTGGAGGATTTAGGTTATATTTCAAATTTATACTGTTATGACATAGTCCTCAGTTTCAAACAGAATAGCATAATGCAGCACTATTTCAACTAACAGTTTCTAAAGGAAAAGAATGTTCTTTCTTTTAGATTCAGATGTTCAAATTATCACTATTTAAATTAATTCATGTGCCCTTAATTGAATCCTTTCTGCATGGAAAATGGAGGAAAGTGTTATGTAGCAAAGCAGATAAGCTTGAAATTTGGAGATAAGCTCATCACGAGGGCATGATGTTCATATAGAAATATCCTGTGTTTTTTTTTCCTCTTAAGTATTATTTTGAATAGATCCTCTTGTGATTTCTAAAAAGCATCAAATATCCAATTCCCACAGATAGACAATGCTGAGTGTGCAGCACTTGTGCAAATCAAGCTATTCATATGAATCCCTAAAAATAAAATGCTGCATGGTGGAAATGCTTGGCATAGGTTTTTTTTGGGAGGGGGAAGTAATTTGACTTTTTTTTAATCTCTGTAAAGTACTGTAGCAAAATGTCTTTGAGGTAGAAATAGATCAAAAGCTTATGAAAAAGGTCACTCACAAGAGAAAGTTCACAGAAGTGAGTCAATTTATAATAATTTCAATGATGGGGGAAGATAAATGACATTGCAAATATACTAAAAATCATGTTAAAAAATTCCATGTTGATATTTTTAGGAAAAGAATTTTCTAACATCCACTGATATGACTGTTTTCCAGATTATGCTATAAATGTTTAGACATCAATATCAAAATTTATTACTTATGTTTTACTGAAAGAAAATATTTGAATTATCTTGTTTTTAAAATATTTTTGTTTTATAGGAAATATCAGTGTTCCTCCCGCCCTTCCCCTCTCCTTCTCTCTCCTCCCATCTCCTCCACTTCCCTCCTCTGGTATCCCCTCCCCTCTACTCTTCTCCTTTCCACAGCTCCACAGAAAGAGGAAAACTGGCTTCCTCCAAGCTCTGTTTTGAATCACATAAATTTTAAAATCAAACTGAAATAATTTATATATCCAAACACAGCATAGAAACTCTAAAACTTGGATTTTGACAGCATTTTGAAAAATATAGAAGTGCTTTTTGCTAAAAGGGTACAATATTTGTATGGTTGTTTATCTTCTCAGATTTGATTTGTCATTAACTTTATTAACCTAGCCAAAGTTTATTTACTAAGTTGAAAACATCTTGTAAAATTAAACATATTAAATTATTTATATAGTAACAGTGACATTCACAACTGAGAAAAATGGAACAGAGGCAGCTCACAGGACTAGCTTATCTTAAAAAAATATATATATAATTCATTTCCCTCCTGGAACACTTTACTTGAATGCAATACTAATGTAGCCTTCATTTATTTATTTATTTCTTAAGTCACGGTTAACAAAAGCTGCTAGTTGTTCTTACACTGGTGGAAATACTTATAAAGACCCATCTAAATATCTAACAGTTAAGAATTTAACACCAGCTCCAATTCAGTGCAACTCATAACTGGAGTTATTGATGGATGTGTCAAAATTCATACATGGAACTAATTCCAAATTTTAACATAATTTTCATTATTGTGCCTTCATTACTTAATTTAAGGATTATTATAGGATACCTTTCTAGTACTATATGCCAAGAATTAGTGGTAGTTACCTGTAAGTGTTCTTATGGTTACAATGGCTTTCAGCTGCCATATCTTAACCTCTGGCTCTGTCAATCTACCACCCACATCAGCCACTTCATGATCCAGCAGTGGGATGCTTGATGCTGTGTAGAAGCCATTATTCCATGTCTTGATAAATCCCCCACTTCTCTGCAGGTCCATAATGATCCTATTCTAATTATCTTGAATAATATCTAATTATTCTTGACTACTTAATGAGGCTGCTGCCTTTCAGACTGCTGTCTCTTTTGTTCTAACTTCAAAAGACATGTATCAATGAAAAAGTTAGCAGCAGAGATCCCAAGAATAGTTATTTCATATCTGTAGTTGAATTAAACTGAATATTTGCTTTCTGTCATGGCCCTTGCATCTGAGTCATAGACAGTGCCAGGCAATTCACCCACTCAAAAATTCACATCCTTGCCACTTTTTCCACCATAGTAACCACTAAAAATAAGACAAATGAAGAAATTAAGAAATTAAAGTAATAAAAATTTTTTACAATCTTGTGTCTTGAGGAAGATACCCCAAAATAAAAGAACTTCTGAAGTGACTTCTGAGTTTGTCAAGGGATTTCATAGAGTTATGATCTCACCCGTGTTATAGTGGATAGTGTTGTAGTGGACAGTGATTGTAATGGACAAGCACAATTTGTAAATTCCAAAGATTCACATATGGAATTTTGATAGCTGAAGAATGAAGAGTTGCTTGCATATATGCTTTTTGAACTAGATCTTGGTAATCCTTCTGAAGAATTTTCTAGCAATAGTAGTTCTTGTTTTGTTTAAAGGACCCTAACAACAAATACCTTCTAAACCAAAGTCTGTTTACAAGGCTACAGGTACTCAGGGATGATAAAAAGAAAATCAGATTAATGAGATTGGATATCCTTAGTAGCTATAATGTCCTTTATCCTTTGCATAGAGGGGAAATTTTGTCTTTGCAAATTTTTATGTGCTCATGTGGAAACTTTCACTTTGCCAAAAAGTATTCTGTGACTTTAGGCTTTGTGTCAAGCCTCAAAACAGGAACATGTATTAAAATTACTCTATGGAAATAATGACTAAAATTTTATGGAAACAAGATATTTCTTATAGGAAAGTGTAATAAAATGGTGCTATGATCAACTTCTGTTCACAGGTGAAGGGTTGGTTAGTACAACAGAAAATGTGAGCATACATCCAGGGCTTTGTGCTTTCCTGTGTGGAAAGTCTATCGAGGGCTGATGAATCATATTTTTAATAGGAATGGTATTTAAAACATTTTCTTAATTTTAAATTAAGCACTTATGAATAATAGTACATTATGTTTATATTATAAATCTTAGAGAAATATATTCCAGTTAGCAGGGAAATTCACTTTGGTGAATCTTTCATACAGAAGTTCCTATTGAATTCACATGGTGCAGAATTAGACCACCAGTTTTTAATTACATAGTAGCATATAATATTATTTATTTCATATAAATATTCGGTATTTAATATTATTTTTCATCCATGGGATGGAAAGCTGATGACAATGGGCTTTTAAGTATTACCTTAGAGCCAGAAAGGCAAAACAAAGACATGTAAATGAAATGCTGAAGGGATTTCAATTAGGGACAAAAAAGTAGATATGAATAAACACATAAGGAAATATTCATCTTTTCATTTGAATATTTGAATACTTTTCTGAGTTAAAATCCATTTGCATCTTGAACCTGAGAAATTTCAAACTGTGCATGTATTCACAAGTAGCATTTTCTTACAATCTTATTTATTAATTTGTTACTCCATTCATCCCCCCATAGCATCTCTTCCTAAAATCACCTGAGAAAATTAACAAAGTTATTTCACAAATCTCCTGAGTCTGGCTGGGACAGAGTTAGTTTTATACACAGCAGCCTGCATGAACATTGTTTTGGATTTGTTTCTGAAATAATGTCCACACCAGCATACCAGCATTTTGATTATTGCTGAGCAGTTCTCACACAGCATCAAGGCTTTATCTTTTTCCTACTCTACTCCACCCAGTCAATAGAGTAGTGGTGAGCAAGAACTTGTCAGGGGCACAGCTTTGAGAGCCAATGTAAATTGGTCAGAGGGCTATTCCCTGGCATGCAACCCTATGCTCAGTACTAAAAATCAAGCAGAAGGGTTTTAGAGAATTGAGATTTTGCTTGGAAACTGGCTGGTCATTGGTCTTCTTGAAATCAGTAACAGAATTTGCCACATTTGGCTTATATGCTTGGACATTTTTTCCCTATTTCCTCTGCTAATTAAGCTGCCTTTAGCTCAACCCAGGAATTTTTCTCACATTTGCTCTTCCTATTCTTTCTCCCATGCTGATGTGTGTAGGACAGAGTTAAGTGAGCTGTTGTGCAATGCTTAGATGTGACCTGAGGTCAACTGTACAGGGAGTATTTCTGAATACCCTTATAATTTTTAGAATAGTTTTATCAATTTGCAAAATCAGTATTAAATCCTCATTCAGAGTCTGAGTTATTATCTATTGAGTCCATGATGAAACTCCAACTGCCTTCTGATTAAACAATTCCTGAGGAAGTGGACATGAAGGACCCGGTCTCGAAGGAAATATTTCTTTCTGTTTCTCACTAAAGAAAGAGCTAGAACAAAGCATGTAGAAGTTAGGTGTTTTCCCTTGGTTATTGTCCCTGAGAAGAGAGATGCCTGTAGGCCCAGAAGACAGTTTCCCTTTTCTCAAAACTAATATCAGTCCTGAAGATTTGAAGGAGTCTTAAAAGCTAAGTTAAATTGATATCTAGATCTTCAGTGGCTAATGCTGTCAGGGAGGATTGTAGCTGAGAAGTTGCAATAAAGCATCAGAGCAAAATACAAGAAGTGAGGCCCTCCTTCAATTCTTATTGAACGCACTGGTAGTTCCACAGTCCAGGTTGGTGTTGGCATTGCAGATGTTAGGTTTGAGATGAGAGTGAGGCAGGAAGAGTCAGGCATATATCCATGTTTGTCATGGGTATTATTCACTTCTCCCAATTCACCTGTTTCAACTGCAATTTGAAAGTGAAGCTGGACAAACAAGTAAAAAGAAGACTCAGCAGACGAAAAAATAATTAGAAGTTGGTAGATGTTTTGGCTAAACAATCTAAACACTTGAGAAAAAGCAAAGATATTGAGAACTAAATGACTGTTGAAAGTGAATGATGGAAATCACTTTATTTATTTTTGTGATTTTCTGCGTCCTTGCTATTCACTGGACATTTTGTGAAATAATCAAAAAAATTTTCCCAAATTGGGTAAATACTTGCAAAGAATTTGAAACCATAAAAAGCTCTTTGCCTTTGTCTTTCTCTAATTATCAATACTAATTTAAAAAGTCACATCAAATCTCTCTCTCGAGGTTTGGTGGTTTTTTTCAATATGGAATACATATTGCAACCCATTAGAAATGTATCTCTACTCATTTTGTCAAAATGGACATTTCAAACTGGCTAGCAAGATAAAGATGTCCTCATAAGTATGGGAAACTCTGATAATTACATTCATCAGAGAACTGCTGTAATAGAAACTCAACCATAATTGAGACATTTAAGCTGCCCCAGTGCAAGAAATCCTCTCTGTACATCTGTGCTTCCTGGAACTTTAAACACCAGGGACTTCAGTATGATTTGCCTAATACCATGTTCCTGTCATAATGATGTCTAAAAATTATCCTGTTAATCTTTCCAATGTCAATTTCACAGACAGTGGTCATCAGAACTCTATTAAATTTCTCCAGGTAAATCCACTTTGCAGGAAGACCCTACATCAAACAGACATTAGTGTGAGCAGGAACTGCACTTGGCTACGAAGCTCTTCTGGGGCAAGTGGCACAGCATGTCCCCTCCAGCCGTGTCCCTGTGTCACACAGACGTGTGAGAGAACTGCAGGGCCTGAGTGAAGCTCTGCACTGCTCCTCAGGCAAACCTCTGCTGAAACAAGTCAGGCCATAAGGCAACAGTTGTTAGACAATGCTGAGATCAGTGCCCACAGAATGAGCTCTGGTTCCGAAAACTAGAGCTAGTGAATCCAGGAGCATATACTAAAGAGGTAGAACTACCTCCGAGATGCCCAAGACTTCATCTGTTTTTAGCAATGATTACACAACCCTGAAAAGGAACAAATAAATTCCCTGTTGCCAGTAGCTACTAACCTGCTTGTTGGTTTTATGAAAACTCTGCTACAGACAAAAAAACTATACAGAATCTTTCTGGTTTCACAGAAATAAAAATTTCAACTCCTTGCTGTTGGACAAGTATCATATAGAGAGTACAAACCTTTCTATACCTGAAGTGGAAGCAGTGATCTGAAAAACTCAAAAATTTTGATAAAAGAATGTTTTCTACTTGTCCTTTTACAGTCTCCAAAACTGTGGATGTTTCACACACTTCCATCTGTCAAGAGAAATACAAATGAGTCTACTCATAATAAAAATTTCTGGACAATTTATTTTATCATCTGTCATTCCTTCAAGCTCCTCTTCCTTGTTTTACTTGGAAGATGTACTAGGGGCTCAATGCAGGAACCAGGATTTTACTGGGTGTTTCAGAAATTGTTTTCTATCGTTACACAAGCATTAGTGCTCTATGCATGCAGCAGAAGAACCAGAGCAGTCTTTAACGTTTTAAAAAATGCAATTAAAAAACAGATGCAGTTTAATAATAGAAAATGCTGTTGAAAAATATATTGTCCTCTAACATAGTTTGAAAGGTCCTTTGTTATTTAAACTGTGACATTTCAGGTAAATTCTCACTTCCTCATAGCAAAATTGGCACAATTAATTTTGTTTTGCATAAAGCAAACAGAATAAAGAGAAATTGTTTTTCTTTTGTTAAAACCATCCCTAATTGTCACAATGTAATATTCCACGTGTGTTTTTGTGAGGAGATGCAAAAGAAAATGGAGCTTTAAAATTAAGCTTTTAGCTAAATTACAAAATAAGGTAGACATAGTCAGTAGTAACTATAGTCAGTAGTTAGTAATCACATGATAATTTTTGATTGTGCATAAATCCTATAATTAAAAAAATTCTAGAAAGGCAAAAGTGCTAAAGTAGAAATAATAAAATCACTGAAGAAAATTTTGTTTTCCATATGTTTCAGTAACTAAGTGACTGAACTTTTGTGCTTGTTATCTGAATCCTGAAAGGAACGAAACATTTAAGAAAAACATTCATTCATACTGACAGCAATAATCTAAGTATTGGTGCGAAAACTGTCATGATTGTACACCTGAAGGATTCACTTGTAAAATAGAAACAGTGTATACAAAAAGAATCTCCGGGAAGTATGTTGTCAACAATTTTTAAAGAGGTGAGAAATTGGCCCGGAGGGTTTGTGAAGGAGATGATGGAAACAGCTAATACAGATAATTGCTCAAAGGGTTGAAGATAATTGCTGCAGGCAATTCGCCCTCTGGAACTGAACCAGTATCCTGACAAAAGCCACAATGATGAGAAAAAGAGATATGAAAAATCTACAAATCCTGCACACACCAGCCAATATGTAGGAAGTCAGTGTCTAACTACCAGAGTCCAAGACAAATGAGATTAGTACATGGTACAAACACACCATCCTTGTGAGCTGTCTTGCCTGAGAACACCCAGAGATCTGGGTCTGTAGACCTAAAGGTGCAAATCACTCACAAGCTTAACAGAATCACTTATCCCATCCTTTGGGACACAATATTATTTTCTTCATCATATTTAAAATTATTGAGAACTTCTTTATGTGAATTTCTTTTAGAGCAAAAATGTTACTTTCCATTTACTTGGCCAGATTCCAATTTGTTTCATAAAAATTTTCCTTTCAATATCATTATATACAATATTTACATTAATTTTGCTCTGATTTGTGGCATATTGCTGAATCCCACTTGTCACTGCTATTTTCTACTTACAAGGGATATTCTGGTGAAGGGGTGAGATGACATTCAGCACAATGGGTTTGCTTTGTCAGAAAATAATAGTTTGGCTATTAAGTGTTCTATGTATATGCATAATCAGTTGTCATTGAAGTCCATTTTAAAGCTGTCACATTTTTTTTTATTAGTCTGCCCTTTTAAAATAGTATAAGTAATTAGCTGTTTATATATGGAGCGCTCAACACAAATATACTAATTTATTTGCTCTCTTTTATTTCAGTGACATCTCATGACAAAGCTCTCTTTGTTACAAGGGGAGGCTTTTATAGGAAATAGTAGAAAAAATTAGTTGACTGACATGAACCTGGCAATGAACAAGCATCAACTACAAAGTACCAGCATAAGCACTCAACCTAACAGTATCAGTTTGCTGTCAGTCACATAAATAAACTGAAATGTTGCTGCACTTCCATTTGCACAGAGGCATTTTTATTAATGCTAGTACCAGTTCTCTGCTTTGGATCTGAAAGACAGAGTGTGCAGGGAGACCTGACTACTTCATCTCACACGAGCAAGCTGGCATAAACCTGAGCCCCAGATGCCATGGGAAAGAGGACGGATGGGTAGCTCATGAGGTTGTATACTGCATTTTTTCCATTAAACTAATGAATTAATGCTTGGACACAGGCCATTCCATGGGTATTACTTAGATTTTTTCCCCAATGTTACACTGGTTTTTGTACAATTTGGCTTTTCCTTGTCATAGTCATTTAGAATACCTTCCAGTTTTCCTGCTGCTGGAATTAATGTGTCAATAGTTTAGCTTTCTCTCCATTCAAATTGTGATGCTGGAGCACAAACAGTGTGCTGTTATGTGTATCCTAATCAAGGTGCTCTGATAATCTTAAGAAAAAAAATTTTGTTTGGGAACACAAAAGCATGCACCACTGTATGTGTGGCCATGGAAATTAGAGCAAAACTTAACCATAAATTATTTAGAAGCTTCACATCAAGTGAAAATATGCAAACACAGAAATATGAATTTATTTTGTTATTGACATGTGTTTGCAAAGTCTTTTCTGTAAAGTTCTTTGAAAGGCAAATAAGATAGTTCTACTCAATACCAAAATAAACCAAACTCTTAGTTCTTGTATTGGATGCAGAGAGAACACAGCTGTCTTCCCAGTCCCTTCACAGCTTTTCCAGCTGTGGATCAGGTTTGTTATAACCTGTCTACCCAGGATGAAAATACCCAGATCTACACTGTAAAATATTTAGTTATTTTCCACTGAGAAATGTTTAATTTTTACCTCACTGCTTGTCATGAGGGAGGAAACAGATGAAGTAATTCGCTGCTCTGAAGATTTAAAACAGGTTTGTCTAACAAGCTATATATTTTACTGAATGTGCAACTTAAACATACTTCAGACCACTAGTTACAAGAGATGAATGAAGTGATGAGATGCAATTCTCTGCCAAAATACAGCTTTATTTTCATTCAATCAGAATTTCCACAATCTTAGCCTGGTAATGGATGTATCATCCCAGAAATGTCCTCCTGATTCTTTTAAATATATGCAGCTATTATTGCAGGAAGTTTAGATATATGAATTATGATAGTACTGTGAGAAAGGTATATTATTAGCCTCTGTCAATTTAGTTAGCTATTGTTATTTACATTTTATTCTTGGATACATTTCTTCAAAATTTATCAGCAATCTGTGAAAAAAATAGATTGATTTTTTTTAAGGGTCTTGATAAAAAATAAGAAGTGATTATTTAGAAAATATGGATTAATTCTGATTCCATGTCAAACTGCACATACATCTATTTTGATGAAGCAAATTCAAGGTCAAAATGTAAGAAATAAGAGTAAAAGCTAAGTACACAAGACAGAACTTCCCATCCTTGCAAGCATCTGAAAAATTGTGATATGAGATAAAGGCTTTTTATAACTGAAAATCATTCAAGACCAAAAGGTAATTTGAAGGTGACAGATTACATGCAAAATACACATGCAAAATCTGGTATATTTCCTTCTTTTCTTCAACCCCCCACCATAGCTAGAAGTTTCGAAGGGTTGTGATACCTTCCCTTGGAGATGAAACTGAAAAATTAGAGATGTTTCCCAGAAGAAACCAGGAGGTAAAAAGATGAACCTGGTGATTTTGTTTCTGAAAGGCAAAGCTAATAGCTGGAAACTTGATGTTGAAAAAAACCACATTTTCCAACCTAACAGACAAATGTAAAAAGATCCAAAAGGTGCAAGCTGTAAACAGACAAATGCAGATGAGACATATGTAGGAAGAAAATTGAGTCACCAATACAATTTGAAAGGATTGTAAGGAATTTTCTTGTACTGAATACTTTTTAAAACAAATGCTTGATATTTCTTCTAGAAGGAAATAGCTGTTGCTCAACTCCAGCTATTAGACTTACAGCTTGAATTTCAAGCAAACCAGACTATGAGTCTAGTCTTGTCCATTGATGCTTCTAATTCTATCAAAGTACTAAATTTCTTCCTTGGCTTTGCAATGTCTCCAATTTCCAAGATTTTGGTAAGATTTGTATCAGTGATATGGATAAATTTTTGGGATTTATTTTGTAATATGAGGTGAAATTATCTCAAAGTATTTAATTTCTTCTTTTATTACTAATTTTGTGCTATTTTTAGCAAGAAATTAAAAATTTTCAACAGACAGGAAGACTGTCTCAATTATCTTTGTATTCAAGAGAGATAGATCAATATTCAGAATATCGTAAACATTTCTTATGTTTCTGATACAATATGTTAATATAATCTCATAAAATTATTTTAATACAATTTCAAAAACATTACATTCTTATATCAATTATTGCTCACCACAAGATTCAGTTATAAAACTTTATTCCCACAAAAAGCTGCTATACTATTAATGAATAATATTAATTATTATTTGAGTGACTCTTCACTGCTAAGTTAAAATAACCCCAACTTGTTTTTTTTTTTTTGTTGTAGCAAGTTGAAAGACACTTGAAATAGATCTCATGGGAAAGATGCAGACCTGTATTGCTAATTCTCACTTTTAAAATGCATCAGTTGAGTGGATAGCTGCTGCCAGATAAGAAAAAATGAAAATATTTGGTTCTAATAATGTCTAATGTCTAAAGGTGAGGCCCCTTTTATAAGCTTCAGGCTGTAATATGAAGTCATCTGAGCAGAAAGAAAGGACTTGTCATTCATTTTTCACTTCAAACAGATTAACAATACAGGTAAAAAATCAACAGCCCAGCTACAGCAACAGAAAAACTTAAAGCAGAACAGGTCACTCATCATACAATGATAACAGAAATCTTAGGTATCCTCTGATAGTGTAATTCACATCTAAAGGTGACATTCAGGGCAGAAGAAAATATATGAAATCAATGCAAGTAAAATCTGTTAAATTAAAAAGGAATTAATCTGGTTGTAATATATATCAAAATTCATTGCTTTCTACATTACTGAAAAAATATAGTATATAGAAATTTAAGTAAACCTAAAGTTCTCATGAATTCATAAAGAAAAAAAACCCCCATATTTTCCATTATTAATTATGGAAATAATACTAGCTAATATTAGCTGCAAAAAGATTGAGCCCAGAAGCATTTGTTATTAATACCTGAAAATCCATTTTAGACATTTAATGAACGAAATAATAGCTAAAATACCTGCCTAAGGAACAGTGATACTTAGCTGTAACAATAAATACCAAGAAAAGTTGGGGTTTTTTTTCCCCTTTATGAAAATGGGAAATCATACATATGATTGAAAAAGTATTAATAAACAGCATTATTGTGTGCAGCCACATACATTCCATTTACCTGAAGGTGTACCTGTTTAGATGGTGAAAATTATTTTATTGTAGGCTTTGGAGTTGTCTGTTTGTTTTATGAGAACATATGTCAGAAAAGCATCTGAGTCTAGCTGTCATCTGACTTGATGCAACTTCTTAGAAAGGAGTTGTTACCTACCAGATCTCCTTTCAACAACAGGAACAAAATAAAGACATACACATTGTCTAAAATTTTTCCAATCACTTTATTCACCCCTTGTTCACACCTTGTTCACCCCCTGACTTGCTTTGTGAGGGCTACTCCAGTGTCTGGGATTCAGTGACAGAACGTGTGGGTTTGGGTTTGTTTTGTTTCATTTTGCTTTCTCTCCTGTAGATTAGCAGCTCACTGAGGTGGATTCACAAGGTATAGAAGTTTTGTCATTTGTCTGCCTGGTATACACCACATAATTATCCAATACCCTGTCTGGGCTGTCTCTTTATATCACTGTATCTTTGCATCTGCAGAAGATATTTATTTTAGTGTGTTAAAAAGCATCTATTTTTTTAAATAATACTTGTGTCAGAATACAGAATCAGTAGATGAAATAATTTTTTTAATTGCATAATCTGTTGAGGTTTTTCCTTACATTTTCAAGGTCTTTAATTTTTATCTAACATAATTTAAAAATTTTGAAATATGTTTCTCAATTGAAATGATATGTGTTGGAATATACATAAGTAGCCCATAAAGATAAATTTACAATGAAAGTGGTGGACCAATGAAGCAGTTAATGTGTTAAAAGTGCCCTGTGATATGGACTGTGAAATATCAGGATTGTATCAAAGTCCATTCTCTGAACTTGTTCAGTCTCTGACCTTTGTGCCTTTCTGTTTCTTACCTGTGATTTATTAGCATGCTTTTATCTTACATCTGTGATCGACTATGTCAAGTAAAGTCTTATTCCCCATTTTTATTTTGGTTTATTATATTTTCATTTTTTATTTAATCAAAGTATCAGAGTCCTTCAGTCCACAAGTTCTTAAGCATGAAGTAGAAAATAATGTGTGGAAGGGGAGTTGGATAATTCATCTCATGAGGAATAATCCAATATAAGATCTTTGTTTTAGGCAAAGTCAGATCAGTTGATCACCCACTCAAAACTCTTCTGCGGAGAGCTGGTATTGGGAAAATCAGCAAGAGAAACCAGATTTCTGGAAAATGTCCAAGAGATGCGTCTCAATCAGGATAAATATTCAAAGGATAAATAGGTTTTGCCAATTTTTACCTCCACAGGTTACCCAGTTGCATAAAACTGCCAGTACATTCTTTTCACTGTACTGGAAAGCCTCCTGAAATACATACTGAAGCCATGATACACATGTATGCACCCAAGCCTGCCCTGCTCTCTCTGCAGTCTTGAATAGATGTGGTTTCTCAAAGATTATTATTGCAGTTAAAAGGATTATAAATTTCATAAATTCTGATTATGGTCTTGTATTTCTTTTTATTGATCCTTTTGGGGAGGTTAATATAATAACTTAGACGAGGATGTATCTACATTTGTTGGGAAAATTTGTTCAGAGCTATGAAAATGACATTGTGAAATAGCTTGACTGGTCCTTTGCCAACGTATTTCCCATCAGGATGATGAGAAAAAGTAAGAAAGACCTCAGAGTTGTTTGCAATGACAAAATAGAAGATAACCATGCTGCATCATTTTGCCCTTTAAAAGACTGAAAATACAGAGTAAACAATTTTTCTAATGCTACCATATAATACACTATAGAGCTAATGTTTCAGGACTTTTGTTTCAAGAGGGTCTCAGCATGCAAGGACTTTTGAATATGTAGTCTGCTTCCTTCCAGGTTATGTAATATGGCACATGAGATGATACACTGCCAGGGTACAAAGAAGTTCTGGAACAAGTATCTCCAGCAGAGAGTGTGCTCTTCTAAAACCTGGCTTTTGTTCTCTATTTTGCCATTTGTGCTCCATCTGACCTTTGGAAAGTCTCGTAAGGCAGAACCACAAATTACATTGCTGTTTAAATCCAAAACCAATACTCTCAATATTCTCAGGACCCACTGTAATGTTAAAATTCCCAAAGATATCTCAATTTCTGCCTCTGAATAAGCCTAGAAGTAGGGCAGTTTTTACACAGCTTGGCAGCCACAGTCTGTACTTTCCCCTTTTTCAACGGCAATGGAAACGATGAACTCAGTTGCAACGCTGTGCAACACCAGACTGTAAGATACTCTGTGGAATACCAAGACTATAGACCTAATTAATGCTTTTCTCCTTGATTATCTGGCTCATTAAAACAAAGAATCCATTCTAATTACAAATTCCTGAATATCACAAATAAAGTGATTTAACACATTTCTTTCACCAGTATTTTTTGTTGTTTTCTCTATTAACAGAGACATATAAAAGAATAATAGTTATAGAAGACAAAAATTTTAATTCAATAAAAAAAAAATGTTACTTATCCTAGAGTGCTCACACTCTTGGCCTCATGAGGTAATAGCCATACCAGGCTTCTCACTCAGCCCTGCTCTGTCACTGCCGCCCAGTGGGAAATGTGTACCTTTGCCCGGTGAGTCCTGGTTAGAGACACATCTAGAATTTAAATGCATTATTCAGTTCTTCAAAATAACCCCAATGTGGACCAACTTTGAGGGAAAATTGAAGTTTTTAATATCATAAGTGGAAGCTTTCACAAAGCTATTCAAAACCACATCCCCTCCTACAACCCTTGCCCCAGAGTATTTGTTTCTAACACTCACTTTTGAATGTGTTACTATTCTATTTATTCATGTTCCATGAATAAAGGTAAGTCAATATAGGCAATAAAGAAATTAACATATCTAAGGAAGGCTCAGGAAGAGATGGGATATTTACATGCAAAAAAGTTATTGTATGAATCCTAGCTGAAACTTGGCACTCTTCTTGCTTCTGACTTTGGTGTTTCATAAGTGTTTAGAGTTGGGCATCTTTACGGATTCCATTACATGTCCCATTCTAAGGAGCTAACATGCCCCCTAATAAATGCACTTTCAAACTATTTAGGACTTGGAAGTCCAATATTCTTACCTTCAAATTTCTTACAGCCTATAATTGCTCCTATTAAAAAAAACAAAACAAACCAAAAAGGTCGGACATTTGCCCAAGGATGTTTGGCATGGTTCTCATGAATGAGAGAGGGGTTTTTAACTAGCAGTAGTGATACCTCTTTTTATATAAACATAACTACAATTAATGTTTCACCTGAGAGTGGGATTTATTCTCCCTTCTCACAATTTGAGCTGGGTGGCTCTAAACCTGTATTTCTCATGTTGTACATATTCATAGGATTTTTCAGTGGAGCCTTTCCAGAATTAATAGTTTGAATGGGCATTTTAAGATTTACTAAACTTTGATATCTACTAAATTCTACTTATTTTTAAAAATTTTTTACAACCCTTGTCTTTTTGCTACAGTAGCGAATTGAAATGTAAAGCTATTCTTCTGCTTGAAATTCCCAACTCTCCTCCCAAATATATTACAATCCCTTTCTATTGAATCCCTTTTCTATTAGTAGGTAGGGGTTTTTTAATATATACGTAACAAAAGCAATTTTACCCTTTACCTCTATCACCTTTTTTTTTTCCAATGTTCTCCTGTCAGAATTTTCTACGCATAGCACTTTTTATACATAAATCAAATATTGTGCATATACCCAGGAAAAAGTCAGAATATGAAGAAACATGTGAAGGAATTTAATAGCTTTTGCTTAGAGAACTGCTTCCATAGCTCAGGCAATATTTATTTACAAGGTCAGAGCAGCTCAGTGATTTAATTCTGGGAGAATTGCATTCTATGTCTGCTACAGAAAATCTTTGGTTGTATTCTAGCTCCTTTTCCTGGCTGTAAACCAGCTGCTCTGCTTGTACCTTGAATGGATGCAGCAAATCTTTAGAAATCTGATTGAAAATTAGTTTGGTCACAGCTGTCACACCTGTAAAAAGACAAATAGGGATAATAGGGATGTGTATTAAAAATCCAGTGGTGCAAGTGCAAGTTTATTCAGTCCTTGGAGTGAATGAAATAACACAGATGATATTACATACCAGGCTGCATTTGCATTCCAGGCTTAAGTGAGCTCTAACCATTTCACATCCTTATGAAAATTTGTATGTTAGTATTTCTAATTTACAACTATGTAATTCCTCAAAACATTATTTAAAATCTTCTTTGGTGTCAGGAAATCTTACTTTACAAATTTTGGTAGAGAATATCTAGGTATTCTATATTCTGCATGGTAGTTCACTTACTGGCATAACTATATCAGGCTGATCCATGAGACAGGCTAAATGACCAAGGTTTAATACTGTATTTACATGAATAGTGGGGTGGAAATGACCAAAGAATGGGGTTCATAAACAAGCAATTGATTTTCCCACTCTCTAAAATAACTATGGCCCCACCCAAATACAATAAAATCCTAAAGACTTATGTTCTTTCTAAAAAATGACTTAATATTTCCTAAGACCCATAGATATTTCAAAAATCTTTGTCTAATTTCAAAAAGCTTTACCCTTAATCTAAATAAATGCAATCTACTTTATAGGGCATTTCAAAATATCAAGAAGATTAAAAATAACAGAGTTTTCTCCTCATCTATAATTTCTATGATAGTGTTATAGATATGTATTACAGTAAATCACTAAATGAAGAGATACTGGCGTGCAAGTCCCTTGACACACACACATCATTCCAATAACTGCTAACAAACATTGCTTCCTCTTTGCAGAGATGAAAGAAAAAATGCTTTTCTGATTCTGAAAGATTTTAGTCCACAATAAACACTGAGATATTTACGTGCAAAAACAGGCTTGGGCTTCACTGAATAGCCAACCAGAGCAGTTATAAACACAGCAGGCAAACAGTTTGTTGATAGCCCTAGTTAGTTCAGAGGCACTGTGCAATTTAGAAATAAAAGTGTGATTACTCAGTGCTTTATAAAATTCTTTATAACACTTGCAATAAACAATTACAGAGTGATTCACCCACATTTTAAATACCTCTCTACTAAGCACATTATAAGGTTCTATATAATTTAATTTTTCTGAATGGATCATTTGTAATTTGAATACAGCACAGAGAGTTTTTGTTCTTTATAAAAGTAATGCAATCAAACCTAATCACCATATACAAGGGGAGGTATCGATAATAATTTTAGGTCTGGGTTTTTTTTACAATTATTGCATTCAAGCTGAGATCAAAAGGTTAACTCTCAACACGTTCCACAGCTATGCACAATTTCAGTCTATTGACTGAGCTATAGATCAAGGTAGCAGCAGTTTCTCTCTGGCTAAAAAGAAAAGAGTCTTACTTATTTCCTCATCATTGATTAATCCCGAGTGAAATTAATGTTTAATAGCTGCATTGTTCCAGTACATGTCCATTTTGACCTTCTTGTTAAAATAAACATGTAATTTAATGGTATTATCAATATCATTTACTTGAAGAATCTTCTAGTATTTGGGAAAAAGGAGTGTGCTTCCAGTTGCTAATAATGGTTCCTTGACCTTTACAAAAACAGTATTTTGTGCCTATATAAGTACAGTTTTATTCACGAAGTATTTAAAGATTTCCATTTTTAAAGAGGGAGGAAAAAAGACATCTCTAAATATGGAATAATAAAAAAATATTTGCATACTGACACAAAATTAAATATTTATGAATTCTCAAATCATAAGCAGGTGAAAAATTCTTTAGCACCTCCAGATTTTAAACAAAAGTAAAGAGGTGACCTACAACATCTGCTCTTATTTTGCTGCATGGCAGGAATACTAGGAACTAGAATTGCTTTTCAGCAGCTGGACCCATCACTTCCTCAATGGTTTGATGAAAACAGGTGGAATCTCTCACAGGCATAAGTACTGTGATGCGAAGCTGTGTCATTCGTCCAGCCAGCCAGAAATGACTAAAGTGTGTGTAATGAATCTGGAACCTATACAGACACATAAGAAACACCACGATATTCAAAGGACATACAGATGGAACTCAAAATGCCTGAAAAGACAGCAGTGAGACAGTCAGTGCTGCACCATTTAATACAAGAATAACTTTTTTCTTAATCAGGGCTCAGACCAGTCCTCCAAAAAGTGCAGTGTGCAGACAAGAATGCATCAAAATCTGCGGTGATCTAATCCAGGCTCCATCCATTTTGGAACTATTATTCCAGCTATGAAGGAACCTGTTTCCCTGCTTGTTCAGTTAGCCAAGCACAAGTGGCATCTGAAAATAAAGCTGGATAAAGCACAGTGATGGATCTATTTTTTTCACGAAGCACTGAACTAAGCCTACCAGCACACTTCACATCTCTCCCTTAATTGCCTTTGCTCTCTCTCTGAGCTCAGGAGCAGTCACTTCGGGTGGAAAAATGACAAATGGGCACCACAGAGCTCCTAGCCATGGTGAGAACAGGATAATGATGCAGTACACTCATTTTAACACCAGCAGGAAATGACACTCCAGGTGAGCCACTCCTCTTCCTCCACCCCTTACACTAAGGCAGGGAAAAAAAAAGGGAGAGAATGAGAGTTTACAATTTACTAAAAGCTCAAAGCAGTGGAATAAGATACAGACAATAAAAACAGCAATATTAATAACAAAAGTATACAAAAAAGAGAAGGCATTTAACCCATAAAAAGATACTCACAGCTGGGAACAAAATCAGGATGGCAAATGCTCCCTGTAGGACATGTGTGAGTGGTTTCCCCAAAGGAAATAAAGGTGACTGTTCCTGCCCACTGTGCCACATTCCCCAAGCAAAGGCATTATGGTGGGGAGCTCCCATGGCCATTGCTTCCCCCTGCCCAGCTCAAAAGCAATGAAGAGCAAGGACAGACAAACCCTTGGTCACATTAGCAGGGCTTGTGCAGCCGCTCCACTGAGCTCAGTTTAACTCAGTTGCTGGCACTGTCATTTCTAGCACTCAGCTGTACCTGTGACCCTTCAGCGTCACACCCAGGAGCAGCACTGCTGCCTCTCCTCAGCGCTACATCCTGCAAAAACCTCCTGGAGGAAAGGGAGGTGGGACAGGGCAGAACAGAAGATGGGCTCCGGAATTCCAATGCTGACAGTCATCACTGGAGTGAGCAAGACCAGACAGTGCACCTCTGGTTGGGTGCCACAGCTCTTCTTACCAAAACCATGTGCCAGCGATGCTGTTGGTGGCGTAGAATAACAGCTTGGTGACATCCACACAGCAAGCATGCTCGGCCCTCCTCTCTGTAGCCTAGAGAAACACATTTTCAAGCCATCAGAAACTCAGGTAAATTTTATGTGTGCTACTTTCCTCTGACTTAGAGGCACTAAGCAATAACAAAACACAAATACTTTCAGAAAACAATTAGGACAAGTGTTACTTCTGGATTTCCACCCATGTCTGTTTCCAGGGGTGCAGTCATAAAAATACATAACCACCAAAGAGTTTTCCTTTTGTGAATAACACATGCTTTATAAACCTTTACTCCTGAAGCATTAGGCACACTTTTAGGAGGTAATTGTGATCATTCCCATATTACAGCTGGAAAATGATGCATAGCTCCTGTGATTGACTTTGCCAAGGTCAGGAATTGATTTAGTGGTGCAGCTCAAAATAGCTTATTCTAAGTCCTCTGTTGTAACCACTAGTCTCCATTTTCTCCATAAGGAAATTGCCTCTGGGAGGAAAGAAGATTTGAGGATGTGGGAAGAGAACACATACACATTTGGTAGTCAATACTGATGAAATCAGGTAATACTGCTCTACACTGGTTAGAAAACCTGCTGTGCTTATCTAGATGTAATCATCATCTAACGATTATTTCTGGCAGTACCTTACAGTATGTTCTGTCACCTTTCCACTGACAAAGCTTTTATATCTTATTATTGCATTACTTATAATGTCTGTTGCCAGCCCACCCAGCATGCTTCTTAAATAATTATAAGTTGTAATATGTTTCTGGCAGCAGAGACAAAGAACTCTACTCCTACCAACAGATCAGCAATCTCCTTCATTAGTAATTGTAAAAATATTCTGTTATTATGAATTACAGTTTTTATTATGTTATTATTATTTACCAGTAAGCTACATGCATCAACATGTTTGAGATGGTAGGGCTTCCGTTCTCATGGTAAGTCCTGCCCTTAAGAGCATTTCAGTGACAGGTGAACATCCCTGTTTCTTGTCTGCTTAGAAATTTAGAAATCCTTCACAGGGCTCTCTCCACACTTAACACCCACATGCTCTTTAAAGAATAGTCTACCAGACTCAGAGAGTTTCTCTTTCTCACGCAGACACAGATAAGTTCCTCTTTTCTAGGTTTATATTTTAGTGTCTGTAGGGGGGTGGTTCCCTTCAAAAAACTTTTTGAGAACAACGGAATTCTGTTTGATTGCTGTTGGTTTTGCTTGTTTTGGGTTTTGTTTGTTTGGTTTGGTTGGTTTTGCTCTTCTTTGTTTGCTGTATTTGCAAACTATTTGTTTTGGGAAAATTAGGAAATGAGAAAATTTTAGGAAATGAGTTTTCATTTTTCCTTAAAAATTTTGTCACCATCAGGAATGCAAAAAGGGAAGATATACTTTAGAAGGCTTTGTGAAGAAACATTGTGAAGAAAGTCTTCCTCTGTTACTACACATAATTGTTACTGAGGGGAGTTCCTTTAGTGACAGGAAGTTTTTTTGATCCCAGTTGGTTCTGTAGTCCAATCACCCCTGCTACTTCTAGACATAATGAAAGGAATGACAGGGAGGTAGAAAAAGGTAGCCAGGGTGAGATTATACAGGGGTAAATTGGTGCTACATTTAAAATACATGATGGGATAGTGCTCTTTCTTTTGAGAATGAAATATTGCCTTAGTTGCTTCAGAAGGCTGAGACATTGGAAAACATCTGTCCTTCTGACTTCAGTACATCCTTAAGCACTTTTCCAGGTTATGAAACAAGATAGCAATTTTAAAATGTCTAGTTCCTGTGCCCAAAATCCTTTAAGCTACTACCTCTCCCTTTTTCTGTCATGGGGGAGTGGCTCATACCTGCAGGCAGATCCTACTTGAGTGGCAAGGAAGGTGACAGTCCTCTGTGGCAGCCCCAGCCTTTTTGCTAACATTTCCTAGCCCTGGAGGAGGGTCCACTGAGCATTTCAGCAAATACTTTAGGATGCCAGATATTGACATTGTTGGAAATCATCCAGATCCATGTCTCTTAGAAGCATTTATAAATCACATTTATTTGTCATTCCCAAGGGGTTGGTTAGCTAGGGCTGAAGTTTGCAGCAAAGACAATAACCATTTAATTCACTCTAGCTAAGTCTGCTGGCATGATGCTGATACAAAATGTCCTAAAGTACGGAAATGCTCTGCTGTTGCAATGTATGGGAGAAAAATACCCTTTTTGGTCAGGATAACAACTGGTAGTAGTCACCTATAGGTTCTGTACACAACTGTAATTCACTCTCAGGGCTGATCACAGCCCTTTCTGAACTGAGAACTGTCATCAAACCAGTCCTAGGGAGAGAATTGAAACCTTGTGCGTGCAGTAAGTGGCCATCTATTATTTCAGTGTCATAGGTTTCCCACATCTCTGCTTTCACTGCCAGATTTCTTTCCACTTCTCAGAAAGACAGAAAAAAGTGTATTTGTATAGTATTATATGACACTGGATCCCACAAGTTGTCCTCGCAATTAGGCTCCATTTTCACAAATTCTCTTACTGAACCCATGGGGGTTCAGAGCACTGGGGTCTATTAGAAATAAGAGGCATGTTTACAGAACTGGTTACAGACACAGCTGGGTCCTTGCCTGCATGGGGAACTGGTTGGTCACAACATAGTTTGTCTGGAGAATTTATTGTACGCCCACACCCCCACCCCCTCATAGGAATAGCAATACAGCTTATATCTACACTTAGAAACATGAAATTTAGAACAGGAAAAATGTCAGTGTGGCTATTGGTTGTTTTCATCCATTCTGCAGTAGATGATAATGGATATTTCAAACTGAATTTCCAGAAAATGCAAGATGCAGTTATGCAGAGGAAAACCCCATCTGGTTTATGACATACTGTATTGACTCACCATGTCCACAAAAAATTAATTCAAGCTGAAATAGACTGTGCAATGAAGCTTTCTTCCTTAATGTATACATCCAAGCCTTTTGAAGGAGGAAGCATTAGGTTGGTAGATCTGCTGCTGCTCTCTATGTATTCAAATGGATATGGCATTCAGCAAAGTAGCTATTGCAAGGTTTCCAGATAGTTTTGTATTTGGCATAATACTGATCTAATAATATGTGCATTTTTGCCCTCTACGAAAACTAAATGTATTTTATTTGGTGTTTTCTTTCTAAGAGTAAGAATCTTGACTAAATACACTTTAAAATACTTTTGATTATGAGCTTAGGGCAACTGAATCATTCCTCTGCTGAAAGATATCAGTATTATTCAAGAAACAAAATCTTCCTTTTTGCCCAACTGCCACCTGTACTTCAAAGTATGATGTTTTGCTTCTTAACTGACAAAAGTACATAAGAAATTACACTTTCAATCGCATTGTCCTTCAACTTTTTCAAAAGGTTTGGGTACCAAGATAATAACTCCCATACTGTCTAGAAAATAATATTTTATATATTATCAAAAAATAACCTCACAAACCTCTTCCAATTCCTGATGCATGTTTTTTCTTTTCATTATTCAGTTGGAAAAACAGAAGCAGAAAGTACTCCAGTGTCTTACCCAATGAAAAGCACATCCAAGAGATCAGGAGAACCTGTAACCTAGTTTCTGAGTTTTGAGCTTCAGCATCTGCGGCTTCATTCACTCCTAAAGATTTCACCAATACTCTATCAAATTTTATACCTTAAAAGCTTATGTTTGAGAACATAGAACTCTTTTAGTTATTGAAAGGTAAGTCAAAAAGTCTAACAGACCTTGAGAATTACTTAATGACTATTAATAAGGATTTATTTATGATGGTGGTGATTGTGGCTGAAGCTGTAGTTGGGGTGATAGGAAGGCCTGTTTAAAATGGACATCTGAGATAAAGATCCCAAAAAGACACTCAGCAAAGAGAAAGGAAACAATGGTATAGAAGCAACCATAAATAGGAGAAAAAACACACTGTGGATCCCTGTTTTATGCTAGATAACATCTAATCTCAGGGCAGCTTTCTTTGGAAAGAATTGTTAATTTGTTTGTTTGTTTGTAACATTTTTATTTGATTGTCTATCGTTGCTTGATTTCATGGCAGTAAGCACTCAAGAGCAAACCCTGTGATACTGCACAGAGCTGTTTATTATGCAGAAATCTGTATTAATGTCAATGTATTAATTTTCACTTTATGAAAAGCACTTGGTTAAGGATGGCTTGTAATGTTTGCAATAAGAGTGAAGACACGTCCAATTCATCTCATTACTGCTCTCTGTTAAGGGCAACTCATGCAAAGTAATGGGTCAGTCTAACATCCATGAACCTCCAAATGTGGATCTAGGCATAAGAGGCAGCAAATTACTTAAGGGAATTTCTGCAAGAAGGGCTGTCAGGCTTGCTAGTCTGCTCCACAGGAACAGCATTTTCCACTGTTTTAAAGGGAGAGAAAAAAAGCAGTTGGGAAAACTTATCTGTGAGGCGATGCACATGGAAAATTGTAGATGTTCCTCAGTTTAATTCTGTGTATCGCAAGGTACTGATTCTTTGGTATTTTAAGTAGATTTTCCAATGCAGTGTCACATACCTCCTGTACAATGGGAATCGTTCCCACTCTCTTTTTTATCCGAGTAAAATTATCCTGCCTTGCATGTAATAATAACTCTATAAACATGTTCTGCTACTGAAAGAAACTCTGTGTCTTTGGAGGGAAGTGAGAAGCTAATAGGGAAAGAGAATGTGGGACAGCTTGTTTTGGTAGCACAGACAAATCACAGTGTTTGTGGACAGCTGCTACCAAACTGAATTAGAGTTAGAAAAGCTCTAGAGTTAGAGAGCCACCTTCCTTCTTAAATATTCAACATAGTCAAGATGTTTTTAACTCTCTGAGGACACCTCATAAGTGCATGAACTATGAAAGCAGAACTAAGGAACAGTGAACACCATCCTACAGTAGGACAAGCATGTCACCACCTACTACAGGAGTTCCAGATGTCAGCTGGCAAAGGATGCAGTCTCCTGTAGGAATGTTTGAACAAGTAAGTCATCAGTAACTCTCTTCTTGGCTTCCCCACCCCCTGCCAAAAGGGAGTGGTAACACCTGCTCACCCCATACTGTGAATTTGCTTCTCTTTAGGATTTCATTAATCAGTTAATGGCTACAAAGCAAACGGGAAATATTAACAAATATTCACATCAACTCAGAGGTGTAAATTGGTGCTTGCTAGTAGAGTTTTCTCACTTTGCAACACTTTGCTTACTAAAGTCTGTCACCTGATGCTATTACAGCTGATAATTGAGTCAATCTCCCCAGGAGTGTTTCGGTGTTTTGGACAGGTTCTCCCTGGGAGACTTTCATGCTGAATACATTATTTTGAATGCTAATGATAAGGTATTTTAAATCTATTTCCTATGTAATACTCAAGTCACTCTGAAGGGTCTGCTTTAAGCTTAAAGTAGATACCAACTTGGCCCTTAGATTTTCTGTTCTAAATTTTTCCTGATATTAGGAATTTAAATCCAGATAACACAGTGTCACCAAAAAAACTTCCTTCTCCTTTTACCTTAGGAGCAGCAAACAAACAAAAAATTATTATTAATACTGTTTCTTTTTATAAAATCTGTCCGCATTCTGTGGCAGATGCATTAGACCCCAACAATTACCTTTTCTTGCTACAAGGCCAACACACTGGATTATTGACTCATTCCAGCTTTCTCTGTTACCCAGAAGAATGTATGTGTAATTAATCCCTACATGTAGTAGCAGTTTAATCAGGGGAGACTAATTAAGTCCATTTTAGAAATATCTTGCACTTTTGTGGAACAAAAGACTGAGCATTCAGAAATCCTTTACAAAGGACAATAGCTGAGCTTCAGTCTAAATATAGAGGAACTTTTTTTATCACATTGTTTTTGCTTTGCATGTGCTTTGAAATTGTCTCCTAGATTAGGAATGCACAACCCATGAATATTTTGTGTGTTTGTAAGGTAAGCTGTCAAGTCTTGTCAAGACTTTATACTTCTTTAATGAAGCAAAATAAAGAACAAGTTGAAAAGGGTTCTAAAATCTGAAATACTTAAGTAATGTTCTCACAGTGCCAAGTCTTTTGTGACAGTATATGCTTAAGGTGCAACTGCTCTCATTTTAAAGCTCACCTTCTTGTCAGCTGAAATGTCATAGCTTTATAAGAGACTCACTGACAGAGTGAGGGAGTCTGTCTCTTGAAAAAAAAATTAAACAATATTTTTCTGTGGGTTTTTTTAGTCAGATAATTTTTTTTCACTGCATTGCCCTCTAAAGAGCTGGTTTTATACAATAAAGATTCAAAGAACAAACAGATGGTGCTGTTTACAAATACAGAATCTAAGACTGAAAGAACAGTTGGGGTTTTAAGGCACTGCTGGAGATTGCTTAGTCCTACCTCCCTTCTAAAACAGGCTCGCCTAAAGCAGGTAGCAAAGGGTTGCTTCCAGATAACTTTTGAATATATCCAGAGATGGAGACACCACATTCTCTCTCTGGGCAGTCTTTTCCAGTGCTTTGTCACCCTCAAAGTAGTTTTTCCTCATATACAAATTGAACTTCCTCTATTTTCGTTTGTGACCATTACCTTTCTTTCCCTGCTTGGCACCACTGAGGCCCTGGCCTCATATTCTTGACACCCTCACTTCAGAGAATTGTATACATTGATGACTCCCTCTCAGCTGACTCTTCTTGAGGTTAAACAGGCCCAATCCTCATGCTTTTCCCATTAGTTATGTGTTCCAGATCCTAGTCTTCTTTGTTGCCTTTCACTTCAATCACTACAGCAGCTCCAAGTCTCTTGGCCTGAGGAGCCAGAGCTGGGCACAGCACTCCAGCTGTGGCCTCACCAGGGCTGAGCAGAGGGGCAGGATCACCTCCCTCAACCTGCTGGCAATGCTCTTCCTGATGCACACAGGACACCACTGCCTTCCTGGCCACAAGGAAGGGCACACTGCTGGCTCAGGGACAGCTTGTTATCCACCAGGATGCCCAAGCTTTTGTTCTGCAGACAGCAAAAAACAAAACAAAGCAACAAAAAAACCCAACAGAAAAAGAAAAAAAAGCCCCATCATAAAACCACAAAAAAAACCAAACATTAAAAAACCCCACAAAAACACCAAAACCAAAATCAAACAAGCAAAAAAATAAAAACATGCAACAAAAAATCCTCTATAAAAACAAAAGCAAACCAAAAACCCCAAAAAAAAACCAAAAACAAAAAAAAAAATCCCTAAAACTCAACAACAAATCAGAGCCCAAGTATATACATGCAGCCAGTATGGTCTGAAGGAGCAAGAAGCCAGGGTCTGAAGAAAGAAGGAGTGACTTTGGTTTAAAATTAATAGATTCAAAAACTTGAAACAGTTGAAGGATGTCATGCTAGAGCCAGAAAAGCTCATATTGTTTGTCAGCAGCTTAGAACTTCACAGAAAAGGAAAACATTGCTTTTCACATCTTTTCAATTATGCTTCCACCGCTCTGCAACACCCAGAGTTTATTCTAGCTCCAATTCTGCTCTCATCTTCTCTCCCCATCCTACCATTAAATATTTCATCCTTCTATTCACAGACTGAATTTCCTGTTCTTTTTTAAAATAAAATATTTTCTTTCTCTTTATTATAAATTTTATGTACCCTTCTGGCAGTAAAAATCCCTTTTCTCCAGTCACATGACTATGGCCATTAAAAATCATATGTTTCTGAGGAGATAATGTACTGTTATTGTTTTAGCATGAAAATATCAATTGTACCTCAGGTACACAATGCAATCTGCTCAATAGTTTGCAGCCAAAAGACCTTGTTTTCAGGTATTCTGTGCTATTACACAGATTACCTTCTGCTTCTGTTGTTGTTCGTGTTGATTGTCCTCATCTGTCTAAAATGCAGGTGTGGCTATAAAGTTCCTAGGGAAGCCTGTCCAGATCCCCACACAGAATTTATTAACAGATATCAAAAAGACTATCCCTAGAAAATCTGAGGATATAGCTATGGGTTTAATTAGTATTCTATGCACACCCTGCCAAATGGTCAGTGTTCCAGACCCCACTAAAAAGTCTCATTTCTGTCTACTATGTCTTTGGGTTACTTCCTCTATTTTCTTGCTTCTAGTCTTATTTTAGTATGTCTTTTGTAGAACAGACAAACAAAACACAGAGCCCACAAAAACCAACAAAGCAAAAACTGAAGATTGAACTCAGATTGGCAAAAATAAATAATTACAACAGTGTAACTACATTGATCTGGGCAGAGACAAGAATCAAGCTTAGCACTCAGTGTAGGGGTATCTCTATCACTCTGCTTCTTGTGTTGCTGTCAACTTTCTTTGGCTTATTTATGTGGATTTTTTTTATCTTTTCAGATTATAGATAAATTTCTTGTTCATGTTCAACCCACTATTGTATTAAAACAATTTTTCCCAAAAGGTAAGCCTGTGACTAATCTACTGAGGCTGCTACAATACTTTGGAATTAGATTGGGTGCTAGCACAGGGATATAGCAAGGACAGTTTAAATGTCACAGACAAAAAAATATCATATGCATGGACAAAGCTATGGACAAAGCAAAGAAACAGGAAAAGCTCATTTCCATGGTTAGGCACTGAGATTACACTGGGGGAACCAAACACTCCTCTTTAGAGGCAAGATTGCCCACCAGAGACGTGAAGATTGGTGGAATACATTTGAGACTCCTCAAGCTATTTTCTGCTCTGTTTCTCAAAAGAACTCCACTGGCTTTTCTGATGCCAAAGGCATATGATGTACTAGAGTCATTCAGTCAGGCTCTCAGCAGTCATTATGTCTTTGTAAACTATCTTTCCTCTTCTCTGGGACAGATTTATTCACAATTTGCTCTTCACTGTTGATAATATATGGTTATATGTTTCATATACAGACAAGCAATAGGCCTTCAGTAATTGTAAAGTTTCACACTAAATTATACAATTATATTAATTATAAAATTCATCCATTGAGGGTTGACATATTACTTTGACCATAGCTCTGCACAAATATGATCACTTTTCCTTTATGCTTTCTCATAAGTTTTTATTTCCTGAATTATTAATATCTTTTAGAACTTTTTTATTTTTAAATAAAAAAGTTCATTTCTTTGATGAAGAAATGAACTTCTTCTTCTTCTTCATTTCTTTCATTCATTTGATGTATATCAACTGTTGGTAGCAGTACAAAACAAAGCTGCCAAACTTACATTGTCAGCAGCTTTTGATTCAGGATGAGAAAGGTGCTTCCTTTAATCAGAAAAACTCCACTCAGGAGACAGGAGGACAGATTGCAACACCAGGAGGGAAAAGAGATGTCAGTTACAGCACAGGAGGTAAATGAAATGTTTCCCTTGACTACTGGTAAGACAGTTTGCATGTGTGCTTCTGCAATTAATAGAGCCTAATTGCAGACAAATTTGTTCTTACTAGTCCCCAGAAATTTACTCTGCTTTTGGAAATCCTGTTCCACTGTGATCCAGTTCTCTAAAATGCTTGACAGTCAGGGATGCAGACAGAATTGTTCTGTTAGGTGTATAGGTACATGTCTGTTAAAGCCAACAGATATGTGTGTGTGTGTTTCTGTTGAGTATTTGTATGCATGCTTGTGCTTTCATACTTTGGAAATAATCTATGATACTTTGTCCTGTTTATTTCCTTTTTAGTGTCTTGGAACCTTCTGTCCTAGGAGACAACCAAAATCTTCTTCTTTGGAGACTGTGCCTTGCAATGTTTTACACCAGAATTCACTTTGGCCAACATCCAAGCATGAAAGTAGTCTCTCTTTCACAGTACACATGCCTGGTATCCATTCAACTGCTGTCTCTGTTACTCCAAGTAATGGAATCACATCACCTTTCCTTTACTCCGGTGGTTTCATTCTCGACATGACTTTGGAATCTCTTTTAAAGATTCATATATAGGTATGCATGTAAGTAACAAGTACCAACAAATATGACAAGTGCACAGCCAGCTGTCTCCATCCCTAGACATATGTTCCAGACACATATCACACAGAAATTGAAAATAAAAAGGTAGTATGTGCACCATTAAACTGCCCAATCACACATACAATCAATGCAGATTTTCACTGGGACTAAAGCTGTGGCCCTAAAGCGCGATCAGTGCCTAATGCAGCAGTAGGTAACTTGTCATGTGATGAAGCATGCTTGTAGTCTAGATTATTGTCATTCTACCTGGTTGTATCTAACATTTATCCGTCCAAATGTTGTTCATCCAGAAAATGCAAAACTGTTTTACTCATTTGCATGAATGCACAGTAAAATGGTGCTGTCCAGCAGCATGCAGAGCAGCTCCAGGGAGCCTGCACCCATAGAGCACACAAAGCACAATCATCCTGGAATGACAAACACACTCCACCTGCAGGCAAAGAATTGACATTCCTACAAACTTCTGAAAGGCTCACACTCCTCAGATCACAGCTCTGGTAAATTGGTTGCTGAAGACATATGTTAAAATCCAAATCCATTTATTATCTTGTGAATACATTTTTCATTAAAAGGTGTTGTGCAGATGAAGGGGGTTATTCATGTATTCATGTGTCTCTCTCAGTTTTCTGATTTGGTTTCTTTTTTTCAATTTTTCCCAATTTATTTTTGTTAGTTTTCTATTCCTCAGACGCCAAAATTCAATATGTAAAAATGCATTTAAAAAGGTGAATCAGCTTCTAATGTCAAATTCAATAAGGTCAGCTACTATAATCACATCACTTAACAATATGAAGAGAAAAGGCAATGATGTCCCACGTTTCTACTATTTTCAGAGACACTCTGAGTTGAAAATGAAGGGTAATTTACTGCAGTGCTCGGAATTCAAACTGATATTCAGAAAATTGACCTCACACAATGATTTTTCTATCCAGTTTATTTATTCTGAATCCTATAGCCATTAATGCACTCTGAACTCCAGGGAAGTGAAGGCACAAATGTAGAGTTATTGTTCTTACCTTGCTTGCTGGAAAAGCTGAATTTCAGGTTCTCATAAGGTAGCATAATTAGTTATCATGGAGCTGCTTCTTATGTTTTTATGTGCTTTGGTAATTGCACGCCTGCAGATATGGCACAGATTGAGGGTCTGCTTGAAGGGGGCATCACTAGGAAGCATCATCTCCAGCAGGCAAAGCTCCTCCTCGGGTTTATCACAGCTCACAAGATGGCTCTGACAACTGCAACTCCATGAGGACTGCAGCCCTGCTGTGTGGCTGGCAATGTCCCACTCCAGGGATGGATAGCTGTAATTCTGTTACAGGTGAAATGATCCATGCAGTTTCAATATGACTGCTCAGTCCTTGCCAGTAACCCTGGGTAAGCAATTTAAAATAAAAAAAAAAATCAGTGTGAACATACAAGTATTATGGGAAAGGGTTTTGATAAAATGGAGATGGATTAATTTCAGGTAACTAAAATAATTATGTAATTTTCAAATTAATGTTTCATCTAATGAAAAATTTGTGGTTTTTTTTTTTTTTTTAATCTAATATAAAACAGTATGGGGTTTTGCCCTGCGTTTCCCAAAATAAATTATTTACTATTACATTCCCCCCACTTTAGATATTGAACAATATATGTTGAATCCTAAGCCTATAAACATACTTATCCTGCAATTGGGATTCATGAATAAAGCAGGTACTCTTTGCCAAAAAATAAAAGAAATTATTTTTAAATATCATAGGGCATGTTTCATCTAAGTCAAAGTTAGTCTAGAGAAATAAACAATTTGAATAACTAATTAAGAAGGTAATGGCTTATTCCATAGAGTTTCTTTCTTAACTTTCTATGAAGAGAGATTAGAAAGATAACCTTATTTTCAAACATGGAGCTCTTGACATCTGTATAAGCACAGGGGTTTTCTACTCCTAAAGATTTCAATACTCTGTTCCAAATCTTCTAAGGCACACATTATTTACAGAATTTAAAGATTACTTTGCTCCTTTCACTTCAGTCAAAACATTTTCTCTTGTGAGTTCACTTTCTCATCTGATGCAGTGCAGCATTAAGCATCTGCCTAAGTCAAACCTTGTGAATATTCTACTTGAGTCCAAGAACTTTGGTATGTAATGTTTATATTTGTAAGTTCTTTGCTGAATGTTGTTCATAGCATGGATCTTATGGATCTTAAGAAAACAATCCAGACAGTTCTCACGCCGTTTGTATGTGCTGTACTCAACTCTGATATTTTTTTAATAACAATGCCCCATATGTAATTTCTTTATGTGTACTTCTCAGTCCCATAGTGGCTGCTTACTTATTAAGTTCTCTAAATAAAGCCAACCTAAGACTTTTTTTGAGAATTAAGAATCCAGTTGAGTTTTGTAGAAAAATATTGTATTAACATTATCAGACACTGGTTTTATTTTGCTCTTTCTGTTTAAGTGATACTCCTAATTTCAGTAGTCTTAGTTCTAATTTGTGTGAATTTAAAGGATATGAAAAGAATAAGATGTGAATTGTTGTATGACATTATGGAATTTCCACCAGTCATTTGAAGCTGTTTCTTGTGTATATTCCTTCAAAAAATATAAGACTGTTTACAAGAAATAATCAATATCACAGAATTATGTTCAATCCTTGGGAAATTGGTATTTTCATACCAGTGCAGGTGAGCTCAGGTAGCAAAAGCCCTACCACCCCTTCTACATTTGATTTTAATAGCAGATGACTTGATAAAGAATTGTACAAAAAGAGAGCAGATGCTGTAGGTAATCCATACTATAACAGTTGGATTGTTTAAGAGAACATAGACTAAGGCTGAATAATTATGCAAAAGATAAATCATCTAGCCATGTAATTAATTTGGAATTACAATGACAATAAAGGTACAGTTAAATTCTTATTGATACATTAAAATTGTGATAAATGTTAATATATTTAATTGGTATTTAACAAGATAGCTGTAGCAAGTTAATTAGATATCCATTTACATAGTTCATAAATGTCTGCATTTTTAACAATTCAGCCCACATTTAGAGTACAGTACAGCCTTCAGTACTTCTGAATACAATAGCTGTGATAAGTAACACTACCTCCATTTCCCTTCTGATCCTTTTATTGTGGGCAGGATGAAATTAGAATTACATTTCCCTTCCCCTTCTTTTTCCCCTTAATTATTAGGACTTCATAAATACAAAGACAAACTAGACACTAATAGCTTCTGGACAATTTTGGTGTTAATATGTTGTGCCTCCCCTTCACATCTCTAAATTGTTGTTAAGATTCAAGCTGACTATTTACAAATGAAAGAGATCTATGTTCAACATGATTATAACATGCCCTGATAAATTTGTGAACTGATGATGCTAGAAAGTACAGAGGAATTAAACCCAGAAACTCTGACAGCCTTTAACTAACTACCATACATAAAATGCAAGAATGTAAAAAGTTATGTATGGGAACTTAAGAGTCACTTTAAAAAGCCAGCTGCAAGCAGAAAATGTCAAAATAGTTTGTCAAGTAAGTTTATAACACTTCTTCATTATCTTAATCATAAGGATGCATAAAAATGGCTATGAAGATAAGCAGATCTGCTCTCCCCCTCCCCGCCCTTTTTTCTCCCAGACACTAAGATAAAAGGAGACTGGCGAGGTTTTTAAAGATACCCTTAAATGAAGAGTGATGATGATTCTCTCAGATTTGCTTTGAAGAACATCTTATATAATGCCTGCATTACAATGAGAGAGATAGAGACACTTGGATGGGAAGAACGGGAGATTGAACAGGAGACAAGGAAATAAGGAAGGATAAGTTGGGTGAAAATTCTTGATTAGTCCCAGGCATTTTCTTCTGATTTATTCTCATGTGACCTAATTGGAGAATATCCTGCCAGTGATGTTCAATATCATGGGCAAGATTTTCAGATCTATTAGAGATTTTAGTTAAAAGATGAATAAAAATATTTAAATGGTATAGAGAAAACATGCAAAGTCTGCATGTTCCAAATTTTTTTAAATTTATTCTGACATTTTATTTAAGACAATCACAACATGCTTTCATTATTTTTTCTGGTCTGCTTCTGGGAAGAGAGTGCTTTCCCACCCACAGAAGTGCACTGGGCTACTCTTCAGAGTTTCCAGGAGGTGAACTGTTGAAGTCCCTCTTCTACTTAGCTGTTAATATTGAGTATCACTGAGGGACAGGGGATTAAATTGTTTTACTTTGGGATGCAGAAGACTTACCCAACGTCTGCAATAAAGACCATATATTTTATACGAAGAATTTCAGTAGTTTCCAATGATTTTAGCAGATAGACTGTCTTGCACCTATTTGTCTACCAAAACCAAGAATAAGGGATTTATGATACTTTTAAGAAAAATCACTACACATACAAAACAAACAGGCCATATTAATAACATATATTAATCTCAGTAGTATTTTTAAGAGCAAAGAAAATTACAATATTCTTCTGAAAGTTTCCCAGAAATTGTTCAGTTTTGCAAACATTTCTAAATTCAGATAAAAAAATTCCACCATGGCAGCATGCTGGCAGTTAGTATGGTGACTGTGTTCTTATTTTCTGCTTCTTTCTCAGCCAGGTTTTAGTCCTTAGTGACTGAATGGCTCTTTCATCATTTCCCTCTTGGAAGATTTCAACACATATACAATTTCCAATTTAAAATATCACCTGATATTTCTTGTATATTTCCCAACTGCTAGGTTTACTCAAATAAAAATGATGACACAATTTCTATTTGAAACATTCACTACATCCTTCTTCTACTAAACCTTCTGAGACCAAAAAATTTAGCAAATGAACATTGTTCTTTCCACTGACTGTGTTGTAATATCACCAATATTGATTCCTGTTAATCTTTCATTGATGGTTCCTTCAGGTTCATAACAATTTTTTTGTGAACTTTTCCATATTTCCCTAGATTCTAAGATCATCTTGATGTCAGAGAAATTAGAGAAATTACTATTAGAGTGTTACGAAGTAAGCCAAATTTCACTTCCATCTGGAAATCTGTAAATCTAAACAATATGTCATTTGTTATTTGGCTACTGATATATGGATTTAGTCCAAATTAGAGCCAATGTAATTGAGGGCAAAACTGTCCCTTGAAACACATTCTAAGCAATCAAGGGTTAAATGCACTAAGATTATTTTTGTGAATAACTGTACCAATTATATTTTCTATGTCAAAGTGAAAAACAGTAAAATCAAAGAAACTTAAATATGCAATATTTTCCAGAAGAAGCACTTACAAATTTCTAGGATAAAAAGGATTGTATAGAGTCACTAAAATTCTTTACTATGTATTTTAAAAAGTAAATATGGACAAGGAAATTAATATCCCATTATAAAGAGTGTCATAAAAATATCCATTTCAAATCTTTAACCCATGTTCACACTTAAAAGACCTGTGATCAGTGCAAATATCAATTAGACAATTATCTGCATGAGGAAGGGACATTTTCAGCCCTATATTTTTCAGGTAGCCATGGTTATGTGCTGTGACCATGATACTTGAATAAGTCTAATGCTGGCAGGAATGTACCGGAACTAAAATGAATAAATTTTTCAATTTAGGCAGAAGTTAGGCAGAAGTTTTTACAATATTGTACACTATTTCAGAATTCATCTGCCATTGAAAAGTGTATGCAATCATAGTGGTAATTTCATGCATTTAAAAATAAATAAATATTTAGAAGGCACGTCTGTAGATCTATAGAGATATTTTGCCTTTTTTACACAATAGAACCCCATGATAGTTTCAATGGAGTTGATGTTTATGTTGGCTATATTGAAATTAGTCAGGGTTCTGATGTGGTATGGTTATCATAAAAGCTTTCACTAAACACATTTTTCCTCTCAGATAACAAAAAATAGCTGCAGATAAACATTAAGAAAGTTTCCTCTAAATATATCCATCTAAAAAAAGACCTTTTATTTTTTTGTTTGGTGAATTTAATGAGAAACCTAGTTTTCTTCCAACCAGGCCCCTTAATCCCTGTTATGTAAATTCTGTGTTTAGTTTAGAAAAGGTATTCTTGTGAGAGAGCATAATACCCATAAGAACTACTGCTCCTTTACAGTTCAACTCCATTTTTACCCACTTATTTAAATTATTATATTCTTGTAATCTGTTCCTAAGTTGTTATTTACCATTATTCAATTCACAACATATTAGTAAGTAGAGAGAACCATCTCCTTTCCAACCCTAATTGGTGAGTGGAATTTTTGATCTGGTGCCATCTGCATACTTTGAAACCAGGTGGTATTAAACCAATTCGATTTTTTAAATTGATTTTTGCATTTTATGCAGTAAGGGAAATTCAGTGATGTTCATTTTGGAAATGAGATAACAATGACTTTTGAAACATTGCCAGCTCACAAAATGTAAAGTCAATATCAATTCATTAGCAAATTAATGGGACTGATTTTATTGTAAATAACTAGCAACTGTGCAGTTGGCAGGTCTGAATTAGTAGTTATTCAGAGCATCACATGCAAGTTCTGAAAGTAATGGAAGGATTCAGAAATAGACTTTTTAATCAAGAGTTTTGTACTGTCTTTGGGAGTTAAATATTTTTAACCTTAAAAAGGAGTGTGTTACAATGACCTTATGGTGTGAATAGAAGAGTGTATATTACACTTAGTCTGTGTCTTTAAACACAGGTCTAAATAAAATTGGGTGAGCGATCTTATTTCAAATTGAAAAAAATCCAACAATATTTAAATCATTTCAGTTTGCTGTCAATTTTTCTTCACTTTCTTCATGCAGGAAAGGAAAGTTCTTGATGTAAATGTTGAAAGGAACTGTGGGTTTTCTTAAATGGATAAATAATGGTTAAGTCTAAGCTTTTTTAAAATTTCTTTTGCAAATAAGTACTTTCTTCTTATTATTAAACTGAAGTACAGTTGGAATTGAAACATCATTTTGAAATGGTAAGTGGAAGCTCCTGGTGTTTTTCTTGTTTTTTCACCCATTTTTCTAGCTTAAACACTATGAAAAATTCAAAATTAATTTGGGAGTTGTTTCAGGCAGATGCATTTTTCACTGAGAAAAGCTTTTGCCTGAAGAGTTTCCCCTATCTACAGTCCTGAATAATGCATTTCAGGTAGCTGTGCCCATGAGATCTACAGGCAATTGTACATTTTACAGGTGTTTCTCAGGATATAAAACCTCCAGAGTTCTCCTCAGAACAAAATCCACCTCAGTCCTTAAAAAGCTCTACATGTTCTGTATCATCGCCCTGTGTATGTGCTGAACTGGAGAATAACTGAAACAAAGGCTCCTTCTCTTTCCCAGTGCTTCTAACCCCTGCTTCATTGGAGCTACTCAGCCTCCAACCCTAACCAAATGCTTGTCCCTCCAGCACGATAAATTTTTACAAGAACTTGATTCTGTTTAACTTTGCTCATGAAAGTGTTGAATAGTACACAAAAGGGAGAAAATCTGTGTCAGGATTGTATTTTTTTAATTGTAGTCATCTGTAGGGTCTCAAAACCTCTTTCCCATCCAAGTCTGTTCACTCCTGTACCATCCATTACTGTACTTTAATGTAGCCCAATCACTATCCATGAAATATTGTTTGGGTTTGTCACTTATGTAACCTGTGTCTCCTCTTTATTTTGACTGTGAACAAATGAAGGCATAATTTAACTGTTTGATTTTGCCTCAAAATTTAATGCTGTATGTTCTTCTGCAGCATTTCTGGTATTATAAAGAAAGCACAAAAGTGGAAAACCTAAATGCATTGAAAATATTGTATTTAGATAAGAGTAATTTTTTCTGATTGTTCCATATGTCAGTAGAGTTGTTTTAGACACTAATTGAAATGTTTGCAGGACTAAAATTTTTATGTCTATCAGAATTTGGAAAAGAATAATGTAGTCATTGATATTTTGCATGCTTCTATTGACCAATTTCTCATTCTTAAACATGAAAATGTATAGTATATCTAAGTATTTATTCAGTTGCCAGTATCAAACCTTCAAACTTTTTACTAGATCCTCAAAAATTGTTTTTTGGGCTCTAATTTTCTTTAGCAGATTCTAGAGAGCTCAATAGGTGAGGTTAACCCTAAAACAAACAAGAGTACAGATCCTCACAAGCATTTAGATTCTTATCTCATATCCATGTTGAAATATTTTCAAAGATGCGAGCCTTGAAGGATATCTTGACTTCTAAATAAAGCAGAACATGGCATACACTCTGCTTTATTTAGAAATGGTGCTGTAAAAGTGCATTGTAAGGGTTACTCCAGAAATCTGATGGGTTATAGGCAAGTCAAGATTTTCCAGGCACACCAAGCACTTTGACTTTCTGAAGCTGACTAGATGATGTGAGCTACTTCCAGCAATTCAATCTACTCCATTCAGAGCAGAGCCAGTGTATAAAGGCATGCAATTTATAGAGGGCTGTTTCGGGGTCACTCTGCTACAGCCCTCTTGACATAGCCAAAAGAAAGTCCTGAATAGAGGATGAGAAATCTGATTGCTGATTAGCTTCAGTGTTATTTCAATCGGTTCCCAGAAGGAAGTTAGCAATCTGCCCAGCATTCAACAAATGATTGCTATTAAAGGGCCATTATGATGGGAACACTCAATTCAGAAAGATTTGGCTTTTGGTTTTGTTTTGTTTTGGGTTTTTTGGGGTTTTTTTTTTTTGTCTTTTTTGGGGGGATTGATAAATCTGGATTTTGAGGAGGGTATTTCTGTTGGGTTTTTTGTTCCTTTTTAATTGGCTTGAGTTCTATTTAAGGAATTTTGATTAAAATACTTTTTAACTGAATTTATGACTTTTTCATTCACACTTACTATGGGCAAGCTTCATGGATTATTTAAAATTAAATACTCAGAGGAAATTTCTCAAAGGCACTCCTCCTCCCACAGATAAAGTGTTACTAAATTCAATTGATTAATGAACATCTTATTATTTCTTTTGAAGCAAAAGAGATCAAAAGGTTATTATAACTATTTTCATAATAACACAAAAACATCTTTAAGTGGACCTACCCTGAACAGTCCAGGTGCTCCTCACTATCTAAATACACAAAGAAACAAAAGCTTCCTTCCCTGTGATTCAAAATTAAACCTTTATCTTTCTTTTAACATTATAAATGTGAATTAAAGAAGGATGGAATAACCATCTGACTTTTAATATTGACAGGATGAGGGATAATGTTTTTAAATTTATGGAGAATCAATTTAGATTAAATATAAGGAAGAGGTCTTTTGTAATGAAGGAGGTGAAAAAAAATACTGGAACAGGTTTCCCAGAGAAGTGGCACATGACCCATTCCTGGAACTCTTCAAGGTCAGGTTTAATGGGGCTATGAGAAACTTGATCCAGTTTAAAATGTCCCTGCTTATTGCAAGGGGGGTTGGACTAGATAACATTTAAAGGTCCCTTCCAACCCAAACAACTCTATGATTCTGTGATTGCATTAACCTGGTAGAGGAAGCAAGTATCCTTACTTTAATTTTTAGGAAAATATTTAATATTTTGATCTTGCTTTTACTCCCCCAGAACAGCAGAGAGATATTACCTTCCTTCCCAGGAGTGTGAGGAAGATTAACACATTAAAACATCAATATACTGAGGCATTCAGATAGTGTGGCAGTATTAGAAATATAAATATCTTACATGATTACAAAGATTTACAAATTCAAAAGTATAAAGAAACCTACTAAAAATCCATATGCATTTAGTGTATGCATATTCTTAAAAGTGTTAACTTGTACACTTCAATATTCAGTTCCTTCCAGTTGCTATTGGATCAGAGTCACATATTCCAGAAGTAAAAAGCTGGCCTTTATCAGTGTTGCAGGTCTGGCCTGATGGTATCTGAATATCTATCACACTTGTGATCAATCTAAAATCACTACTAGTATTGTAGACTCCCCAGGTGAAACACAGCAAACTGTTTCATCAGTGATGTCTATAGCAACACCAACACACGTAAGGGCTTTGAATTACAAAAAAATTACCAAAATCGTTTTTGCCAGTACAGGGATTAACTCTGACTTGAAAATATGGAGGCAAACTATATTGAGCTGGAAATTACTCTTCTTCTGTTACTTCTCTGTTTTCATTTTTATTGCGTTTAGAAAGACATAAAAGTATATGGTCAAACAAAGAAAGTCAAGAGCACACTGCATGAGGAAAATGAGTTTAAGGGGACCTGCAGCATGAATTTTAATATAGTACAGAAGAGTTATACTCATAATTAAGTATAAATGCCATCACTGAACTTTACTGCCTTTTGAAGGTAGCAGTTGAGAAGAAATGCTGCTCTGGGCACGTGTGCAGACCCTGCAGAGGCTTGGCCAACTCTAGGTATGGTCAAAAGTGACATGTGGGAGCTAAAAGTGCATGTTAGCAGTGGAAGGATTAGCATGACGAGAGTCTAATCACATCCAAAACCAGGCAAGTTTTAAGGATCTAAATTACAGACTTAAGTGTCCACAATGGCAACACTTAGGGGTCTTCTCTGCTTCTGTTCATGCAAATATACATCTTAATTGACAACTAAGGTCTGTCTGGAGCTTTCTGAGGGAAATAAAAGCACAGTTACAAGTTACAATAGGTACAATAGTTTCACTGCTACTCCATCCTGTAGTCATAGAGCCATTACTTTATCAGTTTAGCTCCAAAAATCTTTCTGTTTCAGTCTTTTCATCTGTCATATAAATAAAAAATAGTTTTACTGTAAGATCATAAGGAAGTTTGAGTCATTAATATCTGCACAGTCTAGTTAGATGATAAGAATAAAACCACTAAAGATGTTCCAAAAATTTATAGAACATATAAAAATATTATACTATAAACCTTTTACAAATAGTCCTACACACTGTTACACTGATAAAAGTATCACTTAACAGCCACATTTAACAGCTAAATGTTAGATAACAGAAAAATGTCTCCCTCAGCCTTGTACTCAGGTTTATGAAAAACAAACACAAAATTAAGATATTAAAGCTCTGGGATCTCTGCTTGCAGATGAAAGTGGATGTGTGAGTGTGTGTTTGTGTGTTTAGAGATATTTTCCATTCTAGAGCTTTGCATTACAAACACTTGTTTCATCTATAACTGCCAGAAGTCTGCGTATTGGGAGCACTATGAACTAGTCAGCAAATGAGGAAAAAAAGGATTTCTTTGTTGCTAGTTCAGGTGAGGTATTCCACTAGAAGCAAAGGATTTTTGGAAGGTATTGAAGGTTAATTGCGAATAATGCAGAAAATTATCTAAAAATAAGAATAAAACCACAATTGAAAGTACAATTGAGTAGTATGTTCAAACTATTTGAACATCACAGACCTTGTTTAGTTACTGTCATTTTTGTTGAAATCTTTGATGGTTTGTGAAACAGGAAACCTCTGGAGTGGCTTTGGAGTATGCACTTGGATTGAAAAAATTGTCATAAGCAAGGGCGAAGGAGAATGAGAACTGCATCTTCTTTATCTTGCTGTTTCTGATTTCACTTCCAATTATGCCACCACAGAATCCAACTTCTCATAATTATTATTATTATTATAATTCATTGGCATGTGGTTCTGGTGTGTGACAATTGCTTTCAGAGGAAGAATTTGAAACAAGGAAGTTTCACACATGAGAAAGTGAATTACTGTGCTGCTGTCTAGTGTAGCAAACAGAGGAAACAATTCTGTCAGTGCCCCAGCTCATCTGAGGTGTTCTCTCTCGTTTGAGGGACCATCACATCAAATCTTTCGTTAAAGGCCTTCTGTTGTTCAAATGGAGAAGAGTTTCAAAGGTCGAAATCACACATTTTTTTTACCCAGTCTTGATAGCCTTCCAATAAGATTTTTCTGTCCAGCTTCAGTATGAGTTTGCACCACATTTAGGAGCTCCACACAGGTCTCAGGAGATTTGTCTGCACACATTATATTGTCTCACCACACTTAATAAGTGTTCCTTGGGATATTAAAAATCAAAGAAAACTTGATGGCAAGGGTTCCATCATGCATTCTGTGGCACCATAGGAGATGTAATCTCTCCCCTTAATAAAGACAATAGAAGGAATTAAGATCATAAGGACTCAGTGTGCAACGCTACTATGGAGTAAAACTTACCTTCATTTACAGTTTTTTCCAAAATTCTAAATCCTCAATAAGAAACATACCCAATTAAATTTATCTATTTATTTGACAGCATATTCCATAATGAGAAGAAGTATTTCTGAACAATCCTAACAAATAAAGGACTGTCGCTGAACCTGCTGATGAGGCAGCTTTTATTAAAGTAGTGTTGGGTCCTCAGAACCAACAAGAACCAAGAAGAGCCTCAGGCAGTGTTACAGACTGGGGGAGAAGTGGCTTGAGAACTGCTCAGCAGAATGGGACTTGGGGTGTTTGTTTACAGTCAGCTCAATATCAGCCAACATGTGCCCAGGTGACCAAGAAGGCCAATGGCATCCAATCAAATCCTGCTGCAAATGTACAGCTGTATGACATTTTCCCACATTTTACTATTGAAACTTCAGTGATAAAGAAAATTGCCAACATTATATATTAATACATTATCCCATTTGACAGAAAGTCAATATATAGATGACCAGATGGCTTGCTTTATCTTATACCTGACAAGTATGTATGTACCCTTGCAGCTAAAGGATAACTTAAATGATCAGCAGCCATTAAGAAACCATTATGTCTGTCAATGTTTTTTTAATTGCTGAAAATGTGGATGTGAGCATTGGGCTGCTGTCATTAATAAATCAATGCCTTTCTCAGTTTCATTTTTCTTGTCTCTCTGTGTAGAAAACCTATGCTGTAACTGGAAAGCACCTACTCAGATTTGCATGTGCCATTCACAGTATCAATCAAGCTGAGATAAAAGCAGTTTTGTAAATTTTGTAAACCATACCAGAGCAATAATATCTCATACTCTACACAGTGGGCACTACCTGTGAAGTCTCCCTTCAACACACAAAATTAAACTAAAAATTAAATTAAAAATTTAATTTAAAATTATGAAACAGCTCTATGTGCATACAGGGGAACTGAAGTGCTAATTCTGTCACCTGCTGTCTTAACAAAACTGAAACAAATATTCTCATAAATGCAATTCAAGTATTCAAAAGTAAACTGAGGTATCATGCCTCCCTATTTCCACATATATGTCAGTATTAAACTTGGTCAAATAGAATAAAATAGGCAGTGTTATAATCATTACATACCTCCAGTATAATCCCAGAATTAAAGCAATTTGCACTATTTTTTTCTCTGTTTTGTCCATCTGACATACCAAACTTATTGCAAGGGTTCACATTTTGTTTCTTCTTTCACTAACCTTGCCTCTCTAAATGCATAAACCAGAGCCATTATTCCTAAATATACTTCATCAGTGTGCAAAAAACCCGAGTTCTATTTACAGTGTGCCATCAACAGTGTTCTATTTACAGTCTGCTATTAGCACCCTACTTTGATGACAGAATTTTTATTTTCTTCATGGTTTTCTTCCTAGTGCTCCCTAGAAACTTTTCTTTAGCTGATCTCCTGCCACTCTGGAAGTACAGGAGTGTGACTTTGTGTAGGTTCATACTCTGCAGGAAGCCTGGACATGTATTCTGATCTTGGCCTGGCCAGTGTAATGATTCCTTCATCAAACTATTTACACTATCTGATGATGAACTCATTGTGGTTATGGCTCTTCTTGTTCTCTCTGTTCCTAGATCCTACATCAGTTAAATAGGGTTCTGAAACCAGAGCTAGGAAAAGAAATATTTACAGCAAGAAAAAAATATTTCTTTTTCTCTCCCTCCTGCTGCATTATGCAGGCAGGGGCTCAGAATCAGACTTCTTAGACTGTCTTTCAGCTGTTGTGTAAATCATTATCTGTTCAAATTATAAAATTCAGCAGACCTATCTTCATTTTATATTCAAAAATATCCCACTTGACAGGACAAACCCAAAGGTAATGATAGCTTAATGTTTTGGCTCCCTGAACTTGAACAGAAATTGCTTAGGGATCATCCAAATGGTTCACACCCAACTACAGAGTGAATTTAACCACCAGTTAAGTTTTACTGACAAAGACTCTAATTAAAGTTCAAGGTTAAAAAGCATACTAGTAAGTACCCAAAACATTTTGAACCTCATTTTTTTGGTGTACACAACAGTATATGTCACTTACTGTGTGACAAGTATTATTGATTTTGTTGTGTGTTTCTGAAAGTTCATGTTTAAATCTCTATTTGGACTTCCAGATACTTCATTATATGCCACAAAAAAATCCTGAGTACGAATATTTTTCATCTAAGCAACCTTCACAGTGGCAGGAGAGTTGAGGCAGGACAATCGTCTGCTACTTTAGGCTCTTGGCAATCTCTTGTCTCAGTGTCACCAAAACAGGGGGACCCAGTCACAGACCAGCTGTGAACTGAATATGTAAGGAATTCTGATAAGAGAAAATGGGATATTTTAAAGAGAATTATGTTGGAATCAGGTTTCCAGACATCAGAAAGAAGCAATTTAGGCATAATTTGTCATTCTAGCCCAAGCTATTAGGTCAATTGGTTAAAGCATGGTGCTGACAATGCCTGAGTCATGGATTTGACCCATGTCCATTAACTTAAGAGTTGGACTTGATGACCCTTGTGGGTCCCTTCCAACTCAGAATATTTTGTGACTCGTTGATTTTAAAAAATAGGAGGAAAAAATCCATTTCTGGCATCAAACTGGCACTTACACAGTTCAGCAATGTAGTTGTAACTAATTCTTCTAAGAGCTTTGGAAAGAAAAGCAGCACCTCAAAAGCAATGAATAAAAATAGTAGTTACCTTTTTTTGACAGAGATAGACTTTTGACTTGAGCAGAGAATATAAATACTTCCCCCATCATTACTTCCATATCCTCTATTTTTGTTGTGACAGTGCTTTTTGCTACATTAAGAAAGGAACTGAATATGAACTTCAGTTCAGAGCTGTCAGTAATAACTCCTCAAAAACACTACAGCCAGCCAGGTGGAACACTGATTCAGTGTCTTGGGTTTCTATCCATAATATCCAAGGAATGGCAAATAGGGTTGCAGTGTTCAGAGGCACCCAGAGCCTCAGTTCCACAGATGTTTTCCATGTACTGGACACCAAACTGTAGAAGACCTGCGCCAATCTGTTCCTTCCCTTTCCCAGGGATGTTCAGCATCTGCCATGTTCCTGGGTTTTGGTATAATACTTTTCCATGATAGAGCAGTTGAAAACCAAAAAGTGCTTTAAGTGCTGCTCTTAAAGCATTGATGGTGTAATTCTTCAGGTATTAGAGGGCTTCCCTTGCAGATGCTTTAATGTCCAAAGAGTGAAGACTATAATGTATAATTCAAACCTAAGAAAACATTAGGGATGTAAGGTCTACTTAAGGTATAATCCAGGAGTTAACCCATTACCATAGATGTTGTATTGTGATCTTCTAAAAAGGTACACTGGGTCATCTTATTTTTTTTTATTTCTCAAACTATATAAGACAATTCTACAGAGAAAAATATAGAGGAAATGTGGAACCATGGAAGAAAAATATGGAACACTTAGATTAAGACAAAATAAGGCAAATGTATGGAAATACTTTGTATAATAACTTTTGTTCCTATTTCCTATTTGTGATGTTTTTCAAGTACTTATCATGTTTTGCATGTCTTGTCTTTCATTGTCACAAAGAACCAGCACCTTTGACAGGTCAGTAAACTTAGAAGATACTATCTTTAAAATTATATAGAGGTGGTTTTATATTTCTGTTTCAGCAAATTCAAACTATCGTCTCATTAATCATTATGCTTATAAGTGATACTTGAAAATTGCCAGAGAATATTTAAGATTTCATCTAGGAAATATTTACACAGCTTTACTGTGTGACTATGTCAAGCCATCACAAGCATTAAAAGGTTTCCATTTGTATGACCTTTTCATATCCACAACCCAGAGTGCATTTTTTGTCTAACACATGACAACTCGGGTCATCTTTAATGCATTCTGTAGGACTTGCGGTCTTAAATTATCTCAGTCAGCATACTCTTTCTGACAGCTGAAGGAAATGGCCAGACACTAAATTCAGTGCAAACATCGTGTATTTACTATTTTAATTCTCACCACAGCCACAGTAAGCAGTCATCAGCAGGGTTGTAAAAAGCTTAGACCATCTCCTCTTGACCTAAACCAGGCTTTTTATAATACATCACATGCTTCCCCCAGCACTACTGTGTGTCATTGTGAGTTCAAGGAATTGACAGAATTTAAGTTGAACTTCTGTTTCAGTCAAAATGGTTTCAGAATGCAAACACTTTGACAGAGTGAAGACATGTTGCTTTTTCTAAACTGCTGTTTTCAAAATTTGTTCTTTTCTTCCCCTCACAAAAGTTAGCTAAAACTGAAAATTAACCTTCCAAACCCCTCTGGGTCTTCTGTCCAATGGCAATCTCTGGAAGAGTTAAGAGTTAATCGCACTCAGGAAGAAGGAAGGAAGTACCCTTTCTATGAAGCTGTTCAAACCATTAACTGTGTGTGTAATTAAAAACTCTGAAAGCACACTTCTATTAAAACTGATTCAGCGGAATGAGTCAGAAAGACATCAAGGTAAATGGGTTCTTTTCTTTTTCCCAGAATTTCACCTATGGAGCCTGGATAAGGTCACTGACTTTCTCAGTCATTCTGTTGCTTTATGCTGGAGCCAGCAGAGTTGATTAAAGTCTCTACAGAGTTCAAGTCTCAAGTCTCTGGCAAAATAACTAGGATATGTCATAGTTTATCTTAAAAGGTCAAAAGCAAATATCAAAAATAAAAAAGTGACCAGACTATAGCAATCTACCAAAAGAATGCATTATAGATGGTATCTATATTATTTTGAGATATTACTGTCTGTTAAAAGTCTGAATGTACATCAACTATTCACTAAGAGAAATCAAAAAAAAGGGCAAAACCCAGAGCTAGTAAGTCACAGATCCTCCCACATTTTTCCTCGGTCTGCCAGGTCTTACTGAGTTAATCCCACAGACTTTTGGACTGATTTTTCAGTTAATCAGCAATTCTGGTAAATTAGAGAAAAAAAATGTTTAGGGGCAAGAGTTTGTTTTATACAGAGCCTTGCTCAAGTTTGTTCTAAGAGAACTGAACAACATTTTGAGAAAAAAATTTAGTTTGAATTTAAAGTAAACCAAAAAAATATTTCAAGTAGCAAATTCAATTTAAAAATTGCTTTCTTTTTTTTTTTTTTTTTTTTTCTGGGAGAAGCAACTTGGAAAACGAACAATGAACTCACAAAATATTTTGTTACTGAAAATTGTCCAGCAACAAATGTTTTGCACAGATTTTTCTAATGATCCTGCTCCTAGAGTCTAGCATCTATGATGACTTTCATATGCATTTTAAATTTCTATTCAACTAGACTGCATGGAAAAAAGAAATCACTCTTTCTTTTTTGAGGGTCCACTATATCTTTAAAATACCTTTTGTATGTTACGTATCTACACAGGCATGACACAGCATCAGGAGCATGAAAAAATAAGGACTGCCCAATCAAATTCATTTACAATCATGACATTTGTTAGTGACCAGAGAGTAGCTACAATATTATTAACAGTTAGATCACTACAGTTGACTGGGCTTGAGTAAGGCCCAGCATATGCATGCAACGAAAGATGTCTAATTCATGTCTCTGTGTACAGTGTATCACCCCACCATGAAGCCTGGTTTCTTAAGGACCTGGTCTTGCAGTTAACCAGACACATCAAAGATTCACTATGAATGAAGTTGGAACTAGAAATTACAGCATATATGAGAGATAAATAGGATCTTACTGCAGAAAATGTTCCAGCATTCACATGATGCACCCAAAAATCCTCAAAACGGGAAAATGGCCATGCAGTGGACTCTAACTCCAGCCCATTAGAGGAATGAAACACCTCTCCTGTGAAGAAAAGATAAGAGAACGATGAATTACAAGGTACAAGAAATTGGGCAAAGGGGGTAAGAAACCCACATGGGTGAGCAAGGAACTCCTTGCTCAAGAATAAGCAGGAAATGCACAGGAGATGGAAACAGGTGAGGCTATTTGCAATTAATACAGTGAGGTTGTCAGAGTACATAGAAGTGAGACAAGGAAGGTCTAGGCCCATCTGTCCTGTGGCAGTCCATTCTAATGCAGGTAAATGTTTACAGAGCGTTTGTGTGAGCTGACAACATATTCTCTCAGCAGGGACAGGCAGTGTTCTGCTGTCTCCTGACACCCGAGCTGTGGGATCTCAGCACAGCAGTCCTGATGTGCAGAGTCACCGAGACAACCCTTGGGGGGCTCGGAGGTCCTGGAATGTTGCCAGAAGTGTCTGGTGGCTGGACTTTGATCCTGCACATGAGACAACACCTGTATGAGGATGGGAGGATCACACTGGGATAAATGGTGAAGGGAGAGGTTAATTATAGTGTGAAACACAGGTTTTAGAATTTCAGTACAGGGGAGTTCTAGAGAAACAAGATGGAGGAATTAGGGCGTGTCCTGTCCTTCTTCTTCTTCTTGGCCTCCATCTTCTGTGGTGGTGGTGGCACTTTGGGATTGGCTCTTACTAAAAGTGCACTTGTCAATAAGGGTGAAAGGTATTGGGGAAAATAGGTAAATATCTTATACGTAGTTTTGGGTATAAAGATAAGTGACCGCCCTGAGGGCTCTCAGTGTGCTCATGGCTGACGTGCTGTGCAGACCTCTGTCGGGCCGAGAGAAAATATTGTAGATAAAAACTAATAAACACTGAAGACCGAGAAAAAAAAACCTGAAGACTCCTTTCGTCCTTTGGAGCACGGACTGTCCCAAGGCCATCCCGAGCCTTTCCAGGCCATCAAAAACAGCCGAGAACGGGACACCGAGCCTGGAAAACAAGGTTCCTGCAAAGATTTAAAGATTTCCATTCAATGCTGGCATATTGTCAATCCAAGACTATTCCACTCTGGCAAATAATGACTAACCATTCTTGTTCTTCTGAGTAAACCATTAAGAAAATCAAGAAAAAAAGACATGTCTTAGTTCACATAATTGCTCCCTGAAGGACTAGGTGATTCCCATATACCACTTGTTTTGTGTAATTGTGTTGAACTTCAATAATAAAAATAAATGGCAAGCATGGGTTCTACTTTATTCCCTTATTTTTTCTCTTACCCTGACTTTTGCCCTGCAGTGCATCTGAGAAAAAGTCTGAAGCACAGCTGAAGGCCTTGAGGAAAAAAACAACAGGATATGGGTGAGAGTTTTGAAAAATCACACAGAGAAATAAGTTTACAGAGAGAGAAAAAAAATAAAGATTCTATCTTGGGCTAGGAGATACATTTCAACAGTTTGATGGTGTTTGGAGCACACATCACATTACTTTTTGAGGCTTGCCTTTACTAACATGACTTCTTGACAAATGCCAGGTTACTGAAATACATGGAATTTTCAAGAGAAAATGACTACGCCTCCTTGGGGCAGCCTTTCTAGGTACCTGTCTAGCTGGCCTGGTTTTACTTGACTATTAGTGATGAACCACTAAGAGTGGAGGGAGTACAGAATAGCATTTACTTTAATCAGGTTCTAACCTCTAACATCAGAAGGAAATGGTTTTCTGCTGGCCTCAAAGGAAAGAAACACTTTACTACTCCAGGAGATTTTTCAAACAAGCCTTCCAGCAGCAAGAAAATCAGAGACAGAAGCAATGCAATACTGCTTGACATTAAGGAAGACATCAGTACAGCCTTGACAACTGTCTGGAAAGTCATAAATAACAGGACATGAAGCCTAGAGGCAGTTGGAAAAAAACCCAGACAAATCAAAAAACTCAACCACCCAGTGCCCCAGAAGAGCTGACAATATTGTGAGAAGTCACTCTCTATCTAGTATGAGAGACATGCAAAAAGAGGAACCAATTTTTCATGATTACCAATTAGCCTATTTAATTTCAATAAATCTTTTAATATCTTTCCTGCACTGAATTTTTAGGTGCTTTATGATCATATTTAACTTCAACCTGTGCAGTAAAACAGCAGACAGATGTTACTCTCCAGAGTAAATAAAACATTGCAGGAAACCCTATTGTACCTCTACCAATTTGTGCACATGAAAACAGTCTCTCCATGGTTGTTTCTGTCAACACTTTGCAGCCTGACACAGAAATAAGACTTAAGAAGTACAATGTTCTTATAGCTACTCCCACAGCAAAGCTTGGAAGTATATTTATGTATAAGCACATTTGCCATACAAATAAAGGATCTAAAATAATATATAAATGCCTAGCATCAGTATTGGTGACTGTTTTTCTTGTTTGTTTGTGGTTTTTTTTTGTTGTAGGCAGCAAGAAAAGCAAAGGAATGTGTATTAAACTATAGTTTTGCCCATTAATTTTATCAATTTATTTTGGGATGTAGAGGATCAACAATTATGTCCCTAGGAAAAAAGGATTTTTGATGAGGCATTTTATTTTGTGTTTCCTGTGTTTAAAAGTTCATTTAACTCTGTTGTAATTTCAAGTGATTGTAGAAAAAAAATAAATTCAGCAGAAAACTTAAATGTCATTCCACATTGACATATCTTCTGTCAATGGATGAGCTGGGGTAGTTAAAGTAATGGCTGTACCTCTGCCACTGGAACCTGTTCAACTTGATGACCTGGTCAGATGTTTAATAGCAGATATCAATTTAGGCCTCAGATATTCAGGAAATAATTGTCCTGCATTAAGAATAAATGACTTTGATGAGCAAATTAAAACAGTATTTTTCTGGGCAAATAAGGAAGTCTATTTACAAAAAAAAGAGAAAGCTCAACAAAGCAGCAGTTAATATTTAGAAATTAGAATTTGATTTTTTAAAATTATTCACAATATACTATCCAAATTGTGCCCTGGCCCAATCCCCCAGTTTCACTGGGGGAATGCTTATATCTGCTTGTAGCATTTAGCCTTTCATTGAAAAAATCAAAATACAGGATTATTTAACTCCAGGGCTAGCTGTGGCCTTTGATATTTAAAGATCCTACAGATTAAAACTGTTCTGCTTTCCTTAGCAAGGAATTAGGGGAAGAAAAGGAGAAGGTCAATAAAGGAAACATTCATGGACAAAGGCACCTGATATTGTAGCACTGGTGCCAGGCAAAACTGTTGCTGGTAAATGGAGAAGTAAAGAGCAGACCAAGCAGAAGCTTGCCTGCCTCACTGCTGCTTTTAGCTATCTCTGGTCTTTCTAGCAATATGCTCCTCACTCAGCAAAATCCACCAAAGCATGAATAATTGGTTTATCGTTCTTTCATATCTTAAAAACAAAGTGACAGACAAGCCATTAGAGGATATGAATAGAAAATATAAAAGAAATACCTCTGAAAGAAGTTGCTTTTGTTTTTCCCTGAGATTTAGGTGCTTAGGCTCTTTGTCATTTGTTTCCTTCTGGCTCCAGCTTTAACTGCTTGGACAGGCCAAGCAAGACAATAAAGCCTATACCTTGCGATGAGCTGCCCAGCAGGAGAGGATGGGACAACTCTGTTGCTTATGTTTGTGCATCTGCTCAAGTGCTTTGACATTTGAATATAAGGTATGAAGTACTTTTGCAGGAGTTAATGTGAATTAGTGCCAGGAAAGTGACAGACTGATGAAAGTAACAGGAAGAAAATATGCTGAAATAAAGTTTTCTTGCAATGTAAGAAATAGGCTTGTGGGGGCATTCCATTTAAGCATGTGTGAAAGAAATCTCTCAAAGACAAATACATACTTATACAGTACAGATAGAAAATGAGATATCTGGCTTTATAGAAAATATATTCTGATCTTGGGTTAAAAAGCAAAGCCTTTGCTCCTGCTCTTAGCAGCCTGATTCAACTCATTGACTTGAAAGAAGTATCAGCCATGCATTGAGATTTGAGGAATTAAAGTTACTACCCTTTTGTACTGTAACTATTCTACTCAAATAATTGGCCCTGGGATACAAAAGTCACTGTACCCAATAGCCAGTTGCTGTAGGTCCATTGATATTTCTGACTGCATTTTTCCTTAGGGTTAGTATTTCCTTTAAGTGGTTTCCATAGCTTAATAATTAGCATATTTTTGATTAATTTCCTCCTTGTGATCTTTATCCTATTGCTGTGTATGCATATGTTGGTGTATGTGCTGCATTTGGTGACAGTTTTTGCTCTCTGTAGGGACAGATAGTTGTAACTTGGCATGCAGAATGCTGGCATGCAGAATGATTTCCCGCATGGTTACAGTTTTGTATAATTACAAATAATTTTTGTTTATGGAGGATTAATGCATGAGATGCTATTATCATATGCAAAGGGTTACCTTTCCAGTGGGAAGGAGATAAATGTTTATGAAGGTGTGTTTATGGGTTTGGTAAATATTTGCCAGAAGATGAATATGTATAATTCCCAGTGTGCAGTGCAGTGAATATTCAGAGATACTAATCAGTCATGGTGACAGTATGGGACCAATGATGTTTCACTTGCTATGAGTTGTAAAGGCAAACTCTACTCACAGAGGGACCTACTACTGAAAATATAGAAATTATGTAAAGATCACCAGCAAGACTGTGGTGTAAAGTGGCACAGCTCTATTAGATGACTGCACTTTAGTCAGCTTCCATTTTAATCTGCATGATATAGAGAAAAATCCTTCATTCTTTCATTTTAGTTACATAATTTGTGCTGCAATAAATGGTCAGATGATATGTGAGGGAATTATTAGTGAGGTCTGGTTTTCTCTTACGTTACCTTTAAATCAGAAACTGAAATCAATGCGCTGTAGTCTGACTGTGTTTTCCTCATGCTGATGGCAGTCATAAAAGATTTTTTGTGATGGCAATTGCTCTTCAATGAGCTAAATATTAAATTAATATTTATCTTGTTCTCTGCATCCTAAGCTTGTTCATCTTGATATTTGATCTTTCCAGGACCTAAAGTGGCTTACTAGAAACCTGAGGAAGGATTTTTTAAAGGGCATGTGGTGACAGGTCAAGGGGGAATGGTTTTAAACTGAAAAAGAGTAGGTTTAGATATTTATTATTGTTATTTTGGAGGGATCATAAAGAAAACTGCTTGTTCAAGATGAGCACTGTATTTCCTAGGTTTACCAAAGACAAAATCCATAAGTTCTTCTTAAAGTCAGTGGGCCTTTGCTGTCTCAGAGTCAGTTAGCTGTGAGATTTGCTAACTAAATCTCACAGCTAACTGACTCTGAGACAGCAAATTTATTATTAGGTTTAAAGATCCTATAGCAACTCCTCCTGTCCCACAGTTAGCAAAACTAATGCATCAGATGTTCAACATCTGCTGTGTGGAACTAATGACATCCATCATGGTAACACATAAAACTTCATATTTCACCTGATTATGATCACAATAGACAGCACAGTTTCAAAGATACAGTATGCCACATCCTTACAATGGGTAAAATGATATCTCTTCTCTAAAATACATGGGGTTACACTGAATTGGATAATCTGAGAGCATTAAACTTTGACTTTAAACGCAGTTGGCAGAGACTATTTCCCTGGGGAGATATTTTTTAGTTACTGCATTGTGGGGCTTTTTGTTTGGTTGTTTGGATTTTCCCTATGGTGGAGTTAGGTCATTCATTTCATAAGAATTTTACGTTAGTCTTCAATCTCATACTGAAAAGCCTACAAAGAGCTAACAGATCATTGCATATTTTGTTTATACCTCAGCTGGCTAGAACAATGACAAAGAACAAGCAAGCTCATTGGTTTTGTTGTAGGGGTTTTCCACATTGTTTTTTATTTCATTGCATTCCTGTAAAATTGACACTCATTAACACTGCAATGCTGTGCATACACAGAGATCATACATAGTTCAGCAGCACTGTGAAGGGCCACAGGTAAAGGGACGTGTTCCAAAACTTTGAATGGCCATTTCAGAGTACTATATTAATCTGCAACTCATGACCTGGTGTTCTTTTTGACACTTCAATAACTGTTTAAAACCTAGTCCAAGTTAAAAGACAGTGATGTCTTCAGTTATTCATCATAATTTGTGAACATTTAATACACCAGGAACAAGTTTTCTTTCTAGTAAGCAGGTGCTAATTAATTAGTGCCTGTCATCTTTATTCCTTTCAATTTCATTTCAGTCAATTCTAGGAAAAAGAGCAAAACACTTTGTGGGTAAAGAGTCATAGCATGGCATGTACAGTCCAGAAGCAAGCTTTGCAGATCAAACTATAAATTGCGCCAAGAACACTGTGTAGTGTTCTTGTAGTAGTAATCATGGATAAGGCTGTGATGGCACACACAAGAGAGGGTGGCATTTTAAACACACAACTTTTGTTCCCAAGGCATCCAGTTTTTAAATTTTCAAAAGTAACATGATCTTCAGAATTGAAGATTTTCTACAGATGCTGTAAAATTCAGCTGAAAACCTTTACAACTGGGCCTTAAATAGAATATAAAGTCCTCTTAACACTTGAAGCTAAGATAATTTGTATATTGCACAACTGCAAACTTCTTTTTGATGACCTTTTAGAACGTATTTCCTTTTGCTGTTTAAGTTTTCTTTCCAAGTACAACAAAAACTATTGTGAATATCAGAATTTCTTATTTCATCTAACAAACAAAAAACTTATGGAATTCCTGATCACATCCCCAAAAACCTAAATTAAGTGATTATGCAGAAATTCCTGATCTGAACAGTGCCATTCAATGATGACAGGTAATTGCCCACAATCCCTGAATTAGAAACTTTTAATTTCCTAAAATTTTTGCATCATTACAATTAGACACATAATATTGCTTTCAGTTGTCACTTTCGATCCTTGCTTTTCAAAACAATTTTAAAAAACACAGTTCTAATGCCACAAGATGGGAAAAAAAAAATAAAGGAAAGCAATGTATCACACCAAAGAGCACTAAACCAGTTCATTACCAAGGTAGGAATAAAACTGAAGTAGAGGTCCAGCATGCTCATATACTGGCCTATCCCTCTCTCTTCCATGCATATATGGCAGAAAAACAGCTTTTGTAAAGTCTTGAGTGTCCTATTATCTAATTAGGTAAATCCCTGCTTTTCTGCCATTGACACCACGAGCAATCCTATTAGAAATAATAGAGTTTATCCAGCTATTGTGAGGGCATATGAAACCCTTGTGAAGGGCATTGGTAAACCTGTTCTGTCACCCTCTTTTAACCCTGCTACTCCAAAAGAGAAAGCAATCATTTCAGGTTTAGTAGAAGATAATCATGAAACCAGCGCAAAGACTCCCTTACTTGACATAGGTATTTGTTGTTTAGCATTGAAAAAGTCCTTCAAGATTCATAGAATGGCTTTCTTCCTTGGCAATATAGAAGGAAAATAGCAAGCAACAAAATTGGCAAACCTCATAGTGCCTTTATTAAAAAGAGAAAAATAAAAATTAAAAGAAAAAGAAGAAATAAAAGTATAATGAGCCAGTGCAAATAAGGATCAATTTCAGCAAAATGTACTGACTGACATGACTGTGACTCTGATAGGAACTCAATGAGCAGGTAAAAAGCTCATGATTCAGGACTAGTTTTAGCTGGAACAATAGGAAGAAATGTTTAAAATGGAACATTTTCCAAAATGGAGGACTACTTTTCTTACAAGGAAGTAATTCACCTTCCTCTGAAATACCAAGTCACAGGTGAAGGCAGAATACCTGATCTAAATACTGAAAAATTACTGTCAAACATTATGTTCTCTGATTCTTAAGAGTGTAAAGTACTTTAAGATAAAAACCTCACTGCTATGAGCTAAGTTTCTTTCTCATTTTCCTCATTTATATTCAGCTCAAATAAACTGTTGAGGTCTCAGGAAGTGAGAAAAGGAAAGAGGAGTTAAATCCATTAAAATTAACACAGCTAATGCATGTTGGACAGCCTCAGATTATTAAGAAGCTTTACTATATTGTCTGTTCCCTCTTAACTGAAGAGATTCCATAAAGTTTAGGTTAAGAGCATACTCCATCTTTCTTCCCCTTTGTTCTGTTTCAATGTCACTCTATGAAGCACCATAAATGCAATAAGATGCCATACAGAAAAATTGGATGAGGCCAAAATAAAGATAAAAGGCAAGAAACATGAATCCTTTTAATATTCTTACTGGGAAATAATGTCATTCCTTTTTAAAGTACATTTTTGTACATTGAACTTGCTTTGTCCTTTACTGAAGATGCAAAGTGTGAAAAAAATATACGTCTTACATTTTCTGTCTCTTTGATATAGGTTGCTGCACAGATGATCTGTCAGTGACAAGTAGGAGCTTATGCAGATGTGCTTTGCACTTGGGAAAACTGTAAAGAATAAGGGAGTTATTGTGAATAACAGTGGACATATCTGCTGAAAGTGAAGTGAAAAACTGAATAAATAATGGAATAAGAGAGGCAGGAAACAGTAGAGAAAAAAGAGTAATCCAACAACTTGGGTAACAGGGCACCTGGTCGTGTCACCTTTAAAAAGTATGGAATGGAATTAGAAATGAAAGAAGTACTAAAATGACTAGAAGTATTAGAATTTACATATATAACATTTCATGAGATTTGACCAAACTCCTTAAAAATTGATTAGTGCTTTTGTGCAGCCTGTAAAGAAATTGGAGTAAAGACTACATAATTAAAAAATATAGTTTTCCTGCATGAAATTCCCTTACTCCTGAAGTGAAAGACTTTTCCATATGCCCAAGCCAATAGACCATATTTGATTTCTTGGATTGCTGGATGATCTCCATCCTTTTGACCCTCCAGTTTTCCTTTGAGAGAGGCACAGTGAAGTCAAAGTGCAATGTACTCTTTGCTTTCCTTCCATTGTCCGTCTGTCTGCCGAAATAGAAAGGAACAATGGTAATCCAAATCCCAAAGAAATCAGTCAGTTGAAAAGGACACAAGAAGATATAACTAGTCTTTTAGTCCCCTTTATCAACACACAGTTCTAGTTAAAGTTAATCTCAAAGGCCATTCTTCAGTCAAAGTCAAATGGCATGTTTTCTAGTAAAATTTTTTTGTCTCCCTCTTCAGATTCAATGGCATTCGTGTGTGAAAATGTCTTATTTTGTATTCCTTGGTCTTTTCTGCTCCACATTCTCTTTTTTTTCTCTAGGCCTTGAGCAATAGATCTGCAGCACACAGGCAAGCACATCTGAACACACAGGCTTTAGTAGAGTGAATACACTTTTACTGCTTTCTGAGTTTTCCCAATTACTTCCTTCAAGAAGAAAAAAAGGAAAAGACACGATGTCACAATTATTACAAGGTCTTTGATAGCACTTTGACATTTATGTGGTGTGTTATGTACAACAGTCAGTGCCTCCCTCTTTGGAACACATTATCAAGCATAGAATAATCCTTAGCTTGGCCTTTTTTGAATTTTTTTTTCCTGAAAGGTCTAGATATCCTCACAGAAAAACACTTCTGCCTTAGACAAATAAAGTCACTCCCTTCTCTGCGAACCTCTATTTGCACTGCAAAATTTGTAGAAAGGTGTGGTGATTAAATAAAGGTGCCATGTTTTACACAGTGTCCACAGTGTTAACTTGGTTTATCACAAAGTTTTCATTCCAGTGACAGTCATCCATGGGACAGTCAAACTGAAAAAGACCTACCTATGTGAGTAGACTTTTTAAACTATTAACCCTTCAGTCCATTATACTTATGGAACAATAATAAAAAAAATGGCAAATTATGACATTCAGATTATTTTTATTCTTTATTAATATATATTAATATTTTAAATATTATAGATTATATTTTAATATATAATTTTATATAATTTTAAATATCTTGTACCTTGCAGCACTAACTTAACACTTTTAAGAGATACTAAGAGTCATAGTCTTGGCCAGATATTCCTTAATTATCCACAAATTATCAGGGCTACTAAGTGTATCTTTGAAAAATGCATGACTTTTCTTTAAAGTGCTGAGGAAGATTCTTCTGGCAGGAAGATAACTGTTTAGGCACTGTCTCTAGTAGCAGCAAAATCTTGGAAAGATTGCCCAGAACATTTTTTGCCTCCTTGTTTTTATACAGTACAACTTCAAGGAGATTCGTTTAAGACCCATCTCTACCAGTGACTCCATGTTGTCTGGCAAGTTGTTTTATCTTTACTGTTTCTTAATGAGTAAAGCTAGTTAGCATGTGAGGGTGTTTTGGTTACTTTCCCCTCATAGAAGATATTATAAGAGGGATCACTTATGATTATTATTATTATTATTTTGTTTTGGCCAAAAGTTTTAGGGGACTATTTTAACTTTCTTTCAAAATTAAATATTTTTCAGATTTAAAAAATTCTAAGCAGAGACATTTTAAATTGGAAAATAAATTATGGGTTTTCACTGGGAAAGGCTTTCATTTATAAGCCATGTCATTACTTCCTGCAGTAGTATTCATTCAGCTGGAAGACTCTTTCACTTCAAGGAGAAAAAAAAAAGGAAGTTTTAAGGTTACCTCCTTATACTTCTTTTCCACTTGAGACTAAGTTTTCTGTAGTTAAGGTTTTCTACTACCTTTTGGTTTTGATGCACTAAACACATTAACATTGAAATGTGGTTTTGAAATTCCTGGTTCTTTACTAATAAAAATAATTTCTGTCCACTATGAAGCTAGAAAACTTTAGCTCAACCCCTGAGTTCTCCAGCTCTTTCCCGTCCGATTCTCTCCCTGATCCCTCTGGGGGGATCTCATGAATGAGCAGCTGCCTGGGGCTTGGCTCCTGGCTGGGGGGATATTAGGCTATCCCACTTCTCATCTCTCCAGCTTCTGAAATTAAGATGCCATTCAAGGTCATGTAGGGATGAGGCACCACCTGATTATGCTGCAAGAAGCAAATATGGGGATAAGAACTGTTTTTCTAATCAAAATGATCTCAGGAGGGGAATTTTCAGTTCACATGAAGACCATATAAGTACTGCCTGTAATCAGATTTCAGAACCCTGACTGAAAATACTAGGATCTAAATTTTGTCAAATATCCTTTTCCAGAGATGAGAGTTACTTATGAATTAAATTGTGGTTTTCTAGGATTTTTTCTAGGGCTTTTTTCTTCACAACTCAGCGTAAGATTTATCTTGCATTTAAAGTATATTTTACTTTTTTATCAGGTTAATTCTGAATATTGAAAACTGTAGAAAAGAACAGATTTGTACAGTTAAATGAATTCTTTACTGAAAAGAATTTTACAATTAAGTGTAACTAGTTTTCATGGGAAGAGCTAAGGGCAAATTAATAGAGAAAGCAAAAGATAAACATACAGGCAAAGCAAAACAAGGAATTAATTCACTGCTTCCATTGGCAGGTGGGTGTTCAGCTATGCCCAGGACAGCAGGGCCCGATCATGTGTAAAAGTGAGGTAGGAAGACCAATGCCATCATGCCAAACCCCCACCAGTTTTTCTTCTTTCCCTAGCATGATTTCATCTGGTATGAAATACATCTTTGGTAACCCACTGGTAGCTCTAACCCTAGGTGGAGCAGGAAAAGGCACACAGGGGTGAGGCTGGTGCCAGGGAGGAAAGTGTGGAGGGAGCAGTGTGGGGCAGCTCCCTTTGATCACCTGTCCCAGCTGTGTCTCCTCCCAATCTCCTATGAACAACCTGTGTTCCTCACCATCATGGCAGTTCCAAGATCTAAAAAGCCTTGGCCCTGTGTAAGACCTGTTCAGCAACAAAGAAACCCCTCTCTATTATCAACACTCTTTCCAGTTCACATGCAAAATGCAGCCCCATACCAGCCACTGTGATGAAAATTACTACAGCCAAAATACTCCAAAAATGAAAGTCCGTATCCCAAAGAGAGTGCAGGGCTTTCACCCCACTGGACAGGAAGGGCCAAAATAAGCAAGACAGCCTCACACGGTGTAACGACCATAACTATGCTACTTTTTAGATGGCAAAGACGTTTAAACTCCCTTGCTGGCCAGCAAATTTAACAGAAAGGTACATTTTAGCATTTGACGACAGAATGAAGACCTAGAGACAATAAAGAAAAGGCAGCTACAAGGAGCATCAGCTGCCAAAAGAATCTGTGCAGGGCACATGAATGAGACTTCACTGGAGGCCAGTTATCATATTTTTAAGTTTATTTCATGTCTTCACCCCCACATAAAGGCAATTTTTATGCTTTTAAAAACAGTAGAATATTGTGGTTTATGTGATACTCAGGACAAATAAAATTAATCCTGCCAATATTAAAGGTTTAATTCCAGTCACTTAGTAACTTCATCCTTGTCACAGTAAATGCACAAAATTCACTTTACTGCTTACAAGCAATCACTAACACATTATGAAACTAGAGTATTGGCTTGAAACCTAAATAAATAAAGAAAAACTGCAGCTTTTATGGAGAAAGTGATGTTACTATTTGTCAATCAAATGAATGATGCCAATGCACACTGGTAGCAATAAAACCCCAAGTATTTTACTGTTGGATCATTTCTCACATATTACTGCCTGGCTCACAGGCTCAAGAGTCTGACAATGCTAAGGAAGGCTGTGAGATAAACTCAGTTTCTTTTATTAAGGCTCAACATGAAGATGATTTTTTTTTAAATTCTCCCTCACTTGGAGGTGCTTCTAAGGAAACTTGACTGTAATTAAAATCCAAAGTGAAATTTATACCATCGGCTTATAGACTTTTAGTCTGTGACAAAATGACTTGGGAATAGAAATGGATTTCTATACCCTGAAAATTATTTTCCCATTCTTCCTCATAATTAATCTGAAGTGGATCAATTCCTCTTGTGAAAAAGCAGACATAACCCTTGTTCCAGTTACTACTCTGACAGGCCCTGGCATACCGTAGAGGAACTCCAATTCCTCAGACATCAGCTTCTTAATGACAAAAATGTTTCTTAGTCACCTGCCTTTGCATATAACTGAAGGGGGAAATAAAATCTTTTCAGAACATTTCTATCTATTTGTATTTGAAACTGTCTTGTGGTTGTCTTCAAACTTACACACTTGGACTGCTGAACTGTGCCTCTCTGGACTCATTCAAAAGGAATTTATTTAAAAACAAGCCTGGGCAGCTGACTAGAAAATCAGAGCCAGGCTGAACAATAATACAAACAAACTAAGGTCTTGGGAAACTTCACTATGATTCTGCCAAAAGGTAGATAACTTTTTCTTCGAGTTCTGGCTAGATTTGACCTGATCAGAGGTCAATCAGTTCAGTTCAGGTCAAAGTATTGCTAATACTTTTTAAAAATATGTAAGTGTGTTTTAATGAGGAAAAAAATCCCTAGAATCAGGAAAATTAAACACAATCAGTGCATCTCAAGTAGATACACAAATATATTGGCCTCTTCTCAGCAAGGATTTAAAAGAACCTGCTGCTTGTATATTATGCAAATGTGAGCTCACTGTTTAAATTACCTATGGTGATCTTCAGCCAACAGTGAATAAAATGCAGTAATTATATCATATTGATATGAACACTCCAAGAGCAAGAGTTATTTTCAAAGGTTAATTATTTACCTAACCCTTCTCTCTTCATCTTCCCTATTCACACAGCTCAGACTCTGTAAAAACCACATGGAATAAGGCTTATTTTCTTTACCAGTAAAGTTACACCATCAAAGAATACATTCTGCATTCTACAAAAAGTTACTAAGGATGACTATTGAACATGGAACTTATTCAAAATAATGCAGGTGGGAACAGTACTTGAGTTTGCACATAGCCTGGTAACATCAGATATTTAAACATAGGCTACTAACACAAGGTGCCGGAATTGTCTAAGTTTTTAGCCCATTAGATACTGCATCTGTGAATGTATACCCAGTTTTTGTGTGCACTTTTCTGACACTAGTTGAAGGAGTATTTAAAAAAGTGATGACAGAAAAGCTGATGGAAATTAGAATGTATTTAAGAAAACAATCAGAATTTTATTTCCACAAATGTAGTCAAGGGTTTTGACTCCGGTTTATAAGACAAAGCAGTCTTATGAATCAATGCTCTTGTGAAGGTTCTTTTTCTTGGCATTTAAAATCACAGGATTGTCGCAGACATCCTTTTCACTAAAAATCCTTTCTTTAGGATTTTCCCTTCTGGGAAGCTGAGGCCCCAGAAAAAGAATGTAAACAATGGTTATCTGCTGCTGTGAGATGTAACAGGTGCACCTGTGATTGGCCCATCTTGGATGTTTACAATTAATGGCCAATCAAGGACCGAGCTCTCTCTGGGACAGAGTCGGAGAGAACTCCTTTGTTATTCATTCTTTTCTATTCTTAGCTTAGCTAGCCTTCTAAGAACTTTTCCTTCTATTTCTTTTAGTATAGTCATAATGTAATGCATATATCATAAAATAATAAGTCAAGCCTTCTGATCATGGAATCAACATTCTCGTCTCTCTCTCATCCTGAAAACCCTTGTGACCACAGTCACATAGGATCATAGAATAGTTTGGGTTGGAAAAAACCTTTAAAGGTCATCTATTCCAACACCCCTAGCAATGAGCAGGGATATCTTTCACTAGACCAGGTTGCTCAAAGCACCGTCCCACCCGACCTTAAATGTTGCCAGTGATGGGGCATCTAGTACCTCTCTGGACAACCTGTTCAGTGTTTCACCACCCTCATGGTATAAAATTTCTTGCTTATGTCTAGGTTGAATCTACCCTCTTTTAGTTTAAAAACCAGTACCCCTTGTATCACCTGCCAGAATATTTTTCTTACAAGCACCCTTTAACTATTTAAAGGTTAGAGTTAGGTCTCCCCAGAATCTTCTCTTCTCAAGGCTGAAAACCCCTACTCTCCCAGCCAGTCCTCATAGGAAAGATGTTCCATCCCTCTGATCATTTTTGTAGCCCTCCTTTGTACCCACTCCAATGGGTCCCCATCTTGTACTGAGGACCCCTGGACTGGATAAAATACTCCATGAGTGGGGACTCATGAGAGCAGAACGCAGGGAAGAATCACCTCCCTTGACATGCTGTTTTAAATAGTTTTATTTTCAGAGAGATAAAATCTTCATCATTAAGTGTCTCATTATCAAAGTCAGAATTAGAAGGACAGTGAATTCACCCAATAATGGCACCTGCAAGTATTATGATAACCCTTACTACCAATAGACATCCTTGAGCTAGAGGAAAAAATGAAAACTCTCTGAACTTCTGTAATTAAGGTAAAAGCATATAAGAACTCTATTAGGAGGTGTATAGCCCAAAGAACTGAAGATATGTTCATGATAAGCTTTTTATTTTGATGGATTCTTCCAATATTGCTACCTCTGATTTTGCAAATAAGAGAATAATTTACTAATTATTAGATTTCACAGAATGGAATAAAGAAGATATACCTAATGTATTTTTTGTTATCATGACTTTTAAAGTTCAATTTATTATTATTAAATATGATTAAATATGTATTAGATTAATTGTGATTAAATATTATTAAAAGCTTTTAATCATACAAATTAAGGAAATAAACTTTGATAAAATTGAAGGTCAGTTACTTAGGCACATGAATCTAAGGAATAAGGCTTTAAGAGTCTAAATTACAGTATCATAGTGCGGTCATATCTTCACAAGAACTCATAATTAAGATCAAGGCTTAATTTGCCTTGGATCAAATCCTGATCTCGGTCATTTAGATTCTACAGATGTGCAAATACCTGTGCATGTATATTAAGCTCATTGACACTGTGTCTCTTTAACCAAACAAGGTGATGTTCATAGCCACAATTTGCATATATGCTTGATAAAAGGACAGAGATATTGCATTAAATAAATGCATCATTGATGAATCTATCTATCAGGATCACACATGATACAAGAGAAAGCGAACAGATGGGCAGCTACAGTAAGGAGAAAGACTGAAGAACAGATGTGAGTTCTGAGGTTACTGTTGCTCTCTGGTACACCTGACATACTGAATAAAGTGGGAATAGTCACAAAGGATGACTGAGACTAGTTCCTGAAATTCATATAAGCTCTCTAGGGAGCAGTGAGCCAGGACACAAAGCTTACTGCTCCAGGTGGAGGTGGGGCTACAAAGCACCAAAAAAAGAAAGTGGGACACTCGCATAATTCTTTCCTGACAGCAGCTTCCTCAAGGATATGGTTATTTTCATCCTTCCCTGAGACTTACGGATAGGATTAACTTTAGGGCCATGCCTAGGGGTGAGAGAGACACAAAGCCTGGAGCTCCAGTTACAGCGATACTGAAAAAGGGATGCCAGAGAAGGGTAAGCTCTACTAAGAATTCTCTCTGACTTCTTCCTCTAGTTTATGGAAGTAGGTTTTGCATAAAGCTTCAGCTTACCTGAAGTTTTGGGTTAGCATTAGCATTAGTAGTGATATAAAGACGGAAGTTATAGATGCAGTGGGATTGCAAGGCAGTTGCCAAAGTCAGGACTAGATTACATCAGGAATTGTTCCTAACAACTACTTCTGGGTCACAGTTTGTCTTACAATTTAAATCTTAGTCCAGATCTGAAACTGAGGTAAGGTTTGAGCATTAAGAGAGGGAAAAAGAGTAGAAATCCAGGTGATATGGAGACACAAAGGGCCTTCTAGGTAGCAAAAATATTTTCCACTAGCATTTTATATCTCTAGGAAATCACTCGGATTAGATTTAAGACTAATCTAGAGCTTCAGGTGAAGTGGAGCTGGAAAGGTGCTGAGAGAAACCTGACAAGTTAGGGTTTCTGCTTGACTTCTAATCTGCCTCTTCACTAAGGACTTGCTGGGGTTTTACTGTACTGCTTGTACACTGGCTTCCCCCCCCAGATGGATGTTCCAACCTTGCCCATTATGGTATTGTGGGTCTGGGCCCCAGCTGGCAACGCTACTGCCCCTCCCAGCCTTGTTATCACACTTAGCCTCTGTCTCCCTTTAACTTCATTAACTACTGCTCGGTGCAGCTCCAAGAATGTTTTGAGGTTTATCCCAAGGCCAAGGACAGGGCCTCAATGAATGTTTTCAATACTTTTTGTAGCATTCTTCATAGATGTCATTCCCTCCTTTGGAAGACCTTTTGCACCACTGTTCCATTTGGAGCCAGCAGCATTCCTTTAGTCTCCCAAGATTGCCCTCAGGTGGGCAACTACAGCCTGAAGTTTCACTAATGGCTGCTGGACCATGCTGGGAATTCACCCCTTGGACAAAAAGACAGTCTGGACACATTAATCCACTTCCTGGATCAGTGGGGCATACTAACCATTTTGACCCTAGTCATGGCTAAAAATGTTGGCTTTCTGCAAAGAGGTACAGACAGGAAACAAACCAACCTCTGAACCTTCTCAAAGTCCGCCGTAGTGTTGCCAGACTCACTGAAGGAAGACAAAGTCTTCTTTGTCCTTTACTTCTCCTGGCTTCTCATTAAGTCCTGAGAAGTAGAACAGCAACAGAAGAGTCACACAGAGTACTCAGCTAAGCTTAAACAAGGAATCAGGAAGAATCCAGGAGGGGATAACCAAGTGCTTTGTGATTTGCAAGTTTCCCTGAGGTGTCCAGTGATAGATGGAAGGTTTACAGTTATCAGGGTAGGGCAGACCTTGTGTCCTGAATATCGATCCCACTTGCTTGAGAATTAAGTGAGCTATAAATCTGCAGCTTCTCTGCCTTTTGCATGCTCAGCAAAGGTACACATTGAGGAGAGGAACCACGAGCAGGAAAGATGGAACTTATAAGAGAACAGAGCATCTGAATTAAAAGACCTGCTTGAAAATAATTTCAAGCAGCTTCCCCGTCCTTCTCTCTAAACATTTTAAGTGTATTAATGCAGTAATTAACAGTAGAGAAAGAGAGTAATATTCCCCAGGCGCATGTGACAAGCCATTCACATTACTGAAGAGGAAGAAAATGTTGTATAGCATGAATTTAAACAGCCTTTCTTTTGCTGCTCTCTGTTCACTCCCAATTTAATTCCTTACTTTGTTTTTTTCTCTCTCCAGCCTCCAACCTATCTAAATAAGGTGCCCTTCAGAACAATATTTATTTTACTGAAAAGCCTTTACAGATGTTAGCATTAGTTTCCCTTTGCAAATGGTTTCAGTTAGTAGAAGTTTTATTTCAATGTGAGGAACTCCTGTGTATTTCTTTTTCTGAAGGAGATATTTGGTAAGAGGCAATATGTGTGTGAAATTAATAGACTTTTGAGCTGTCTATCACATGTTGTTATCTATGCTGTACTGTGCATGCCTTTGCATTTGCCATTAAGAAAGGAACATTCTCTCTGATTAGTAAGTGGAAAGAGCTGTTATACCTTGAATAAGCATGGCAAGTAGGATAGTGAAAGATACTCCAATATTTTGGCAGTCTAATATAATATAATGAAAAATTAAAATACTAATAAACTTAATATTGATGAAAATTGAGAAGTCTCCCACTCATAGAGTAAAATTTTTAACACATTCTAGAGAAACTTGAAGAGTACACAGACCTGACTGCATTTCAAAACATCCCATATTTAATGGGTAAAATACTGGGAAAATGCTTTATATTCTTTCAAAATATAGAGTGGTCTTTTTCTTGACATAAAAGCCATGCTGTTTTCCAGAGTATTTCCAAGATCCCATTTCTCTTCCAATCAGTCAGAATCAAAGCTAATAATTGCTTTTCTAATGCAGCAAGAGTTATTCCAGGACAATATTTGGAAAGAAAATAAAAATGAAAATGCAGTTGTTTTTGTTTTTAAGGCAAGAGAGACTGGCAAATATTAATTATTTTATTTTATTTATTTATTTATTTACTATGACAGCACTTAATCTAGTCATTGGTTAGTTGTGTGAAAATCTTCCCAGACTATTTACTTTTAAAAAGCATTTCTTCTTACTGATTTACTGCAGTCAGGTATAAGACAAACTCTATGATTCCTAATATACTAAGGAAATTTGGGCAGTAAAGCGGTTTATTATGTATGAGGAATGAGATTAAAAGGATCTCAATTCAATCATAAGGGTATTCCCAATATAACACCTATGGTAAATCCAGAGAGAAATATAAAATTAATTCATAGAGAGAAATGGCAGTTGGCAGCAGCATGTTACTGTCAGATAGTCATTTTTGCAGCAATGTTTTTTGTCATGCTTCTGCACACAGGCTTGCATTTGCATGAGGTTGCTGCATTGCAAATGAGTTCCCTGATATTTTTTCTCTATACTTACCAGAAGTTTCCTCTCATACAAGATGAATACTAGCAGTAGTAGTAATAGTAGTAGTAGTAGTAGTAGTAGTAGTAGTAGTAATAGTAAGAAGAAGAAGAAAGAGAAAAGAAGAAGAAGAAGAAGAAGAAGAAGAACAAGAACAAGAACAAGAAGAACAAGAATTCATTAAATTTCTCTTATCTCTTTTATATAAAAAGTTCCCAAGATACTTTTCAACACCAGTGTGGAATGATTTAGAAAATTAGTATATATCTGTCTGCACGGAAACACAGAATAATTTAGTTTGAAAGGGGCCTTTGAAGGTCATCTAGTCAAAGTTCCTGCCCACAACAGATCTAGAAAATCAAAGCCTTGTCCAATCAAATCTTAAACATCTCCGAATTCAGACACTATACAACATTTCTGGGAAAAATTTGCTCAGCCTTCTAGCTTTCCTCACCACTGCAGCTACCTTGCTCCTTAGACACCTGTGAGCCTATGGGGCCAAGTAGGATTCACACAAGTGGCACTGAAGATGCTGGTGGAAGAGTTCACCAAGCCACCCTCCATCCTCATAAGGGGAAGTGGAGGGGCAGGTACTGATCTCATCATTCTCATGGCCAGTGACAGGACTCGAGCAAACAACATGAAGATGAGCTGGAGGAGGTTTCTGTTGGATATCAAGAAAAGGTTTTTTCATCCAGAAGATGGTTGAGCACAGAAACAGCCCTAGTGAAGAGGTCACAGCACCTGAGAGAGTTCAAGAGTTTGGAGCACACTCTTGGGCATACAGTGTGATTTCTGGGCTATCCTCTGCAGGGCTAGGTGTTTGACTCAATGATCCTAAAGGGTCCCTTCCAACTCAGTATATCCTATCATTTTATGATTTCTCATCAGTCCTGGTTAACCAGAGAGGTCCTAGACATCTGGAGGTCAGCCAATGTGATGCACATCTACAAGAAGAGTTGGAAGGAAGATGTGGAAATTTACAGGCCTGACAGGAGGCCCTTGGTGCCAGAGAAAGTTATGGAACAGATTATCTTGACTGTGATCAGATGTACAGGACAACCAGAGGATCAGGCCCAGTCAGCATGGGTTTTGCAAAGGCAGGTACTTGACCAGAGTGATTTCCTTTTATGACCAGGTAACCTGACTAGTGGCTGAAGGGAAGGCTGTGGATGTTTCCACCTGGATGTCAGCAAAGCCTTTGACACTGTCCCCCATAGCACACTCCTGGAGGAACTGGCAGCCCGCAGCTTGGACAAGTGCACTCCTCACTGGGTTAAGAACTCCCTGGATGGTCAGGTCCAGAGAGCAGTGGTGAATGGAGTCCCATCCAGCTGGTGGTGTCACAAGAGGGGACCCCTGTAGCTCAGTGTTGGGGCCACTTTGTACCAGGTCAGGCAAGTCAGGAGCACATAAACCATTGGCAGAGGGGGTGGATGCAAAAGAACAGTAAGAGAGTGTACCCCTGCTCTTTATCACCTCCAACTCATTTCCATTCCTGTTTCTTATCCAGCTCAATCATGCCATTTTCCAGGTAGCTTGAATGAGCTTCCAAACAGTAGAGATCAATAGGGAAAATGAAAATAAGGCAAGGATCATCCAAACTACACCATGCATTTGGATGCAGGAGGGCAACAGAACTGCACAGAGCTCTCAATCTTGGCAGTAATCCATTTGTCACAATTGGAATATGGAAAAATTAAAGACAACAAAATTGGAATAAAATTAATCAGCAGAGTTAATGTGAACACCTCTTTCTTTGACATGGAGGGGAAAGGAGTGGCACCTCAATTTTCATACCTTCTATCATTGAATAGATAGAGGAGGAGCTGCAAGATCATAGGTGAAGGACAGCAGGGATGGATGAAGCAAGAGAACACCTTCCCACATTCATATATTCACAGAAGAAGAAATACATAGTAGGGATAGAAAAATGAGTGGAGCAAAGACACAGATGACCGTTGCCATTGATGGGGCAGCATCTGGGGGAGTGAAGCTACAACCAGGAGTACCACTCAGATTCTGGGAAGAGAGCAGGGGGAGAGAATAGCAGAAAAGCAGAAAAGATCTGCCTTCCCCTGCCCACACACAACTTTGGAGAGCTACCAGAGGGTGTTAAGAACCAAAAGAAGGGCTGCTCCTGTGAGCCATGCTGTCATGAGTGAAGGATTAGCATTGGAGAGTCACAACTAAAATATATGCCAGTAATCATCTGCATGCTGTGTTCTATGTCAAGACATCGTTGCACAGAGAAAATTACACATTCTGAGTTATGAAGTCCCACATCTAGAGGGTTTTTTTCTCCTCCCACTATTCCATCAGGAGAAGAGTCAGAAAACTGTCCTTGGTCTAATGCAAGGTTTCACATTCAACATACTTGAGAGAAATGCCACCAACTTTCTGGCCTCAATGTTTCTTTAGTGTTGCAAAGTTTTGGGGCTTTTTATACAGAAGGCACAATATGATTCATCATATCTAAAGCTTGGAGGTATTTCTTTGCTTATTGCTAAAATTAATAAACCAGCAAGAGGACTTACTGTGGGATAGGCCTGTGAAATAAACCAAGACAGACAAACCTCAGTCACAAAATGTACTTCACTCTAAATGGCCTGGCAAACCTCCAGGAGTCTTAGTCTACATTGGGGAATTTGTAAATCTGATAAATAGCTAGAGGTAAAAGCATAATTAAAAGATTCAAAGCTAAAGGTTACAGATATTCAGCCATTGAATTCCTGCTGGTTTAGGAGATTACTGACATCATATATAACATTTCAGAAGTCTTTCTGGGGTAGAAGATTAGTGTAAGAACTAATTTTCTTTCTTTGAAATTATTTAGCTGCACAAAAAGTGCAATTTTGTTTCTTTAGGTGATACTGCAGCTGCCACTCTCAAGAACACTAAATTCCAGAGCAGCAGTAGCTAGTTTGGGTTCTTAGTAAGAAATATATTTGATCTTTAATGACTTTTTTCATTCCTTATCAAGACGCTGAACTTGATTCAAGAGTTCTTTTAAGGCTTCTCACTTCCTGGAACAGAGTGGGACTGTGTACAAAAGTCTTCCTTCAGTTTAGTTTGCAGCTTTTTCTTATGGTGTCTACAGATCTGACAAAGGTAACAATTGAGGATGAGGCTTGACAATGCCCCACTTAGTAAATAAAAACTTTACATTAATAAATTGGTGTACTGGATTTTGAGCTGTTTGCAGCAGCAAAAATTTCTGCATGTTTTGAGCTTTAAAATTTAAGGATATTTAAGACATATTTTAAGAAGACAGCTGAAACATGAAACAAATTACTTCTGGGCATTGTCGGCCTCCTTAGATTTACTCTTTTTTACATTAAAAATTCAAAAGCACATACCATAATGTTGTAGATGCAGCTTTGCTGTCCATTATATAAATAATACCTGTCCATTGATGATGCTCAAGTTATCTTTGGAAAACAGTACCCATTGCTGAAAAAATATTTTCAGGAACACAGATATTTCATTTTCTGTACAGGGCTCTTTGACAGACAAAACTGGTTACAATAAGATGTATGTTTAAGCTTGAGACAACCTTAAAAATAGAAATTATTGATGGTAAAATGCTCACCAACACTGTTGGTAAGTAAGCCAATTTTAAACCCATCTCTTGTAAAAAGGAACCTATTACTATTATTAGTATCATTAGTAATTTATCATGGGGAATAGGAAGGACTATATTGTCAAAAGAGAACAGTATGAGTTGTCACTTATCCTGTTGATACCCTAGGGATAACTGGCAATGTAAGGATGATCTTCAGTTGTCTTGAGGGTCTCAATACTTAAGAACCTTCTGAGAAAGGATGGGTAGTCCTTTAACCATTCCATGGGCATTTCTGAGATTTCAAAATTTCAAGATATCTTTTATATTTGTGATAACTAAATATTCAACCTGTGTTTTGCCTCATCACTCACCTGAGAAAATACGACTTGAGTGAATGAGGTGTAGGTTGACAAGTGCATTGCTTCCAAATCAGACAGGATCAAGGGATTTTATGCTGATTTTGCAATGGCTATAGGAGGCCAGATGACACATTATTCAGGTTCACTTTAATCTGAACTACAAAGGGTAAAAAATGGATTTACTATACTTTTATTACAGCCTGGGTTTCCTAGGGAAAAAAAGGTCTTAACTGAGGAAGTCATGCTGCAGAATTGCTTTTAGTGATTGTACAACTTAGTTAGCAAATTCCAGCTCTCTTTTGACTCATGTTGAACAGGATTTGATCCTCGCTTCCACACAAAGAAGCTGAATAAATTACCTTCAAACACATTTGTTATTATGCAATAGGTTTTTTTTCAATTTTCTCTGCTAGAGTAGCTATGTTTTACATGAATATTAATTAACTGAGCCCAAGAGAGCAAGAAAAGAAGGGTGCAAAATTGCCTATATATCCTAGTGATTATAATTCCAAGAAGTATGGTTCAAGACTTTGTTTCAGATGAAACTTATTTATTCAATGTGAAGTGAAAACTTTTCAGTATTCTCTGGAAATTTCCAACCAGTTGTCACTTTGTTTAGTATTTCTGGTCTTTATATTATAATGGTATGCTGTAAGATTAAAAAGCACACATTGTTTGGTTTTTTTTTTAAAACCCTTATCTACATTACTTATAATGGGAACAACACAAGTTGTTAAAAAGTTCCTTTTCTCTCTCATGTTATTATTGTTTATACTGCAAAAGTCTCTGTGTTCACTTAGCCTGTGTACAGATGCATCACGATAAACTCCAGTGAAAGGAGGGCATCATGGAAATGATTGGTCAGCAGGAAATACTCAAATGTGTGTCAAATTCTACTTCTCTAGAAGGTTTTAAGGACTGTGAGATAGAAATCATAACCTTCCTCAATAAGATAAGGTTTCTGCAATAAATCTTCCAAATGAAAATGCTTTCCTTCTCACCATTCATGTATCCACTCCCCAAAGGATGTTTGAGTAAGTGGTGACCAAGAGAAGAAAGGTTTCAGGTGTATTAATCCACTAAACCACCATACCATGATTGTTACTCACAGGATACCATAAGAGTATGTCATTTACCTGCTTTCAAACTTCCAGCTAAGGTATTCCACAACTCTCTACTGAGCCGTCCTCTTTTTCTCACTTAGAACATATGCACTTTTTCCTGATCTGAAATTAATTCTCCATATTACAACCTCTGACACCCTAGAACTGGATTTTCTTCCCACAGCAAAATAAAATTAAAAGTAATAATATGCTATGACAAAGAGCTAAGAGTATTGCTGTGTGCCTATACTCACATATTTTACCTCTCCCTGCTGCTGGATAAAATCAGTTCCTGATGCCTCAGAAACCCCATACTCAACACTCTCCCTGCTGGAGTGTATGGAAGGATACTTCATTTGCTCAGTGTACTGCTGTAAGCCCAAGACTTCTGCCTGGTTTTTTTTAGTGAATCTTCTAGCAGGTAATTCAAAATTGCAGAAATCATTACAAAAATTTAATTTGCACAGGAGACTGATAATTATGGAAGCAACTCCTTCCTCCAACACTATGTCCTGAAGATAATAAATAAAGGCCTGCTCTATTCAGAAGTGCTTAAGCTAGATCAGTTTTGCACTTCTACAGCAACAGAATTCCAAGTTTATATCACTTTAGATGGTGCTTCATAAGTTTATGGTTCCTGACTTTGGTGACAAATAAGTAGAGAAATCAGATCACAGCTCTATATATAGTTGCTTAACTATTAGCAACTTTATTGTATTTAAGTTCTCAAACTCTTTGTCTCAGGCTAACCTCAATAAAAAGAAAGATATAAAAATAAAATATAATTGGAACACAATATTGTTCTGGTATTCAACTATTGTGGAGGTCATGGTAGACTGCAATTGAGCACCTTCTGTATGAAAAAGTAAAAGAAAAATACATAAAAATAATGGTGTTGCCTACTCCACTATAGTGCACATCTGAAGAAAAAATAAAAATGGATCTGTGGAAGAAAGTGACAGAGACAAAGAAGTAGATATGCATAAAGCCATACAGCAAAACAGCCTCTAATCTCCTGACTGCTTAGCCACGATCACAGTGTTGTTAAACATCACAGATGCCACGGGTCAAGTGTGGATGAACGTACTGTACCAGGACACACACACCTTGTGACATAGAAGATGTTGGGGAGGGAGCTGTTATTCCATTGTCCGTGCACCTGGAATTGTGTGCTGTGTTAGGCAGTGTCAACTTTGAGGTTTGTCATGGTAAATACCCAAGACATCCTGGGCCAAACTCTAATTAGACATCCAATATCATTTCCCAGCGACCAGATTAGGGTTATAGTGTGTTTGTGACCTGCAAATGCTTTGAGACATTTTGTTGCTTATTTTTAAAGCATAAAATTCTTGTACTTTTGTTGGGATTTGTGTGACAGGGCAACATTTGAAGGTAGAGTGAGGTCTCTAAAAATGTGTTTATACAACGCACTTGTCTCAGGCTAAATTTGTTCTTTCCTCTGAAATCATTAGTTTTAATCCCTCAGCTTTGAATTTATTGTTGGTTTCCTTCCAGGACTGCATTCTTCCATTATAGACTGGTAATAATAATGCTTGGTATTTATAGAGCACTATATTCTCAAATCTCTGTGCAAGCATTCATTATTTCATCACTATAGATTTAAAATAATTCAGTCCTGGTTTAGAAGAGCCAAATGGAAGGCATTGAAACACTGAGGACTTCAATTTCAAAACAAGTAGTGACAGAAATAGCAAAAATCAGAGACCTCTGACTTCTGGGATCATGGTACCTACTAATACATAGCACTTATCAAAATAGTTACTAAAATCAATCAAAAGGAAAAACCAAAGCAGAAAGCAACTTACAAAGGTCAACATATGTCATAGACTAAACCATACCATTATTACTGAGAGCTCAGTGCAATAATGGAGTTGGAAATTTTGTGACATTTATTTTGGAAAAAAGTAAAAATACAAGTTGTAATTCTGAAAACCACTCATGCATTACTGGTTTGAGGCACATTTTTGAGAAATTATTTCATGAAATAGCTTCATTGTTTTTCTCCCCCAGGATGAGGGACATTTAAAATAAAACAATTTATTTAATTAGTTAGTCTTCTACTCTTTTCTCTCTTGTTTTAGATGAAACATGCTTTTACACAGATCAGACCACTAGACTAGTTTGTATCCAGTGAGTAGCATGTAGTTGTAATAGCCAATGCCTGAAGAACTGGAAAAATATAAAATACATCCAGCTAATTTTGTGCTTTTCTCCAAGAAAAATGTACTGTTTCAGAGGTTATTTCCAATAGCAGATTTTAATGAAATAAAAGCCATCTGTTGACATTTTTTTGTCTTGGGTAATTGAGCTGAATTATACGACACTCAGAAAATCAGGCAATAAATCTGGAAAGTCAAATGCTCCCCCATTTGTCCGTTCTTCCTCATTAGAAGACAATGAGACACTAGAAGGTGGTTAACTCTCTGGAAGTCAAAAATCTTTACAAAAGCTACCAACAATTATAAACAACCAACTTACCTGTCATAACAAATTACCTTTTTTTTCAGCTGACTCTTCTAAATTGATTCCTCACACACCCCCTATTCTTCTGCAATTGCCAAGTGAGTTACTTCACTTTGCAGTGGGCTGGAAGCAGATAGATAAAATGATCTGGCTGAAGCGGTGAATCCTTCACAACAGTAGCATGTTTGCATGTAAACAACTGTGCTGGAGGGACCCTGAGCAAATCCTCTCCCATCGTGGAGCTTTGTCTGCCTGAGCTCAGAGCCAGCTGGTGACACTGGGAGGGGCTCCCTGAGACAGCTCCAGGGGAAAGCTTACAAGGGCTGACCCATGGGAGCTGATTTCAGGCAGAAGCTCTTGAACTTTGTTCGTGGTTTGGGGCCCCAGACCAGAGACTCCATGGTCAGGTATAGCCTTGGCTATGGTGGGAGCTGTGACTCAGGCAGGGACAGAGTTTTCAGCTGGATGTCAGTTGTGATCAGGAACTTGCCTGATGCCCTGGTCGGGGGCATCCTTTCTGATTTTAAAGTAAATAGCACTTGCTCTACCTCTCAACTTTTGGGTACAGTACTTTATGATGTTTAGAATCACATCAGACAGTAAAGTGTGATCCAGAAGGAGTTCCAACTGATTCAACAATGTGATCTATGTAGTCAGCAGCTTTGATTTTCATTTTGTCTTTGCAAACATATTTAATAAAATGGCAGATGGTACAATTCACCATATTATTGCCAAAGATATTTTGATTTCAACATGTTTATGATAAATTAGCCTTTATCATTCCCTATACAAAGCGTGCATTGTACACCTGAGACACACGGGCTTATTCCTATCTCTCTATTAGATTACTGAAGTAATAAAATGGCACAAAATAAATATTTGTGTTTATTGCTTTATATGGAATTGTTATTTTCCGTACACTGGAGTGAACAAATATCCACTTGATTAATATTTATAATGAGTATCAGAAAGCAGTTGTGAATATAGGTGACTTGAATAGCAGTTCAGACTGGGAAACAGGTTTGAGGGTACTGTGTTTGAGAACTTCACACCCACCCTACCCATCTGAAAATAAACTCTACAATGCTTTAGAACATCTGCTGCGAAATCACTGAAGGAAATCCTGCAGCAGTAAGATGTATCATTGGCAGTACCTGGAATTTTCCTGTTAGCTGTTGAGGAACTCAGCGCATGCAGCTGGGTTTGCAGCTGCAGAGTGAGCTGCAGGTTGAGCTCTGTGTGGGAGCAGCCCGAAGGCAGGGGCCAGGAACTGCTGACCCTTTGCATAACAAAGTCCTTTGGCCCAACCCGGTGAGGGGCACACTCAGAGACACAGCAGGAGCCAATGACCACTGGCTTTTGTGGGCTTAAACTGGGAGGATATGAAAGCCTGGGTAGCCCCTTGTCCAGGGTCCTTTCTGAGACACCTGGTTTGAGCTGTTATTCTGGTGTCAAACCTAGATTGAATTACTTTATGGATCCAGAGGTCTTGTACTCTGTTATGAGAAACAGAATTGAGCTGGTAAGGAAACCGTGTCTCACTGTGTGAGTGTGGTGTGTGTAGGAGATCAAGTGGGGCCCCTGTTGGGTCCCTGGAGCCACACACTGTGAAGGGGCTTCAGTCCCAGCAAAGAAAGTCTCTGATTGTGGAATTGCGACTGACAGAGTAAAGCCTGGATGACCAGACAGGAAAGTTTCCTTAACATGGTTCTGTATTTGCAATGTTCACAGAAACATCTGATTCTGTTTCCTGTATTATCACATATCAGAATCTCCAAGATATTTTAACTGTGAACATAATTCCAGGCAAAATGAGCATCCCAAAGAGAGGGAATGTGGACACCTTCAAAGTTAAAGCCTCTGAGGGGTTCCAACTCACAGACCTCATTCAGTTGTTAGTTGCGGCTTAGTGTATGATGGAGGGCAGTGGATTGCACAAGGTTTCTATGCTATTTGACATGCATCACAGACTTTCTGAAAGAAAAAAGGGACTGAAAACGAAAATTAGCTTTCTACCCTGAAGAAATTTGTTGGTATAGAAAATACATCTCTCCATGTCTTTGACCCAGGCTTCCTTAGAAGATTCCTCTGTGACTTGTGATTGGCAAAAAGGATTTCTGAGAGCACAGAACAACGTGACCACATGCATATGTACCTGAATATTCAAGCTTGAAATCCTATAAAATGGAGGCAATGTGAGGATCAAGCAGGATTTTATTAGATAAAAACTGATTCATTTCCTCCTTTGGAAGAGAAAAAGAGAAATTTTGGGAACGTTGGGAAATTTACTGACTAGAATAAAATGGCCCAGGACTATATCAGGTACAGCGCAAAGGATCAAAAGATGCCAAAACAATACTCACAGATGTTGCAAAAGCAGGGGAAAAAGTCAAAGAGGAAGACACAACTCGGAGGGGAAGATATGAGGGACACAGCATGGATACTAAAAAAAAAAAAGAAAAAATCTTTCCCAATATCAAAGCCATCAAAATGCAGGCCATATGCCATCAAGTGCAGGCACATGCAGTAAAGCTTTCCAAAACTGATCCCACTGAAGACCAAAACAGAAAAGAAGGACCTACAAAGACGCTGGAATGGAGATACCATCAAAGGAATTGCAATTGGAGGAGAAAAAAAGAAAATTTGGGAAATTACATGATTACAAGGGCAGGGACATGCACCAAAGATTCCTCTATTGGTCCCCATTGAAATCGCAAGATTCCTTTTCCCTTCCCGAAAGGAAATGAAATTTCCTTTTGGGAAGGGAAAAGGAATCTTGCAAACCCGAAAAGAAAGGCTTACAAACACTCTGGAAAGGAGATAGGATCAAATGAAATGCAATTGAAAAAAACCCAAAAATCAGGACTTTTAGTGTCTTCAAAAAGTAGGCTGTGAGGAAAGGATCTGCATTGCAAAGGACCAAAAGATGCCAAAACTAAGCTCACAGATGTTGCAAAAGCAGGGGAAAAAGTCAAGGAGGAAGACACAACTTGGAGGGAGAGATATGAGGGACACGGCATGGATACTAAAAAAAAAAAATAAAAAACCCTTTCCCAAAATCAAAGCCATCAAAATGCAGGCCATATGCCATCAAGTGCAGGCACATGCAGTAAAGCTTGCCCAAACTGATCCCCACTGAAGGCCAAAACAGAAAAGAAGGACTTACTTACTGATTTTGAGGTTCTCATTGGACATGAGTTAATTAAACACGTCCCAGTCCTACAAAAATCTGATTTTACTTTACTGGTCCAACTGATGAAAAATTATTTTTAGAAGTTTGACAACTCCCTAAATTGAGCTCTGAGTATTTCCTTAATACATAAAAAATCAGAGAGAGTATTTTGAAACCATGTAGAGTTGTGGATGTTCAAAAACCTTGCTGTATTAGACCTTTACTGGTATTTATTCCTGATTCAATTTTCATTATCTATAATCTGAAATGTAAATGGCAAACTGACTTCTCTGCAAACATCAGTGACAGACACCTAAGTCCCTGTCCCCAAATTATTTAGACTATACTTCGTTTTTTGCTTTGTGTCAATTGAGTTCAGAGATTGAACAGAATGAAACAACAGCTACAGTGTGTTCCCTCATACTGTGGTAAAGATTATGCTACTCACTATTTGCAATTAGATAGCTGCCTTCAGCTTTAATAACTCTTCTTCCTTCTTAATTATTTTTATCAGCATGATCTTCCCAGGCATGTATGAGGCAATTTTGTTGGGTATGAGAAAGGTGTTCTCTGGCATCAGCAGCTCCATGACTGGTGCAAGTGCTAATAAAATAAAAAAAAAAAACCACAAGCCTGCTAATTGTGAGTGATTTGCTTTCTCATCCCAAGTTGATGGAAGAATAATTTTCATGAAGGATTCAGAGTCATGAAGCATCAAGTGAGTTCACTCCAGATTCATTTCCCTTTCCAAAAGCAAATAGTTGCTGCTGGAGTATGGAGCTGAATTTTATCTGCCCTATTCATGGGGGCATGATTAGGCCGTACGTTTGTCAGACATTTAATTTAATCAATGCAATTTAATTATGTCCCGATGCAAAACCACTGGTGACCTTCCATCTGCTAACAAAATTCACCCATCCCTGCACATATGCACACACTCATACTGTCTTTCTAGAGAGTTGATAGACAGGAGCTCACTACCTGGATTGCCTTTAAAGAAAGAGTTGAGAAGCATCAATTCAGAGAAAATAAAAATTTGCTTCCATTGCCTGATGGAAGCCAAAGTGATGAAAGTGACATATTTCAGCTCAGGCTGTACAGAAGAGACATATTAAATGTGGATTTAGGAGTATAACTCTCCTTTTTTATCCATTGAAACTTGACAAAATACTAAGCAAAAAAAAGTCTCGTATGGTCTCTTTTCAGGAAAAAAATGTTTAAAGTAATCAGAGAGTGATGGTTTCTGTGCCATCCCTACCTGCCAACAGAGACCAGGAGAATAATTTCTTTTTAAAGCAAAGGATTCACTAATTGATACAAGCCCACTCCAGATAGGCAAAGCATGGGACTGGCAGTCTGATCTCTCTTTAGCCCAAAGTGAAATTGGATTTATAAGAGTCTTCTCAAGTTTCTCTTTCACTCTGAAAAGCTGTCCCTAGTAATAATTATCAATTAACATTTAAAAGCCATAAAAAAGACTGAATTTCTGAAAAAAAAAAAAATTAAGGTTTGAAAGACATTTCCTGTTCAATTCAAATTAAATTCAAAATAGGGAGAATTTGGATCAAATACAAAGTGATGCATATTTCATACTGGCAATCACCAAAGCAAAACATTGCTGTTTGTAATGTCAGCAAAAGACTGGACAGTTTTAGAAGATATTTCTCATCAGTCAACTAAGGTACAGTGTTCTTTACTATTAGTGTTTTCCTATATCAAATTTTGATTTCATTAAAAATATTTCCTAGTATACTGATCTGCTTGTAATAATATCACTTTTCCAAGAATCTCAAAGTAATATAAAAATTTGGTAAGTACCCTGGTTTTTTTGGGGTTTGTTTGTTTGTTTGTTTGGGAGGTTTTGGAGATTGCGACATAAGTGACTAAGATCTTGTAGAAAAGTCTGTGACCAAGATTAGGAGAAAATCTGAATTTCCTGTGATCCAGTCCTGGTAGACTCAGCCAGTGATTATAATTCTGAAACAGAAAATAAAATGAGTGCTGGATCTCAAACAAAATTCCTTTCCTCAGTATTAAATAGGAAGGAAGTCCAGGCTCCTCTGGGTGTAGACAGAATGAGCTTTTTACTACTGAAACAGAACTGTGCTAACTATAGATTCTTTCCAACAAGATGTATGCAGAACTCTGCCAATTAAAGAAAGCACTTTCTTATTTCCAAGTTGGGGGTATAGTCACTATTTTTCCTTCAACAAATAAGAATTAAAATGCTCCATTGTCATTTCCTATTGTGTATGCCCTCAGGCATATGATTGCCTCTTTCAACTAGAGAACCTGGAAGTTCTTTCAAAAGTACATGTAACTCATAGGCTGAAATAAAAAGGTAAAAAGAAATCTCCACACCTTTCAACACAGAATTTAAAAAATATCAGCTTCTCTTGATAAAAGAGATGGAGCTTTAGAATTGAACGAGACATTGAATGTTCTCTCTCTCCCCCCCCGCTCTGCCTGCCCCCCTTTTGTTTTTTGGGGTTTTTTAGGTTTGTGGCTTGTTTGGGGTTTTTTTGGGGCTTTTATTTAGGTTTTTTTTTAGGTTTTTTTTTTCCATACTTAAAAAGATCCCATAAGTAAGAATTTGAGGGGAAAAAAGATAAAATAAAAAAAATAAAAAGATAAAAATGTTTAAAAGACATTTTTAGTGACAAATAACAAGATAAATTGTTGCATCAACTTTGTGATTTTTTGAATACTGTCTATTTCTAGGTTTTTGTTGGATAAAGAATAGCTTTCATTTGTGAGATAAAAAAGACAAATTCATCTTGAGCTGTATTCCCCCGCAGCTTATATATTTTCATATACTGATGTAATTTGGAACTACAATCTAGTCATAATTCAGTGCCTGTCTTTAGTAAAAGCATGTGCCTCTAATTTGCAATCAATTTCTGTGCTTGACACATGGAAATAATGAATATCCTCATCCACAGCTGGAGACAAAGGGAGAAAGGAGTGTGCAGCACTTTGTGGGCTGGAATGTCTGGGTGTTTCCTTCTCCTAGGCTTTGGAGCCTCGGCATCCAAATCATGCTAATATTGTGCTATAATCATTGTGTGAAGAAAGATTCTCAGCCTAAAGTTTTCTTCTATCTCCTTTGAACAGACGACTTGAATAATTACATAAACATGAGTGAAAATTTCATGGCACCCCTGTTGAAAGGGTCTGCCATTGTGTAAAGTATGAAATGTCATGCAGCTTCCAAAAGCAGGTATTTGTGGACATATTCATCTCTAAATGTGTGTTATAGCTGCTATTATTTTTCTCATGGTTTTCTTTTACTGAAAAAAACTTTTAAAAGCAACAATATCTGGAAACAATAATTGTCAAAAATAAATATGCTGTTTTAAATTGTGTTCTTTTCAAGAAGCCTCATGCCTGATTTTCAAGGCATAGCTGTAAAACTAATTTCCCGGTATGCAGAAATTTTGGTGGAGATTTTCTCTGCTAAGCCACTGAATTTAAGAAGACTACATAACAGTGCATCATAAAGAGGTCATCTTGTGTTCCACTCCTTTATTTTAGATGGATTGAGAAGCGCTTATGTATTTACCATAGCTTCTTAATGTTTATTTTATTGTGATAAAGGCTGTGTTCTCCAGACATGACCAGGATCCCCTTTCTATTAAGCAAAGTATAAACAGAATTATGAGCCTTCCTTTAAAAACTTTTAGAGAAGTATACCAAGTAAGGAGGAGAGAAATGAACAGTGCACAATGCAATTGAAACAATTCTTTACTAGAAATTTCTACCAGCAGAATACCCTCTGTAGTTCTAGGAAAAGAGGGTCTGTTTTCTCACTTGCAGCTGTTAAGGTCTAAACACCTGCGGAAGAGGGGGAAGACAAAAATGGCATTTCTTGATCATTTTACCTGTCACTAATGAAATCACTGCTAGGCTGGAACATGGAACCTGCTTGATAGCAGCGCCTGATTGTAGCAATGAAAAAGGGAAGTGCTGCAGGGAACTGGCACAGCAAACACACTTGAATAAAAAGATCTGCAGCTATCTCCACTAAAATCTGGACAGCTCACTAGAGCAGACATCTCTGCACTTGTGGCTTTAGGATTTCCTCTAATCACCACAATAATACAACAATAGTAGATACTTGATGCTACATATCAAGAATTTTCTGTAGTCAAAGAATTGGTCAATAGCAAAGGTATTAAAAGGAATACTTCACAGCTAGTACAAATTATAACGGTTTAGATTTCCACTAAGAAGGTTTTAAACTGTAATAAATACTAAAAAAATGTTTTGTAAAAAGAATCCTTAGGCCTTTCTGAATCATTTTTCCTACTGTGGCATAAATAATCTTATAGCTATTCCCCCTAAGAAATATGTACAGGTTAATTATGCAAAAGCTTACAGATGCAATTTTTTTTTCTCAATAAGCATGGTTACTAGCTGGGGCTGAATTCTGTGGGAAATTATTAATAGTCATAGAAGTCACTTCTAACAAAAGCCTGATGAAAGAGAGGTGGCATAACTGCTCATAAAGGTGATGCATTGTAATATTAATCAAGAAAATAGATGCCATATAAAAGCAAAAGGTCAGCTACTGTGCAATGTAGGGGAAAAGAGTGCATCATAGAATCATAGAATATCCTAAGTTAGAACAGGCTTACAAGAGATAATTGATGTGCCTGAGACCTTTGTGCAAATGCTTCTCAAACTCTGTCAGATTTGGTGTTATAAGTGCTTCCCTCGGAAGCCTGTTCCCATCTTCAACCACCCTCTGGGTGAAGAACCATGTCCTAACATGTAATTTAAATCTGCCCTGTCACAGCTCCACGCCATTCCCTCAAGTCCTGTCTCTGGTCACCAGAGAAAAGGGATGGGTGCCTGTCGCACCACTTTTCCTCATGAGTCTCCTCCAGGGTGAACAAGTGACCTTAGCTACTCCTCATATAATTTCTCTTCCAGAATCTTCATCATCTTTGTAGCTCTCCTTTTGATGCTTTCTAATAGCTTAGAATCCTTCTTATATTGCAGTGCCCAAAACAGCACATAGAACTGGAGATGAAGCTGCATCAGCACAGAGTAGAGCAGGACAATCCCCTCCTTCAACTGCTCTTAATGCTGTGCCTGGTGTATCCCAGGATGTCATTTTCCCTTTTGGCTGTCACAGCACAGTGCTGACTCATATTCAACCTGCCCTTGACCAGCTTTCAGCTGGGGTAGAGTTAAATTTCTTCACAGTGGCTGGTATGGGGCTTTGTTTAGGATTTTTGCTGAGCACAAGGTTGATTAAATAGAAAGATATTTTTCTTATTGTTGAGCAGGGTTTGCACACAGTCAGGACCTCTTCTGCTTTTTGTACTGCCATGCTGCTGAGGAAGCTGGGGTTGCCTGGGAGGTGGGGAGCAGACAGAACCAGGACAGGTGACCCAAATTGACCAAAGGGATATTCCAGACCATAGGACATAATTCTCAGTATAGAAAGTGTGGGGAAGAAGAAGGGAGGAATGTTTGACGTGTTGCCTTGAATTTTCTTCCCAAATCACTGTTACCTGTGATGGGGAGATGGTTGAACACCTGCCAGGCATGGGAAGCATTGAATTAATTCCTTGTTTTGCCATGCTTGTGTGTGTTTTTACCTTCCCTATTAAACTGTTTTTATCTCAGCTCATGGGCTTTCTAACGTCTACCCTTCTGGTTATCTCCCCAGTTTGTCTGCTGCGGGAGTGAGTGAGTGAGTGGCTGCCTGGGGCTTGGCTGCTGGCTGGGGTTAAACCACAACGACAATATAGGAGGTGAGCATTTAAGATACTTTAACTGCACATTGCCTTTCAAGTAGGAGGTTCCTGAAAGTATTTACAAAAAGCATAATTGGTATTACTAAAATTAGTCAGAATTTGGGTCCATTTTTCCTTCAAAAGACAAGAAATTCTACCAATAGCTAGGGCAATATGAACAATTTAGGGCAAGAAGTGAGACTCAGAGAGAATTTTGAGTGTGATTTAATACTCTCAATCACAGATTTTCAGCCATTGCTAACTATGTAGAGGATAGGAGAAATACTAATTTCTTTCACCTTTCTCTTTCAGGTAGGTTACAAAGATAAGTTACTATGTCTGAACACTGGGAAGATATCTTCCATACTGGTTAGGCAATGATTCAAGATTCAAAAAATCAAACCTTAATTTTGTCAGCTAATTCTGTCAGCTATGTCAGCTGTGTTTCTTAGTTACAATATCTTGAAGTATACCAACCTCATTTTGAAGAGTAAACCTTGAAAAAACCAATTTCATCATGGTTTCATGCATTGTCTCCTCTGTTCTCCTCTACCTTAGGCTTTCCATTCTCCACATGCCTATTCTGAATCCTCCTCTCAGTTTCTGTGTCTGAATCTGCATTTTTCTTGGTACTTTTACACTCTTCCTGTTTATCACACTGTCTCATATTTACTTGGACTAATCTCCTATCTGTTATCTCATGTCCCTTCACAACAAATCCCATTTCATTATTAAGACACTTTCATCCATCTTCTTCTTGGCATACCTACTCCAAGCAATTTCTACCTCATGCATTCTCTGTCAGTCATGAATTTTGAAGGTGACTTCAATACTCCAAATGGAAATGTTTGAGATTGCTTCAGCAATGCCAGCCAATGGGGAAATATTCCCTTGACTGTGGAAGATTGGTGAAAAACCCTCATTGTTCTTCAATATTAACTTTCAATCTCAAAAAATGCTTGAAACATATTAGAAGATTTTTTTTTCTTTATTTATCTCCCAGTGTTTATTTATTTACTTATTTACTGGCATCAAGTAATTTCACCTAACCTTCAGGGATTTTTGTGTGCTGTCATTTCAGAGGTGGGAAAAGAAAGACAAGTTTAAAAATGCATATGTTGTCCTCATTGTGCTGTAAAAAGATTGGCATGGTACCAGTGATGTTTGAATTTCTCTCTTAGGAAGACTAAGATAGTTCAAGCAGCTGCACTGAAATTGCATTGAAAATGGATACTTTGCAAATTCTCCCCATAAATGAAAGTTTAAATTACAAAAAGCCGTCTGACCGGTTATCTCTTAGTAAAGTGCTTTACAATTTGCATATAAACTTCATTTATTTTTCTAATTACACAGAGTAAAATGCATTCATTTTGCTTTTGATTACAAGCAGTCGTGCCAAACACCTGTGACTACCACAAATTCTAATTTGTTATTTATTTACTTCAAAGCAATCTTATAATCTAAATGATTCAAAGCATCAAAGACCTTAATTATTGATAGTCAGTTTGCAGGGTTACACTCTCCATGTCCTTGGGCTGAAGGCACTTCTCTGTTTTCTTCTCCTCAAGTACACACTTGGCTGAGCCAAAGGACGTGATTGTGCTACGAAGTGTTTTGGAAATCACATTCTTATTTAATTGCAGCTAGATTAAGACAACATCAAAGAGCCAAGACTGACAGTGACAATCTGGAATCTACTAAAGAAACAACAATTAAAAAAAATAGTCTCCTTTTTACCTTGAAAAAAAGTTATGTGTATATCACATGTATTGTGCAAATTCAATCTATCTCCACAACACTGTTTTTTGAATAGCTTTCATTTATTCCAGACAGAAATATACCAAATTTACACTATTGCAATAAATGAGCACATGGTGTGTCCTGTCATGACATTTAAGTGGTTAAAAAACTCTTATAGAAGTCAGAAGGTAAAGGATGAAAAGGTCCTCAATACAAACAAGACACTTAGCGAATATGCATGTTTTAGGGTGCATAGTCCTAGCTCATGCTTGGGTATCACAATGCAAACCTTCAGACACAGATTCTCAGTTGCCTCTGTCTGCAAACCATGTAATTTCCAGAGTCTTGGACCATCATAGCTTCTATACTCTCATAGTGCCTTGAAGGTGTGGTATACTGGATCACTTTCTAGGAGCCGAGAGTACTCAGAGCTTCAGATAATTTAGATAATTTTTAATCACTCCATTAATTAATTAATTTAATCCTCCATTAGCCTTTACAATATTTTACCTTAAACACTTAAGGCCCTTAAATATAAGAAGGGTCATAATGCTCCTGAAGCCTTCATAAAACCGATCATGAAGCCTACAGAATGCATAGTTTGATGTCTAGGTTCCTCACCTGTATCCTTTTACTTTTAAACAAACACCTTAACTTTATTTCAGTTATGGATTTCCCAGAGTACAAGGAAACAGGATACAATTTTCACTGTTCTTGAAATTTATTCATAGAGTGTCCTGCAATCTGTCTGCCAGTACTTCCTTTCCCTGGTCTCATTCCTTTTAGACTGGTCTGGCACCCACTGCTTCATTGTTTGACTGGTAAAACCCAAGCTACCTTGTTTTGACAGGATGCCATAATATACACACCCCATTCAGTCTGGGGTTGCATGCAAAAGAACCACCAAATCATCTGTTCTGCTCCTGGAAACTTCAAGAAAAGTCTCAAGAATTCCATTGCAATAAATAATATGCAATATCTTAAGTATCTTAGTACTGCTTGCATATTTTCAATTACCATATTCTTCCTGGAAATGCAAAAAGATTTTAAGTACATAATCTGTGCATGCCTTCAGCATTAATAGGAAGAGACTAAAAATTAGTCAGAAACTGTAATGCACTTAATTGTTCTACTAACTCTTGTCTTTCTAGGCAGCACTGTCTCAGGATGGTTACATTTGATGTGTCCTAAAATGGTGAAGAGAATATGGCAACCATAATTATGTGGTAATCCCACAGGAAGATATAGATGCTTTTATTAAACATGGTTTTTAAAGTTTTAATATCTCATAAATAATGAAACATAGCAGTACAAAAATTGTGAGGTCGAGGTGCAAATTGTGAAAAAAAGTTGTGCCTGCTATTGTTGGATCTTAATCAGAAGCAATGCGTGAAATACAGGAGAGAATATTTTAATCTTCAAGCTAAGTTAAGACTGAATAGAGGCCTATATGAGCCAGGATAATTAACATATTAGTGTAAGATTTTAAATGAAAATTTTTGTTCAGCCAAAAACCATGATTTTGCAATTCTATTATAAATCTACAAGAAAGAGCTTCTCAATAGTATATAAATACATATGTATATAAGTGTGTGTGTGTAGATATACATATATAATATCTTTTAAGAAATAATCTCTCCAACGTATTGAAATGCACAAATCTGCAAGTTCAGTTGAGGAAAAGAAAATTGACTACTCAGTTTCCCTGCTGAAGTTAACATGCACAAGCAAACAGCACACATAATGAAAAGCATATTAGATTCTTAAATGATTTTCATCTTAACAAGATAATGTGTTATTGTTAACTGAGGGAAATAAAATTATTTAACTCCACTGCTTTCCACTTCTTTAAATCACTACTTAATTGGATTTTCTAGGTAGTTGGTAAAATGATAGTTCCAGTCTCTCTCTTTCTTTCTCCCATTTTCCCATCTATGACTTAACAAATACCGCACAGGTACTGATTTGACTGAAATTAAACATCTGATGCAAAGCTCTCTGAAGTCAGTGTAAAGGTGTCCACTAACTTTAGTGACACTTGGATCAAACTCTAAGTAGGCTGCTTGAAATCTCTACCTTTACAGCTATCCCTGCAAGCAAGAGAAATTGTTGGATGGCCAGTGGTCAAGATTTCCATCCAATATGAAAGTAGTTTTCTTAATTGACCTCTACAGTCTTGCTACTTGACTTTTTGAATTATTAGTATTATTTCATTTTGTGACTAGGTAGTTTTAAGTCTTTATGTATTGCCAATATTACTTACAGAGCTTTCATTTATGGCAGTGCTCAGCATGGCCAAGAGGAAGTGTACTACATGAATACAAACTCATACACCACCTTTCCTCTGCTGCAAAATTTACCATGAAATTGTGTCTACTTGCTTCTCCTGAATCGTCATTATATCATCAGTGACCTTCCAGTCTGATCAGCATGATCCAAATCCACCTTGCTATACCTCTTTGAAGAGAGACGTGGATTGTCTAAGAAAATGCAAACTGGTAGACTGACACCTGGACCCCTTGCATTAATTAAGAGTGCAGGGCAAAAAAAATATTCTGTACTTAGTTTACTTCCAGGGAACTAAGGAATGGTTTACAATGGCAGACATGACATAGTGGTCACCTTTGCCAGTCCAGCTCTGAAAGGGAGAAGAGTTTGGCTGGGGAGGATCCCAAGGGAAGCAGCACCTTTTTTCCTAGTGAGACTTGGTCTCATTGTAGTGTAATCCTACTTAGAAAAAAAAAAAAAAAAAAGAAAAAAAAAGATGTTTTTGTTTTTAATGATCATGTATCAGTAGATTGTGGACCACAGAGAAGACAGCACAAGCCATGATTAGTGTCACTGCATCAAGGATCCTCTGGAGGCAGGTGTCAGAGGATCTGCATTCTACCTTCACCCAATCACTTTTGAAAACACTTTAAGACACAGCAGCATTCAGGAAAAAAGCTCTCAGGACACAGTCCTCCATGCAGAACAGTCAGTGTAGCAGTATCAATTGCATCAGTTTTCTGTCCCAATAAGAAAAAAGAGAAAGAGTTCACTGTCAGTACCTAAACTGAGTGAAGAGGTAAGGAGACCACGATTTAGCCTGTGGTAACAGCCCACAGATTCTCCATTTCATCTTGTAAAGCACATGAGTGGTAAAATAATTCTGAAAGGAGCTATGAATGGCAGAGAAATGGTTTGCCACTACTGTTATGTTTGCAGTGGCTTGCACATGATCTGCCACAAGTCCACCCACAGTCTTTCCACGATCAATGAAATGATTTATTTATGCTCAGAGCTGTCACTTGCTAGTGGGAAATTCTTATTATGTGCCTCAGAACACACACAACATGTACATGATGCGGCACTCAATTAAGTGCACATATCAATCAAAAGACAGCATGAAGATCTCTTTGTCAGCTCCATTGCTCTCTGCCCTAGGTAGAGCCCTTTCATTAAAGCTGTTTACTGTATTTGTGCTCATTGTGCATATCCGTTGGGCTGCTCTTCTAAGCCAGAAACAAAAACAGCAAGAGAAGAGCCTACACATTTCATGGTCCAATATATGCCTGAAAAGTGAACATTTTTCAGGTTCTTTCAGTTTCCAGAATTTTTACAAAATGCTTGAAACAGTAAGTGGCTTAGAGTGAACAAAAGTTGTTTTTCTCATCCCTTGAATTCCTACCTCAGGTCTTTGTTTGTGGGCTCAGCAGGGAGGCTGAGCCCTAAAACTGGTAGGTTTACCTGAAAACAAGTGGGCACTATGAGGAAAAGCTGCTCTCCAAGAGCATCTGTATCAGCCTCTATGAGGATTCCAGTCTGTACCACCATGCAATAATTTTCAGCCCAGTTATTTTCACAAGAACTTTTGTGGAAACTATTTTGCTTTTGCTCTTCACAGTTTCCAGTTTGGCAATTGCAGAGGATTAACATCGGTGCTTTGCTGCGTTCAAAGAGCCATGAAACGCTCCTCAGGATATGAAGTATCACACGGGCAGCTGGGCACACAGTAACGTCAAGATGTAACTTGCACAACATGATACAGTTCAAACTCAGAAATTAGGTTTTAATTTGCTGCAAAATTTAACACTATTAAACAAGGATTAACGCTGAGGCAATTAAAGTGCAATCGGAAAAGCTCTTGCCTATGAGATGGGAAGGGAGGAATTAACTTTAGGCAAACACCAGGAAGCTTTGAGAGCATAAAGGAAATGGAGCATGGGAGAGAACATTCAGGTGCAAAATCTCTTCCTGCATTGGTAAACCATCTTGACTACACTAGCCTCAGGGAAATGTTTTGGAAATCATTCCACACAAATACAGCAATGCTGAAATTCTACTAACTCAAGACGGAAGCAAAGGACCAGTATTTTGATATTTCTACTAAAGCTGGGTCTTGAGAGATTCTCCTCCTTCCCCTAAAAGACCATTTACAAGCAATACCAACAAAACAGCTTTCAAAGGTTTGGATTTTTACCTGAAGGACTACTTTCAATAACCTACCCATACATACCTCTATTCATCTAGTAGTATTCTTGTGAGAAAGTATTTATACATTTTTGGCCAGCTACCATTATTTAAATCCCCTGTGTTTTGCTCTTTCCCATCTGCCTTGACTTATGTGTTCCCTTGCCTTTCTTTGCACTTTTGGCCCTCTATTTTCTGCCAGCTTCCATTCCTTGCCACATTTTTTATGTTTTGCACAAACCATAGATTTTTGTTCTCCTTCTTTTTGTATTATTTGTATTGTTCTTATTCATTTCCTAATCTTTAAATGTAGGTGATGATTCTATACCAAAGCAATAGAAGGCTTACATCTTTGGTCTGCAATTTCTTTACTACAGGTTTCTTATAAAATTTTTACCTATGGGAAGATTATTCCCATTATGGTCATGGCAACTATTCTAAATGTTCTTGCAGGTAATCAGGTCTACTCTCCTCTGGTGGAGCATTCATATGCTATCCCATCAGTAAGCAATCTACTCGTAACCTCATTTGCACATCTGTGTGGAGAAGAGAGATCTAGAGGAATACTACCGGGAAATATTAGGCCTCTAAAAGAGCAGAGAAGTCATCTTAGGCTTTTTCTGTAGTCAGAGGAGAGAGACATCCAGACAGCACTGCCAAAGATCTGAATTTACAAAGTGAGTTAAAGAAAATGCCCAAGAGTGTTATTAGCTGACTCAAGTGCAAAAAATCAACTTAGCAATGTCTAAAAACTGGACCAGACACTACTCATTTTTATGTTGGTTTTTTTTCTGTCTCCTTTGACCTAAAAATATGCTTGAAGTTTCTTTGTTTTACCTTAAGGAATGCTACTGACTTCTTTGCTAGCATAGTACCCAACCCTTCTTCTTCCAAGGTAATTTGCATAGCTGGTCTAGTTCTTCCATAATCATATTTACTGTGAGATACAAATACATTAGAGAAAGTGGCAAAGGAGAATCCAAGGAAGAAAGCAAGGTCTCACTGCAAAATGAAAAACAAAAAAAAAAAAAAACCATGAAAAATTTAAAGCACTCTTCAGAAGTGTGTTTTTACTGAGGGTCACTGAAAGGAGGATGGGTAAGCAGGGAAAAAGCTCAAGGCCCATGGGCTCTGCATTATTGAAAGAATAGAATTTCAGTAAAAGAACAAAATGTAGTGAACTGGGAGCCAGGACCAAGTCTCCACTGCAAATGAAAGAAGTGCAGGAGTAGCTTGCTTTGTGGCAAGGGACTTTGAAGGCCAGGAGATCATTTTCCTAAGTGCCCTGCTGCCTGTGCTCAAGGCTAGCTCACTTACCTGGGACAGCTGCTTAAACTCAGTTTATACTGTCATAAAGAAGGAGCAGTTTAAGAGCTAAAAGAAGCCTCTGCAGGCTCCTAGTAATGGTTTTCCCAGCAGCTTCATTAGTGTTGAGACTCCTGTCCTTGGCTCCTGCCTGTTTGTATTCAAAACCAGTATCCTTACCAGCTTCTGAGCTTTGTTTCTGTCCATGTCAGAAATCACTTTGCTCCATTTATTTGACGGGGGAAATTGCTGTAAATCAATTAGTTCGATTCTACCAGTGCTGTAGAGCAAATTGAACCCTTTGTTTTTCATTGTGAATATGGTGAGAGTGCAGGTTAAAGGAGATGGAAAGTTTTTGTACTAATGAAAATGAAATACACTTCAGCCTGGTCCCCTCTCTAATAGCTTTTATATTCCTGTGGAATCTATTCCCATTTTCTCCTGTAAAATAAGCTAAAACTCAGCAGCAAACCCTGAAATATAATAAATTTCTTTTATGGAATTCTGTCCCTTCCCTGGCTGAAAGAGTTTTCAGGCTAATAGATGGAAAAGGCATTTCTCAAGCTAACATGAGAGCAACAGTCAGGTGCAGTGATACAGAATTCACTTAAAGGCAACCTACAAACACCACACTTTGTTTTGTTTTAATTTCTTCAGGCTGCACTGTTTCCTTGAAAAACATCCTGAATTGATTTTTCACTAAGATTTCACAAATCAAAAATACTGGAATAACATTTTATGCTTACTTTTTATAATTAAAATATTTTTTCAAATAGTGATGTGAGCAGCATCACAGAAAAAAAAAATCAGTCAACAGCCAGACTGCATTTGCAGCCCTTCCCTCAGTGCAGCACTTGCCCAAGTCCCAGCTCAAATTCAAAAGACTATTCTCCATAATTCTGATGGTAGAAACAACAGAAGCAATCATTCCTTGAGTAGCATGAAGTAGAAGAGGAAGTGCCCTGGCTTCCTTATATTCTGTGCCTGGCACGCCCTACAATGACAGCATTTCTGTGGTCTGAGCCCAGGGAACATTGCACAGAATCTGTAGAAGACACAGAATGATCTTTGTGATTTAAATCCCATGCTGTCACTTTCAAGTCACAGAGGGCTTGTTTGGATAGGCCACTGGATTCCTCTAAATGAAGTTTCTTCAATGAGAGAGGCAGATGCATGTGTAGCAGAGGGAGAATTATTGTGCTTTAGTTTCACAGGAAAAGTGTTTCAGTAACACATAAATGTTTCAAAATATTTTCATCACAAAGTAGGATCAACACTAGCGATTTCAAAAATGTTCAAGACTAAAAAGATATATTTTCAAATACTGTGGTGCATAGAAGACAGCTTACTCCAGCACTATCTCGAAATAATTTTAATCTGAACAATTTTAAAATACACAAAGTTTCTTTAATTTTCTTATCAAATATAATTTTAAACTGGAAAAATTGTTGAAAAAAAGTTGAAGCAATACTGAAACTAGTTTTGAAAACCCTTCTAAAACAATCTAAAGTGCCTCCAATATCAGTCTTTGGTTCCATAAAATCTTTTCTTTTCTTTTCTTTTCTTTTCTTTTCTTTTCTTTTCTTCTCTTTTCGGCAACTATAAAAATTCAAAGCTCCAGTTGCTCTTTCCCCTGAGGATTTTCTTCCTATATCATTTAACTTTTCCTGGCATCTTTCTGCCTTCCCTTTTATACTACAAATTTCCCCTAAGCAATGAGAACTTGCATTTGCATCTTTGACAGCAAAGGGGAGACTGACGGATGGAAGCAGTGCTCTCTTTGAATAATGCAAGATGTTGTGACACTGACAGTAATAAGAAGTCCTAAATAATAGGTCCTTCTTGATACAATTCAAAAATATGCAGCCTATTGTCTCAGCCACCAGCAAACCTGCTCATAACTACTGCCTCAAGAGTAAGCCTGAGTTCTATCCATCTCAGTGACAGCTGACAACAGGAAACTAATCTCTCTTAAAAATATTTCCCAATCACTTTTTGTTGCAATTAAATCAACAGTGTTCACCCACAAGTACGGGAAAATCGCTCTCTCTTTTATGACATTTCAGAGCAAGCAGTGCGCTAAAGTTTTACTCATCACTGCCCTGAGGGAAGTCGGTTCCAATTAGAGTTGCCTGCATCACCTAATCCCAGTCAAAACCCTGTTCTCTTTTGTGTTTTCATTATTTTTTTCCAGTGGTGCCCACAGATATTAACAAATAGGAAAGAAATTGTGCTACAATGGTAAATCTTATAGGCTTAAAACACCCATGGGCATAAAACTATCTGAATCCTATAGCACTGACACAACTGGCTGAGGATCTCATCCTTAGGGTTTTATCTCTGTGTCTTAGTGTCTATAATTTTATTTGGTACATTTTTTGCCACATTAAAAGAAATTAGAAGTGACTTGAAAGTTCTTCAAAAGGTGAAAAATTGGTTACTTTCAGTCGTACTTTTAATTATGCTTATAAATTGATATAACTTATACCATTAGAGAGGCTTTATTAACTTTTATAGATTTTGAACTACAGTTTCAATGACATAATTTTGTAATTAGTGACTCATAGTCTTTCATTAATGGAATTTCTGGAAAATGCTGTCAGAATTATAAAGAAAGAGAGAAAGATACAAGAAGGGCAAACTGTATTAGAAGGTAGTTAATTTTGTATAGAGACTTACGCCCTCTGACAGCCAATGAAATTTTCATATATGCTAATAGTTAATTGTGCTGAAGTTCAGAGTTGCATGGAAGATTTGCCATGTAATAAAAGTTTAAACCAATAGCAAAACCATCTACAGTTATGACAAGAAAAATTTGATCTAATCAAGAACAAAATAATGCAACTTACCCAGGGTACTATCCAAAGTTACAGCCAGCGAGAATATAGCATGTACTTTTACATATCTTTGGTTTGGTGTGGTTCTGGCAGACCTGAGACAGCATGTCCAGTATGCTTCTACACCTCATATTCAAGCATGTTATAGACCCCCAATGCTAAGCATTATCTGTTACTGTGCAGCCATAGCAAAATTAAATTCAGCATGAGATTTGCTAAATCCCATATTCACTAATATATAGAATAGCTGATTAAAGTCTGCTTCCATTTTTTTTATTACATTGTCATTGACAGTGCAATCAGATTTTAAGTTATAGCTGGTTTTCTATTCCTGTCTTTGTCTAGTGTTGCTGAGAATAACTGCATGCCACCTGCACTAAACAATCCCTTCCCCAGCCATAGCCATCACTTCTGTGGACATAGCTTATCACATCAGCTTTATTAGCTGATGTATAAAGACACACACAGCAATGGAAAAGTCATCTTAGTGTTATCTTCCTTTGCAAAGAACCAGTATTACAGATAGCAAATTCTATACTGTGGCTTCAGGACCTCTCTCCATTGCAACTGCTTCCCTGATGTATTGCAGCTTGCAGTAGGTAGAGATAAGTAAAGTAAATATAGAGTTAGCTAAAGCTGTTGTGCATTTTCAAAGGTGTGCAAAAAATATCCAAGTTTTCTTTTATTTCTGAGAAAGTGGTGTAGATAAAAACATCAAAGGTATATTTTTTCTTCCATAGGAAACCAAACATCTATTTGAGACACTATAGTTATATCTTTTGTTCAGTTTATGATAGAGGTCTTATTTCTAATCTTGCCAAAATGTCTGAACCTGAACCATGTTCACTTTAAAATGATGACTACATGTCACTGTTTATACTATATAATGTTACAAATACATGTAGGAAAAATACTTAGAATAATATGGTAGAAAAAGGCAAATTAAAGCAAAAAAAAAAAAAATTCCGTGCAATTGTATTCATGGGGAATATCTATCTATGGTGCAGGAGTTTGCACGGTTTCACCTGAAATTGTAGAGAAGAAAGGTTCAGAAATAATATTACAACTCTTCTACCATCTCTGCAATGCTTGTGTGTTGGCATTCTCTTAGGAGGAGACTGGACTTTGGGCTTTTATTAGACGTCTCTGTTGTGCCTGGCGATTCCAACTCAGACAAACGCTACATGGATCTTAAAAGAGCCATCAATACTTAGTGGATATCAAGGCCACTTTTGGCACTGTGTGAAAGCCTCATTCCAAGGCCAAGGGAGATGGTGATGTCTAACATGACGCAAAAGATCACCACCTCCTTCCTGCTCTTGTATTTAGCAGTGTGGGAGATAAGTGACCATGAACATGTCAGGACACTCCAACTTTCCTTTTGTCAGATGATATCTCAACAAAATCTGCTACTCAGGTCTAGGGGATTTGCAAAACTCTCTTAGGAGATAAGGTAAAGGAAAATTAAACTACACAGATATATCATAGCTGGACTTGTGGAAAAGGATCTGCAATGTCTTCTACTAATCCAAGTTATTCCATAAACATCTGAAGGGCAATGTCTTATTCCATCTGCCCATGAAGGCATAACAAAATCAGTACTGAAAATAATAAGAAACAACAGGAAAACAACTTTTAAAAACTATAAAAATTATAACCCTGATAGGACAAAAAGAAATATACCAAATTTATAAGACCTTGCCATTTAAGAATTTTTTTTTTTCATTTAGGAAAAACAGAGGAAAAATGTGTTTGCACATCTGTCTCTGATTTAGCAATGTTTATTTAATTCTAATACTCACATAACACTCAAACTGATCCTGACAGGTATCTGATAATGAATCTGCTTTGAAACTCATCCAGAGAAGAAAAACCTGTTCAGGGAATCCAGTGCTCTAGCTCAAAGGGAGTAAGTTTAGATCAGCCTGGAACCAGTTATTACAATTACACTTTTACAGTTCTTAACTTGGATTGTTTACTAAGTGTTTTGAGGCTATAAATGAACAAGAATTGGCTAGGTATAACTTTAAATCCTTCTCCTGGCTGCCTATGAGTATGAGTGTAACATGATTTGTCCCCTCTGAGGAGAGTGGAGATTTGTGACTGTAGATTCCTAAATTTAAAGGAATACTTGTTTGATCTAAAATTTCAATTTAAAATCGTGACAGCTGCTTGTGACTGAAATCTTCTTTTGATTCATCTGCTGAGAATTTTTCCTTTTTATTTTCAAAGTATCTCCCAGTTGTCTGTGAGGTTAATTAATTTCACCACCAGATGAAGGAATGTTATAGCCATTCCACTTAGGTTTTTTTCCCAGTTAGAACCACTGAAGGAAATGCTATAGGTGCTTGAAAAGCATCATATCTTTATGCCTTTAAGGTACTACTTGATCATCCTATTACAGAGTTTCCTGAAGAATCAGCAAACAGCAACCTTAAGTTTGTGGGCAAATATGACATTTTATATTTCTGCAACTTCTTTTTTTTTCTGCCAGAAATCACATTCACTGATCAGAAAATTCCTGGTCTGCTTTTGCACCACAAGAAAGAGAGGGACAACTCCATTTTATCATTCCTAATTTTAATGTTGTTTGTAATTCATGGTGCTAACTAGGCTTCAGTCACAATGGATAGGGACTTGCCCAAAAGCAATGAGAAGCACTTGTCCCCTCAGTCCTTTTCAGGCTACTGGAATGTCCAGATGACCTTTTCATGTAAACTTCCCCACCTCACTGACAAGAGCAACACAATCCTCCTCATCTGGTAGGGAGACCAAAACCCATTGCTTGTCACTCCACATCAAAGGAAAAGAAATGTGGAATTAAATGTGGCTGCTGAGCTGGCTAGCTCTATGAGAGTGAAGATACTCTTCCTTTTAGAGCTTCAATGGATAAGGCAGAAAGAATTTAATCAGCTTTTCAATACATACTTCTGAAGTAATAGGACAGCTTTCTGACTAGGATAATTTTATTTATAAAGTCAGCGCAGTTTACTGTGTTTGTTTAGGGTAAAACTTTTTAGCTCAGCTCAAGTAATGAGCTTCCTCAGGGATTCTGCAAGAAGCATTTACTATCCACGGTACAGCAGGCAGGCTGGAACTGGGGCAAAGCTCTTTGGAGGCGTCGCCAGCTCTGCTTTGATTGCTGCTGAGTGCCTAGCGGCACGTCATGCGGCGCTTTGACTACGTGTTTGGAACTTGAAAGCCTGAGATAAACAAGCAGTAGGGTAGTAGTTAGCTACAGAAAAATCAAGTTTTGGAACAATTTGCTCGTCAGGAAATGTTTTATTTTAAGCAAGTATAAGTAGAATTCTAAAAAAAATCACCTTTCTCATAGGATGTAGTTATCTGTATTTCAATGTCTCAGGATTTTTTGATGTCCTAGAAGTCAAGGAGAACGAAGCACAATGAGACCAACCTGGGGAGAAGCTTACAACAGAGGGCAGGCTGACAGCCATGGATGTGGCCTTTGATGAAGGTTAGAGTAGGTGACTCTTCTGGTGTGGAATGAAGTTCCCATGAAGAATAGAAGGGAGATTTGTTTGTGTTATCTAGCACCTGGCCAGCCAAAATGGCTGAATAAAAGGATGGCTTTACACATCTTTTAAGACTATTGATAAAATGGTCATATCAAAGCCATATACCATAGGAAATGTAAGCAATACAGATTTTATCTAAAATATATAAAATTCACACAACAAGAAGGCTGTTATGTTCTATCCAGCCATCATGCAGGAAGGACCCATGTTTTTCACTATTTTCATGCCCTTGTTTCATACTTCATTTTGATTTGAGCTGGGAATCTATATACTGCATGGAAAGGATGATAAAGCCAGTATGCAGTGCAAGATATTAAAATAACAGAAAACCAAGTTTCAGTCAAGCCATCTGCTCCCTTTTCACAAGAGCTATGTGTCTAAGGGAAAAAAGAAGGAAAGGAAACTAGACCTAAACAGAAATAATGCTAAGGTTATAGAAAAAAAATTAGTGGAAAAAAAAAAGTAAAAATATTTTCATTATATATCCAGTTAAAAATTCTGCTTCTCTAAAAACAAAAATATTACACTTGTATTGTAGGTTAAAGGATTAAAAATAAACATAAGGGAATTTGAAATAGTCTCTGCTCAAAATGTTTAGACATGCTGAAACTGTAATTGTTTAAATTTCTGTTATGATAAAACCAATAAACTTGAGTTAAAAATTCAGAAAATTTTACATATTATGGAACCTATACTTTTAGCAGAAAAAACGAACCAAAAATTTGTTTCCTATTCTAATGCTCTCAAGGAGCTTAGGAAAAAATGCAGACAGAATTTAGAAAACCAAAAAAACTAACAAAAAAATCCAAAACTCCCCTTATCAGACCAATATTAACTTTTTACTTAGAAAGAGTAATACCAGTATAGAAACATTTGATAAAAATATTTTGTCTCAAGGATGGAGTTACAGGAAACCATTGCCCTAGGTTATATATTGAAAGGAACCTGTTAATAACTGCACTGGAGAGAGAAAAGAGGAACTTTGTTTTTCTTATGAGCAAAATACTGATTATTTTATACAATATAATAAATAGTTTTAGGCAAAAACACATTTCAAAGGAGATACATCAACTTTCTCACTGGAAAAGCAGTTATGTTTCCACCAAAAGATTTATGGTTCTTGTAGCTAATAACAGACATCAGGTTGTTTACCTCCGGTTTCTTTACTTTCCAAAACAGAAGCCACAGTGAAAGCTGGTTTCTTAGGGTCAAAATAGTGTAGCTGTTTAATCAGTCTTTTGTCCTAAACTGATGTGCAGTGTTTGAAGCCACTATAATGAAGCTCTTTAGATATGGAGGAAACATAAAGCCATTTCCATTCAAGATTGCTCTTCCCATAGTCCTAGTAGTTGCTGTTTTTCATTATTAGTGCTCTCTCATCAAGTAACCACTTTGCTGCCCTTTTGTATTTACAGATCACTTGTGACCAACACTGCCAGACCTCAATCAAGTTGTCTGGTGAAGTTTCCATGTCCTTCAGCACCTACAGGGAAGAAGCAATGTGCTATGAAGTCCTACAGTTTTCTCATCAGAACAAAAAACCAGATCCTCAGCTCAGTTTTAAGTCTTATACTTTTAAATCAAGAAAACCTCTAGCAGTGTAACTGTTGATTAAATCTGGTTCTCAGTGTACATTTCAGCCAAGAGAGCCCATTTTTTATTGAAAGAAAAAAAAGAAAGAAAGAAAAGTAGTTTATATAACAGCTTTAAAGCCAAAAGCATCTGATCATTTTACAAGCTGCAGAAAACATGACTCAAAACAGTAACAAAATGCAAAAATAATCTGTCTAGCGCTCCCAAGGGAAATGCAACTAAGATTGCTCTATACATGGTTACTGTCTATACAATGATTTTCTTAATGTCTAAAGGCAATTTAATCTCGTGTATTCATCAGGAAATAAAAACAGCTGTATTAGACACAACACTAGTGTCTATTGGTCTGCTGTGAGTGCAGCAAAAATGGGATCATCCTGATCAAAGCTTGACTCTTGAGTGATGAATCCTGAATTGGTTGAGATACATCCAAGACACAATGTAAGGTTTTATAATAGTCCATCAAGTCAAGGCTCACTCTGTAAATTGAGGAAAAAACTTTTCAGATGAGTAGATTAAAAAATGTTACTGAATTACTAAGGACAGCAGTACTTAGTTATTATTGTTTTGAGTCACGTTTTCTGCAGCTTGTATAGTGACCACATGCTTTTTGGTTTTAAAGCTGCCATATAAAGTTTAACTTCTTTCTTTCTTTCTTTCTTTTCTTTCTTTCTTTCTTTCTTTCTTTCTTTCATTAAAAATACGCATTGAGATATATATCAGTCCATCAGCATAAATGCAGATCAAAGCTCAGGGGATTTTTCTCTCTAATGTTTGTTCCTCTCTTTTCCTTGTAATGTATGCAGGAGATTTTCAAAGCACTGGGAAAGGGACAAGGAAGAGACTGCAAGCATTGTAGTAAGAGGCTATGAAGGGATGAACACAAATCCTTCTGAATTTCATTTTCCCAAATTTGACTCTTCATAGAACAACTTGTTTTTTGCAGCAACTAATACTTTAAAACCATGCAGATGTCAACATTACCTGAGTGAAAAGATATTTTTTAAAGCTTAATTATGTTCAAAAAATTACAGCGAGTTTATAGGAATAAAGCAAAGAATTACATTAGTCTCAAACTGCTTGAATTTTGATAACCCACCATCATTTGCAGCAGATATTGTTAATTTTAACTTTGAAATACGTTCTTCTATATACAAATGAATAAGATATGAGAATAAAAAGGTACATTTTTCATTCAAGTATGGCATAATAGAGAAATATATTATATAGAAAGGTCATTGTTTAATTTTAAAGGGTGCGAATGAAATATTTTCCAGTACTTTGCTTCATTTACAAAAATAGTTTCAGAATTACAAGGATTTCATAAGGTCAGCCCTTAATTTATAAAAAGTCGGATACATTTTCAGAAGTTATATCCCTATATAAAAATAAATAGGGTTATATAGAGATATATAAAGGATAATTATATGGTAATCTTTTTAGACTGTCTTCATATGCTCACTAGTTAACAGAGACTATTTTTAAAGTATTTTTAAAGTTTTTAAGTACAAAAATGATAGGGATAGACTGACATTTTTAGTGACAGAATACTAGCTATATTGCTCTCACAATACATTTTCTGAAGCAGACATAATTGAAGAAAACAATCTAGACACAGATAAAAAAAACCCCTGCCAAGTACCAAGCATCTTCAGACTAGGCGTGAAATTGTGATTAATTAGGAATATACATGTAAGAGTTTTGTGAACATGTTAAACAATTATGTAGTGAAATAGAATAAAAGTGATAAGAGCCTTTTTAAACATTTCACTGCAACTCATTATGAACATCCATTTGAAATTAATAGAATGTTACATAACAGAAGACACATGATAGTCTGGGAATAGTGATTTTCCTTATTGATCCTCAGGTAAAGCATAGGGTTTTAATTCCTTTCGAAAAAGTTGTTCACTACACAAAAAGCAGTAGGGGAGTTGGAGCACTTTGTGCTAATGGTACAGAGTTACTCTTAGATTTCAATTGTGTGACCTTTTTGGGGACATTTGGCTTTTTTGTGCTGAACTTCCAAGAAAAAATGCTCTGATTTCAGCTGCATATTACCACTGCTTTCAAAATAGTAGCAGTAGTAATGGCTGCATTATCTGCAGGACCAGCATTATTATCAGTGATGATCTAGAATTGGAGAACAGGACATTAAGCAAGGCTATTCAAAGCCATAGTAGGCAATACATTTAACAAACAACATCAAGCAAAACAAGGTCTGTGATTCTAGACATTAGGTTGATGAACTTATCCTATCTAGTATGTAAGCTTATAAATATTTAAAGTCAGTGTGAGACTGTCAACCTTATATTTTCCTTATGTAAAGAGAAGCCATATGCTTTGAATCAAAAGTAACTAAGGCTTTAGGGATTAAAAAAAATAAAATTAAAAACTTGAAAAAACTGCAGCAAATCTTAGAAAACCTCTCAAAACCTCCCATTTTTTTTCTGAAATTGCAGTTTTCATCTACAAACAACATGAACTGTCCTCGAAATGCAGCAGTACTCATGAAATCTTTAGTGAGTGTAAGAAGGAGAGCAGTATTATATAGATTTAACTGAGAACCCAAAAATCAGTGACCTTTTCAACAATGCTATATCTCAGCTTAGACAGGTTTGGTGGATAGAAATTTTCTCCAAGCAAATCTCTGGTTTTTAGTTGGTTTAAAAAGCTGGTTGAGATATTTTAACAATAAAAATACTTTATTGAACTTTGAAACCACTTCTGATTTTAAACAAGACAGGTCTTACTTGAGTGGAGTTTTTTTATGCTAAAGTTTAAGGGCCGTCTTCAAAACGCATGCAGAATTGATTCTGAGATTTTCATGAGTATAATTCTGTTTAATGCTAAAAAGATCATATGAATACTTGGATTTTGGGGAAAAGGCTATTCTAAGAGACCAATTCCAGAAAAATATTAAATCACCATTTCCTGCCTGCAAATTCACCTATGTGGGAGCTCCATGGCTCCCAGGTCAGTAATCTGTTCCCGTTTACATCATATTGTCATCATATGGCTTGATGGGTCATGGCAGGTCTCAGGTAAATCCCTTTTGCATCATACAGCAGCACGAGGGCCATTACTTGTGCAGTCATATGCCTGCCTTGGAAACTGTTCCAGTATGCTCCTAACATCAAAGAGATAACAATACTGCAAAACTCCTGCTGGCAACAGGACAGACTTTGAATTTTAAAAGCATGGCTTTATTCTTTCTCACTTCAGGTGCAGTCTGGATATTCAGATTTTTCCTCTCAGTCTACTTTTTCCATACACTACCTCCCTGAACTTGACCTGCACCCCTCATTCCAAACTTGAACACTCAAACTTACATTTCTTTGGCGTCCTTCTGTATTAACCTGCTATACCATTCCAATATGACAGTCTGTGCGTGTTAGTGATTAATGGAGAAATTTGGAAGTTCATCTTTTGTGGTTAGATTTGCAGCAGTGAAAGTCCAGTGTATCTGGCCTCTGTCACCTAATGTGTTAAAAGGTCATCAAATGTGTCCTATTTGGAAACACTCCTTTGTTAACAAGCATAGAGATCTGTGTGTAGAACTGCGCATTTAGCATTTTTAGGGGCTTTAATGCCACTGAGAGCTCTGGTGGCTGCTGGCCTCTGCCTATATCTTCTTTCCACCTTATGTCCAGTTGTGTTACATCTTAGAATGGGCTAGAAACTCATTATCTGGGCTTTCTAAACTATGGCAATTTGACTAAGTAAGAGGAAGCTTAGTTATTAATACCAAGAAAAACATGCTTCCCTACCAAAGATGTACCAATATCATGACAAATACCAATGGTGGGGAGTGATATAGGTAACAGTATATTATTTGGATTCATATTTAAGCCTCGGGATTCAGGAAGATGTCTTAGCAGTCAAATTTTTTGAAACCTGCCTCTTTCTTTGCTGCAGATCAGGGAAATGATAGGAGTCAGTTCAGCAACTGAGTTATTCACACAACAATGAACTACAAGAAAAGGAAGTTTTGTAAAAAAAATGTCTTTAAATGAAACATAGTTTTAACTGAATAAATTAATGGCTGCTAAAGCCAGACATAAGTGGGTGTGAAGGTAAAAGACAAGGCAGGTGAGGGAGAAGGAACAAAATGAAGAGCAGAAAAAAATTATTTGTGAAATAAACAAACACCTTCACATGGTCAAATGCACTGTCAGAAGTTTTTGTTTTTCTTGCTCCACTGCACTGATGTATTTTGACAGGATATTTTGTTCTGCCTCCAGGGTTTTTAGGGAAAAGGAGCTCATGGGCTATTACTGTTCCAGTGAAGAGTTTTGACTGAAGTGTTTTGGCTCATTTCCTTGAGCTATGCATTAGCCAGATGGTTTGATGCATGTACCATGCCACCCTGTTTGATCCTGCTTTTGGACTTTAGCTCCTGTTCCACTGTCAAAGGGAAGGATTGTTATGAATGTTCTCATTAATATTCACACTGAAGAGTGATCTGACTGCCACTTTACTCATACTGCAGGTTAAGTGAGGGTGCCCTGTCAAAACAGAGAAAAATCTTTACCTCTACTAATGCAAACCAGTCTGAGAGAGGGTTTTGAGCAGAAAATTAGATTCTAGTATTAAAGGCTTTCCTCCTCTTTGACGGAGATTTACTATGTCAAAATCTCTTCTTCATTACAAAATAAGAAAACAGTGTCTAACTCTTTCAAAGGGGAGAAAATATGTTCTACAAGGTTTTGTGATAAAATACTTGCGTAAAAATTAATAGAATTGTGAATTTATTAACAATATGACTAAATTTGAGGCAGTACTTAAAATCCCTGCTCATGGGCAGGACCTATTGTGTGGGGTATGTACACATGTGTATATCACATAAGCCAGAAATTCCTTATGGAGGGGTATCCAAAGAGGAGTTAAAAGGTGCAAAGGAGACTGGTGCTCTCTGTCATCCATCCAGTTCCAGCAGAAGGTAACACCCCAGAGAGAGGAGGGCAAACACATCCTGTGATAGAGCAGACAGTTTCCCCTAAGGCTGCTTTCCAAAGGTGTTGGGCAAGTTCAGGGACAAAATCATCTGGGTGCTCTCAAATTGAGAAAACATCATGTAGAGAGGTATCAACATTTTGAGAACATAGCTTTAAACACAGTGGGAAGCCTAGTCCTTAGGCAAGGAACTTAGATATCTGCTGCATTTCTCAACAGCTGATTCCTGCTGTCCAGAAATTAAAAATGTCAACCTACACTGACTCAAAATGGATCATACATTAAATTTTATTTTTGGATGGCCAAAACTATATCCTGGTCTCAAAATTACTTTTCAGGACAACCTTTTTCTTCTTTAGAACACATTGAGCAATACTGTTACTGGTCTTAGTGAAGTATGTTAGAGGTGTAAGAAGATGCTGAAGAAAATGATTGCCTCTGTCAGCCCACAAAATGAAGCATTTAAGGTTTCCTCCACCATTTGCAAAATTCTTCTGATACTAAATTCCAGAGGCTAACCATAAACCAAGGAAAAGAAGGGATGTGATGAGAGTTCTAACTCAAAGAAATGATTCTACCATGACTGAAAAGGAAAAGTTTTATGATTTGGATAAAAGATCTGCAACATAGTAGAATTCATTTGGCTTCTATGCAGCAATGATCTTGGATTTTTCCTATTAATCTTGGAAGAAGAACTATTCTCTCTGACTGTGTGAGACAGGACGCCAAATTCTTACTCATGGCATAGTGTGCAAGTTCAGCATAAATTAACCTTTTGTTTTTTCCTCGTAGTTGTGTGCTATATATCCACAGTGCATTAGTGTCTGTTTACTCTAGACAGTTACAATGGAAGAGGTCCCTGAACCTGCTACATGCCAAAATATACAGAAAAAACAGTCTCAGTATGAGCAATTATCAGCATATTTTGTGCCAAGATCAACCAAAAAAATCTGTCTGGTAGAATGTATATTACCTGATTATACAGCAGTTGCTACATATAACTGGCTTTTGTTAGAAATAACAGCTTGCATAAGAATCTGGTAAAATACCAGAAAGGTAATACCTTGAAAAGGATTTTGCTCTGGACAAGAACTTAAACATGCAAGTGTAAATACTAGGAAGATGCTTAAACCAAAAAATCATAGTAGAATAGAATAGAATAGAATAGAATAGAACAGAATTATAGAATCATTTGGGTTGGAAGGGTCGTTAATGATTATCTAGTTCAAAATCCCCTGCCATGGGGAAGGAGACCTTTCACTAGACGTGGTTGCTCAGAGCTCTGTGAAGCCTGGCCTTTAAACACCTCGAAGGATGGGGCATCCACAACTTCTCTGGACAATCTGTTCCAGTGTCTCACCATCCTCACAGAAAAAAAAAAAAATTCAAATATCTAGTCTGAACCTCTTCTCTTTTAGTTTGAATCCATTCTCCCTGTTCTCTCACTACGGGTCCTTGTAAACAGTCTCTATCTTTAGGCTCACTTCAGGTACTGGAAGGTTGTAATTAGGATACTCCAAAGTCTTCTCTTTTCCAGGCTGACCAAATACAACTCTTTCAGCCTTTCCTGAAGAGATGCTTCAGCCCTCTGATCATAATATACATAATATACCTTCAAAACTCAGTTCAGTTGCACTTTGACAGATTAAATGACTGCCACCAATAGACCAAGAAATTTTTGTAAGTGGTCTGCCCTGTCTCTCTGGTAATTTCAGTGGCTTCTCAGGGCTGGCAGAAAAAGATAAGAACCAACTCCTCAGTGACTGTCATTTACAGGGAGTCATAGAACTGCAAGGCCACCTCCATTGCCCTAAATTAATAAACTGAATTGTCAGACACACACATGAGGCTGACACACATTTATTCTTCTGCCCTATTTATCTCTGGCCAGGATAGACTGAAAGCTGAAGACAGCACATTGTTCATACCAGTTTAGCAGACTGAGTGTCGGTCAACTCCTTATTCCATTCTGTCTGGAACCGTTTGGTGCTGATCTCCTGTTTAAACCCCTTTAGTAGTCACAAAGTAAACATTTCGCTGAGTCTCCCTCCTAACAATAATCCTTCATTCTTTAGGAATTTTTATTTCTCTCCTTAGCCCATCTCCCACAAAACTGTGATCAGAGCAGACTTTGTACAGGAGTTCCTGTGTGAAAAAATTTAGGTATAAGAAGACTGCAGTTGAGTGAAATGTCTTCTCAAATGCAAGAGCATAGGGCCTGAGGATGTTTTCTGTTTTCTGGGGCCTTTAATTCAGAAAGATGTTTGGTTATCAATTTTTCTGAGTATGTTATAAAACTCCCAATTTAGTGTTGAATGATCAGGAACCTTAAAGTTTAAATTTGACCTTGAGCCTTATATATACTTAGGATTTTGCCTGTTCTGAGGAACTAATTTCACTGAGTAATAGAAATGTTTGTAAAATAAGTTTCTCTAGGAATAGAGTATATAGAATGTTAAAGATCAGAGGTGGCCTGTCCTATCCTGGATTTTGAGAGTCTAAATTTTCTTCTGTCTCTAATACGAAAAAAATACAATATGCAATGATATCCTGAATAAAAGTTAAAAAATTACTTAGGTTTTTCTGGTAATGAGAGTGCTGATCAGTTTGGATTGTGATTAGAGGAAAACAGTAGACAGAAGGTTTTTCCTGGGTGAAAGTTGTAGATCAGAACATGCTACAGAGGTTCATCTTTGTTCATAGAGCTTATGGAAGTAAGCTTTGCTTCAAAAGGCCTTGCTTCAAGCCTTAGATATTTTGGGATATGTCTAGAGTTTGAGTCAGCCAGACTGTGTCAAACACAGGTTAGTAAAAACACAACATATTGTTCTCAAAATGTTTTTCTTGACATTAAACCAAAATTTTGACATAGTTTCTACCCATAGCTCTTTGATGATTATCTCTTCAAAATTACCTTGACAGTGATACATTAGTTATAAATGGTAAATACAATTTTTAAAGAGCTGGCTTCCCAAAGCAAGATAAGAAGGCAGAAAGAGGCTCTACCTCTACTGACACACAGCCAGCGCAGAGTCAGGAGCAAAGAGCCTCACTGAACATGCAGGAATGAGGGGTGAGTTCAATGTCAAGGGCTCATTCAGACTTTTTGCTGCTCTGCCAATGCTTCCAGCAAGTGCCCAATTAGCAGTGACAGCAGTGATGGTGTTTATGAGAAACAAGCCTGAGACTGTCATTTCTTTAAATTTGAAACTGCAGAGAAGTCACAGGGTGGTAAAGCTTTTAAGTTCTTATTGACATGCACCAGAAACTGACCTCAAACTTGTGACTTAGAGGTGAAAGTCTTTATTTGCTAAGTCAGTTTGTCTCCCACAGAGTGAATTTGTAAAGCAAATTCCCATTCCATTCCATTCCAGCTTACTTTATCTTGAGATGAAGGAAGCTCTCCCCTGCACAGCAGCTAGAACAGGACCCTCCTATCCCCTCTCTCACAAAGGAGAACTGGGCTGTGGAACCACACAGGTCTACGTGAACAAATTCATTAGTGCATCCAACACTGAAAAGTGGGAGGAAGGCAACAACAATGGAAATTGTAAAGTAATTAGTTAAAAACACAGTAGATTGTCACAGGAGGTATTGCCTAGAGGCATTAGTGAATGCAGTGTTTCAATAACTACATTTAAAAGTTTGAAAAAGAGATATAAAATAGAGAGGAAGAAAAGAAAGAATATGTATTAAATACTTTGGAAAGGCTGAAATAAACACAAAAAATTAGAAATTACTGAAAGGTTCCCCTAAGAGACAGTCAGTTAATTTGTTGGCTTGGCTTCTCTTGTCTGCACACACTGATGGGTATTTAGAAAATAACAGTGCACATTAATTTTAAGCATATGGGCTAAACTGCAACCGTAGTTCTTTGTTGTCAGTGCTCCTGAGACCATTTCTACTCTGAATCCCACTGCCTTAGAATTTTAAAAAATAATCTGATTCCTATGTAGAGTCTGAATGTGTGGAGTTTTTTGTTTTACTTTGATTTGAGAGTTCAGGGATTGACTGCCCATTGGACAGCTTGTTGCTTTGAACATCTGGCCAAATTATTGCTATTTGCATCTCCTTTTTCTGTTCTCTTTTCTATTGTTTCTGCTATTATCCATTGTAATAGAATGAATCCAGGATTAAACTATTTTTGATCTGACCTGATAAAGCCCTTTTTCTCTCAGGCCGTGTAGAGAGCCAGTCCCTTTTTTTTTATTAAAGGAATATAGGACTCTCATCTGACATTATGGATGCTTCACAATCTTTTTCCACAGGTAAAAAAGACAAAGTCGATTGCAAAATGTCAGGGAACAGGACTTGCATGGTGTGCCTGAATTGTGGGCCCAAGGTTCTTCTTTGTTCTTGTTCTCCCTTCCTAGATTAGGTGTATGGCAGACAGCTACTTAGGCACCTACAGAGCTATTCCTTTCCAGCTCCTGATCTCTTGATAATAAAGGGCATGTTGAGAGGTGATTTGACTGAGCTGCTGCCAGCCAAGGCTGGTATAATGGTGTCTTTCCAAGATAACATGAATCAGAGAAACTCACAAAAATTATCTGACATATTCTGGGACTAAGGTAGCCTTAGAGATTAGGTCATCACAAAGTGATTATAAAAGCATTTCTGACAGCTCTCTCACTGTTCAAAAATCTGAGTTGAACTTAGGAAATCTTAGCAAAGCTAGACACTTGAGTCTTGCATTTGGAGACCCATGAAACTTTTAATTAAGCACCAATAATATCATCAGTCCCTATCTTTCTTTTCCTTTTTATTAATATGGAAAGGCTGGAAAAGAAAGGATAATAGAGGCAAGATAAGTACTGCATGTTTGTACGCCTCACTCATCTGCACCTGGGCAGTTGTAGCTCCTCTTTTTGAGGCAGTGATTCTCACAATGTGTTTGCTCTGTTGTTTTACTGAACTCAGTTTGAAAGGCCTAGCTGTTTTTACCTCCTTTAAGAGACACAGTCTCACACCCTATTTGACCTCAATGCAAAAGAAAATATTTCCTAATATTCATCTTTACTTACTTACTTCTGCTAATTCACCTTGCTATATTTGCAAATTCTAGAAAAAAAATCCCTGTCTTATATACAAACACCTTCAAGGCTATTATAAAATTCCAAGATATTTGCTTTAGTGTGTCTTTATATTCACAATTAAAATTTTGTTCTTCTCCACAAGGAAAAGTTTGTGTCTTTGTACCTAAACACACTGTGGAAAATGATTACTGAGATGTCTCTTTGTGTTGTATTCAAAACAAAATTCTTCTTCCAACTTCTAAGTACATATGTATCTTCAGTTGTACTCATCTAATTAATTATGAATGTTTGAGCAATCCCATGCTTTCATTAGCTAAAAGCCCATCTTGACTCATTGAACATAATTGAGAAGGAAAAAGAGAAACCCACTACAGTTGTGTCTATTTGTCCTAATTAGAGTGATCTCAAAAATTTAAAGCCCTGCTTTGATTATTTGGTTTTAGCATTTTCTTTGTTACTTTAATAGTCTTCCAGGGAGGCTACAGAATTATTTCTTCATACTTGTTGAAAAAAATTATTAAAATGTATTTGATGTAATTTGTTTTCCTTGATACTCAGTCATGGGAGAAACTGTGCTGGGGTTTGGATTTTGGTTTACATTCAGAGAAGTTGGAAAGCAAATGTGATTGAGCTTTCTGTTTATGTTCAAGATGGGCAACGAGTGAACAACCCAGTGCAGAGTGCAGAAAAAAATGCAGGAGACCTTCAAAAGACAAAATAGTCTGTAAAGGAGGCATCCTTTACATAATCCCTATGATTAGGAGCTTTTTAGTCTTGTATTCATTAGAGATGGTAGATCCTGCAATAAACTGCCTACACCAGCATGTAAATATCCAAAGTAGTGCAATGCAGACATCTGAAAAAAGTTAAACATGAACCAACAAGTGACCATTTCTTTTCCCTGCAAATGTAATCTAAGATGACTTACTTGGGGTTTTATGCTGCAAATTAAATGACATTAGATAATATCATCTCTGCTCCCCACAGCCTGAACTTTGGAGACTGGTGTTAAACTGGATGGCTAATTAATTTGTAAAGCATCATCCAACATATTTTTTTCCTTGAAAGCTAGACATTTACTGTATGTATTACATATGTCCCAGTAGAAAACTGATGCGTCATCACTTTAGGAGAAGTGCCAGGGTACTGTTTTCTGCAATCTGAAAATAATGTGCTGAGACAGAATTTTCTTGGTTGCTTCAGGGTTTTTTTTTTTTTCTGTGGTTTGTTTGGTTGTTGGTTTATGTGAAGCATAATTTCATTTGTTCAGATCTCTGTTCTTAAAAGCTGGCTGCATAACGAATGCAGCCATAAATTTCAGTAGGGGATTACATGCAATGCCCAGTGACTCATTCAGTGAGAGGCTTTGCATATCCTGCCCATGCTTTGTGCTCTCACAAGCTGCCAGGCTGCCCATGTGCAAGTTCATAGGCAGGCTGCTTAGGGACATTGAACCTGCTTGTACAAATCCAGCTACCTCTGAACTAATACCTTACTTAGCTATGATCAGTCCCATGGGACACTGAAGTCTTCAAAAGAGGTCTCTGGGTGGAGACAGAGCTGTGCTTGCAGCTTCCCCTGCTAAATGGAAGCTGTACCTAGACTTACAGGCAGCATTAGAGCACCTCCTGGTATTATTTCATATTGGATGAGAAACAGTAGATTTTCCTCTTCTGAGGTTCAATCTCCCTAAAATCTTTTTAAACCACAAAGTAACCAATCTGGTAACTTACCATCTATGTTCTTACACTTCACTGCACCTCTTAGTCTCAATTCCTCAAGTCCAGAAAAGCTCATTATAATTCACTGTTGAATCACTGGACTGCCCTTCAAACAGACTTCATTACTGATGGAGAAAGAAAAGAGGAATGCCCACATAGCAAGCTTCACATTCCTTGAATGATAGTTGTAGGCATCCTTCAAGCTTTTACAGAAAATTCAATAATTATGCGCAAACTACAAGCCTTGGACTGGAATTAGTAAATCTTAGATCAGTACGGAAAGTACCCTAAAATGTTATTATATGGGCAAGAGAGAGGTGCTGGAGGTTCATGTTCTTCCTTAAAACTGCTCTGGAAACAAGTGTCAGACTTCTCCTTGAATGGAAGGACAGAGAAGACAGCAATTGCAAAAAAAAAAAAAAATGTAGTTGAAGGCAATAGTATGACTAATGGAACTGAACATCTGTAAAGGGGGAGATCAGTGTGGACAAGAGAAATATGGGGACATCCAGCTTTGGAGTCGTGAAAGAGTCAAACAGACAGAAGAGAAAATCCACAAAGATAACCAATGTCTTAAAAGCTAATTCAGAGAAACTCCCCAGTATCCCAGGGTGCTCTCCTTGCCCCCCAAGAGCATCACTTGATGAGAATTTCCTCTCTGAGAGCTGCAGCCAGCCTCAGGTCCCAGCCCCTGAGGTCTTCTACTATTCCAGAAAAAGACAGAAGAACAAACAAAAAGCACAGAGCTATTTGGCTCTTGCATGACTCTCATAAGCAGTGAAAAGTGTCATAAGCACTTTTCGGAGTGTAGAAAAAAAACAAACCACCAACAATGCACATCTTGCATCTGAGTAGAGCTTTTGGGAGATACTAAATTAAATACATTTGTGTTTATGGAGAAAAGTGGCAGTAATTGGACTTCATGCTCTTTTTAATCTTTTATTAACTTATGTTTTAAATTTACTGTATTTTTTAAATAAGATTGGTAAAATAAACCTCCAGATAGAACCTCAACTTCATTTCTTTAAATCTCTTGTGCTGTCCAACATTCCCTGCCAAAAGCACTCTTGAAATTTGGGACAAAATCTTCTAACCTCGGTCATCTCTCCTCAACCAAACTCAGAAAGTCTCCACTTTCAGCAAGGTTTTAGCTGAACCTTGCAACAGTTGTCATAGTTGTCACTGGGAAAACCTTACCATCCAGGAGACAGTAAATGGCTGTGCTGCATCATGAACACCACAGGAACCGGACTCGGGGAGCCATAAAAACAAACACACGTGTTTGTTTTTCACTTATTTTGAAGGACAACCTTATCAAAAATATATTTAGCCCACTATATGTGCCCGACTCTATGACATACACAAAAATGTTTCTGGTATGCTCTCCCTCCCCTCACCTTTAATCTCTCCTCTCTTGTTTTTTCAGTGGACATTTGGAAAGCTGGGACAAATGGAAAGTGCTCCCTGCTTATACAAGTGCTATAACAGCAGCGACTGTAGAAGAATACAAGTCATAACTTACCTCATTTCCTTGCCTTTCAATGACCAGCATGAAAAGGAACCATTTTCTCTTCATTTTTCATGACAATAGGGCAGCAATAGAGGAGGCCCATCTCCCCCTGTTCAGTGCTTTTCGCTGCATCACTGCTAGCCCCTGCACATGCTGGCTCTTTGCTGTAATTGAAGATGGTGTTACATCTTGCCTAATCCTTGCGATTTCCCAGATGGCTCAGAAAAGGAAATTTTGGAAATTATATCAAGAAAAGACAGTAAAAATTGTCCTCTGTAACTAGTTTGTTCAAGATACTGTTTGATGTACAAACCCAACCCTTTTTCTATATTCCGCAATGCCTCAGAATTTCTGATTCCCTAATATAATTGAGGTTTTCAAAGGGCATATGCAGATCGTAAGAATTTTAGGGGAACTCCTCTAGGGGAAAACCCTTATTCTAGGAAGAACCTCAACCACCTCTGGCTTTAGAGATAATTTATAGCTGTCCAAATGATCAATTTATGCAAGCGCTGTAAATGGACATTTGAATATAAAATGTGTCCTCTTTGAAGAGGCCAAAACCTTTCAAATTATTCTATCTCATCTCAAAGAAAACTATTTCAAAGATTAGTGGTATGGCATTTACTGCCTGATAGACTGTTGCAGCTGAAATAATTTTTTTAAAATTTTATAAAACTAAACCAATAGTATGATTCCATTAACTAAATGGACTCAAAAAATGGTTACCATTAGTCATTATTACTGTCCTGAAAGAGAGGAAGACTAATTATGAATGGATTTGATGTGTCTTTGTTTACAAACTTCTACCTCTAAAAGAATGATTGTGAACGCAAAGTTGATCTTCCTGAAATGCACCACTTGTAAGAAAAAAAACCAGTCCAGAATTCCAGCTAACGACAAATTGTTCCTCAGAATTAAAAACCAAGTTAATAGGCTCATAGTGATTTGTCTTGGATTATTGATTGATATTACATTCGGTTTTGCTTCCCTTGGTGAAGTCAATGCCATTCCTCAAGGCAGACAGCTCACGCCTTGTCACTTCAGTGCAATGCAATCCGCGATTGGACTCCGCGCGCGCTGCCTGACGCGGATTTATGGATGGCTCGGTCAGTGCTGCTGTCCCAGGCCCAGTCCCCGAGAGGGCAGTGACACCTGGAGGGAGGCTGTGGCCCTGCAAATAAGGTAGAATTGGAATAGTTAAAATTCAGAATAGTACCTTCTGGCAAGGTACCACTGAGCATGGGAATATTAACATGATGGACTTTCTGAGCTGCAGCCTATTCTGAGGCCTATGAACATGCAGTGGTAGGCACTGATTTTGCTTTCCTGCATCTGAGCCACAAAGCCTCTCAGCTATTTTGAGATGGGTGTTTAAGATCGTGTTACTTTTTACTGAACAGAGAGAGTGTCGCTTTTGCCAGAGTCATCAGTGAGATAACAGGATGAGAAATGGAAAACATTATGAAAGCCATGGAGGCAGCTGTGTGAAGTGTAGGGTGCAGCCGCCAGGAGTGGCTCCAGCTGCCACTGCAATGAGAGAACAGGAAATAATCCAAGTGGCTACAAAAAGGGGGATATAGTTCTGGGAGAGGCATGAATTTCAGTGATAGATTTCCAAGCTACAGAATGAAAATCGTGAGACCAGTTAAAATTTTCTCAAAGTTAGGGATAGTCTAATGAAAGAGTATAATTAATTACTGTATCATTGGTGACTGGGTGATTAGTAAACTATTTTTACATGTATCGTGCACCATTGTGCATGGTCCTGCAAAGGCATGTGAAGAGGGTATAAAAGGTAGACTGCATGCTGCATAGGATGTAGCTGACCAAAACTGAGGGCTTTCCAAATCTGGGTTTAAATCTTAACCATCTGAAAATCCTATTATTCTCTACTATTCCTTAATATTATTCCCCATTATTATTCATTATTTTTATTGCTTTTGTTGATGTTGTTGTTTAATTTCTATTATTATTGTTCTTCTTTTTGTTGTTATTATTTTATGCTAGAATTATTTTTAAGAAATAGACTCAAAAAACCAAACTATTCACATTCCATGACTTTTCTCACTTCATTTTGTATATGCTCCATCACACAGAAGTTGGGGAAATATTTAAAAGCATCAAATGTTACCCACCATGGCTGAATATGTCCTGAGTAGTTTGTCCCACAGATTTAGGGTGAAGTCAGCTGCAATCACTACTCAAAAAAAAAAAAGTCATAGATTTCATTCAGTAACAAAGTATTTGCCTTCCCCTTTCTTTTCTACCTATCTCTTTACTGCTTTCACTGGGGCAGAAATTGGTGATGACAAATATATCATGGACCACTGACGCCTCAGAGTGTAGATAAAAGCATGTGCATATTCAGTAATATTTTCAGTACTTTTAACCTATAACCCAGTCATGCTTTTAGCTTTTTAACTTTCTTCTGCTTGTACTCTGACATGCCAAGCACACTCTAGCTTCTGCCTGATTCCCTCTTTCTGCAAGAAATATATTTCTGAGCTGTTTGCCTTTAGTGGCAGCTGGTTTCTGGGCACATGTCTAGATCTATTGCAAGTTACAGATAACATTTTGATTTACTTGGCTCCTTGCTGCTGTGGAGTCCCATGTTCCTTCACTAGTCCAAAAGGGAATAACTAGCTCAGGAGGATGAGAGTAAAGGTGAAAAACAAATGTTCAAAAATTTAACTGTAGATATAATGTAATGTAAATTCAATTACATTATTCAGCATTGTTACATTCATAAAGTCATACTTACACTAATGTTTCCAAGATCAGAATGTGATTTTAAAGTTTATGCATTTCCCATACAAATTTCTTTTATAAATTACTTTGTGCACGGGACTTTCACAGGCAGCAAAATAGCTGAAATAAAAGGAGGAGGAAAATACAGAGTTTCACAGAGAACTGCTTACAGCTGAGCAATCTGGACTATGTGAACACTTGGACTAAAGCTTCAGCCATCCCTTCAGGGAAGTTAGAGGGCTTTCCACACTACAGAAAGGTACACACAGTTACAGCTTGCCACTGATCATGGTGCCAAACCTTCCCCTGAGGTAACTTGTGCAGTTCAGGGGATTTACTCTAATGCTGAATGGTCCCCTAGCACAAAGAAAGCTGGTTACAGAGACAAGCAGCAAAGCAGAGTCAGAAAGTAACAGAAGCCTTCAGCTACCGAACTATCAAGTGGGACTTAGTAGCTTCATTTTTCATGGAGACATTTTGCCTGTTGCAAAATGTCATTTCTCCTCCTTCCACACTGCCCCAGTGCTGCTCAGCAGCCCTGAGTACCCCCACACAGGCAGTGATGGCAGGAGTACCTCGGGTTCAGAGGGAGCCTGAGCCAGTTCCTACCTTGGCCTTTGTCAGCTGTGTTCCCCCTGCAGGAGTGAGCATGCAGCAAGAGACCTGGACTGCACACAGCGCTGAACTGAGAGCACCACTGCCACATCTTCACTCTGTTTGTCCTCCTTCAGCACCCTGAGAGCACCTGCTGCTCAGAGCCACAATGATTTCAGTTCCTCAGACTCAGGAGCTCCATCGATGTCTGACCCAGCTCACTCTGTGCAAACAAGTCCTAGGAGGCGACTCTCAAGTTACTCAATTATTTTGACCAGGGTACTTGACAGTAAGAATCATTGCCTGGCTTCCCAGGTGGGGTGAGGGTTTTTAATATGCATTTCCAAAGGTTTTGTGGTGACAGAAACTATTCCAATTTCACGCCAAGTGGCCATCTGGAGGATATTTTTGAAACTCTGATTGTCTGAATGAAAGGATGCGTTATTGTAAAGCAGTACCAGTAAGCAAGCAGTGGAAAGAGAAGGTTCTGATGAATTCCAAAAAATAGTTATAGCATTGTTGCAAATGAGTTTATCTGCTTGTCATATAAGTTCAGCTGATTTTCAAGATGCATTCAGATACATCTTTGAGATATGGCATGCATTTATTGATTTTTATTTTAAATTATATTGAATTTGGTACTGCAACAACCATTATTTCTTAACATCTCAGCAGGACATGCTGATGCCCACAGTACTGTTGTAGTAGATCAAACACTGAACAGGCAATTAGTTGTGCTCCTTATTTAGTTGTGCAAGAGTCTGGGAAGGGAGAGACACAACTTAGAGCATTTTGAAATTGATAAGAATGCTCTCCTCCCAGTATCATGCACATTGACCAAGACTTAAACTAGACATCATACTCTGCTACTTTGCTTCCCTCACAGAGATATAACTAAAAAGAGCTACAGCCACCTAAACAAAGATACTTTGTTCATTCAACTCTTTGCCAGTTGTCTAAATTAAAATAAAAGGTGAACGAGGAGGGAAATGGTTGCTGGCATAATTTTGTATTATTTTCCTTTGCTTTCCTATGAAGAGGCTGGGGTCACTGTAAACCCAGGACATTCATTATATTTTTTCCCTTGGGTAGTTCTGAAAAGGGCACTGAATGTCAGTAATCATCCTCTTTATGTCTTAGTGGCAAGTTTATGATTGAAGAATTACCTTGCTAATACTTGTTTAAATGAGGCTTTGGCAATGTTAGTGGTATTTATAAGAGCTCTGGCATTTGAAACAGTCGACAACAAAAGATTTTGCTGATAAACATAACCAGGTTCATGTTAGTCTGGCTCTGAGACTGAAGGCTTTAACATCAGCTCTGTTCGGACACTTAGCATTTTTAATTCATAGCAAAAATGGTTGGTATCAAATGTCAAACAGAACATCACAGAAGCTGAAAATGATGGGGAAAATGAAAAAATATTGTCCAAAGAAAAACCATATAAAAATAGTTGATATGTAGCATCTGAAATTATTTATTATTATTTTATATCAAAGATTAAATTGAACTTTTTGCAATAGGAAAACAGAATCTAAACAGTACAGTTATTTTCATTTACATGTTTTGCAGTTCTTCCAGGTGTGTCAAACATTTAGCTCAATTAATAAGTCACAGGCAGGATAATATAACTCATGCCTGCTTGCACTGGAAAGGTCTTGCTAACTCAGTTGGATTCCCTTAAATTAGCAGGTTGTTTTGCCTGCTTGTAGAAAGGAAGCAAAAATGGATTTCTTAAGGGATTTTAAATCATGTTCTTTCAGACTATGAAAATTTAGTCCATTATTTGTGAAGTCCTTTTCAGGCTCTCAGCTGAAATGCAGTATTTAAAAGATGGACATAATTCCCTGACGTTTCACGGTGAGGATGTGGATGATTTACAGACAACATGACTTCTTTGGAAAGGCAATTTTTAAAATTAACTGGCAAATCAAGCCTTTCACCTTTCTTGCCTACTGTTTTTCTTACTTCTTTTCCCATCATAACTGAAAATCCCACTTCTGCCTTCACTTCTTGAATTTTCTCTTTTAGTTTTTATTAGATGTTTTATTTAATAAATCACAGGTAGTAACTGCAAAAAATCTGCATTTCTATCCATAACTACCAAAACAATCTGGGATAAAATTTTATCAGGTCAAAAACCTGAAACAGTCTCCACTCTGATTCCTGTACTCCACTCCTCAATTCTCGAGTTCTCAGCAGCCCACCAGCTCTCCAATGTGTATGTGACACCTTGAAGAGAACAAAAGTCAGGACCAGAGACAGATATGTTGCTAGTCATAAGCAGTGAGGGAGTTCTGCTTTGGTTTTTTTTTGTTTGTTGGTTGGCTGGTTTAGTTTTAGGGGTTTTATTAGCATTAGCAAGGACAGGCCAAATTTTGATTTGGGTAATTTCTGGGCTATCCCATGGAAACTGAGGGAATGGTAGCGTTCCTGTTGCATCTCAGGATGCTGTGTAGTCCAAAAAAGCCAGTCATATCTGGAATCCAAAATTCATTGACTACAGCACAAAAGAAGCATAATTAGATTTTGTATAAACAAAGGAGGTCCAATACTTGATAATATCTCATTTGACTTTATCATCAAAATTGCTTTTCTATTCTGGGTGGAAATCCTGTAAAAGCAGTTGACCAGAACTGAGAAAGTGTCTACATGATCAAATGTAGAGGTGAGAGGTTTCAGATTTCAAAATCTTGCTGGATCCTTGAGGTTTGTGGAAGGAAGAGGTTACAAAGGAGTCATTCAGCATTTTCTATTGGATGGTCAATTAGTTTCCATTTGACAGATTTGACAGTAGCTCCTGAAAAAAGTGTAAACTTGGCAGTTCAATAGGCAAGGTATCTATTTTTAATAGTTTTTGTTTTGCAAGCAGAATGTTACTCAAATACTGTTTTGGCCAAGATCTTGCATGTCAGTAACTGTTTTTAGAATGATTTTATATCATAAAGGAGATTTAATGTGATCAAAGGGTTAATGTTTCTCATTTCACAAGGTGGGGCCGGGGGGGGGGGGGGGGGGGGGGGGGGAACAATGACCAAGTTTTTTTTCTTTACTACAACTTTTGAATGAAAAGAAAGGTTTTCAAAATTAGCACTTATCAGCTTGAGGTCCATACACCCCATTGAGGTATTCAACATGTACTGGCAAGGTACATGCACCTAAATTTTGTTTCAAGGTATGGAGTACACTTGTGCTTTAAGGAATCACCCTGTGGCTGTTTCCACATTAAGAAGGGTTTCAAAGGTAAGTGGAATTAATTGCTTCTGGAGATATCTATCTCTTTTCACTAACTACGGAGGAAATCTAGATGCTTAACTGAACTAATCTGATGCATCTGATGCTTTAAAGAGTGTGTCTATGGTGGCATTAGTCATCACAGCCCCACACCTCCAGCTAAAGAGAGAGATGAGAGGAGTTGCCTGTGGTCATGAAGAACACCTACAAACAGAGATAAGAGCTGAATTTAGAAGGGTCAGCATCCTTAATGTGCATGCAAACATGTTTTGCTTCCCATATTAGAGGTTAAGTGTGTAGTTAGAAACTCAGAAGTATCAAGAAAATTGTCTCTCACTATTCCATTTACTTCACTACAAAAAAGATAACCTTCTCCATACCATGTTTTTCCTTGTTTTGTTTTATTTTTCTGAAAGCAATACTGTCTCTATTTTTCCATTTATTTAGTGGGCTCAAGTGAAACCATATACCTCTTGTCTTTTGTTTCTTATTAAACTTACTTAAGCTTAATAATTACTTAAGTTTCCTTCCTGCACCTATTTCAGATAGCAAGCAGAAAACACTATTTGCTTTTCCAAATTAAAAAGTAGGAGCAAAATGTCAGTACTACAAATGACACATAATTATTTCACTGTAGACTCCTGAGGATGAGGAAATTATAGGGTTAGGAAGCAAGAATGAAATAATTATATCTTTTAAAATATTTTATGAACAAAAGCCTTTTCTTATCTGGATTTCTCTACAAAGTTTAAATGCTTCACTAGAAATTAACAATGAAATTAACTGCAGAATTATGGATTATTTTTTTAATAATCAAGTGAGAATATAAAGCTGGGATATTTTCTTATAATAAATCTTGCAGTTGTACAATTTATGCATATGAGCAAATTTTCCAGCTGAGAACTGTTTTAAAATCTATATTTCTGAAAGTGGCAGTATCTCCTAATGTAACATTAAGAGAAGGTAGCTGAACAAAGCAAAATGCAGAGTACAGGCAGCAGCACTAAAAAGGCAAATTACACGTACTTGAATTTATAAATAACTGAAGCTACCATTCCTTGCTGAGTGACTCCTTACTGGATCAGGCTAAGAGAGTTAAGATAGCAAAGTTCAAAAGCTGCTAATTCATGAAATGGCAAAGGTGAATATTGTTTAAATTTAATGTATATTTTACCTGGTCTTACATTCTCCACAAATTGGAGACAAGATATTAATTGAGATAGATCTTCAGGCTGACTCATAACAAGAATATGCTTCAGCTGCCTATTTCCTTATGACTTAATCCTAATGCTGTTGAAGTTAAAGTGAAGATAATGGTGATATTATATAGCTCAAGGATGAAGCTTTGTAAGAGCAAAGTTGACAAAGCCTTTTTGTTAAAAAATAGCCACATCTTTCATTTTCCTCTGAAAGTTCCAAGTATGAGTTATATAATTTAATTAAGCTATACTTCCAGTACCTAAAGTACATAAATTACTTTCAACGCTTGAAAAAAAAAAAAAAACAGGCCACAGTACAGCAGTCCAGAATAAGTAAAGAATGTGTGGAAGTGTTTAGTTCTATCCCATCTTCTTGGTGACAAATGACATATGGAGAAGTTAACTACTATTCTCACTATCTCTCAGTTTCTCTTATACAGAAAAAGTTAGCATCAGGAGGTCATGATGAAAACGTAAAAAACCAACACATTTTTACAGCTCAAAAATATTTTTGTCAGTTTGGAGAGGAGACAGAATCTAAAACTACTGGGAAGAAAAATCTGGTACTGTGGCTTCACAGGTAATGAACTAGCATATCTTGCCCAAAAATTAGTTACTGTGCTCATGGCAAACTCTGGGGCCCTGTACTTACTTTAAAAAAACCCTCTTCCTTTTAATTAAAACTCCTAAAGTTAAATGGCATTCTTGAACTTCTGCCAGCTCACAAAATTCTTTCTGCAAGGGGAACACTAGAATAGAGATTTTTTTTTTTATTTTCATATGGACTTTGAGGACCCTCACTATAGAAATCACTAAGAAAAATGAAAATATTGAAAAAATCCTACCAACCTATGAATTTGTGTTTCTTCCCCATTAACAATTACTTAGCAATAAGAAGGAAAACATGTAAACCTTTTCTCCTGAATTAAATATCCAAGTTTATTTTTCTTCTGTTAAACCCCTCATTCCTTGGCCTTCTAAAAAATATCCTTCAAATATAAGATCAGTTAATTGAGAAAAATCAGTGTGATATATTTTATTTTCCAAAGAAATTATTAAGACAACCAATTAAACAGTTTTCGTTATCTTACAGATCAATAACTAAACCTTAACAGTGTTGTTATAGATAAGGCATCTATAAACACATTATCAGTTCCCCAGTCTTGGTCTGTCATTCCTGCTGAATTGGAAATTGCCTGAAAACACTGATCATGTTTCCAGTGATTTAAACTTTCCATCATTTCCTGCCATGCCTGGATTTAAATGCATCTGTTCCAGGCAAAACACAAGCATGCAGAAGAAAGTGGAAATGAAAGTAAAGAAGACCAAAAAAAAAAAAAAAAGAAAAAAAAATCAATGTTTCTAAGCATTAATAGCATCAGATGGAATTTAGTTCTCAAACAGAAGGAACAAAAAATTGATAAAACAAACAAACATACCAAAAAACCCCAAAAAGCACAAAACTATCTTAGTGCAAGACGGATGCCGGTATTCTCCTGAGCTGAAACACCCAGATCAGCTTAGGCAGCACATGTGCTTCTGAAGAGCACTTCTCAGAGAGCTTTGTGGGTCTCTGAACAGGCTGGAAATATTAAAAATGAAGTGGCCTTCAAGTCCTGCTTCTTCTCCTTTTAATTTAAAGCCCCTAAGTGGCATTTGCACAACACACATGGTCCCTACAGTTGAATGAGCTCTTCAGCTAAATCAACAGCACAAACCAGCAAATAAAAGAGTTGTGGGTGAGTCTGATCTTGATTAACTTCTGCTTAGGCCAATATCCCCAGTTGGCTATGGCAGAATTAAATTTATTCTCTACAGATTTTTAATCATAATATGTTATATTTGTGGTCAAATACTGACCACCTTGAAGGACTTATATTTTTTTTATCTCACCTCTTCAGCAACCTACCCACATCCTCACTTTCTCCTCTCCTGAAATAGCCATTAGTAACTTCATATTAAATCTAAAGAAGCATGGTGCATAAAAAATTTACCTACAGAGGACATTTTAAAAGCTTTTAATTGAGAAAAAAGTAACAAAAATTCCCCCATATAGAAGGACTTTTTTAGAAATTACAAATTTTTCATTTACAAATAATTAATTTGAGCATCTTAGCCACCTAAAATATTTTCCTTTTTGCTTTAGTCTTTGTTGCTTTTTTATAGTCTAATTGTATTTCCCCATGTTTTTCTTTCTTGTTGTACCTCTTAGAGTCAACATCATTTTAATGGTGTTAAGAATGCAAAGGTAAATTAGAGCAGGAACCACTTATTACTTCTGGGATAGATCATTATAGACTCACTGCACTCTTCAGCAAGGGTGTGTAATTTCTGTACCATTTCACCTTTCAGGCCAGGTGTTTAAAATAACATTTTAATGACAAATCTACAAGACAAACAGGGAGAAGAGTTTGGGTAAAGGCCAGAATTTTTTTTCATCTCCATGGAAAATATGAATGTTTAATGCCTGTGCAGAGCTTTCCTAATTCCTTTTAAGCTATTCAAACTATGACTTTTCCTTTCTGTTCCTCAGCTAAGCAAAGGTAAAAGAACACAGGTGATCAGGTGGAGGTGTAAGTCCTAGCCTGTTTACCTCTCTTGCCCTAGACCTCACCCCATTCAATTTGTTTTTGGGAAGACAAGGGTGCCCATAACCCATTGTAGCAAAAAAAAAATATATATATATTCATACATCATTGTGTTTCAGTGAGAATAATTTAACCTATTTAACATCTGCTCTCCTCCACTGTTTTCACCTGAGATGTGGGAAATGCAGGTGTCTAGCATTACTTTCTTAATTTCAATATTGCTGTCCTAAAAACAGAGCAACCACCTAATTCACACAGGCTTGTAGAGCACAGGAAGCAACCTGTCAAGAGCAATTTCCTCAGAGAAATTCCTGTTGGACTCAAGTGCCACCCACTGTCTTCTTTCAGAACTGGATTTTGCTTTTTCTCTGTCAGTATCAACTCAAAGTAATTCATTTGAACTATGCAATTACATGAGCTAAGGGATGGAATGTCATCCTTGAAAATCATTCTTCATAGCTCCTCGCTATCCCATCTGAGAAAATGCCATCACAGTCTTTTTGCACAAGTGCAGTCTTTCAAGGCAATCAGGAGAGAAGGAAAGAAAACCTGGAACAGTTTGAAGCGTCATCTACACACACATGAAAGGCAAGGTAATGAAGTAGATGTGAACTTTCCTCAGAAGATCCTACTAACTAATTCATCTTTCTTGAAGTAGTTCATGTACCTTATGGTTTTGTTTATTGCAGCATATTACAAACATCTCCCCAGGAACCCTCTGGTTCTCTTCCTGGAAACCGGGATTGGCACCAAATGAAGTTTCAAAGTGCCTCAGAAGTATAAGATGTAAGCACTAAGAAAGACCTTTGGGACCAAATCACGTACAGGCGAATTAAAGTTGCATTACCCATGCCCTGAGGAGCTGAGATAGACTTGTAAACCAGGCTTAGTGTTGTCAGCCTCAAGATGAGATTGGGTACAAGTGCTGTCACTTCTTCCCTGGGCCTGTTTTACAAACCAGTTCCTATTTCCTGACAAAGAAAAGGCAATTCATGTATTCATCTGAGTACAAAGCTACCCATAAAAAAAAAATCTACAGAACATCAATAAAAATCTAACAAAAACTCCACTCCCCCTCTCTCCTGTGAAACTTACACTCCCCTTCTCTTCTGTCTTGCTCATTTTAAAACAGAAATAGATTATTTGAGCCAGATTCATGCTCTTTGTGATAACCTGCTGCGGTCAAGCTGGTTGTCATCAAGCTGGAGGATGAACATATCCCACTGGGGTTAATATTGATACGAAAGCAGAAAGCCCCTCAGAGCCTGATGCAATTACCTGGTTAGATTTGCTTTGCTTTCTGATGCTGTCCTACCAAAAAGCAATATCTTTGGAAAAGACTGCATACACATCTTCTCTGGTTACTGGCAGTATAAGATGAATAAGACTTGATCTCAATCCAGCAGCAGGCTCTATCTTCCTCACATACACCATGTATCATGATGGAACTCCTCTGGGGGCAAACATTAACTCAGCTCACCTCAGCCAGCAGAGCCTGCATGCACAGGAGCTTTAGAAAGCATCGGGCAGGGTATTCTTACAACACACCTTTTGTCTTAGGCAAAAAAACCACATTCTTAAACAGCATGTGAGTAAGTTCAGCCTCTGGAATTGGCGGATGCTGACTGCTCCTTTGAGGAAAGTGTTTTGCTCTGTCAGGGAGTGCATCACGCATTTATTACATTGGTCAAGAAAGTGGGAGTTGAGCAGTGGTAAGTGGGTGCAATTGAGCCTAAGTGAGTGTGAAGGAGTCTAAAGCTGGCTCATTTTACTTGGCAGAGGTGCAGGTTAATATAGAA